>NC_142649.1:109874000-111150000 GCF_055504915.1 Nelumbo nucifera | reverse complement strand
TGTCTTGTGCAGAGGAAGTGTGATCTCAAGCATCCCCCAGGCGATGAGATATACCGCAATGGCACACTGTCAATGTTTGAAGTAAGTTCTCATGTGCTTCTTAAGTTCAAGGTGCAAATAATATTTTGCTAGCAGGTTTGAGTTCTTGTCAAATAATAGGTTAGGAATATTTCCACCAACTTTTTTTTTTCGAAAAAGGTAAGGTAGATTTAAAAAGAACAAAATATATATACAAAGCTGGCTCAGTGAGGACCAAAACAATATTCCAGAAAAAAGAACCAACTGAATCCCCAAAACCAAGCAACAAAAAGCGAAACTAGGGTACCCCAAAACAAAAGCTGAGAACAACCAAACTAGACCGGGCCTAGCAAAAGACTAGATCCCAAAACAAATCCTTAAACCACTACCTTTTTGGTCCTCCCTCCTAGACCCTTGCTACATGTACAATAAGACACCCTGCCCCAAGGAGTCATAGCCACATCATTATAAAATTCGGAGAGCATTTTGACTTCCCTGCAACCTGGTAAGCATTCAAGGCCATCAGTAGACCACTTCGAGCCCTTGCCACCGGTTGAGGTAAGATCCTCCAGAGGCCCTGCTGGCTCTCCTTCAAGATTGTTTGGGCCTCTTTCTCCCACAAGTATGAAGTATCTAGCTTTAACCACCTCCCTCATTCTGCCTTCCCCTCTGGAAATTTCCACCAATTTCTTTAGCCATGTAACTGAAACATTTACTTTATTACCATGTTCAGGTTTGCACAGTGTCTTGTTTGTTGGGGAAAAAATGTCAATAATGTGTTAAATTTACATCTTTGAATTTAATACTCTCTCTCTCTCTCTCTGAGAATTTTGCATAGGCTTCTGCTTAGTTTTACATGTGTTCGTAATCTTTGTCAAACATTAGTTTGTCCATTTTCCTTGAAATGCACCTTATGTGGCCATTGTATTGCATTTCTATAAAATGGGATTCTAGCAGCCCCTTCATCTTCTTTGAGAGTTGAACAATTTGAAACAGGTTGATGGAAAGAAGAACAAAGTGTACGGGCAGAATCTTTGTTATTTGGCAAAGTTGTTCCTTGATCACAAGACACTCTATTACGATGTTGATCTATTTCTATTTTATGTTCTATGTGAATGTGATGATCGAGGATGCCACATGGTTGGATATTTTTCTAAGGTAATTGCTTTAGTTTGTTTGCTTTTTTAACTTGGTTATACACTGGTTATCATCATTCCCTTTTTTTTTTTTCAATTTCCCCCTAATTTTATAGATATACTTCCCAGAAGAACTTTGACCAATCACCCCCACCCCAGTGAATTTTGATGACTACCAACTGACCGGTTACCAGCCGACCGATATAGTTGGGATAAGGCATGGATGATGATGACCAGCCGACTGGTCACCACTATTATAATACTGGTTGGTTGGTTATCAGTTTTTCAGGTATGATGTCTTCATGTTATCAGATTGGATGAATGATGGACCAGACTATCCATCAGATCAGATGGGGGTCCACTGGATAGGCCATTTGTTCAATCATGTCTACGTCAGCTCCAAACTCAACCATGTATTAGGGTTTTCCCAACTGATATAGCTGTCCAATTTTTATTTTCTTTAATTTAAAATTTATCTAAAAAAGGTTTATTTTGAAACATGAAAAAGTCTTTTGGGATGAAAATTCCATCATTAGAGGATGGAGAGAGGAATGTGGATGCTCCTTTTTGAGATCCAAACTAGCTTGCCACATGGAAGATTATCAGGTCATCTAATGAAGCTCACTGAATGACCTGACTAGCAAGCCTGGTATACATAATCTAATATATCAATTGCCATGTATGTGTGTGTACATTAGGCCCGGTTAATTAAAGGAAAGGTCGCACCTCGTGCCTTTCCATGGGTTGCTTGTAACACTTATTTCATAGATTAATGAAATCATACTCATTTATAAAAAAAAAATATGCCTGATTATAATTAACATTTCAAAAATAAATAACTTCTATAATGTAATAATTTTTTTGGGGAGTAACTTGGTTTCAACTGGAGGTCAGACCTGAGATACCTATTTTTGGTGGGTTAGATTATCTCAGTCTGTATTTTAAGATGGAAGCCACTTGGAAGCAATACATATCTGATAAAATATGGTAAGGATACAGGTCCTGCCATGTATGCATGTTTCTGTTTCTGTAGGATCCGATCCATAATCAGACCTAGATGTGCAAATGGGACTGAATCTGGATTCACACTTAAAGAGTCAACCAGTATCACCCAAATCCAGACCTGAAGCATAATTCGGATGCAAGCCTGGATCCACTCCAGATTTTCCATGCCCTAGCCCATGGATTATAACTAATATTCTCTGATATCTGCTAAGTAATATTTGTTTAAAAGACCTTGTTTGGTTTTTTTTTTTTGAAAGATTAAATTTATTAATAAGAGAAGAGAAATAAAGGAGGGAAAGATTCCCATCCTGCTAGGGATACAACGAGTGAAAAATTAAAAAAAAAAACACAATTTCAAGGAAAAGTTATCATCCCACCCCCCCCCCCCCCCCCCTCTCTCAGGTGAAATAAAATTTTATTAAAGACAATGAAGATGAGTACAAGAAATTTGACCAGTGGTCACCCAAAAGAAGAGAATTAAAAAAAAAAGGAACAAAAAAATCCACACCCCATTCACAACTTCAAGGAAGAAACTCAACACCTTGGAGCACAGAAAACTACAAAAGATCACTCTCCAACCAACAAGAAAGATTAACAACCTTCCACCCAAAACCAAGGACACAACTCAAGAAACAGTCAATCTTAACTTCTGCCCAACAAACCCCCCAAACAGGGTGTCCAACCACTTGAAAACTATTCCTCTCCTCCAAACACACCAACAAACTGCCAAAGGAACCATTTTCCAGAGAATTTTTCCCTTCTTTCAGAAGGCCAACAATTTCCAAGCAGAGACCAAGCTATTGACATCTGGGGGTTCCACCCAATTGATACCCAACAACTGCAGCATATGGTACCAGATTGAACGTGTAAAACTGCACTGCACCAGAAGATGTTGAGTATTCTTCTCTGCTGCACCACATAGGCAGCAATGATTGACAATTACCATTCCCTTTAGATCTCAAGACATCAGCTGATGGGATCTTCTCTTTAATTTCCGTCCAAAGGTAAAAACAAATTTTTGAAGGAACTTTTTGTTTCCAAATCCATCCCCATGGAACTTCCTCCCCACCTGGTGTCCAACCTTAGAGAACATTGGTTTTACTGAAAAATGGCCTGACTTGCCTCCCAAGTCCCAACCACCATGTCTGATCAACATCATTGGCTGGGGCATACCCGTTCCATAAGCTGCACCATAACAACAAACGACTCTAAGTCTCAGTCATTTACATGCCTCCTCATTTGAGGGTTCCGGTTAGCAATCATCTCATAGCAGTTACTTATCTTTGCAAGCTTATCCTGGGCTAGAGCATAGATGCTTGGAAGAGTTTGCCACAGTAACATGTTCCCACACTTCTAAAATATAAATATTCTCCCTACTTTCTATTTTGGGAGAAATAAAATTGAAAAAAAAAAACCCTCTGTGATGCATTGTGCCCTTCCACAAGCTCATGACATAAGAACCATTCACTGGTTTTGTCTTCCACCTGAGGCTTGCTTCACCATAGTTGCAAGTTGCAACTTATCAGATTCCTCACAGATCATTCTTCTCAGTTCCAAACTGCCACAACCATTTTGAGAGAAGGCCTTTGTTGATTGATTTGCTTCAGAGGCTAAATAGCAGCACTTCAGGGGATCCAGTTGGCAGGACCTGTTGAAACTGACTTTCATTGTATATCTTCTCGTTCTGCATATGTATGGTTTACTGAACTACACTTGGATATATAAATGCCAATAAATCTGGAAACTGAAGAAGCTTTGATACGGATTGTAGATGTGTCTGATGCAGAACCCTTTTTGCACTCTATAATTCTGTGTGTTAAGCTACCCCTTGGATGTGCCATAGGCCAAAAGTTATGACTGCCTCTTGATTCCAAATAATCTTTTCAAGAGCATTTTCTTTTGGAAAGTTGGGAATAGTTTGCACTATAATGTTGAAAATGGTCCATTCTCATCTTCTGAGCATTAGATGCTTTAAGTAAATTGTTAGGATCACATATGTCTTGATTTGAAGTTGTAGCCAAACTGGGGCAGATAACAGCTTGGTGGTCAGGAAGCATCATATTTTAGGTCATTAAATTTCACTCCATGTAATGAATAATGAAAAAGAAGAAATAGAGAATAAAGTTTGTTAAATATAGCCTTCATTGAGGTTTGTACATTAAATATGAGACTTGTCCTTAATATGTTTCACATATCATTCGGGACATAAATTTATGGTCTGCTTTGAAATCTTAAAGGTGAGGTTTTCCTGGTTGGGCAATAAATTTTGGGGTCTGTTGATGTCTTTTGGTCCTCTAGGTAATGGTTTCTTTATGCCAATTTTGTGTGACTTATTATTGATATTGCAAATAACAGGAAAAGCATTCGGAGGAATCTTATAATTTGGCCTGCATTCTTACCCTGCCCCCTTATCAAAGAAAAAGCTATGGAAAATTTCTAATTGCTTTCTGTAAGTTTCTGTTATATATTTCCTTTGGTTTTCATTTTTCCTCCTTTCTCTTTCCTTGTTTTGAATTAGAAAGGGTATAAATAGAACAATCAATTTGTTGGAACCCTCCTGGTGAGTTTAGTTAGTTTTTACTTTTCAAGAATTTATTAATTTACTTTGAATGATTGATTATATGGTTGACTGTCTAGTTTGGATCTCCCAGAGCAGCTAAAATACCCAGATACGGATACCTATGAACACTGATGCAGAAAACAGGACCAAGGGCCAAGGGCCAAGGGCCATTGCCTAGTTTGTGTCTAAAACTTACAAAGTTCTTCATATAATAAATTTTGTTAAAGAAAATCGTTTATATTTATGCTTCTTAGCAAACAAATACTTATTCAAATAGGACCAAGGGCCATTGCCCATTGTTGGTCCTGGCTATCTAGTGTTTTGGGGGGGTGGACTGAATATGGACTTGGTCTTCAGCATTTTCTTGCAGAAAGTGGCTGCTGTCAGACTCTAACCTGCATTTTAATGCTTATGATTCAAGATTTTACCATAGGAGTTGTATGAATAGCATGTAAGAATTAGTGTTTCAAGTTTTAACATGTCATTGACCCTGGCAATTGATCCAGTGATCCTGACAGTTGACTGGGTCCTGGGTTTTTGACATTTTCTTATTATTGCTCTGGGCAAATTGCTATTTAACTGTTTAACCTGTGAACCTTCCAGCTTTCTGGTTCAGTACCAGGCCGGTTTTTAAAGCATTGATAAAAATAATAAGCTTTTGATTCTAACTTGTCATTTAAAAGTGCTTTTGATTATAGAGGCATTCATATTTTTATCTGGAAAATGTTAATTATCCGTTTTTATCACTTAACAGCATATGAGCTTTCTAAGAAAGAAGGTAAAGTAGGCACACCAGAAAGGCCACTTTCTGACCTTGGACTAGTGAGCTACAGAGGGTATTGGACCAGGGTCCTTTTGGACATCTTGAAAAAACACAAGAGCAATATCTCCATCAAGGTATGCATGGCTCTAGTCAAAGATGATCTTCTAACAGCCCTTTTTTCCCTCATCTCTTTGTTACCGAATTGCTTTTTGGTCTTTTTTTTGTCCTTGAATCTTCTTTCTATTGTTTGAATGCCAAATTTTCTTGTCATCATCAAATGATTGTGTAGGTTTGGAGGACATGGTCTATTTTTTAGTTGACTTCTCCAACCATGCTTGTTATCGTTTATTTTAAACTGGTACTCTCATCTTCATGTGCACAGAAAGATTAAATTAAAAGAAAGTGAAACAAGAGACAATGGGGGAATGCATAGAAATGTGAAAGCTGATATGGCTATCCTATGAGCATTATGGATCGTTCAGTTGGAATATTCATATTTTCCAACAACTTGCTCTCTACTATGCTTTGAAATATTGTTGTAAAATAGTTTCTGCATTTTGAGTCGGTAAGAGCTGATATGGATTATAAAAGTTATTTATCCGGTCAGTTATACACTGTGGATAAGCTTGGAATTAGATAGGCATTGAAGTGAGTTATAGCTAAGTTTGCACTTTGGATCAAGCTCAACCCAAACATAATTTAGCCTACCTGATGTAAGGATGGACGAAGTTGGGCTTTCCATGCATCAGTTGGTGTTAGGGTTGAAAAACATCAAGGCATGTGCAGAAACATTGAGCAGATCAACCCAACTTTGAATATTTCGCATATAAATTGTAGTATATGAATAGAAGGTACACACAAATTTCAAAATATCGATTCTCATGGTACACAATTGCGTATTGTGGGTTTTCAACAAGTGATACTCCTTTTTTTTTAATGTTTGGATGGGTATTAACAACTGAAATTATTAAAATGTCCTAGCTCTTAGTATTTATCCCTTTGTTGACCCTTGGTACCGATATAATACGACACTGTACGTATCTATACTTTGAACCTTGGGTACGCATGAAGGGATACTTAGTTGGTGCTAAATATCTTGTTTTATTGCAAGTTCAAGTAGTTTTTGGTTGATGTTGCAAATTCAAGTATCACCATCACCTCTACTATATATAAATATATTACAATACCTAAAGCGAGTAACCCAAACCCAACCCAACCTGATTTGATTGATCTGGATTATCTGGGTTGGGTTCGGTAGGCTGGATTTAGATTTGAGTGTTATGCTCATCTTCTTGGGCTGGACCGGAGACTATCTGAAATGTCCTGCAAGGCTGCAACCTAGTTATAGAAGCCCTAGCTGCTTGTCATATGCAGGGGAGCCACTGTTTGGTAGTTGATTTCCACTAGATAGCCTGCCTTGTGGGGTTGTAGCAAAAATTAGTCTTGTCTGAATACAGGCATATTCTTTTTATAATCACCGAGTACGCTTTGATTGGGTACTGCTTAATCTGTCTGATAAACGTGTAAATTTCTTTTTCCGTGTTTCTATCAGGAGCTCAGTGACATGACAGCTATAAAGGCAGAAGACATCCTGACCACCCTTCAGGGCCTTGATCTGATCCAGTACAGAAAAGGACAGCATGTCATCTGTGCGGACCCCAAGGTCCTAGATCGCCATCTCAAGGCTGCTGGTCGCGGGGGACTCGAAGTCGATGTAAGCAAGTTAATTTGGACTCCTTACAAGGAACAGGGTTGATGTTAGCAAGTTCTTCATGGTTTCTTCACAAACATACGATCTCTTTGACATGCTTTGTAAAAATGTAATTGTTAAGTTTAAATCAGTAGAAGTGTAGAAGTAGAAAAATTGATTTCCAAGTTCTCTCTCACTCCGAAATGGATGCCTGCTACTAACAGATATGATTGATCAAGTTTGACTATATATATATATATATTATATAGTTTTTGAAAACCCATCTGAGTAGCTTTCTCACGTGGAGAAATCAAAATCCATCTTTGTGGTTTTGGGAAATCAAACCCAATTTAGTTATGGGTCTTTGTTAACACTCGGGATTTCCTACTCACTTTTCCTACCCACTGGTCCCACTCTTTACCCGCCATCTCATGTGGCTGCAATTCATGGCGGATAGAGTGGGTAGGAAATAGAGATGTGTGGCTCCCTTACCTAACCCAAGATTTTACATGGGTTTGGATTGGATTTTTCAGGATTGTGGTTAGGTATGGGCCTAAAAGCTCAAATTTGACCTAAACTTGGTGTCGAGGTTTTGGATTATTTAAACCCAAATCCATCCAGCCCAAGTTGATTTTCAGCTTTCGGTGTAGCTCTGGTGCTAAAAACTTAGGGTCTGTTTGGTTTGTGGGAATAGAGGTCTAAAATTGGAATCAGAATTGGTTGGATGGAATCTGAAATCCCACTCTCATACCTGGTGGAATAATATTCCCCAATTTGATCTATTCCGGCCAATTCCCGTTCTGATTCTGATTCCCATTTGAATCAAACAGGTGGGAGGAATAGAGCATTCCAATTCCAATTCATTGACCCTTAATTTTGACCTAAGCTTGGGGTTGGGATTGAGTTGTGGGTACTTAAACAGTTAAACCCAGACCATTCCAACCCAAGCCCGAATTAACTTGGGCCTACTTGAAATGCGCTTCCAACGACAATCTCGCTCTTTGCTATGTCCTTGGGCTGGGCTAGACTCGAGTCCGAGCCTCCGAGGCCTAGGTCTTAGGGTCGGGAACTTGAGGTTGGGTTTGCCTTAAACTTGGCCCAACCCATTAAGTTGCACCCTCTACTTGATCCATGCTTAGTCATTGTTGCCTTTGACCACCTCCACCGCTCCACCCCAATTTAGTACTCAGGCTTGGATGCTACTTAATCCACACAATTCTACGTTAATTAATCAGAATCTATTTTGACGGACCAACCCTTCGGTCCAGTCCAAGCCTGACAACGCTGATTTCTATGTTAAAGAAGTCAACTAATCTAAGCCATCGATACAAGTTTCGAAACTTTTTTCCTTTGCTTTAGCTTTTGCTTTTTTTTCCCCTTTCTTTGGTGAGTTCACGTCTGCTGCGATGTCTCAGCACTTCCTTGTTCGGTTAGTTCCTTGCGAGTTGCGACCAGACATGAAGAACAAGTTTCAGAGCAGGAAAAAGAAAAAAGTACAGGGAGTGAGAGATCATTACCCCGGTTCTACTTTGGTTCTGGTTTTCATCTTTTGACGTGGATCTATGCTGATAAGGATGGTGTATGATTGCTTTTGACACCCTTTTTTTTTCTGGATATCTCTGAACTATCGATATGATGATATGGACCTTGCATTCAATTACTTTTATGATTGCAACACATTACAATGACTGACATTGGAATTTGGAACCCAAACAACTGTCAATTTACCTCTTTTTTTATTTATGTTGGTGAGCTAAATTAGAAGGGCATGAGAATTGGATGCATTCAGTCTCGTGGTTGCTTGCATGTTCCCTACTCAAATTTCACACAAAACCCATAATTTCTTGGCTACAAGAAATTTGGTGTTTAGTACCGAAGGTGTTTTTTTAGAATGTTTAAAGTGATATTGGATTATGTGTACATTTTTTTATAATTTATTCAATCCACTTGGGTGCTAGCACCATTAGGCACGATATAAACAAAAAGGTAAAAAATGGGGTACCATTGCAAGAGACACCAAAATAATGTTTTTTTCGCAATGCTATCTTCCACCTAAACAAGGTGTTTGAAGTAGGTGTTTATTTTTATAATGTCCCAACCAAACAGAAAAAAAAAAGTAGGTGGTACTTGGTGCTGATGTGGAGTGTTTATAAAAATAAATGCCCACCAGTTAAGAAATAGATTCTCCAAGTAGTAGTGAGATGGGACCAAGATAGTGTTAGAGTTTTAGTTAAGTGGAATGGTATTGAGTAAGTTCTTAGAGAGCAAAGATATGATTGCATCCTTTTGACAAGGAATTCTGAGCAAAGATATGATTCTGTCCTTGGAATACTGCATTGAAACTTTCTAAAGCTGTGCAAATATCCTTCTACTTCCTTTCTGGTATTGAAAATGCTGATTCTCATTTAATAGTCTATGATTTGATCTTACTTAATGACTTTATTTTATTGATTTTCCAACCAGAAACTTATGCTTATTGCTTGTCTCTGCAACAGGCGATTCCTTGTATGGCCCGGGGAAAAAAAACTTAGTGGTCCAATTAATGTGCTACAGAGTTGGGAATTGGGATCCCACTCTCATCAAGTAATTGACTAAAGCATTAGGACCGCAATTCAACCATCCACAGAACTCCCAAACAGTTACTTGGACAGTCAAGAGAGCCTACAACTTCCACTTTCAGAGGGCATCTGAAATTGGTGGCTCCTGTCTTGGCAATAATCCAAGGAATTCAGGAATAAAAGGCATCATCAGATACCACCAAAGCAGAGTTATCGTTATGTACTGAGGCTTAGGGCAGAACTACTCAGTACTCCAAGGTCTTAAGATCTTCTCATCACTAAACAAATATAAAGGTTGGAAATGGAGGTAGATTTTATGGTGGACGAATGGAGATGCAAAGGAACCTTGATTTTGAATGTTTTGACATGAGGGTGGACTAGGAGGTGGACTAAAGCATGAAGACTGCAATTCCTAGCCAGTAACCTGAATATCTCATCATGTGGGCTAGGAGGTCAGAAAATGTAATGGATGATACATGTGTAAAGGATGGAGTAACTAAGGGTGAACTGTGGGAAAGCTTTGCCAATCAAGGGTAGGCAGTATCATGGTATTTTCAGTTACTTGTGCTTGTCACAGTATTGCATGGACTCTCATGAAGTGGATAAAGTGTCTGTGTCAGACATTTGTAGGAATCCGACACTCCATGGATTCTAGAGGGACACTTGCACATAGTATTTTCCTTTCTTTCCTTGCTTATTTGAGATAAATGAACAGCTAATGTATACAATCAATATCATTTTTCCTAGAAAATGGTATTAACAGGGAAAAAACTTTTACATCTTTTTCTATTGGCATTTAATGTTAGAATTCAAATATAATAATGATTTTAATAAACTCAATGCATTAGAATTTAACATTTGTCACTCCCATCTCCAAGGCATTATATGAAATCATCAATATGTTCTGCACTGTTCTTCCTCTAATACCCAAAGGAACTGACCTCCATCTTCTCATTACTTCCACCAATGAGTTTGACATTGATGGGTTCATGCCAAAGAAAACCTTCAATGAAGATGGTATTCTTCCTCCTCTTCACAAAGGGATCAGATCTACTCTGGTTCTATTCCGAATCTGATTTGGATATCCTTTTAACCATAATCGGATTGGATCAGATTTCAAAATGTGATCCATTTATTAATCAAATAAAATTTGGATTTTTCTTGATCTGATCAACTAGTACCATAATCTATCAACTATTAGACCCTTTTTAAAATTCTTTAGGCTCAAGTAAGATTTGGAAAATTTTAAATCAGAAATCCAGATACATAACTGAATCAAATTCAAATATATGTTTCACATATCTATTGGCTACCAAATCAGATTAGACATACTAGATTCTTACTGGATCGGATAAGGATATACTCCTATTCAAATTCAACCAATCCATTTGCACCCCTACAAATAAAAGACTTCTTTTTGTTGAGAAAAATGCCTTCCAGTTGTCATCTAAAATCTTTTTATTGCTTCCAAAGAAAACACCTCGCATATCCCATCTTCAAACCCTACTTAAGGGGACCATGTTGACAATCTAATAATGCATCCAGTATAAACAAGGTCTTTACTAGTAAATGACTAGTCAATTGAGGGCCATGCCAAATGCATCATTAAATAGTTGGCCAATACCCATGATGCAGTTGCCTGGAATGGCTAAGCATCAACTAGGTCAACTAACAATAGTTATTCAAGAAGTTTTCTTTTGGTAGTTAACCATAAAGTCATTTTAATGTTTATTTTTCTAGCTGATCTTAAACTTTTAAATATAGTATTATGTATGTTTCTATGTTGTCGTGCAAGGCAATTGCTTTAAGAACTTGTAATAGCACATGGGTCTGGTGAGAGTATATAAAATAGAAATAAGGCCTAAAAATAGAAGAGAAATAGTGGAGCTCTTTAAGGTCTTCTTTCAATTGGTGGTATGCTACCAATGCAGAGTTTTCATAAACAAGGAGACCACATCAAATAGTCAAGCACACTCTCTTAAGTACAAATACCATTGCCTCCTACCTCAGTCAATCCAAGCTTCTCATTTAGTCATATCTTTGAATTTTGTTCCATAATCATAGGTAGGACCTTAGGATAGGAAGATTTAAGTTAAATATTGCCCAATTCATTGGGAGATGGTCTCATCGGGGGGAGGGGGAGTGACAGTGAATATGGCATCTCTCCCAGGTAGTTTTTGTTATTCACCATATTGGTCATGATCACTCATGACAATTATCTTTTTCCATTGGATAGCTTCAATTTCAGGTTCTTGCATTGGTCAATCCCATGTCTTGAAGGTTGATAGTTGTATATTTCCTTTGCCACCTTGCTGTATTAATGAATTCATTTTGATTGTCAATCAGATAAAAACTATCTTGCTTATTTAAATCTTCTTTTTGCTATTCAAATAGTGAACACTAACAGCTAAAAGGGTGGGATAAGTTGTTACAAAATGATTGAACAGATCACCATACAGTGCATCTTTATAGGATGATTAATTCCTATGGCATTCTTTATAGGATGATTACCCATATTGAAGCTTGAAAATGGATGTATTTTTCACCACTACAATTTCATTATAGTTTGATTGTTAAGAATATGGTAGATCAGGTGTGATCACAAGTTCACAATAGTTTGATTGGTCTAATTTGTGGATTGGTTGATATTTGTATATCGCCATCATCATCATCATCCAAGCCTTACCCCAACTATATGGGGTTGACTACATGAATCCTTTCCACCAGCTCATTCCATTTAATGTGATACCTGAAATATTTTATTGTTAGTGCAATACATCCAAATGACGGTACATTATACTAACAATGGAGGTTGTTACATAATCTGTATTGGTCACGCAGTTCAATTGGGTCAACAATCAACATGGAAATTTTCTAAGTGGACCAAAATTTTTGTTAGGCAAATTTGAACATGGAAGTTCTTTAAGTAGACCAAGTTTATTGCTAAGTCATTCTTATTTTCCACTCATTCTGTAAATATTACCATAGTGTAGGGCCTTGATCCTGACATAGTACAGGAAAGAACAGCATGCCATTATTTTATGCCAGATTAATGGTTTGGAAAAGATTGTGTTTGGTCTGTCTGTGCCTGAAAGAAGTTAATTGAGTTTTCACCCGTGCAGTTCCCTGTAATCCAGGCAATGTGTAGCACTAATCCATGAAAGTGAAACAAATTTTGCAACATTGCAATGGATTTTGGGAATGATAGTTCCTTTCTGTCGCCAGATGCTTAAAGACAAAATATGTTTTTTAGAATAAATTATGACTGCAAAAGCTAATTCAATATCAGTAAATCTTTGATTTTTTTTTTCTGGTTGGGAGGGGGGAGGTTTTTTGATTTACTTGTTCATTATTTGGTTCCTTAGGTTTCCCCATGCATCATTGATGATTATTATTTGTTCATCCTAGAAGTTGTAGGGCATTATCCTCTTCTTGGATGCTGAAAATTGTTTTTGGATGCTGGAGCCATGGAGCTTCATTATAAACCAAACCACAGATGGTTGGTAAAAGGTCATTAGAAACACAGGAAAGGCCATTTCCTGAACTTGGACTTTTGAACTACATAGAGTGCTCAGAAGGGTCCCTCTTGATATCTTGTAAGTAGCACAAGAGCAATATCTTTCATCCAGGTATGGATGGCACTAATGAAGTATGGTTTTGTGATTTTGTCCTGTGTTTTCTCTTGTTTGCTTGTGACAAAATTGTATTTTGGACTTCAAATATATTGATCTACTTATCCTTAGTCTTCTTCTTGCTGCTAGAATACCACTATTTTCTTTTGTCTTCATTGAATATTGATTAGTCCACAAGAAAATTGCCCATATTCAAGTCAATTTCCAACAGTACCTGTCTAATCATTGTATGCAGAAAAATAAATGAAAATAAGCATGAAACAAGAATGGAGGGCATGCAGACAAAAAAATTTGATACAAGGATCTTGAGCAGTAGGATTTTTCAATTGGAATAATATTTTCTTCTTGCTAATTGCAGCATGCTCAGGCTCTGAAATGTGTGTAAAAGTGCAACTTGGGAGATTAATCCAATATGAAGCTAACCTGATTTACCAGTAATTTTAACTATACAAGGTAATCACTATTGTTCCCATATATTTAATATTTTATATATTGCAATGGCCAACTGGATTCAGCCATATACAGTGCAAACTGATGGTTGGTTTCGGTTGGTTCACTCAGGTTAAACTTCATTTTAAGGTGCATGGTTGCCTCTTCAGCCTTTCAAGGTTGGGTATTCAGCTCTTCCATGTTAGGCTCAAGTTGACCTGCTTCCAGTTGCAAGCTGAGCAGACACTATATGGGAGTTGTTGATTCCCAGTTGATGCGTCCTATCAAAGGGTTGAAAAATGTCATCTTATTACTTTGTATTTGTTGAATGCAGGGCTACTTTTTTGTTTATAGTCATTTTGGCTGTTCTGTTTGCCTAGTTACTGTTTAGTCTGATAAATTAGTGGCTCTTATTCCCTTTACTTTTCTTTAACAGGAGGTCAGTGGCATGATGGCCATAAAGCAGAAGATATACTAACCACTCTGGAGTTCCTTGATCTGAATACAAGGAAGGTGGCATGTCATTAGAATGACCCAAGGTATTGCCATCTGAAAGTCTCAAATCAAGGGGAAGTTAAGGTCGAAGTGAGTTAATTTGGAATCCTTACAAAGAAAAGGGTTTATGTCAGAAAAATTTTGGAGATTTCACATGGTAATTAGTTTATTTTTGAGTATGGATTTGGAGAAGAAATGTTTTTTTTCCCAATGTTGTGACTCTGATTTCAATGGTTTATTTAGTCATGAATGTATAGTGCTACCATGTATTGGATTATGTAGTTAGTTGGATTCTAACAGATAACAAAAACATGTTGAGCTTGAGCACTAGGCATTACTTTCTGATTCTGAGTCTGGTTAACTGGTTTTTAGTGGATGAACAAGCTTCTATGCCGGATAAAATGGGATGGGGGCCTCATTGGGTTGCCCATGAATTTTTGGTGATTACTACTTTGTCACTGTCCTACAAATTGCAGGATAATATCCTCTTCCAATGCTGGAAAGGATTTGGGATGCCCCCAAAAAATGAAATGAATTCTGCAGTTAGAGTCATCACATCCTGTTGATGTAACTGTCCACCTAAAGGAGGGGCCAGCCAGTAAGTCATAATTCCATGGTTTCTGGACCTTGGTGTGCCATGGAGCAGTGGCCAGCCAAGATTGTCTGTACTTGGACGCTTCTTGCAACAGTCAAGAGTAATGGACCCCACCCCACTACACCAAACCTGGATTCCACCAAGTAAATGCATTATTGAATTAGAGATTCGATAATCTCAAAGCAGATTTGTTATTCAACGTAAGCATGGTTAAGGGTTGTCAAGTACTGATTCAACCAAGACAGAAGTATAGATTAGAATACTTTTGTTCTCCATCAGCCATCATATAACAGGCCAACAGGTATACATCCTTTTCGTTTCTTATATTACAAAATTAAACTTCTGATTTAAACTACTAAATAGTATTTTACCCAAATCGAAGTCATCATATGCACTGATTGAGTCTTTTGATGGTATTCTAATCTAAAGCAGAAAAGTCTACATTTAGAGAATTGTTGAATGCATGACTGGAATTTTAGAAGTGACCAAGCCATCAATACTGCCTCTCTCTCTCTCTACTTTTCTGTCTTTTTTTAAGATTTTTGAACAACCACACGTGAAAGCTTAAAACATAATTTCCACTTGCAATTTTGTACAAGTTTTTAGAAAAAAGGGATGGCTGTAGTGTCTAGACTCCAGAGAATACTTACCACCTTCTATCTTAAAAATCAAAATTTGTTTTTTACTCTCTCTCTCTCTCTCTCTCTCATCTTTAAATAAAATTTGGTGTCCCCACACTTGAGATATGTAGTTCACTATATGCTAATTGGTTCATCTGTCCAGTCCATTCAATTGAGTGGTCCATTTCTTGCAAACCACGAATCACAAATAAGCCAAAAGAAGTTGCCATTGAACGTTCTTGTCTACCAGACTATTCTACCACTGGTTCAATTGCCTCTGTGCGCGTGTGTGTGTTTTTATATTTCATTCCCTCTATCAATCTAGGATTGGGTTCCTTGATTGAAAAGTGTGTGTGGCCATTTTGCTTTTTGAAGAATGCTACCAACTAAGCGAGGAATACCATCTGTAGCTCATCAATCCGGATTTCCTGCCACAACTCTCTACCCACACTCTACCTGCCTTGAATTGCAGCCACACATCCCCATCTTGTATTGTGAGATGTGCAGCAGCAGTATACCGTGGGTAGGGTGTGGGTAGAGAAAGTGAGTTGGAAATCTGATCACGTAGCTCATTACGGCCAGCAAATCTGAAGTAGACCTTTGAAGGCCCACTGGCTGAACAGTTTGATGGGCCCCAGAATAAGACCTTTGAAGGCTCACTGGTTAAATAGGTGGAAATCGGGTTGGCTGGATGTGTTTAATTGAGCCAAAATTTAGGGTTCATTTGGTTCATAGCCGGAATCAGAATCGGAATTGGAATCAAAATCTGTCAGAATTAGGAATTGGAATGATTTATTACCATAATCTGTTTGGTTCAGACAAAACTAGAATGGGAATTGAAATCAGTTGGAATGAGATTTCATTCCCAAGGTCTGCCCAACCAAACAGTTAGAATCGGATTCGTCCAACCATTGGGACGAGAGGTGTTTATTTATTTGCTATGCAAAAAGTACGTATGCTGATGTGAATGCAAATTCGGTCAAGGTCAAGGAGTATGGGTGCAAATTCATTTCGGTTTTGTTTGGTTGTGATAGATGTAGATATGAATCTCAAGGCCGGGGTCAAGGTATTTTGCATTAATTGACCAATTTTTAATGCAAAATTTGCTCTACTTTTTGGAAGCAAAGTGTCCAATTTGGATGCAATAACGGTGGAAAAAGCAAATTTATTTTCATTTTTAGCACAAAAATATATTCTTACCAAGCAACTATAAAATTGAAGTATAAGTACAAATTCATTTTGGTTCTGCATTTATACTCTCACCAAATACAGCCTAAAATAAACCAAATTTGTTTTTCAATCCATTGTGTGAAAGGAGACATTGCAGCATCCCCTTAAAACAAAATAAAATATAATGGCAATGATTTCTTCAACACCCCAAGCAGGAAATTCTAGACGTTGTATTGTGTTGCGGTTTAAAACAAAACAGGCATTAGCAAAGTAGGCATTTGGCATTGGTGCTGGGAACATCTCACCATTTTCTCATAAAAATAGTATTGGATATGTGGAGTTGTAAGAGAAAACGGTGCTTATTTTTTGTTTGGAGTCAATGTTACCTGCCACATAGGCATTTTTTGAGAAAACATCATTAGTTTTGTTTGGTACCAGTGCTCACAACAATGTTTTCAACATGGTTTATATTATCAATGTCCAAGATGATGCCACATCATTGCACCACTGGCAGCAATGCACCGTTTTCTCAGAAAACATTGAATTTGATGTTACTCCAGACCACACTTTTCTGATTTCCAAGACGTGGTCTGGAACAATGTTTTTTTCTAGAAAAACAGCTCCAAACAAGAGGGTATTGTTTGAAGCACCGTTTTCTCTGATGTAGCACCTACATGGCACCATTTTCTTAGAAAACGGCATTGATGCCAAACATCACTAAAGTTATTGACTTATTTACTTTCAACATACTACTGTTGTAATCTCATGCAATGCAACAGAAATCGGATTTGGTCCTCGTAAGGCCATGTTTATACTGTTCGCACAGTCCCTTACAACCTTGGACTGGGAATATCTCCCCATAAAAAAATATACAATTATAGAAATATTCCCAATGCATAGAGCAATCAAGCTGATTTCAAAGCAACGATATAAAAATGCAGTCACACCAAACAGCACCTAAATTCTACTAAGTGTGGCATCAAATCCCACCTTTAATAAAGAAAACTTTGGCTGTCCACCGTTCGATAGCCTGGGCTGGTCTTTGGCCTAACAGGTAGCAGTGTAGTTTCAATCCGTCGTTGACCTAGCCGGTGAAACATTCGAACCGCCATTCGGCTAAGATTTTAGGTCAGGTTCAGTTAAAATCCATTAGACAGTCAAAACTGTTGATTTCGTCAAGAACCATTCAACACAACCGATTTGATCGTTGACCCATTTGATCTAATGATCGGGTTGCGGTTGCATACTCAGTGCATGTAAAACTTTCGAAGGCCATAACTTTGCACTCCAATGTCCGATTGGGGTGATTTTTTTTTTATTTTGGATAACTTTTCAAGATTTATGTGTCCCAATGGGCCATAGGTGTTTGCTATTTTTGCGAAAAAAGAAAAACATTTTTTAGCCTCAAATTGCAATTTTTAATATCTTTTGTAAATAAAAAAATTAAAAATTGAACTAAAAACACATAAGTTAAATAGAAAATAATACATACAGCATATCTCAAACATATTTATACATTATTTATTTCTAAAATATATATTTATACACATATATATACATATATGTACATAAATATATACTTAATACATATATGAGCTGACGTGACACAGTGTGAACTGTTCGACCTAGTCGGTCAAACTGGTGACCTGCGACCTGGAGTAAAAAATGGTTTATCCTTCAGGTTGGTTTTTAAAACATTGGGTAGCACCAAGGTTTTTAAATTCGAACCAGACATAACCATTCTGGGTCCGGTTCTTTGGTCGAAAGATTTGATCGTTCGGACCGAATGGATGACCCACTTTGACAAAAAAATTAACAAACAAAAAATAGCCAAAAACCATTGTTTGGGTTAACAGTTCGACCACCTAGGTCAGTAGTTCGCAGACCAAATCAACGGTTTTTGGCCAACAAGTGGTTTTGAGGTGAAATGGAACTAGTCTAGTCTAGTTTTAAAAACACTGGGTAGCACGACTCCTCCCTTGTTTGTTGGCACCTTTGTTTGACCAGAAAAGTAGCGATAAAAATTTACTATGGAAGAAGAGAAAGGAGATTAGGGGGAAAAGTGTGGGCATTTTTTTTCTGTTTTTACTAAAAAATTAGTTTTAAGTAAAAAAACAAACAAAAACATAAAATCTATATATATATATATATATATAAAACAAGGCAATGAAGAATTTTTCTCCTTTTTTGAATTTTTTAATTTTTTATTGCATGTCATTTTTGAAACAACCAATGAGAAACTTTCCCAATAACCTAAATAATCTCTTCTCCTAAAATTTCTCCTAAACTACCTCTCCCACTTTTTCCAAAATTATCTCTAATTCCTATTTATCTTCTAAATTATCTCTAATTCCTATTTATCTTCTAAATTATCTCTAATTCCTATTTATCTCCTAAATTATCTCTAATTCCGGTTTATCCTCTCCCCTACTTTTCATCTATATCTATCTAAAGAAAATTTGGATTAAAAAATTTAAGAAATAGTTAAATATTCTAACAAAATTATATAATAACTTTAAAATATTTATTAAAAAATAATTTTATATTTTTACAAAACATATCACAAAATTATGTACTAACAATATAAATTATGTTTTTTACTGGATTATCAATTTAAATGTTTTTCAAATATTTAATAATATGTAATAGCTTTAAATAAATAAAATTAAAAATAACAAAAAAAATTAAATATTTTATAGATTATTTAAATATTTAAATAACTAAATATTTATCATAACTAGAATTTAAATAGTTAAAATAACGAAATTATGTAATAAATTTAAAAAATTTCTTCAAAGTAGAAAACTAATTATAACATAATATTGAAATTAATAATAATTTAATATATTATAAAATTAATAATGAAATTATGTAATAATAGTATAAATTATGATTTTATGGATAATTAAATTCAATAAATAATTAACCTTTTTAAATTTAAGTATTTTACATATTACTTAAGTATTTAAATAACTAATTATTTTAAATAAAAATATATTTAACATTACTAGATTTTAAATAGTTAAAATAAAGAAATTATGTAATAAATTTAAAAATCTGAAAAGTAGAAAAATAATTATAACATAATATTGAAATTAATAATAATTTAATATTTTTACATAATATTGTAAATAAGTAATTTCACTTATACCAAGTAATAATTCGAGAAAATAACTTTCAAAAAATTTATTATTTATTAATAATAATTTTAAACTCTTAATCTGTATTTATTATATAATTATATACTAAAATTAATATTTATTGTATTTTAGTAATTATTTATTATTTTTTGTGATAAATGTATTTTCAATGACTATGTATAAATTTATTTTATTTTGTTATTTAACAGAAAACTTTCTATAATTATTAGAGATTAAACTACTATTATTAATTTTTTTAAATTTAATTTAGTGTACTTATTGTATTTTTGTTATAACTTATTGATTAATTTTTATAAGAGATTAAACTATTATTTGAGATTATACTATTTATTGATTAAGCTAATATACTTATTGTATTTTTTTAATTATTGTATTTTTGTTATCAATATATTTTCAATAAGTATTTTTGTTATAAATTTTCAATAATTATTGGAGATTAAACTATTGTTATTTATTAGAGATGAGACTACTAATTTAGCTGAAATTACGAGTATTCATGAGTTGGTTCGGTTCGGTCATAGGCTATTTGGCCAACCAAATTGACCTGGTCAAGTTGGGGAGTTGGTTAGCTGAAACCGATTGACCTTTTGTGAAAACTGACCCACTCAAATTGTATCAGTTTGGGTTGATTTTTTGGTTTGGTCAATCAATTCAAAAGAATTAAACTTAAAAATTTAATTTAATTTTAAAAATTATAGTGCATTTATTAAAAAATAAATTTAAAATTTAGATTTATGATATAAAACATTTTAGACTAAGAAATATGGGAAATTTTTCACTTTTCCATATTTAAAATATAAAATATTAATATATATCCATGGTTAGGTCGTTCGATTTTGTTCGGTTTACAAATGGCCAAAGTGAAACTGATCTAACTTGGTCGAATTGGGAAATTTTTTAACCAAAGCCGACCTAAAATACTAGAAAACTGACCAACTCGGGTCGAGTTGATTGGGTTGGCCGGTTTCATTAGTTTGGTGAATAAACCTAACTGAAATTAATTATTGTTATTTTTGTATTATAAAAAATTTGTTAAAAGTAGTATATAAAATATGAATAATTATTGATTATTTTAAAAGTTAAAAATATAAAACAATTGTATACTCTTATGAGTTCACATCTGTGCCCCACAACATCCCTCAACATATCATCATCGTTTATTAGGAACATCTCCCAATGATGACATCATCGGTTCTGGTACTATCATCGGGAGATGTTCCAATACATGGTGGAGATGTGTTGTGGGACGTTGTGGGGCACCCCCTTGTGGGGAGTAAATGTGAACTCTACTCTTATGTGTTTCTATTAGGGTCATTTACTAGAACACACTTTATAGTTTTACATAGTTACTTAAACCTACCTTATAGTTGTCATTTTACTTAAACATCCCATATATTGTACAACTTATTTACTTAATCAACATTTCATTAAGGAGTGTTTGTTTTGCCATTAGGCCCATGATTTTTTATTCTAAAAATACCCTTAACACTTTTTTTGTACATAAAACAAAATTGACCAAATATAGCCAATAGAGTGGTTGTTCGTGTCATATTAAGGGCAAAAATAGTATTTTAATTTTTATTTTCTTTTGATTAAATTTATTTAAATGAGCAATGGGGTCAATATTGTCATTTTCCACTGTCATCTAATGAAAATTTGATTAAATCCATTGCAAATTATAAGTGGTATTTTAGTAAAATGCTAACTATATGGTAGATTTTAATAAATCCATTAAAATATAAGGGTATTTTAGTAAATGACCATTTCTATTATTTAGCTTTCGCTTAATAAATCCTGTGCATCACACGGGTCCCCACTAGTTAACGATGAAAACACGAATCCAAATTTGCTCTCTAGCACATCGCAATCATGTATTGAATATATCTCTCGAATTTGTAGGTTATCACTCACAAGAGATGTTCTCAATGTATGGCTAAAATTTTTGTTCTTAATATGATTGCCTTTTGACTTAAGTTAATCTAGGCCCCGTTTGGCGTGTCTCTTTGCATGGGCTGTTGGCTTTTTAGAAGTCCAACAGTCTATGTTTTTGCCTTTTCATGTTTGCTTGAGAAAAGATCTAGCTGCCAAAAGACATCATGCCAAAAAGATGCGTGAAGCTTGTTTTAGGTGATTTTCATGAAGCTCTAAATAGAGCTTTTCAGTTTTTTTCAACTCGTCTTCGTACGAAAAAAAGACGCACGAAAAGACACACCTTAACCAAATGGTCTTTAGGCTTTCAAGATCTTAATGCAAAAGCTCACTACATCTTTTAACTGTTAGAGCTTCCAGAAGATCTTTAAAAAAAAAAGACTTATCAAATGACCCCCTAATTGGTCAGCATGATTTAACAAAAAAAAGTGTAACAGATCAAACCCATCTTGACTAAATCAAACCCCTTTGTAGAGTTCAGATCTATAGACCACAAAACACTGGCCACAATATGAAGGACATGTGCATGATGTGCAGTTGTAGGTGAACAAAGAGTAGAAACTGATTGGAAATTACCTCAAACCAACCTTGGTAACAAAGGTCTGAGCCATGGGTGGTTTGAAAATCCCCATAATACCTTATTTAAATCCCTCTTAGATTTTGGCCCCCTATCTATATTTACTGCATTTTGGCCCCCCTCAATAAAAAAAATTCCTAGTTCCGCCGTTAGTTCATAAGTTAGGTTTCAATTGGTCCTCAAGTGGGTTCTAATTCCAAATTCTTAAAACTGATCCCCACCCAAGCTAGTGAAGGGATGAGAGATCCATCCTATGGACGCCCAAGGATTGCGGAATAAGGGGCGAAGTTCAAAAATTTTATCTCTCCCTTCAACTGGGAATCGTATTCCCTATTTAGAAAATCATATTTTCAATGATCAATCTTGAACCATAAACTGAACCAGATCTGAACCAAAAGGAGTGGGAGAGGATTATACCTGATACGGAGAAATACTATCTCCCAATGGAGGTGTTCA
Source organism: Nelumbo nucifera (assembly GCF_055504915.1). Taxonomy (NCBI): domain Eukaryota; kingdom Viridiplantae; phylum Streptophyta; class Magnoliopsida; order Proteales; family Nelumbonaceae; genus Nelumbo; species Nelumbo nucifera. The sequence continues at coordinate 111,127,206 of NC_142649.1, read as the reverse complement.
CGCCCAAGGAAGGATCCAAAATCTGCTCCCACTGAAGATGGCGCAGTGAAGGATGGAGCAGAATCAGCAATGTTCTTCAAAAGAACTTGACCCTTCGCAAGAATCAACTGGACGGCTTGTGAGTACAGCTCCAATCAATCTTTTCCCAGAAGATTGAAATCAAGATCCAATCTTGATTGCTCCCAAGAACTGGAGATCGAACTGAAGGAATGGCAATGGCAGGAAGGTGGCGGCAGAAGAGAATTCGCAGTATGCAGGAAATCTCTTAATCTCTCTTTCTTAAAGAGAAGAATGCTATTGATGTTATTGTGTGTTTTTCAAGGCTGCCGCCCCCTTCCCCTTTTATAATCTTAAAGGGATCAGCTCCTAATCAGATTAGGAGTTGCTAATTCCAAATCATATTTGGGTTAGAAGTCCCTTGGTGATAAGGGATAATCCTTATCTTATCTGCAGATCAGATCAGCTGTCTCCTAATCTAATTAGGAGGTTTCCATATCTAAATCTTATTTAGATCTTGGACTCTCTGAGTGGATAGGGTCTAAGCCCAATCCTTTTAGCTGACCCACTTCAGAATTCGCCCCCTTTAGATGACTGATCAAATCAGCCCAGTTCGAAATGGGCTTAAGGCCCATTAAGGTTATGTACTCAAAAAACTTCCAAATTGCTGCCCAGTTGGGATTCCTTGTATGGCGTGGGACCCAAGCATTGATCTACACATCAGCCACATGGGTTCAGCCCAGCCTTTGTTACAAGGCCTGGCCGAATGCACTGCTGAAGACAGTGTACCCCCTGAAACTCATCAAATGAGCTCTATGGGCCCAACACTTACACTAAGTGGTCCCTGGGCCAAGCCACCTTGTAACACCCAGGGACTGTGGGCAGATGCAATATTAGCCCATCAGGTGTTATCCTCAATGGTCTTACACTTAACCTCTCAGCCCATAATGATCATACACTGCCCGACAAGAGAGGACCTCTCCCTCGGCTGCAAGGAACAGTGTTGCACTCTCCACTCACATGGATCCCGGGAATTAAAACCTTCTTGCAAACAATTTAGAAACCATATATATACTTTTATATCTTATATAAAATATATTTTGCAAAACAAATCTCAACGGTTGAAATCGGCTGCCGGCAGTCTTGGTTTCCATCAGTGAGAGTGCATCCCCGATCATTACCTTTGTCCGACAAAGGGGCTGATCCTGTCACTATGATCACCCACTCAGATGAATTCTCGGACTGTCCCAACATACCCAGGTTTTGACCCCCGCTAAGGATCTCACTGATTGGTACATCAAAGACAGCCTAATCTGACACCTAGTGCAGTATCATAATCGAGTCTAGGGGTCGGGTGTAACTTTCCAGTTTTGCCCATCAATCTCCAAGGTCCAGGGCAATACTGGAAATCTGGTCCAGTTCAAAGATTCAATTAATCATACACTGTATGTGCCTAGGGTCTCACCCTGGCAGCTGAGACAAGCCACCCCAACCGACTTGGTGGCACTACAGTGTCAGCCTTGTCAGGATAGGTCTCCCCAGACCGACCCACTGGCTGTGAACATTCTAAACTAACACGAGTCTCATTAAGTGTCCAGTTTAAAGGTATTACACAGAAACATACCAAGGGAACATGAATCAAATATGTATCTTTATTCATTTACAATAAACTCATAAAGTACATCATTCTGATTGAAGCTAAGGGCATACAAAACTGTCTAACAGCCAGCTCCAAGGTCTAGGGGTTTATCCTATTCAAATTGGTCCAAAGAACCGGCCTTAATTGACCTTTGAAACCAGCCTTGGTGGAATGTGTGCAAAGTTGTATTCTATTTGCATTGAAATTGTATCTGTGAAGTTTGATTATAAATTAGTGACAATTATATGATATTATTTAAGTTATTTATGAATTATGTTTTATTTTCTTTGAGCTTGAATGATTATATAGATTTGAAAGATGAAATGTAATAGATTATTATTTAAGGCTAGAGCTCTCAAAAGGGAAAAAACAATATATCATCATCATCATCCATGGGTAGACCTTGAAAACCGATCTTCACAGGGTAGGTTATGGTTCCAAAAATCTAGAACCAATCCCTACAAGATAGGTTCTAGATTTTGCCTTGTAGTGCAATCAAATCAACCCATTGTCAGCGCATCCAAACTTCTCTTTTCAACCTCTAAGGCTCCATTTAGGAAGAGTGCAAATGCTAATTCAGTATGCATTCTAGTTCAAGTTTGTTGGTGTTTGGTAACAATGCATTTATGTATTGAAAGTGACAGTTTTCACAATTTTCAATGCATGTTTGCATCTAAAATGGATGCAAACTTTGCACTCAAGATAGGTTCTAGATTTTCAATGGAATTTGTGTTCACATTCATTATAACTAAAAATCTTTTGGCAAAAAACAAATTTATCAATGCAAAACTAAACCAACTTTGCATTTACATTAACCAAAATAAACTCTATATATTTGTATTTGAACTCTCCCCAAACAAAACTTATGGACAAAAATATTGTAATTTAGGTAGAATAAGCAAAGGTACCGAATTGGTAATTTTCCAAAGGGAAAAATGTTACATCCTAAGTAGGGGTGGATTCGAGTCGAGTTGAGACAAATATTTGGCTATTCAAGCTTGGCTTGCAAGAAAGCCATGAGGTTCCAGCTCGAGCTCAATTATGAAACAAACTTACTATAAAATTTAAAACTATAAATATAAAAATTTATGTCTTATTTTATATATAAAAATTTAAGAATTATAAAACTAGTTATTATTATATATAAAAAATAAAAATATTACATATAATGTTTTTATTTTTATTTATATATATATATTGTTTTTTATAATAATAATAATAATAATAATAATAATAATAATAATAATAATAATAATAATATTATTATTATTATTATTATTATTATTATTATTATTATTATTATTATTATTATTATTATTATTATTATTATTATTATTATTATTATTATTATTATTATTATAGAGAGAGAGAGACTCAATTAGGCTCGCTAATCTTACGAATATTAAACTTAAACTCAGCTCAATTAGAAAATGAGCCTATATATTGATTTCGAGTTTGCCTCGAAGCTCGATTTAGACTGAATCGAATCAAACTTTTCAGGAGCCAAGCTCGAATAACTCATCAAAAGCTCAAGTCATGTCCACCCCTAATCCGGAGAAAATTCCAATTCCTTTACATGATTGTATTTATCTTTTTGAATATCTCATTGTAGTCAACTTCTAAGGACGGTTTGAAAAGTATGATCCAATCCATATCTCAGTTATGTTTATGAAACCCGGCCAATCCGTTTGACCTATAGGAACCCGAACCCGAACAGATTTGCACCGGTTAGACTAGACGGAGGCGGTCTGACTCCTTTTTTTCAAGTATCAACCTATTTGTTCGAGACCTAGGCTCCCAATTCCCGACACAGAATTCTGAATTCCCCGCTACGCTAACCCCAATGGAGCAACCCAGAAATTACAGATCTAGCTTGCTTACGGAACCTCCCTCCTGCCTCCTATGGAATTTGCGATGTGAAATCCAATAATATCGCTACAGTCTACAGATCCTGACAACGCCATTGCCGATGGGATGGGATTACGGAATTCATCTCATTCTCACGTGAGAAAGTGACCCGTATGGATATACGCAGCAAGATATCCGAATTGGGGCCTCAACCCATCAGTCCATCACCTCTACGAAAGATCAGGTCATCAGGTGACGGTTCCATCAGAGAAACTACATCTACATCCAGTTGTAATCGTAGCTCCATAGAAAGACAGTTGAGACTTGAGATGTGCACTGATAGATTGAAATTGATAGACTGATTCACACGCCCGTGCTCCCAGCAGATCCCTGTTCCAATCCGGAGGATATATTCCCATCTGATGGATGGTGCAGATCCGCCACACCAGTGCTCAACATGGTAAAATAATGGATTGGAAAAAGAAATTTCTTTCTTTGTCAATATTAGAGCCCGTTTGGGAGGGTTCTGTGTTGATTGAGCAGCATGGAAAGCAGTGTTCTTGATCTACCTTTGACCGTGCAACGTATGGCATGAGAATCATCCTAGCAACTGATTCCATTTCACCCTCAACCTGGTCTTTGGCCAAAAACTGTTGATTTGGTCAGTGGCCATGACCCCGAGTGGTTGTATTATTGACCCATTTAATCCATTCAATGATTTTGACTGTTTTGTATTTTAATTTTTTAAAATTCTCAATTAGAACAGGCCATTCATTCAAATTGGATGGTTAAACTATCGAACTGGTGACTAGAATGGTTCCAATATAATTCCAGATCGATCTTTAAAACCTTACTGAAAAGTTGATTTTGTGGATTATGCAAACCTATTTTTTATTTCCAGTTTTTTACCAAACATGGCTTAACAGCGTTCCCAGGCTCCTCAGTTCATGTAACACCAAAAGTTGCGGCATGACACCCCCAAGCTCAAAAATAATGCACTAACTCAATAGGAATTTTTCATTAATTAATTTTCTAGGGAGAAGTCAATCTTGGTAGGTAATATAAGGCTATGTTTGGTTTGTTTTATCTCTTATTTTCTATCAAACCAAACATAGCATATGGGAATTAAGGACATAGATGAAGTTATAAGGGATTATTTATTTTATTCCTATGTTTAAATTTGACAATAGGGTGTTGTGTAGCAGAATCAATGAATGCTATCCTATGTAAAGAAGTTACAAATAAAGAAATCCAAAATACCCTTCTATCGATGAAGGATATGAAGGCCCTGGTCCTTTTGGGCTTAATGTTTATTTTTTCAAAAAGTTTTGGAATATTGTCGGGGATTCTATCTATAAGACAATTAAAGCATTTTTCTATTCTGGAAAAATGAATATTGAGTTTAATAGAACATTTATTACTCTTATTCCAAAGTGTGATAACCCGGAGTAGATTAATGATTTTAGGCCCATTAACCTGTGTAATGTTATTTATAAGATCATCTCCAAAATGCTTGTAAACAAGATTAAGTCATACTTGGATGATAATATTTCCCCATTTCAGAGTGTGTTCATTCCAAATAGACAAATTACTGATAACATTCTCATTGCTCATGAAATGATGCATACTATGAAAAAAAAAGAAAGGCAAGCAGGGGATGCTTGCATGTAAGGTTGATATGGAGAAGGCCTATGATAGGTTGAAATGGGACTTTATTAGGAGAGTGCTTGCTAAATTTGGATTCCATGTCAAATGGATTAATTGGGTGATGGAGTGCATCACTTCAGTTTCCTTTCAGAATCTCATAAATGGTTCTCCTACTCAAACCATTAGAGCGCAGGGAGATCCCCTCTCCCCATAAACTTCATATAGAGGCTATTGGTGGCAAGAATGATGTAGGCTGTAAAGCCTCTAAGGGAGGTCCAACATTTCCAATTCTACAGTTTATGTATGACTGTATTATTTTTGCTAAGGCCTCTATTAATGCTTGTCTTAAAATCAGGGAAGTCTTGGACAGCTTTGCAAAAGCTTCTGGCCAGCTTCCTAATCATCTTAAATTGACCATTACTTTTTTCCAAAAACATCCCCAATAGACATCAAAAAATTATGGCCATAATTCTTAAAATCCCAATTGGGAGTAGGAATACGACCTATCTTGGAGCTTCCATTGTTGAGGGTAGAGTTTCAAAAGATACTTTCAAGCACTTGAAAGAAAAAATGACTAACAAATTGGCAGGTTGGAAAAAAATTCTCTCTCTCTAGTAGGGAGATTAACTTTAATTAACTATTCTACCTCAATGGTGCCTCAATTTGTTATGCAATCTTTTAAAATCCCAAGTAGTGCTGTTGACTTGTTGCTAATTTAGAAAATGAACAAAGGGATTTTATTTGGTCAAATGCAAGGAGCCAAACCCCATTCATCTTGTCAAGTGGAGTAGGGTTTGTTCACCCAAAAAATGGGGTGGGTTAGGAGTGAGGAATCTCAAATGGTTAAATAAGGCCCTTCTTGCTAAATTGGGGTGGAAAATTTTAAATTGCCATGACAATCTTTGGGTCAAGGTTGTGACTAATAAATATCTTAATAACAACAATTTCTGGGATACAAAAAAAAAGAATAGTTCTTCTTGGGCATGGAGAGGTATTTTTTCTTCAAGAGAGCTTATTAAAAGGGGTTCCATGTGGAGAATTGGCAATGGAAGAAATGTAAATTTCTGATTGGATTCATGGGATGGTAATGGTCCTCTGATTGAACTTAATAATAGGAGTGATTTGTTTGACATGGATTTGACTGTTAGTGGGGTAATTGACCTTGAAATGAGAGTGTGGAAGGAGGATCTTATTAAGTCTATTACCACTCATCAAGTTTGGCAGCTTATCAAACCTATATTGATTCCCCTTGGGGACTATGAAAATAAAAGAGTTTGGAAATTCACCCCGGATGGTAACTTCTCGGTTAAAACATCTTATGAAGAGGAGTGTCGTTTTAATGGTGGTGAGTGTCTTGCTATCAACTATCAAATAAATTTTTGGAAACTCATGCTCCCCCCAAAAATTAAATTTTTTCTTTATCTCTTGTTAAATAAAAGACTTCCCATAAAAAATAATCTCACATCCAGGGGTTTTGGGATTGATCCAACTTGTGTCTTTTGTGGGGAGGTAGAGGACATTGACCACCTGTTTATTAAATGTGAAGTCTCTAAACAAATTTGGTATAGATTAGATGAGGAATTTCCGATTCTTGGGAACTCATTTTCGTCGGTTAGTCAGTGGTGGTCTTTTATAAGCAAGCCGAATGGTTATTCCAGGGATAATTTCCTGAGAGAAAAATTTGCTTGTGTTTCTTGGTTCATATGGAAGAATAGAAATAATAAATGTTTTAATGGAGGTTACAGTAATGCAAAGAATATTATTGGTAGAGCTTTTACTTACTTGGATGAAATTAAAGAAGTTTCTTCTTGCATGGGTAACACTAACAGTAAAATTTTAAATCTTGTTCAGTGGTATAGGCCCAAAACTGATTGCATCAAAATCAACTTTGATGCTTCTTGTTCGATTAATGGCAATTGTGCCATTGGGTGTGTTGCTAGGAACCATCAAGGTAATGTCCTTGAGACCAAAGCGATTGGGACTGGTATTACGACGATCAACCTTGCGGAAGTGTGGGCTGCATGGGAGGCTATTAACATCGCGATTAACTTCAGGGATCTACAAATCACCATTGAAGAAGACTCTAAACTGGTTATAGATTGTCTCAATGGTCGAGTCTCATCCCCGTGGATATTGTTTAGTATCATTAGGGAATGTTGGAACCTTGTTGAATTTTTTAGCTTGAATATCAGATTCAAGCATACGTATCAGAAAGCGGCTGATTAGTTAGCTTGTAAAGCTCTTAATAATCGAAAGGCTAGTAATGAGTTTAGGTCTTGTGGTTTTAATTTTATTTGTGATGCAGATGTAAGGGGAAGAGCTACCCCCAGGCTTGTGTAGCTCACCTTTTTACCATAAAAAAAATTTGGCAAAGTTTAATTTTATTATTCTCTCCTCTTCTAATATACAATTATTATTTGATCTTTGAAATTAATTTATTTTGGATGTATCTCGGTATTGAGCTATTTAGGGGTGTTTCTGGAGCATTGTTGGTTTTGTTTTTGAAAAGAAAAAACAACCACCACATCAGCAAATACAAAACCAACCATGTTGTTGAATAGCCCCTTAGAGAGTCAGTTCAGTTTCTTTGTCTCCAATATCATGTGTATCAAAAACCTTAAGTTGGATAGGCATTATTCTGTTTCTAAAGGCTTAGTTTGGAAAGAACACAAATATAAGGCTCAGTAAGGCTCAATTTGGACCTGTTAAGAAAAAAATAAGGCTTAGTTTGGAAAGAATGCAAATATAAATATGTACAATGCAAATATAAGGTTTAGAAATACCAGACCTAATAAGTTTCAATTGCAATTTAGACTTGGATAATTTGCACTTATACAAATGAATAGAATTGAGAATTAAAAGAGTACAAATTCTTGAGAGGGGTGACATTTTGAATGTTTATATCTGCAGAGAAAATCAAAATTCTGCATTGGGCCTATCCGTACTCCTACCATTTTTTTTTCTATTTCATTTATACATAGTAATTGATGCCCTATACATTGTACATGTAAATTCAAGATTCAAATGTCACCATAAAATCTACATGGGTGGTGATTTGGCACATCTCCCTTTCTAAAGAGACATCCTACAAATCATCATTAGTCAAAAAGTATTTGTTTTAAGGATAAAAACATCATCATGATTTGACATTTATTCTTACAAGGGTGGTTTCTTTGTTTTTTGGTTAGATAAGTACTTACGAGCCCAAATCAATCTCCACGGAACAATAAATGGAAAATATGTGGAACAATGTTAGAAGTAGATGTGTTTTTATTTTAAGGTTGTGTTTGGTTTGAAAGAAAAAGGTATAATACCTTTTCTTTCAAACCAAACATAGTCTTAATGAGAAGTGTGAGAATTTGCTGTATAATTTGGTTGCACATAAAAAAGGACCGATAGTTTCCTTGGAAGCTGATTTTCAATAAGGAAATAGATAATATTCCTAATCTCTCGACTAACTTGAATAGCAAATCTGTATGTTGAAAATATTCAAGTGTTAAAATATACAGAAGAAGGCCAACCACTATTTGACAGATGACTTGAAAAGTTAGAAGGAATGTCATTTCTCTACAACTAGTACTCAGTTTTTGGGATGTGTTTGATCATATTCAAACCGTAGTTGATTTCGGATGGATGGACGGTTCGGCTTGAAAACCGTCCAGACAATCGATTTCATTTCACCTTTAATCAACTATAGGCTTTTCATGATAAGGTTAATAAACCTCATGCACCCTACTCCGTCTTCACCCTTAATCTCTCTGTAATACTGAAAAATGCTGTACATGGATAAAAGAAAGCATTACATCCATACTCGTCCAGAATGCAATCAATGGTTTTGCATTCTACCTTCCAAACTGAGCGTAAGGCCGTAACCACTACTGCACATTACTTTTTTATTTGAATATACGCCAAGAAAGTATATTAGAATGAAATGTAGGACACTAAATATCTTGTTTATTATGGTTAGTTTGCAAGATTGCTTGTGCTCTCTAACCCTGATGTTACAACTTAGAAAATTGATTTTCATTTAAATCTCAACCAGCCTCTTCCTCTCACAATGTATTAGTTAATCTGTATTTGTTAAAAACTATTACCATAATACTTTCTATGAGAAGGTTTTGATAAGAAATTGCCAATAAAGTAATAACTTCGGTACCGTGAAACTTTGAAGGTTATGGGTTTGTTAGAAAGAGTAGAATAAAGTTTCTATTTCATTTGTGAGTGCCCAAAATTGCCATCATTTATTTTAAAATGCTTAAGATTTGAGGCGTGAGGCGTATACCTTGGGTTTAGACGCATAAATTTTGCCTCAAGGCTTAAGCTTAACAGATTTTGACGTAAGACTTAAAATCATTGACACTTGAAACATACACCTTTTTATGCTCCAAACTATGCCTCAGGCCTTGAGGCTTATGCCTCATTATGACAAAGGTTTAATTCTCACATCAAAATCTATGAGGCTTAAGCCTTGAGGCAAAAAGGGTCAATCAAGTTCTTAGTTTCTCCTAGATAAATCAAATGAGATTTTTTATTATTCTAAATCTAACATCCCAATTTTGTTATTTTCTCATTTCCTTTTCTAATAGATTTATTTATTTTTATTGTTTTTTTTTTGCATAGACCAAATTAACTAAATTGTTTCCTTTCTTCTAAATTATTAGATGACCATAAATCTAAAACCATTTATGGTGGGGGGTCCTTGGCCCCCCAAATTTTTTCTAATTTTTTTTTTACCTTTTATCATTCTAACTTGTAGGGGTGGAGCCAAGTATATTGGTTGGGGGTCCTTGGCCCCCCAAACTTTTATGTTAAAATCATTATTTATTTGGTTACTAAGTGGAAGTAGGGTAAATTGTAAAGAAAGTGGGTCTTTGGCCCCCCCTCCCCCCCAAAACTTGAATTAAATTGTAAAGGATCACTCACTAAGGCTCTTCAAACTCTCAAAGTAAAAAAAAAAAACGATTATTTTTCTGTAAAAAAACATGTAATAGACCCCAAATTTCTCAAGCCATTTTTCCTCCAAACCATACCTCTTTTACTCTCTATCTCATTATCTTGTTTAACTTCCCCCTCCCCCCCCCAAAAAAAAAGAAGAAAAAAAAAGAAAAAAGAAAAATTCCCGACTCCGCCACTTCTAGCTTGGTATTTTATAAATTAGTTTTACCAATTTATAAATTTTAATTAATTTTTTCTTAAGCTTTGAGGCTACCTTGTTGCCACATGTTAGTTAATTTTGTTTCATGAGCACCCAAGACCATTGGGAAAGAGGGAGAGAGAGAGAGAGAGTAATGAATGAGATGAGTGAAGATGTTACAAACATTGACTATTGGGAAAGAAGGAGGGAGAGAGAGTAATGATAGATTTTAATAAAGGAAATTAAGACACAAGAGAGTTTTTATGAGGAGACATGTTTCTAGGTTGAGATTTATGAAACTTTATGCAAGGTGCCAACCAGCAAGTTGGTAAGGTCTCCTTGGTCCATTAGTTTGTTTTTGAACCCGGTCCAACCATTAGACTCACTGTTAAATGAAAAACTCCATTAGTTTGCCTCTTAAATGTCTTTAGGCGACGTGTTTAAACTGTATTGGAAGGTGCACGCTTCCCATGGACCAACAGGTCCACTGGATTCGAGCTCAAGCAAGATGGCTATTGCCATTGAGTAGATGGGAATGGACTGAAGTACTGCTTTTATTAGAGTGGTGCGACCAGCCTGTGATAGCAGCTTAGAACTGCAAGAGTTCATTCTAGCTATTATACGTTTTAAGGACCTCTTTGTGGGATGATATGTAGCGGGAGTTTACCCCAATCTTCGCACTCAAATATTTGGAGCCATGAAGGGGTTTTTTGACCTTTAGGATATTCAAGAACAATTTTTGATGATGCCTTGGAACATTTCTAGTGAAGCTAATACAATTGATTTTTCTGACCTGATAATGATTCAAAAGTGTGAAGGATGGAAGCTAGAGATCTGACTTGCAATATGTCTACCTTGCAGAAGAAGAGGATGCAATCATTTGCAAATAGGAGGTGAATAATTCAAGTTCCTGAGTTGCATATTTTAATTCCTTTAATTTAACCGTCGGCTTGAGCTTTTAAGGGGGTGTTCGTTTTTTGGATTTTGAGAGGGGGGAAAGTTAGTCAATGGGATTTTGGTTCCCATTGACCAAGAATCCCATGTTCATTTTTCAGGTTTATGTGGGGATCAGGGAAAGTTTATTTTCCTGGGTATCACTTACCCAGGCCCAAGGGAGAAGTTGCTAACACTTAAATGGTACAAAAATGCCCTTTTTAATAATGGATTTTTAAGGCTAAAATGGTTTTTACCTTATTTACCTAGGAAATAAAAGAACATGGGTAAATGCACTTACCCGGGTAAGTGTTTCCCAAAAAAAACTTAACTAGGTAATTGCATTTACCCGGGCAAGTAACTTATCGAAAAGCGAACGGGGCCTAAAAGTAATTGAGTGAGGACTTCCATGCCCAAGATAAATAAATAGGGAGATAGTGGGTCTCCCTGTCTCAAACCTCGCTTGAGGTTGAAGTGGCTATGAGTTTTGCCGGTGAACTTAACTGAAGAGGTTGCTATGGTAATACACTGTTGGATTAGATTGCTCCATTTGTCAAGGAAGTTCATTTTCTTTAGAACATGGTATATGAAAGACCAGTCCATCCTATCAGAGGCTTTTGACACATCTAGTTTGAGGGCTACGAAACCTTTCCCTTTTTTTTGGGTGCACATTGTGATTAATTTCTTTCATCAAGAGGATGTGGTCTATTCTTGAGAAAGCCTAACGGGAATGGAGAGATTATTTCTTGAAGAATTAGTTGCATTCTTGAGACCAACCATTTAGAGATAATTTTGTATTGTACATTGCATAAACTGATTGGTCTATAACTAGAAGTGGAGAATGAGATTATGAATGTTAGGGCCCACTAGATTCCCATAGTATTGATAGAAGTATGTTGTGAAACCATCTGGGTCGAATGCTTTATGTGGATGCATTTGTTTGACCACATCGGCCCACCCACCATAGAATGCCGCGAAGTTGTGAACAATGAAGTGGTGGGTTTATCCTTTAAGGGGAGTTGAGATCTTCTGCCAACAAAATACATTCCAGTCCTCTACCAATTTGATCTAGCACCGCACATTTCACCATGAGACTGGAACCCACCATAAAAGTGGTACTTGTCATGTTCAGTGTAAGATCATGCGTTTGTTTGGCATCGATGTCATTGCTCCATAAAATAGTGACACTCAGCGCCACGTAGGAAAAAAACAATGCTCCAGGAAACGTCTGTTTATTTGGAACCATTTTTCCATAAAAAATAGTGCTCTAAACCATGCCTTAGAAATCAAGAAGGAGTGGTTTGGAGCAATGCCAATTTTGATGCTTTCTCAAATTGGAGCTTGCCAACGAAGACATGATGTGGCAGTGACGTGTCACTTCTTATAATGGGTACCATTGTTGAAAATATATATGGAACACTGGTACCAAACATAAAATATTGCTATTGCTCTAGGAAACGTACTATCTGACAACAACATTTCCAAACCAAAAAATATATATCATTTTCTGAAAAAATAAAATAGGGAGAATGATGATGCAGCCCAGGGTCAGAATTTATAGGCTCAAAGTATATTTGGGGTGGGTGTCAGCTCGGAATTAATGCCAATTCACGGGCAAGCATTGGTGTATAGAACATAGGATTTTGACATTTTGAATACTTACAAGTTATAACTCTGCAATGAAAATCAGAAATATGCTTTCAACTCACACATCAGGCTGTTTGCCAAACATATAAGTTGGTAGAGGGTTGAGACATATTTTGTTGGCACGTGATCCGGACTCCTTTTGAGGGAGTCGGGAGCGTTGGATATTGGCATCTGGTTGATCACATCAGGTTGCACCGGACGTCCCGCTAATCACTATCTTCGGACATCCCTAAATTTAGCCCAGACTTTACATAGCCGAGCATTTGGAGGTTTCCCAAATTTAGCGGCTGCATCGTTATAGGGCACAGCGCGCCGGTAGTTGCCGATGCCGAAGGGCAGAGCCCTTGGTGATGGCCCCACCAACCACCGCTCCTCGTGTTGTATCCCTCCATCATTTTATCGGAGAAGAAACAGTCGTCATCATCTTTATTCTTGATCCCCGTCCCGTGATAGTTTCACTTTTCGGCTTTTCCACGTTATCACGCGGCACCGTCTCGCATTCTGATTCCGTATATATATTTGCTGCAAGATTCCCGATTCCGATCCGATATTCATTTTGAAATTAACGATTTTGACCAATATACATGGTTAATTAAGATACCGGATCTGCTCCACACACCTGACGCTTCACAGGCGCCTCATAAGCACATCCTACCATGCATTCAAAACATCTCCTGCATTTATTAATTATTATTGACGGAAGATGTTCCCAATGCACGGTGAATGTGCATGTGAGGCGCCCATTTATCAGAGCAGATCTTGTTTCGTTAATTACTATCTTAACCCAAAATAAATGCAAGTGAGGAGTGACAGTCTGACAGGTATTGTAAAAGAGTTAGGGCCCACTTACACTCGGATGGGATTATTTAGTCAATGGTCAATCTTTTTTATTTTGAATGCAAGGATTGTGCTTGTTTGTTTGATCTGTTGACTAATGATCGTTCTCATCACGTTTAATTTAAAGCTGACTTTACGATGGATTCGACCACCCTACTTTCCTTTTTTTCTGGGAGGAAAATTCGCTGATTCGGTATATATGGTTGGTCTAAGTTGTAAATGACTATTCTAGATCACGTTGCAATGAGAATCTGGTATATATGGTTGGTCAAGAAGTGACACAATAATCACGTGATGTCACGTGAACATATTTATACATATATGATTAATCATATATTAACATATTAATACATATCGGTTGCCTAACGTATCTCAAATATATAATTTGACAAAATTTCAACAGTATATAAATATATTATATATGTCTATCGTATGTGGTTTAATGGTCAAGTGATGTTCTAACCCCCCAAAAAAAAGTCAAACCATGAATCTTTTACTATTTGAACTTTCATTTGGAGATGTAACGTTGCAGATTAAATTTTATTTTTTGGCTCAGTTTGATAGGAGTACAAATACTGTGTAAATATATATAAAATACAAGGTCTTGCAATTTACAACCTGCGGAAGCCCCAGTTTTTTTATTCCCCCTAGCATCCGTCACGGTAACAAAGGTATTATTGTGGGTCGGTGGTAAATGGATAAAATCTTTTTTTTTTTTTTTTTCCGAAAAAATTGCTGGAAGGAAAGATTTGCTTTGATCTAAGCCAAGAGCCCGTAACCCGCTAACCGAAACAGGAGGCGGTCGAAGACTGCTAGTTCTGTAAGTGAAGGTTCTTTCGGTCGTTTCCAAAACTCATGATTTTAAACGATACATAAATGAGTAAAAAATTAATTTTTATTTCAGTTGAAACACTCTATATGCATGTTCATGCATATTGGGTAGATCAATACTTTGAACTTGATTTTATAACCATTTTTACTCAACTATGTGTATTATAACCCCTTGCTGTGGCTCCTTCAAAGTAGCTGAAATAAAGTTATAAACCCTCCCAAACAAGTCCCAAAGTAATTTTATAAGTGGGGAAGGAAACAGGTGAGAGATGGAGAAAGGGGTAGTGATCTGCTACCAATAAAATGTTCATCCCAACACTCTTCTAACAAGTTATCGCAGCTGTACATGAAAAACATCTCCCTTATAGTGGCAAGTTGGGAGCGTTAGTTGGTAGAAGATCTGAACAGGGTAGCTTATCTGTTTTGTCTTACAACCTTAGAAGTGAAAGAATGTTATTTACAGAAATACTCACGGTCAAGATGTATGCATGCATGCATGTGTTGTCATAATTTATTTATAATAAATTTCATAAGAAACATCTAAATAATTATTTTTTAGAATGATGATTTACAAATTGATTTGAGAAATGAGAATAGAGAATAAGAGAATTAATTCTCAAGGTCTGTCAATTATTTGTTATCCCTAAAAATACAAAGTCCCATCAATTATAATAGTCTTATTTGGGTACCTGATAAGCCCTATTAATAGTAGGGTCTGTTTTGGGCCCTATTAATTACAGTACAGACCCTAAAATAGGCCCTATGGGCTATAGGGTGCGTGGGTCACACTCAGACCCAACTAATCTATGGATAGCCCTAGCTTATTAACCTTACACAGGCTCAGCTCAAGCTTCACATGAATTTAGGGACAGGTGTCAAATCCCCATCATGTGTACAGAGGATCCGAACTCGAATCCAGACATGGACCCCATAATTTGCCATTTTCCCATTTTCAGCGACGGAACCCGCTGTTGAATGGGTCGTCCCAACCCAAACTATTTAACCTGATTGTTACAGTCCTCCGTTGATGCCTATTTTGGCGCAACTACTCCGTTAGGCTGGGCCCATTCAATGGTGGGCCCTTATTCTGATGTTACAAAGGTAACCGAAGTGACAATTTATGAGGCTGCTGTGCCCTAGTCGCTATATTTAAGCCTTTTTGTCAATGGAAGATTCAAATGCCATAGGGACAGAATATAATACCTTTGGCCTTTATGTCAATCTTGATACAATTTATTGTCAATGTTGAGTTGCTGTGACATGAAAGACTCTATCTATCCACCCGGCAGCAAACGTCACTTCCGATTGCCCCTCCTGTGTCAGTCCCTTAGTCCCCTCTCAACTATTTTTTGCCACGTGGTGAAGACTCACTGACCAACACTTTGCCACGTGGAAAGAATTATGAGGATTTGGTTGTGTTGATAGAGTCACAAAAGACGCGGAGAGGCAGGAACCAGGAATTATGACATATTTCACCGTTTGTTTATTACAGACCTCCCAACTCCCAAGTGGTGTGGTCCTAGTCAAATTCATATTTATAGTCCCTTTTATTGGTCTATGGTCATTGGTCATCCTTAGACAACTGCGAGGAAACAGCCTGGATTCCTGAACATGCATGCCACATTGCTGCTCATGCTGAGTCTATAGATCAGACGGTTGTAGTAGCATTGGGCCAGCAACTGGTGGGTCCCGTACCGTCTTTATTGGGTGGGTGTACCGTGTACGGTATACACAATGTAACCATCGTCGTTGAAGATTCAAACGGCACAGAACGTAACGGATGGAAGAGCGTATCGTTTCGGGTTATTTTTGACGCGAAAGTCAGAAAGTGAGTATCGGGGCAATCCGTTTTGTGGTTTCCTCTTTCCTCTGTCGGAATATCTGAGGTGGAGGAAGGTGGGCCCGGCGGGAAGGTGTCTTTGACCGAACGGGGTTCCCGGTTTGGTCTCTTCCCGTATAACAGAGAGAAGGGGAGTAGAGGGAGAGAGGGTTTTGACTAGGTCCGGGCAGCGGGCAGCATCTCTCGGGCAGCTGAAACACTGCACGCCAGGTTCGCTTCACTTAAGATCACCAGAAAGACAACAAAAAGATAATCGGACCATTTTCAAAGTAGGAGAGAGTATGAGAGATATTGAAGATTTATAAGGGGAAAAAAGAGAAAAAGGTTTCGGAGCTGGAAATTTTTTCCTCAAGAAAGAGGTAGAAGAAAAGAAATGATCGGGAGTCTGCTGCAGGTCGTCTGTTTATTGTAATCCGTTTTGTTTTTCTGATGAGATCGGCTATCGATTTTGATTCGGATGACTCGTTCTTCGAAAGAAAATGGTGGACGTTTCGGTGGCTTCTCTTGTCCGAGCATGATGAGCTAGGGTTTGGCAAATTAGGGTTTTTCTGATGCGGTGTTTCACTGGAATTTGGGTGGATCTGCGAAGATTGATGAAGTAGCTGAGGAGTTCCAAAGTTTGGTCTAGAGAAATGAAAGTCATGGAGCGAGAGATGGTGACTTCGGTTCTGCTCTGGTTGATCCTGGTGTTTCATCCGTTGACCAGGATCTATGCTAATACGGAAGGTGTGTAGCTGCTTTTGACTCACCATTTCTGAGGTTTTGTAGGAATTAGATCTTTGTTTCTTACTCTTTGAGTTGTCGATTTGATAAATGGGTGTGCCTTTAGCTGCTTTGTTGATTGTTGATAGTGCACTGATTGCTCTGATCAAACAGAAAGGAAGCTCTGACATCTAATGTTTTCATTGATTTTTACTGGTGGACTAATTCAAAGGGGCACTAAAATTGGATAGATTTAGTACCGTGGTTGTTGCCATGCTTCGTTGAGCTGGTTTTGTTCCGAATTTCGTTCAAATCGACGATATTGACGGTTGGGAAGAACTTGCTTGACCGCGGATGTTGTTTTTGTACTGAAATAAACTCTAGAATTGTAACATAAAGATATTAGGATTCTCTGCATACTAGCGACACCGTGGAATCAAGATATTAGGATTCTGATGGGTCTCAGTAACATCATTGACTTCGGTTACTACTAGATGACATTAGTATTGGAGAATTCTTAGAGAGCAAGTATATGTTTCTACCTTTTGATGGATGTGCTAGTCTGGTCAAGAAAAATTGTTACCCAAAACTTGAGACTTGTCCCCCACCCCTCAAAATGAAAGTAAAAGAAAAAGTGTTTTGAGTGGTTTCTGCCTGATAGAGTGTGGATACCATTTGTGACAATTTAAGATTCTCAAATATTACTTGCTAACAATTGAGGATTACCAGTAATTAATGTTTGTTGCTTGCGTTTGTAACAGGTGATGCTTTGCATAGCCTACGGACAAATTTAGATGATCCTAATAATGTTCTGCAGAGTTGGGATCCCACACTCGTCAATCCATGTACATGGTTTCATGTTACATGCAACAATGATAACAGTGTTATAAGAGTGTAAGCTATTTGACAGCTTATCTTGTAGCTCAGGATTTGACAGCTGACACTGCTCTCTAGTTATTGCATATCTTATGTTATAGTAATTATGATTCCATTCAACTCTTTACAGTGATCTTGGAAATGCTGCATTATCTGGTCAACTTGTTCCGCAACTTGGTCAGCTTAAGAATTTACAATACTTGTAAGTCATGCATTTATGATAAAATTATGTGGAGTTATTTGTTGCTTATTTGTGCTTGTTATTGTATATTTCTTTCCTAAGAGCTTTTCTTTGATGCATCCAATGAACATAAAATATGTATGTTAATTTTATACAATTGTATCCATCACTCTGCTAGTTTCAGTTTTTGTTTTCTTTACGTCTAGAGGATTGTGTGTATATTCAACAAGGTTTTGAATTTTTGATAACTCTAATGTCTAATCTTCACTAGCGCTTAACCTAAATAATGATTTTGTTGAGACAAATAAAAAATAATGATTTGTTGAGTAGGGAATTGTCTAGTATTTAATGTTTTAGTAGGTGTTTAGCAACAGTGCTGGGAACACAGCACTGTTTTCTGAGAAAATGGTGGTGTATGTCTGAGTTGTAAGCACAGTCTTATTTTTTGTTTGGAAATGGTGCTGCCACATAGGCTGTTTTCTGGGAAAACAGCACTGGTTTTGCTTGGTACCAGTGCTGCAGAACCGTTTTCAGCATTGGTCTATATTATCCAACGTCCAAGATGATGCCACATCATTGCACCGCTAGCAGCAACGGGCTGTTTTCTGAGAAAACATTGAATTTGGTGTTTCTTGAGACCATACTTTCCCGATTTCCAAGGCATGGTCTGGAGCAACGTTTTTTTCTGGAAAAACGGTACCAAACAAGAGGCCATTTTCTGAAGCACTGTTTATTTTGATGTGGCACCTATGTGGTGCCATTTTCTGAGAAAACGGCATCGGTGTCAACTCTTCTTTCTGTTTATACATGCAACTTATTTCATATCTTCTTAAAATGAAGTTGAAACTACCCATGTTCAAGCCTCAAGGAGGAAAATGCTGTTTTTACTTTTTACATTTTATGTAGTGATGTAAGCAAAAATTAAAAAAAAAAGTTTTAGTATATAATCTATATAAATGTTCCTCATTAGATTTTTTTTATCCAAAACAGAGGAGTTAACATATTACAAATATTGATTTATAATTTAATTGGTTCTTCATTCTTTTTGTACTGGAGGGTGGTTTATCATCATGGTTTCTAATTAAGACAAACCAACCATCCATTAGCTTTATTGGAACTTATTGGATGGGTATACATACTTGCATACCCTCTTAGATGTTGGTTTCAATACTTTCTTTGCTCCTTGATCAATGTATCAAAGCCCTTAGTCTGGATTAATGAATTTGTATGCATTTAATTCCCTTAAATATGTGCATACACACAGATGGCACATTTAAGTATATGAACTCTAACTATTCAAATTCTTGGTTTGAAACAAGAAATATGTGGAATACCATGCTGCTAGTTGCAATATTTGCAATCAGGGGGCATCTGCAGGTACACCGTAAATGATGTGCTATATACTCTTTAGGCTGCCTGCATCGAATGTGGGATCTTTATTGTCATGCAGGAGTTTCCCTATATATGTAGGGTGATCTGTTCAAGAATTGATGGCTACATTATGCTTTTGAGTTTTGATTTAAGGTGTGGGTATTGGATACATATCCAGGAGTCAGATATGTCTGCCCCAAAATGGGACACTCGAATTAGACTAAGATGGGCTCACTGGCTTGTTTAAACTCACATAAGTTTCAAGCAAGCAAGTGATCTATTGTTTAATAATGTGGATATACTCCACTTTCAAAATCTAATTAAGGGAATGCCAGCAAGAAAACATGGAACAATGAACTTGCAACATGAAAATTAAAATGTAAAAATGTACTGAAAATTTGCAGTACAAAGGTTAAACATAGTTGTCAAGGCGACGTTCTCGCCTAATCTCCTAACAGTTTTCTACTTCCTACTACAAAATACTTTTTTATTCATTATTTTTTGAGATTATAATTATAAAATAGACATTACTAAAGTAAAATAATCATTTTGTGTGTTTATATACTAATCTTTTTATTATTTTCTTATTTATTAGGGTTTAATCAGCACAAACATTGCTAAATGCTGTATTGAACCCTCAAAGACTTGAAAACCTGAACCAATAAGGAAGAACTAAAACTTTTATCTAATCAGCACATTTTCCTCTTCCATATCTTCTTCTTCTTCTTCTACTACTACTACTACTACTACTACCAATACTGTTTATTATCTTCTTTTCCTATAACAAAAATAAGGGTTCAGCCCCTATATTTTTTGAATTTTATTTTCCTTCTTCCTTTTCTTCTCATGAATATGTTGATTTTCTGTACTTTAATATGAAATTTAGACTTTTCTTATGAAAATCATGAATAATTATTAAAGAAATATGGTTATGGTACCTAGGGAACTACCCTAGGATCTATGTTTTTAACATAAAAAAATCCATCGCCTAGGCGACAAGGCACCCCCCAATTGCCTAGCCTCGCCTTGGGGGCATACCCCATCCTAGCTGCCAAATCTTGTGACAGTATAAATTACTAATTTATGCTGGTTGAATCAGCAAATGCATGGGGGCATACCCCATCCATCAGATTTTAGAATCAGAAAATGTGGCCTTGTCCTTGTGCATGTTTTGCTGTGTTGTGGACCTGTTGTAGCTAATTTTGGATATAATGGTGGTAAGTTTTTTAAGCACCGCTTCAGAGATGATAAGGATCCACAACTTGACAGAGAATATAGTGCTAGGTACATTCTGTATAAACACTATTCTTTTTCATATAATTAATAAAAATTTCAGTTACTGGTACCAAAAAGAAATATAGTAGAATGGTGAAACAGGATTTTAATAACCAGCCTAAATTGTTGGGATAAGGCCTTGCTAGGCTGGTTTTGTAGCAGTAATTGTTTGAAGTACAGAAACTGATATAATTATGTTATACTATGTGGATAACTGGATAGTTTGCCTTTTTTAGCCAGAGGGTTTCATTGTATTGCTGCAAAACTTTTTGATGTTCAAATCATTGAAATCAATTTATGTATGACAGGGAACTTTACAGTAATAATATAAGTGGATCAATCCCAAGTGACCTTGGTAATTTGACAAATTTGGTGAGCTTGGATCTTTACTTGAACAATTTCAGTGGCTCCATTCCAGACTCATTGGGGAAGCTCACAAAGCTTCGTTTCCTGTAAGAATGATCATCCTTCAACTTATTCTTGTGAATGATTATTTCTAAAATTGTTTCTTTTTCTGCTTGTTCATTTCAGTTGGCATCCTTCGTTTTATAGGTTTCCTACTAGGCAGAAGGTAGTTCTTTGATTTTCACATATCAAATTACAAATCATTTTTGTTGTTGTGTAGAATTATTAATACTGAAGAGCAATGTTATTAAAAAAATTGTTACCAAGAGGGTTATTTTAGAATTATTACTTTTAGATTCAGAGAAGAGAATGCTTGTTTTAGGAGTTGGACAATTATTACATATTAAATTCAAAATTTAAAAATCCCCAGAATTTCTGTGATTTGTTGGGTGCTCCAGAGTTAAATTGTGACGGAAGATTAGTTAATAACATCAAGTATATTCGTCATTTTCATGGTCCCTTCTGTCAATTCATTACCATCAAAGTCAAATTTGGAAGACCGACTTCTGAGAGAAATTCAATATGGTTCCACAACAGATTTTACTGATAAACTGATGGTATTGTCTTCAATATCTCCTAGAAAATAGAAGGTTATCTCTCTAACATTTAGAAATTGTTTTTAATGAGATGAACAGAATGATGACAAACAGCTCTGTAAACAGTATAGAAAAGCATACATATTGCCGTAGTCAAGGTCATGCAATTTCAGGAATGCTCCCAGGGTAAAGAATTTGAAGGCAAAACAGATTAAACCGTTTGACATCATAAAAACATTTTATCGAAACCTGATGCTACAAAAACCATTGGGCTTTTTTCACCCTCCAATTCCAAGGCATTACTTCCACGGCCAATTTAGATATTGGCAAATCACTCTATTGACCCCAAAGACCCAAAAGTGATTAACACTAAGCTTCCATTAAGAGCTTTCAAGGAATGAAAAGATGGCATATATCTTCTTCCTTTTTCTTGCAAAGCATGCGTGTTTTTTGTATTGAGATATCAACGGCCAATAAAATGGTCCAGCAATAGGGTTTTGATTAAAATATCATTTCCAAGAAAAATAGAGAACTTAGAGCATGTCATGATTTTTTGCTGGTTGCAAGTCCTGGGTCTATCCCAGTGGTCAAACAGTCTTAAGTAATATGTCTCTGTGATTGTCTAATTATTTTCGTCTTTGTAATACATTGTAATAATTTGAAACTCAATATTGTGTTCTTTGGAATGTCTTTGCAAGGATAGCCGTCTTAACAATAACAGTTTGACGGGTCAGATTCCAATGTCCTTGACCAATGTCAGTGCACTACAAGTCCTGTATGTTCTTAACCAACCTCTTTTTCTTTCAATCTAAAGCTTGATCTTTCTTTCTTGTTTCTGGCATGTTCTTGTTCAGAAGGATATCTTGTTAATATTTTGCAATGTGAACTATCAGGGATCTTTCCAACAACGATCTGTCAGGACCTGTTCCAGACAATGGATCGTTTTCACTGTTCACTCCCATCAGGTTTGGGGCTGATATAATTTTGAGGTGTATCAATATTTTCTGATTGTGTTATATTGACTTCTATTTATTTCCTAATTTGCAGTTTTGCTAATAATAAAGGTCTCTGTGGCCCGGTTACTGGAAAACCTTGCCCAGGATCTCCTCCATTTTCACCACCACCTCCATTTGTTCCACCACCACCTGCCTCTTCTCCAGGTCTCTCTCTCTCTCTCTGGGGCACAACAGATTTTAGTCATCCAGTTTGAATGTGAGACCAAGTTCATTTGTTGAATTTTATTTCAGGAGGAAATAGTGCAACTGGGGCAATTGCTGGAGGAGTGGCTGCTGGTGCAGCTTTACTGTTTGCTGCCCCTGCCATTGGGTTTGCATGGTGGCGTAGACGGAAACCACAAGAACATTTCTTTGATGTTCCTGGTTAGTGATTTGACCATAAAAGTAAGTTGAACATATTTCTTGAACATACTATAAACTTGTTTACATCTTTTGCAGCTGAGGAGGATCCAGAAGTTCATCTGGGCCAGCTCAAAAGGTTTTCACTACGAGAACTGCAAGTTGCTACTGATGGCTTTAGCAACAAAAACATTCTTGGTAGAGGTGGATTTGGTAAGGTGTACAAGGGACGCCTTGCTGATGGTTCATTAGTTGCCGTGAAACGTCTAAAAGAAGAGCGCACACCAGGTGGGGAGCTACAGTTTCAGACAGAAGTAGAGATGATCAGTATGGCTGTTCATAGAAACCTCCTCCGGTTACGTGGTTTTTGCATGACACCAACTGAACGCTTACTTGTCTACCCCTATATGGCCAATGGAAGTGTTGCTTCATGCTTAAGAGGTTCCATGCTATTCCTTTTGCATGCTTCTTATTGATTTCTCCTTGATTTATTTTTGTGTTCCCTCCCTCCCTTTCTCTATAGTATGGTTTGGTTTGGTTATTTCGAATGGATGGTGAATTTGTACATTCATAATTGTTTATTGAATAATTGATGCATTTTTTGTAGAACGTCCACCATCAGACCCACCACTTGAATGGGCAACACGGAAGCGTATTGCTTTAGGGTCTGCAAGAGGGCTTTCATATTTGCATGATCATTGTGATCCCAAGATCATCCACCGTGATGTGAAAGCAGCAAATATATTATTAGATGAGGAGTTTGAGGCTGTTGTAGGAGATTTTGGTTTGGCTAAGCTTATGGACTACAAGGATACCCATGTTACAACTGCTGTCCGGGGCACAATTGGACACATAGCCCCCGAGTACCTTTCCACAGGGAAGTCATCAGAGAAGACTGATGTTTTTGGCTATGGAATTATGCTTCTAGAGCTCATCACTGGACAAAGGGCTTTTGACCTTGCTCGGCTTGCAAATGATGATGATGTCATGTTGCTAGATTGGGTATGTATTTACTGATTGCGACAAATTTATTGCTGCACATACGATTGTCATGCCAAATATATCATTTTGGAAAACTTATTTTAACCATTATATTAAATTGGCTATTAGGGTTCAGTTATACATACGATTCTCATGCCAAATATATCATTTTGGAAAACTTATTTTAACCATTATATTAAATTGGCTATTAGGGTTCAGTTATATTAGTTACACTCTGCTGATTAAATTCTGAAATCCTAATTTTACAGCTTCAAATGTAATTCACACTGGCGTATTTTGTTTTTGGTTGGTTTCTACTTTCTAGTAGCTTCCCTCTTTGTACAGTTCTCCTATTCTGTGCTGGATGGCTCGTAGGAATTGAAGGAGATTTGGTTTAACCATTTAAGACAATAGATATGCAGATGATAGACCCTTTATTATCAAGAATTAAAAGAAGAGGTCCATGTGGTATAAGCATTTTTTGAGCACTTAGGCCCGAGACTGGAAGTAAAATGTCTGCCCACACTGATGACCTTTTTTTTTCATTCGGTAATAACCAAGTATTGGTCATAATCAAGTTTTGTGAGAAAGAATTGTTCAACTTGAGTTCTCTTTTTGTATTCAATGGCATTGGGTTATGTGCATGTCTAGCATTTATGGTAAAATAGGTTTATTTTTATATATTGCAATCATCACTACTTCATTTCAGTGCTATTCCAAGTATGAGCTGGCTTACACATGTATTCGATCACAGAAAACATGTAGTCCAGTAGTTGGATAACGAAAGAATCATCTTTTCACTCCTTGATACATCTGTGCAAATTTTTTTTTTCAGGTAAAAGGACTTCTGAAAGAGAAGAAGTTGGACATGCTGGTTGATCCTGATCTGAAGAATAACTATATTGAAGGGGAAGTGGAGCAGCTGATCCAAGTAGCATTGCTTTGTACGCAAGGCTCCCCAATGGACCGGCCCAAGATGTCAGAGGTGGTGAGAATGCTTGAAGGCGATGGCTTGGCAGAGAGGTGGGAGGAGTGGCAGAAAGTGGAGGTGGTCCGCCAGGAGGTTGATTTTGCACCCCATCGGAACTCGGAATGGATAGTTGATTCCACGGAAAACCTTCATCCTGTCGAATTGTCTGGTCCAAGATGACCTTATCAGGACCAAAGTAAAGAAGAAGGAAATTATTTACCACTTTTTTTGATATTTTTTTTCTTCACCTTTCTTACCATCTTGTCAGTCTTTTGTAAGCGCATCCTGTATCCAAAAGTGAAATTCATCACGTCTGTGAATATGAATCTTTCCGGGGCCATTTGTATTATCATCTGCAGCCATTTCTCAATGATGATGTAATACTTGAAAGAGATGATCTGTTGCAGTTTGACCTTACTAGGTGCCGAAGGCAAACTCAGCCAAAGAACGCATCACTGTATGTCATGTTATGCAGTTCAAATGGTTTGTGTGCTTAACAGAACTGCCTCGTGGCAAAAGACTGTAAGATTACTAACGCATATCTGTCCGTCCCCAAAACATTCCAAGGATTTTAAGATGACTAACATTCGACCTGTTTTTGAATTTTTCTTTTCCTGTCTTTTTCTGGCCTGCAATAAAATGGATTCGCTGTGGTTTTAGCATGGCATTTCAGAGGATATGTCCACTAGCTAAGTTGGATTTCTAAACAAAATTTGGGGAGGGGTCGTTCCAGCATTTTAAGAATTTGAACAAAATTTTCCTCTGCAACCAATTGCCCCAAGGGATTCACCTTTACTTGGGATCGAAACATCCTGATTCCTTCAAGAAACAAATAACCTGCCTGTTGACACGTTAGCCAACTGAACCTAGCTCATTGGGTTACGTTAATCTAGTCATGTCTATGAGATAGTTGAGGCCATCAACTAATATCCATTTTTCGATTTTGGGCCCATGTGCCCCGGTTTGGCCTTACCACCTATTCTTGTCAAGGGTATCATTGTATCAATGTTTTTGTATGTAGGGTAGATTTAAAAAAAAAATGTAAATACATGCTTTTTAATATCTCCTGGCAAAAGAATCCTAATATTATAATGAGGGCATGGGTTGGTAGTCGGGTGGTTTGGAAACGAAGCCTAATTGGCTGTGTCAAAAAGGAAAAAGCCTACCTGAGCTGACCTCACTAGAAACCTTTTATTTTTCTTTTTTATATATAATATAATACAGTGTTGCCTTTTTATTGGGTAACAAAAAAAGAAGATGTAATTTCAATTTTCAAAGTTGATAACAAAAGTGGGGATATTTTCTCACATGATTCTCTAGGTGTATGTGTTGTATTAAACAAATGGTTGAACCATGGCAAAACCAAAGTAGCAGTCCCATGCGGATCAAAAGTTCTGAGGGGGAAGTGGGGACTTCAGTCCTCAAACTCAAAGGGGATCCGGATTTGCTTCTCAAAGAGTTGAAGTGGTAAATGTTTTTCAAAGAAGCAGAGAGCATTGTTAATACTTTGTCCGTACCTTCTGCAGTAAAATCTAGTAAACACCATCACCATTAGAGTTTTCTTCTATTCATTGATAGAGCTTTCATCTTCCCACAGTACAACCTGCAGTGAAATCTCTTGACTTCTTCAGCAGTCTCTGTTCATCTTTAGAATCTTGTTGCAGATGAAGCTAGGATTTTTGTACGTTTTGGGTAGGTATCTAGATAGTAATCTCCTCTTAGGTTAGCTTATTTTAGGCATCTCGCAACGCAACCCTTGCAGGAAAAGCTCATTTCAGCTTAGGTCCAGGACAACTACTGTCTCTCGGACATCTAGCCGACTGCTGACCTTCCTAAAGAGGTCTAGAAACAGAAACTAGGATATCTCTTACACAGCAAACGTTATTGGGGAAGGTGCTGGAGCTCTATCCATCAACCAACTGAGTGTCTGACTTCTCATGCATCAACATGATTAAATTAATTACTCCTAAAGTCTCCCAAAGTTTCAAATCAAACGTAACCAGACAGAAATCTTGTACTGGATTTTCTAGCATACACCTATCCAGACAGAACCAATTAAATAAATAAGTAATAAAGAGTGTTGCAGGTACCATGTCCACTACACATATAAAGAAGAAATTAAAAAATGGGTGAATTGCATACCCCACCTAGGGTTACCACTCTGTTCAGGAGACAACTTTAGTGAAAAATGCACAATGACATAAATACCCCTAAAATTGAAGCTATATATTGAATCCTGATTCTCAAATACCAAGTATGCCCCAATTCATATATCATCAAAGGGTTTTAATCCTCAAAAAGGGCTGAAGGAACCATATGTTGATAAAATTGTTATCATAAAGTCCGAACATTATTACAACATGCTGTTTCACAAAGCGAGGGTATCTGTAGACTGTAATTATCAAAAAACTTGAGGTAATTATAGAGTAATTCTAAAAATCTAGGGTGGGTATTTATAACAGTTGAAATCCACATGTAGCCTATTTGTAATTCACCCAAAATAAGAACCAAGTAAAATAATATATAAACAGTAAGAATATAAGCTAGTGTCCTCTTCCTAATTGACTTGCTGTGCTTAGTTGTGACCATCCAGACATCTGAGGTTCAAGCTATTAGTATGTGTCAGCTTATCATATGATGTGTATCGATTTTCAATGTTATCAAAATGTTAAATATAGGAATCAGGGGATCTATAGGTTTAAATGGCAGAATCCCTCTTAACATATCTACTATGAAAACATTAAACTGAAAATATATATATATATATATATATATATATATATCAAAGTTTGAAAATTTACAATATATAAATACACTTTTTGCATATTGTACTGATACTTGTGAATCATGCAAGATTCAAAATTTCAATACGTATCAGTGGCTTCCCAATATGCCCCTATAGGAGGTGTTTCGGGGTTTAACCTGGTTCAGGGGTAGATGGGGATCTTAAAAATCAATCCCTCTGAACCAGTTTCAAAGAAAAACTAAAATACAAAATAAAAACGAGCAAAGATACTGACGTATTAGCCTGTATTGATATTTTGAACCTTGGAACCATGCACATGTCCATATCTATTTTGCCCCTAAAATCGATGACTCAACCCAACAAGAGCAGGCAAATTAATTCAGAACCACTTGGAAAATATTAAATATGGATTCATAATTCAATCCTCTAGCCAACTGATGGTGGCTCTATGATCTCTGGCTTCTTGTAGCGGAGATGGGTTTGGGGATGGGCTACCCCCTAGGGGTGCAATTTGGATAGGTTCGATTTGGTATTTTGTTCAAATTTGAATGGATCCAACTCAAAACCCAAGTTTAAAATAATGTAAAATGATAATTCAAGCCAACCTGATAAACCCGAAAAAAAAATAAATAAATAAAACCAGTCCTCTAAGCTGAATATACCCATATCATGACCTCTAGTTACTTCCTACCAAACCTTAGCCATCCGTGAGACCTTGATCCTAGGGAGCATTCTAGTTCTGTCTAGTCCCAGGTCCCAGTTTGAACAACTTGCTATCACCATTCACCAAGACTGTCCACCTTACCCACTCAAAGTAGGTTGCACCTCCGTCACCATGACTATTAGTAGTAAGGTTCAATGTATTGGTGTCGCAAAAGAGCTTGAAAAAGGCAACCCACTGTTTGCACATACTTTACAGTAGCTGTTGCAGATATGCCAAAGCCTCTCTATTACCATGATTCTAGGGTGGTATTTGCTGATGTAGACACTTTTTTTGTGGTGCCATTTTACGGAAACTTTTTCTTAGTATCTTGGTGATACGCCCGAATCTCTCGTAGGGACCGTTTGAATAGCACAATTCGTTTCCTCTTAATTCTTATTTCTTAAGAGAAATCTTTTAACTTTAAGAGAAAAAATAGTTGTTTGTTTCCTCTTATCTCTTATTTCTTATCTCTTAAAGTATAATTATATATTTTTTGTTTTCCAATAATACCCTAAAAAGACAAACAAAAACTCTCATGTATGGGGTCAAAATGAATATTTGATAATTTTCAAAATTAAGAAAAAATATTATTTGCATTCAAAATTTAGAGGAAAGAAAAATTCACCAATACCAATATACCTCTTAATGTAATTATTGCATTTTCAGATGCCATACTTTAAAGCAAACAAATAGGCCCTAATACTCCCCTCTCTGTGATTGTGGGTATCGAATCGCATCTCTAATGAAACAAATCAGCTAACATACCAACCGAGCCACCCCTCGGTTGGCCCATTTCATAAAAACTGGGGTCCTATTATTGAGTGAAGAAAATATTTGCATTTTGGAATCTCCCTGAGTTTCACG
The DNA here is from genome assembly GCF_055504915.1 of Nelumbo nucifera. Lineage (NCBI taxonomy): Eukaryota > Viridiplantae > Streptophyta > Magnoliopsida > Proteales > Nelumbonaceae > Nelumbo > Nelumbo nucifera. The sequence goes on along the minus strand of NC_142649.1, from coordinate 111,097,888 downwards.
ATAATCCTGGAATCTGAAGTTTGGTGATCCATTTTTTCACATTTGTTTTTCTTAATGAGCTTTATTTTCTGAAATGGAAATTAGCTAAATGTCTTATTGGGCTCTGTAGTGGGCTTCATCCTGGAGTAGAGTCAGATATTGCCCATCCAACACAGGAATATTGGACGGTGTTTGGTACGACGGTGTTTATTTGTTGCTGGTGACAAACAACAAATTAATGCATTGTCATTGTCCGATTTGGATAATTCATTGCACCGCTGGTTGTGGGCTTTGACTCCTCCCTTAACTGCATTTGTATCTCTTTTTATAGGGGCAAGGCAATCTGAAGCTTAAGGTTCTAATTTTGGGATCTGAAGGGATTTTCAAAGTTTTGCTCCTGTTCAAACTTCAAAAGACTCAAGTATCAAAGTATCAAAGTCTTGTACTGATTGACCAACTGATTTAGTTTCCGGTCCCCACCCATAGGTACACTCATACCTTGTACTGGAATTTAATTATATATAATGAAAGTAATACGAGGATCAAACACTAGATCACTTGATCAAACAGGCTCTAATACCATCTTAAGGAACTGGTCAATCTAAAAGCTTAAACTGTTAACTGAGGTCTCTCAATCTATTTTTATTCTCTAACATGGCTATTATTTCATACATTACTACAGATTACATTCATGGATCTAGTTCTCAGGATTTAATCAATGCAAATATGAAATTTTCCAATATATTTAAATGTTGTCAGAACTCAGAAACTTCTGTTTACTAAGTCTGAAGTTATTAATGCTTTATTGAATTGTAGCTTATAAGAAGTGAAAGATCTCATGAAGATGTAATGAAATAGTGCATAAAACCGTAGCTTTCAATTTTTTTTTCAAAATAATATGATTGAATATTTAACTATTTAAATTATATTTACTACATAACAAAATATAGATATATGAAAATAAATAAATATATATATAGTTTTTTTTCTAAAGAAAAGACAAATACTTATTTTTACCACTTATGCATTGAATAGTTAATATCTGAATGCCTTTATTCCTTTGAAATTTAACAGAAAAATGATTATTTTAATTATGTCTGCCTTGGATTCCAAATTACCTGTTCCATCTGTATATGTAGGGGTAAGGCTGCGTACATCTGTCCCTCCCCAAACCCCGTATTGACGGGACCCTCATGCATTGGGCTGCCCTTTTTTTCAAAATTGATGAAAGAATTGTTGAAGAGCTTAAATCAGATCAGGGATGGCACCACTGCTCAGGCATCAACAGATCATTGCGTTCCTACCATCAAAGGTGGAATACCAAGTGCTAAAGAAAATAACAGAACAGAGAATAAATAAAGAGAAAATTTCATGAAATATTCAAAAATTAAGGCTGTGTTTGGTTTGAAGGAAAAGGTAGGGAAAGGAAGGGAAGGGTAAGAAAACCTTTATAAACATTGTATAGGTTTTCTTACCTTTCCTTTCCTTTCCTTACCTTTCCCTTCAAACCAAACATAGCCCAAGAGAAAATTTCAGAGACTCTGAAATAGGATACATTATTCAAATAAACTGTAGCAGAATAGAGAACAAAGACAAAATCCCATGCAAAAGAAGTAGTAATGGTCATTACTCTGTTAAGTCAACTAACAAAAGTTTTCTCTCATCCTTACCATCAACATCAAGACCACTCTTTGCATGGTCCAGACTATATGGAAAACTAGAATCCCTTGTACTCTTTTGGAAACTAATACATGAAGGAGTGTTCACAAGAGACAAGTGGTATCAATCTTTGATCTCTGCAGGTAACATGTGCTAATTCTGCCTAGCACACAAGGAGAACATATTTCACTTGTTCTTTCAATGTGCTTTTGCCAGAGCAATTTCGCTGCAAATTCAAAGTGGTATTAATCCAGATATGTTGAAACCCACTTCTTTTGCTGAATTGGCAAGAGACTAGTTGTGTACGATTTCTTTAATCGTCGATAAAATTCAAGAAAATCAGTTGTTTGGCAAGATTTATGATTTTGGTGAGACTTGTAAGGGATGCCAGGAACAAAAAGTACTGTGACAAATCTGATCCTCTTCCCACTGAGATCTTACAAAAAAACATCTCAGATCATGGAAAATAACTGTTCTAATCTAACTGCAACATCCCAAATAGCATCTGGATCTCAACAAGATTATAATGACCATTCTCATAAATATGTTGATGGATCATATGTGGAAGCAACAGAAAGGGCAGGTTATGGGGTTGTCTTAAGACCTGCTGATTCTTCTGGTTTGACAGTATCAAGACAGTTGTGCTTTTCCAATAGAAGCAGTGAAGCCGAGCTTAGAGCTATCAAGCATAGAATAGAGCTAGCAATGGAAAGAAACTTTTAAAGAAGATCAAGCTGTTTTCTGATGCAAAGGAACAGGTCAGGGTAGAAGTATAGAAGCACCTTTTGCAGAACAAGCATTACCGGAACATATTGTGGACTCTCTCTCTCTCTCTCTCTCTCTCTCTCCCTGAATGGGCAGTAGCTGCTAGATCTAAATTCAATTCAAGTATGACATCAATGTAAGTCTGTTTTCTTTGTTATTTGTGTTATAATTCCCTCTGATGCATGGTTTCTTGAATCATTCTGTTACGTATGTTCTGAAGGGTTCATTTTCTTAATATATTGTTCAATGAAAAGTAGGAAAATTCATAAAATGTCTTACTACCACATTTGTGCATGGCCAAAATTCTCTGGACAATTTATGCAAGGGATTAATTACCATGGGTGGATTATGTTTTGTGAATCAGAAATATCTATGAATGGTCTCAAAATGCACAGCACCCTCAAAAGAACATTCAACAGGTCTGATGTGTTCCAGAATCAACTATAAAGGCCATTGCCCAATGTTGGTCCTAGCCATGTCCTAACCTTTGGCATTTTCGTTTTTGCACAAAGTAGCTGCTGCTCTCAGACTTGAACCCTCATGCATAAAGTAATGGCCCATGTGTTCTAGAACCAACTAATCCACCAAAAATCTACTGTGATTCTAGATCAGACTAGCTAGTCTTCCAATATCATGATTTTTAGCCGTCTCAACTCTAGTTTTTAAATGGAAGAGATCTCTTTAGAGTCCAAGAGAATCTGTGAACATATACCTATTGCATTCATTGACCATGTCTTTTATGCCACAGAGCTTTTGGGTGGACCCTGTTGAGTGATAGGACCTTAGCTCCCAGTGATGACTCATTGCAAGTTTGCAACCCTCTCTCTCTCTCTCATTTTTCCCTTTTTAAGACACATGGCAACCCTCTCTTCCCTTTGTCTTCCTTTTCTTCTTTTTGTAGGTATAAGTTCTTATTGAACAAGCAATGTCAAGGCTGCATTATTGGAAAACCCTTACAACAATTCTGCCCTAATCATCATGTTTTCTTTCTCGATCAAATCAATCAATTCTACCCTCCATTGGATACTCACAATACCCATTAGGTTGTGCCTCAAAACCATGGTTCAGAATATGGATATTCACAATACCCAAAATATGCACAAATTTCAAACTTCATTTTGATGTTTTCAAGTAGATATATTAGGAGGGGTTCTACTATATATTTAAATCTATAGAGGCCCTGATTCCTAGTATTAACCTTTGGGTGACCTTAATTTGAACCTTGCTCAAAACATACCAGCATTTGTAAAAGCAGTCGAATGCTAGACGACCCTCAACTGCAACATTACTTGGAACCCAGATCAGAAGACGATTTATGAATATCATAGACTCGTGCTTGGGAGATCCATTCAGGATCTATTATTGTCTATTGATATCACCATCCTTACTTCCAAATGAAATATATGAAGGTGGAAACCCACCATTTTCCTTTGGTATTACAGTTGAATGGAAGAGCTTTAGACGTCAAGATTGCAGCTATGGAGGAAACGGCCATAGGCCCAAACTCTCCGTCAGGGTCACAGGCTCACAGCCTATACTCTCCCTTTGGGCTCCTCACTGCATGTCCCAGCCGCAAATCGGGAATATCTCTCATACTTGTATGTTATCATTTATGGAATTATTTATGGAGAGATGTTTCCAATACACAGTGGGATGATAGGGGATGGAATTGGAAGTTTGATTAGAGAGAGAGAAGCAAACAAACTCCACCGGCAGGATCCCGAGAGGATCCAATAATAATGTGCATGGGTAGGAGCAATCCAATCTTATGCACCTAATTTCCCAAAGTCGGTCTGTTCCGATCGATCAGAAGTCTGTTAATTTCCTTTGTCCTGTCTCCTGATTCTAGTGCAATAAACTCGAACTTCAAGAGTATGTGTTGGCTCCTTTGGTCGTTTTCTTACTTATAATGCAGGCTACAGTGAAAGTGTGGAGACTTGTTTGTTGGTTTTCTAGATTTCTCAGTTTGAAAAATTCCAAAAAAGAGTCCTCTTCTTTTCTTTTTCTTTCCTTTGGTAACCAACAACAGATGCCTTACTCCTTTAGTTCCTTCCTAGTTTCTAGTATAGACCACCCAATTCAAATCTATAAAGGATCATTCTATTATTTGCAGGGCAGCACCAATGGAAACCAGATATATGCGTACCTTTATTGGAAAACTGCCTTGATTCTTCTTTCACTTCTTGGTTAAGTAGCTTATCCATGCAACCTCCCTCTCTCTCTCTCTCTCTGAAAGGCTTTTCTTGTTGTTTTACCATTTAACTTGAGTAGTGACTATATTTTATAGATAGAAGATGACTATATTTTACAGATGGATGCAAATGGTTATCATTAAAAAAATGGTTTTGAGGGTATTATTTGTCCCTAGAAGAAAAGGAAGTGACTATTTGTCTATTTATTTCTAAGCATGGAACTGGGAGGCTCAAAACTTGTGATTGACTTGTTGACAATTGGTAAGGGAAACTCTAGGCTAATTAGTAATTTATCTACAAAACTACAACTGATCTAATTAATTTTTTGATGGGTCAGATTAAGTATCTTAATCTTTCCTCATATGTTTGATGTTTTTTTTATTCATGATTTCTATAGGTTTTGAAAATATTTATTCAGGACCCATATATGAGTTTAAATCTTTTCAAGGTGGTCTTCTGGTTTTTTAATTGGTTAAAGAATGTTAATCTCTTAAGCCCTTCAAGATATCATATGAATTTTCCATCAATCCTATAAATTATGCTATCACAAAGATAAAATAAAAAAAAAAAGAATTCCTCCATTAGGATGATATAAAAATTTCTATTTCATTGCTTCAAAAGTCCAGAATTCTTCAAAAAAAAAGTCTATAGAAAAGTATGAACTTTTCTTGTGGTTAAAAATGATTAGGACATTACCACCATTTCAAGCATTTCATTCTCGACTCGACTCATTTTTAACCACAACTGGGGTTGGCTTTACAAATCCTATTCCTTCATTGTGCTCTATTAGGAGTCATGTTTTCTATCAAATTATTAGTCATTAACTCAATTTTTCTTATTATGGTTTCAGACCACATTTTCTATTGTCTTCCTCCTTATTTGAGCTCTTATCTGCTTACCTTAAAATGCTAGTTATCTCCTGTTCATGACAAAACACCATAGGTATAGATTAGGAAACAACAACTAGTGCAATGGATGTTCAGGATGTCCGGTTGTAAATGTTGTGCACAACATCTTGTGGTCAGTAGATAATCTTGCCACTGGACAAAACCAAGGTGGAAGGATGAGGTCATTCACTGAGGAGGGCTCCAAACAGGACAAGAGTTAGAAGCCTGGGATGAGGTCCCCAGGAAGGCACTCCGATGCTCAAGTCAATAATGGGGTGATGTAGCCGGTGAGGCCGAGCTTGGTCGAGCCGATGAGAATAGTAAGTGAGCAAGAGAGCTAGATCTCTTAGAGAGTTCCGAGAGTTGAAACCCCTTTACCTTGAAGAGAGATGCCTCTAATTAATTAAGTGTCTGAGTTCTACCTAGAGATGCTCCTTGTAGGGTCATTAGGATGAGGCCGCCCACCGAGGTTTTCGAGGAGCTCCGCCTTTCCCGGCAAGGGCGCTTATCTTTGGGAGGTGGTGATTGTCCTTATCCATGCGGGACTCTGCTTCTATCTGAGGTCTTTAGTGATGTAGTTTTCCACACTTGTAGGTGAGTAGTGCATTGATGTGGTTCGAGGACATCGACCATGGAGGTGGCCACATGGCTACTCCGACCAGCTAGGGCACCGCCTGAACACCAGTCCCCCAATTCCAAAGTCGAGGAGTGAGGTGCTCGGTCGCAGTGTAGTGGAAGAGCTCCTAAAGTGTTCAGCTGAGGAACCTAGTAGATATCTCTAGCTGGTCGAAGCTTGGTTAAATTGGGTCTGATGCTTCAGGTGTTCCATGCTCTTTGTTTTGATATGATGTCTTCCTCTTCGTCCTCTTCTTCCTTTTCTTCTCATTTCAGTAGTTCCACTTTGAACAATGAATCTGAGTTGAGGCCTCAGCTAGAGGTTGTCGGGCTCGTGCTAAAGACTAATGCCAACATGGATGAGGCTAAGGTCGAGGGGACCAAAGATGAGGCCAAGGTCGAGGAGACCAAATGTGAGGCCGAGTTGGTCAAGGTCGAGGAGACCAAAGGTGGGGTTGAGTTAGCCGAGGTTGAGGAGAACGAAGGTAAGGTCAATGTCCCCAAGGAACTAGCTTCAGTCATTGGTTGGCTTTGATTCTCCTAGGTTGGTTGAAGCCTTAAGCTAGTCGGGGCCGCGGACTTAACGGCTAGGTGGCCTTCGGTCTTATGGTGACCGAGGTCTTGGGCTTAATGGTTAGGTGGTTAAAGTATTAGGATGGCCAAGGTCGCAAACATAACAGCTAGGTGGCTTTCAGTCTTATGATGACTGAGGTCTCAGGCTTGATGGTTAGGTGGATGAAATCTTAGGATGGTTGAGGTCGCGGACTTAACAGCTAGGTGACCTTTAGCCTTATGCTGACTAAGGTCTTAGGCTTGATGGTTAGGTGACCAAAGTCTTAGGATGAACAAGGTCACAGACTTAACGGCTAGGTGGCCTTCCATCTTATGCTAACCAAGGTCTCGGACTTGGTGGCTAGGTGGCCTCTAAGCCTAGTTAGCTGAGGAACTTCCAGGCTCTCAGGCTTCTTCGAGAGCTTGGTCATCTCGGAGCTGGTTGGCTACTCCTTATTAGGTCAGCCGTGGTGCTCAGCCGATTCTTCCGTCAACACCAGGTCAAGGGGCGTGCCATGTTTCCTCGGCTCCTTAAGGCCATTATGACACTATGGAGTGGTCTTCTCTGGTCATCCTTAGGCCATGAGTAGCGAAGACGTCATTCCTGCTTCACCTAGTCATTCGAGCTAAGAATCCCAAGTGTCCATGGTTGGCCGTTGGGTTTCGATCGGGTCACAGTGGGAGGGGGGGGCACTTGGTTTGTGTAATATGACGAACACATATCATCAAGAATTAACTTTTATTGCTCAAATATCAATTATAAGGAGTTTAGCTAGTTTTGGCAGTAATCACCCTGCCCAGGGGTCTCTCCTCTCTAAGAGTCACCTTGCCTAAGATGACAACGATGATTCCAGTCAAAGGCTAGCCTCGATCAATAGGCATGTTGGCGCGGCTTGAGTTGCCTCTGTCGGTAGCTTGATAGTCGCCCACAAAACCTCCGAGGTACCTTCTTCGGGTGAGCTCTTCTATGGGGTTGCAGAGGTCCCAGCAATCTTCAGTTTTGTAGCCATGGTTTCAATGAAACTCGTAGTACTCGTTATTGGTCCTCCTATTCCCTTAAGACTTCAACTTCTCCAACCACTGTACGAACCTACAGTCACAAATCTGCATTAGCACCTCGGTCCAAGTGGTGTTAAGTGGAGTAAAGTTCCTGAAGGTTGAGGGTGGAGTCCTTAGCTTGCGACTTCTATGGTGGTCGCGGCCGTGGTCAACTTGGTCGTCGTTCTAGTGCTTGCACTTCTTGTCATGTCGGCCTTCTTCTTCTTGTCAACGTTGTGCTTGTGCCTCTTCAGCGTTGATGTATTTTTGGGTGTGTGCCATGAGTTGGGTCAATCCGGTAGGGGGCTTCTTCTGTAACAAAAAGGTTAAACTAAGATGTTCGTAGCCCATTCATGATGGTGGCCATGGCCACAGACTGGTTCAGGCTCTAGACTTAGATGGACTCGGCGTTAAACCTCACAAAGTACTCCCATAGGGATTCGCCTTGCTTCTACCAGACCTACATGAAACTGGCCAACGTCTTCCAATGTCGGTGGCTGCTGGTGAATTGTGCTAGGAATTGCTCCTCGAACTAGTCCTAAGCAGCTATCAACCAAGGGGGGGGGGCGTGGCGTACCACTACCGAGATGCTCCCGGGAGTGTAGAGGCAAAGGCCTTTCACATTAAGGCCTCGGAAGATCTCTGTAGGAGAATGAAGTCCTTGAATCCCTCCAAGTGGTCGACAAGGTCCAAGGTCCCATCGTACTCCAATTAAGGGGACGTCATCCTACGGGGGGGGGGGGGTTACTCGTACATGATTTCTTGCATTAAGGCGAGCTTCTTCGAAGGGTGCGGCTCTTTCGGAGGATGAGCTGCCATGGCAGTTGCGCTCTGGTTGGCATTCCCTTGCTCTAACTCATTTAGTCGCTCCCACATGTCTCTAATCTCAATGCCAAGTCCTATGAGTTTCGTTGCCTTTGGTGCTATGCGGCGATCTCTCACAGGGCTGGACTCGGCAAGGGTGACCTGTGGCTACTAGAGTCGCACATGCGGACAGAAGTGTGCTGAGCCAGTGTGCACTAAAACAAGGTGATCCTTGTGAAGGGATGACATATCCATCATATGGATGGCTGAACCATGCAGGAAGGTTGGGCGAAATTTCAAAAATTTCTCTCTCTCTCATGTGGGAATCACATTCCCTATTTTAGAAAACTACATTTTCAAAGATCAATCTTGAAACCAAATCGGACCAGATGTGAAACCAAAAGGTAGGAGAGGGATATACCTGATACGGAGTAACAGCAACTCCCAACGAAGGTGTTCACGCCCAAGGAGAAAATCAAAGACTGCTCCCACTAAAGAAGACAAAGTGTGAGGTGGAGCAGAATCAGTAGGATGGCTCTTCAGCAAGAACCAAATTCTTCAGCTAGAATGTGATGGAGGGCTGGTGAGCACGACTTCAGATTACCTTTTCTACCAAAAGGTAATATCAATAACCTTTCTTGATCGCTCCCACAAGTGGAGATCGAATTGACAGGGGAACCCCTAAGTCCATCCTCTATTACAAGGTCTGGCCGAATTCACTGTAGGAAATTGTGAACCCCTGAGTCCATCACCATGGGCTCTTAATGGGCCCAACATTTACACTAAATGGTCTTTGGGTCAAGCCACCTTATAAAATCCCAAGGACTGCAGGCAGATGCAAGATTAGTCCATCAGATATTACCCTCAATGGTCTTACACTTAACCTCTCAACCCATAATGATCAAACACTGCCCAACAAGAGAGGACCTCTCCCTCGGCTGCAAGGTACAATGTTGCACTCTCTACTCACATGGATCCCAGGAATTAAAACCTTTTGCAAACATTTTGAAACCATAATATATATTGCAAAACAAATTTCAACAGTTGAAATCAACTTCCGACAGTTTAGGTTTCCAACAGAGAGAGTGCATCCCTGATCATTCACTTTGTCCGACAAAGGGGCTGATCCTGTCACTATGATCACCCACTCAGATGAATTCTCGAAATGTCCCAGCATACCCAGGTTTTGACCCCCTCTAAGGATCTCACTGATTGGCATATCAAAGATAGCCCAATCCGACACCTGGTGCAGTATCATAATCGAGTCTAGGGGTCAGGTGTAACATTCCAGTTTTGCCCATCTATCTCCAAGGTCCAAGGCAATACTGGAACTCTGGTCCGGTTCAGGGTTTCAAGAAAATCCACACTACATGTACCTCAGGTCTCACCCTGGCAGCTGAAACATGCCACCCCAACCAACTTGGCGGCACATCAGTGTCAACCTTGGCAGGATAAATCTCCCCAGATCTATCCAACGATTGTGAAGATTCTAAACTAACACGAGTCTCATATGTATCCAGTTTAAGGGTATTACACAGAAACACACCATAATAACATGAATCAAATATGTACTTTATTCATTTACATTAAATGTCATAATGTACATCATTCTGATTGGAGCTAAGGGCATACACTGTCTAACAACTCCCACTTGCACTTAGGTCCAATCGAGTACAAGACGGAGTCCCAAACTTTCAACGTGTTTCTCAAACACTTTCTGTGTCAGAGGCTTAGTCAATAGGTCTGCCACATTCTCCGCTGATGCTACCCTTTTAACATCAATGTCCCGTAGATCCAATGTTGTCACATAACAGTGGAATGGGTGATGTGCTGAATTCCAAATTTCAGAATGAACATCTTTATTCTTTAGGCATTCTCACTTACGGCAATGTGTTCGGCTTGGGTTGTGGACTGTTATTCTTATTACTTAGGGTCTCATTGTTAAGATGTAACCAGATGATGACATTCTACCATCTGGATCTAACTGGCAGTCGGATCAATATACCCCTGGATCTGTAGTGAACTACCATCGAATACCAAACAAAACTCTTTTGTCCTTCGAAGGTATTTTTAGTATGTTTTTCACAGCGGTCCAAGGCTCCTACCCTGGGTTAGATTGGTATCTATTTTCCACACTCACTACCTGAGAAATGTCAGGACGAGTGCATAGCATGGCATACATAATGCTCCCTACGGTTGAGGCATAGGGAACCTCTTTCATGCCCTCAATCTCTTCGGGAGTCTTGGGAGACATACCCCTGGAGAGAGTGACTCCATGCCTAAAATGAACATTTCCTTTCTTGGAGTTCTCCATGCTGTATCTCTTGACTATTTTGTCAATGTAAGCATATTGGGATAATCCTATTATCCTCTTCAATCTATCTCTATAGAGTCGAAGACCCAGTATGTAGGAGGCTTCTCCAAGATCTTTCATGGAGAATTGTTATGAAAGCCACACTTTCACCATAGTCAACATTCCTACATCATTCCCAATGAGTAGAATGTCATCTACATACAGAACCAAGAACGTAGCCTTATCACCACTGGTTTTCCTGTACACACAGGGCTCATCCGGATTTTGCTCAAAGTCAAACTGTTTGATGGTAGAGTCAAACCGGATGTTCCAACTCTTAGAAGTTTGCTTAAGTCCATATATGGATCGGTTTAGTTTACAAACCATGTGTTCCTGACCCACAGCTATGAAACCTTGTGGTTTCTACATATAGATATCTTCAGTAAGAGCTCCATTCAGGAACGCGGTTTTGACATCCATTTGCCAAATCTCGTAATCATGGTACGCTGCTACAGCTAGCAGGATCCTAATGGATTTAAGCATGGCCACAGGCGAAAAGGTTTCCTCATAATCGATTCCTTCTTTCTGAGTGTACCCTTTCGCCACAAGATGAGCCTTGTAGGTCTCAACCTTACCATCAGGGCCCTTCTTCCTCTTATAGATCCATTTGGAACCAATTGCTTTTACCCCGGGGGTGGATCTACTAGAGTCTAGACTCCATTGGTCTCCATTGAGTCCATATCAGCTCTCATGGCATCTACCCACTTCAAGAAATCTATGTCCAACATAGTTTCTGTATAAGTCACGGTATCCTTCTCACGGGTCGTGGCTTCCACCAAGTAACTTTCTTGGTCATATCCGAAACGAATGGAGGCCTGGAAACCCGGGTAGATCTCCTAGGTTGATTATTTTTTGGAGCTGGTGGAACATCTTCCACTACCCCTGGACTCTCCTCATCAAGAACAACTTCCTGATGATGATTATCCAGGATGTACTCTTCTTCTTAGAAGTGGGCATTTCGACTACAAAACACCTTTTGCTCTTTTGGATCATAGAATAAGTAACCTACAGAGCCGAACAACCTGTTCTTTTAACATGTGTCGGACAATCTCAAATCTTTAAGTGTCTCACACTTGGTTTCTTACCAGTCCAAAGCTCATAGGGAGTCTTCGGAACGAATTTGGTTAGAACTCGGTTCAGTACGTATATCACAGTCTCTAATGCGTAACCCCAAAAGGATGTGGGTAGCTCTGAGTGTACGAGAAGTGATTGGACCATATCCAATAAAGTCTAGTTCCTCCTTTCTGACACCGTTAAACTGCGGGTGTAGCTGGAGGAGCTATTTGTGATACTATCCCATTGTCCTTTAAGTAATCCCTGAATTTGTCATAGAGATACTCGCCACCGCGATATGATCGAAGGGTCTTAATTTCTCTCCCTAATTGTTTCTCGACCTCTTGTCTGAATTCTTTGAACTTTTCAAAAGATTCAGACTTATGTCTCATTAGGTACACGTAACCATACCGTGAGTAATCATCGGTAAAGGTTATGAAATAAACATGCTAGTTACGTGTCCTAATATTCAGGGGACCACATACATCAGTATGTATAAGGTCAAGTGTTCCTATACATCTTTCAGGCTTACCGTTAAATGGTTGCTTCGTCATCTTACCCTGAAGGCGAGGTTCACAAATTTGAAGATCTTCTACAATTAGAAAATTCAAATGACCATCCTTTACCAACCTTGTGATATGATCTATATTAATGTGGCCAAGTCAGTAATGCCGCAGGCATGTGGGATTCATTGTATCACAGGTCCTCTTCTTGGGGATTATTCTAAGGTAGTTTCGGTAAGGTTTGTTTCCAAAGAAGGATGAAGATCATAGATACCATTCTCAAGTTCTCCGTATGCGAGGAATTTGTTATTCCGTTTAATAGTAATCACATTACTGAATAAGATAGAATAACCATCCATGCACAATTTTGAGACAAAAATCAAATTTCTTCTTAAATTTGGTACGAAAAGACAATCTTATAGTACAATAATTCCTTCTTTGAAAACTAATTCTACAATTCATATAGTTGTAACTACAACTATTGCAGAAGTCCCCAAGTAGAGCGTCACTTCTCCGTCACTCAATCTTCTGCTTATCTTGAACCCCTACAGTGAGTTACACGCATGAGTTGAAGCCCCAGAGTCAATACACCAGGAAGTAGAAGTGACCAACAAATTGGTCTCTATGATAAAAGATTCAAAATTACCTTTCTTCTTAGTCTTCAGATATTGAGGACAGTTCCTCTTCCGGTGGTCGGCGTGTCTGCAGAAGTGACAGGCATCTGATGCTTTATCCTTCTTCTGCTTCTTAACTTTGCTATTTTTCTTCTGAGCCTTCCCTTTACCCTTCCGCTTTCTCTTGCCCGATTTTCCACCTTCAACAAGCATGGCTTTTGGCTTATCCTTCTTAATCAGTTCTTCAACCCTCTACAACATATTGTTGAGTTCCTAAAGGCTAACATTTAGCTTATTCATGAAGGAGGGATGCAGGGAATTGAGGATAGCATAAATTTTAGTGTCATGGTCTAGCCCTAACCCAAGAGCCTCCAGTTCATTAATATAACCCATCATCTTTAGACAATGGTCATGAATCTGTTGGTTCTCGGTCCTCTGTGCGGTCATAGACAACTTTAAGACCTTCTGACAAGTAGAATGGTTCTGCTCCTCATACATAGTTTTTAAACTATCCAATATGTCTTTGGACACTTTGATCTTATTGAATTGTCGTTGTATCGGATTATCCAAAGAGGCTATAATATAACACCAGGCAAGAGAATTTTTCTCCACCCATTCTTGATACTCTCTTCGTCTGGCCTCAGAAGCCCTGTCACCCGGACGATCAGGAGCAGGGTTTTTAGCGATTTTGTTCAATTTCTCAGACGTTAGAATCAGCATAAGGTTACAGAACCAGTTAGCATAATTTGGGCCCATAAGCTTGTTGTCATCCAACAGTTTAGCGAATTAACCGTTTGCCATTTCTAATAAAGGGAAAAGCAAATATTAGTCCACAACCTTATTTAATTCATGTTATCTACATAGATATAGCTTTTAATCTATGTTCCATTTCCATTTGTTCATCTCTGAGATTTCCCTCCTATCTCAGTGACGGAGACTGCGAATAATGTCTTTGGAAATGTGGGAAATCACATAGGCTGCATGGAACCAACTGTTTCAGATGCATAACCCCACCACCTTTCTGTGAAGGATCATATCCACTCATCTTATGAGCTTTCCCTTTGGCCTCTGTCAGACAAGGTTCATTGCCATTTTAGGTTAAACCTCTCTGTCTAGTGAGTGCTCACCCATCATATTCGTGAACGCCAAGGTACCGTGAGAGAGTCTTTCATTTTAGGATAGGCCCCTCCCACATCGGTCTATGATGCCCTTATCATCTTATGAAACAATCAAATAGATCCAACAGCAAATGGATAGCCCAATTTTATGGTGTGTTTCCTCATTACTGAAGGACTCATCTTCGTGTTAATGATGGAAGGCCTTTAGAGAGTTTATCATGAAGGGATGAGAGATCCATCATATGGATGCCCAAAGATTACGGAATAAGGGGCGAATTTCAAAAAAAATTTCTCTCCCTTCAATTGGGAATCACATTCCCTATTTAGAAAATCATATTTTCAAAGATCATTCTTGAACCATAAATTGAATCATATCTGAACCAAAAGGAATAGGAGAGGATTATACCTGATACGGAGAAATAATATCTCCCAACGAAGGTGTTCACGCCCAAGAAAAGATCCAAAGACCGCTCCCACTGAATATGGCGTAGTGCAGGATGGAGCAGAATTAGTAGTGTTCTTCTCCAAGAACTCTGTCCTTCGCAAGAAATAGCAGGATGGCATGTGAGCACAGCTTCCTGTCAATTATTTCTCAAAGAACTGATGTCAATATCGAATCTTGACTTCTCCTACAACTGGAGATCGAACTGGCAAACAGGGCGGCTACAGGAAGGAGGCGGCAAGAAAGAATTCTACAGGGTTGCTTAATTCTTTCTTCTGTGTTTTGCAGCACTAAAGAGGATGTGAATATCTGTCTTCTCAAGGCTGCCGCCCCCTCCTTCTTTTGTTAACCTAAAAGATCAGCTCCTAATCCAATTAAGAGCTGCTTATCCAAATCATATTTGGATCAGCCCTCTCTTTAGGTGATAGGGATAAACCCTTATCTTATTTGTAGATTAGATTAACTTTCTCCTAATCTCATTAGGAGGTTTCTAGATCTGAATCACATTCAAATCTGGACTCTCTGAGTGGATAGGGTCAAGACCCTATCCTATCTACTAATCCATCTTAGAATTCGCCCCATAATTAACTAATTAAATAGCCCAGTTCGAAATGGGCTTTAGGCCCATTAAGCTTATGTGCTCACTTAACCTTCCTAACTGCTGCCCAGTTGGGCTTTCTTGTATGGCGTGGGACCCAAACATTGATCTACACATCATCCACATAGGTTTGGCCCAGCCTTTGTTACAAGGCCTGGCTGAATACACTGTTATGGACAGTGCACCCCCTGAAACCCATCAAATGGGCTCTATGGGCCCAACACTTACCCTAAGTGGTCCCTGGGCCAAGCCACCTTGTAACACCCAGGGACTGTGGGCAGATGCAAGATTAGCCCATCAGGTATTATCCTCAATGGTCTTACACTTAACCTCTCAGCCCATAATAATCATACACTGCCCGACAAGAGAGGACCTCTCCATCGGCTGCAAGGAACAGTGTTGCACTCTCTTCTTATATGGATCCCGGGAATTAAAACCTTCTTGCAAACATTTTAGAAACCATAATATATATACTTTTATATCTCATATAAAATATATTTTGCAAAACAAATCTCAACGATTGAAATCGGCTGCCGGCAGTCTTGGTTTCCATCAGTGAGAGTGCATCCCCGATCATTACCTTTGTCCGACAAAGGAGCTGATCCTGTCACTATGATCACCCACTCAGATGAATTCTCAGACTGTCCCAACATACCCAGGTTTTGACCCCCGCTAAGGATCTCACTGATTGGTATATCAAAGACAGCCCAATCTGACACCTAGTGCAGTATCATAATCGAGTCTAGGGGTCGGGTGTAACTTTCCAGTTTTGCCCATCAATCTCCAAGGTCCAGGGCAATACTGGAAATCTGGTCTAGTTCAAAGATTCAATTAATCCTACACTGTATGTGCTTAGGGTCTCACCCTGGCAGCTGAGACAGGCCACCCCAACTGACTTGGTGGCACCACAGTGTCAGCCTTATCAGGATAGATCTCCCCAGACCGACCCACTGGCTGTGAACATTCTAAACTAACACGAGTCTCATTAAGTGTCCAGTTTAAGGGTATTACACAGAAACATACCAAGGGAACATGAATCAAATATGCACTTTTATTCATTTACAATAAACTCATAAAGTACATCATTCTAATTGAAGCTAAGGGCATACAAAACTGTCTAACACATTATATGAATCTCCCTATCACATGCACTCATATTCCAGTGGAGGGAACGAAATATTACGCCCTAATTTGATTTAGGTCAAACCAAAGTGGCTTCCACTGGTTTTCATAAATCCATATTTAGATGGGCCCTAGATGGCTAGGGTTCTACATGGTTTCTCTTGGGGAGGAAGCTGGTGTGGGGCCCACCATGAAGGGAGATCGTCCAATGATCTTAAGGACACCATGGAAATGATGTGCATTCAGTCATGGTGTGCACAAGAGCCACTATCGTATCTGCATGGGCCAAGCACTTACGGCCCATGAACGTTGCACATCACACATCCATACATCACATGCATGAAAAACATAATTGATCCAATCAATTAAATAACTTTAAAACCCATAATTAAAGCCCATATAAAATAATATTACTGATTAATATTATCTAGGTATATGGGTTGAATTGCAAATAGCAGTTCAGCCCATATAGCTTTTATCCTGAAATGGGCTAAAGTAGTTTTAACATATTAAAATTGGGTTTTACAAATGTGGGATGAATTGCATCTTGCAATTAACCATCAACTCCTGGACCCATGAGTGAAAAATTAGGGCTGAGAACAGCCCCCATCGAACCACAAATTCAGTCCAACCAGTTTGGTCCAATCTAGTTCGAAAGTTTCTAGGGTTTGATTTTTAATTCAAGATTTAATTCAAGAAAAATTGATCTGAAATTAAATAACCAAAACAAGACAATCAAGAATCAGTAGGAGGGTTGTTCGTAGGACTGCTACCCTGCAAAACGAAAGTTGGATCGTAGTATGCAGTTTCCAAAACTGCAAATCGCAGATGGCCGAACCCATATTTGCAAAAATCTCTCCTCTATGCAATCTGCTTCAACTTAGAATGGCATAAAATAGAAAAACATATTTTCTATTAATATTACATCAAAATTGAATTCCTATACATTCCGTCTAAAAATTAAAAATAATTAATTACAGACCAAGAGTAAAAAAGAACAGCAGGTGCGCAGATTTCTTGCACCATTAAAGAATTCGATCTCCACCATATGAACAACCCAAAAATCAAGAAATATATAGAAAAATTCTAAATATAAATCAGATTTATAGATATTTAATTTCAGATCAATCACCCAAAAACAGGGAACAAATTTCCCAAAAAACGCTAATTTACGCAAATCGGGTAGAACGCCTTCTGCCTATTTGCACAGATCCATATCTAGTTAATTTTGGTTCAAGATTTGAACCTGGCTCTGATACCACTGAAGGGATGAGAGATCCATCATATGGATGGCTGAACCCTACAGGAAGGTTGGGCGAAATTTCAAAAATTTCTCTCTCCCATGTGGGAATCACATTCCCTATTTTATAAAACTACATTTTCAATGATCAATCTTGAAGCTAAACTGAACCAGATGTGAAACCAAAAGGTAGGAGAGGGATATACCTGATACGGAGTAATAGTAACTCCCAACGAAGGTGTTCACGCCCAAGGAGAAAACCAAAGACTGCTTCCACTAAATATGACACAGTGTGAGGTGGAGCAGAATCAGCAGGATGGCTCTTTAGCAAGAATGTGATGGAGGGCTGGTGAGCACGACATCGGATTACCTTTTCTACCAAAAGGTAATATCAAGAACCTTTTTTGATCACTCCCACAGGTGGAGATCGAACTGACAGGGGCGACAAGAGCAGGAAAGAGCAGAAAGCAGGAGTTGTCAAACTGCAGATTCTTCTCTCTTTGTAATCTGCTAACTGAGTATTGTTTTTTGGAGGTTCTCCCTGCTCCTCTATTTATAGCCTTTAAAGAGAGCATCTCCTAATCCCATTAGGAGTTTCCTAATCCAAATCTTGTATTTGGATCTGGACTCTCTTTAAGAGATAAGGATAATCTCTTATCTTATCTACAGATAAAGATCATCCTTCCTAATCAAATTAGGAGTTTCCTGATCCAAATCTTTATTTGGATCTGGACTCTTTGAGTGGATAGGGATAATCCCTTATTCTATCTGTTGATCTAAATCCCAGAACCGCCCCCTTTTAATTAATCTTATTAAGCCAGTTCGAATTGGCCTTTAGGCCCATTAAGTCTATGTGCTCACTTAACCTCCTAACTGCTGCCCAGTTGGCTATCCTTGTATGGCGTGGGACCCAAACATTGATCTACACATCAGCCACATGGGTTCAGCTCATCCTCTGTTACAAGGCCAGGCCGAATTCACTGTAGGAAATAGTGAACCCCTGAGTCCATCACCATGGACTCTTAATGGGCCCAACATTTACACTAAATGGTCTTTGGGTCAAACCACCTTATAAAAACCCAAGGACTGTGGGCAGATGCAAGATTAGTCCATCAGGTATTACCCTCAATGGTCTTACACTTAACCTCTCAACCCATAATGATCAAACACTGCCCAACAAGAGAGGACCTCTCCCTCGGCTACAAGGTACAATGCTGCACTCTCTACTCACATGGATCCTAGGAATTAAAACCTTTTGCAAACATTTTGCAAAACAAATTTCAACAGTTGAAATCAACTTCCGACAGTTTAGGTTTCCAATAGAGAGAGTGCATCCTCGATCATTCACTTTGTCCGACAAAGGGGTTGATCCTGTCACTATGATCACCCACTCAGATGAATTCTCGGAATGTCCCAGTATACCCAGGTTTTGACCCTCTCTAAGGATCTCACTGATTGGCATATCAAAGACAGCCCAATCTGACACCTAGTGCAGTATCATAATCGAGTCTAGGGGTCAGGTGTAACATTCTAGTTTTGCCCATCTATCTCCAAGGTCCAAGGCAATACTGGAACTCTAGTCCGGTTCAGGGTTTCAAGAAAACCCACACTGCATGTACCTCAGGTCTCACCCTGGCAGCTGCCACCCCAACTGACTTGGCGGCACATCAGTGTCAGCCTTGGCAGGATAAATCTCCCCAGATCTATCCAACGGATGTGAAGATTCTAAACTAACACGAGTCTCATATGTGTCCAGTTTAAGGGTATTACACAGAAACACACCATTATAACATGAATCAAATATGTACTTTATTCATTTACATTAAATGTCATAATGTACATCATTCTGATTGGAGCTAAGGGCATACACTGTCTAACACCTTGACGGGAAATCGAGTTCCTTTGGAGTGGTGTGATTGGGAGTGAGTGTTATGGGCTCAAGTTCAAGCTTGGAACTCAAACTTTCAAGGTGGTTAAGGCCTCTTAGGCTCAATCTTGGGTCTCAGAGGATCCGTTGGGCACCTTTTGGGGTCCTTGGCATGAGGATCAGCCGTCATAGGCACCAGTGGGGTTGGTTGCACTACTGTAGGGGTGTGTCCTTACTGCCATAGCACTTCCATCATTAGAATGAGGTGGTCGACCTTCTTCTGTAGGGCGTTGAACTCTTCAAGATTTATTTGTTTCTACAACTGAGCCTCATGGGGGGGAGCTATGTCGAGAATGTGATCCCTGAGATGGGGAGTGAGCGCTAGAGCGATAGAAGGTGTTTTTGGGATGCATGATTGCTTTCGGTACATGGGGAGAGAGAAGATTGGAAATCAGCTTTTTGTGTTGGTTCCCATAGACGGTGCCAATTTGATGTTGTTTGATTCGAGGTGTGTCGAGCCAAGGTGTGTTGAACCGAGGTTTGTTGAATCGGGCACGCAATAGATAATACTGCCACTGGATGAAACCAAGGTGGAAGGACGAGGTCGTGCACCGAGGAGATCTACAAGAATGATAGAGTCAAAGGCCCAGGGATAAGGTCCCAAGAAAGGCACTCCAACGCTCAAGTCAGTAATGGGGTGATGTAGTTGGTCAGACCGAGCTTGGCAAAACCAAGGAGAACAATAAATGAACAAGAGAGCTAGAGGGCTTAGAGTGTTCCGAGAGTTGAAACCCCTTTACCTTGAGGAGAGATGCCTTTAAATAATTGAGTGTCCTAGTTCTACCTAGACACGCTCCTTGCGGGATCATTGGGATGAGGTTGCCCGCCAAGGTTTTCGTGGAGCTCCACCTTCCCCAACAGGGGCACTTATCCTTGGGAGGTGGTGCTTGTCCTTGTCCATGTGAGACTTCGCTTCTATCTAAGGTCTTCAATGACATAGTTATTCACACTTGTAGGTGAGCAGTGCGCTGATGTGGTCCAAGGACATCGACCATGGAGGTGCCCACATGGCAGATCTAACCAGCTAGGGCACCGCCCGAACAAGTATAACTTCACCATCTGGTCCACCTCTCCAAGTGACTAAAGTAAGAATGCTCCAAGAATCTTTGTAATTAACCCAGAAACATTTATCCCAAGTATGCATCCCACGTCTCTTGCTTAATCGGCTCCAAGAATCTTTTAATATATAATGCTCATACTTGCCTTGGGTTGAAGTCTAAAGGTCTATGAAAGAAAATTAGTCCATTTATTTTCATATTTCTCCACTTTATTTATCCCTCTCTTCCTTTCTCACTCCTTTTTGCATGTAACTAGTGAAAGCATCAATTATAAGTAAATGTTGTAAAAATGATTTATCTTTAAGATTTATTTCAAATAATAAATTCTTCTTCATTTGTATAATTGCAAGTACTAATTTATTAGGGCAACGATTTAAATTAAAAAAAAAGATAAATTAATCTCTAATACAAGTAGACAATATTACACAATACATATTACATGGAGACACAAGGGCATAGTGGTAAAGTGGTTCGAGCTGCCCACTGGCTAACATGGCCCGAACACTATAGCAATCAAGTCGTGTCATGCCAGGCTCGAACCAAACCTTGGTTCCATGCCAGGCTTAGGTTTTGATGCCTGTAGGTTAACACGACATGACACGAACAAGTGGGTCATGCTAGCACAACTCATGTGTTGGCCCAGCATGGTCCGGATAGTGGTTCAGCATGGTAGTGCACAAAGATGGCATGCACCAATTCACTCGAATGGATGTAGCCATTGGGGACCCCCAAATGGTTGTTTTTTATTTCTTGGGGGATTTAAAAAAAAAAAAAAACCCTATTAGCTATAAATAGCTAGATTGGGGGTATTTGTATATTTTCGCTTTAGGGGAGGAAAAATGACTTAAATGCCCCTAATAACTATATAACAACTAGTTTGAGAGGACATCTTGGTAAAGTAATAAATTACCTATGTGAAATACCAAAATACCCCTTCCAACAACTATAAAATGGCTAATTTTAGGGTATTTTGGTCAATCAAATTATTTATAATTCATATAAATAACCTTACCCTCCCTCGTTTCCATCACACCAATTCTCATACTATTAGATACTCACATATTCTCTCATACTCTCTTAGTTTCTACTCCTTAGTCCCTAATCTCAACTTTATTAAAGTTTCAACAAGGAGAAGGCTTGCACAAGTGTCTCAAGTCAACAATTTGGGAGGCTTAGAAGTTTCATTAGTTTAAATCAAGCTAAGATATCAAACCAGGTGATCAGTGGTAATTAATTTTCATTTTTTAGGATTTTAATATTTTAATTTTTTTTAAATGGCTGGTTCCTCTTAAACTCCCTTACCCTATAATTTGGATGATGCCCAGTTGCAATACGATAGTATTGATATGGGTGTTAGTAGTATTATTGTTAATGAAGCCACTCTTAATACTATTGTTATAAGTGGCAAGAGAAAGACCAGTGAAATCTAGACTATGTTTAATATGGAAAATGTTGAGGGAAAGAAAAAAAGAACAATTTTCATAAAATGTAGAAGTGATTTTAGTTATAGTAACAAAGGTGGCATTGACCATTTGGCTAGAGACATGGCCAAACATTTGAGAAAAATAATAATAATGAAAATCAAACACAGATTTAAGTGTAGTTTTTTTTCTATAATTTTCAATATTCACAAGAAAATTATGAGGCAAAAATTAACAAAATGTATTGTGCATGAAGAACAACCCTTTTTATTAGATGAAAACCTTAGGCTTGAAAATTTTTACAACAATCTATAAATCCCAATTTAAATAAAAAGTTTCTAAAAATACTATTAGAGGCTAAGTAGATGCTTTAAAAATTTTGTATTCATATAGACATAATCTAATTTCTACTTTGTCAAATCTTAATTTTAAAATTACACTTACATTTGATATATATTTGGATTTCCAAATATAATATTAGTTATATTTGTATTATGGGGTATTTTATTGATGAATCATGGCTTTTACAATAAATAATTTTAGGTTTTACAAGAGTTGAATAGCCACATACCGGTTTAGCAACCACTATAAGTATTTTAAATACTTTACATACTTGTATATTGAAAATAAAGTTCTTTCTATTAGTTTTGATAATGCTAGTATAATGATTCAGCTATACATATTTTAAAATATCAATTAAAATCATTTTTAAATGTTAAATTATTTTATATTAGATGTGTCTGTCATGTTTCAAATTTATGTGTACAAGAAGTTTTAAATAAATGATTCATATAACATGTTCTTTAATATTTACCAATTAATGTTTTGAGGAATTTTCCCTTGCTATATAAGATATTGGAATGTATTTTCCATGTATTTATATGGTATATAATCACCCAATTAAAGCATTTAATAAATTAAAGTATGTATAAAATTCCTTAAGAAATGTTGTTTTGCTATTTTGTATGTAAAATACCATATAGCCTTTATTTTCTTGGAAATTGATATGCTAAACTATAAAAGAAGTGAAAGGGGCAACCAAGTTTGCTATTTATTTTGACATCCCCATTCAATAGAAATAAAATAGAAAAACAAAAGTATTTTCTACTTCTAAGCCTTACCTGTATTTGAATCATTGTTTTACACTTTCAACCCTACTTCTTGCTCCTTAATCAAGTGGCTTTGTTACAAGATGATTTTTATTATGGCATTTGCTTAAATAATGATTCTTATTAAGTAATAAAATATCTTTTCAACATGTTTATTAGTTATTAAGGGCCAATTTTATTTGTAGAGGTGAGTGCACTTGTGATGGGATGTGATCTAGTTAGTTAATTGAATAAAAAGCTAGTTTTGGTCTATTGCCATTTATTTCTCTTTAGTTCTCTTTATACTTGCTCTTTTTACCATTGAAATGAAGATCTATCAAAGACAAGTATTCTTTTGAGATATAATGTGATTTTTATACTTTTTCTTTTGTAAAGTAAAGATCCAATAATCTTTCTCCATTTTGTTTCAAAAAAAAGTTACCTATGAGTCTTCCACATGATATTCCTCTTTCTCTTCTTTATTCATGGAGAATTTTAAGTTTAAATACCTTGTCACATGATCAAACAAAAAACCCCTAGGGCTTTCTTTCTCAAGTTATGAGACCTTGATCAGCTCAAAGACCACTATACAAGACAGGCTATATAAGTGATTCAAATTAGGGTAAACACAATTGCCCAACTAAAGGGTCATTCTATGTGATGGATGGTTCCTTTAGACACATTCCTCTAAATGGCTGAAATTGCAAGGTCAATAAGTTCATCTATGGTCTATTTCTGGTGTTGGAGGAAGATGATCTTCCATGTTAGCATTTATTAAACATTTTTGCCATTTATAGAGTCCTCACAAATAGTTTGTTCCCAGTGCTGAGTTTACTTTATTTTCTCATTAGTATGGTCTATTCCTAGGTGTTGTTTGTCTTTGCTTCATTTTTCTCTACTCTAGTCATTTGTTTGGATCTTTTGCTGATTATTGGACATTGTTTTTAATATAAGCATGAATAAATGAAATTTGCCATTTATGAAGTCTCTCTAACTGATTTAATTAGCAAAACCTTTCTTTAAGTAGGGAGATTCTCAATATGAATCCACCTATTTCGGCTATATAGGTGGATCTTGTGGCCGATATGAAGCATCTATTAGATAAAAAGTCCAATGGATTAACCCTATGGGATGCACAAGTGTTGAAAGATGTCCATGATTATTGGGGAGTAACAGGGAAACTGAATTGGTCATGGTGAATTTAAATAGTACCATATTTGATTTTTTTAATTTCAGAAAATAAAAAAACCACAAAAATTCTAAAGGGGTTTGGAAGCATTGTTGGGGAATAGAGAATAAGCTTATACAAATAGCTGCATTAAAACCACTAGCAAGTGTGCATATGCTTTGCAAATACCAATTTTTTATGATGATGATCATAGCAAATAAAGTGTTTTCAAAATTTTCTACAATTTGTTTATATTTTTATGTCCATAAAAATTATTCTTATTCATCACATTTATTTTTGTTTAATTAATATGATTAATATACAATATTAGAGATGTTCTCAAATGTTTTTTTATAATTTCTTGTATCTTTTATACTTTTCTGTGTTTTCATCTTTTTTTTTATTATTATTTAACTATGACATCAAGGATTGACACGTTTGACCTAAATGGTTGAATTGTTGATTTGCCACCAAACAAGAAAATAATTCAATTTTTTGAGTTGGTTTTGAATTTGTATTTTATTTTTCACATCAATAAAGACAATTATTCATTTTTACACTTATTTTTCTTTAATTAATATGGTTAATTAATATAAGATTCAATGAATGGAAAGTAATATACCCTAAATATAAGACTTGATGGGAGAGAATTGGACTAAGATCAATGTAGTAGTTCAAATTACATTCTGTGCCATCAAAATTAAAAACCAAATTCAAAAATTGGTATACTATAATTAAGAATAAGATTCAATGAATCTTAATAAGAGTTAATACTTTAAATAATAGTTAAGAATAAAAAAAGTAGTTGTTCAAATTGCATTTCTATCCTTACAATTAGAGAGAAATCAATATAAAAAAATTAAGGTATTTTAATGAAATAAAATTTCAACGCTTTCATTAAGGGGGGCGTTCTTTTTTTGGATTTGGAGAGGGGGGAAAATTGGTCAATAGGATTTTGGTTCCTATTGACGAAGAATCTCATGTTCTTTTTTCAGCTTTATGTGGGGACCATAGAAAGTTTATTACCTAGAAAAGTGATGTCCATCTCCTAAGTGGGTAAATAACTTTACCACGTAGGGGGAAGTTGCCAACACTTGAATAGGATAAAACTGCCCCTTTTAATAATGGATTTGTATGACTAAAATGGTCATTGACTTATTTACCTAAGAAATAAAAACAAAAAAAAAACATGGGTAAATGCACTTACCTGGGTAAGTGTTTCCCTGGAAAAACTTACCCAGGTAATTGCATTTACCCGGGTAAGTAACTTACCGAAAAGCAAACAAGGCCTAAGTGTAAATATAGATAAAATAAAACATCAACCCTTCAAAATTTTTAATTCCATAAAAGTGACCTTAATTTGCCTACGTGGCAAAAATATTTTGGGCCAAAAATTTATTCATAAAAAATAAGGTAGAGGAGATAGTCACGTTGGCCATCCTCCCACCTCTCTCTCTCTCTATACTCTCATTTCTTTCCTTGTTGAAGGCTTGAAGCAATATGAGAAGATATTTATTAAGAACACATTAACCATTAGGGGCCTACTGTACTTCATTAGTCGGCAGACATTGCCCAGGGATCACTATGGGAAAAAGTAGCGAGGGTTTGGTGCTGGCAATACAATAAAGACTTTTTAACTGCTTTTTGGCGAAGGTTTTGGGTTTGGTATATGGCATCTGTCTTATGTTAGGGTTAATCAAGTCCCACCATAAAAAATGATGCACCAATCAGAAGGTCTAAATTCATTTGATCACTCTGATTTCTTTATCTGGTACTCGGTGTATCTTGATCATCTCAGTATCTTCCACGTGGTAGATGATTATGAGCCCCCAGATCTCAACCATCATTTTCGCGTCCATCAAAAGTACTATCCTCTTCACTCTTGGATGTATGCCACGTGTAGAAGGCATATAATTATCTCCTACGTGTTATTCACGTGTAAAAGCATGACTTCAAGTACTCCTGCACTGTTTGGTACTTTGGTTGCTTCACAAAACGACAAAATCCTACACCAAGAATCATCGCATAATACGAGGATGTGTTTTCAACCGTCTGATTTGTACATTATTTATTTTTTGGGTAAATTACTAAAATCTCCCTAAAATTTTAAAAAGTTGATAAAAATTCCTTTAAAACTTGATAATTGTAATGATCTCCCTTGAATTTTTTGTTACAGTTGCAAGTGGATCTCTCTATTAGAATCTTTTAAAAATAGACATAAAAATGATCAAAATACTTACACAATACAAGTGGCTGGTTCTAGAGAAAAAAATAAAACACAATTTATTAAAACATAAAAAATGAATTTAAAATTGAGCTTTACTTTTAAGTGATTGACATCGAAGATAAATTTGAACAATAAATTAATTTTAGGAAAGAGATTGAAATGATTTTGGATAGTGATTCATATATAGAAAAAACTTGAAAAATAAATATTTTGGTCAAAATGACTGCAGGAATATTTTAGATATTTTCAATTTTCATGCCTTTAAATATAAGATTCTAATCGAAGGGATCAACTTGCAATTATATCATAAAGTTCAAAAACAGTGATTGAAATTACTAAAATTCAGAGGATATTTTAGCAATAACCTAAAACCTCATGGGGGGTTTCAACTTTCAAGTTTCAACAATTTACTCTTTTTTTTTAATTTTCCATTATCTTGGTGGCCTCTTTACCTAATCCTCCCAAAGTACTGGCAACTGGCAGTAGGAGCACATGGTCGGTCTCATATATTCTCATAAGTGGGACCCACTCAATGACTGTCTCGATCTATCAATACATGTAACACGTGGCAAGTTTTTGCAACCCCCTAAGGAGGCAACGAGGAATTACGGATCCGTCTACTGTAGGAGTCGGGAGCCACAGCCAGCAAAAATATGAGCCGCCCATTTCCACTAATCGGACGGCTACAATCTACAGTGCTGTCTACTAAGGAGGAAGAGATAACGGCGTTAATGCCGTTAAGCCAGAAGCATGTGGGTTGGTGGGCCGGGCGGTTCTTTCTTTACAGACTGTAGACTGTAGTTACCAGCACCAACCAGCGCACATTCTCAGACTAACCTGCCAATTTAACGGAATTTACGCATCCCTTCTCTCTCCTTTCTCTCTCTCTCTTCTCTCTCTGAAAAACACGCGCAGTCGGGCATACACTTCACCCTCACTCCACTCCGGCCCTCTCCCTCTCTCTCTCTCCCCTTCTCCTTCTCTCCCTCTCTCTCTCTCTGGCACTGGAGTTCTGAGTTTTACTTCAATATAATAACCCTAAACTTTCTCTTCGTGTAATTTTTAATTGTAAGCATTTCTCCCGCACTACTTGTGTCGTGTGTAGTCTTGTTTCTGCTCCCCCCTCCATTTTTAGTTTGAGGATATTTTGTGCTTCTAGGGTTTCGAGAAATCTCTCCATGAGGGAATAATTAAGGATTTCTATCTGGAGAGGAATGTATCTTCATCTCCATTTGCATTGCTTCTTTATTTTCTTCTTTGTGGTATTTTTCTCTGGTGTTTTAGCTTCCTCAGAAGATGAAGTTCGTTCTCTACTCGAATTCAAGAAAGGGATCCGAGACGATCCACACTATGTACTCGAATCATGGGACCGATCTTCAGTGGCATCCAACGGCTGCCCTCGGGACTGGCACGGGATTGCGTGCGACGAGTCAGGCTCCGTCGCTGGTATTGCTCTTGACGGATTGAACTTGAGTGGCGATTTGAAGTTCTCCACCTTGAGTGGACTGAAAATGCTGAGAAATTTGAGTCTTTCGGGGAATTTCTTCACTGGCCGGCTTGTGCCCGCAATGGGAGCTATGGTTTCTTTGCAGCATTTGGATCTGTCCAGGAATCTATTCTATGGGCCAATCCCAGCTAGGATTAATGAAATTTGGACTTTGAATTATTTGAATCTCTCGTCGAATAATTTCACAGGAGGGTTCCCTAGCGGAATTAGAAACCTTCAACAGCTGAGGGTCTTGGATTTGCATTCCAATGGGCTTTGGGCGGATATTGGGGATCTGTTGTCTGAGCTGAGGAATATCGAACACGTTGATTTGAGCTATAATATGTTCTATGGGGAGCTCCCGTTGAGTGCGGATAACATTTCGAGCTTGGCGACTACCGCACGTTATGTGAATTTGAGCCACAATAGGTTGAGTGGGAAATTCCTTTTGGATGATACAATCAAATCTTTTAGGAACTTGGAAGTCTTGGACCTGGGTAACAATCATCTCAGTGGAGAGCTCCCTTCATTTGTCTCTTTATCTTATCTTCGAGTTTTACGGCTTGGAGACAATCATTTATATGGATCTATACCGGGGGAGCTATTTGAAAGTGTGATTCCGTTGGAAGAACTGGATCTCAGCGTCAATGGCTTTTCAGGTAAAGTATTTGCAGGAAAATGAGGAAAAAGTATAATTTGTACTCTTGCGTGCATAAACTTATTTATTTAGTAGTAGCATCTTCTTGTAGCCTTTCAAAAAAATCAAGCATTGTTTTGTTCTATTGGGTCTCTCCATATTAGATATCTTTCTGGTTTTTTGGACTATTATCGTATATTGTATGTAAATAGAAAACAAAATGATTTGGAGTATAAGTGGGCAAATCTAGCTATAATGAAACAAAGAAAATTATCTATAGGAGTACAAGAATACAATGGGCTGAAAGTTGCATACAACACAGAGAAGTGGGTTTTCTTGATTTAAAGAAACACATAATGTACCAATAATTGAAAATTTTATTATTACTTTTGAAAAGAAAATTAATTATAATGAACTACGCATCTTCTCTGACAAATTTATGAGATTGAATGGTCAGCTTTTCTGGCCTTACGATACGTTTTACAGTGGCTCTAGCATTCTGTTTTTTGTTTTTTCTTGATACTTTATTTACTGGTATCTGGGAGTGGATTATCTGGGGCTTCATCATGGCATTTACTGTGGAAATATTATGAACTTTTAACCAGTGGAATGTTGTAAACATATCAGAAAGGAAATGGGGACCACATAAACAACGTGGTTTGGTATATATATGCTGAAGGTGTTTTTGATGGTGATGATAGGCCAAGTAACTTAATTACCAAAGCAAGCTAGCTCTTATTGGAGGGAAAAGTCGTATTCTCTACAATTTGAAGGAAGTGGAGTGGAAAAAAGTGTATACTGTTAACTATAGCAAATACCTAAAAGGAAAAAATAATGAGAGTAGAAGAACCCCACTTTGTTCCAGTGTCTAATCTTTCATGTTGAACCCAGTGGACAGTGAAAATGTTGACAACCTAGGATTTTGTAGATTTCAATATTTACCTTGAAAAACAATACTATGTTCTGTTTTATGCTGGAACTCATGTTGGCACGTTTGGTTCATTATTTGGACTTGACACAACGATGATGGAGAATATGGAACCAACTAAATATTCCTGGGTAATTATTTATGTAGGGAAGAATATTCCTCTTCTATTACATTGCAAACTGCAAAGTAGCACTCCGTTATCCTCTTGAAAGATTTATTTTAAGATATCTGCTAAGGTGCTTTGGGCAATTCTACCATATAGTAATCCATTGTATTTGATAGAAAATTACTGATATTTCCACATCTATTTTTCTCTGCGTTTAAAGGAATGTAGTGATAGCCCTTTATTGTCTTGAAATAGAGGGTAGTTGGTTGAGATGGTCTGATATCGTGTAATGGTCATCGGTGGCATTTACCAGGGGTGTAAAATGCTAGTTTAATGCATTTCAAAATAGGAGATGGTCAAAATGAAAGTGGAGTTAGATGGGGAAGAAGAATTTGAAGCCAGTAATGAGATGGTGAAGTCAGGTGTTTTCATTTGAAGCTTGAATGAACTAAATTAACTATATATATACACACTAGTAGCATGCATGTGCTTTGCACATGGCAATTCTAGATGATGATAATGATAGTAATAATATATCCAAAATTTTCTATTAAATTTTATGTATTTTTTGTTTTTACATTTTATATTTTTTATTATTAATTGGATGTAGATTTCAAAATCTAAATCTGATTATATAAACACATCATCCAAATATGAGATAATTGGATTGAGTTGTGAAGTTTTAGGTATCATTGACAAGCCTATCTGCTTGGTAGGGATGCAAACCGATTGGATTGAATTTGATTTAGGGTATATCCGAATATGATCCAATATTATTAACAGAAGATCTAATTGCATCTCATTTCTCATAAACACGGATTTGAATATTAATCCGATGAGGAAGTTAGATATTTGGATCTGATCCGTTCCAATTTAATTTAAAAAAAATAATAAAATATTAAAAGAAAACTAAAATATAACAATTTAAATAAAGAAAAACAAAAAAATACAAGTATCTTTTCACCTATTTTCATCATATATATACATTTTTTATAAAAAATATAACAAATTTACAAAAATGCAATATAAATAATATATATATATATAGGATTGGATAGGGAGTGATCCGAATTTGATTCAGTTCCTGATCAGATCCTATTATCCAACCCAATCCGATTCGAAGATCTGAATTGGGGATATCCGAATTCGACAAAAAGGATCGGATTGGATCATGATCTGATCCATTTGCACCTCTATTGTTTGGCTAGATTCATCATTTTGTAATGTATTATTTTTTTTGGTGTATCTTTTTTTTTTTTTGTTCATTTATCAAAAAAAAAAATGTAAGATTTAAATAGAGTGAATTGAATGTGGTAAAAAGTAGTAGTTCAATTTATAATTTAAACCTCACAATTAAATAGGGACTAAATTCAAAAATGAGTATTTTAGTCAAAAGAAAATTTCACAATCTTATTCATATTTTTAATAGTAGTGCAAATGTAGAATTGTAGATGTGCTCAATTTTTACTATAGTTTTTTTGTACTTTTGTGTGTAAAACTAATTCTGAAATTTTACACTTATTTTTTGTTTAATAAGATAAATATATGATATTATACATGTGTCTAAATGCTTTTTTTTTGCAAGATGTATGCATTTTTTTTGTTTTTGTATTTTTATATTTTATTATTTATTTATGGCGTTAAAGTTTAATACATTTAACCCAAAAGTTGAACTATTTATTGTTAATTTTTATATTTTATTTTTGGCTAGTTCTAAATTATGTGTTTCATTTTCATTATCAATAAAAATAACTGTTGTTTATTACGCTTATTTTTTAATTTGATTACATAAATGTGTCTACTTTTTTCTACATTTTTTGTGATTTTCTATATTTATTTCTATTTTAAAAATTATATTACCTAACTATGACTTCGTAGATTGATCAATTTAATTCGGATGGTTCAATTGCTTAACCACCACTTGGATAAAGAATGGTTTTGTTTTTGAGTCAATTTTAAAATATATGGATTTATGCTGTCAAAAATATTGACATAAATCTAATTAGTAGCATTTATTAGTAAAAAATAACTTAAAGATAATGGATTTAATAAGAGAAAATGGGATTTAATGCAAAGAGGAGCAAGGCTAGTAGAGATAGTTTCGAAAAATATTTGTTTTCAAAAGGTTTAGGTGTCATATGTTAATGCAAAGAGGCAGCAAGGAATTATTCTGATTAAAAGCTACTGAGTAATTATGGTAGTTCTGGTGAAAGAGAAGCTGCGTATGGATGAAGTTGGTGAGGAGAAGAGAGTGAGATCTTCAGCACTGTGGGATTCCTGAACTATATTCCTTTCATTGGAAACAATCTATTGTTTTATTTATTAAAAAAAAAACAATATGTTGTTTGTTTTTCTTCTGCATTTATTATGTATTGCTTGTAAAATCTGATATATATGTTTGGCCTCAACCTTGGGATTCAAGATTCTATAGCTGCCTTTTAATAGCATGGCCTTGTTTCTTGCAAAATGTTGTTTAAATAGAATGTAGAACCGCAAGATATTTTATGGTTCCATATGCTTGCTTAATAAATATTTTTCTTTGGTGGTTTTTTTTATTTGATGTTGGATTTGAAGCTTTTGATTTCTGAAAATTTCATTTTTGCAGGTTTGATTCACAGAATTAATTCGACTACTCTGAAGTTTTTAAATCTTTCATCAAATATGCTCTCAGGCCCGTTGCCTTCTACTCTTGGAAAATGTGTGATGGTGGATTTTAGCAAAAATGGTCTCTCTGGTGATATATCTATTATGCAAAGCTGGGGTGATACTTTAGAGATCATTGATTTGAGTTCAAATGCATTGTCTGGAACCTTTCCAATCCTTACTTATCAATTTCAGAGATTGTCTTCTATTAAGATCATGAATAATTCTTTAAGAGGTGACCTACCTATTGAATTTGGGACCTATCCAAGACTAGCTATAGTTGATCTCAGCTCAAATGAACTTACTGGACCCATTCCAAGTAGTTTCTTCACTTCATTGTCATTGATAAACTTGAATATTTCAGGAAATAATTTCACAGGAAATATTCCTCTTCAAGGCTCAAGGACAACAGAGCTATTGGTTTTACCTTCTTATTTGCAGTTGGAGTCACTTGATTTCTCTGGTAATTCATTGACAGGTTCCTTGCCTTCTGAGCTAGGTAACTTAGGGAAGCTTAGGTTGCTAAATCTGGCAAGGAATAGCTTGTCAGGAGAGATACCAAGTGCAATGAGCAAGCTTAATGGTTTAGAGTACCTTGACTTATCCAATAATAATTTCAATGGTAAGATCCCTGACGAGCTTCCATCTAGTCTAAAGGATTTCAATGTGTCTTATAATGATCTATCAGGACAAGTTCCTAAAAATTTGGTGCATTTTCCAAATACTTCATTTCATCCTGGAAATACGCTACTAATCTTTGCAAATATTGTGCCTTCACAGAGCAACAGCCCCATGAGTTTTAATGGTAAGGGGCAACATCACAGTTCAAAATCTAATATCAGAGTAGCATTTATTATTGCCTCTGTAAGTGCCACTTTGATGATTGCTTTTGTTTTACTAGTTTATTATCGTGGACAATTCCAACAATTTCCTAGAAAAAGTAAAATGAATGGCCAAACAATGGGAAGAGATATTAAATCTGGAATGTTTACACCTACTTCCCTTTTCAAATTCCACAAAAACATTGAACCCTCTCCAACTTCATTGACTTTTTCAAATGATCACTTGCTGACATCAAATGCAAGGCCATTGTCTGGGCAGAAAGAGCTTGTGGCTGAAACTGCAGAGTTTGCTTTACCCAAGGGAAGAGAGGCAGGTCCAGAGTCCAAGAAATATGACTTTCCAGATAATCATCCTCCAACATCTGAGTGGAAGTCATCTCCAGGATCCCCTTTATCTTCCTCACCCCGTTTTATTGAGGCATGTGAGCGACCTGTAATGTTAAATGTGTACTCACCAGATCGGCTGGCTGGAGAACTACATTTTTTAGATAATTCAGTAGTATTCACAGCCGAGGAGTTGTCTAGAGCCCCAGCAGAAGTCCTTGGTAGAAGCAGTCATGGGACTTTATACAAGGCTACTCTAGATAGTGGACATATGTTGACCGTGAAGTGGTTGCGTGTAGGACTTGTCAAGCATAAGAAAGAATTTGCGAAGGAAGTGAAAAAAATTGGGTCTATTAGACATCCAAACATCATCCCCTTAAGAGCATACTATTGGGGGCCCAGGGAGCAAGAAAGGCTGGTACTTGCAGATTATATCCATGGAGATAGTCTGTCTCTTCACCTCTATGGTAAGATCTTCCAACAACTTATATTTAAACTCCACCCAATAAATATAGCATTGCATTGTGTTCTATCTCTATTCTTTACTCAAAGTTTTGCAATTATCTTGCTTCTATATTTAGTATCTAAGAGCCATTATTCATTGTTTATCTACATCTATTATTATTATTGTTATTGTTATTGTTATTGTTATTATGAAGTTCTTTCATTATCTTTTCAAACAAAAGATGTTAAAAGGTGTTATTCATTCGGTGGCCTTCTCCTTCAAGAGGTTTCAGGCCTAGTTTTCCTTGGGTAAACTAGACTAGTGTATTCTTGTATTACATATCAACAAAGTTCTTGGGTTTTGTTTAAGATAAAAATAAAAGAAAATGTTAGAGGAGTTCTTTGTCATGTTCCAGATGACAAAGGGGAAAGGAAGGAGGTCATTGCCAACTGATTTCCCACCCTCAAGGCATACAATGGATGCATCCTTTAAGTAATATCTTCCAACTTACTAGGTCCATTCTCAGAATCTTGTCCAATATGCAAATAGCTGGTTGTGTTTGGTTGGATGTA
This sequence comes from Nelumbo nucifera, assembly GCF_055504915.1. Taxonomy (NCBI): domain Eukaryota; kingdom Viridiplantae; phylum Streptophyta; class Magnoliopsida; order Proteales; family Nelumbonaceae; genus Nelumbo; species Nelumbo nucifera. Next base: position 111,063,482 of record NC_142649.1, on the reverse strand, counting down.
GAATATTTTGGAAATGGTTATTTTGGGAAATGTGAATTTCTCACTTCTTGGTTGTCAGTAAAACATGAGAAGTTTAAATTTTACCAAAATCTAGAGTGCACAACATCACAGAATGAATTTGCACCTTTTAAAATGTAAGTCATTTTGTTTGATTGAGCTAAGATTGGCTTCAGCTTGACGGGAGAATGGCATCAGCTCGATCATAGCCTTTTAAGTTGAGGCCTCTGTCATGGTCTGCTTTTTTTTTTTTTGAAATAGGTTAAGGTATTGAATTGTATTAAAGTATGAGGAAGAAACATAAATAACAGCCCATGTACAATGAGAGCCTGTACAATGGGAATATACAAAAATGTGTCAACAAAAGAAAGGTCCAGCTTGTAAAAATGAGAAAATCCGGACACCTTTGAATGCCCTGTGTACACTTAACCAAGAACACAAAAAGCCTATAACCTCTGTCATGGTCTGTTACATACCCTTGATACTTTTTTTTTTTTGAGAGAAAGAGAGAGAAGGCAAGGTTAATTGTATTTTATGGCATCAACTCATTACATGCCCTTATACTTTGTAATTAATGAATTAATTTTTCTAAAAGAAACCAAACTCAACTATAGGCTTCCTACATATATATAAAGGCTCTCTTTGGAATCATTCAGCAACTTGGTAGTGGTAGACTGGATACAGAGCCAACCTTTTGGCTCTTTTTTGGGTACATGGTGACTGCTCTTAGACTTGAACCCATCTTATGCTTGTCAGCCTCAGATTTTAATATTGCACCAAGCAATGGTCCCTAATTTAGTGATGCAGTCCACACTTCTTGATTGGGTAGTGTAGGTTGACGGTGCATTTATCAGTTAATTCCTGAAGGATGAATCAAAGTTGGCCGATTAGTTGCAATTTGGACTTTTGATCATTTCTGAAATGGGTGGCCAAGTGGAGTGCTCAAAAAAAACTTCAGGATTAGAAGTGGCTAAAATGGCTTGTCTCTTTGATCAAAAGAATTTTGAGGGCAATTACTCTATTACCCCACACCCATGGTAACATGTCATGCCCAAGAATGTTTCCAATAGCCCAGGCTGTTTGCCCCAACAGCCATAGTTTTTCCAAAATAATCGCTCCTATCCCTGTACTTCATTCAACAATTAAGTAGGTCTTTAATTGTTGAAATGCTAAACGACACATTTTAAATTTGGAATCTTTTCCAGCATTCTATTTTCAGTTCCTATTTTACAGTTAACAAATACCAAAATCCAATTTGTCCATCTTTCAATCAGTGTGAACTAGAGGATGCATATTTGTTCTGTTTATTGACCAAATCTTTATTTTGTTTATTTGCTACAAACCACACAAGCACTAATGATGCTAATGTAGAAGGTATGAATACTCAGCTGTCTGCCTTTGGAGGTTTCGAAACACCTAAAATAGTTTTTAATGGATGACTGATGACACAATTTTTTGCCTGGTCTGTCAGTTATTTTCCTCCAACTTTAAGGATTTGGTAATTACCATTGTCCAACTGCATCAGTATGCAATATCTCCTATATTAAAATGATCCCATGCACAATTTACTTGATGTGTGTATTCATGCCACTATTATCATTCTCTTGGCAAAATTTTACTTTCTAATAGATGCATTGCTTTATAAAAACTGTCCACCTCGCATGAGAGTTACTTGGTATATGTATTTAAGTTTGTTGTTTATTTGTGTGACTCTTACCAATGCCAACACATTATAGATACTGTACACATATTTAACAAGATCTCTTGAGTACATGGGAGATTGAATCTGTAATTAACATGTACAAATCTTTGGTCAATGTGTGTCTTGTAGAGACCACACCTCGAAGGTACTCCCCACTATCGTTTAGCCAAAGGATAAGAGTTGCAGTGGATGTTGCAAGGTGTCTCTCTTACCTCCATGATAGAGGCCTACCTCATGGTAACCTAAAGCCAACAAATATACTTCTAGCAGGACCTGATTTTACTGCTCGTCTCACAGACTATGGTCTCCACCGTCTAATGACCCCTGCTGGGACTGCAGAGCAGATGTTAAATTTGGGAGCGCTTGGATACAGAGCCCCAGAAATAGCTTCTGCAGCAAAACCATTGCCCACATTAAAGGCTGATGTTTATGCATTTGGTGTGATACTCATGGAGTTATTAACCAGAAGAAGTGCCGGTGACATAATTTCGGGCCAATCAGGCGCTGTTGACCTTACAGATTGGGTTCGACTTTGTGTCCACGAAGGACGAGGAATAGAGTGCTTTGACAGAGACATTGCTGGTGGGGAGGAACCAACGAAAGCAATGGATGATTTGCTTGCCATCTCTCTCCGGTGTATTCTCCCTGTAAATGAGAGGCCTAATATCAGACAAGTCTTTGAGGATCTTTGTTCCATATCAGTTTGAAATTTTTGTAGATGTATCTAGGAATTCGCTTTGCTTTCTTGACTTCTATTTTCCTTTTTTTTTTCGTAATTGGGTTTCCGAGCCCTCCCGATCTGGGCTAATCTTTGTTCTTTTATCCATGTAAAGGGATTATTGATCCATTGATTGATTGATATTATTTGAGGTTTGAGCTTGAAAATTGTAATTCTTTGTCAAATGTCATTAATAAAATAATAGATTGTTTACAGCCGAAGGCACTTAAGCTTTGAATCATGTCTTCTTTTGCTCTCAAAGATTCGCTTACAATTTGGGATATTTCCTCTCCCTACTGTAATTGGATAGCAACCTGCAGATGCACTACAGCAGTATACACCAAGACCAAGTGGGGTTGGGGCAGGGGGTTTAATTGCGGTTTGTGGCCTTGTAGGTGAGACTTGACTCTTGAGAGCTTACCATAGTTGACGTTGAGGTTGGAGCGATCACCTAATTTGGAAGAACTTGCCGAGTTAGTCTGCTACTCATCTAGTGAACTGTGTGCATTGTCGGGGCATTTGGTCAAAGGCTATAGTAAGAAATGGCAAATGCAAAGAGAAACAAGACAACGGGAAGTGAACAACTACGGAGGGTGTGAAGTGATTAATTGACCACAGATGTATCTCCTATGATCAATGCTACAATGAAGCCAGGTCTATATTCCACACAATTTCCACAGCTATGCCAATGGATGACCCTGTAGTCTCACTGTCTCAGCGTCCGTCCCTATTACCTCCATATGAGAAAATGCACGAGATCAAATTGATGCAAATATGTAACACCATAGCTCTCTATAGTATAGGGTGTGTTGACTTTAATCTTTTGGCAAATGTGATGATTCTCCAACACATTTCTCTTCTCTCTCAGTCCAATCTATTACTGTCTTTGCCTATTGTAGTTTTTCATTCAAAGTTTTATTGTCTACTAAAAACGAATTTGCCTTTAACTTAACAGTGGCAAATAACATTTTAAAGACAGCAACTATATATATACCTCAAAGCTTATCCTCCAAAAATTTTATGACCCCAATTTCCCAACAGGGTAGACCTCACGTACACTGCTCTGAAGTCTGAACCCACTCATTTCCCTAGCTGTCGTCAACTCATATCTTAATTCTTACGATTTCGTCACCTTTCCATTTCGTATGTATAGAGATCTAGTAAATCCATGGCAACGAATTTATACAGAAGCAATCATCACCTGAAACATATCATGATGCATTGGATCGAAGATTCAGGGTACACCTAAATATCTCAACATATCAAAGTGTTCGATACATCAATCCCCAACTCCGTAGACATAATACACCACCAAAAACTTTAAAATAACCAATATATCTAGCTGTAGGCTACATCACTTACATAAACACAGCGAAACATGGAATACTCTGTAGAAAAGACAAGGGCTTTGTTTATTCATGACAATCCAACTCAGACTTAATGGGTTGTTCTTGAATTGCCTATCGTATATATACTAGACCCAAGGTTTGACTCCTGTGAAGTAAATAAGTTTGGGTACGAGAAATATGGGTCATCCTCCATTGAAGGCAACCGCTGAGGCTGGTGCCGGGTGGACTCATGTTCGTTTATTTGGTCACTAGAAGGAGGCTCAAATCCCACTTGAGGTGTGTCATACAAAGAAAAATTTGGAGAATCTGATCTCTCGTTGGATCCATTTTCTGGATGTGAATCCAAGGAATACGAAGCGCCGTCAGTATCACCAAAAGACTGCCGGTGATCGAACTGTGGCATCCCCACACCGGCTGATTGATTCTGATTGTCTATTTCGAGCTCATCCTTCTCAGACGCCTGGTCATTCCTTTTCTTGATGAGTTCGGTGATTCTGACCTGTGCAAGACTTGCTGCTGAACGAGCTGCAGCTGCTGCACGTTCTGCAGTTTCTGCAGCGGCCTGAGCAGCAGCCAAGACATCCTCTAGGTCAAAACTGGCTTCACTTTTTGTCTTTGAAAGAGAGGGGGCTGGATTGCATTGTCTTGACGAAAACGAGGCAGAGGATAATGAAGGTGGAGTAATGAATGGCAGGAATTGTTTCTCTTCACCTGTTCCAGTTGAAATATTGGCTGGGGAAGCAACCGGTGGTTCTCTTACAACTTCCTCAGGCTCCATATGTGACTCATGGAAGGGATTCTCATTAGTACCAGAATGCTTTGCAAGTTCATGATCAACTCCTGAATATTTTGTTACTTCATGATCATTCTCAGAATGCTTCCCCAGTCCTGAAACATTCACGGAATCTGGAGAAGATGACCCAGACCGAGGAACTAGTTCTGGGGCTGTAGTATCGGCACTAGGTCGCAATGGTACTTTAGGGACTTCAGGAAGATCTAATGTATCAAAGCCTGTATCAGAATCAGATTGCTGGTCAAGTGCTTCAGTAGATGCTGAATACAGTGACTCATCATGTTTCTCTTTAGGGAGAGGCAGTTTAGACCCACTGGCAAACTGTGTTGGGCCATTCTGTCAAAAGGAGGCAAAGAATTTAACCAAACGGATGAAAAAAACTTGATTTTTTTTTATAAGCAACAGGGGGGAAAAAACTTGATTGCACAGAAAAATCAAGTGAAATATTGTATTTACCAGAAGATCTTCATGTGTCTTGAATAACTCAGTTTGTGAGGCAGTTGGATCCCAATCCAACTCATGTTCCTCTGCTATTTCCTTCAGTAACTTCAGTTTTGCTTCAGCAGGAGGGGCACGGATTGAGAGCAGTTCAATTAGCTGCAAGTACATTATTTTGTCCATTAGAAAAAAATAAGGCATAAGAACATAGTAAAAGAATTCTCCTCACAGGTAAATTCCAGTCTAAGATTGCAATTGATGTAACCTGGCGATTAACACCGCAGTCTGGCATGAGTTCAGTTGCAGCTGAGACAAACTCTTTTCCATATTTGGTAGCAAATAACATCTGAACCTGCTGTAGTTCTGGCAAGTCTGCACATCTAGGTGCAGCAAAACACACACTGGAAATTGCTTCTTTCAAGTCTAGAGGACATTCCCTGAACAAAATGGTGGTATAAGATCTTTAAGAACCATTCCTTCTAGTTTTTTCTTTTATGTACCAAAAATTAAGAATATTATTTTCTAAACCAATCGCTTTGATTAGGCAATTCAAAAATTACATCTGCACTTGTAAACTAACACTGGTGAAAACATTATCAATAAATGGACCGTGGAAGTATGCCATGTAATTTAATACACACCATATTTTACTACAAGGCCTCTGGTTTTATAAGAATAATCCATGTGATAAACATATCTGGGAGTGATGTTCTATTTATTGTGGGATTTGTTGCTTCGGTACTTAAAGTTTGCCTCCTTGTTTGGTCTTTCCCATTCTGAGAATGAGATAATTGTATTCCTTTTACCTTTCTGTTAGAAAACTCACCTGCTATTGATATAAACCAAGGAAAAATAAAAGTATAATTTGAATTTAGTTCATCAAACCCAGCCTGTACAACTAGTAATGTCAGTAGAAAGTATTTAAGTATTTATCAGAGAGTCAAAAACTTAGGTCGATGATATTAAAAAAAAAAAAAAAAAAAAAGCCTGGATCGGGAAGTAGAGGACCCATAAAAACAGGAGTATAGGTTGCATATATTAAGAGGATAAGAACCAAAAACTGGAGGAGTCCCACTTGAACATAAATTAGACCAAAACTGCATTAAAATAGAATCATCTCTATGTGGATTTACCAATATCTATTTGTATAAAGAGACATTTTATTACAATTATTACAAAGCTCTGGAAGACAATCAATAAATCAGATGGTTAAGAGCCACTCAAACATCTTTATGTGCATCAAATAGTATGCATGTAATAAAAAGTCCTGATCATCATTAAAAAACATAGAAAAGGCAAGTCTGTGAGAGATCCTAATGGAACTACTAGTTTTCCTTTGTAAGACATCTACCAAGTGCTATGATCCAACCCAAGAAGGATACCTTCAATGGAGCTGGTGTCTATCATATTCCCTTGTTTTTTTTTTTTTTTTTTTGAGGCTTGATCTTTTCTCTTCTTTTCCTCTAATTATAGTTGCACAGATATAGTTAGAAGGTAGGATTTGTGCAGCCGAACCCATATAGCTGGACTGAAATAAGGCCTTGTTGAGTTGAATTGAGCATAAATTGTTAGGAACAGTGTAAGGGAAGTTATTGGCATTCACTAAAAAAGACCTACAAAGATGGTTATTTATTGAATGGGGAAAAGGTATTGGTAACACACCAATGCTACTTGACAGTTTAGCTTTACATACCAGTGGAGTTAATTAATGGCCTTCAATTCATTCAACACAGGGACAGTAGTTACTAGGAAGTTTTTTCCTTGCAAATAAGATTTCTTTTCTTAGCACGTTCATACATTTTCCAGGGTGGATGCCTACCAATGAATTATAACAGACGCCACAAATTTGTTTATGCATTGGTCCTGACTGTATTTTGATCTTTTCCTTCATGATTTAATAGCCTAGCTTAATGATTCTGGAGATGCATTAAAATCACCAAGCCACCAGAAAAAAGGACAAGAATTATCAAGGTAAAACATGAAATATTTGTAATCTGTGCATCATGAAATATTTGGCAGCCCCAATTTGAAGTTGATAAATCACCTCTGTGCCTCGATAATGGGAAGACGGACGGCAATAAGTTCACAAAACAGCTCAATAATCTCCTGCGCAGCCATCATATTCTCCTCACGAATAATATGCTCCACCTGAAAGGAATTCCAAAGACCAAAATAATCGCATTCAAGTTAAGTAAATGGGAGACATCTATAATTTATCTATATGTGGATAAGGTGTTTATAAAACTTGAATTCAGGAGAGAAAGCTATCATACGCGTATGCGAGCTGTTGCTTCTTGCCCAGCCTCAAGAAGCTTGGCAATATCCTTCCTCATTTGTTTTATCTGAACCTCTCTTCTGTTCCGCAGCAACTTTATGCGCGGAATAGTCAGCTTCAGAAGGGTTTTACTGGAAACACAAACAATAATCACAATTAAATTCAGCAGACAAAAAATGCCTAACAAATTGAAACAACTAATATCTTATTTCTCCAACATCTAGGCAAATAATAAGGAGAAATTTTGAGCCACTAACGTATATATGACTGGCGCCATGATCCAATCGAAAACAATCTCAACTCTTGAACTTCGTAACTTGCGGAAAACAAAGAAAAGACAGGAACCGATCGAACAAACAAGTTTCAAAACCCAATACCGTAATTTACATTTCAAATGAATACACAGCAGTGCCACGCATTTTATCCATTAAAATCAGTAGAAACAGAACAAATCAAGGAATTCAAGGCTCAAAGAAACAATTTACCATTTGGCTCCTTTGAATCCCTTGTTGAAGAATGCATCGAGCATCGACATGGCCTTAACTGAAGCTCCAGAACCCTAATTCAACAACCTTCACGACCCCAGCAACCACAACAACAAGCGTTCTCCTAAAAATATCAAAAATCCAATAATTGGAGATCTGAAAGCGAAAGAATAGAGATCGATCAGTTGGGAAGATGCTCTTCGATTTCTATATGATTTATATGCAACACGGCTTTCTTCTTAAATCCTCCCAAATCCTAATGGATATTGCAGTTAATTATCTCAATTAACACTGAACTAAGATTGGAAGCGAAAAAAAAAATAGATTAAATTAATTCATTAAAAAAAAGACAAAATATGGAAAAAGAGGGGAAGAGATGGCGATATAGGAAAACTCACTCACGCTGCGTCCTCCCTCGGCTTCCAAACGCGTCCTATCGAGAAGCGCTTTCCTTAAGCTCGAAGTATCGAACCCAAATCCAATTTGATCGAACACTAGACAAATAAAAATTCTAGGCTGCGCCGTTCGGTATAATGCAAACTCGCGCAAATCCGTCTCCAGAATTTTAACGCGGGAAAGATTGTGGACCAGCCGAGTAAGAATGTAAGATACTGCGCTACGGTTGCCCACACACGAAATTAACAGGTTTCTCTAGAGGAAAAAAAAAAATGCCGTTCTAACGCTATCTTGACCCAAGGACTGTTAGGTTTTTGGTAGACCTATCAATGAGACGGGTTGATCCGGCCGACCCGAACCGATCTCTGACTATTATACAATTACAGGGTCTCTCTTACATCCTCTACCCGGTGGGTCAGTCCTCGGAAAATTTGGAATGATTTTTTTACCAAGATCCTCGCAATGAATTTTGAGTCTTTATTATTTATCCTGTTTATAAAAATAAAAAACTAAAAATATTCATATTATCATAATCCTCAACACTAGGCTCCGTTTGGTTCGCGGGAATAGGGGTTTGGAATCGAAATCGGAATAGGCTATTCCAATTCCAACTGTTTGGTTGGGCGGAACCGGAATTCCTTTCTCATTCCTGTTGGAATGGCATTCCCCCATTTGAGAGAATGGTCATTCCCTACCCCTCCCTTGGGAATGAAATCTCGTTCCTACTTATTCTAATTCTCATTCCCATTTCTATTTCCGTCTAAACCAAACAGACTATGGGAATAGACCATTTCAAATCCAATTTTGATTCCAATTCCAACTGTGAACCAAATAGACCCTAAATGTTGTTTAATTTTCACTAGTATGTGGGGTTTGAGACTAATCTTATCTTCACCATTCTATTTTGTTGGGGTGCAAGTCCAACAATTAGGTTGGGTTTTAGCTCAACCCTAAGATAAAGCCTAAGTCTGGTTTGAGCCTAAGGTCAAGCCCAAACTATCTAACATGAGCCTAACCCGCACTAAAATTTGATGCATTTAGGTTGGGCTTGGGCCCGAGCTAGGTTCAGTTTGGTTAGTCAGTTCACACAAAAAATTGACATGCATGTATGTGTATGTGTATGGATATATGCATATATGTATGATTTATTAAACAAAAATATACATATATACATGTATGCATGTATATATGTGTCTATATATATGCATTTATACATGTATATAACCGGGCCGGGCTTGGATTGGGATAAGATCAATTTGGGCTACCTAAGGGCTAGGCGTAAGTCCAACCTGAAAAATTAAAAAAAATATATATATATCCAAAATTTTGTGCCTAAACCTAGTCCACAAACCAAAAATCCAAGCCCAATCCATATAAAATTGCAGACTATGTTGGTCTAGACTTGGATTGGGCCCACCAAAGTTGTGCCCCACCAATCTTTAATTGCAATTACCCCTGAACTTTTAAATACAATTGCAAGTAAACCCCCTCTGGTAGAATCTTCTAAATAAAAGGCATGAAAATGTCCAAAATAACTATGCAATTACTACCGATGCTGGTTTTTACAATAAAAAAAAATACAAACTTTATGAACAACAAAAACAAAGAGAATTTAAAATTGCAGATTTACTTTGAGTGATTGATATGAAGGGCAAATTTGAAAAATAAATCAATCTTAGAAAAGAGATCGGAAGGGTTTGAGATAGTGATTCATATGAAGAGAAAATTTGGAAAACAAACATTTTTGTTTAAAGTTATTGCATGAATATTTTAGACATTCTTATGCATTTTTTAGAAAATTCTACCAAAAGGGGTCTACTTGCAATTATGTCAGAAAGTTTAGGGAGGTGATTGCAATTATCAAACTTTAGGAGAAGCTTCATCAATTACCAATAACTTCAAGAGAGGTTTCAGAAATTTACCCAAAAAATATTAGCTAACGTTGAAATGCCTACATAACACTGATGTTAAAGAAAAGCACAAACAGTTAGTAAGAAAATTATGTGAATTACCTAATTGGTTATAAGTTTTCCTAGTATTATGTCTTTTTGTTACTACTGTTGTGTTGAATCCATAAAATATCTCTAAATTTATGATTTCCCATGAGATATTGAAAACACCTTTGAGAAATAGAGAAGCGCAATAAATACCACCTGATTAATTATCATTTTTATGATACCAATTGATTGGTTATAAAACTTTCAAGTATCATGTCTTTTTTATATTATATTGATAATTTTCGAGATCTAAACCTTATAGGAAGTAGTCATGAAGCGGTTAGATTTCAACCGGATGGGCTCTAATTAACTTACTAAACTCTTAATGGTCTTTTGCATATCAAGTCACGTCGTGGTGTGATTGTGTTAAGGCCCCGTTCGCTTTTTGTTAAGTTTTTACCTTACTTGGATAAGTTTTTATTGGGAAACACTTACTCGGGTAAGTGCATTTACCCATGTTCTTTTGTTTCTATTGTAAATAAGGCAATGACCATTTTAGTTATAAAAATCCATTATTAAAAATGGCATTTTTGTCCCATTCAAGTGTTGGCAACTTACCCCTTAGGTGGGAAGGTTATTTACCCACCTAAGAGGTGGGTATCACTTACCTATAAACTTTCCCTGGTTCCCACATAAGTCTAAAAAAAGAATATGGGATTCTTGGTCAATGGGAACCATAATCCCATTGACCAACTTTCCCTCCTCTCAAAATCCAAAAAAAAAGAACACCCCCTAAATATTGGGATTTGAGATAAACTGGTTTTCAATGTGAAATGTACTGAATCAATGCTAAATAAGGTTAAAATAGCACGGTGTAGTTAGATTTTGGAATCACAAAAAATGTGTTAAAAAAAATTGTGCTAAAACACCAAATATCTGTATGATCTAGAACCAAATTAAAAAAAAAAAAAAAAAGGTTCGACTGTGATATGGAAAAGATATGATATCTGAAAAACTTCTGATCAGTCAATTGAAATTAATCATAAACGTGGTAGCCAATCAGGTGTTATTTTCCCTGGCATCTTATGTAGTAATAATATGTTAGAGGGTAGCACGTGTAAGATTACATATATATTTGCCACGTGAAAGTGGGATGAGATAGAACATTCTATTAAAATAACTAGATTGTTCATGTTTATATAGTTGTAACGAATAGTTCGCACATTTATTTGTCATCTCTCCTCTTGCATATATATGTCATTCAACTAGTTCACTACAAAGACAAAACAGTAAGTCATTCAACCAACTACCTCAGCTAGCTCTTAGCAGATAACCTCTGGCATTAAGAATCCAACCACTTTCAATTCTGGTAGAATCAGCATCCAGTCCAGAAGCTTTGCTCCAATAACCACATCCAATCTTCCCTTGCTCTTCATCGGGAAAGTCCACACTGTCCACAGATTATTATATACTGGCAGCCTCCACAAGCAGGCAAGCTCAAGTTAAATTTTGATGATTGCTGTGTAGGAAACCCTGGTGAATCCAGGATTGGTGTTGCGGCAAGTGATGATATTGGATCCATTAAACGAACTTTTATGGTTCAGTTGGCTTTGGTATTTCTCTGAAGGCTGATCACTGTTAGCAGTAATTCAAGGGCTTAAAATGTTGACTTTGCAGAAATGGATATAGGGAGGTCATCATGGAAAACGATTGTAAGGTGGTTATTTCTTGGCTCAACTATGATGTGGATCCAGCCTGGAAGTTTAGAGTTTTAGTTAGGGAGTCCAGAAATTAGGGAAGAAACCTGAACTGCTCATTCAAGTGGGTCACAAGATCAGCCAACTCCCTAACTGATAGTTTAGTTTCAGCTGGTGTGAATGGGGTTGGCCTGGGCCAGGGATCCCTTTGTAATCTGTCTTATGTATACTATCTTTGTGTGTGTTCAGATTTGTGTTGTCTTTGTACTTCCCCTTCTGTCCATTCCGGACAGATTCGGGTTCTTATATCTTATTAATATAATTGATGTTAATTATCAAAAATAATTGCCTGAGAATATAGTTAACTAGTCTAAAGAATAAAAATAGATAAAAGTTCATTAGTGATTTTTTAGTTTACAGAAACATTGATGTTGTAATCACGTTTCTTGTAGCCAAACTTCTGGGGTCAAAACTTGCTGGTTTGCCTTGGAGACATTGGATTAACCTAACTTCTAGTTCACTTTCTTTCTGATATCATTTAAATCTTCTCTATCTTAAATCAATAGCACTTTCTCTGCTCATGCCCATGCTAGAAAAGAAACATGCAATGTCAAGGAATATCCGTTTATTCTCTTCATCCAATGCATCATTACTGATCTTTAACAAATTATGGAGGTCATCTGGAAGAATCTTTCTCAACTTCTGCAATTGAGACCAACAAGATGCTTAGCCACACCTAATGGAATATTACTTGAAACAGTCAAAATCCTTTCAACTAAAGCTTGTATCAACTGTGATTCTTCCGTGATAGTAAATATCAAAAGATGGTAAGGAATACAAAATTAGTATTGAACTTACAGTTTTTAGCAATTCCCATAGTTCTATTTATAATGAATTCAAGAACAATAAGATCCCTGCTAGTAAATATCAACATTTTCATCATAGTCAAAATCTTCTTCCTCTGATACCATCTTGTTGTTCTAGTTCAAGAACAATAAGATCCTCTGATACCATCATAGTCAAAATCATGTAGTAGATGAATCCATCTTACTGTACATGAAAGTAGTAAGGTGTACTTCCTTATCTGGTTGAGGTAGTGAACATTAATCTTCAAGATCCACTTCAACATACATAGACTCCACCTGAATGCATTTGTGGAATTACCTTCAATTAGACTTGTTCATGGGCCAGACTCAGGCTTAGCTTTTGCCAAATTTTGAATGGCTTGGCCCAAAGCCTGAACCCAAAATAGTGTAAAGCCAAGCCTGAAGCCTGGCCTATGAACAGGTCTACCTCCAATGGCCATGGAGATTAAATGTCTCTACTTGGCAATCCTAACCCCAGTAAGAAGAGAAACAACTACAGCTCTAGTGGAGTTGGCATTCCCAATAAAAGTACCAACCATTGAATGTCCACATGGTATACCCATAGGAATCATTAGAAAATCATTGGCATCATCATCATTGACCACAGTGGCCTTTTCATAGGACTTGTTGGAAAAAAAAAAGAACAAATTTAACTGTTTCATATTACAAGGAACAGAATCAAGAGATGGTCTGGATTGACCATGCTTTCTGAAATGAACTATAATAACTAGCAGGGGAGAAATCTCCATCATTGTAATCCATAGCAATCAAAATTCAGAAACAAACTTTGAACAACATAGCTTGCTATAAAGTACTGAACAACAAGAACAGAAGCTAGTTTTGAATTCAAAATTTTACCACCAAGAATCCTGTCATTTCTTCCTATCTTGTTATTATCAGAACATAAAGCTAGTTTGAATTCAAAATTTAGCAGGGGCAAAACCTAACCTTCGATTCCCGAATGCTTCCAGATGTTGGCACTCCTATTGATACATGATAGAACCAATCCTAGTACTTGTTATGGCATGTATACTTTGTTACTCACCATGTTAAATCTATGTTATTACTAAACCAGTTCCTATGTTGCAATAACTTTCTATTTGTCACATTATCCAGAATATGTGAAGTGCATATTGAATACTACTACTATGAATAGATTGCAAGTACATAAATTTTATTAGACATAGAATCATGCCAAGACAACTATCTTCTTTTTCAATGATGTGAAGAAAATTATTTCGTTCTAAGTTTTACAAAATCTAGTATTCAAAAGCTAATAAGTAATGATTTCATCACTTAAATAATCAAACCGAAATAATGATTAGTGGAATAAATATTTCTTCAAAAGTAAAATATTTTTCTGGACATAATTAGGATTTCCCATATCAAACAGAATGTAGCACATGCCTCAACAAAGTAATTAATTGGAACCTTGGATTCCATGCACAAGCTTGTTCCCAGAAAATCAAGATGGAACTAAACTTGTGGATTGATTATTATTTGTCATAGAAAGTGCTTACCACTGCAATAATTTAAAAAATAAAAAGCCGTTTTTTATGTTTTCTTGCATTTTTTGACTTATTACAACTAAACATAATGCAAATCACAGATAATCTTGTTCATAGTTCAACACAGTACAAAACAAAGAAACCTGCTTACTATGTCATTTTTGACTACTTGCATTTACCAAGTTTATTTACTGATCTGTCAAAGCTTCAATATAAAAGTGATGGAAACATGCAAATTTATTCATAAAAGATCATGGCCAATATATTTTGATCAGGGAATTAAAGGAACAACGATTACAAATGAGATAGAGAAGAAATCCAAACAACTTTGAACAGAGGAGTTGAAAGGGCCTACAGAGAGGACGAAGGGAGATGGCACAAATCGTCTATGCTCTGCTTCGAACGTCAGGCCTCTATTAAAATTTAAGTTTCATTCCTCCAATCCTTTTAGGGCTTCTCTATATCTCCTTGTTATGAGTTCAGCTTGTTCTCCATCTTCTAGGTCCAATAATCTAGATTAATAAATGGGTTTGACTATGATATGGAAAAGATATGATATTCAAAAAACAACTAACCAACAAACTGGAATCATAAATATGGTAACGAATAATGTGTTATTTATCAAAGTTCATGGGTGGGTTTTGATTGGTCAAAACTCTATTCATACCGTATTTTTTCTGCATCATAGATTTTCTCTTAATAATTAAGTTGGTTTGAATCAATTGTTTATTGGCTCTACAAGGTCTGAGTTAGTTCCATGCATCTATCCACATTTGTCATGTTAGTTAGACAATATTATCACAGTCCTGTCAGATTTGGATTTGCTTCTCACAAAGCTCACCTCACACCAACCTTACATTGCATCACATCTGATGAAGCGCGATCTGACTACTCCCTGCTGAAGGTGATCTGGCATCCAGTAAACGGCGGACTAGGCCGATCTGCAAAAGAAGAATCAGAGAACCCGGGGTTGTTTGCCCGACAAGGTCATTCTGATGCTTAAGTCAGTATACTTGGTTGCGAGCTGAAAAACTTAGAGAGCAGAGAAATCACACATACCTTGGGCCTCCAGGGGTAGAGCCTTTATATAGTGGAGTCCTCGCGGGTTTCGCGGAGCGGTTCCAGGATCCTCGTCACGATGAGATCCGTTTCCGCGTTAATGGGGGATAACCGATAGGGTTTATCAATTCTGCCCGAATCGGGCGGGGAGGAGATAAGGCTTACCATTACGAGGTGTGATCCTACAATGTTCGGAATTTGACGGCTAGATCTTTGGGGTTGCCATGTAGTGGTCCGTCAATATTACCCGAGCTAGTGCTCTTTAGATTCGACCTGGGGTGAACACCGAAGTGCCTTGGGACCGAGGTGGTCCTGATGCAACCTTACACCGAGGTGCACTCGTCCCGAGGTGGTTTCACTATCCGAACTCGATCTGTTGCGGACTTGGCATGTCAGGCTAAGTTGTCATCTTACTAGTTAGGTCGTGTCCACGTGTCCCCCTATTAATAGGTCGGGCCAAATCACCCTTCATCAACATCTATGCATAGGAAACATCTTTCCATGAATGATAACATCAAGTCTGAGAAACATTTTTAATGCATGACTACCATGTGCTCTGAGGTTGGTGTAAGGCACATTCTGTGAGGAGTAAATCCGATTTCATCATGGCTTATTTTGGAAAGATTTTAGCGTTGATTGAACTGCTGTTTAGAAAAAAGTAGATTTCAAAATCATATAAATCTATTATTGACTTTCTATTTTTTGCACCAAAAACTATTCCAGAGCTTTTAGTGTTGGGCACTGTTTTCAAAACTGGACCAGACCGGACGGTCGGACCGGAAAACCGGGAACTGGTCACCTGACTGGTTCCGTTTTCCTCCAAAACCGCTTTTTCCCTCAAAACCGTTGATTTTAGTCAACAAACCGCTGAACCGGCCAATTAACCGCTTTCCAATTTTTTAATTTTTTTAATTTTTTTGTGAACCAATAACCGGACCTCTGACCAGTTCGATCACTGATTCATTTTTAAAAACCATGGTGTTGAGCCTACCTTGCAACACCCGAAGCCATTGAAAACCATATATCTTAGATTGAGGGGGACAAACGAGATTGGATAGAGTATAAGTGGAAATGTGAAGGTAAGGGGGAATGGAAGAATAACTTTCAGGAAAACATTTAGATTACATTCCTTATTTTAAGGATTTATCTTTTTTTTTTGCAGTTAAAGAATACAAAATTTTTAATTGCAAAAAATTGACAGATAAGTCCTTAAAATAAAAAATGCCAAATGCAACCTTAGACTGATCTGGAAGTTTTTGGTTTAAAAGGGTTGGAGGCAGTTGATGCGAGAAGAAGCATTAAAATGGTAACAATCTGGAAGTTTGGAATAAGGCATTCGAAAAAGTTGAATAAAACTAGAAAAGGAGCTGAGAAAATTAACGAGGCTTTGACTTTTTTTTCCCATGGAAGAAGCGGATTTTCGTAGTTGAATTTCGGGTGGTGACTGGTGAGTGTTGTGTTTGTATCGTTTGAATTCTAGGATTTTGACTTTTGAGTTAATGTTTCAAGACTTGGACTGGTGTTAGATTTACCGGTTAATTAAACGGTTTTGCCCATTCAGCATGTAAAAAACCGCCATGAAAAGTCCTTTTTTTTTCATGGTCCGGGCTGAGTCTTAAAACACTAGTTTTGGGTGGTGAGTGTTTGTTTTATTTTATTCACTTCTCAGGTGGGTTATTTCAACTTGTCGCTTTCCTTTGCATTATTTTTCTTTCTGTTATAAAAAACTAGCCGGGACTCGTGTGATGCACGAGATTTATTAAGCAAAAGAAAAAAAAAATAGAAATGGTCATTTACTAAAATACCCTTATAGTTTCATGGACTTACTAAAATCTACCCTATAATTATAAGCATTTTACTAAAACACCACTTATAATTTGCAATGGATTTAATCAATCTTCCATTAGATGATAGTGAAAAATGACAATATTGACCCTAGTGTTCATTTAAATAAATTTAATCAAAATAAAATATAAATAAAAATACCATTTTTGCCCTTAATAAGACACAGGCAACCACTCTATTTGCTATATTTAGCCAATTTTGTTTTATGTATAAAAAAGTGTTAAAAGGTATTTTTGGAATAAAAAATTATCGTCCTAAAGGCAAAACAAACACTCTTTAATGAAAGGTTGATTAAGTAAATAAGTTGTAAAATATATGGAATGTTTTAGTAAAATGAAAACTATAAGGTAGGTTTAAGTAAATATGTAAAACTACAAACTATGTTCTAGTAAATGACCTTAACAGAAACACATAAGAGTGTACAATTGTTTTATATTTTCAACTTTTAAAATAATTAATAATTATTCATATTTTATATACTACTTTTGATAAATTTTTTATAATACAAAAATATCAATAATTAATTTCAATTAAGTTTATTCATCAAACTTATGAAACCGACCAACCCGATCAACTCAACCCGAGTTGATCGGTTTTCTATTGTTTTATGTAGGCTTTGGTTCAAAAAATTCTCAATTCGACCAAGTTGGATCAGTTTCACTTTGGCCATTTGTAAACCGACCAAAATCGAGAGACCTAACCATGGATATATATATATATATATATATATATATATATATATATATATATATTTATATTATAAATATAATTTTTAATATGAAAAAGTGAGAAATTTCCCATATTTCTTAGTCTAAAACGTTTTATTTCATAAATCTAATTTTTTAATAATTGCGGTCAAGTTGATCGGTTCTCTATTATTTTATGTTGGCTTTGGTTCAAAAAACTCCCAATTCGACCAAGTTGGATTAGTTTCACTTTGGCCATTTGTAAACCGACCAAAATCAAGAGACCTAACCATGGATATATATACATATATTAATATTTTATATTTTAAATATAATTTTTAATATGAAAAAGTGAGAAATTTCCCATATTTCTTAGTCTAAAATGTTTTATTTCATAAATCTAATTTTTTAATAATTGCACTGAATTTTTTAAAATTAGATTTAATTTTTAAGTTTAAATCTTTTGAACCGATTGTCCTTTTGTGAAAACTGACCCAAACCTATACAACTTGAGTGGGTCGGTTTTCACAAAAGGTCAATCAGTTATAACTAACCAACTCCCCAACCTGACCAGGTCAATTTGGTTGGTCAAATAGCCTAAGGCCAGACCGAACCAACTCATGAACACTCATAATTTTAGCTAAATTAATGGTCTTATATCCAATAAATAACAATAGTTTAATCTCTAATAATTACTGAAAATTTTTAGTGAAAATATATTGATAATGAAAAAATACAATAATTACAAAAATACAATAAGTACTAAAAATATATTAACTTAGTCAATAAATAGTATAATCTCAAATAATAGTTTAATCTCTAATAAATATTAATTAATCAATAAGTTATAACCAAAATATAATAAATACAATAAATTAAATTAAAAAAATCAATAATAGTAGTTTAATCTCCAATAATAATGAAAGTTTTCTGTTAAATAACAAAATAAAATAAATTTACACATAATCATTGAA
The DNA here is from genome assembly GCF_055504915.1 of Nelumbo nucifera. Lineage (NCBI taxonomy): Eukaryota > Viridiplantae > Streptophyta > Magnoliopsida > Proteales > Nelumbonaceae > Nelumbo > Nelumbo nucifera. The sequence goes on along the minus strand of NC_142649.1, from coordinate 111,044,757 downwards.
AATACATTTATCACAAAAAATAAATAATTACTGAAATACAATAAATATTAATTTTAGTATATATAATTGTATAATAAATACAGATTAAGAGTTTAGAAATATTATTAATAAATATTATTCTTTTAAAAGTTATTTTCTCGAATTATTACTTGATATAAGTGAAACTAGTTATTTACAATATTATATTAAATTATTATTATTTTCAATATTATGTTATAATTATTTTTCTACTTTTCAGAATTTTTTTAAATTTATTACATAATTTATTTATTTTAACTATTTAAAATATAGTTATGTTAAATCTTTTGTTATTTAAAATATTTAGTTATTTAAATAATATGTAAAATATTTAAATTTTAAAATATTAATTATTTATTGAATTTAATTATCCATAAAATCATAATTTATGCTATTATTACATAATTTCATTATTAATTTTGTAATATATTAAATTATTATTTATTTCAATATTATGTTATAATTATTTTTCTACTTTGAAGATTTTTTTTTAATTTATTACATAATTCCATTATTTTAACTATTTAATATAGTAATGATAAATATTTAAATAATCTATAAAATATTTAAAATTTTTGTTATTTGAACTTTATTTATTTAAAGCTATTACATATTATTAAATATTTGAAAAACATTTAAATTGATAATCTGGAAAACATAACTTAAATTGTTAGTGCATAATTTCATGATATATTTTGTAAAAATATAAAATTATTTTTTGTATTTTTAATAAATATTTTAAAGTTATTATATAATTTTATTAGAATATTTAAATAATTCTTAAGTTTTTTAATCCAAACTTTCTTTATATAGATATGGATAAAAAAGTAGGGGAGAGGATAAATAGGAATTAGAGATAATTTAGGAGAGAAACTCTCTAATAAATTATAATCTCTCTACTAAATTAGAGATAATTTTGGAGATAAATAGGAATTAGATATAATTTAGAAGATAGATAGGAATTATAGAAATTTTGGAAAAAGTGGGGGATAGTAGGGGAGGTAGTTAAGGAGAAATTTTAGAAGAGATTATTTAGGTTCTAGGAAAGTGCATCTCATTGGTTGTTTCAAAAATGACATGGAATAAAAAAATAAAAAATTCAAAAAAATGAGAAAATTTCTTTATTGCCTTGTTTTATTATATACTAGCGGGGCCCGTGCAATGCACAAGATTTATTAAGCGAAAACAAACAAGCACTCCTTAATGAAAGGTTGATTAAGTAAATAAATTATAAAATATATGGGATGTTTTAATAAAATGAAAACTATAAGGTAGGTTTAAGTAAGCATGTAAAACTATAAGGGGTAGGGGTGAGCATAATTCGGTTAAAACCGAAAAAGCAAATTAAAATTTCAGTTTCGGTTTAATCGGTTTATCAGTCGAATTTGATTTTACTATTCAGTTCATTTGTATTTCAGTTTTCGGTTTTGGTTATCATTTTGATAAATCGATTAACCGAAAAAACCGATTTAATTTTTTAATTATATATTTTTAATATTATTTATATTATATTTTATAATTTTATATTAATATTTAATAAATTAATACATATTTGATTTTACTATTTGCCAAATTTCCAAAATAAGCATAACGTATGTATTACGTAAAGTCTAAAAGAGTCTTTCACACTTTCACTCTTTGACTCTTCATCTTCCTTCCTCAATCTGAAAGAGTGAAAGCTTGTGCGGGCGTCAAAGAGACAAAGACTAAGCCGCTAAGTCTTCCTTCCAGACTCCAAACTCCAGAGACCATCAAACCAGAGTCCCAGACCCAGACGGCTAGACTTCCGCTCTTCCTTCCTTCATTAGACCTCAATCGTTTTTCTTCACCTCCAATTGCCGTCGGTGCCGCCCGTCGTTCCCAAAACTGCGTCATCGCGTCGGCTGCCGTCCAGTGTTAAGTACTGCCGACTTGCCATCGTTCCCAAACTCCTTTTTTTTCTTTTGAAACCTTTTACATAAATTCATTTGAAGTTTTTTTTTCTTATTTTTTATTTTGTATGGAATCTGTGTTTAAAACTTCAATTTTTTCTCATAAAAAAATCTGAAACCTTTTCCATGAATTTCTTCACAATTTTTTCCCATAAAAAAATCACAAAATCTGCTTCCTTCACTTAGGTTAAATAACTTCAGTTTTAACCAAAATAACCAAAAAAAAAATTCGGTTTGGTTTATTCAATTTTCAAATATCTCAATTTAAATTTCAGTTTATCATATAGTTAAATCGGTTTTTAAAATGTTGGTTTCTTTGGTTCGATTTTGAACCGAAAAAACCGAATGCTCACCCCTAATAAGGTGTGTTATAGTAAATGACCCTAATAGAAACACATAAGAGTAGAATTCACATCTGCGCTCCACAATGTAACACTACACATCTCCACTGTGTATTGGGAACATCTCTTGATGATAGTACTACACATCTCCACAATGTAACACTCGACTCGAGTAGACCATTTTTCTAGTATTTTAGGTCGGCTTTGATTAAAAAATTTCCCAATTCGACCAAGTTAGATCAGTTTCACTTTGGCCATTTGTAAACTAACCAAAATCGAACAATCTAACCATGGATATATATTCATATTTTATATTTTAAATATAAATTTTAATATGAAAAAGTGGGAAAGTTCCCATATTTCTTAGTCTAAGATGTTTTATATCATAAATCTAATTTTTAAATTTATTTTTTAATAACTTCATTATAATTTTTAAAATTTAATTTAATTCTTAAGTTTAAATCTTTTGAACTGACTGGCCAAACCAAAAAATCGATCCAAACCAATACAACTTTAGTGGGTCGATTTTCACAAAAGGTCAATCGGTTTCAATTGACCAACTCCCCAACCTGATCAGGTCAATTTGGTTGGCCAAATAGCCTGTGGCCAAACCGAACCAACTAATGAACACTCATAATTTCGGCTAAATTAGTAGTCTCATATATGATAAATAACAATAATTTCATCTCCAATAATTATTGAAAATTTATAGCGAAAATACACAACTATTGAAAATATATTGATAAGGAAAAAGTAATTACAAAAACAACAATAAGTACTAAAAACATATTAACTTAATCAATAATTAGCATAATCTCAAATAATAGTTTAATCTTTTATAAATATTAATCAATAAGTTATAACAAAAATACAATAAATGAAATTTAAAAATTTCAATAATAGTAGTTCAATCTCTAATCATTTTTGAAAGTTATTTGTTAAATAATAAAACAAAATAAATTTATACATAATCATTGAAAATGCATTTATCACAAAAAACAATAAATAATTACTAAAATATAATAAATATTAATTTTAGTATATATAATTATATAATAAATACATATTAAGAGTTTAAAATTATTATTAATAAATATTAAGTTTTTTTGAAAGTTATTTCCTCAAATTATTACTTGATATAAGTGAAATTAGTTATTTACAATATTACGTAAAAATATTAAATTATTATTAATTTCAATATTATGTTATAATTATTTTTCTATTTTTTAGAATTTTCAAATTTATTACACAATTTCTTTATTTTAACTATTTAAAATATAGTTATGTTAAATATTTTGTTATTTAAATTCTTAAATAATACGTAAAACATTTAAATTTAAAATATTAACTATTTATTGAATTTAATTATCCATACAATCATAATTTATACTATTGTTACATAATTTCATTATTAATTTTATAATATATTAAATTATTATTAATTTCAATATTATGTTATAATTATTTTTCTACTTTGAAGAAATTTTTTAAATTTATTACATAATTTCATTATTTTAACTATTTAAAATTTAGTTATTTAAATATTTAAATAATCTATAAAATATTTAAAATTTTTGTTATTTTAATTTTATTTATTTAAATCTATTACATATTATTAAATATTTGAAAAATATTTAAATTGATAATCTAGAAAAAACATAATTTAAATTGTTAGTAAATAATTTTGTGATATATTTTTTTAAAAATATAAAATTATTTTTTGTGTTTTTGATAAATATTTTAAAGTTATTATATAATTTTGTTAAAATATTTAATAATTCTTAAATTTTTTAATCCAAACTTTTATTTAGATAAATATAGATAAAAAGTAGGGGAGAGGATAAATAGGAATTAGAGATAATTTAGGAGAGAAACTCCCTACAAAATTAGAGATAATTTTGGAGATAAATATGAATTAGAGATATTTTGGAGAATTTGGGGGATAGTTGGGGAGGTTTAGGAGAAATTTTAGGAGAAGAGCTTATTTAGGTTATTGGAAAAGTGCATCTCATTAGTTGTTTCAAAAATGACAATGAATAAAAAATAAAAAATTCAAAAAAATAGAAAATTTCTTCACTACCTAGTTAGATAGATAGATAGGGTAAGTTGTTGAAATCTTTCCCTGAAGTTTAGTGATTGCAATTGCCTTCCTTTAACTTTATGACAGTTGCAAATAGACCCTTCTGGTAGAATTTTCTAATAAAAGGCATGAAAATGTCTAAAATACTCGTGCAATTATTTTTAACAAAAACGTTTGTTTTTCAAATTTTCTCTTGATATGAATCACTACTCCAATTCCTTCCATTTTTTTTCCTGAAATTGATTTATTTTCCAAATTTGCCCTTTATATCAGTCACTCAAAGTAAAGCTAAAACTTTAAATTCCCTTTGTTTTTGTTGTTCATAAAGTTTGTATTATTTTTCCCATATAAACCAGTCTCAATAGTAACTATATGGGTATTTTAGACATTTTTATGCCTTTTTTTAGAAGATTCTACCAGAAAGGGTTCACTTGCAACTGTATTAAAAAATTCAGGGGAGGTAATTGGAATTATTATACTTCAAGGGAGATTTCAATAGTTTATCTTAAATTATTTCTTAAAAATGCCCCTCCCAAACGGGCACTCTGACTGACATAAAAAACAGGAATTCTCATTGGGTCGTAGTTCTAGTTCTACCGGTTAGCTCATCCAGACCGTGAAAATCCGTCAATCAACCAGGACCCGGAGAAGGCCACCGGGTCATTGGTTTGTCTCTCCGGTCCGGACCGAGTCTGACAGCCCTGGGTGCGGTTGGATCGTTACTGCGGCCCGGCCCTGAACTCGAAGGATATGATTATGATGACACTAGTGATCGACCAAGTAGGGTTTTAAAAACAGAAGGGCATTTTCCCGCGAAGGGAGAATAAAACCCTGCAAAACCCTTTCTCTTTGAGCAATTTAGCAGCAACGATGCACGGTCATGGTGATGACGAGGACGACAATGGAGAGGTCTTCCTCGATGAAGATGACATCATCAATGAAATCACTGTCGACGAAGAAGGTACCCTATGCGGGATTCTCTCCTCTTCCACTCTCTCTTTGTGAAAATATAGTTCTAAATTCTTTAGCTGCACGTGCAGATCTTCCTGATGTGGAAGATGAAGCCGGTCCAGATGCTGAAGATATTGGTATGTTCAATTACGATACTTGTGCTGTTCCTTTTCATGTTCATAGTGTACTCCCGTCTCAATGGATATATCTGTACTGAGAAATTCAAGTCAAACTGAAAGTAAAGAATCGATTGCGCTACTAGGTCCAGAAAAATCGGGTGGTGCTTTGAATTATTGAGTATGTTATCCTATTAAGTTGTTTGTTCTCTTACGTGGTTGCAGAGGAACTTGACGATTCAATGCACGTGTTCACTGGCCATACTGGTAAAATACCCAGATCTCTATCCATATAAAATGTTTGATATCTGTTCTTTCAATATTATGTTTTTGTGACCCAAACTTGGTGCCAATTGTTATCGCTTTAGTCCTTAGAGCTTATTTCATGCAGACTCCAATAAAGCGCGTGGACTTTTCTGTTTTCTCTAACTTTTTTTTTTTTTTTGTTTTTGAATTTTAGTTTTTGGCATTGCATTTGTCTTGCCTATAGTCCCCATGGCAGGGTTTGGATTACCACGTTAACATGGAGATCAATCTTCATTTACTGCTTTTTGTTAGACTTATATGGTGTTTGGTACTGTTTACGTTTATTCAGTAAACGTTTATTGATGGTGCCACATAGGCACCATCTCAGCATTTTCTCTCTCTTGCTCTTCTGCATACATCGAAAATGTAAAAAGTGAACTTTGGTTTATGTGCATGCCAGCCGTTTGTAGAAGTTAATTTTTGAAGCTTCCACAAACGGCCAGGCGTTTATTCACTGTTACGCTGAAGTGGTGCCTAGTTGTCATAAACGGTTGCAATTATTGCATTTCTCGGTTTTACCAGCAAATAAAGTACAAACGTTTATTCAATAAACATAAACGGAACCAAACACATACTTAGTTTTTGCATTTTATGCATTAGGAGAAATTTATCATAAGTACCCTGTCATTTTATATTAAAAAAATTGGGCAGGTGAACTTTATACGGTTGCATGCAGTCCAACAGATGCGGCACTAGTGGCAACAGGTGGAGGAGATGATAGGGGATTTATGTGGAAGATTGGCCAAGGAGATTGGGCTTTTGAACTTAAAGGTATGCTTGCTCTATGCACAGAAAGATTCTATACGTGCTAGTTGTATCTTGTATTGCTTCGATATGTATGACTTTAAAAATATCCCGTTCTATGTGCATGGAAAATTGGGGATTGGATTCTAGCAACTCAATTGGTTATGGGATTTTTAACTAGCATTGTAACTAAATATTTAAAAGAATATAATATTTAAGTATAGGGTCATAATTTTATGTTGTAAACAAGAATAGAGCAATGCCTTAATTGTAAACTCTGCAGGTCATCTTTCCTAACTTTAGGGAGGAATGGGGTAAGGTATACTCACCTTGGGAGTTTGAGACTCATTTCTTTGGTGTCCTACCAACTAGAAACTATAGAAGTGGTATGATTATAAGTTAGAGTAGACCTTATTTCAAAAGAGAAGAAAAGAAAGAGAAAAAGAGTTGACCTTATAAAGAAAAGGGTATCCTCATAGGGTCAAGTAGGGAAACTTGCTAGAAGAGCCACCCATATTTGCTATGCGGGAAAATTCTTGGCCTAGTAGCCTTCTTTACATCCTTATCATCTCACTTATGCACAATGTTTTCTTTTTTGAATAAAATATATATCATATTTTGGCTCACTACATAGATGAGGCTAGAGATCTGATATACTCCTTGAATGCATCTTTAATCTGGATTCCCAGGAATTTAAACTCTGTAGCAGATAAATTACCCTAGTCTGGTGCTCATAGGGAAAACTTATATAGTAATAGTATAATGCCTTTGTAACCTGTTTGTGACTAGCCTTTTGTACATCATCTCATGTACTCTCTCTTCTCTATTTTATAAAGTTACCCTTTCTCTCAAAAAAAGAATCTTGTAACCTATCCAAACCATTTGTGAGTGGGGTGGTAAGGCAATGATGTAGGTCTTCCTAAAAGGCAGCATATGGCCTCAGGAAGGAGAAGGTGAGAGGGTCAGGCTGTAGGGAGTTGTGAGGGGATCTTTAATGGAAGTTGGAGAAGGGTTGGAATCATGATCATGCAGTACTTTGGCATGGAATTGATAATGAATGTGTGTTGAGGGCTTAGATCTATTCTATTTGTAGAGAACTTCCTAAAAGAATAGGAAGCTACGTATTGGAAAAGGAGACTTTTCCTAGGACAAGAATGTCTATCGGTCGGTTAATTTTAGGACAGAAGGTTCGCTAGTAGGGTTTCCCCACATGTCATCGTGGAGATTCTGAGATCAGGGCTCCTACTTTTTTCCTCAGAGCCTGCACATGAGCACGTGCTTGGCTACATCCTTGCCTCTAGAAGCTTCTCAGTATGCCTTAGCCTTTTGTTTGGAGTGTTGATGCATTGGTAATTCATTGCAGTATGTTGTGTTATTGCACTACGGTGTTTAGGTGATATGTTGTCACATACATTTGTGCTTGTCACGTTGCAGTGCTACAACGCTTAGGCAGTGTGTCATCACAGCACGGAGGACTACTGCGCTGATGCGCTGGTTCGTAGGACATTAGTGAGCTTGGTTTTATGCCAGCACTGTGATTCAGCGTGTCTCGTTGCAAGTGTGGTCACATATTGTGACTTAGGCGTTAAGTGGAAACTACACTGTAGAAAGCTTTTGTGCTATCAGTCATTTGGGTATCTTTCAGCACAATTTATTTCATTTAAACATGGGAACCTGGCTTTGCACTGCGCTCTTGGCACGCTGTAGACACTTATTTGGATATTCACAGCGCAGTGTCCATGGGACCTAAATCCATGTACTTGCACCATCCATTGGAAAGGGATTGTCTGGATTGACTACATGTTCACTCCTCCAGTCTTCCAGTCTGCATCAGCCCCATGCTACTTTTGTATTGGAGTTCTCCCCGAGTAGAAATAGTTGTCCAAACTAGCAAGGCACCTGTCTGCTAAATATCAAGGCACCTATCTGCTAAATTGCAAGCAGAAATTTGCTGGATTCCCTAATACGATAATTCCTTAGCTTACTCCCTTGCCTAGGAAGGAATAGACAGATGTTTTTTTTGGGTGTGAATACCCTTTGGGTCAAAGCAAGCTTTACATGATGCAAGGCTTTTGGGGGAGCGGGGTTTTTGCTTTGGCTGTACTCTTCTATCTTTCATCATGTATCTCTGGAAACTAAAATCTACGCCTTGCCCATTTTCCTAATATCAATAAAATCTTTTCACTTGTTGGTCGAAAAAAAAGCTGTCCAAACTTTCATTGATTTTTTCTCAATGAGGAGTTAGGGAGATGATATTGATTCTTGATGATGGCAGTGCCCTTAGGCAATCAAGGGCCCTTAGACATAAACTATGATGTGGTTTGGGCCTTTAATTGTCTTGTTAGTGAAGCAGGCTCTACAAAAGTGAATGTGATACCTTTTCAATATGAACTTAGAACTATGGCGATCTTAAGCCCTTCTTCCTAGTTTAATTCAATATTCTCCTTCACTCCTTTAGTGCATTAACTGGGGAAACAGTTTTGGAAGAGGACCATGGAGACTATACCTCTTGCTGATTCCTAAACTGGCTTCTTTTGATTCTTGTTTTCTGGTTCCGAGGTGGATTCCTAGGGGTTTGTATGCTATAACTGATGGTTTAGATAGATATGAAATGATCCGAGATGGAATACGTGACAAGTTCTGATTGCTAATTTGCATTAGGAAACTTGAATGGCTTGCTGCTTGTACATCTTTGTGATGGGCTCAGAAATTTCTTCTGTTTGATGTCCATCTTGTCCTTCATCCTTTTGTGATACTATTCATATTAATACAGTTAAAGAACTTTTACAAAAATGGAAGAGAGAGGACTTCTCAAAGCACAAACTCCAAGAGTGGTAGAAAAACTATCTTTATTCAAAGTAATGTTTATTTTGTGGTTTTCAAAATATCATTATTGGTAAAGTAATACAAGTATTTATAGTGAGAAAAGAAACCCTAACACTACTTGCTAGTCAAATAATGTAATAAAATAAAAGAAAAACACAAAATATCTTTTTTGGCATCTTCCTAGATTCTCTTCTGTATCCTCCAATCCTAGGATGTGGGGGTTGTATTGCAAGAAAATGTGATGTAGAACCAGCTCAGTTCTAGTCCTTAGGGAATGTTGAATGGTCTTTGAAGCTGACTGTTGGAGGGATTGGTTATCAGTAGCAAGTTGTTCCTCCTCAAAGGTAAAGGTAATGACAAGCTGGGTCCCCCCTCCTCACGGTTCTTTGAAGCTGAATTTTGATGGAAGTAGCCAGGGCAACCCGGGTCCCTCTGGTTTGGGAGGTGTATTGATGAATGAGGCTGGGGAGGCTGTCGTACTAGACTCTGGCCCTTTAGGTGTTGGTAACTCTATTCGGGCAGAGCTGTTAGCTGCAGTACAAGGAATATTTCTTGCAAAAGAAATGGGTGTGGAGCAGCTTCTGGTTGAAGGGGACTCTAAGACAGTGGTGAATTGGTTAAATAATCCGGAGAATGTCACGTGGGACTACAAGAATGAGATAAAGAAATTCAAATGATTGACAAGGAATATGTTTGTAACAGTACAGTGGGTTGGGAGATCAGTTAATGCATTTGTTGATGTCTTGGCAAAACAAGGGACAAACAGGGAAACATTGTTCTGGGCGCAACTGTAATTTGTCTTTTTTAACAGTCATGCACTTTTTGATGTAGTTTTTGTGTTTTCTGTATGGAGAGGCAGCACCTCGCACGCATCTCTAAGGGGATTTTCATGTAACTGATCTTTGAATTAATGGAATATGACTCTTTACTTATCAAAAAAATGTTGAACGGTCTTCTTTGATCAGAATTTTATGGTTGTTGATGGCTGTAATGGCTTCTTGAAGGAATAAGAGAGAAAATATGGAGAGAAAGAAGAGAGAAAATACCTGGAATCACTCACCATAGTTAGCATAAGCTGAAGAAAACTCATAAGCTTCATTGCTCTTTGTGTAAAACGCCCATACATATTTATAGAATCTAAATTCATAATAATCATTGGAGTCAAGCTGTTAAACTCATAATGGTCCTGGGTCAAGTCTATGAAGCCATCATTTGCTGGACGGTGTGGGAAGAAAGAAATCAAAGAACTTTTCATGAAGACGAAAAAAGCAAGGAAGCCATCATTGAATTAATATATGTTAGGGTGGTTCACTGGGTCAAGTCTATGAAGCTCAAGCTCTTTGAAGGTTATTCAGCAGGAGACATCTTTAGAAAATGCAAAGAAGTGGCTTGGTCTGCTCCCTTGACTACATCCCTTAGTCCAGCTTGGACTCCGCCAGCTTTGGGGTTCATTAAATTGAACTTTGATGGCAGCAGTGAAGGAAACCCAGGCCTTTCAGGCATAGGTAGTGTTTACAGGGATGAAGAAGGTTGAATTATTGTCATGTTCTCAGGACCTATAGGTTGGGGGGATTCATTGAGAGCTGAAATTTCATCAGCTCTGGAAGGGATTAAAAGAGCCCAGCCAGCTGAAAATCAGCAAACTGTTGGTGGAAGGTGATTCTAGGCTGACTTTTAGCTGGCTGCAGAAGGAAGAGTCCAGTCTGTGGAAGTTTTCAAATGAAAAAAGGAAAATCATTCAGCTAACTCAAAACATGCAAATTCGGGTTCAGTAGGCCAAGAGGAGTGCTAACTCTCTGGCAGACACTTTGGCCAAACAAGGGGTGGGAAGAGCAAATATTTTTTGGGCATTGTTGTAATCTGATTTTTAATGTTAGGGAGGGTTAAGAGTTTTTACCTCTCCTTTCGTTTTGTAATTTTCTATCATTTGTTTCTTAATAAAAGTTGCTGTTATTGATAAAAAAAAACTCATAATGGTTCTAGTAGTCAAACTGTAGACTCGATAATCCTAGTAGAACTCAAACTAAGCTGTCATATCCTATTTCAATTCAAAGAAGACTCAATAACTCTAATCCTACTTATTCAATGACTCTGAAATTTTAAATATAAATAAACTATAACTAGAAAAATTAAACCATATTGTTGGATCCCACAGAAAAGTGCAAAATGACAAAAATACCCCCTACTGTCTGAAAATACAGAAATACATAAAATTTCATAAAATTCCAATTTTGACTCTTCAGCTTCTGCATCAAGATGAGACATATAAATTGTAAGGAAATCCTGTGTGTATGGGCCTATGGTCCAAATGAGTAAGGACCACTTATGCTGCATCGGTCTCTCTTAAATATTAATGTGAACTATCGTTTATCAACAAAATAATAGACATCCCATAAAGAAGTTCTTATTCAGAACATGTAGCAATACTTTTGGGGTTGGAACTTATCAGTTCCATGAGTGAAGGTCAAAGGGAGGAACATGGGTACTCTCTTCAGGTTTCAAGGGAAGTTGCCAGTTGCCACATTGATGGTTCCTGTCTTACTTTGGCTCTTCCAGACAACCTTCTTTGTGAGTCCGGATCTACTACCAACATGTTGATTGCTGCATTGCTTCCCACATGATTGTAGCCACACAACTAAAATATGATTGCCATCTCCATGGTACAACCCCCATCAATGACAACATCCAAGTATGCAAGATGTTTGAGATGTGTGGCTATAAATTATGTTGGAAGCAATGTTGCTACCAACATGTTGGTAATGGTAGCAGATCCGGACTGTTGATTAGTAGATCAGTCCCCATGTTAAATTAATGCTCTGAAAATAAAAAAATGGAAAATCAACAATCTGCAAGTGTTATAGAAGGGCAGCTGGTATTTCAAAATTTAAATATCTCCAAGGGTGGATGTAGGTTAGATTGCTAATTTCTCAAGCCTATTTTGCTTTATCTTTCTTGCTTTAACCATCAAGATTCATCATTTATCAGTATTCAGCAGTGAGTTCATAAACTTAATTCTTTGATTAAGTTCAGCATTTACTTGTACTGAGTTAATTGATTAGCTTAGCTTCAAGGGAGCACATTCTAACTATTTGTTTTTCTATGCAGGGCACAAGGATTCTGTTTCTAGTTTAGCCTTCAGCACTGATGGGCAGTTACTTGCCTCAGGAAGCTTTGATGGACTTATCCAAGTATGGGACATATCTTCAGGTAGTCTCAAGTGCACACTTGAAGGTCCTGGAGGGGGCATTGAGGTGAGAACATTAAACTTTCTTTAATGGTCATATGGCAATAACTTTTGATATGAGATAATTAGATTAAGGTTGGATCTGAACTTTTTAATTACTCAGTGGGTCAGGTGGCATCCAAGGGGGCATGTGGTCTTGGCTGGTTCAGAGGATTCTACTGTTTGGATGTGGAATGCCGACAAAAGTGCCTATCTTAATATGTTTTCTGGTCACGGTAGCAATGTAACTTGTGGTGATTTTACCCCTGATGGTACTTCAGTACTCTTACCGTCCAAAAGAGTTTTGGTTTTTGAATCTTCTTGAGCTCTTTTATTCCTCAATAGTAAACATAGGTTTGATTTTTTGCATTTCTTGCCTTGTGAAGGTAAAACTATTTGTACTGGTTCAGATGATGCATCATTAAGGATATGGAACCCAAAAACTGGTGAAAACATCCATGTTGTTAGAGGTATACATATTCAGTTGGTTCTGCTTTGGCTTTGAAGGTTCTTCCCCAATCCCCACCCCTTCCTGCTCATCAACTTTTAGTCTCACTCTGGTCATGCTTCAAAACAAACCTGTTTGTAGTTGTATGTGTTTCATGCTTGCTTGGCTGGAAACTCTGTTACTACGGAACATAGAAGAGGAGAATTGGTAGAAGCTTGTCATGTGAACGCGCTAATATTGACACGGATAAAGCAATGTCATTTGTATGTCTTCTAATTTGAGCGGTTTGAACTGTCCCAATCTAGACAGAAATATAAAAAAATTGCTTTGCCAATACAAACACAGAATGCCCACTTTGCAATTAATAAAATACCCTTTTGCATATTTTCAATTACCAAAATGTTGCTGAGGGAATTATAAAAACACACTTCATGGGGTATTCTGCTTCTTGATTAAAGGAGTCAAAAGCTTTTACTGCCTCAGTCCAAGCAGCTTATTAGAATTCTCCAAGTTTATTACATATGCATGATGTATTTGTATCAATAGAAGATTTGAGGACTGAAAATTGGTCTATTTAGCAAAAATGGAAAGAAAGAATGAAAAGGAAAAATTTAATGTGCCAAATTGATTCAATGATCTGGCTGGGTTGTTTGCAGCATTTGTGAACCCATTATGTACAAACATGCAATAATGGTTGCTACCATCTGGATACTAATTGATTACAAAATGTATTGCACAGGCAGTGGGAACATCTGCTACCATCTGGTACTAGTTGATGTGTCAGATTTGTGGAGGGAAGCCTCTATTAAGAGGATAACTCCTGGCTACATGCTTCCATAATTTGGGTTCATATTCTGATTTTGGAGATAATATATATTGAATCATTATCATATTATTTGAGATTCCTGCTGAGTTTTTAGGATCTTTTTTTCTTCCTTTGCACTCTAGGTCATCCATATCATACTGAAGGACTGACATGCTTGGAAATAAGCGCTGATTCCATGCTTGCTATTACAAGTTCAAAGGATAGCTCTGTTCATATTGTTAACATATCAAGTGGGAAGGTTTGAGTTCACCCCCATTAAAATCTAGTTTCTTTTTTTTATTTTTTAACTATTCTTTTTGTTAGCTATGGGCCTATGGCTCTATTGATGTCTATAATTTTGAGTTAAAGTATACTATCTATGGTGCTCATGTTCTCCTTCTATTGCTGTTGTTCTGATAGAGCAAGTAGATTGTCATTATTTCATTGACTAATACACATGAAAATGCTCATCATATTTAATACTTAGATTAGAAACACACTACCAAATGTTCCCTGTTTGTACCTGTTGCAGGAAAAGGATTCTTCATAAGTGCCTATCTAAAAATAGTAGTTTCTCTCTCAATACAGTGTATTTATGTCTTCCCATGTTTAGAGGGGCACCACTACCACCACCACCATCATCTCTCTTTCTCTCTCTCTCTCTCTTCTCTGAAAGTGGAATTGGAGGCTTAGTGAGCAACTGGAAAGCTTGTGAAGAGTTATTGAGTCTAAATACGGTTCAAGGGAGATGGATTGAGAGCCTGGTAGCAACATTCAATCATGTGGCACTGCTATTTTGGAAAGGAAATGAAAAAGTAAGTTTTGAATTCACAAAAGGTTATGGATGGATCATTCATCAAAAAAGGTTATGGATGGATAGAGGGTGTAGACAGCAACCTTTGGTGGATACGTTTCCATCATTGTTCATGGCTGCACAGAATACAGAAGCCTCAATTGCTTAAGGACTGCTATGTGATTTCAAATGGCTGTGTCACCAGAATCCTTTATAAGAAGAAACTTAAATCACTGGGATGTGGATTTAATGGTGGAGCTGTTGCAGAAAATCCCTTATACCTCAGGTGGGACAACCTGATTGTAGAAGGCAGGAATGAGAAAGTAATGCTCTTTTCTCTTGAATTTGTTCTACGAGAAGCTGGAAAAATGTGCTTGGAGTTAGTTTCCTTATAGCAGAATTTGGCAATCTGTAAGTCCTTCAAAAATTAAGTTCCTTTGTATGAAAAGCAGCTTTTGGAAAGTGCTTGGCTTGTGACAAAATTCAGAGCAGGGGCCTGAATTTGGATTGCATGGAGTGTTCTTTTGGTTCTGCTGAGGTGGAGACAACAAACCATTTATTTTTGCATTGTCCCTTTCACAGCCAGTGTGAAACAGAGTACTCGGAACTTTTGGTGGATTGGTTGTTCTCTTCTGAGTTGGCAGCTTGGTGGTTTAAGTAAAAGTGGGAAAGTTGTCTAGGGCCTAGTCGCTATAGCTGTCTTTTGGTGTGCCTAGGTTGAAAGAAATGCCTGGATCTTTGAGAACATATGTTCCAGTGAGCAAGAGATGCTGGGGCTTAGTTGCTCTTGGTTGGCAGCATACAAGTTCGGAAATCTAGCTTATTCTTCATTGAAACCCAACACACTATATGAGAAGCCTAAAACTTCAAAAAGGGCATTTTATTTTCTACAGTTGATTGTAGTCTTTTGTGTCATGTATTTTGATTTGAATATGAGTCTAACTCCGATACTTGACAAACACAATACCTAAAAGACTGGTAACCACTAACCAATTGACTGGTATCACAAAAGTGGCAACCAATCACCATCATCATCATTGTTGCTGTTGTTACTGCGGGTTTGCTGGTTGGGCCATTTTGTGGAAAAGTCTAAATGGCCAAGGACACTTCAATAATGAACTCATTTTATGGCTCAAAAGGAGTTCCCATGTTCCATTCCTTGTCCTCTATTCATGAAAAGTTTCATCCATAGGTAAGATTCTAGCAGTGGTGTCTAACAAATTGGAAAAGTTGATGAGAGACTTTTTGTGGGAGTCAGGTGAGGAGAAGAGGGACCATAGAGTGGGGTGGGAGATGGTGATTAGGAATAAGAAGTCAGGAGGGTTGGGGATCGGGAACATTAGGAAGAGGCATGTGGCTTTATTGGGGAAATGGTTATGGAGGTTCCCTTTTGAGAAGGAGAAGTTGTGGGCTAGAATAATGGCTAGCATACTGATAAAAAAAAAGAATAGTGGCTAGCATTCATGGGTTGGAGGACAACGGATGGGATCCTGGAATCTTGGCAAGGACTACATGTGCCTCACCTTGGAAAACAATCCATGACTTGTTACCAGTTTTCTCCCCTCTAATCAGGTATGATTTAAACTCAAGCAACCTCATAAAATTTTGGGAACAAACTTGGGTGGGGAATTTTCCTTTGAAGGATCAATTTCCATCCCTCTATGCTATCTTTAAAAACAAGCCTATTTCTTCCTTTTTTGTCCCGTCATCTTCAAACACTAGGTTTGGTTGGAATTTGGGTATGTGAATGGCTGTTAGAGATATAGATCTGGACAACACCCTGTCTATCCCAGCTATTCTTGAAAATGTTTTTCTGGACCCCACAAAGGAAGACACCAGAATTTGGACCGCCACCCCCTCGGGCTATTCCTCTTGTGCCTCTTTCTTCAAAGTCTTAACTCAGCCTTCCAGCACTGCAGGTTTACCCTTCCCTGTTAAAGAGATTTGGTGTAAGTCAATTCCTCCTAGGGTTGGGAGTTTTTGTTGGGAAACTTTCCTAAAAAGAATCAACACTAGTGAATGTGCGAAGCCAATTATCCAAGGTGTGTTTATCTCCACATAGGCATATTCTATGTAAAGATGATGGGGAAACTGGTTATCACCTGTTGGTTTTTTGCCAGCTTGCCAAAACTATTTGGGAATGGGCTTTTTCTCTTTTTGGGTGTAGGTGGAATCCCCCTTTGAATGTGCGAAGTCTATTTTCTTCTTTTTTCAGGTGGCATCTTAAGAGGGGTAGTACCATGTGGAGGTGCCCAAGAGCTACTGCATGCTAGATATTGTGGGAAGAAAGGAATTCAAGGATTTTCTTTGAGAAATAGAGAAACCTTGAAAGTCTGATTGACTTGATTCACTTCAGGGTAGTACATTGGTTGAAGTCCTTGTAGTTATTAACAGACTTTACAGTGGACGATTTGCTGAGGAAGTGGAAAGAGATTGCTAGTTCTGCCTAGGTGAATTCAAGTCTTTGTCTGTCTCTCGGACCCCTCCCCCCATTGGTTTTGTAAAGTTGAACTTCGATGGCAGCAGTAGAGGGAACCCTGGGCATTCAGGCATTGTGGGTGTGTTTAGGGATGAGAATAGAATTGTTTCAGCCATGTTCTCAGGCCCAATTGTAGAAGGTGACTCTCTCAGGTCTGAGATATTTGCGGCTTTGGTAGGTGTTTGAAGGGCCAAGGAAATGAATATTTGGTGGCTTGTAATTGATGGGGACTCATAGGTGATATGATAATAGGGTGGTTGAGAGAAGACAAGGATGGGTTATGGAACTACACCAATGAGTGGAAAAAGTTCAGGTGGTTGGCTAAGGACATGGAAATAAAGTACAAGCTGGGTGCCCTTTTTGGGTGCAACTGGATCCCTCCCTTGAATGTGCAAAGCCTTTTTTCTCCTTCTTACTTTAGTTGGCCTTTTAAAAAGAGGGAGATTTATGTGGAGATGTACAAGGGCTGCAGTCTGCTGGTCTATCTGGGAAGAAAGAAACTCACGTACCTTCTCAGAAAAGGAAAGAACCATGGAGAATGTAATGGAGTTGATACATTTAAGGGTGGCTCACTGGCTGAAATCTCTGAACCTATTCTGATGGATCTACCACCTTCGGGACTCAATACTGATGGAGCTGGTTCGAGGGAGCTCACCCTCCTGAAATGGATGAAAGGGGTAGGGGGAGAACGGAGAAGGGGAAAGAAGGAAGGGTGAGAGAGACAGAGGAGATATTAATGGGTTTTCTTCTATATTCTTTACACAGCCTCGTACAGGTATTTATAATGCATGATGAGAGGATAACGACCTCTAACAAACTCTGATCGTTCCTCACTATCTCTAACAAACTCTGATCAATTCTCATGACGTGGACGGCACGTGTACATGAACCTCATGGGCGGTGTTATGTGTGTGATCCATGGAGTGCTCTGGGTTGGGACTTGGGCCTGTTGGGCCTGGGTCACGTCGTTTGGGCCTGCTTTCATGCTAGACCTAACATATTCACAGTTTTTTCCTTGGATGACTTGATGAGGAATTGGTTAGAGATAGCTAATTCTGCCCAGGTTAATACGGTTTCTTCTCCCTCTTGGACCTCTCCCCCACCTGGATTCATGAAGCTGAATTTTGATGGAAGTAGTTTAAGGAACCTAGGGCTCTCTGGTGTAGGGAGAGTGTTTAGGAATGATGAGGGGCTTATTATAGCCATGTTCTCAGGCCCTATTGGAGAAGGAGATTCTCTTAGGGCTGAGATCCTTGCGGCTCTGGAAGGTGCCCAAAGAGCAAGGGACCTGAACCTAAGAAAAGTGGTTTTTGAAGGTGACTCAGAGGTGGTGGTGAGATGGCTAAAGGAAGATAACTCTGGTATCTGCCTATCTGGAACTACAGCAATGAAAAGAAAAAAAAAATTAAGTGGCTGACTAGGGACATTGAGGTGAAATACAGTTGGGTAAAGAGAACTGCTAACTCACTTGCTGATGGGTTAGCCAAGCAAGGGGTGAAGAGGGGATCTTTCTTTTGGGCTCATTTCTAATCTTGTATTTTTTGTTTTGCTAAAATGGGGGAGTTAAGAAAGTTTAAAGTTTACCTCCCCCTCTCTTGTAATTAAAGTTTCTTATTCTTAATAAATTCTGCCATTACTGATAAAAAAAAGAAAAAGATATGCTAACTTGTTTGCAGATGGGTTAGCAAAGCAAGGGGTGGCTAGGTAATCTTTATTCTGGGCTCAGTTGTAATTTTAGTTTTTTCACTTTGAGGGCTCTTGCCTTTGCTGGGGGAGTTAAGAAAGTTTATCTCCCCTCCTTTGTAATTAATTATTCTGTTTGATTAGTGAAATCTTTGTTATTGATAAAAAAAAGTTTCATCCAGAGATACCTTTGCCATTTTTTTTGATTAGAAACAGTGATACCTTTGCCATATCTGTATAAAGCTTTCTTTCTATGCATCTTTTAACTTGAAAAAAGAAGTTTGTGTAGCTATTGTTTGTTGGGAAAAACTCCTATAAATGGTGGGGTATGGAGTTGACATGGATTTTGGGGAGCGAAGACATGGTAATCCAGATATCTTCTATTTGATGGCTATTCTGGATTAGTCAGGGTTTCCACGTGACACAAATCGGTTTTGTCTTAGCTTAGCTGGAAAAGTTGTTATTTTTATTTTTGTTAAGTCAGAGTTGTTAGATCAATTTTAAGGTCTTGATATTTTTCCTGTGATTAGGAGAGTGAGTAAACCGTGTAGGTCATTGTGGTTCTTGAAATTGCTGACCTTAGTTTCTTCTTCCTGTTTTCTTAATCATCTTATTTGAGGCAATTGGAATTGGTGCTTTGGGGAAAATGCATCGAATTTAGGCTTCCATCATGTCACCATTAATTGATTTATTTTGTTAAATGAGTATGAAGCTGCATACTATATCTAACCAAGGGATAATGGAGTCATATGAACTATGATGGTGAGAGTTGTGTGATTATTCGGGGATCATTGCACGTTAGGGATTTGTCAATGGGTCAGGTTTGGTATGGGGCAGAGTCATATTGATCCCAACCTGTGAAAATGTTCTTGCAACCAAGCTTGGTTTACCCCATCACAGAGCTAGGGTGGGGCAAGACAGAGGAAATTGATAAAAGGGAAAGCTAAGCATGATCATTGGAGGCGGAATGCTTAGTTGTAACAGAGAGGCAAAAACAGGGGTACCTTTTCACTTAGATAGTGGTGAAATGACCTGGTTTGTAGAACATTCCAACCCAAACACAATGTGGACCAGGGTTTTGGGAACCAAGCATCAACTGAACCTGATAATAGCACTGACAAATCTGTCCTAGTAGGGGTATAGTGGGTTGGGTAACTCATCCCCATAAGAAAGGCCATTACCCAATGTCGGTCCTAACTATCTAGGGTCTTGGGAGGGTCACTGGGTACAGTTCTAACCTTTGGCATTTTTCACACAAAGTGACTGCCCTGATACGTGGGAGTTCACAATGTTATTAAAAGCTTTGGAAGAGTAAAACATGGAAAGTTTCAAACCACCATGATTTGGGATAAAAGGATCTGCAAATGATTCACGGATAGACTTGGTAATAGATGAAACCTATGTAGAAAGCTAAGACTGCTTTGCTGGACAAGATCTTAACTATAGTGCATCTTACTCTGGAGAGTGGATACTGGAATATTGGTATACCATATACACCCTTTCGTATAGGGGAGTCACTGTCATTCATATAATTCCTCTATCCTTGCTACTACAAAGTTTGGACACTACTGTAGGGATGCAACTTGGGCAGGTGTGGCTCGTGGGTTGAGCATTTGTCAAATTTTGAATGGGCCTGAGCCTGATGCTATGATAAATTATTCAACTCTAAACTTGCATCCTTACTTTATTACATTATTCAATGGGAACGGGTTAGTCCTAACACCTAAAAGGTCTCCACCAGCTTATACTATCATGGCTAATGAAGTGATTTTATAGTATGGGTGGTGTCAATTGGATCTTTCTCTGCCATTTGGTGCCCATGAAAAGTAAATCAACTCATACATAGAATTGGTTTGGTGAACATTTACTCTTGGTGATTTTCAAGGTTCAACTCCAACCATGTTCAATATATTTGGGCACCAATCATTTTTATTCATCCTTCCACGTGTAAAGGCCTAGACAGTAGACACATATTTTTCTACGTTAGCCATGTAAAGTCCTTGTATATGGGTCTGGACTGCTATTGTTTTAGATTATCTGCACATCATCTTTTTTAATAAAACACACTGAAAATCCCTCCTGTATATCATTTCTAGAGTGCTCAGATACAGCAAGGGTATGACTAGATATATGGTATTGGATATGGAATTTACACTACAAATTGAAGTATCTGGCACAATACAGCACCCTTGTGCAGTTATTCATGTATCATAGCTATCTATATATTTTAGAAGTGTCGACTAAGTGTACTCCAGAAACTCTATGTAGTGTCATATTGGCCTCTATCATGTTGGCATTAGTATGTGGTATGCTAAGAATTTTCAGGTATTCAGTGTTATAGATTTCCAATATTTACCTATTCCAAGGAAGTTAGGAGTTTTCTTGCAATATTATATCCTGAATGGATGTTTGGAAATTAATGGTGAACTAAGGATGGTGGTTGATGAGCCTTATCATTGCAATGTGCAGGTGATTAGTTCACTGGTTGGTCATTCAGATTCAATCGAGTGTGTTGGACTTTCTTTGAGGTATGCTCAGCATCTTGAGTAATAATTACTTTGAAAGCTTGTTGGTTAAATCTGTTGTTGCATGAATTTTTCCTTAATGGACAATGCATTTGTGTCAGACATGTGTTGGATTCTGAGACTCCACATATTTTTAGTGGCCATTTATTAATATGGTTTTCCCTCGAACATACAGACAAATCCCACTTTGGTTGTTTGACATAATGTTATTGTTAACATAACACACATTACAATTTGCATGGTTTCTTGATGAACCTTTACATGTGACAATGCTCTTTTCCATATGCAGTCTGCATTTCAGAAAATTTATTAGAACCTATTACTTAATGGTAATAGTTAGAATTACAAGATATCTGATTGTCTAATAGTAAATATTTTTACTTGTATCCACGATAGAATGTTTTTTCAACCTGCTTGGAGCTCAGACAAGTGGCTTGTTGTATCATTATCTCTTTTTCATCAATAATTTTTTACCTCATTTTAAAAAAAGGGTTCTGAATTTGCACAAATTCTTTTTTTTAGGTATTATTTGCTCATATTCTTACAACAACCCTTTTCATTTTTCAATAAGTTGCAGCAATCATCAAATCCTTGTTGAATTTTGTAACCTATATTTGTTTAATCTCTTCTTTAATATGTCAATTTTATGTCACAGCTTCCCTTGGGCTGCAACAGGGGGCATGGATCAGAAGCTCATCATCTGGGATCTGCAGCATTCATCACCACGTTGCACGTGTGACCATGAGGTCTAATTTTGTTTGGTTCCTCGGTTATATTTTGAAGATTTCACCACTTAAAAACTAATTTTGCAAATAGGCAAGAGTAGGGTGTTTAACAAGTTGCATTAGAATGATACAAATTTGATTTGATCACCTGAATCCTGTCTTCAGATTTAATCCAATATTTAAGTAGATTTGAATATAGGTTATCAAATTCAATTTTGATTTGGTAATTTAAATATAGAATTTGATCAACTTAAAAAATATTAGAAAACTAAGGAAATATCAATGAAGAAATGAATACAAGGTAAAAAAGCTATTAAAAGGATATAGAAAGGTCTCATGCTGGTCATAGGGGAGACTTGGAATCAAATCCCGCCTGCACCTTGGTTGGGGGATGGGCTACCCCTGTTGTGTAGCTGACGTCGCATTTGAATCCTAGGAGAAGATTGTAGCTAACTCATACTTTAATTAATAATATGTTTGAATTATTGATAAAAAATAATTGTGGCTGACAATTGTTCATCGAAGACCAGACAGGACTGTTTTCATGGTCTTCTTGTTAGTTGGTCATAGATGCTCATTTTGAGGGGTGTTTTTCAAGACATCAGCAAAATCATATCATTTTTGTTGGATGTGGCTGTTGTTTTTATTTTAAAATTAAACCATACATCATTCATTATTGGTAAACACCCCTTGGTTTTTGTTTTCAAGAATGCCAGGGGAAATCAATCTTTAGAAAGGTGCTTTCTTTTTGTATGGAAGGTATGACTTACGCCCTCCGTACCACAAGGATGGTCCCCTTTTTGTTTTAGTTTTCGCTTTTTCCTTCTGGGCCATAATTATTTTGTTCATCATAGAAATATACGCATGAAAAGCTTACTTTTCTCCAATATCCCTTGTTTAATTTCATGGCTTCTTTTGAGTAGCTACTAATTTGATCAGTTAATTTGTAGTTGTGCATTCTAACCATGTTGCTGACATGTTGAAGCTCTTATTGGTGGCAGGAAGGTGTGACATGTTTGTCATGGCTGGGTGCATCTCGGTACATAGCCACTGGCTCTGTAGATGGGAAAGTACGTATATGGGATAGCCTCTCTGGGAATTGTGCTAGAACTTTCAGCGGTCACTCTGAAGCCATTCAGTCCCTGGTCGTCTCTGCTACTGGGGAATTCCTTGTTTCAGTGTCACTTGATGGGACTGCTCGAGTATTTGAAATGGCTGAATTTCGATAGGAAAGAAGCGATATCTGTAAGAAGCGCTAAAGTTATTGCCGTAAATTAATGTCTGTGCAATATATGTACTGGTATTTTTGTTTTGTCAAATACCAAATAGTTTTGGTGGAAAAATCATTGTGGCAGAATTTAATCATGCATTATGTGGTACATGAATTAACATTTTTTAGCTGTGAAGAGTACCTGAGGTTTGCTGCTTTCCTTTGTGTTTTGGGATGCACAACCCAGACATGATTGAACGTGGCCTGCACTTTTTTAATGAAGAGACTAGGCATTTATCACATGGGACAAACAAAGTATGTAGAGATGCCCTCCTTGTTGGGGGAACTTAGTGGCAGATAGCCAGATATAGAACAGGGTGCACATGAGGTCTATTGATTGAGCTTGCAGTTATGCGCCTGTTGGGTGATCATCGTCACAAGGGTCAATAGGGGTTTAATAAGAAATAAAAGATTTAGGCCTTGTTCGCTTTCGATATTTATTGGGGGTAAGTTGGTCAACCAGTAAGTTGACCACTGACCATCTTACCTGTGCTCAATTTTTGTTATACTAGCTCCCATGCTACTTGCTGGATAATCGAAGTCCGTAATTTGGGAAACATTTGCCCGGATAAACACATTTATCCAAGTAAATAAAAATGAATGAGAGCTTGAATAGGAAAGAATGTAAGGGGTTAATATGAACTATATGGTGAGAGTGCCCTTAGCCTCCCTCTTCCCATCATTTTAATATAAATATAAAGATAACAAATTTAATGGAGAGGAAAAACAAGAAATCCAAGTTCGGATATAAATTCGGGTAAGGTTTTGATTGGCCAAACGCAAAACAAGAAAGCAATTATGACTAAGGCCCCATTCATCGAGCTCGTGTTCTGTGAACCTGCCAATGAGAGAAGACCACGTTGTCTTTGCAAAAATGGGCTAATGTTAATGGATAGGCGGACATTAATTGAGTGTGTGGTTGAACCGGATACAAAATGATAAAAACTAAATTGAAACCCCTCTCAGTTCAAACCCTTCCAATCATTTTCTCTTTTCTCCTCCACTGAACCCCCTTCTTCTTCTTGTTTTTTGTTTTGAACAGATCAACGACGAGACTCAGACCAGATCATGTTGTCCAAACAGCCAAAAGAAAGTCTGCCGGTATTGACCCACCTTTGTTCGCTTGAAGAATCCTGCCGGTGTAAGGCTTCGATCTATTGAAAAGAGAAAATAGCAAACTCTTTGGAAGAAGAAGAAGAAGAGGAGGAGGAGGCTATAAAATGTATCGCTGGAGCTCTCGCCACCGATGGCTGCTGGTTTGGGCCACCGTCTGCTGTGGTATGGTCACCGGTGTGTGGGTAAGGTTCGGTGGAGGAAAAGCAGTGAAACATTGCAAAATGGGAGGGAGAATAAGGGAGGAACTCGGACTGGGTGTTTTTCATTTGCTTTTTGTCTTTTTGTGGCCGGTTGAACCAGCTATCCCATGTTAATGGTCAAAGGCCCATTAACGTTTGTGGCCGACATGGTCGATTGTGATTGGTGGGTTCACATGTCCAAGTGAACCCACCGGTGCATAGAACGCGGACTCCCACTCACCCCCAATAAATAAAGGTTCTGTTAATCCAATGAAAAGTGAATGGAGTATAACTGTACAAGAAAAGATACGAGCTCCTGGTATGCTAATGCCAACGATATTTCGGTTCGATTCAGAAGAAAAAAGAAAGAATTCCAACTGCTGAAAACACATTATTAGAACTTACAAATATGAATTGGGAATGGATCTGTTCCTCACAAAAGCGCACCTCACACCTGATTCACCGCCACATCCCATCCTGTATTGAGGACATCTCCCATGAATAATAAATGTAAGTATAGGAGATGTTCTTGATGTGAAGCCAAGACATGTTGTGAGTAGGTGTCAACGGTATTCGAAAATCCGATTTTGAATTCGATATTCAGTATAATCGAATCGAATTCGAACATCCTATTCTTACCGAATAGTTAATCGGATTTGAATTCGGATTCGGATATGTCCTGATTCGATTCGATAAATATCCAAATTCGACCGATTATTTAATATATAATAATTAAGTTATATAAATAATTTATATATTTATATACTTTATATCAATAAAATATTTATTTTTTATATTTATTAATTATCTAAAATAATTAATTAATCAAATTTGAATCAAATATTCGAATTCGGATATCGAATTTTCTAATCGGATTCGGATTCAGATATTGCCTGATCCGATTCGAATTCGATCCATTTACACCCCTAATTATAAGATTGGTGTGAGGCAAGGGCAGAGCCAGGGGTGGCAGAGGGGAGCTATGCCTTGAAAATTTCTATAGTAGTCATTTAAATCTTACATATATTTTGCCCCTCCTATCTATGTTTCTTATTTTGTAGCCCTCTTATCCATGTTTATTACGCTTTGGTCCCATCAATAAAAAATTCTAACTCCACCCCTGTTGTAAGGTGCACGGTGTGAAGAACTGATCTGAACTCTACAAATATTAACTTTGGACTGTTTTTTTTTTTTATTGAAATACTGAAAAACACACTTGAGTAATCGAGTTCTTAGCTTTCTGGGAAACTCCTCAAAGATAAGACGGGGTCGAGATTAATAAGCAGTTGCGACCACATTGACATTTGGTAATAGATTATCACGATCCCCAATAAAAATGGACACGTCAATTGTTGTTCACATCAGAGAAACAAGACATTTGCTTGACCATTGGGACATGTGGATGCAGTAGAGCGCAACACATGTAGGCAGATTGGTGCACAACTTGACAGATTGGTGCACATGCATGGCTTTGGACTTAGGCTTGGACTAGGTGGCCATGCCCGGTTAGGTTTTTTGTAATTGTTGTACAAGCCCATTGCTGGGCAGTGTAACAGGTGAGAGCAAATTTCAAAATTGTGTAGCAATAATATTGGGCGGCAGCCCTTAGATTATATATATATATATATATATATATATTATAAATATCTTATATTTTTTATATATTATAAATTAATAAGTATGCATTTCATAGCAAATTTTTTAAACTATTCTTATAGTTTAATTAATTGATTAAATCTGTCCTTATTCTCCTTCAAATTTTCAAAGTCAAACAAGGTAAAATTTTTCACTCCAAATATCTGTCAGGGGTTGGTGTTCGACTTCTTTTCCTCCATTGATAACCTTCAAGTACTAAGCGATCCAAACACTTATGTAGCGATCCTCTTGAATCCAAAGCCACAAGACTCTTGTCCATGGATCTACAATAAGATGAACATCTATAACCGTTCCTGGCGCTGATAAGAAAGTAAAGCTAGGCTACCTGTAGGTCGGAGGATCGACTACTATCCCGACTTACAAGCCTATATTTCTTGGATGCCAATGTTAATAAGATATCTGGGCACGACCCGACAAACTTCTCGGGGTCCTTGGTTGAGCTTTCGATGATAAACAACTATCTATAAGGACCTTTTCCAGTGAACAACTATTGGACCAAACTATATTGAATGGGTATTTTTTGGCACCAAAGGTTGATTTTTCCAGCGATTTACAACAACTACCCTTTCTTTGCCACTTCGTAGACCAGTGGGTGGGGCCATCAATTTAAAATAATATATATATATATATATATTTATAGTTTTTATTATGTTTATTATAATATATATTATGCATAAATATAAAAAAAAATGATTAACTGAACCGATCAACCGATTAATCGATTGGCTTCGATTCTATTTTGCACACCCCTAATTTTGGCAATGATCCAAATGGAGGTTTCAGTAATTTACCGAAAACTAAATTCTATCGTGTTTAGCATTGTCCATTGGGGTAGATAACAAAACGGAAGTACCATACATTCTTTAAAAACAAAAAAAAAAAAAACATGAGGAGGTTTTTGTTATGATTTGGATTCAATATAGGATTGGCAAGACCGCAAGAGTTCTAGACGGAGCATTTTCATCTTTATTAATATTTTGAGATGTCACGAAAAATGTTGTTATTGTAAAACATAGGCAAAGTATTTTATATTTTATCTATGAATAATATTAATAATTTAATATATAATACTTTGATAATATTTAATTTAATTTGTTAGTACCATATCATATCCGATTGCAATCCGATTCGAATCCCATGTAAATCTCATGGATCCAATTTGAAGTTCGCTATAAACGATCTACCTTCGATCCGATTGGATTCGATCGGTTTGCAAAGAATCAAGATCGGATTTGCTCTCATACAGCTTGTCCAAAAGTGGCAACCGCTCAACGGTTCAATTGGCTGTCGAGGAAGCCCCATTTCATTTCACTTCTAAATTGTTTTATTTTATAGAACATTTGTTCTTCTGTATTTTTTCCTCCGCTGCCGGAATCCATTTGTAGGGTAGGGTTTCGTTTAAAAGCTGTAGCCTGTAGGAACACTCCATTTCCCAACGATCTCTTTGATTTCTATTTGTAAGTAGGTTTGTTCTGAGAGAGAAAAATGAAACGGGCAATCCAGAGCAATCCATTTGTAGGGTAGGGTTTTGTTGAAATGCTGTAGGAATAGGGTTTTGATTCCTATTTGTAAGTAGGTTTAAGCTTCTGAGAGAGAAAAAAAAGATGATCCGGAATGATCCATTTGCAGGGTAGGGTTTTGTTGAAATGATGTAGGAAAATACTCCAATTCCCAACGCTCTTTGGTTTCAATTTGTAAGTAGTTTTAAGGTTTTGAGAGAAAAAAACATGCGATCCGGAATGATCCATTTGCAGGGTAGGGTTTTTGTTGAAATGTAGTAGGAATACTCCTGATGAGGGCAGATTTGGCCCTCTAATGAAATTGCGACACGTGGCACCTCGTGACAACTAGGTGACACCCAGGCAACAACTTACCAAGTCAGTGTCCCGCCGAGGCACCGACCTGGCCGGCCTGGCGTGGCCTGCACGCGGCCTGCGCGCTGCCTGGCGCGTGGCCTGCGCGACCTGGCCGACCTGGATCAGCCCGGCACATGATCCGACCTGGCCGACCTGGCAACCCATAAGACGCCCACCGATGAACCATAATAACATACCCCGCGAGCTCGATAGCACACCAAGGAGCTCATCAAGGAGCTCGGTAGCTCACCAAAGAGCTAGGCAGCTCTCCAAGGAGCTCGCCACCAAGGACCCAGGCAGCTCGGCATAGCCCAAGGAGCTCAACATAGCTCCCCCGGGCAGCTCGCCACTTGTAGGGTAGCTCAGTACAAAAGAGTAGTTTGGCGTATCGCAGGAAGATCTCCTGCCTGACAACCTGGCCCAAACACCGACCCGCCGACTGACACAGGCGCCGACCTGACAACCTGGCCCAGGCGCCGACCTGGCCGCCTGACACAAGCGCCAGCCTGACAACCTCGAGGAGTTCACCATCGTACCCCGGTTCTGACGGGATGTGACGAGTCTTACCGTTTGAAGGCTTTTCACCCACCTAACCCGCGAGGACACCACTATATAAGGACTCCGACCCCCAAAGCCAAGAAGAGGGAAAAAAGGATGGTAACCCCTGCCCTCTAGCTCTCTCATTTCTCTCCAAGCTCTTTGTAATCAGAATGCTAAGTTAGGCATCGGAGAGTCCCTGCCGGGAAAATACCCCCGAGTCCTCTGATTCAGTTCTCGCAGGTCCCTTAGCTCCCGCCGCCTACAAAGGAGAGGAAATCACCTCATACAGAGGGCAGTCGGGTTGCGCTGCACCAGGGAGCTCGCCACCAGGGAGCTCACCACCAGGCAGTTCACCACCAAGCAGTTCGCCACCAAGTAGCTCTCCACTAGGGAGCTCGCCACCAGGCAGTTCGCCACCAGGGAGCTCGCCACCAAGCAGTTCGCCACCAGGGAGCTCACCACCAGGCAGTTCTCCACCAAGGAGTTCGCCACCAAGCAGTTCGTCACCAAGTAGCTCTCCACCAGGGAGCTCGGCACCAGGCAGTTCGCCCCCAGGGAGTTCGCCACCAAGTAGCTCTCCACTAGGGAGCTCACCACCAGGCAGTTCGCCACCAGGCAGTTCGCCACCAGGGAGCTCACCACCAAGCAGTTCGCCACCAGGGAGCTCGCCACCAGGCAGTTCTCCACCAGGGACTTCGCCACTAGGCAGTTCTCCACCAGGGACTTCGCCACCAAGCAGTTCGTCACCAAGTAGCTCTCCACCAGGGAGCTCGCCACCAAGCAGTTCTCCACCAGGGAGTTCACCACCAAGCAGTTCGTCACCAAGTAGCTCTCCACCAGGGAGCTTGCCACCAGGCAGTTCTCCACCAGGGAGTTTGCCACCAAGAAATTGATACATCACGAAAAAAATTGGTACGTGGCCAAAAACGGTTACATCAATTGGCGCCGTCTGTGGGAACACGCTACAAAAAGCTAAGTTCTCATTCTACAAAAGCTAAGTTCTCATCTTACCAAAGCTAAGTCCTCACTTTTTAGAAATTGAAGCTATTGCTTTATAGTTTACATTTTTTATGAACTCAAAGACTATGCAGGGAGCTAACAGACTAAGTAGCTCTACCAACCTTACTTTCAATACAGATAAAGCCTCATCAGTCCTCTCTGCAAGGTCCCCCCTACAAAGATGAGCTCTTCGTGGCTTCCATGGGAGTTGGCGGCCAACAGACTACATAGGCGCCCTTACCGGTCGAGCCTTCCAAGGCTCCCGTGTGAGCTGGCGACCTAAAGTTAGTAGTGCTGTCCCCGAAGGTCGAGCTCCTAGTAGCTTCTTGTAGGAGTGGGTGACCGACATTACAAAGCTGATGCAGCACAATCATAGCTCGGCACCTCATAGGCAAAGCCTACGGGCCACATTACTGCTTAAGACTCGGTCGCCTCTCTGGCACGGGCAAAGTCAAAAAAGAGTAGACTACGAGTCACTCCCAAAGCCTACGGGCCACATTACTGCTTAAGACCCGGTCGCCTCTCCGGCACGGGCAAAGTCAAAAAAGAATAGACTACAAGTCACTCCCAAAGCCTACGGGCCACACTATTGCTAAATATCCAGTCGCTTCCTCAGTAGGAGCAAAATCAGCAAAAGTGAACTATAAGTTGCCCCGGAGCCAAAGGGCTACACTATTGAACTGGCGGAGACCCCCTCGCCTTACTGGCAGCTCGCCACATACAGGCAACTCCCAAAGCCTAAGGAATTGGATCAGCATTTACTAGCTCATCGACTTACGGGCCAAAAGAAATCTACTCCCTTCGTTGAATTACTCTCAACTCGGGAGTGGGGGGCAAATGATGAGGGCAGATTTGGCCCTCTAGTGAAATTGTGACACGTGGCACCTCATGACAACTAGGCGACACCCAGGCAACAACTTACCAAGCCTGGCGCGGCCTGTGCGACCTGGCCGACCTGGATCAGCCCGGCACATGATCTGACCTGGCCGACCTGGCAACCCATAAGACGCCCACTGATGAACCATAACGGCATACCCCGCGAGCTCGGTAGCTCACCAAGGAGCTCGCCAAGGAGCTCGGTAGCTCACCAAAGAGCTCGCCAAGGAGCTAGGCAGCTCGGCAAAGCTCGCCACAAGCAGCTCGGCATAGCTCCCCCGGGCAGCTCGCCACTTGTAGGGTAGCTCGATATAGAAGAGTAGTTTGGCGTATTGCAGGAAGATCTCCTGCCTGACAACCTGGCCCAGACACCGACCCACCGATTGACACAGGCGCCAACCTGACAACCTGGCCCAGGCGCCGACCTGGCCGCCTGACACAAGCGCCAACCTGATAACCTTGAGGAGTTCACCACCGTACCCCGGTTCTGACGGGGTGTGACGAGTCTTACCGTTTGAAGGCTTTTCACCCACCTAACCCGCGAGGACACCACTATATAAGGACTCCGACCCCCAAAGCCAAGAAGAGGGAAAGGATGGTAACCCCTGTTCTCTAGCTCTCTCATTTCTCTCCAAGCTCTCTGTAATCAGAATGCTAACTTAGACATCGGAGAGTCCCCGCCAGGAAAATACCCCCGGGTCCTCTGATTCAGTTCTCACAGGTCCCTCAGCTCCCGCCGCCTACAAAGGAGAGGAAATCACCTCATACAGAGGGCAGTCGGGTTGCGCTGCACCAGGGAGCTCGCCACCAGGGAGCTCACCACCAGGAAGTTCGCCACCAAGCAGTTCGCCACCAGGCAGTTCACCACCAAGCAGTTCGCCACCAGGCAGTTCGCCACCAAGCAGTTCTCCCCTAGGGAGTTTGCCACCAAGTAGCTCTCCACCAGGGAGCTCGCCACCAGGCAGTTCGCCACCAGGGAGCTCGCCACCAAGCAGTTCGCCATCAGGGAGCTCGCCACCAAGCAGTTCTCCACCCGGGAGTTCGCCACCAAGCAGTCCGTCACCAAGTAGCTCGCCACCAGGTAGTTCGCCACCAGGCAGTTATCCCCCAGGGAGTTCACCACCAAGTAGCTCTCCACCAGGGAACTTGCCACCAGGCAGTTCGCCACCAGGGAGCTCGCCACCAAGCAGTTCGCCACCAGGGAGCTCGCCACCAAGCAGTTCGCCACCAGGGAGCTCGCCACCAGGCAGTTCTCCACCAGGGAGTTCGCCACCAAGCAATTCGTCACCAAGTAGCTCTCCACTAGGGAGCTCGCCACCAGGCAGTTCTCCACCAGGGAGTTCGCCACCAAGCAGTTCGTCACCAAGTAGCTCTCCACCAGGGAGCTCACCACCAGGCAGTTCTCCACTAGGGAGTTCGCCACCAAGTAGCTCATCACCAAGGCACGTGACCACCGGGTCAAATAACGAGGTACTTAGCCAAAAATTGATATTGGTACGTGGCCAAAAACAGTTACATCAATTCCATTTCCTAACACACTTCGATTTCTATTTGTAAGTAGGTTTAAGGTTTTGAGAGAAAAAAAAAACAGGCGATCCGGCGTGACCAAGCTTGCCAGATCTCACACTTGCCATTGAGTAAAAAAGAAAAGAATATTGATGTCATTCACACTTGCCAGATCTCACTCCTCGCTTCGCTTCAAAGTCTGAACTTCGCCCCTCCTCGTTGATGCTTTGCTGACTTCGTTTCTAAAATGTCTGCTAACATCGAAGAATTGGAGTTGTGGAACGACAATAAGAATTAGTGAATGGAAGCGAACTTGGACCAGTAAAAGATTAAGATTTAAAACTGAAGATGGAGGGATTAGATCAGAAGAGGTAGAAAAAATCTCTCGCGGTTGAAGAAACTGAGTCTGCCGGGCTTCAGAAAGATGATGAGAAAAGCCGAATTTTTACGGTAAGAGAATTATTGAATGAATTGAAGGAAGATGGAAACGAGATTCCTGGCGGTGAATTTAAAAGAGGTAGCACTAGTTACGATGCAGACAGATAGGATGCAAGCTCTCCTCACTGGTTTGTCGTACAAATCCGTTTGTTTAGTAGGTATTCTTATTGGAAGATACGGGGGTTCTGTTATCTTTGGATTGCTTAATCCTTAATAGTAACTAATACAATGAAAGGAATATGCGGATCATAATACCGTTGAATGGGTCGACATTCAACCACCTGGGTCAATGAATTGTTGAACAACTCAACGATTTTTTATTAGAGATCGGGTTTGGGGTAAAAAAGAACCGATTGCCTAGATGGTTCTTGAGCCAAACAGTCCGACCATTCAGGTCAACAACAGTTCAAAAATATTGGTTTCAGGCTGTAGAAAATTAAAAAAAAAAAGTTTTGAGCTGAGTAACTTTTAAATACATCATGAGTTAAAAGTCAAAAATACTTCTAAACCCCAAAGCTAAAAGCCTAAAGCACCTTTTCATGAAGCTCTAGATCAGGGCATAGGTGGAGGAAGCATCATTCTATTTTGATATCCTAAACATTTTAGCATAAAGAAAATGAACGCATCCGATATAAAGTTTGCATCTGGAGGCTGAGATGTGTAGGGCTGCAAACGAATCGGATTGGATTTGGTAAGGGCATATACGATCTGATCCGTTAAGAAAATCTGACTGATTCGAATCCGATAAGGATCAATTAGATTTTCAAAAGCATGATTTGAATTTGAATTTGAATATTTTATATTGGATATTGGATTCGAATCTGATTCGATTATAATTGTATTTATATTATGTAATACAAATAATATATTATATTATTTATATAATATATAATATTTTATAATTAATGGATCGGATCGGCCAATATCCGAATTCGACCCGTTAAGTTAATGGATTGACTTTTCCAATCCGATATGATTTATTAGGATTAAGAGGGATATCCGAATCCACCTCTTGATGGATCGGTATCAATTCGAATCGGATCTGATCCGACTTATTTGCAGCCCTAGAGGTGTGTAATTGTCATAACTTGTATACTCTGATTCATGAACTTGAGGCTGTGTTTGGCAAGGGTTCAAATGCAAATTTGTTCAGAACAAATGCACAAAACGATTCAGGAGAATTCAAAGTCAGTTAGTATTTAGATTTCCATGGGTGATTGTATTGATTCTGTTTGCTAGTAAACGATGCAAACCCACGATGCAGATTTGTTATCATTTGGAATCACGAATTATGCAAATACAATTCACACGACATTCAATGCAATAATTAATCCTTTTTCCTCTTTATAATTCAACTTTCAACCATACAAAACGATACAAACCCATAATGCTATTTGATACAAGTTATTGGGCCCCAGCCTGCCACATTGCTTATGTGGACCCTATGGCCTAGACCTGCTGCAATCCCTTCCAATGGTGGCACCTGACTTCATTTAGAACAAGAAACCATATAGATTGACTATTCCTTCCATCAAAGAACATGAATTGATAGTGCCAAACCCATCAAAGAACAGTCGTGTTCTTTGTTAAGACAATGCTTGCAATATCATTATGGTAGAATATCCATGCTACTAAGGTGGTCTTTCATAAATCCAATAAGCTAATTAGGTTTGATAAACCCAGCAAACTACTTAGAGGGGCATATAAATTTTCTAAAAGGAAATTTCACTTGAATTCAATTCTATGGAGTTTGGATGGAAATGGAACTCAAGTAAGATTTCCTCTTAGAAAATTTGAGGGATAATGAGAAGTGTTAAATTCTGTTTCCAGCTAATGAAATGTCTTAATGTTGAAGCGGTTAATAAGCCTATTGTTTCCCATCAAGCATGGCATAAAGAGTCAGACAAAGGAACTTTTGAAAAAATAGACAGAGGAGAGAAGACTCGAAAATATCTTCTATGAATTGGGGGTGCATCCAATTATAAGTATTATTGGTTTAGTAAACATTCGACATTCAAATAAACTTTACTAATAGATTGACACTAAGATATATGAGCATATCCAATCCAATTATAAAGAGACCAAATTCAAGTCACTGTAATTGGGTCACATTTCAGACAAAGAGGGCAGCCATCTTCATGCATTTTGTTGTTTATTTAAGCATGGTTTTTAAAACCGACTCAGAGACTGAACCGGTCAGGGGTCCGGTTACCGGGTTGAATGGTTCGACCATTTGACCCAAACGGTCAGCCCATTCTGACAGAAAAATTAAAAAAAATAAAAAATGGTCAAAACCGTTTGAACGGTTAACCGCCCAGGTCAGCGGTTTGCTGACCAAAATCAACGGTTTTTTGAGAAATCCCGATTTTGGGGAAGAACGGAACTGATTAAATATATATATATATTAATCCCGGTTTTGAGAAATCCCGGTTATACGTGTATATATATATTAAATAAGAGTCATTTTCCTATATACATTAATATATCTATATTTATTTTTTGACAAGTTCATAAAAAAATAGAAATAATCTTACAATTTACAACATGATTCACAATTCAATTCGATTCGATTCAATTTTCTCTACGATTTTCAAAACATTGAATCCAGTCCAATTAAAATGTAAATGGACCGGATTACGTCCAATCCAATCTGAAGTGAATGAAACACCAAAAACTACATGAAAACCCAGAAAATAGTAAAAAAAACTACAGAAACATATTAGAAATTCCACAAAAATATAAAAATGAAAATGATTATTTTTTGCCATTTGGTGATTGAAAAAGCTCTATGTTCACAAAGGCCACCATGCTAGCATTCGCCTTTTTTCCATAATTATTAACCTACCAAAGAAAAAAAAAGGTCATTTTCTTGTATAAGAAATTTCAATGCATGTTCTGGATACTATGATGTTAATCCAGTATTAATGTGCTCCTTTACTGATATTTCCCGTGAAGAGTACATAATTACTTCTCATTTGAGCTGTAAAGGGATATCTGCATATCTGTTGATCCTAAGATTCTTCCCTATGATGTCAAATAGCAGAAAATTCAAGGCTTCATACAAGCAGATTACTATTAGATCCAAGTCCAGTTCATCCTTACAAAAAATTCATCAACTACCGGGAGCAACATCTGCCGCAAGTGTTCCAAATGCTACTGCATCAGGTTGCATCTCAACAGCTTTCTCTCCATCAATAAGAGAACTTTATCCTTACTGCTGCAAGTGTTCTAAAACTGCTGCAAAATTCTCCAGCTTGTCATAACTGTTAGATGCTGAATCTAATACCCTGCAAGATGGATC
Organism: Nelumbo nucifera; assembly: GCF_055504915.1. Classification (NCBI taxonomy): domain Eukaryota; kingdom Viridiplantae; phylum Streptophyta; class Magnoliopsida; order Proteales; family Nelumbonaceae; genus Nelumbo; species Nelumbo nucifera. The sequence goes on along the minus strand of NC_142649.1, from coordinate 111,009,026 downwards.
AAAGGATTGAGAACCTATGTGAATGGAATTCAAAACATTTCAAGCAACTCTCAGTATACAGTTAATGTTCATCTATATAAATGGAAGACTGTTTTTTCTTAAAATTGTTTTGGTGGGCTTGGTTTCAGGTTTGATTGGTCAAATGAATGAAGCCTTTCTTTCTAAACTTGTTTATAGATTTTTATCACCAGGTCAAGGCTTATGGAAACTGGGAAGCAATGCTCCTGGTCAAATATCTTAAACATAACAAGCTGGTGTGTCCTGAGCCTAAGGACAACAGTTGGATCATTGGTCCCAACTTGACCTTCCATGATTTGCTTCTTCTATTGGTTGTGCTTATTCTCTAGCTTCACCATCTTCATTGTTAATGATCTAAATCCGCCAGATTTTTCAATTGCATCAAAATCCCTCCCAGTCCCACAAGAACTAGATTTTATTTCTGCATCTAAGAAAACGGCATTTTGTTTCTGCATGCTTAGCATTTAAGCATGCATACCCACCTAAACGTGGCACTTCCTAATAATATTAACAAAATCATTATAAAAGCACCACTCATAAAGCTACATAGTCTAGTGGAAAGCACAAAATAGAACTGATCACCACTAGAAAGACTTGAAGGTTTTACATTCAATGATGGCTATAGGAGAGAAAAACTAACCTTGTCATCACTTACCTCTTTACTACCATAATAGCATTGAGCTCAATGTTGTCCAGTTCTGCTAACACTTCATGGTCAATATCATCTTCTCAATCTGTTTAAAAATTGCTATCACTTTAACTCACTTGAAGACCCTCAAGAAGAGGCCATTGCAGCAGCTCTGAAGCTATTTGAAGACTCTCTAGAAGAACTTTAACCTCAGTTCTGAAGCAACAGCTGCCTTGACTGGGCTACTAAAAGCCCATTGCAGGCTTACCATCTGGACTCAAAACACAGGATAGAGGTGTTAGGGGGTCTTGGAGAGAGGAGCATGCTCAACTGAGCAGCAGTTGGTGAGGGGTGCAAAATTTCCAAAGAATCCCTGTCAATATCACCCAGGCTGGCACCTGTGTTCAACCAAAAGAACCAAGTTACTGAGAAATAACATAACATTTATGTCAAGGAGGAAAACCTAAAAAAAACCAAGTTGTTGTTCCTCTTCAACCATATGTTCCAGGTAGAACCAATTATTTGCTCTCTGGTGCATATAATTAAACTGAATGTTGTATCTGATCAAAGAAATTACAGTATCTGATGATCTGATCAGCCAGATGTTCCTTTAGACCCCATCATGTGAAGTAAATTCATTAAAATGCTAACAGAGAAATAACGCCCCTGTAAAACTAATAACAGAACTGTGTTCCACCCTAGAAGATATGGGCATGCATTATATCCAGAGCATCTCCATATAACAAATGAAGCATGTTACAGTAACAAGAATATGAACAAATAAACCCCTCTTTCTCAGATTTAAAGTCATCAGTACCGAACATATCACAGTTAAACATGAACTTATGACTATTGTTTAAGGGGACAGTGCATGTACAACTGTAGCTAGTCAGTCGTGTTTAAGCTGTATAAATGCAAAATGCATTTGTATGTGCAGTTTTGCCAAGAATAGAATTGACAGAACAGTATGGCTAATTGGTTTCTGGATTATGTTCAAACCATTAAATTGGAACCCTTTTTAAACATGGCACAGGCCATAACTGGCCACATCCTACTTCACCATGGCAATGCCAGACCCACAGACAGTACTGCAGCTCTATCAAGCATTAATGAAGCAAATGCCTTTTTAACAGGCCGTTCTGGGTTTCATAGTGACCACATGTTTGGTAAAGCTGTGGAGAATAATCGAATCCCAATTTACAGTATTTTATTAGTACATAATAACAGCAAAGAGACACAAAAAAGAGAAGTCAATGTCCAGATGATACATGAATTATGCCATAATGCTAATAGAAAAAATAAGCATTCTACAATAATATCATTTTTATCTGGTAACTCTTTTTTAAAGAATTCCTTCTGTAAATACTCATTCACATTTATGGTGAATGCTGAGAAACCTGATGCCGGAGGGAGAAGACTGATGCCTGAGAAGCCCGTGTTAGAAATGCCATGGAAGAGAGATAGCTGCCAGAGACGCTGGAGGGAGAAAGCTGCCAAAGATTGAAAATCACCAGAGAGACAGTTCACTGACCTGAGAGAACCTAGATAGGAGTCCTCAGTCTGAAGATTTAGCCTGCGATGGATTTTCAGATGGTTTGTGGAGAAATTGAGTTCATCCATTTCGGTCCACTAATTATTATCAGACCATAAAACATGGACCAGTCCAACCCAATACCAAAATTTGTACCGTCCAATTTAGATGTGATTCGGATGGGTTCCAACCCAAATCCAATCCATTGACACCCTTAGTTCAGGGTGCCCCTTCTCATGTCACATTGTCAATCCTCCCACAATTCTTTCTGCTTTGGTCATTATGGATAGATTAATTATCCTACATTTCAAGCAGAAATATATTGCAGTAAGAGGAAGACAGATTTTTTTATCAATAACAAAACTTTCATTAATCAATCAGAATAATTAATTGTACAAAGGGGGAGATAAACTCTCTTAACTCCCCAGCAGAGGCATGAACCAACAGAATGAGAAAACCAGATTTACAACTGAGCCCAAAATGTAGATTCCCTGTCCACCCCTAGATTAGCTAACCCATCAGCAAACGAACTAGCAGATCTCTTCACCCAACTGAACTTTATTTCCATGTCCTTAACCAGCCACCTGAAACTTCTCCTTTCGTTGTTTTAGTTCCATAATCCAGCCTTGTCTTCTTGCAGCCACCCTACCACCACCTCTGAATCCCCTTCAATTGCAAGCCTTCTAATGTTCATATCCTTTGCTCTTTGGGAACCTTCCAAGACTGCAAAGATCTCAGCCCTGAGAGAGTCACCACTCCTGATTGGGCCTGAGAACAGAGCTAAAACAGTCCCATTCCCATCCCTAAATACACCCCATATGCCTGACTGCCCAGGATTCCCTCTACTACTACCATCAAAGTTCAGCTTTATAAATCTAGTGGGGGAGGGGTTCAAGACAGACTTAGACACATTTTGACCTAGGCACTGCTAGCAATCTGCCAATCTCTCTCCAATTCCTTGGCAGATCATCCACAGTAAAATCTGTGAATAGGTCCGATGATTTCAGCCACTGAACTACCCTGATGTGAATCAGCTCTATCAAATTTTCAACACTGAACTACCCTGAGGAAGATGTACAATTCATCCAACCGTTTTGAACAATGTGAGAAGAAATCTGTCCTATCATGGCTTTGATGCCTGTCATAGTTGTCAAGGCATCGCCTAAGCGACTAGGCACCCTTGGCTGGGCACCTCGCCCAAACGCCTTGACTTTTAGCAACTAGGCGTCTGCCTAGGCAACAAAAATGACAAGGCAGGCGCCTTTTATAATATCATTTATATTGCTGTATCTTATTAATATATGTTTTATTACATTTTATTATATGCTATATATATCAATTATACTTTGTTTTAATGTTTTACTATTGAAATTTAAAAGATCAAAGGGTTTTTAGGAGAAAAAAAAGAAAGAAAGAAAGAAAAGAAAAGAAAGGAGAAGAAAGAGGAAAGAAAGAATAGAATAATAAAGTTATTTTTTTCTATTCTCTCTCTCTAATTAAATAAAACAGAAACTCCATCCTTGTGTTTTTTTTTTTCTATTTTACTTTCTATCTTGAATATTTATCATATAAAGTTAATAACCTTCTTTAGCTGCTAATTAATATGAATTATCTCTCTTAAATACTTGTAGTAGTAGTATTTTCGAAAATAATGAAATTAATATATGTAAAATATTTTTATCTTTTAGATGTGATGATTTGCCAAATTTTTAGAGGAAATTTAATGGTCTTAATGAAGAGAATTGCTATTTTTTCAATTAACATACATGCTGAATGGTATATGAAACTGGGAAACTAGCCAAAAGTCAGTTTTTTATATTATAAAATTTTTATCGCCTAGGCAACTAGGCGCCCCAGTGTCTCCCAAAATCGCCTAGACACCTTGAAAACTATGATGCCTGTATATGTTGTAGATTAGTCATCTCTGTTTTTGCTGAGGACTAGTTGAGTGTCACTGCATTGCACATGCAATTGAATATTTCATATAAATAAAAAGATATAGATTTGAATTATTCCAAGTTAAGAGATTCTGTGCCCCTTGAGTATCACAGAAAGACTGAGTTTGCAAGAATTGAAGTAGATGGAGATCCTTTTGTTGAAACGCTTTCTTGGGGACTATCTTTCCTTTGGATCTTGACAGCACCAACACTACTTGCTGAGAAACTTTCCACAACATGAACACTAACATAAAAAATTGAGGTGATTTTCAGGGTGCAAGTGCAAAAGCTTTTTGAGCTTTGAGTATATACATGGATCCCAAAATACTTTGAAACCATTGGTTTGTTTTTATTCACAATTTTTAGATTTTGAAACTCAATCTTATCATAGTCACTGGGAAGAGAATCCATTGTTTCTAATTCTTGCAAAGGTGCTGCTACACTCAAGATGCTTTAGTCTCAGAGACATGGTTGCATATTAAAGGAACAAAGGAAGAAATAAACCTAACAATTGAAAAAGAGCAGTGAAAGAAAAAAAGATGGAAAAACATAAAAGAAAAGACGATGTCTGGGCCCATTAATGACATGTTAGACATTGTAAAAAAACAAAAAATGTGCGAGGGAAAACAATGAAAGTAAAATCAGGGTCTTTCAACCAAATAACTGAAACACTCTCGTGGAACGATTATATTGGGCTCAAATGTTGTTTGAATCTGTTTTCTATCTTCTGCTTTCTTCTTCTTGTTAGGAGAGGACGCAGTTCATGCTCTCCATGGGAAGCTTGTAATTGAATTATTCTTTCTATTAATGAAAACTTAACTTATTTATAAAAAAAAAAATCGAGATCCTTATCTTGGTTTGTCTTTTGTCAAAATTTAAAAATATGTAAAATTCTTCTTCATTTTCAATAGAAATCAGTTGGATTTCAAAGAAATTGCAATTAGGTCTTTCCATAATTAGGACAGTTGACTGTGATGCCATTCCCAATTGAACATTCACATTTAGTCATTTTTATTACATTCTCATCATGTAGCTTCTTTAGAATTTTAATTTCAAGGATTACAATAAATGGGAACTGCATATCAAAGTGAAGCATTAGATGCATTCCATTCTAAAGTAAACCAAAAATATTGATATAATAACTTCATAAATAACCTTAGCTTCTAGAACCAAAATCTAAATTTATGATTGACAGACCATGAATTGCAAAAATCAAAAGAAGGTACAAGAAGCATAAACCTTTCTTTGGTTGTCCATTCTATCTTTTTCAATGCAACAATTTCCCCTGTTTTAATTTTCCTTGGCCATGTAGTTTTGATTGCAAGCACAAAAAGATAACAGGTACTGAATCCATAAAAAAAAAGATATAAAAGTAAAAGTAGCTAAAAGAAATATTTCCAAGAGACCATGTTGCAAGAAAATTTTGATACCTAGAAACACTCTACTCAGTCCCACCTAAAGAAATCGAGTGAAAGAAGATTCATTGGGAACATGAATATATACTTGAAAAAACCCTATTTAGATTCTCGAGTACGCATAAAACACATCCAAAGATGGAGCATAAACTTCCCAACAAAGTAGCAGACAAAGCAATCAAAGCGAAAGCTATGAAGCATGGTAATCTTGCTTGCACAAGTAAAAAAAAAAAAAGAATTCTGTTTCTTTCTTTCTACTTTTCCACCTTACCCATATGCTACTTCACCAATTTGCTCCAATTTCTCAAAACAATAAACACTTCAAGATCCCCATGACAGGGATTCAGTCCATTACTCAGCCCAGAGGCCACTACAGACATGATTTACCTTCTCCTGCACCAGAATCAACAATAACAACAATTTCAAGCATATGCAACTAAGCAATCAAGTATATGAAACTAAGCACTTAAAAGATATAGGCATAAGTTGAAAAACTAGTACAGAGGAGAGAGCATTCAATTGTTGAGAACGAAAACAGGCTTGTATTGGGAAAATCAAAACAAAACAAACATGGAAATGCAAATTAAGGCAAATATCAATAAAACAAGAAGGAAATTATGGTCTATGTGAAAAAGGAAAGGAGAAAGCTTACCACAATAGGCTCGTCAACAATGAGCGAAGGTATCAAGGAAACCGATGTTCTAGGACAAAATGGCAGCTGAGTGTTTCCAAAATGGGCAGAATGAGCTAAAACGAAGGAGTTGTCCCAAGTGGATCTTAGGAAACATATGTCTACAACCAACTAAGCATTGGATGCAATTAACATGGCATGCTCTACCTCCTCTCAGGTGCTAGCCATCAATGGATGCAGTAAGGTAATGCATTGCTTAGGACGTGTATGTCTCATTGCTGAGGCCAGATGGATTGAGGATCTTGTGCTGAAACTCAAGCATGAGCTCTTTGAAGTTCCCGATGAGCTTGGGATACTCCATGAAACTGATGAATCAAGCCCTCCGTGCAACAAGCAAAAGAAACTGCTGCTCACTCCAGCGCTGTATAGTTCAACTTCCAAATCCTATGTGGCATTTGAAAATAACTCAGGCACTAAAAAGAACATCACCCTCCAAGATTATAACATTTCTGGGAAACTATTCTGCTTGTATTGTCCCCTTCCAACTATCTTTTCCTACTTCCAATCTTGCCAGAGAATCAGCTAGCATATTTGCACTCTTGGGTACCCAAATGAATGAGATTTTCAAGCTGGCACCTAAGAAGTGAACCACCTCACGTTCTTTTAAATTCAATGAAGTTAACAGTTATTAATTAAAAAAAAAAAGTGAACCAACCTCACCAACTGTTTAAACTTCCAAGGTATTTGTTCTCGAGAATTCATCCACAAAAAGACTGTTTGACAGTCCCCCTCAACCACTATATTCAATAACCCCTGCTGAACAATCAGTTTAAGGCTTTGAATTAATGCTAACAATTTTGTCCTTAGTGAGTTTCCAAAGCCAGCTGGCCCTGAATAACTGAGAATCCCTAACCACACTTCCCACTGCAGAGTTCCCAGGATTTACAAGACAGCACCCATTAAAGTTTTAGTTTGCAGCTTCCATCCCCCGGTCAAGTCCATTCCACCACCCTTTGAGGCACCCTGTTATTAAAACCTGCAATAATGTCCCACCCTCTTAGTAGATCATTCAGGCTTACCACATTGACTCTTTACTAATCTGAGACCAATGTGCAACCCTTACCATTTTTGCAGTGCTCTTATGCTTCTCAGATTTGGGGCAACATTTTTTCTCCTTGGTGGGAGAAGTGTTGACAGCACCCTCTGATGTGGTGGACCTATTCTAAGCCACATATAATGAGATGTTCTACACAAAGACAGATGGTTGACGTTTTCCCCATTCTCCCAGCACAGAACACAAACATGGTGTGAAAGAGACCAATTTTTGCACACATAATATTATCAAAATTGAAAGAAGCTGGACTTCCTAGACTAGGAAGATCATATCCACAGAAAAAAAAAAATATATTGAAACACTTCAATTAGAATACTACGGAGATGCCAAGCCACCATAAAAATACCCAATAAGTGAACCAGGAAAGCCAATCCCCACTCCCCGGTATACTGCCATCAATGCCTCTATTGACCAAATTCTCTCTCCCTTGCTGCAAGGCAATTAACATTGTTACTTTGCTTGGGTTCCCCACAGCAACACTGTTAATAGTTCCTTTTTTTTTTATTTTTTATAATTAAACTGTTAATAGTTCTTTTGAGATGATACACTTCACTACTCATCTTCTTACCTTTATGGTCTTCTGAGTTCTCTTTTATTTTTGATTACCCGACATGAAATACATGGTCATAAGGCTTTGCACTGATTCTCTTTATTAATTTGGATTTCAAAACAAATAACCTGCTTAAATCAATCTTGAAACAATTTGGGCGAACAAGAATTAATTTAGCTATTACTGTTCTTCATAGCATGTCACATCTCTTAAGAAATAGCTTATTAGTTTTACCATACAAGCAGTTCAGGTGGACCAGACCCAGACTGAAGTTTTAAATAGTTCTGATCTTCTACTTTTTTTATCCCAAGTTCTGATCTTTCACATGTTGACAATTTCCTCAATCATTCACTGTAACATTTTTGGTTGGCTCAAAGAGAAATCATTGGAATGTGATGGTTTATAAAATTGGGATCCATGAGATACTGAGATGTCAAAGGTATGAATTATGACCCATCAGTTGCTGAACCTAAATGTTCTCCACAGCCACCAATACAATGCAATACTTTACGGGTTTGTAGAGAAATTCCATTGCCTCAAAAACGAAAAAGTAAACAAACTAAAAGGAAAATGGATAAGTGACATGCTTTTCTGAATGATCATAATACTTGTTGAGCTTCACTGGATGGAGGGGAAGAAGAAGAAGAAGAAGAAATGTGTTGATTAGACAAAACTTTAAGTTTTTCCCTTACTTATTGGTTCAAATTCTTAAGTCTTTGAAAAGAAGAAGAAGAAGAAGAAGAAGAAGAAGAAGAAGAAGAAGATGTGGTGGAAGAAATGTGTTGATTAGACAAAACTTTAAGTTTTTCCCTTACTTATTGATTCAAATTCTGAAGTCTTTGAGGGTTCAATACAGCAGTTAAGAATGCTTGTGTTGATTAAACCCTAACAAATAAGAAAATAATAAAAAGAAATTAGTTTATAAACACAAAAAAAATGAATATTTTTGTTTAATAATGTCTATTTTATAATTATAATCTCAAAAAAGTAACAAAATAAAAGTATTTTATAAGACAGTATACAAAACTGCTAGGCGACTGGGCGAGGCGAGCCTCCAAGGGCGCCTTGTTGCCTAGGTGTCGCCTTGACAACTATGGCCTGGAGGTGCGCCTCCAAGCGAGGCACTCCCAAAATGCCTTGAGGCGCATGTTGGGGGCGCTGACACCTTTGAGGCGTACGCCTCATGCGCTTTTCCATGAGGCGTGCTAGAGGTGTACGCCTCATGAACACCTCATATAAAAAGACTGAAAGAAAAAAGAAAAAAGGGAAAGGAAAGGAAAAGAAAAGAAAGGGAAGGGAAAGAAACAGAAGGAAGAGAGAGAGAGAGAGAGAGAGAGAGAGAGAGAAGGAAAAGGAAGGGAAGATCTCCCCCCCCCTTTTACTAATGCTATGCATCTTTATTCTTCTTAATATAAAATATTTTTATTAAAAATAAAGAAAAAATTAGATCCTCCCTTCCTCCTGACCCCCCTCCTCTTAAGGAGGCATAAGCCTCCTTGTGTTCGGGAGGCTTACGCCTCACACCTCTAGGTAGTGGAACGCCTTGCGTCATGCCTCTGCATTTTAAAACATACCTTCCCAAATCTTTGTAACTTTGGAAGTATAAAGTATATACAAAAATTAGCAATCAAAGAGATGACAATGTAACTAAGACATGTACAAACCTTTGTAACTTTGAAAGTATAAAGTATATACCAAAATTAGCAATGAAAGAGATGACAATGCAACTAGGACATGTACAAACCCTTGCTTACTATTTGCACAAAATGATCTGAACATTATAATTTAGAGCATAGCTATTCACAAACTTGATTGAAAGTACCAATGAAAATGATATATATTTTTTCATTCGATTCTTTCTTTATACCATGCTCATGGATATTCATCATCACTAACATACAAAACTTTTAGCATAATAAATAACAATAAGGTATCCATTCTAGGAGAAATTAACAAGTTGGAGATTGAGTGAAGCGAACTACTCATTAGAAAGGATAAGTAGGGAAGAATGAAATGAACACAGATAATCACATCATCTTGATGTATGGAATTTAATATTAATCCTGTTAGGGAGATGAAATAAACCTCACTAAAGAGATACAGTCCGTCTATAGAGTATTTCATCATCACTCTCATCTTCTTCTTCTGATACAATATCACTCCCTGGCATCTCTAATTTACCACCCATACAAAATGATGGTCCCATACTCTCTGTTTCAATATAATCTGCCTGCAGCCTCTCTTCAAACCTCTGGTCACTACAGTTAAGAAACCAAGCCAAACTACACCTAATCCCCTTGCTTGATAACTTCTGATACCTTGGTTTGATCCTTGACTCCAAGCTGTATGTAAAGTACTCTGGGAACTCCACAAGCTCTTGCAGAGGTCGCTTCATTTCACTCTTAAAGAAGTAATAACTGTTCTTCATTAACTCAACTCGCAGAGCAACAAGTTGGGGGCACTTTACAACCATCTTTGCCACATCGTCAGCTGGTATACCCCGCCCACGTAGGAATTCAATGGATTTCAATATGACACTTTGGTTAAGGCTAACAATTTGAGGCATCTTCTCTATTACGCGTGCGAATTCATCAGGGTCAATCTTGAGCTTTAGGTTAAAGAAGTATTGCTGGGAAGACAACTTAGCCTTCAATGGAAGCCCGAGTATCTGAGGATACTGAGCAATAACTGAAGCAAGTGTGTCCCTTCGAATTCCAAAACTAACCAAGCAGTCTACATTTGGTTTCATGGTTTCTTCCAAGTCATAGCCGAGGATGTATGCTCGTTTTTCAAACATCCGAGCCAAGATCTTCTTCGGAAGCCCCAAGGAGACCAAGTAATCAACAATGGGCTTAATCATCGTCCCCACTCTCATTCCCAGGAAGTAAGGGTACTGAGTTACCATTGGCCCAATATCTCTCGGGTTGACTCCAATGCTGACAAGATAAGCGACTGAGGTGCTCATCGTACCTTCCAGCTTAAAGCCCAGAAGCTCAGGATACTTCTGCAACACATAACCAATATCCTCCCTTTCGACATCTAGACCCCGAAGGAACTTCACCACAGGAACAAGCTCAACGACCACACTAGCATGAAGCACCTGCGGATAATTCTTCACGAATTCCCCGAGCTTCGATCTCGGAATTCCAACTTTCTCCAAATAACCCAAAACAGGGATCAGATTCTTCCGAACACTACATCCTAACATTAACGGGTACTCGTTCATGTCGTCAATCGTTAACCCAAGTTTTTGAAGGAACTCCACTCTCTCTTTCATGACCTCGACCGTCGACGGTAGCTCCAGATGTTCCAATTCATCCGGAATTATTCCCAAGCTCTTCAAATAGTCGCAGATTATGACGCGAGAGACAAGCTTCTCCTTTCGTCCTTGAATCACACCCCAAGTCACTGACGGCATCTCGTACTCGGGGAATTTGCTGGACTGCGTCGAGAAGAAGCTTTTTTGAACCCTAGGGCTTGAAAGCTGAACTGTTTTTGTCTGTTGAATCCATGCGGTTTGAGGGGTCTGAGAAGAATCATTGGATGGTGTGGGTGAAGCATGAGCGAGAGAAACTGATGCAAAGAGGTTCCGATTCAAGATGAGATTTGAAGGTCTTCTTCTGAACAGTAAGCTCATTTCAAAAACACTAAAACCCTAGACGAGATATATTAGGTATTAATCCACATATGTAAGATTTAAAGAATTGAAGGGGTAGAAGTAGAACTAACAAGGGTTTTTTTCTCTACCAAAAAAACCTTTTAAATGATTTGACTCAGTGAAATAACTACTCCCAGCAATATCAACAACTATAGAATAATAGAAGTTCGGAGCGAAGAGCGACCGAGCGAGAGAGAGGGAAATGAGTCAACGAGGCACTGCGCCCGTGGCGAGGGGTAGGGGGAGCATAATTCGGTTTTGGTGTTTTCGGTTCGGTTATTTCGAAAAATCGGTTCGATTTCGGTTTTAAAAATCGATTTGCCAAACTTCGGTTTTCGGTTTCGGTTGTGAGATTTAATAGTTCGGCTAACGGAAAAAACCAAATTTTTAAGGGGTAAATCAATAAATATACAAATATAATAAAAAGCCCAAAGGTTATTAGCCTTTGGTCAAAACCTAAAAAGTTAAACTTTTAAGACAAATATAGTGAAAAGCCCAAAGGTTATTACCCATAGGCCAAAACCCATTAGTCTTTGTCTCTTTAACCATCGACCTTCATCTTCAAGGTTCAACATCCGGTGGTGAGCGTTTGAGCAAGAAAGTAGCAGCGGTGAGCGTTTGAGTCGGTGAGTCCCTTGTAGCGGTGAGCGTTTGACGGTTTGAGCAAGAAAGTAGCAGCAAGCTACGAGTTCCAGTTCCACCGCACTACTCCAAGGTTCAACATCCAACAAACCAATTTTTCTGGCAGACGGCGGCAAGTGATAGAGTCCGGTGGTTCTTCTTTAATCTATAGTTTTTCGGTTCATTTTAGTTCCCTCCCTGTTTTCTTCTTTGCCATTTGAATCTTTAAGTACAAGTATTTTGTTTTCTATTTTTCCCTTTTAATCTTCAGTTCTTCCTGGTATTTTTGTTAGCCACCGAATCTGGACTGCGAAAAATTTTTAACCACCAGATTCTTTAGTTTTTAAGTGCTTTGCTTAAAATTTGTACCGTAAATTTTATATGCATTTGCACAAATGCATAGGAAAGATCGAGAGTAGCAAGCAAATTCGATTTTAACCGAATCCCGAAGTAACCGAAAAAAATTTTCAGTTCGGTTTGTTCGGTTTTTGCAAAGTTCAGTTTCGGTTCGGTTTTCCAAATAGGTATATCAGTTTTTGAAAATTCGGTTTATTCGGTTCGGTTTTTAACCGAACAAACCGAATACCCACCCCTAGTGGCGGGTGTAAAGTGAAATTTGGAGTCCGATAAAGGTAGACCTAGAGGTGTAAAACGGGCCGGACCATGCCGCCCTCCCCTGGGATAACTTGGGGGGTCAGCCCAGCACAGCTCATGGCCCAAGCTTGTGTGGATCCATGCCATGTTATGAGCCGGTCTGGTCCATGGGTCAAGCCTTAGGCTAGGGCGGGCCATGGAATGGGTCAAAGTTATTTATTTAAAAAATTAAAAAAAAACTTAAAATTTTAATTTTATATGAATTTTGATGTATATAATTGCTTATATATATAATAATTAAATAAATTAGTATAAATAACTTTGATGCACGACCCATACATCTAAAACCTTAAGCCCAGTATGGCCCACGAATTGTCGTGTTAAGCCAAAGGCGACACGACCCAATTTACACCTCTAGGGTAGACCTATTCACTTGTCAGGCCGGGCTTTCACTCTTTACTAACAAAGTGGCCGAGCCTAGGCCTGAGCCCGATCCTCATAAAAAGCCTAAAGCTCAACCTGGTCACCTAAAAATTTAAATTTGCAAGATCTCACCTGGAAATTGTAGATTTATTTTTGGGTAAAGTATCTCTATGGTTTAGGAAATTGATTAATTCTATATTAATTACATATTATATAAGTACTCTTAAATTTTTTGAAAATTATTTAAAACCTCCTTTCTCGTTAACTTTCGATCACATGACATATATTTTTAAAAATTCGTAAAGCACCCTTTATAGTTATGGTTCGTCATATAATTTAATTGTTTTTCTGGACCACTTTGTGAGAATGTTCGCTGTTGCTGAGAGGAGGATACACCGTTGTAGGTGGTAGACAAGTAGCTGCCATCTTCCCAAGTAATCTCTCCAAAAGTAAGCTGGTGTTGGTAGTTCTAGGAGTATCAACGTCTTGTAGTTGCTGAGAGGAGGATACACCGTTGTAGGTGGTAGACAAGTAGCTGCCATCTTCCCAAGTAATCTCTCCAAAAGTAAGTTGGTGTTGGTAGTTCTAGGAGTATCAACGTCTTGTAGTTGTTGCCCTTCCAACTTAAAGGTGTAAAACGGGCCGGCATGGCACAGCCCACGGGCCACCCTTGCAAAGTGTGAGTCTTGCCGCCCTCTCTTAGGATAACTTAGGGGGTCGGCTTGGCATGAACCATGGCCCAAGTCCGATGGGCCCGTGTCATGCCATATCGTAGGTCGGGTTGGTCTGTAAGCCAGGCCAAAGCTATTTTATTTAAAAAAATTGAAAAAAGAAATTTAAGTTTTAATTTTATATGAATTTTGATATATATAATTGCTTGTATATACAATAATTAAATAAATTAGTATAATAAAATTGAAAACAACTGTTTATTTTATTAATATATTATATAATTATGATGTATATAATCTATTATATTATATATATAATAATATATATGGGTCGTATAGCACGACCTACCGGCCTAACCCACAGACCTAAAACCCTAGGCCGAACACGGCCCATACGATCTATCAGGCCTAGCACAGCCCACAACCTTTTTACTCTTTGCGTGGGTAACTATTGCCATTTTATTTTGGTAGAAGAAAACAAATCCGGAGATGGTGGGTGGGGTGGGGGGTGGGGTTTAAGTCAAGTATGGAAAAAGTATTCTACTCTTCCTCGTTGTTGCCAATCATTGTTGTTCAGTTGTTCTTACATGAGATGCAAGGATTTGATATTGTTCAGTAGAGATTTCTCCATATGATTTTAAGTTTCCAATTTTTTACTCTGTTCATTACTTTTGACCTTAAAATCCTAAAGTTCCCTTTTATTATAGAACAACCATTGCCTGTACATTGAGATGCTTGTCATACTTTCAATCATGGCCTTGACATTCTCAATGGTATACCATATTTTGAGATCCAGTTTGATAGTTCTTTGAGCGGGCATATTGACAAAGGTGTGTATTATGTCTTCTGTACAAAATACTGCATAGAGATTAGATCCACTTTAAATGTTATAATCTATCACCACAACTTGATTCCTGCATGAACATGAGGAAAGACACATTGATGCAACAAATTCAGGGCCATTGATTCATCAATTTTGGGCATGCCTCTCACCTCTGTACACTCTTTTTCGTATATGGATGATGATCCACTAAGAATTGCCTTATGGAACAAAATTAATAATAGTTTGAATTGATTTGAACTCACCATTACCTTTATCGTACGGTTGGTGCTAATCTTCTTCATTAAGAGATGAGCATTCATTGTAGATTCAAGGATGAAAAGATCACATGTGTTTCCATTTACAGTGTGTTGATCCTTAATCATTGTGCTTTCATCTACAATGTGATTTAAATACTGTCGCACCCTCACCGTCACAAGAATTGCAACATACTTCGTCGTCGAGAGGTTTTACCATCTTCAAAACGTCATTGTCAGAGTTGCGATCCACTTCTTCATATTCTTCAATTTTTCAACAGTTGGGTTTCATTTTGAAAATTTGAGAAACTATGTAGAGAAAATTTGACATTTTGTTTTTTTTTTTTTTCAATTAGTGTCTAACGATGATGTCAATTGTACTTTAAGACAATATGTAAACAGTAAAAGTAGAGTTACTTAATTTCGTAAACCATAAGGGTACTTTAAGAAATTTGCTCTTTCTTTTTAGCCTTCGATTCATAGGTCAATGTTCTAATTTAATATTCAGATCAAACCATATGCAAATCCTGGTTCAATCCAATTGAGTATTAAACCATCTAGTTCATAACTCAATAAAGTTATGAATCTATGGTATAGAAATCAGATGTAATGTTAGACAGTTTTGTATGCCCTTAGCTCCAATCAAATTTGATTTCTTTTGACATTTAGTGTAAATAAATAAAGTACATGTTTGATTCATGTTGTGTGGTATATTTCTGTGTAAGACCCTTAAACTAGACGTTTAATGAGACTCGTGTTAATTTAGAACATTCACAGCCGTTGAATAAGTCTGGGAATATTTATCCTATCAAGGCTGACACTGGTGTGCTGCCAAGTGTTGGGGTGGCTTGTCTTAGCTGCCAAGGTGAGACCCAATGCACATGTAGTGTATGATTACTTGAATCCTTGAACTGGACCAGATTTTCAGTATTGCCCTGGACCTTGGAGATTGATGGGCAAAACTGGAAAGTTACACCTGATCCCTAGACTCGATTATGATACTGCATTAAGTGTCAGATTGGGCTGTCTTTGATATGCCAATCAGTGAGATCCTTAGCGGGGGTCAAAACCTGGGTATGTTGGGACAGTCTGAGAATTCATCTAAGTGGGTGATCATAGTGACAGGATCAGCCCCTTTGTCGGACAAAGGTAATGATCGGGGATGCACTCTTTGATGGAAACCAAACTGCTAGTAGTTGATTTCAATCGTTAGAATTTTGTTTTGCAAATTTTATATATATGATGTATTATACGGTTTCAAAATGTTTGCAAATGGTTTTAATTCCTGTGATCCATGTGAGTAGAGAGTGTAGCACTGTTCCTTGTAGCCGAGGGAGATGTCATCTCTTGTCAGGCAGTGTTTGATTATTATGAGCTGAGAGGTTAAGTGTAAGGGCATTTAGGGTCACACCTGATGGGCTAATTTTGCATCTGCCCACAGTCCCTAGGTTTTTATAAGATGGCTTGGCCTAGGGATCACTTATTGTAAGTGTTGGGCCCATAGAGTCCATGTGATGGGCTCAAGGGGTTCACTGGGCTTTTCAGTGAATTCGGCTAGGCCTTGTAACAAAGGCTGGGCTGAACCCATGTGGTTGATATGTAGATTAATGCTTGGGTCCCACACCATATAAATAAGCCCAACTGGGCAGCAGTTTGGAAACTTATTGAGCACTGATTACTTATTGGGCCTAAAGCCCATTTCGACCTAGACTGATATGATCACCCACTTAAGGGGGCGTATCTGGGATTAGGGTTACCTAAAGGATTAGAGTTTTAACCCTTTCCACTCTTGGAGACCAAATTCAAATGTGATTTGAATCTGGTACCCTCCTGATAAGATCAGGAGTGGGTTGACCTAATCTGCAGATAGGATTAAGATTATCCCATATCCAAATACTGATTTGGATTGGGGTAACTCCTAATGGGATTAAGAGGTTTCTTAATCACTAAGAAAAGAGGAAACCCTAATCTTAAATTAAAATAATTCGACCTAGGGTTTTGCAGTAACAACTTCTGCAATCTGAGATAGGATCTCATCTTCCTAAGCTGAAATTTGCATCCACGCCACTTTCATCATTAGGAACTCTTCCAGCCGCCGCCACCTTATTGCTTGGTTCAAACTCCTTTGAAGGGAAGATCAAGAAACTGGTTCTTGAGATCAGTCTTTGCTGAAAGGCTGATTTGGTTCAGTGCTCTAAGCTTCCAACGGATTCTTGCGAAGAGTTTGGTACGTAGGACGTACACTGTTGGTTCTGCCCCACCATCGCTGTGTCATCTTCAGCAGGAGCAGATCTTGGATACTTCTTTGGGCGTGAACACCGACGTTGGGAGATCTTGATTCTCCGTATCAGGTATAACCCTTCCCTTGTTCTTTGGTTCAGATCTGGTTTGGTTTGGTTTAAGTAGGTCATTGAATAATTGATTCTAAAATAAGGGAATACGATTCCCGGTTGATTGAAGGGAGACAAAATTTTGAAATTCGCCCACCTATTTCGTTGCTTTCTTGGCGTCCATACGTTGAATTTCTCCCTCCTTTCATGTAATGCATAAAATCTAGATAAATTAAACGCATAAAAATTAAAATTTGAAAATGCCTTTTAGATCTAAATGACTTGTGAGTTACAATTACAAGTTATCCTTGGTTATACTCCAAATCAAAATTTGAATCTCATATTCTTCGGAGAGAGAATCTTATACAATATACATTGAAAAGTTATCCTTGGTTATACTCCAAATCAAAATTTGAATCTCATATTCTCTAGAGAGAGAATCTTATACAATTTGATACGCTGAATGGTGTATTAAGTTTTGTATCAACACACTTCTTTTAGGCCCCGTTCATTTTTCGGTAAGTTACTTATTCGGGTAAATGCAATTACCTAGGTAAGTTTTTCTTGGGAAACACTTATCTGGGTAAGTGCATTTACCTATGTTCTTTTATTTTCTAGGTAAATAAGCTAATAATCATTTTAGCCATAAAAATCCATTATTAAAAGGGGTATTTTTGTATCACTCAAGTGTTAGCAACTTTCCCCCTAGGTGGAAAAGTTATTTACCCACCTAGGAGATAGGTATCACTTACTTGGTCCCCACATAAATAAACTTTCCTTAGCCCTCACATAAATCTGAAAAATGAATATGGGATTCTTGGTCAATGGGATTTTGGTTCCCATTGACCAACTTTCCCCCTCTCAAAATCCAAAAAAAGAACACCCCTTTGGGGTAAAAGACTTAAACCTTCTTTTATATTTCTCATAAATACTAAAACCTCCATCTTTTTCTGAAATGAACCAACACCTCCCTTTTAAATGTTGTGATTGGACAAATACCTCCCCTTCATTTATAATCCATCAACAATCGTTTTCATCTAACAACATCTAGTGTGAGATTTTTTTGAAAAAATCCATTGTTGCCCCTTTGGTCATAATCAACATAAAGGCTCCCACTCTTTCATCGTCCTTGTCCATGTTGTCCAAACCCCAATAGAGTAAGGTGGTTACAACACTTAGATGTGAAACGACATGAGCAACAAAGACTTTTGTAGAAGCCATGGTTTTCGAACTGCCATTGACTAAGATGGTTGGACCGTTTGGCCTGGGAACTGATTAGGTAACCGGTTCTGTTTTACCCCAAACCTAGTCTCTGGCCAAAACTGTTGAATCGGTCAATCACCAATTGATCCAAGAGATCGATCCATTAACTCGTTCGACCCATTCAACGGTTTTGGTTGTTTTTTGTTTTAATTATTTTTTAAGTTTTTGTTAGAATAGGTCATTTGTTCGAATCTAACAGTTGAACTGTTGAGCTGAAAATTGGTGCTGGCCAAAATGATTCAAATTCTGGGTCATTTTTTAAAACATTAGTAGAAGCCATGGTGAAGCTAGGAGTTTGTTGATGTTTATGTTGAAGAAGATAGTCCTCATTTCCTCTCCCAACAAACACTATGTCATAATCCCCACACTTTGGTACTGAAAAACAAAAAATCCCCACCCTTTCACCCCAGTTTTTTCATTAATTGATTCATTCATTAATCAATTGAACTACAACTACAGAACTACTATACCTTTTGCAGTTTTTCTCCTTGTAGTGGAGAAGAAAGAGTTCAGATCGACTTATTGGTCATATGGGAATTATATGAAACTCGAGATGGATGTTCCATGGATTCCACTATGAAATCATAAGGCTTTAACGATGCTAAGTTGAAGAGGCAAAGGCGAGTTGCAAAATATAAGATCTACACTGCCAATGGAAAGGTCAAGGTTTCTTTTATGAAAGGAAAGAATTTAGTTGGATTAAGAATAAGTGCCTTGAGAACGTTCGTGGCTTCTGGGGGGAGGAGAGGAAGAAAGTGTGAAACCATAAAAAGAAACAGATAAACAGAGAAAAAAAAACACAAAAAATAAAAGAAATAGAACATCCATTTGATTTTACGGGAATGCCTTTGATTACATCCTTGAATTTTTTTTTTAATCCATGGTAGTTGCATATAGCTTGAGAATGCATCCATAGTTCATTTTTTTTTTTATAAAGACAGAAGGGGCTATACAAGAGGGGGATAGCACGTCCCCAGAAATCAGCAAAACAAATAAGAGAAAGATGAGGGGGAGGGAAGAAAGATTAAGAACAAAGAAGCCAAAAAAAAAGAAAGTGCCTCGCGAGTCAACCAATCTGCAGCCTAATTAGTCTCTTGAAACACGTGCTTGTACCTTAATCCTCTATCAAACATTCTCTTCATCTGAATGCATTCTTTGATAATGTTAGTTATGCTCCAAGGAGGGACTATTTTTTGGTTGAGACATGAAATAACGAGCTTGGAGTCGCCTTCAATAATGATAGGAGACTCTTTGAAATTCCAAGCCATATTTTGGGCTTCCCAAGTCACCCAAGCTTTAGTTTGGTTGATGGTGGAAACCCCTAACTTAAGCGCTTTCAAGGTGGAAACCCCAAGTCAACCAAGCTTTAGTTTGGTTGATGGTGGACTTCCCAAGTCACCCTAACTTTAGCTTGGTTGGGCTTCCCATCACTATTGTAGGAAGCATCGAAATTAATCTTGATATAGTTGATATTTAGGGATTTCCATACTATAGGCTTCTGGTGCTCAGTATCACATTCACCAATGAATTCTTTGATGCTCTCTAAATTTTCTAAAAAAAGATTCATCACCCTTTCCAAGACCATTGGAGGGGGAACAAACTTGTTATTAAAAACTCTTTGATTCCTATTTTTCCAAATTGTCCATAGGATAAACACTAGTTTCTCTCTTATATGAGCACTCCCGTCCCCCTTGTTCTTTCCAATACGAAACCACCACTCCACAATAGAGTGATCATTCCCATTACGACCTTCAATACAGGGGTTAATTGTAGCCCAAATCAGATAAGAGAAATCGCAATAACTAAAAATATGGTCGGTGTCCTCAACTTTCCCACAAAAACAATAGGAATCATCTATGCCAAAACCTTTCTTTCTAAGATGATTTTTGTAGGAAGTCTGTTTTGGAGAAGGCATAAAAAAGTTTTTTATTTTTGGAGGGCAATTGAATTTTCAGATATTAGTAAGCCAATCCTTCGAATCATTTTGCTCAACCACGCAAGAGCATTTCAAAGAATATGTCGATTTGATAGTGAATTCACCTTAATTAGGATTGTAGCCCTAAATTAATTTATCCTCCAAACTCAAAGAGATGAAAATCAATTTTATTATCTGCCAAATCTAGTCAGGAACTATCCTACCAACTTTATCTTCAACCCAACATTTTCTCTGATGATCAATCTAAGTCCGATACATACATATTATTATCCATATTTGTTAACAACGAATGATTGCAAAGGAAGAAAAGGGATTATACCGAGGAACTAGAATTTGGAATAGAACAAAGAACGAGAATTTGTAAGAGATCTCTTTTATGCATGTCTAAAATATCTTTTTATTTGTTAATTGCATTTTCACGATAACCTGTAGAGCTGCAACCATTAAAGCTTCAAGATGTCGGTGGTCAATGAAATCAAACAAATTGGATGCTATTGGAGCTGATGATCAGTTTTGAAGTGCTTAAAAACTACGTTTTCAAGTGTCTAATATATTTAATTAATGTTGCTACGGTAGTGTTTTTTGACTTTTACAATATTAGACTTTTTAATTCCTCTATTAAATATAACTGTTAATATCCATGGTAAGGGAGGTCTTAGTCCATTTTGAAAAAGGAAGGGAGGTTTTAGTATTTGGAGAAGTGTCAATGAAGGTTTAAGTCTTTTATTTTATTTATTTTTTAACTTTTCTTTAAACATGTTTAGGGGAGGTCGGTTAAAGGCTTGGCTACCCCTTGAAACAAGTCTTACCCTAGAACTCCTCTTATTTTGTGTATCAGTGACCCACCGATACGATATGTATCGATACTTCAAGCCTTGCTTGATGGTGGTGGTTGTTATGTGCCGCTAGCTGTTGTGGGTGAACTAGTGAAGTGCCACCATTACTACTCTCATCAGCTACCACTATGGGTGAAGAAGGACGATGCCATTGGTCACTGCTTGGCCTTGTGTGGTGAAGGAAACCTTCCAACTCCAATGTGAAATATAAAGGAGAGGAGGAAATGCTGGGCTAGGGTTTGGGTTACTAATATATATATATATATATATATATATATATATATATATATATATATATATATGTTAGATATATCATAGTTAAAAATAAACTTAAATGCTTGTAGCAAATATGAAGGGATGAGAGATTCATCATATGGATAGCCAAACCCTGCAGGTAGGTAGGGCGAAATTTAAAAAATTTCTCTCTCTCCCATATGGGAATCATATTCCCTATTTTAGAAAACTGCATTTTCAATGATCAATCTTGAACCCTAAATCGGACCAGATCTGAAACCAAAAGGTAGAAGAAGGATGTACCTGATACGGAGTAACAGTAACTCCCAATGAAAGTGTTCACGCCCAAGGAAAACGCCAAAGACTGCTCCCACTGAAGATGACACAGCGTAGGGTGGAGCAGAATCAGCAGGTGGTTCTTCAGCAAGAACCAAACTCTTCAGCAAGAATTCGATGGAGGGTGTGAGAGCACGACTTCAGATCAGTTTTCACCAAAAACTGATATCATGAACACTTCTTAATCACTCCTACTGGTGGAGAACGAATTGGCAATGGTGGCAACAATAGAGGGAGGCAAGAGCAAAAGATGGCGTCAGTCTTATTGGAGTTGTCTTCTCTCTTGAATCTATAATCAGCTTGGGTGAATTGGGGTTCGCCCTCATCCTCTATTTATAGACTTAAAGAGAGCTCCTCCTAATTCTATTAGGACTCTCTTTAGATAAAGATCAGTCCTCTGAATCTTATTAGGAGTTTCCTAATCCAAATCTTTATTTGGATCTAGACTCTCTGAGTGGATAGGGATAACTCCCTATCATATCTGTTGATCTAAGTCCTAGAACCGCCCCTCTTTAATTAATCAAATTAAACTAGTTCGATTTGGGCTTTAGGCTCATTAAGTCCATGTGCTCTCATATCCTCCAAACTGCTGTCCAGTTGGGTATTCTTGTATGGCGTGAGACCCAAACATTGATCTACACATCAGCCACATGGGTTCAGCCCAGCCTCTGTTACAAGGCCTGGTCGAATTCACTGTAAGAAACAGTGAACCCCTGAGCCCATCACCATGAGTTCTTAATGGGCCCAACACTTACACTAAGTGGTCCCTAGGTCAAACCACCTTATAAAAACCCAAGGACTGTGGGCAGATGCAAGATTAGCCCATCGGGTATTACCCTCAATGGTCTTACACTTAACCTCTCAGCCCATAATGATCAAACACTGCCCAACAAGAGAGGACCTCTCCCTCGGTTGTAAGAAACAGTGTTGCACTCCCTACTCACATGGATCCCGGGAATTAAAACCTTTTGCAAACATTTTGAAACCGTAATATATATATGTATATCTCTATATAAATATATTTTGCAAAATAAATTTCAACGATTGAAATCGGCTACCGGCAGTTTTGGTTTCCATCAGAGAGAGTGCATCCCCGGTCATTCACTTTGTCCGACAAAGGGGTTGATCCTGTCACTATGATCACCCACTCAGATGAATTCTCGGATTGTCCCAACATACCCAGGTTTTGACCCCCTCTAAGGATCTCACTGATTGGCATATCAAAGGCAGCCCAATCCGACAACTAGTGCAGTATCATAATCGAGTCTAGGGGTCAGGTGTAACATTCCAGTTTTGCCCATCAATCTCCAAGGTCCAGGGCAATATTGGAATTCTGGTTCGATTCAGTGTTTCAAGAAAACTCACACTACATGTACCTCAGGTCTCACCCTGGCAGCTGAGACAAGCCACCCTAACTAACTTGGTGGCACATCAGTGTTAGCCTTGGCAGGATAAATCTCCCTAGATCTATCCAACGACTGTGAAGATTCTAAACTAACACGAATCTCATATGTGTCCAGTTTAAGGGTATTACACAGAAACACACCACAATAACATGAATCAAATATGTACTTTATTCATTTACATTAAATGTCATAAGGTACATCATTCTGATTGGAGCTAAGGGCATACACTGTCTAACAGAATAAATATTATTATTAAATTTTGTATTTTAATTCTATCATAAATAAAAATAACTTTTATTTTAACAATTATTTTTATTTAATATGATGAATATATAACATTATAAATGTTCTCAAATGTTTTTGGCAAAACTTTGTACATTTTCATTTTCATTTTTGGTGTTCTATCTTTCTTTAAATATTTAATATTCAATTATGACATCATGGGTTTCTTTGAAAAGTTGGATCATTGACCCATCATCTAGATAAGAAATTAGGTTTGCGTTTGGATTAGTTTTAAATTAGGGAAAATTATAGTCAAAGTTGGTTGTACATTTAAAATTAGGCTATAGTTGGTCTAAGAACCAACAAAACTCTAACAACTGGCTATACATTTCAAATTATAAAATCCCCGCCATGTCATCAAAGGCTTATGTGGTTGTTGGACACAACAAAAGGCTTATACCGAAATTGTCATTTAATGTTGGGTGATTGGAAAATACGAAAAGGTTTTTATTTTATCTCACGCTCCCTCCCTCCCTCCCTCCCCCCTCTCTCTCTCTCTCTCTCTCTCTCTCTCTCTCTCCCCACTCTCTCATTCTCAGAGTCGTCTCTCTCTATTCAATGACCGTGTGATTTAAAAATGGTTTTTTGGTTTCTGTATTTATGTTCTTCCTATCAATTTTTCTTATTCTCTTTCTATCTATTGTTCTCCCTCAATCTCTCTCGTTCTCTTTTTCTCTCCCGCTCCCTCTCTCATTCTTTTTTTTTAATTTTTCTTACACACTTATATGGTATTAATCGGATCGTATAAAATAACATAAGACCAATTTGGTATGGTTCAAAAATCATTACACCAATTTGATAAAAATTCACAAGAAACTCTTGGCTATGAAATTTACACCAACTTGATAGAAATTTATAGCTTGATTGTACAAGTAGTTGGTCCCTTTAGTTCTTTTTTATGGTCTTATTAATATTGTACAAGTTTGTAAGAAAAAAAAGAAAAACAAAAGAGGGAACAGGAGAAAGACTAAGGGAGAACGATAAATTAAGAGAGAGAGAGAGAGAGAGAGATTTTGATTTGGCTACAAATTGAAGCTGATTCATATGCATAACTATTGATAAAAGTTTATCTTGATTTATGTGTGCACCAATCATTGGGGGAAGCTTCATTTTAATGCTTCCCTCTATTTGTTTTGTTGATGTGGCGTTTAATTATCAATGAATGGTTTATCTTTTTCTTGGTTTTGAAGACAAATTAAGTAAAAGCATTTATTTAATGAGCGAAAGCTATACCAAATCTAGTATCTCTCTCTCTCTCTCTCTATATATATATATATATAATATTAAAGAAAGGTTTTCATGTTATAGCCTTCACCATTCAGACATGTGGCTTTTTCAAATTTAGACACAACATTTTCTGAGAAGTTATTGTTAAAGCACACAACCCACTACCACCATTCAAATAAGTGGCCTTTGTTGGACAGTTTTGTATGCCCTTAGCTTCAATCATTTTGATGTACTTTTGTTATTTAGTGGAAATAAATAAAGTGCATGTTTGATTCATGTTGTTTGGTTTAATTCTGTGTAAAACCCTAAAACTGGACATTTGTAGAGACTCATGTTAGTTTTAAATGTTCACAGCCGTTGGATAAGTCTGGGGAGATTTATCCTGTCAAGGCTGATACTGGTGTGCCACCAAGTGTTGGGATGGCCTGTCTCAGCCATCAGGGTAAGACCCGAGGCACATACAGCATGGGATTACTTGAATCCTTGAACCGGACCAGATTTCCAGTCTTGCCCTGGACCTTGGAGATAGATGGGCAAAATTGGAAAGTTACACCTGACCCCTAGACTCGATTATGACACTTCACTAGGTGCTGGATCAGGCTGCCTTTGATATGCCAATCAGTGAGATCCTTAGTGGGGATCAAAACCTGGGTATGTTGGGGCAGTTTGAGAAATCATCTGAGTGGGTGGTCATAGTGACAGAATCAGCCACTTTGTCGGACAAAGGGTAATGATCGGGAATGCACTCTCTCTGATGGAAACCAAACTGCCGGCAGTTGATTTCAATCGTTGGAATTTTGTTTTTGCAAAATTAATATATTTACATATATATGTACGGTTTCAAAATGTTTGCAAATGGTTTTAATTCCCGGGATCCATGTGAGAGGAGAGTGCGGCACTGTTCCTTGCAGCCGAGGGAGAGGTCCTCTCTTGTCGGGCAGTGCTTGATCATTAAGGGCTGAGAGGTTAAGTGTAAGACCATTTAGGATAATACCTGATGGGCTAATCTTGCACCTGCCCACAGTCCCTGGGTTTTTATAAGATGGCTTGGCCCAGGGACCACTTAATGTAAGTGTTGGGCCCATAGGGTTCATACGATGGACTCAAGGGGTTCATTGAGATTTTCAGTGAATTTGGCTGGGCCTTGTATTAAAGGCTGGGCCGAACCCATGTGGCTGGTGTGTAGATCAATGCTTGGGTCCCACGCCATACAAAGAAGCCCAACTGGGCAGCAGATTGGAAACTAATTAAACACTGAATACTTAATGGGCCAAAAGCCCATTTCGAAGTGGGCTGATATGATCACCCATCAATGGGGCGAATTTGAGATTGAAGTTAGCAAAAAGGATTGGGCTCTTAGCCTTATCCACTCTTAGAGACCAAATTCAAATCAGATTTGAATCTGGTAACCTCCTGATAAGATCAGGAGTAAGCTAACTCTATCTGAAAAAGGGATTAAGATTATCCCCTATCCAAATACTGATTTGGATTGGGATAACTCCTAATTAGGAGATTTCTTAATCAAGAAGAAAAGAGAGGAGATTTTCGAATGAACCAAGAGAGGGAAATCAGATTTCGATCAAAGAGGTTCTGGTAAGCAAGAAAGGTTCCTGCGAATTGAGATTAGATCTCATTCTCTCCAGAAAAGAAAACAGTTCAGCTTTTTCGTTTCTGGAAATCTCCTCCTGCCGCCGCCATCTGCATTGTTGCAAGATTTGATCTTTGCAGAAAAGAAAGTCAAGAAACCAGTTCTTGACATCAGTCTTGCAAGAAAGACTGAAAGAATTCAGTGTTTAGTACATCCAGGGGATTCTTGTGAAGGATCCAGTGTGTAGGACGCACCCTGCTGGTTCTGTTCCATCCACAGCTGTGTCATCTTCAGCAGGGACAGATCTTGGAGCATTCTTTGGGCGTGAACACCAACTTTGGGAGATACTGCTTCTCCGGATCAGGTATAATCCTCCCATTTATCTTTTGGTACAGATCTGGTTTGATTAAGGTTCAAGTAGATCCTTGAATATTGTATTCTAAATTCAGGGAATATGATTCCCAGTTGGGAGAAGGTAGGAAATTTTTGAAATTCGCCCCACCCATTCCGCAACCTTTATGGCGTCCATTAGATGGATCCTACCATTCTTTCAGTGGTATCAGTGTTAGACAGTTTTGTATGCCCTTAGCTTCAATCATTTTGATGTACTTTTGTTGTTTAGTGGAAATAAATAAAGTGCATGTTTGATTCATGTTGTTTGGTTTAATTCTGTGTAAAACCCTAAAACTGGACATTTGTAGAGACTCATGTTAGTTTTAAATGTTCACAGCCGTTGGATAAATCTGGGGAGATTTATCCTGCCAAGGCTGATACTGGTGTGCCACCAAGTGTTGGGATGGCCTGTCTCAGCCATCAGGGTAAGACCCGAGGCACATACAGCATGGGATTACTTGAATCCTTGAACCGGACCAGATTTCCAGTCTTGCCCTGGACCTTGGAGATAGATGGGCAAAACTGGAAAGTTACACCTGACCCCTAGACTCGATTATGACACTTCACTAGGTGTTGGATCAGGCTGCCTTTGATATGCCAATCAGTGAGATCCTTAGTGGGGATCAAAACCTGGGTATGTTGGGGCAGTTTGAGAATTCATCTGAGTGGGTGGTCATAGTGACAGAATCAGCCACTTTGTCGGACAAAGGGTAATGATCGGGAATGCACTCTCTCTGATGGAAACCAAACTGCCGGCAGTTGATTTCAATCGTTGGAATTTTGTTTTTGCAAAATTAATATATTTACATATATATGTACGGTTTCAAAATGTTTGCAAATGGTTTTAATTCCCGGGATCCATGTGAGAGGAGAGTGCGGCACTGTTCCTTGCAGCCGAGGGAGAGGTCCTCTCTTGTCGGGCAGTGCTTGATCATTAAGGGCTGAGAGGTTAAGTGTAAGACCATTTAGGATAATACCTGATGGGCTAATCTTGCACCTGCCCACAGTCCCTGGGTTTTTATAAGATGGCTTGGCCCAGGGACCACTTAATGTAAGTGTTGGGCCCATAGGGTTCATACGATGGACTCAAGGGGTTCATTGAGATTTTCAGTGAATTTGGCTGGGCCTTGTATTAAAGGCTGGGCCGAACCCATGTGGCTGGTGTGTAGATCAATGCTTGGGTCCCACGCCATACAAAGAAGCCCAACTGGGCAGCAGATTGGAAACTAATTAAACACTGAATACTTAATGGGCCAAAAGCCCATTTCGAAGTGGGCTGATATGATCACCCATCAATGGGGCGAATTTGAGATTGCAGTTAGCAAAAAGGATTGGGCTCTTAGCCTTATCCACTCTTAGAGACCAAATTCAAATCAGATTTGAATCTGGTAACCTCCTGATAAGATCAGGAGTAAGCTAACTCTATCTGGGAAAGGGATTAAGATTATCCCCTATCCAAATACTGATTTGGATTGGGATAACTCCTAATTAGGAGATTTCTTAATCAAGAAGAAAAGAGAGGAGATTTTCGAATGAAAAAAAAAAAGAGGGAGAGAAATCAGATTTCGATCCAAGAGGTTCTGGTAAGCAAGAAGGGTTCCTGCGATTTGAGATTAGATCTCATTCTCTCCAGAAAAGAAAACAGTTCAGCCTTTTCGTTTCTGGAGATCTCCTCCTACCGCCGCCATCTGCATTGTTGCAAGATTCGATCTTTGCAGAAAAGAAAGTCAAGAAACCAGTTCTTGACATCAGTCTTGCAAGAAAGACTGAAAGAATTCAGTGTTTAGTACATCCAGGGGATTCTTGTGAAGGATCCAGTGTGTAGGACGCACCCTGCTGGTTCTGTTCCATCCACAGCTGTGTCATCTTCAGCAGGGACAGATCTTGGAGCATTCTTTGGGCGTGAACACCAACTTTGGGAGATACTGCTTCTCCGGATCAGGTATAATCCTCCCATTTATCTTTTGGTACAGATCTGGTTTGATTAGGGTTCAAGTAGATCCTTGAATATTGTATTCTAAATTCAGGGAATATGATTCCCAGTTGGGAGAAGGTAGGAAATTTTTGAAATTCGCCCCACCCATTCCGCAACCTTTATGGCGTCCATTAGATGGATCCTACCATTCTTTCAGTGGTATCAGAGCCACAGGTTCGAATCTTGAACCAAAAGAAAATCAGATCTGACCCTGCGCAGATGGATAGAAGGTGTTCTTTCAAGATTTGCGCAGATTGTTTTCTTTTTTTCCAAGAAACTGTTTCTTGTTAAGGGCGATTGATCTGAAATTAATTTCTATTAAATCCAAAATTTATTTGGAATTGTTCTTTATTTATTTTGATTTAATGGACTGTTCAAACCTGGAGATCGCAGTGCAGTTTTAGCGCAGATGGTCTGCGCACCCTTTTTCTTTTCTATTTATTTATTTCATTCAATTCGGTCTGTAAATAATTTTTTTTTTTTAGACTGAATGTATAGGATTTGATCAAGAATGTAATTAATAGAAATAGGATTTCTGTTATTTTTCTTGATTAAAGAAGATGGAAGAAGATGGCGGCGCTGGAGATTTGCAGATGGAGAAATCGTTTTCTGCGATTTGCAGTTTATGAAACTGCAACCCTTGTGATTAACCTCTGTTTTGCAGGTGGTGCGAACAGTCCATAATTGTTTTGTGTTTGCTAGAAATCAAAACTATTAATTTCAGATCATTCAATAATTAATTCTTGAATTGAAAATCAGTTTTGGACCATTTCGGACTAGATTGGACCAAAAACTGTTTGACCGAATCTGGGTTTCGAAAGGGGCTGTTCTCAGTCCAATTGTCTCACACTTTTGTTCCAAATCTGATGTTCAATTACAGGGATTAATTCGGCCCACCTGTAAAGCCCAGTTTTAAAGGGTTAAAACTGCAAAAGCCCATTATTGTGAGATAAGCTGTATGGGCCGAACTGCTATCTGCGATTCAGCCCATACACCTAGTGGACATTAATCGTTAATGACTTGGTTTTTAAATGGGCCGTTGAATGGGCTTTACAGCAATTAATTGATTGGATCAATTCCTCCTTTACATGTGATGTTTGGATGTTTGATGTGCTGCGACCATGGGCCATAAGTACTTGGCCCGTGATGACTCGTTAGTGGCTCTTGCGCACACCATGGCTGAATGCACATCATTGCCATGGTGTCCCTGAAGGTCATTGGATGACCCCCTCTTTGCCTGGTGGGCCCCACAACCCTGAAAAGGGATGCGTGCGGAACCCCTAGCCGATTAAGGCCCACCAGAAATCTGACTTTATGAAAGTCAGTGGGAGCCACTTTGGTTTGACCTAAATTAGAACTAGGCCGTGATTTTGTTCCCTCCAGCAAATATGAATGCAAGTGATAGGGAGATCCATATGATGGACTCTCTAAAGGCCTTCCGTCATTAGCACAATGATGGGTCCATCAGTAATGAGGAAACGCACCATAAAATTGGGCTATCCATTTGCTGTTGGATCTGTTAGAGTGTTTCATAAGATGATAGGGGCGTCATAGACCGATGTGGGAGGGGCTTCACCAGAAAATGGGAACTCTCTCACGGTACCTTGGCGTAACCTGAATATGATGGGTGTGCACTCACTGACAGAAGGGTTTACCTGAAAACGGCTCTGAACCTTGTCTGACAGAGGCCAAAGGGAAACTCATTTGATGAGTGGATATGATCCGTCACAGAAAGGTGGTGGGGTTATGCAGCTGAAACAGTTGGCTTCACGCACCCCATGTGATTTCCCACATTTCCAGAGACATTTCGTCGTCTCCGTCACTGAGATAGGAGGGAAATCTCAGAGATGAACAAAATGGAAATGGAACATAGATTAAAAGCCATATCTATGTAGGTAAACATGAATCAAACTAAGGTTGTGGACTAATGATTTTGCTGTTTTATCAGAAAATGGCAAACGGTCAATTTGCAAAGCTTCTAGACGATAACAAGCTTAAGGGCCCAAACTATGCCGACTGGTACAGAAATCTTATGCTGGTCCTAACTTCTGAAAAGTTAGACAAGGTAGTGAAAAATCCTGCCCCGGAACGTCCGGGTGATAGGGCTTCTGAGGCCCGTAGGAGGGACTACCAAGATTGGGAGGATAAGAACTCCCTAGCCCGCTGCTTTGTCATTGCCTCATTAGACAACTCAATACAGAGGCAGTTCGATCAGATCGAACTTGCCAAGGACATATTGGACAGTCTAAGGACAATGTATGAGGAGCAGAACCGTTCTACTCGACAGAAGGTCCTGAAATTGTTCATGACCGCGCAGATGACCAAAGGGCAGAAAGTTCATGACCATTGTCTTCGGATGATGGGATACATCAACGAACTTGAAGCTCTTGGATCCGGGATAGATCTTGGCACGCAAGTGGATGCCATCCTAAATTCTTTGCCCTCTTCCTTCAATGCGTTCACTATGAACTACAATATGAATAAGCTGAATGTCAGCGTCCAGGAACTCAGCAATATGTTGCAGAGGGCCGAGGATTTACTCAAGAAGGATGAGCCTGTGGTTATGCTTGCTGAAGCTAACAAATCGGGCAAGAGAAAGAGAAAGGCAAAGAAGCCCCAGAAGAAGACTACCAAACCCAAGAAGCAGAAGAAGAACAAGGCATCTGATGTCTGTCACTTCTGCAAGCAGACCGGACACTGGAAGAGGAACTGTCCTACCTACCTGGAATCTAAGAAAGGTAATATCGAAACTTGTGTCATAGAAACTAATATGTTAGTTACTTCTGTGTCCTGGTGTGTTGACTCCGGGGCTTCAACTCACTGCAGGGGTTCAAAGTTAGCAGAAGGCTGAGTGAAGGTGAAGTGACACTGTTCTTGGGAACAACTGCAAGTGTTGCAGCTACGGCAATAGGAACCGTAGAATTAGTTTTTAAAGAAGGAGTCCTTGTACTTAAAGATTGTCTTTATGTACAGAACTTGAGAAGGAATTTAATTTCTGTTTCAAAATTGTGTGCTGATGGATATACTGTTTACTTTAGTAATATGATTACTGTTAAACGGAATAATAAATTCATCGCATGCGGGGAACTAGAGAACGGTCTCTATGTTCTGCATCCTTCTTTGGAAACTAACTTAACCGAAACTACGTCGGTCGAAAATCCCAAGAAAAGGACTCGTGATACAGTAAATCTCACATGCCTCTGGCATTACCGACTTGGCCACATCGGTGTCGACCGAATCACAAGACTGGTAAAGGATGGTCCTTTGGATTTTCTAACCGTAGAAAATCTTCCCACTTGTGAACCTTGCCTCCAAGGTAAGATGACTAAGCGGCCATTTGACGGTAAGCCTGAAAGATGTGCAGGCACACTTGACCTAATACATACTGATGTATGTGGTCCCCTGAGTGTTAGGACACGGAATCAACACGTGTACTTCATCACCTTTACAGATGATTTTTCACGATATGGTTACGTGTACCTAATGAGACATAAGTCTGAATCATTTGAAAAGTTCAAAGAGTTCAGACAGGAAGTCGAGAAACAGTTAGGGAGAGAAATTAAGGCCCTTCGATCAGATCGAGGTGGCGAGTATCTCTCTGACGAATTCAGGGACTACTTAAAGGCCAATGGGATAGTGTCACAACTAGCTCCTCCTGCTACACCTCAACTCAACGGTGTTTCAGAGAGGAGAAATAGGACCTTGTTGGACATGGTCCGGTCACTTCTCGTACGCTCAGAATTACCCACATCCTTTTGGGGATACGCATTAGAGACTGCTATCTACGTGCTGAATAGGGTTCCAACCAAATCAGTTCCGAAAACTCCATATGAGCTTTGGACCGGAAGGAAGCCAAGTGTGCGACACTTGAAGATTTGGGGTTGTCCTGCACACGTTAAAAGAACAAGTGCGGACAAGTTGGAATCTAAAACCAGCCGTTGCCTGTTTATAGGCTACCCAAAGGATTCGGTGGGTTATCTATTCTATGACCCAAGTGAGCAGAAAGTGTTCTGCAGTCGAAACGCCCGATTCTTAGAATCCGATTACATCCTGGACACCCATCGTCAGGAAATAGTTCTTGATGAGGAGAGCTCAGGAGCAGTGGGAGATGACCCACAAGTTCCAGGTAATGACCAACCTAGAAGGTCCACCCGGGTATCCAGACCACCAGTCCGATATGGTTATGACCAGGATAGTTACCTGGTGGAAGCCTTGACTAGTGAAGAGGATCCCGTGTCTTACGCGGAAGCTATGTTAGACATAGACTCCCAGAAGTGGGTGGAGGCCATGAGAGCCGAGATGGACTCAATGGAGACCAATGGAGTCTGGACTCTAGTGGATCCGCCCTCCGGGGTAAAAGCAATTGGTTGCAAATGGATCTACAAGAGGAAGAAGGGCCCCGATGGAAGGATTGAGACCTTTAAAGCTCGTTTGGTGGCAAAAGGGTATACTCAGAAAGAAGGCATCGACTATGAGGAAACCTTTTCACCGGTGGCCATGCTTAAATCCATTAGGATCCTGCTAGCTGTAGCAGCGTACCATGATTACGAGATTTGGCAAATGGATGTCAAAACAGCGTTCCTGAATGGAGATCTTAGTGAAGATATCTACATGCAGCAGCCGCAAGGCTTCATTGCTGCTGGTCAGGAACACATGGTATGTAAACTTAATAGATCCATATATGGACTTAAGCAGGCTTCTAGGAGTTGGAACATCCGTTTTGATTCTGCAGTCAAAACGTTTGACTTTGAGCAGAATCCGGATGAGCCCTGTGTTTACAGGAAATCCAGTGGGGATAAGATCACCTTTTTAGTCTTGTATGTGGACGATATCCTACTCATTGGGAATGATGTAGGAATGTTGACTTCGGTCAAGGTGTGGCTATCACAGCAGTTCTCCATGAAAGATCTTGGAGAAGCTTCATACATACTGGGTCTTCGACTCTATAGAGATAGATCGAAGCGGATAATTGGATTATCCCAGGCTGCTTACATTGACAAAATTGTCAAAAGATACAGCATGGAAAACTCCAAGAAAGGAAACGTTCCTTTCAGGCACGGAGTCACTCTCTCCAAGAAGATGTCTCCCAAGACTTCTGAGGAGATTGAGAGCATGAGAGACGTTCCCTATGCCTCAGCTGTGGGGAGCATCATGTATGCCATGTTGTGCACTCGCCCGGACATAGCTCAGGCGGTGAGTGTGGTAAGCAGATTCCAGGCAAACCCAGGACAGGAGCATTGGACTGCTGTGAAGAACATACTCAAATACCTTCGAAGGACGAAAGAGTTTTGTCTGGTATTCGATGGTAGTTCACTGCAAGTTCTAGGGTATACCGATGCCGATTTCCAGTCGGATCCAGATGATAGAAAGTCTACATCTGGGTATGTTTTCACGATAGGATCGTGTGCTGTTTGCTGGAAAAGCAGCAAACAGGGGTCCACTGCAGACTCCACAACCGAGGCCGAGTACATTGCCGCAAGTGAAGCTGCCAAGGAAGCCGTGTGGATGAAGAAATTCATACACGAATTGGGAGCGATTCCATCCAGCACATCACCCATCCCGTTGTTGTGTGACAACAATGGAGCGATCGCCCAGGCTAAAGAGCCTCGGGCCCACTCGAAGTCAAAGCACATCGAGAGGAAGTACCATGTACTGCGGGAGATCGTTGGTAGAGGGGACGTCCTAATTCAAAAGGTAGCATCAGCGGATAATGTGGCAGACCCATTGACTAAGCCACTGACACAGAAGGTGTTTGAGAAACACGTGGAAAGTATGGGACTCCGGCTTGTACCAGATTGGACCTAAGTGCAAGTGGGAGCTGTTAGACAGTTTTGTATGCCCTTAGCTTCAATCATTTTGATGTACTTTTGTTGTTTAGTGGAAATAAATAAAGTGCATGTTTGATTCATGTTGTTTGGTTTAATTCTGTGTAAAACCCTAAAACTGGACATTTGTAGAGACTCATGTTAGTTTTAAATGTTCACAGCCGTTGGATAAATCTGGGGAGATTTATCCTGCCAAGGCTGATACTGGTGTGCCACCAAGTGTTGGGATGGCCTGTCTCAGCCATCAGGGTAAGACCCGAGGCACATACAGCATGGGATTACTTGAATCCTTGAACCGGACCAGATTTCCAGTCTTGCCCTGGACCTTGGAGATAGATGGGCAAAACTGGAAAGTTACACCTGACCCCTAGACTCGATTATGACACTTCACTAGGTGTTGGATCAGGCTGCCTTTGATATGCCAATCAGTGAGATCCTTAGTGGGGATCAAAACCTGGGTATGTTGGGGCAGTTTGAGAATTCATCTGAGTGGGTGGTCATAGTGACAGAATCAGCCACTTTGTCGGACAAAGGGTAATGATCGGGAATGCACTCTCTCTGATGGAAACCAAACTGCCGGCAGTTGATTTCAATCGTTGGAATTTTGTTTTTGCAAAATTAATATATTTACATATATATGTACGGTTTCAAAATGTTTGCAAATGGTTTTAATTCCCGGGATCCATGTGAGAGGAGAGTGCGGCACTGTTCCTTGCAGCCGAGGGAGAGGTCCTCTCTTGTCGGGCAGTGCTTGATCATTAAGGGCTGAGAGGTTAAGTGTAAGACCATTTAGGATAATACCTGATGGGCTAATCTTGCACCTGCCCACAGTCCCTGGGTTTTTATAAGATGGCTTGGCCCAGGGACCACTTAATGTAAGTGTTGGGCCCATAGGGTTCATACGATGGACTCAAGGGGTTCATTGAGATTTTCAGTGAATTTGGCTGGGCCTTGTATTAAAGGCTGGGCCGAACCCATGTGGCTGGTGTGTAGATCAATGCTTGGGTCCCACGCCATACAAAGAAGCCCAACTGGGCAGCAGATTGGAAACTAATTAAACACTGAATACTTAATGGGCCAAAAGCCCATTTCGAAGTGGGCTGATATGATCACCCATCAATGGGGCGAATTTGAGATTGCAGTTAGCAAAAAGGATTGGGCTCTTAGCCTTATCCACTCTTAGAGACCAAATTCAAATCAGATTTGAATCTGGTAACCTCCTGATAAGATCAGGAGTAAGCTAACTCTATCTGGGAAAGGGATTAAGATTATCCCCTATCCAAATACTGATTTGGATTGGGATAACTCCTAATTAGGAGATTTCTTAATCAAGAAGAAAAGAGAGGAGATTTTCGAATGAAAAAAAAAAAGAGGGAGAGAAATCAGATTTCGATCCAAGAGGTTCTGGTAAGCAAGAAGGGTTCCTGCGATTTGAGATTAGATCTCATTCTCTCCAGAAAAGAAAACAGTTCAGCCTTTTCGTTTCTGGAGATCTCCTCCTACCGCCGCCATCTGCATTGTTGCAAGATTCGATCTTTGCAGAAAAGAAAGTCAAGAAACCAGTTCTTGACATCAGTCTTGCAAGAAAGACTGAAAGAATTCAGTGTTTAGTACATCCAGGGGATTCTTGTGAAGGAT
This sequence comes from Nelumbo nucifera, assembly GCF_055504915.1. NCBI lineage: Eukaryota > Viridiplantae > Streptophyta > Magnoliopsida > Proteales > Nelumbonaceae > Nelumbo > Nelumbo nucifera. Next base: position 110,972,889 of record NC_142649.1, on the reverse strand, counting down.
CCAGTGTGTAGGACGCACCCTGCTGGTTCTGTTCCATCCACAGCTGTGTCATCTTCAGCAGGGACAGATCTTGGAGCATTCTTTGGGCGTGAACACCAACTTTGGGAGATACTGCTTCTCCGGATCAGGTATAATCCTCCCATTTATCTTTTGGTACAGATCTGGTTTGATTAGGGTTCAAGTAGATCCTTGAATATTGTATTCTAAATTCAGGGAATATGATTCCCAGTTGGGAGAAGGTAGGAAATTTTTGAAATTCGCCCCACCCATTCCGCAACCTTTATGGCGTCCATTAGATGGATCCTACCATTCTTTCAATCAGAGCCACAGGTTCGAATCTTGAACCAAAAGAAAATCAGATCTGACCCTGCGCAGATGGATAGAAGGTGTTCTTTCAAGATTTGCGCAGATTGTTTTCTTTTTTTTTTCAAGAAACTGTTTCTTGTTAAGGGCGATTGATCTGAAATTAATTTCTATTAAATCCAAAATTTATTTGGAATTGTTCTTTATTTATTTTGATTTAATGGACTGTTCAAACCTGGAGATCGCAGTGCAGTTTTAGCGCAGATGGTCTGCGCACCCTTTTTCTTTTCTATTTATTTATTTCATTCAATTGGACAGTTTTGTATGCCCTTAGCTTCAATCATTTTGATGTACTTTTGTTATTTAGTGGAAATAAATAAAGTGCATGTTTGATTCATGTTGTTTGGTTTAATTCTGTGTAAAACCCTAAAACTGGACATTTGTAGAGACTCATGTTAGTTTTAAATGTTCACAGCCGTTGGATAAGTCTGGGGAGATTTATCCTGTCAAGGCTGATACTGGTGTGCCACCAAGTGTTGGGATGGCCTGTCTCAGCCATCAGGGTAAGACCCGAGGCACATACAGCATGGGATTACTTGAATCCTTGAACCGGACCAGATTTCCAGTCTTGCCCTGGACCTTGGAGATAGATGGGCAAAACTGGAAAGTTACACCTGACCCCTAGACTCGATTATGACACTTCACTAGGTGCTGGATCAGGCTGCATTTGATATGCCAATCAGTGAGATCCTTAGTGGGGATCAAAACCTGGGTATGTTGGGGCAGTTTGAGAAATCATCTGAGTGGGTGGTCATAGTGACAGAATCAGCCACTTTGTCGGACAAAGGGTAATGATCGGGAATGCACTCTCTCTGATGGAAACCAAACTGCCGGCAGTTGATTTCAATCGTTGGAATTTTGTTTTTGCAAAATTAATATATTTACATATATATGTACGGTTTCAAAATGTTTGCAAATGGTTTTAATTCCCGGGATCCATGTGAGAGGAGAGTGCGGCACTGTTCCTTGCAGCCGAGGGAGAGGTCCTCTCTTGTCGGGCAGTGCTTGATCATTAAGGGCTGAGAGGTTAAGTGTAAGACCATTTAGGATAATACCTGATGGGCTAATCTTGCACCTGCCCACAGTCCCTGGGTTTTTATAAGATGGCTTGGCCCAGGGACCACTTAATGTAAGTGTTGGGCCCATAGGGTTCATACGATGGACTCAAGGGGTTCATTGAGATTTTCAGTGAATTTGGCTGGGCCTTGTATTAAAGGCTGGGCCGAACCCATGTGGCTGGTGTGTAGATCAATGCTTGGGTCCCACGCCATACAAAGAAGCCCAACTGGGCAGCAGATTGGAAACTAATTAAACACTGAATACTTAATGGGCCAAAAGCCCATTTCGAAGTGGGCTGATATGATCACCCATCAATGGGGCGAATTTGAGATTGAAGTTAGCAAAAAGGATTGGGCTCTTAGCCTTATCCACTCTTAGAGACCAAATTCAAATCAGATTTGAATCTGGTAACCTCCTGATAAGATCAGGAGTAAGCTAACTCTATCTGAAAAAGGGATTAAGATTATCCCCTATCCAAATACTGATTTGGATTGGGATAACTCCTAATTAGGAGATTTCTTAATCAAGAAGAAAAGAGAGGAGATTTTCGAATGAACCAAGAGAGGGAAATCAGATTTCGATCAAAGAGGTTCTGGTAAGCAAGAAAGGTTCCTGCGAATTGAGATTAGATCTCATTCTCTCCAGAAAAGAAAACAGTTCAGCTTTTTCGTTTCTGGAAATCTCCTCCTGCCGCCGCCATCTGCATTGTTGCAAGATTTGATCTTTGCAGAAAAGAAAGTCAAGAAACCAGTTCTTGACATCAGTCTTGCAAGAAAGACTGAAAGAATTCAGTGTTTAGTACATCCAGGGGATTCTTGTGAAGGATCCAGTGTGTAGGACGCACCCTGCTGGTTCTGTTCCATCCACAGCTGTGTCATCTTCAGCAGGGACAGATCTTGGAGCATTCTTTGGGCGTGAACACCAACTTTGGGAGATACTGCTTCTCCGGATCAGGTATAATCCTCCCATTTATCTTTTGGTACAGATCTGGTTTGATTAAGGTTCAAGTAGATCCTTGAATATTGTATTCTAAATTCAGGGAATATGATTCCCAGTTGGGAGAAGGTAGGAAATTTTTGAAATTCGCCCCACCCATTCCGCAACCTTTATGGCGTCCATTAGATGGATCCTACCATTCTTTCAGCCTTTTCATTTTCAAGAAAGCTAGACATGTGGTAATTTCAAAGAAATTCCTGCTAAAGTCCATAGCCTATTACCAGGCTATAGTCCCCCACCATTCAAACACATGGCCTTCTCATTTTTCTAGAAAGCTAGACATATGGCATTTTTTGAGAAGTTGCTGCTAAAGCTCACAACCCACTACCACCATTTTCAATCCATTCCTAAAGATACAAAAAATGCAAAAATGGTTATCCATAACCACTTTCAATCCATATTCTAATAATTATTGAAAAGCTATTTCTTGAAATTTTAATAATTATTTAAAATATTAATAAATATAAATTTAACATTATTGATTCAATAATGTAAATTTAACATTACCAATTCCTCGTACTTAGTACGAGGTCATTCACTAGTGTTAGCATCCGATTTTTGCTCGGTCCCTTCTTTGACCCATCTCCTACATTCCAGATGCTCAATCTGACCACACCAATCACTTTACAACATGCCAAAACCCTAAGAAATCAAATTTTAGCCCAAATGCCCATAAATCCACCGTTAAATCTACTTGATTCCCTTTTGATGGTCTTGATTATGCCACATCACCATATCTGATCCATAATCAAAATCCATCACGTGAAACAAAACCCTCAAAGAAACAATCACACAAGATTTCAACCTTAAATTCCTGGATTTAGCCAACATACATTAGAGATTCCATTTCGACGTGTTCAACACTATGACGCTCCTTGAACTTAAAACCCGTGATCTGTACATACCTAACACAATCAAACCCTTCCAAAATCCCCATAATTCCGATCCATACCTACCCACCAAATTTTGTCCCAAAATTCCCTCATTTGACTTAACATCAAGCCTTGATTCTGTTTTGGCGAATCTTATTGATTAAAAGCTCACCTATCACAAATTCCATCATCCAAACCTTCTTTGACCAATCAGACCGTACCACCATGTTCAGAGACCCAAAAAGCCCCAACACATCAAATTTCACGACCAAACACTTCCATTTGACCATTGAAAAAGTAAGATTATATTCTGAGCCTTTTCATTGATTGAATAACTATAAACTAAGACCATGATCTGAACTAAATCAGTTAATCCACACCTTTGATCAAAGATCCATCACTTCCATCATATTCGGAATGTTTGAAAATGCCTACCCATCCAAATTTAATTCCAAAATTATCCCATTTGACCCTTCATCAAACAAAGATTATATTTTAGTAAATCTTATTGATCCGAACTTGTCAGCCACAGATCTCAATCTTCCCGACCCCGTTTGTCTAATCAGAAGACCTCATCACTGTGTTCAAAGACTCAAAAAACCCCAACGCACCAAATTTCATTACCGAATTCATTCGTTTGACCGTTAAACTAGAAAGATACCTTTTTGACGCACCCACTTGAACCACCACATCAGCTGTCCAACCTAGGATCTTAAGTGGGTGGGGACTGACGTCAGTTCTTTATTTAACCCATTAAAACACTTGGACCAATGAATTTGATCCTAATAGGCTTAAAAGGCTCAAAATGCCAAACAGGCCCCTACTTAAAATCATTAAAAGACAAAATAACATTTAAAAGTTCTTCAAATTTATGTTTTTTGCCACTATCAGCCCCAAATATAGGGCTGCAACATCTGGCACGCCCCAATCCCTCATTGGATGTACGAAACCCATAAGAAACCACCCAAAATTAAGAAGATTTGTTGCACAAAGAAGGAAAGGTCAACTACAAGCCCCTCTATCTCAAAATCCTTGCATATTTTGGTGAAAAAACTCTGTTGAGCTACAAATATTGTAGTTGGACGAGTTTCAGACCCATCTCCTTCCATTTTTCTCTATAAATAGAGGCCTAGCTCGAACTTGAAGAGAGGAGGAGAGTTTCCCAACTCCTGTAACACACTCAGTTTGCTTGAAACCCCAGAATCCTTAAAGCCAAGCTCAAACCTCATCCCTTGTTTTCCAGTTTCAACACCAAAAACGCCTAGCCTAGCTCATGCCTAGTTCCTGTTTCATTTAAAGTCCTTTCAGCTATTGGAAAGATTGTTTCAAGGTCGTACGCAAGAGGTAAGCCTCTCATTCTATTGTATCTTTGCTTTTAGTTTAGTTTTGGGTTGCATAAAGCCCTAAAATCTTGGGAAACTTGCATTCCCAGCTTCCTCCAAATTGAGAAAAAGAGGTAGAGGGGCAAGGGTCTTAGGGAAACTAGTACCTAAGACCCGATAACATCATCTCAAATCAATTATAGACGAAGTTGGAAACATTTTCGCCAGATTTCAGGAGCTTTGAGCAATGTTATTAGTTTGTGTTTTGTCAAAATTTGAGCTTGAATTACTCCCGTAGTGGGCTACTATAGCAACTTGGGGAGAGGGGTGTCTAACACCTTCTCTCTCCCAATCTTTGGAATCCAAAGCCTTTTGGTTCAGTGCCTCTCCTTGACAAAGAATGAAATCACTATCAAGACAATTAAACTGTTTTTTGAATAAAAAAATGAGGGCCCATTTCCTCTAAGAAATGGGTGGTGATTCCATCTCTTTTAATTGGTCATGAGCTTCTTGGAGCTCACAACTAGTATATAATTGATTTGAGCATCATATAAATGTTATACGTGACACGTGGCACAATGGTAGCGCGTTTGACTCCATATCAAAAGGTTGTGTGCACCGTTCACGTCGGGTTCAAATTCCCGGTTCGGTTTTCACCTATTCTAAACTTTGATGATAATTTGTCTATTAGGAGTCAGAATTTATACAATCAAGTGGATCCGTGGCTCAATGGTAGCGCGTCTGACTCCAGATCATAAGGTTGCGTGTTCGATTCACGTCGGGTTCAAATTCCTTTATCTTTTTTCCCACCGTCGCCCAAAAAAGAGGGGTGAAACTTTTGGTCATTTTGTAGTAGCAAAAGTAATTATTAAGTGGATCCGTGGCGCAATGGTAGCGCGTCTGACTCCAGATCAGAAGGTTGCGTGTTCGATTCACGTCGGGTTCAAATCCCTGGTTGTTCTTTTTCCACCTTCGCCCAAAAGCAAAAATAAACTTTTTTGTTTTTAAAGGCCAAAATACCGTTTTACCGTTTTTGTTTTTAAAGGATCCGTGGTCTTCTGGCGGTTCAAATTCCTGGTTTTACCGTTTCACCTATTTTTTCAACCAAAACACCCGGTTCATCGGGTGGAGGCGGGGGAAGAAGTTGTCAAGTTGCGCATGGGCAAATATCATATCAGATAGAGTAGAGTGTAGAACTTGAGCTTCTCCATCCTTTTATAAATGAAGCTGTTAATTTACCAAGACCGAAGGGAAATTCTGTAATTTATCCCTTGTACATAGATTTCTCCTGTCAATCCTTACCCAGCTTACATGTCTGATTTATCCCCTCAAACCCCATCAAATCACAATTTTGGAAACCCATGACCCATTTCTCCAAGTTCATTGAAATCCCACTAGAATGCATCAAAATCTAACAGCCCTGTCTCTGCAACTCTCTTCTGTTACTCCGTTTCCTCTCCAATTTCGAGAATCCTCCATTTCCAAGCTCAAACAAGCATACCCATGTCCTCCACAGAGATTTTCATTGAAACCCATTCACCGAATTTCCTGTATTGCAACTCGACCGAAGAAGAGATTTGCTTCGAAGAGCGATAAGTCGGAAGCAGGAGAACTCGTTCGTTTTCTTTTGAGGAATTTCAGCGATCAGAAGCCGTTAGTTTCAACGTTGAACAAGTATGTTAAGCTCGTTAGAACCGAACATTGCTTTCTTCTGTTTGAAGAACTCGGAAAGAGAGATAGATGGCTTCAATGCCTTGAGGTTCGGATTTCTCAATCCCTTTCTTTAATAAGAATTCTACTTCATTTATATTAACTTCTCTGGGTGTTCTATTTTCTGGGATTTTTTAATATAAAAATATTCCGCAACTCATTTCTTGGTTTTTTCCATTGTATGTTTGGAATGTTTCCTTGAATCAGGATTGTGGTTTGGATACGTTTGTTCAATTCCTAAATATCATATTAGCTCAATAGCTTCTCTGGCTTGTGATCTTTGAGTGGTTTATAGTTTTCTTCTTTCAGTTATGAGGTTTCTATCGTCATGGACTTGGTTGATTGGTTGGTTATCTCACTTATTACCTCTTTCATACATAATGCTTCCTGTATATGCATACTTTTCATGATAGAAAGTCAAAAAGTATGTATTTTTTCTCTTATTATTAGATATATGCCAATTAACCATGGACAGTTCTTACTATTAGATAAAGTGGTAATCCATTACACTAACATAGGCGTATAGCATGTGAAGAATCTGTTTTTGAATTTAGAAGAGACTCGCATTTCAAGTGTCTCATCAGTAAGACTAATTCAGCTAAAATTGCCTTCATTTGATGATCCTGACTATCTTCATTATTATGCTTCCTGAGTGTTAATGGTTTAGGTTTTACTAAATTTATAACCCTTTGCACACATGGCAAAAGACACTGTTACAGAAACCTGGTATTTGTAAATCTTTAGGCACGCCCTTGGCTGACCCATCATTCCATTGACATCAAGCCAGGTTTTCAGGTGGATGCAGAAACAACGCTGGTACATTGCAGATAATGGTGTTTATTCAAAATTGATTTCTGTTATGGGAAAGAAAGGCCAAACACGAATGGCAATGTGGCTGTTCTCTGAGATGCGTAACAGTGGGTGCAGGCCTGACACTTCTGTGTACAATGCACTCATCACAGCCCATCTTCACTCACGAGATAAATCCAAGGCTTTAGCCAAAGCCCTTGGATACTTTGAGAAGATGAAAGGTATTGAGCGGTGTAAACCTAACATTGTGACATATAACATTCTGTTGAGAGCATTTGCTCAAGCACGAAATGTAGATCAAGTCAATGCCTTGTTCAAAGATCTGGAGAACAGTAGTGTTTCCCCTGACGTTTATACCTTCAATGGTGTCATGGATGCATATGGTAAAAATGGGATGATCAGAGAAATGGAGTCTGTTCTTTCTCGCATGAAGAGCAACCAGTGTAAGCCAGACGTTATCACATTTAATCTACTAATAGATTCATATGGGAAGCGACAAGCCTTTGATAAGATGGAACAGGTTTTCAAGAGCTTATTACGCTCAAAGGATAAGCCAACTTTGCCTACATTCAATTCAATGATTGTAAACTATGGGAAAGCTAGGCTTAGAGAAAAGGCTGAATCCATTTTTAAAAAAATGACAGATATGGGATATACTCCAAGCTATGTCACAAACGAGAGTCTTATTACTACTTATGGACTTTGTGACTGTGTTTCAAGGGCCAGAGAAATATTTGATGGGATTATGGAAAATAGTAAGGATATACAAGTTTCAACTGTTAATTGCATGCTTGATGTTTATTGCATCAATGGCTTGCCCTCTGAAGCAGATAAGCTGTTTGAATATGCATGTAGTAATGGGTTTCTTCCAGATGCCTCAACATATAAACTCCTTTATAAGGCTTATACCAAAGCCAACATGAAGGAACTTCTACAGAAATTGCTGAAGCATATGGACAAGGATGGTATTGTTCCCAATAAAAAGTTCTTCCTGGAGGCTCTAGGCGCCTTTGGGTCTAAACAGGCAACAATAGAATCTTGTGACAGTAAACCCGGTTCAAGTTCGTCACAGATTAGTGCAAAGACAGATTGAAGTTTGTGTGGTTCATTTGTACTTCACAAATATTTCTTTTTCTTTTGAACTGTGTTGGGATTTCAACACACCTGTAGCTGAATTTTGATATTGTTCTGAGTTACAATTAGAGGGTGGATACAGCCCCAGTTTGCCACAAGCATGAACTTGATTTTGGCTTTGGATTTCTGATGGTATGTGTTTCTATTTCCTTTTCTTTCTTATTTTAATCAGCATATTCTTCATTTTTTTAGTATATATCCTTCTTGATCATATTAAATAGAACTTTTAATATATTATGTTTTTCCTTTTAATGTCAGAACCTACATTTTGCTAGGTTCACTTTGCATCTAGATGAGTTTATGACGTATATCTAAATTTCTGTATCTAGTTATTTTAATCATATTAATGGTTAGGCTATAGGTTTTTAACATGACATTAAAGCAGGCTTGTTTCATCAACTCTTGAGCCATATATGATATTTTCCTACCTAAGTTCAAAGTTTTGGTATTGGAGGCCAACTTGAAGCCAGTTGGCATCAAGTTGAAGGGGCCTCATCCAGTGCATATATCCTTGCTTGTTCTTGAACAGGACTTAGCCAGTGCATATATTCTCACTTGTATAGAAGGGGACTTGGCCAATGCAATACTATGGCACCTAATAGTGTACAGCGGTTTGCTGGAGCATCATCAAAACAAAATTGGAGAAATTGTGACCAATATGAGTGCACACTTTAGATGGATTTCCAGGGATATGAATGTAATCAATATCCTTGCTTGTTCTTGAAGTTGAAGGGGACTCTACCAGTGCATATATCCATCCTTGCTTATTCTTGAACTGGACTCAGCCAGTGCATATATCCTCACTTGTTATGGATGGGGACTTGGCCAATGCAACACTCAGGCCAAATAGTGTACGTCTATGATGTCTGGACCACTATCAAAACAAAATTGGAGAAATTGTGATCAATATGAGTGGACGCTCTAGATGGATTCCCAGGGATATGAATGTAATAGCAGATGGTTTAGCAAAGTTGGGAATTGGGAGGGGGTTTTTTATTAACAGTTCCATACCTGAACATCTTTTTTCAAGGGATTTTGGTCCACGTTTTGTCATTTTATGCATCTGTCTACATCCTCTCATGCACTAGAAAATGCAGTTATCTTTCCTAAAAAATAAAAAAAAAAGAAAACCTTGAAGCAAGTAGAAGCTGATAAAAAGTCCAGTGCAACTTGGAAGACTATGATTGTTGCTTTTGTGTTGTTATTTTCCTTACATGGTTAAACTGGAATTGGAGTTAAAGGTGTGTCCTCAGGATTTTGATGCAGTACATTAACGACTTGATGTATATGCTCACATGTTGGGGTTGATGCCATTCTTATCATTTTCAGGCTTTTATTTTAGGAACCATTTCGTGTGGTTTGGGTAAGGTGTCGAATATGGAATTTACACTAAAATTTAAGTATCTGACACAATAGGATGCTGTACAGGTATCCAGATATCATAGATTATCCCTTCTTCCATCAAGAGGCCCAAGTTTTGCTAGTACCAACTAGTACCTGTCATTGATTCATAGGCGTGTGTTGCAAATGCATAAAATAAAATTTGAATGAAAGGATAAGCCACCCTTAGAAGAATGATAAAATCCAATTTCCCTTGTTAAAATGAAAACAATGAAGACATCCATAATAGTAGTATATGAGAAATTAAGAAGCTTGGGAGCTGTAGGGAAAGATGACAAGAATGATTAGTTACAAAACCAATCACTACTAAAAAGAGAAGAAAATAGCAGTGTTTTTGGAGATTTATTTTTTTCCGCTGGGTGTTTTGTGAGATCTAACTCTTGTATTTATTGGTATACAAATGAGAAGATTGATTATGGTGTGTTAGGACAAGCTTTCTTATGCAGATGACAATATGACATTATTATCTTCAGGAAGTACTTCTCAGTAATTTATGTCCAGGCTACAGTTTCAATGGTGGGGTTGCCCATTAAATGGTTGAACCATTGAACTATCACCATGATCGGGTTGCCCATTTAATCCTTCTTTTTAGGCTTTCTACCTCTTAATGCCTCAGGATGATGCCATTCATCTATAAACACCAAATGAAAATACACAGATGACCTAAGGGGTTCAAGGTGTATCATTTGATATGCCATCCATAGATTCATATGGACTTCATTTGATTCATGCTTGTGATGATGACTAGGCAATGTCTGGTTCCAAAGAACAGAACAAGGGAGGCCTGAAATAGGTAACTACGTTACATATGTAGTCCAAGAAGGGTTTCCCACTTTTCTCTCTGAAATCAGAAAGTACGAGATCTGAGAAATCAGAATACAACTAACTGGTGAGGGGCAACTTCTTGGTTGCAATTTTACCAAGTCACAGAAGAACAAAAAGGTGGGGCTGGAGGAGGTCTAAAATCTTGTCGATTTTGGCCTAAATAAAACACTTTCAGGCTCAGTTCGGGAAGAATGCAAATACAAATATATACAATACAAATACAAGGTTTAGAAATACCATATATAAGGTTTTGTACTGTACATATTTGTATTTGCACTCTTCCCAAACTGATCCTTAGGATGCAAATACAAATATACACAGTGCAAATACAAGATTTAGAAAGGCTTTGCATTTGTAATTTGTATATATTGCATTTGCACTCTTCACAAACTGAGCCAAGTGCACATCAACCTGGGTTTATCACATTATGTTGTTCCATCATATATGATCATATAGATGCTTGGCCAGAACGAATTTGTAAGAAAATCTCCAAGAAATCTAACTTTTCAAGATCTATATGGTCTCTTGGAATGCAAAAGGGACTCTAGTGTGAATCTGGATTAGATGAATGTTTTAGCTGTGTAGCAGGCTGTGAAACCAATGGTAATGCTCTGTGCCGGTAATAAAATACATGAGGCCCATAGTAAGGGGTTGAATGCTTGTGAGTCTCATGTATTTTTTATAACTGGTGTAGGACATTATTATTGGTTTCACAACCTGATGAACAGCTATTGCATTCAGCTAAATCTATTTCTGCTTCGTTTCTCTCGGGCTGGCTTTTGAGCTCGTTATTTGATCTGTAAGTTGATACTTGACAAATGAGCTTTCTATTATTCTCTCCATGGCTCCATCAATGAAGAGGGTCTGTTTGGATTGTGGTTTTCATGTAAAGGGGAGGTTTCTCAGTTTCGACCAAAGAAACCTTTAGGCTGTGTTTAGTTTGAAATAAAGGGTAGGGAAAGGTAGGGTGTTTTTTTACCTTTTCTTCCAAACCAAACACGACAAAACTAGGAATTTATTTATCTGGACCGAGGACCAAAGGTTAAACTTCGGTCCCTTCCCCACTTTTTCTAAACTTGGAGATGTGAAGGCGAGAATTAAACCCCAGCTTCGATTTCCACCAAATGGAACTGGAGCTTAGGCCCTGTTCGGTTTGTTTGCAGTGCAATTTTGAAGTATAAATGCAAAAGGGTGCAATGTAAATAACAGGAATGCAAATTCTAGTCCACTCCTGATTTAGCTTTTACTTTGTTCAGGTTTTAGTTTAGGGTAAAATACAAAAACCTCCTCCGAAGTTTCTGACAATCATAAAAACCTCCCTTATAATTTCACTTTAGCAAAAGCCTCCCCTCTATTTTTTAAGAAATCGACAAATGCCTCCTTCCGTCAATGATCAAGATCAAAAACGTGTAAAATTACCTTATTACCCTTGGACATCATCTGAGTTATTTGTGAAATGCCATTTTTGCCCTTGCTTGAGCAACTCATTACAATTTCCATACTTTTGACAAAACACTTGAATCCTAACCTTAACAGTTGCAGCGGCGATAATACTCAGAATGTTCCATTTTCCAGAATATTCCATCCATTTTCCGTCAACTGTTCTTCATCGGAGGACAACCGGTCTTCACCCCGGAGTTTGATTTCTTCACTGGACATTTATTTTGCAGCGGCGATAGTATTCGGAATACTCCAATCTCAATCAACTTTTTTCATCTTCTACACTATCAGCCCATCATTAATAAACACCTTAACCAATCTCAAGACCAGATTCATATCATAAGCACTACCACCACCTTCATAACCAGAGATGAGTAAATCATCCGACGTTATTCCACCAATCATCTCTCCAACCGAACTCTGTATTCTCTACTCAAATCCAAACCAGAAACCACTCTCAATACCCAAAACAGCCCTCTGCAAGAGAAAGCGATTTTGCCCATCGAAATCACCCCATAAACAGCCGTGTCTACAAGTGCACCATATTCAAACTTGGACCCAATTCCACCTTTCCTTGGGACAGCAGTATTGAGGTAGTGGAGTAGGAACTTGATGAGGATTAAATTGTTGTTATCCGTTCCATAAGCGCCCATTGTCTTGATGACCTGTAGCTATAAGAATCGGAAATGATGGATTGGTGATACCAACCACAAGAGAAAAAGAACATTCAGAAAGAAACCCCCAGCAAAGACAAATCATTCAAATTCCAAACTGAGGACAAACAATAAGAACCAGAACCACTTCCAGCCAAACACTAAAGAGGTGTTTGCCAATGTCTATGGTTGTCTTCTAAAGCAAAAAATAACTGCATTCTAGAAAGAAAAACCATACACATTGGTACAAACATACCTAAGTGAAACTAAAAGGGGTACACAGAGTCCGGTAGCTGAAACAACAGAATCTAGAGATCATAGGACTCTTGTTACCTGAAAAAACAGTCTGTAAATGTGAACCATCTACAAAGAAGAGAAGCCAAAGATATCAATGAACTAAATTCCTAGAGAATTAAAATGAAGAGGGATATAGGGTAAAACCACATGGTCGAAATTGTTCTTCCTGGCTTCGTAAGTCCTTCAAGGGGATTGAAATCCTTCTTCGTAGGTTCATTGTTCCTCTCCAGTGGGACTGAAAACGTTCTTCCTGGGTTCGTCGTTCCTCTCCAGTTGCCCCTCTTCCTGGTTCTTTCCTCTTCAGTTGCTACTCTTCAGCTGGCAAAAGCGGGCAAAGGGTTGCAATTCTTCCTTGTTCGTTCCTCACCCATGCTCCTCTTCACATTGGGCAAAAGATGAAACTAGTGTAATGAAAGAGGAACCAGGATAGAGGGCAAAGGATATTTTAGTAAAAATAGGTATACAATAACTCATATAGGGGTAAAATATGTATTTTGAAAAAAATTATCATTGGTTTAACGTTTTCCGTCTTGGTCATTCACGGAAGGGAGGTTTATGTCGATTTTTTTTGAAAATAGAATGGAGGTTTTTGCTAAAGTTAAACTATAGAAAAGTTTTTATTTTTTTATAATTGTCAGAAACTTCAAACGAGGTTTTTGTATTTTACCCCTTTATTTTAATTAGTCTGCACTGCAAACAAATAAAATAAGGTACAAGTTGAAATAAAATGAATCATAAATCATAATTTGCACTGAAATCATTTACATTCCCATACCTTTGCATCGATGCAAATGAAATTGCAGTGCAAACAAACCACACCTTAATTTCTAAAAGTCCTTTCACGGTTCCAATTACACTTACACTTTCATAATAATGAAATTAACTGACATGTAGATAATGCAATAATGTTGTAACTATTAGGAAAATGGGTAGATTTCTTTTACATCTTCAATCAAAGTATTTTAATTTTATATAAAAATTATGATGTATTTATTTTATAAAAAGAGCGAATGTGTTTGTGTGCCTACACATTATTCTGTCTTCTGGTAATTTTGAAGTTGAAGATTTGTTTGTAAAAATAGATGTTCTGAAAAAATCATTAGAATGAAATAATTTAATAATTTAAAAGCTAAATTAGAATAACATTTATTTTAAATAAACAAAAATATCAATACATTGATATAAAAGTAGAATCTGCGATTTGAAAGAAAATCTAGATTTTTTTTACCATTCCAAAAAATATATATATTTAACATTGCCATTAACATAATAACAATAAACTAGCATTATGGACCTTGTCATGAAGAAAATCACAAAGGCTTAGTATGGAAAGAGTGCAAATACAATTTGCACTGTACATATTTGTATTTACACTCTTCCTGGCAAAAAAGACAACAGAAATGGGGTTTTGTATAAACATATGGGGTTACCGGGTGGATCAACAAAACAACAGTTAACCACATTTTTAACGCCGAGTTCTCTTATGTACATCCAAATATACAACAAAAAACAGAAGATATGCACGATCTCTTGTCCTTGTGAATATTACAGGTTCTCATAAACTACATCCAAAAAAAGAGGAGAAACCTCAATTTTGTGGTCTTGAATAATGTGCATCTTTGACTAAAGATTGCTCACCCGACCTGTCTCCCAGTCCCAGCAAAACTAGGTAACAAATTTCAGGCAACGAGTGTCATTATGAATATTCTGGCAGCGGCATGAACAGAAACGCACCCCGCACCTCACACAAGTATAGTTGGCTGTGTATCCACAGACAGTACAAAAATTGCGTCGTGAGGTACAACTCGGAGGTCCCACTGCAGCCTTCAAATAACTGGGTACATGCGAAGGTAAGGACTCTAGGTTTGCCTGATTTAACAAAAAGAAATTATGAGACATGTCAGGTTGTCAGCAAGATTACAGGAACAAATAGAGAACACACATTATATGCACTTCCCTTATTACCTCCTGTAAGAGCTCCAGGAACGTTCTTGGGGCCTTCTTTGCATTCTCAAGTGCTTTTGCCTGCCGGGTTTTACGTTTCGTGTTCTTGGATTGTCTTTTCATATATGCTGCAACATAAAGTTGATGGAATACCTAAGTACACTAAAATGACCATGGCTAAACAGGAAAACAGTTGAGACCATCTCAGACAAAAGCATTCCACATTGAAAAGATCAGAAGAACCCTTCTTCTGGCAAAAATAAAAGGTGGGGACTAGGGATTGAGAATTTGATCAAGGCCTAATGCTAGATGTTTTAGAAGAATAATTGTAGATGCTAACCATCCAAATCTACCAATTATTTTGTCACAAGAAACAACACATACCTAGAAACATCATCCCCTTACAGTAGCTACCCCTCCCATGTGGCTAAACAAGACAGGTGGATTGGGCAGGTCATATTTGTGAGACGATTGATTATCCTGCCATTGATTAAGAATTGCAAAGACCAGGAGGGGATAGGAAAGGTTCCCGTCCTTCAAGTGTATGCCATGTGTAAGGCTCAGGCAGAGAGGATGCTAATGTCTATCAAACCCTACCCACCCATACACTCAAATCATCAATAGTAACCAGCAAGAAAAAGCATCTCAGGATTCTGGAGAAAAGTGTTTAAAGGAAGAGGAAAAGATTATGCATGCACTGATGTACGAGTCGGTACCTAGAGTCAGCATATTTAATTAATTATCATTGGCATTCAAGAAGTGGAACAGAAGTTAAATCATCATGCCTCAATGTTATGGGCCCGCGCATAGGATCTCGTCAGAGGTCGGTCCACCGGGAGAGACTCCCATCTTCCCTTGCCCTTACCCTTGTGTACAGACCCTATTGTGACAATCGCGTGGGTGATTTGTCCAAGAGATCACCCAAACTCTCCTAACACCTTTCTTGGTTGAAAACTGAATGCCTTTATTTCAATTCGTGGCTCCTTAAATAGGAGATTATAGAAGGAAATTCCTAATTAAACTCAAACTCCAACTTGAACTCAAAACTCTTAATTACCTACTCCTAACAGTAATACAACTCTTACTTAAGATAAGATAAGATAAGGATAAGGAATGGAGTAGCTGGCGGCGAGTTTGGCGAGCAGAACTAACGTGGTAAGATAAGTGCGGACCCACCCTGATGAGCTGTCATGTGGGTCCTGCCCTACTGCTGCTGCCTTGTGGTGCGCGCGTCTCACAGTGCTGCTGCCATGCGGTGTGTGCTGCTGCCGTGCGACGCGTGTTGCGCGCTGCCGGACGGTGCGTGCTGCGCATTGCTGGGTGGTGCGGCCTGCTATGCGTGCCACTGCCTATGACTATGCCGCAGTGTGCTGCTGGGCGGTGTGTCCATAACATCACACCCCTCCTGTACTACGAGCTTGTCCTCAAACTTGAGTTCGGGGTAGGTGCTGTGAAGATCAGTCCAGGGGATCCAGGTGGCCTCAGCTGATGGTAATCCATCCCATTCTACTAGAACCTCGAAGGTACCCTGATTGATGCGCGATCGTACAAGAGCCCGGGGTAGGAGGATGGGTCTGCCGTCCTTTAGATGTGGTAGAGGAGGCACTTGGTCCGACGGAGTCCCTGTAAAAGGCTTCAGGAGGGACACATGGAAGATGTCATGGATTCTGCTGTGCTCTGGTAGCTCGAGTTGATAGGCAACCTTCCCGATCTGCCTGAGAACCTTGAAGGGCCCGTAAAATTTTGGGGCCAGCTTAGGGGGTCCTCGACGCCTGAGGGAGAGATGTCGGTAGGGTTGGAGCCTCAGCCAAACGAACTGTCCCGGCTCGAAGGTGACTTCGCGGTGGTGCTGATCGTAGGCGTGCTTCATGCGCGCCTGTGCCTGCTGTAGGCGCAAGGAGACTTTGGCCAAGAGGGCGTCGTGATCTTGGAGGCTGCGATCGACTTCTTCCAGCCGTGTTGAGCCTGGCTCGTACGATAGGAGGCGGGGAGGGTCTCGGCCATATACCACCCGGAAGGGAGTCATGCCAAAGAAGGAGTGGTAGGACGTGTTATAACAGTATTCTGCCCACGGAAGGCACTCCACCCAGCACCTGGGCTGGTCTCCCACAAGGCAGCGGAGGTACATCTCTATTGTCCGGTTCACCACCTCTGTTTGGTCGTCTGTCTGTGGATGGTAGGCGGAGGAGAAGGCGAGGTCTGTTCCCTGCAATCGGAAGAGCTCCTTCCAGAAGGCGCTGGTGAAGATCGGGTCCCTGTCACTTACGATGGACTCGGGTAGCCCATGTAATCGGAAGATGTGGCCGAAGAAGGCGTGGGCCACTGAGACCGCACTGTAGGGGTGAGATAAGGGAAGGAAGTGGGCATACTTTGAGAAGCGGTCCACTACTACAAATATCACCGATTTCCCTCCCACCTTGGGTAAGCCTTCGATGAAGTCCATGGAAATATCTGCCCAGATCTGAGTGGGGAGGGCGAGGGGTTGGAGCAGGCCTGCTAGGTGCAAGTTTTCCCACTTCTGCTGCTGGCACGTTGAACAGTTCTGGATGAAGTCCCGTACCAAAGCCTTCATGCCCCGCCAATGGAAATCTGCATGGATGCGGTGCAGTGTTTTCTGGATACCCTCATGCGTGGCGTTGTGTATGCTAGAGATAACGAAGGGAATTAAGGGGAAATCAGTTGGAAGATAAATTCTGCCTTTGTACAGTACCAACCCGTCCTGTGTGCTCCAATTGGAGTTGGCCGTTCCCGCCTGTATTGTCCTGAGCAGATCGCTCCATTCGGGTGACTGTGGCAGTTCATTCCGAATGTCTTCCAACAGGGAGGCTCGGGGCTGTGAGATTGCATGGAGTAGCATGTCGTCGTCACGACGGGACAGGGCATCTGCGGCACGGTTCAAGGCCCCCGCCTTGTAGTCCACCCGGAAGTTGAACCCAAGGAGTTTGCTGACCCAATGCTACTGTGGCGAGGTGGTGAGCCGTTGTTCCAGCAGATATTTGAGGCTGTAATGGCCCGTCTTGACTATGAAGGATCTACCCCACAGGTACGACCTCCAGTGCTGCACTGCCTTAGCTAGGCCAAAAAGTTCTCGTTCGTAGGCGAGCAACTTAATGTGGCGGTCGGCCAGCTTGCGGCTGAAAAAGGCGATTGGGTGCCCTTGTTGCTATAGTATCGCGCCTATGCCGGTGCCGGAGGCGTCACACTCCACTGTGAACTCAAGATCAAAGTTTGGCAACTGTAGAACTGGTGTAGAGGAGAGGGCTTCTCTTAATTTTACAA
Source organism: Nelumbo nucifera (assembly GCF_055504915.1). Taxonomy (NCBI): domain Eukaryota; kingdom Viridiplantae; phylum Streptophyta; class Magnoliopsida; order Proteales; family Nelumbonaceae; genus Nelumbo; species Nelumbo nucifera. The sequence continues at coordinate 110,954,784 of NC_142649.1, read as the reverse complement.
AGGCTGCTTCAGCTGTACCGTCCCAGAGGAAGGCATTTTTCTTGAGCAGACTTGTTAGCGGGGCTGCCAGTAGTCCATAATTGTGAACGAACTTGCGGTAGTAGCCGGTCAGCCCTAGGAAACCACGGAGGTGTTAAAGAGTTTTGTATGCCCTTAGCTTCAATTAGAATGATGTACTTTATGAGTTTATTGTAAATGAATAAAAGTGCATATTTGATTCATGTTCCCTTGGTATGTTTCTGTGTAATACCCTTAAATTGGACACTTAATGAGACTCGTGTTAGTTTAGAACGTTCACAACCAGTGGGTCGGTCTGGGGAGACCTATCCTGACAAGGCTGACACTGTGGTGCCACCAAGTCGGTTGGGGTGGCCTGTCTCAGCTGCCAGGGTGAGACCCTAGGCACATACAGTGTGGGATTAATTGAATCTTTGAACTGGACCAGATTTCCAGTATTGCCCTGGACCTTGGAGATTGATGGGCAAAACTGGAAAGTTACACCCGACCCCTATACTCGATTATGATACTGCAGTAGGTGTCAGATTGGGCTGTCTTTGATATACCAATCATTGAGATCCTTAGCGGGGGTCAAAACCTGGGTATGTTGGGACAGTCCGAGAATTCATCTGAGTGGGTGATCATAGTGACAGGATCAGCCCCTTTGTCGGACAAAGGTAATGATCGGGGATGCACTCTCACTGATGGAAACCAAGACTGCCGGCAGCCGATTTCAACCGTTGAGATTTGTTTTGCAAAATATATTTTATGAGATATAAAAGTATATACATTATGGTTTCTAAAATGTTTGCAAGAAGGTTTTAATTCCCGGGATCCATATAAGTGGAGAGTGCAACACTGTTCCTTGCAGCTGAGGGAGAGGTCCTCTCTTGTCGGGCAGTGTGTGATCATTATGGGCTGAGAGGTTAAGTGTAAGACCATTGAGGATAATACCTGATGGGCTAATCTTGCATCTGCCCACAGTCCCTAGGTGTTACAAGGTGGCTTGGCCCAGGGACCACTTAGGGTAAGTGTTGGGCCCATAGAGCCCATTCGATGGGTTTCAGGGGGTGCACTGTCCATAACAGTGTATTCGGCCAGGCCTTGTAACAAAGGCTGGGCCGAACCCATGTGGCTGATGTGTAGATCAATGCTTGGGTTTCACGCCATACAAGGAAGCCCAACTAGGCAGCAATTAGGAAGGATAAGTGAGCACACAAGCTTAATGGGCCTAAAGCCCATTTCGAACTGGGCTGTTTATTTAGTTAATAAAGGAGCGAATTCTAAGATGGATTAGCAGATAGGATAGGGTCTTAATCCTATCCACTCAGAGAGTTTAGATCTGAATATGATTCAGATATAAAAACCTCCTAATGGGATTAGGAGAAAGCTAATCTGATCTGCAGATAAGATAAGGGCTTTATCCTTATCACCTAAAGAGAAGTCTTATCCAAATATGATTTGGATAAGCTGCTCCTAATTGGATTAGGAGCTGATATTTTAGGTTAACAAAAGGAAGGGGGCGGCAGCCTTTAGAAGATACACAACACATCAGTTTTCTTGAGTGCTGAAATCAAGAAGAGAGAATTCTGCACCCTGCGAATACTCTCTTGCCGCCTCCCTGCTCTTGCTGCCCTGCTTGCCAGTTCGATCTCCTGTTGTGGGAGAAGTCAAGATTGGATCTTGACATCAGTTCTTTAAGAAAGGATTGAAAGGAAGCTGTGTGCACGTACCATCCTACTGATTCTTGCGAAGGACAGAGTTCTTGGAGAAGAACACTACTGATTCTGCTCCATCCTGCACTGCGCCATCTTCAGTGGGAGAAGTTTTTGGATCCTTCCTTGGGCGTGAACACCTTCGTTGGGAGATACTACTTCTCCGTATCGGGTATAATTTTCTCCTACTCCTTTTGGTTCAGATCTGATTCAGTTTAAGGTTCAAGAATGGTCCTTGAAAATATGATTTTCTAAATAGGGAATGTGATTCCCAGTTGAAGGGAGAGAAAAATTTTTGAAATTTGCCCCTTATTCCGTTATCTTTGGGCATCCATGGGATGGATCTCTCATCCCTTCAGTGGTATCAGAGCCATGGTTCAAATCTTGAACCAGTTTGTTTCAGATCTGAACCTGCGCAAATGGGCAGAAGGTGTTCTACCCGATTTGCGCAGATATGGGTTTTGGGAAATCTGTTCCCAAAATTAATGGGTGAATAATTTGAAATTAATTTTACATGAATCTGATTATTATTTAGAATTGTTCTTTATGATTTTCTTGATTTATGGGCTGTTCGTACAAGAGGAGATCGAATTCTTGGTTTGCGCAGGGAACCTGTGATTTTGCAGTTCTTGAATTTTTTTTAGTCTGTAAATAATTTTTTTTATTTTCTAGACTCAACGTATAGGTATTCGATCTGATGTAATTATTAATAGAAATAGGATTTCTATTTATTTTATTTTGGATCGAAGATGGCGGCGTAGAAAGGGGGATTTCGCAGAGAAGAAGATTTCGCAGATGGGAGAATCGCTATCTGCGATTTCCAGTTTGTGAAACTGCATTCTGTGATCTAACCTCTGTTTTGTAAGATAGATTGTGTGAACAACCCTGATTTACTGATTCTTGTTTTTCTTTTATCAGTATTTAATTTCAGATTATTTTCTTGAATTAAAGATTTAATTAAAGAACAAACCCTAGACCCATTCGAACCAAGATTGGTTCAAATAGTTTGAATCGAATCTAGGGTTTCATCAAGGCTGAAAGTCAGCCCTAATTCTCCCACTAATGGGCCTAAGGATTGGTGTTTAATTAAATGGTTAATTCGGCCCAAGCTATAAAGGCCCAGTTTTAAAAGGTTAAAACTGCTAAAAGCCCACTTAACTTTTAAAGTTATATGGGTTGAACCATTTGGCCCATATACCTAGATAATATTAATAGTTAATATTATAGATTTAAAATGGGCTTCAAATGGGCCTTACAGATGATTAATTGATTGGATCAATTTATCCCTGCATGTGATGTATGGATGTGTGATGTGCTACGTACATGGGCCATAAGTACTTGGCCCATGCTCAATCGACAGTGGCTCTTGCGCACACCATGGCTAAATGCACATCATTGCCATGGTGTCCCTTTTGGTCATTGGATGACCTCCTTCAGTGGTGGGCCCCACACCTCATCAAGAGGTTACGTGCGGAACCCTAGCCGATTAAGGCCCACCGAAATCTGGCTTTATGAAAGTCAGTAGGAGCCACTCTGGTTTGACCTAAAATAAGAACTAGGGTGTAATTAACTGTTCCCTCCGGCTAATATGAGTGCATGTGATAGGGAGATTCATATGATGAACTCTCTAAAGGCCTTCCATCATTAGCATGAGGATGGGTCCTTCAGTAATGAGGAAACGCACCAGAAAATAGGCTATCCATTTGCTGTTGGGCTTGTCTGAATGTTTCATAAGATGATAGGGGCGTCATAGACCGATGTGGGAGGGGTTTCACCAGAAAATGGGAACTCTCTCACGGTACCTTGGCGTTCACGAATATGATGGGAAAGCACTCACTGGACAGAAATGTTTACCTGAAAACGACTCTGAACCTTGTCTGACAGAGGCCAAAAAGAAAACTCATATGATGAGTGGATATGATCCTTCACAGAAAGGTAGTGGGGTTATGCAGCTGAAACAGTTGGCTCCATGCACCCTATGTGATTTCCCACATTTCCAGAGACAACCCGTAGTCTCTGTCACTGAGGAAGGAGGAAATCTCAGAGACGAATAAATGGAAATGGATCGTAGATTAAAATCCATATCTATGAAATGAACGTGAATCAAATTAGGTTGTGGACTGATGTTTGCTCTTTTATCAGAAAATGGCAAACGGATCTTTTGCAAAACTGCTTGATGACAACAAGTTGAAGGGCCCAAACTATGCTGACTGGTATAGGAACCTTATGCTGGTCCTAGCTTCTGAAAAGCTGGACAAAGTGGCAAAGAATCCTGCCCCGGAGCGTCCGGGTGATAGGGCTTCTGAGGCCCGAATGAGAGACTATCAAGAATGGGAGGAGAAAAACTCCCTTGCCCGGTGTTACATCATTGCCTCCTTGGACAACCCGATACAGAGGCAATTCGATCAGATCGAACTTGCCAAGGACATATTGGACAGTCTCAGGACGATGTATGAAGAGCAGAATCGTTCTACTCGACAAAAGGTCTTGAAACAGTTCATGACCACACAAATGTCCAAGGGTCAACAAGTTCATGACCATTGTTTTCGGATGATGGGATACATCAACGAACTGGAGGCTCTTGGATCCGGGCTGGACCTTGCAACCCAGATAGATGCTATCCTTAACTCTTTGCCTCCTTCCTTTAATCCGTTCATCATGAACTATAACATGAACAAGCTGAATGTCAGCTTGCAAGAGCTCAGCAATATGTTGCAAAGAGCTGAAGAACTGATTAGAAAGGATGAGCCTGTAGCCATGCTTGTTGAAGCTGGCAAGACAGGCAAGAGAAAGAGGAAGGCAAAGAAGCCTCAGAAGAAAGCCACTAAGAGCAAGAAGCAGAAGAAAGACAGCATCGGATGCCTGTCACTTCTGCAAGAAGACCGGCCACTGGAAAAGCAATTGTCCTGCCTACCTGGAATCCAAGAAAGGTAACTTCGAAACTTGTGTTATAGAAACCAATTTGTTGGTAGCTTCTGCGTTCTGGTGTATTGACTCTAGGGCTTCAACTCATGCGTGTAACTCACTGCAGGGGTTCAAGGTAAGCAGAAGGCTAAGTGAAGGAGAAGTCACACTCTACTTGGGAACTACTGCAACTGTTGCAGCCGCGGCCATAGGAACCGTGGAGTTATTTTTTAGAGAAGGAATAATTGTACTGAAAGATTGTCTTTATGTACAAAATTTAAGGAGAAATTTGATTTCTGTCTCAAAACTGTGTGCAGATGATTATTCTGTCTTCTTTAGTAATACGATTACTATTAAAAGAAACGACATATTCATTGCATACGGGAAACTGGAGAATGGTCTCTATGTTCTACATCCTTTTCTAGAAACTAACATAACCGAAACTATGTCGACTGAAATCCCCAAGAAGAGAGCCCGTGATACAGTTAATCCCACGTGTCTGTGGCATTACCAACTTAGCCACATCGGTGTTGACCGAATCACAAGATTGGTAAAGGATGGTCCTTTGGATTTTCTAACTGTAGAAGATCTTCCCACTTGTGAGCCTTGCCTACAAGGCAAGATGACGAAACGACCATTTAACGGTAAGCCTGAAAGATGTACAGGCACACTTGACCTAATATATACTGATGTATGTGGTCCCCAGAGTGTTAGGACACGAAATCAACACGTGTATTTCATCACCTTCACAGATGATTTTTCAAGATATGGTTACGTGTACCTAATGAGACACAAGTCTGAATCCTTTGAAAAGTTCAAAGAGTTTAGACAAGAGGTCGAAAAACAGTTAGGGAGAGAAATTAAAGCTCTTCGATCAGATCGAGGTGGCGAGTATCTCTCTGACGAATTCAGGGACTACTTAAAGGACAATGGGATAGTATCACAGTTAGCTCCTCCTACTACACCACAACTTAACGGTGTTTCAGAGAGGAGGAATAGGACCTTATTGGATATGGTACGGTCGCTTCTCATACACTCAGAGTTACCCACATCCTTTTGGGGTTATGCATTAGAGACTGCGATTTATGTGTTGAATCGGATTCTAACCAAATCGGTTCCGAATACTCCATATGAACTTTGGACCGGAAAGAAACCAAGACACTTGAAGATTTGGGGTTGTCCAGCACACGTTAAAAGAACGAGTGCAGACAAGTTGGAATCCAAAACCAGCCGTTGCCTATTTGTAGGCTACCCAAAAGGCTCTATAGGTTATCTATTCTATGACCCAAGTGAGCAGAAAGTGTTCTGCAGTCGAAATGCACAATTCTTGGAAACCGATTATATCCTGGACTCCCATCGTCAAGAAATTGTTATTGATGAGGAGAGCTTAGGAGCAGTGGGAGATGTCCCACAAGTTCGAAGTAGTGACCAACCTAGAAGATCCACTCGGGTATCCAGGCCACCAGTCCGTTATGGTTACGACCAGGATAGTTACCTGGTGGAAACCTTGACTAGTGAGGAGGATCCCGTGACTTACGCGGAAGCTATGTTGGACATAGATTCCCAGAAGTGGGTGGAGGCCATGAGAGCAGAGATGGACTCAATGGAGACCAATGGAGTCTGGACTCTAGTAGATCCGCCCTCCGGGGTAAAGGCAATCGGTTGCAAATGGATTTACAAGAGGAAGAAGGGCCCCGATGGTAAGGTTGAGACCTTCAAGGCTCGTCTGGTGGCGAAAGGGTACACTCAGAAAGAAGGCATCGATTATGAGGAAACCTTTTCGCCTGTGGCCATGCTTAAATCCATTAGGATCCTACTAGCTGTAGCAGCGTACCATGATTATGAGATTTGGCAGATGGATGTCAAAACTGCATTCTTGAATGGAGATCTTACTGAAGATATCTATATGCAGCAGCCGCAAGGCTTCATTGCTGTAGGACAGGAAAACATGGTATGCAAACTTAACAGATCCATTTATGGACTTAAGCAAGCTTCTAAAAGTTGGAACATCCGTTTTAATTCTGCTGTCAAATCGTTTGACTTCGAGCAGAATCCGGATGAACCCTGTGTCTACAGGAAGTATAGTGGAGATAAGGTTACCTTCTTGGTTCTGTATGTAGATGACATTGTACTCATTGAGAATGATGTAGGAATGTTAACTACGGTGAAAGTATGGCTATCACAGCAATTCTCCATGAAAGATCTTGGAGAAGCCTCCTATATACTGGGTCTTCGACTCTATAGAGATAGATCGAAGCGAATAATAGGCTTATCCCAATCTGCTTACATTGACAAAATAGTCAAAAGATACAGCATGGAAAACTCCAAGAAAGGAAATGTTCCTTTCAGGCACGGAGTCACTCTCTCCGAGAAGATGTCTCCCAAGACTTCTGAGGAGATTGATGGCATGAAAGACGTTCCTTATGCCTCAGCCGTAGGGAGCATCATGTATGCCATGCTGTGCACTCGTCCTGACATAGCTCAGGCAGTGAGTGTAGTAAGCAGATTTCAGGCCAACCCAGGGCAGGAGCACTGGACTGCTGTGAAAAACAAACTTAAGTACCTTCGAAGGACAAAAGAGTTTTGTCTAATATTCGACGGTAGCTCACTACAGATCCAGGGGTATACAGATGCCGATTTCCAGTCAGACCCAGATGATAGAAAGTCTACATCTGGATATGTTTTCACGATAGGATCGTGTGTTGTTTGCTGGAAAAGCAGCAAACAGGGGTCCACTGCAAACTCCACGACCGAGGCCGAGTACATTGCCGCAAGTGAGGCTGCCAAAGAATCCGTGTGGATGAAGAAGTTCGTTCACGAGTTGGGAGTAGTTCCGTCCAGCACATCACCCATCCCATTGTTGTGTGACAACAATGGAGCCATTGCTCAGGCTAAGGAGCCACGAACCCACTCGAAGTCAAAGCACATCGAGAGGAAGTACCACATACTGCGGGAGATTGTTGGTAGAAGGGACGTCCTGATTCAGAAGGTAGCGTCAGCGGAAAATGTAGCAGACCCATTGACAAAGCCACTATCACAGAAAGTGTTTGAGAAACACGTGGAAAGCATGGGACTCCGGCTAGTACCTGATTGGACCTAAGTGCAAGTGGGAGCTGTTAGACAGTTTTGTATGCCCTTAGCTTCAATCAGAATGATGTACTTTATGAGTTTATTGTAAATGAATAAAAGCGCATATTTGATTCATGTTCCCTTGGTATGTTTCTGTGTAATACCTTAAACTGGACACTTAGTGAGACTCGTGTTAGTTTAGAACGTTCACAGCCAGTGGGTCGGTTTGGGGAGACCTATCCTGACAAGGCTGACACTGTGGTGCCACCAAGTCAGTTGGGGTGGCCTGTCTCAGCTGCCAGGGTGAGACCCTAGGCACATATAGTGTAGGATTAATTGAATCTTTGAACTGGACCAGATTTCCAGTATTGCCCTGGACCTTGGAGATTGATGGGCAAAACTGGAAAGTTACACCCGACCCCTAGACTCGATTATGATACTACACTAGGTGTCGGATTGGGCTGTCTTTGATGTACCAATCAGTGAGATCCTTAGCGGGGGTCAAAACCTGGGTATGTTGGGACAGTCCGAGAATTCATCTGAGTGGGTGATCATAGTGACAGGATCAGCCCCTTTGTCGAACAAAGGTAATGATCGGGGATGCACTCTCACTGATGGAAACCAAGACTGCCGGCAGCCGATTTCAACCGTGAGATTTGTTTTGCAAAATATATTTTATGAGATATAAAAGTATATACATTATGGTTTCTAAAATGTTTGCAAGAAGGTTTTAATTCCCTGGATCCATATAAGTGGAGAGTGCAACACTGTTCCTTGCAGCCGAGGGAGAGGTCCTCTCTTGTTGGGTAGTGTGTGATCATTATGGGCTGAGAGGTTAAGTGTAAGACCATTGAGGATAATACCTGATGGGCTAATCTTGCATCTGCCCACAGTCCCTGGGTGTTACAAGGTGGCTTGGCCCAGGGACCACTTAGGGTAAGTGTTGGGCCCATAGAGCCCATTCGATGGGTTTCAGGGGGTGCACTGTCTTTAACAGTGTATTCGACTAGGCCTTGTAACAAAGGCTGGGCCGAACCCATGTGGCTGATGTGTAGATCAATGCTTGGGTCGCACGCCATACAAGGAAGCCCAACTAGGCAGCAGTTAGGAAGGATAAGTGAGCACATAAGCTTAATGGGCCTAAAGCCCGTTTCGAACTGGGCTGTTTATTTAGTTAATAAAGGGGCGAATTCTGAGATGGATTAGCAGATAGGATAGGGTCTTAATCCTATCCACTCAGAGTGTTTAGATTTGAATATGATTCAGATCTAGAAACCTCCTAATGGGATTAGGAGAAAGCTAATCTGATCTGCAGATAAGATAAGGGCTTTATCCTTATCACCTAAAGAGAAGTCTTATCCAAATATGATTTGGATAAGCTGCTCCTAATTAGATCAGGAGCTGATCTTTTAGGTTAACAAAAAGGAAGGGGGTGACAACCTTTAGAAGATACACAACACATCAGTTTTCTTGAGTGCTGAAATCAAGAAGAGAGAATTCTGCACCCTGCGAATACTCTCTTGCCGCCTCCCTGCTCTTGCTGCCCTGCTTGCCAGTTCGATCTCCTATTGTGGGAGAAGTCAAGATTGGATCTTGACATCAGTTCTTTAAGAAAGGATTGAAAGGAAGCTGTGCGCACGTACCATCCTGCTGATTCTTGCGAAGGATAGAGTTCTTGGAGAAGAACACTACTGATTCTGCTCCATCCTGCACTGCGCCATTTTCAGTGGGAGCAATTTTTGGATCCTTCCTTGGGCGTGAACACCTTCGTTGGGAGATACTACTTCTCCGTATCAGGTATAATTTTCTCCTACTCCTTTTGGTTCAGATCTGATTCAGTTTAAGGTTCAAGAATGGTCCTTGAAAATATGATTTTCTAAATAGGGAATGCGATTCCCAGTTGAAGGGAGAGAAAAATTTTTGAAATTCGCCCCTTATTCCGCAATCTTTGGGCGTCCATGGGATGGATCTCTCATCCCTTCAGGAGGGCCTTGGCGGATTGCGGTTTGGGCCATTCTTTGGTGGTCTGAATCTTGGAGTCATCCACAGTGACCCCTTGACCGCTAATCACATGTCCTAAGTAAAGGACCCTGCATTCCCCAAAGGAGCATTTTGACCGTTTGAGGAAGAGCTGATGTTGCTGCAAGAGTTCAAGAACAGTTCGCAGATGCTGCACGTGCTCCACCCAAGATTTGCTATCGATTAGGATGTCATCGAAAAATACCAAGACAAATCTGCGGAGATGGGAGTGAAACACCTCGTTCATCAGGGCCTGGAAAGTGGATGGCGCGTTGCTAAGACCGAAGGGCATGACCAAGAACTCGAAGTGGCCATGGTGTGTTCTGAAGGTCGTTTTCTCTACATCTTCTGGGGTCATTCGGACCTGGAAGTATCCTGATCGAAGGTCTAGCTTGGAGAAGTACTGCGCTCCATGGAGTTCGTCTAACAACTCATCTACGACTGGGATGGGAAACTTATCTTTGACCGTCCTAGTGTTAAGTTCTCTGTAATCCACACAGAATCTTCAAGTCCCGTCTTGCTTGGGCACCAAGAGAACTGGGGAGGAGAAGGGGGAGCGGCTGGGGCGGATGATCCCTTGCTGTAACATGTCTGCGCACTGCCTTTCTATTTCATCTTTCTGCCGATGTGGGTAGCGGTAGGGCCTGACAACAACGGGATCTGATCTAGTTATCAGAGGGATTCGGTGGTCGCAAGCTCTGGGAGGTGGAAGCCCCTTGGGCTCCTTGAATACCACAGAGAAGTTCATAAGGAGCCTTTCCATATCTGTTGAGCGTGAGTCCCCACCTTGGAGTGTATGTAGTTGCGCCCTTGTTCTTATTCTGGTTCCCCGCCATGTGATTGGTTTGCCATCCAAGTGGAAGGTCATGGTCAGGGCGGTGAAGTCCCATAGAATTGGTCAAATCGTGATCAGCCATTTAACACCTAGGACGATGTCAAATTCGTCTAAGGATAGCACGAATAAATCTGTTTGGAAGGACTCTGTTCCAACCTGAATTCTGGTATCTTTGCAAATTCCGGGGCTGTGAACTCTTTCCCCGTTTGCCACGGCCACCTGTAATTGTGGTCTTCTTTCCATGGGCAGTTCTAACCTGCGGGCCGCCTGTTCGCTAATGAAGTTGTGGGTGCTACCCGAGTCTATCAGAATACGGACTGGCCGCCCTGCTATCAATGCTCTCAGCTGCATGGTTTGGGAGGTCTTGACCCCCGTAATGGCATGGAGGGAGATTTCTGGTTCTGACGTTGCAGGTTCGTCCTCTTCCTCTTCGGGTTCTTCTACTAGAAGACAGAACAATTTCTTACACTTGTGGCCGGCGGAGTATAGGTCATCGAAGTTGAAGCACTGCCCCCTTGCGCGCCATTCCGCCATCTCGGCTCGGGTCAGCCGCCTAATGGGGGGTGCAGACCTGCTGCTTCCTATGCTTGACGCTGATCTGGAGGGGTTGCCCGCAGACAGCCTTGGTTCTCTGCTGGCGATCGAAGAGGGAGTCACTCCTGCTGTCTTCGAAGGCGTCCATGTTGCTGTCGGCCATCCTATACTGAAGCCCCCCTGGGAGATCTGCATCTTCCTTTCGAAGGTGCGTGCGAGGTTCATAGCTGTGACTAGATTAGGGGGGTGCTGCATCTCGACGTCCACCCTTAGGGGTTCCACTAGCCTTGCTGTGAACATATCGACTTGCTGGTCTGGGAGTACCGAGGCTGCTCTGGCGAGAAGAGTTTGGAACTGGCACTGATAATCCGCCACAGTCCCGGTCTGCTTGAGGTTGATCAGCTCGCCCAACGGGTTGCTCGTCAGCGGGGGTCCAAACCGGAGGAGGCAATAGGATTTGAATTGTTCCCAACTAAGCCCGGGTTCTTCCTGCTCTAGACGGTAGAACCAGAGTTGTGCCTCTTCTGTGAGGTGGAAAGCGGCCAGACTGACCTTGTCTCTGTCATCGGTGCGCTGGTTGCGAAAGAACTGTTCGCAGCGGTGCAACCATCCCAGTGGGTCTCCAGCGCCGTTGTAGGACAAATTCTAGCCGACTGTATTTGGGGATAACAGCGGCAATCGGGGTGGCCGTCTGATGTTCGCCAGGCGTTTCTGCCCAATCCGATCTGCGGCTGTTGTTGGTGGCGGTTCCTTTTGAGTTTCTTTCCCTATTGGCTAAGAATGTCTCCAGCAAGCATCGAAGCTCCCAGACATCATCCTTGAGCTCACGTACCTCCATGCTGGTCTCTGCAAATTTGTGCTCCAATTTGTGGACCTTGGAAGACAGAGGCTCTTATTCCCCCATGACGGTAGGCTCTGATACCAGAATGTTATGGGCCCGCGCGTAGGATTTCGTCACGGGTTGGTCCACCGGGAGAGACTCCTGTCTTCCCTTGCCCTTGCCCTTGCGTACAGACCCTATTGTGGCAATCGCGTGGGTGATTTGTCCAAGAGATCACCCGAACTCTCCTAACACCTTTCTTGGTTGAAAACTGAATGCCTTTATTTCAATTCGTGGCTCCTTAAATAGGAGATTACAGAAGGAAATTCCTAATTAAACTCAAACTCAAACTTGAACTCAAACTCCTAATTACCTACTCCTAATGGTAACACAACTCTTACTTAAGATAAGATAAGGAATGGAGTAGCTGGCGGCAAGTTTGGCGAGCAGAGCTGACGTGGTAAGATAAGTGCGGACCCACCCTGATGAGCTATCGTGTGGGTCCCGCCCTACTGCTGCTGTCGTGTGGCGCGCGCGTCTCACAGTGCTGCTGTCGTGCGGTGTGTGTTGCTGCCGTGCGGCGCGTGTTGCGTGCTGCCGGGCGATGCGTGCTGTGCGTTGTCGGGCGGTGCATGCTGCACGCTGCTGGGCGGTGCGTGCTGCTGTGCGGTACTACCGGGCGGTGCGTGCTGCTGTGCGGCCTGCTGTGCGTGCCGCTGCCTATGACGCGCCGCAGTGTGCTGCCGGGCGGTGTGTCCATAACACTCTTGTCTAGTGAACAATAGCTACAGGAACAGAGATAGGAAAAATGTAAACTATTTGGACTTGAAGGATGGAAGAAAAGCTAAAACAAACTGAAAACAAATACCAGTTAATGAGTTTAAAAACAAAATTATTGCCCGAGTAGTTTGTTTCCTCCTGGCATTTCTAATATTTTTTTAGGGCAAAATTCTTAAACTACCCCTAAGGTTTAGGAAGTTGACTAACTATACCCCTACTGTTTCAGTATTGTCTTAAAGTACCACTACTGTTTCTGACAATTGACTAAATCTTCCTTCCCATCAGTGTCCATTAATGGAAGGATTACAAAGACTACTTTGCTCATCATTTTTCTTTAAATTTTCAAAATGAACTGTACATCGTCCTCAACCTTGAGATGAGGACAGACCCTAAATACAAGGTCTAAAACGCCGAAGACAACGGCAATGATCACTTGATTCTTGAATCTCTCTCCTCACCTCTTTCCCGAACTGTCAACCAAGGCATTGCTGCCACCAACAGGTTCCAGCTCTAATACGAAGACTGAAACTCTTGAAAAGATCTAACTAGCATAACTCTGCAAGGGGAAACAAAAAAAAAAAAAGAGAGAGAGAGAGGATTGCACATTGCAGTGTCAACTTCAGATCTGTTATCTGTGGATACATTCAGCCTAATGACAGGTCGCCGAATGTTTTCTTCAAATGGCAATTACTCAATCAAAAAGAAATATGCCCTATAATATTTATTTGGAATAAGCGTCTGAATAAATTTGGCCAAATGGCAATTACTTAATTAAAATTTGTTTTCGTCTGAACTGCATATTGGCGTAGATTACATCAAGAAAGTCTCGCTTTCCCTTACGTTCATGAGCCTTCTTCATCCCCCCTTCGATCCCTTGCAAGTCCATCCAAGCGATCGATGGAATGAAGTCGCCGATGTCATCAGCTCCATGACCATTCCTTGAACTCGTTAGACTCCAACCCCTTTGTCGCAAACGCACGCCGGCTAAGAGAGAGAGAGAGAGAGAGAGGGAGTTCTTCTTGTGGAGGGGAAAATGTTCCCACTAGGAAGAACATTCATAACCGGCAAATTAATCGAACTGCCACCACTACTACCGATGACGATTCCACCTGAATCTGACTGAAATGCGGGAGAGAAATAAACCTCAAAAAAATAGAATGCGATCACTGATAACTCTGAATCGCCCATCATTGGTTCTCTTCATTGTAGGTATAGAATGCAATTCACGGTCTCCGTCCACCCGACCACTGTAGGTATAGAAAACCAAAGTCTCCACAACCCGACCACCCATTGTTCCAGGCATTTTCTACATATTCTTTGAACCAAAAAAAAAACTAGAAAATCAGGTCAGACGAACCAGTCTTCAACGGAAAGAAAATCCCTATGTTGCAACGAGTTGCAGCGGTTCAGGGAGAGAAAATGAAGGGGAGAGAGAGAGAGAGAGAGAGAGAGAGAGGTTAACGGTCACTACGTTGGTCAACGGCAATGGAAACGATGTTGGTGGAGGGGGCTATTGCCGCCATTGGGTTTGCTGGTGTTGAAAGGAAGAAGACAATGGAAGAGGAGAAGAAGATGAAGAAGGGAGAGGGACAAAGGGTAAAATTGGGTTTTAAAAAAATTATACATCACGTGGTGTCACGTGTATACGACTTTGACAAAATATTAACAGATGTTGACAATAAGGGTAGAGCTAATCAATTGTCAGAAGCAATAGGGGACTTTAAGACAATAGTCAAACAGTAGGGGTAGAGTTAGTCAATTAGCTAAACCTTAGGGGTACTATAAGAAATTTGCCCTTTTTTAATCAATAACAAGACCTTTTATTAAAGAAAATAAAGCAAGGTATAAAGGAATTTAAGGGGGAGGAAACAAATGCAGCATTAACCCCTCCACAAGAAAAACAAGAAATAGATTAAAACATAGGCCGGAACATTTGTTCCCTTCCCACCCCATGTTAGCAAGTGTATCTGCAAATGAGTTGGCACTTCACTTCACCCATTGGAGCTGAATCTCCACACTCCGAGTTAACCATTTGAACTCCCTTTTTTCATTAGCACGTTTCCATAATCAGCTCTTCTCCTTTTGCAACCATTCTATAACCAATTTTGTGTCTCCTTCAACAATTAACTTTTGTAGATTCAATTCCCTAGCCTTCTTTAACCCTTCCAATACTGCCATAACCTCAGCTCTAAGAGAATCACCCACCCCAATAGGACCAGAATACAACACAATAACTTTCCCTTCCTCATCTCTGAAAGCTCCTCCAATACCTGAAAGCCCCATATTACCTTCACTGCTCTCATCAAAGTTCAATTTAATAAATCCAAAAGCTGGTGTGAACTAAAAGGGACAAGTTTTCATTTGGACTGGTGCTGAATTAGCCACTTCCATTTCTAACCAACATATCTATAGTGATATCTTCAAACCACTCTAGTGATCTTACCCACTGCACCACTCTAATAGTTATTGCTTCAACTATGGCCTCTTTACTCCTTCCTTTTTAGAAAAATTCCATGAGTTCCTTCAGATGTGGTGTTAATTTAGGAGTCCAAAAGAATGGACTTCAATAGCAAATGGGCAAGAAGTGTTTGGAGATCTAGGGGGATAAAGTGGGCGGTTGCTCCCTCGTGAGGGTCCTCAGGTGGGGGATAAAGTGGGCGGTTGCTCCCTCGTGAGGGTCCTCAGGTGGGATTGTAACCTTGTGGAAAGAAGATTTTCTGATAGGAGTGGAGGAATTAATAAGTGATCATTCTATTTCTCTAAAGTTCAGGCAGGTGGAAGACGGTTTTGAATGGGTTCTAACAAATGTATATGGCCCCAACGGCTATAGGCAAAGGAAGAAATTGTGGGAAGAATTGAGTGATATTAGGGGCCTTTGGGAAGGCCCATGGTGTGTAGGAGGGGATTTTAATGTAATGTAGTGAGATTCACAGAGGAAACCAACAACCCTAGATAGAGAGTGATAACCAGTATGAGATTGAGAGGAACATTAGGGTAATCTAACATCTAGGGCACTTCCTAGACTTACTTCAGATCACTGGCCTATAGTGATGTGTAAGGAGGAAATGACAGGTGATGGACCTGCCCCTTTCAGGTTTGAGAACATGTGGTTGATCCATCCAGGCTTTATTGAGAAAATCAAAGAGTGGTGGGAGCAATTTAATTCGTCAGTAGAGTGGGAGGGAATGAGATTCCACAAGAAGCTTCAATTCCTAAAATCCCAAATAAAGGAGTGGAACCGACTGGAATTTGGAAGAGTGGAGGAAAGAAAACAAATTTTGTTGGAGCAGATAGAGGAATTGGATCTGAAGGAAGAAAGGGGATCCTTTTGTTAGACAGTTTTGTATGCCCTTAGCTTCAATCAGAATGATGTACTTTATGAGTTTATTGTAAATGAATAAAGATACATATTTGATTCATGTTCCCTTGGTATGTTTCTGTGTAATACCCTTAAACTGGACACTTAATGAGACTCGTGTTAGTTTAGAATGTTCACAGCCAGTGGGTCGGTCTGGGGAGACCTATCCTGACAAGGCTGACACTGTAGTGCCACCAAGTCGGTTGGGGTGGCTTGTCTCAGCTGCCAGGGTGAGACCCTAGGCACATACAGTGTAGGATTAATTGAATATTTGAACTGGACCAGATTTCCAGTATTGCCCTGGACCTTGGAGATTGATGGGCAAAACTGGAAAGTTACACCCAACCCCTAGACTCGATTATGATACTACACTAGGTGTCGGATTGGGCTGTCTTTGATGTACCAATCAGTGAGATCCTTAGCGGGGGTCAAAACCTGGGTATGTTGGGACAGTCCGAGAATTCATCTGAGTGGGTGATCATAGTGACAGGATCAGCCCCTTTGTCGGACAAAGGTAATGATCGGGGATGCACTCTCACTGATGGAAACCAAGACTGCCGGCAGCCGATTTCAACCGTTGAGATTTGTTTTGCAAAATATATTTTATATAAGATATAAAAGTATATATGTATGGTTTCTAAATTGTTTGCAAGAAGGTTTTAATTCCCGGGATCCATATAAGTGGAGAGTGCAACACTGTTCCTTGCAGCCGAGGGAGAGGTCCTCTCTTGTCGGGCAGTGTATGATCATTATGGGCTGAGAGGTTAAGTGTAAGACCATTGAGGATAATGCCTGATGGGCTAATCTTGCATCTGCCCACAGTCCCTGGGTGTTACAAGGTGGCTTGGCCCAGGGACCACTTAGTGTAAGTGTTGGGCCCATAGAGCTCATTTGATGGGTTTCAGGGGGTACACTGTCTTCAGCAGTGCATTCGGCCAGGCCTTGTAACAAAGGCTGGGCTGAACCCATGTGGCTGATGTGTAGATCAATGCTTGGGTCCCACGCCATACAAGGAAGCCCAACTGGGCAGCAATTTGGAAGGTTTTTTGAGTACATAACCTTAATGGGCCTTAAGCCCATTTCGAACTGGGCTGATTTGATCAGTCATTTAAAGGGGGCGAATTCTGAAGTGGGTCAGCTAAAAGGATTGGGCTTAGACCCTATCCACTCAGAGAGTCCAAGATCTAAATAAGATTTAGATCTGGAAACCTCCTAATTAGATTAGGAGACAGCTGATCTGATTTGCAGATAAGATAAGGATTATCCCTTATCACTAAGGGACTTCTAACCCAAATATGATTTGGGTTAGCAACTCCTAATCTGATTAGGAGCTGATCCCTTTGAGATTATAAAAGGGGAAGGAGGCGGCAGCCTTTTACATCATCAACAACATTCTTCTCTTAAAGAAAGAGAGATTGAGAGATTTCCTGCATACTGTGAATTCTCTCCTGCCGCCACCTTCCTGCCATTGCCATTCCTTCAGTTCGATCTCCAGTTCTTGGGAGCAATCAAGATTTGATCTTGATCTCAATCTTTTGGGAAAAGATTGGTTGGAGCTGTACTCACAAGCCGTCCAGTTGATTCTTGCGAAGGGTCAAGTTCTTTTGAAGAACATTACTGATTCTGCTCCATCCTTCACTGCGCCATCTTTAGTGGGAGCAGATTTTGGATCCTTCCTTGGGCGTGAACACCTCCATTGGGAGATAGTATTTCTCTGTATCAGGTATAATCCTCTCCCACTCCTTTTGGTTCAGATCTGGTTCAGTTTATGGTTCAAGATTGATCCTTGAAAATATGATTTTCTAAATAGGGAATACAATTCCCAGTTGAAGGGAGAGATAAAATTTTTGAAATTCGCCCCTTATTCCGCAATCTTTGGGCGTCCATAGGATGGATCTCTCATCCCTTCACCTTTGGAGAGGAAGATAGGGAGACTGGATGGAGTTTGAGGAGGCAGATGGATGATCTCTTGCTTAAGGAGGAAATAAGCTAGAGACAAAAATCTAGGTGTAAATGGTTAAAGGAGGGAGACAGAAATACTAGGTTTTTCCATTCAATGGCAAATGGTAGGAGAAAAAAGTATTTCACCTCAAAATTGGAAGTAGGAGCGGTCATATCTCACCCGACAAAAATAGTGAAGGCCTTTATAAGTCACTTCAAATCTATTTTTAGAAGGCCTTAAATGAGAGGGTTTGGAATAGCCGACTCTAAGTGCAAAGAACAGGGAGTGGTTAGAAAAGAGATTTGATCTGGAGGAGATAAAGGAAGCAATCTTCTCAATGGATAGAACAAAATTGAGTCAGTTTTTGAAGACAATTGGTGTAAATGGATTTGGGATTGTGTTAGGAGTTGCCACTATTCTATCTTGGTGAATGGAACTGTGGTTGACTTCTTTCCCACCTTGAGAGGAATAAGACAAGGAGATCCACTTTCCCCCTTTCTATTCACTGATTGCAGATGTCCTTGGGAGATTAATCCATAGAATTGACTCGAGGAATTTAATAAAAGAGTGGAGAGTAGGAATGGAGGAGATACCACTTACACATTTGCAATTTGCAGATGACACAATCCTGTTTTGTGAAGGTGGGGACATAAATTGGACAAGGAATTTAAAATTGGCAATGCAACTCTTTGAGTAAATGTCTAACCTCAAGGTGAACTTTGATAAGAGTTGTATGGTGGGAGTGAATTTGGAAGAGAGGGAATTAAGTGAATATGCAGGTGTGTTAGGCTATGCAATCTCGGATTGGCCTTTGATTTACTTAAGCCTCCCCTTAGGAGATAATCCCAAGAATGAGAGCTTTTGGAACTCAGAAATGGAGAGATTTGAGAAAAGGCTTGCTTCTTGGAGGAAAAATTATCCTTCCTTAGGGGGGAGAGTCACTTTGATTAGGTCTACCCTAGCTAACCTATTTGTTTACTTCCTATCAGTGTTAAAAAGATCCCCATAAATGTCTCTAACATTTTTGAAAAGTTAATGAGGGATTTTTTGTGGGATCCAAGAGAAGAAAAGAAGGATCACAGGGTGAGTTGGGAGGTGATAACTAGATGTAAGAAGCTAGGAGATTTTGGGATTGGGAATATCAGAAAAAGGAACATGGCATTACTGGGGAAATGGTTGTGGAGGTTTCCCTTGAAAAGAGACAAATTGTGGACAAAGATTATGGCTAGCATACATGGGCTGGAAGACAACGGTTGGGATCTTGGAATTATGGTAAGGGCTACAACTGCTTCTCCTTGGAAAGCCATTCATGATCTGCTTCCAGTTTTCTCCCCTTGAATCAGGTATGATCTTAACTCAGGTAATGAAATAAAGTTTTGAGAACAACCTTGGGTTGGGGACTCACCTCTGATGAACCAATTTCCCTCTTTGTATGCTTTGTCAGACTTGAAAAATGAACCCATCTCATCTTTCTTAGGTCCTTCAAAATCTACTTTTGGTTTTGGCTGGAACCTAGGCCTGAGAAGGGCAGTTAGGGATAAAAACTTGGGCTGTATTGTCTTTGTTAGCCATCATTGAAAATGTTTTCTTGGACCCTAATAAGGAGGATACCAGATTTTGGACCCCTTCCTCCTTAGGTACTTTCTCTTGTGTTTCGTTTGTTGAGACCTTAATTCAGCCTCTTGTTCATCTTGGGTTGTCCTTCCTGGTTAAAGAAATTTGGAGCAAGCCCATTCCTCCTTGGGTTGGTAGTTTTTGTTGGGAAACTTTCCTGGAAAGAATTAACACAAAAGACCTACTACAGAGAAAGAGACCCAATTCTTGTTTACCTCCCCCCAATAAGTGTACTCTCTGTAAAGTTGATGGGGAAACTGGTTACCACCATTCGGTTACTTGTTTAGTTGCTAAAACTGTATGGGAGTGGGCTTTCTCCCTTTTTGCGTGTATTTTGAAATCCCCCCGTGAGTGTGCAAAGTTTGTTCTCTCCATTTTTCAGATGGCCTAAGAAGAGAGGGAAGATTATGTGTATGTGGAGAAGCATTAGGGCAGCAGTGTGTTGATCCCTATGGGAAGAAAGAAACTCGTGAATTTTTTCAAACAAGGAAAGAACCCTAGAAAACTTATTAGATCAGATACTCTTAAGGGTAGCCCACTAGCTGAAATCTATGGATGTTCTCAGATTATTCAGTGGCTGACTTGTTAAGAAATTGGAAAGAGATATCTACCTCTGCCCAATGTAAGAGGACTCTTAGCCCCTCTTGGTCCTCTCCTCCCTCTAGATTCATAAAACTGAATTTTGATGGTAGTAGCTTAAGGAATCCAGGGCCTTCTGGGATTGGGGGAGTGCTCAGGAATGAGGATGGGATTATTACCGCCATGTTTTCAGGCCCAATTGGAGGAGACTCTCTTAGGGATGAGATTCTTGCAGTTTTGGAAGGAACCCAAAGAGCAAGAAAACTGAACATCAGACATTTGGTCCTTGAAGGTGACTTGGAGGTGGTGATTGGATGGCTAAAGGAAGAAAACATTGGTTTGTGGAGCTACAACTGTTAGACAGTTTTGTATGCCCTTAGCTTCAATCAGAATGATGTACTTTATGAGTTTATTGTAAATGAATAAGGATACATATTTGATTCATGTTCCCTTGGTATGTTTCTGTGTAATACCCTTAAACTGGACACTTAATGAGACTCGTGTTAGTTTAGAATGTTCACAGCCAGTGGGTCGGTCTGGGGAGACCTATCCTGACAAGGCTGACACTGTGGTGCCACCAAGTCGGTTGGGGTGGCTTGTCTCAGCTGCCAGGGTGAGACCCTAGGCACATACAGTGTAGGATTAATTGAATCTTTGAACTGGACCAGATTTCCAGTATTGCCCTGGACCTTGGAGATTGATGGGCAAAACTGGAAAGTTACACCCGACCCCTAGACTTGATTATGATACTGCACTAGGTGTCGGATTGGGCTATCTTTGATGTACCAATCAGTGAGATCCTTAGCGGGGGTCAAAACCTGGGTATGTTGGGACAGTTCGAGAATTCATCTGAGAGGGTGATCATAGTGACAGGATCAGCCCCTTTGTCGGACAAAGGTAATGATCGGGGATGCACTCTCACTGATGGAAACCAAGACTGCTGGCAGCCGATTTCAACCGTTGAGATTTGTTTTGCAAAATATATTTTATATAAGATATAAAAGTATATATATTATGGTTTCTAAAATGTTTGCAAGAAGGTTTTAATTCCCGGGATCCATATGAGTGG
Organism: Nelumbo nucifera; assembly: GCF_055504915.1. NCBI lineage: Eukaryota > Viridiplantae > Streptophyta > Magnoliopsida > Proteales > Nelumbonaceae > Nelumbo > Nelumbo nucifera. The sequence continues at coordinate 110,933,549 of NC_142649.1, read as the reverse complement.
AGAGTGCAACACTGTTCCTTGCAGCCGAGGGAGAGGTCCTCTCTTGTCGGGCAGTGTATGATCATTATGGGCTGAGAGGTTAAGTGTAAGACCATTGAGGATAACACCTGATGGGCTAATCTTGCATCTGCCCACAGTCCCTGGGTGTTACAAGGTGGCTTGGCCCAGGGACCACTTAGTGTAAGTGTTGGGCCCATAGAACCCATTTGATGGGTTTCAGGGGGTACATTGTCTTCAACAGTGCATTCAGCCAGGCCTTGTAATAAAGGCTGGGCTGAACCCATGTGGCTGATGTGTAGATCAATGCTTGGGTCCCACGCCATACAAGGAAGTCCAACTGGGCAGCAGTTTGGAAGGCTTTTTGAGTACATAACCTTAAATGGGCCTTAAGCCCATTTCGAACTGGGCTGATTTGATCAGTCATTTAAAGGGGGCGAATTCTGAAGTGGGTCAGCTAAAAGGATTGGGCTTAGACCCTATCCACTCAGAGAGTCCAAGATCTAAATGAGATTTAGATCTGGAAACCTCCTAATTAGATTAGGAGATAGCTGATCTGATCTGCAGATAAGATAAGGATTATCCCTTATCACTAAGGGACTTCTAACCCAAATATGATTTGGATTAGCAACTCCTAATCTGATTAGGAGCTGATCCCTTTGAGATTATAAAAGGGGAAGGGGGCGGCAGCCTTTTACATGATCAATAGCATTCTTCTCTTTGAAAAAAGAGAGATTGAGAGATTTCCTGCATACTGCGAATTCTCTCCTGCCGCCACCTTCCTGCCATTGCCATTCCTTCAGTTCGATCTCCAGTTCTTGGGAGCAATCAAGATTTGATCTTGATCTCAATCTTTTGGGAAAAGATTGGTTGGAGCTGTACTCACAAGCCGTCCAGTTGATTCTTGCGAAGGGTCAAGTTCTTTTGAAGAACATTGTTGATTCTGCTCCATCCTTCACTGCGCCATCTTCAGTGGGAGCAGATTTTGGATCCTTCCTTGGGCGTGAACACCTCCATTGGGAGATAGTATTTTTCCGTATCAGGTATAATCCTCTCCCACTCCTTTTGGTTCAGATCTGGTTCAGTTTATGGTTCAAGATTGATCCTTGAAAATATGATTTTCTAAATAGGGAATACGATTCCCAGTTGAAGGGAGAGATAAATTTTTGAAATTCATCCCTTATTCCGCAATCTTTGGGCATCCATAGGATGGATCTCTCATCCCCTTCAACAACAATGAAAAGAAAAAATTCAATTGGCTGAGTAGGGACATTGAGGTGCAATACAACTGTGTGAAGAGGATTGCTAACTCATTTGTCGATGGGTTAGCCAAGCAAGGACTGAATGTGGAATCTTTGCTTTGGGATAATTTTTAATTTTCTTCCATTGTATTCTGTTGGTGGGGAGTTAAGACATTTTACCTACCCCTTTTGTAATTAAAGTTTCACAAAGCTTTACATCATTAATAAAGTTTATTCTTATTGATAAAAAAAAAAGCAAATGGCAGCCTATACACAGGAGATTAATAAGTGGTAACAACTCTCACTAATTGGTCTTATAAAGGATACACTGATTAGGGGATAAGCACCAAATAGGTCATTTCCTTTAAAGCAAATCGCAAGTGTTGCACTTTTTCAAGAAAGCTTCCCAACAAAAAGCTCCAATCCTAGGAAAAATCGATTTACCCCAAACTTACAAAAATGGAAAGGTTTATCCATTGCTAACAATGGATTGCACTAGAGCTTTAAAGAAGGGAAGCACAAGAGAACTTACCAGAGGAGGTCAAAGTCCAAATTTTTTCTATCTTCCCATGAGGGATCCAAAATCACCCCACTCAAAATCTGGAGCAAAGCCGAGACATTCTCAACTTCATAGTCCCTAAGACCCTTCTAAAGCCTAGGTCCCAATCAAGCCCATAGCTTGACTCAGAAGGGACCAAAAAAGTAGATAAAAACTCCTTGAAGAAAGAAAGGGAATACAACAAAGGGAATCGCTCTTTCAAAGGCACATCCCCCGCCCAAAGATGTTTCCAAATTTTGACACGAATTCCAAAGCAAGGGTTGTACTTATAAACAACATGAAGGAAGGTAGAATGGCATGAATGGATCTCCATGGAGAAGCTCTTGTAGACCTTGCCAAGATTCCCACATCTCATCCATTACCCGCTTGCCCATGAATACTCAAAATTACCTTAGCCCACAACTTGTCCCTTTCGCCTATTTCCCCAATAACCATTTCCATTAACCATTAACCATTAACCATTTCCCCAATAAGGCCTCATTTCTCTTTTGAATATTTCCTATGCCTAATCCACCATCGGTCCTACTTCTAGTGAATATCTCCCAACTAATTATGATCTCTTTTCTCTTCCCCTAATTCCCACAAGAAATCTCTCATCAAATTTTCCAAAATTCTACTTACTTTTTCTAGGACCCTAAAGACAGATAAAAAATACACAGGCAAGTTTGTCAAAGTAGATTTTACCAGCGTGATTCTACCACCTAAGGACAAATAACTCTTCTTCCATGAAGCTAACCTCTTAGTAAACCATAAAATAAGAGTTACAGGCAACCCATGGAAAAACTGTTATTTCTCGGATTATCCCCTAGAGGCAATTGCAAATATTTTAGAGGTCATTGAGAAACCAGACATATCAAAACTTCAGCCCTCTCTATCACCTCCCTCTCATCCATATTAAACCCCACCACACAACCTTTGTCAAAGTTTATTTTCAAATTTGACATTTTTCTCAAAAAGTTGAATCACCAACTTCAGATTCCTAACCCACCTAACTTCATCCCCTCACAGAACAAAATAGTATCATCAACAAACTATAGATGAGTAACCTATTCCCTATCCCTGCCAACCCTCCATCCCCTCACCAAGTTTCTAGAATCTGCCCACTCTATTAGCCTACCTAGCACTTCAACAATTAGAGAGAAGAGGAAAGGGGAAAGGGAGTTCCCTTTGCCTAATCCCCCTAATTTCCGGAAAGTGATCTACCATTGTCCCATTCAACAAAATTGAATAATGGAAAGTTTCAATACACACCTATATCTATTTACACCAAATAGGTCTAAACTCTTTTGGATCACTTCACATTTTTTTTTGGAACCAATAAAATAAAAGTGGAGTTCCGCCCTAGATTTATCACCCCTCTCTCGAAGAAATTATTGAAAGCCTTTTGGATGTCTTGCTTAATAATGTCCCAACAATTTTGATAGAAAGCCATTGTAAACCCATCCGGACCCGATGCTTTAGATCTACCCATAGAGAAGATTGCTTCCTTTATTTCCTCCAAATTAAAACTCATTTCAACCCACAATTTAAGGCCCACAAATAATTTGGGACAATCCAACCCTTCTAACCACAATCTATTCTTCAGGGGTCTCCTATAAATAAATTTAAAGTGTTCCACAAAGGCCAATGCAACTTCAAACTATTGGGTGAGTGTTACAACATCAATCTCCAATTTAGAGATGAAAATTTTCCTTCTTCCATTAGCCAAAGCATGAAATAATTTTGTATTTCTATCCTCCTCCCTCACCCACTTGTGTCTGGACTTTTGCCTCCAACTGAATTTTATTTTAAATATCAGATCCTCCAATTGCTTCCTTAGGGCCCATCTCATCTCCTTGTCCCTTTCCTCAAAAGTCCCTTCCCTTCCTTAGCATCCAATTCCTCAATTTGACTAATAACCTCTTGTTTCCTCTCTTCAATCCTTCCAAGCTATTAAATGTTCCATTCTTTTATCCTAACTTTAATTTCCAATGAAATTTCGTACCTCCCATTTCACCCTTGGGGTACTTTCATTCCACCAATCCTTTACTCTCTCAACAAAACTAGGGCGAGACAACCACAGGTTCTCAAATCTAAAAGGGGTTACACCTCTACTACCAACTCTTCTTTAGCAATAGTAATAGGCCAATGATTAGATGTTACCCTAGGCAAGGCCCAAGAGACTAAGTCTCCCTAATGTTCCTCCAAGTTAGTAGTGAATAAAAATCTATCAAGTTTAGAGCATATAGGGGTTGGCTAAAGGTTAGACCAAGTGAAATTATTATGCAAAAGAAACACTTCCTTTAATTCAAAGTTGTTGATGAAATCGTTGAATTTCCTCATGCTTGTATTAACACTTTGCCTCATTATTTGTTTCCCCTGCAAATCAGATAACATTGAAATCTCCACCTAGGCTTCAAAGTTATTGATGAAATCATTGAATTTCCTCATGCTTGTATTGAAACTTTGCCTCAAATTATCTGTCTCCCCTACAAACCTGATTTCATTGAAATCTCTACCTAGGCTTCAAAGTTGTTGATTTTCAATCATTGAATTTCCTCATGCTTGTATTGACACTTTGCCTCAAATTATTTGTTTCCCCTGCAAATCTGATTACATTGAAATCTCCACCTAGGCATCATGGTCCCTTCCAAAGTCCTCTAATATCTCCCAATTCCTCCCACATCTCATTTCTTTCTCTATAACCATTTGGGCCATATATATTTGTCAACACCCATTCAAATCCATCAACCCCCTGTCTAAACTTAACGGAAACATTAAATTTTCCAATAAGTTCTTCAACTCCTAGCAACTCCTCTTTCAATAAAGTTACTTTGCCTCCTAAAAGTCCCCCAAGAGGGACTCATTACCCAACTAACTCCCCTTGCCTTCCGTACGCTTCTAGCTCACCTTGAATTAAATTCTGCCAATTTAGATTCCTGGAAAGTCATACATCTGGGTCTTCTTTCCTTATAACTTCCTTTAGCCTTGTATAGGTTTCCCTACCTTTCCCTACTTTTCAAACCAAAAACAACCTTATTGTAGCCTTCTTTCTTGCATTCCCCAATCCTCTTACATTCCAATTGACTCTCAACCCACCCTTGTACTCTACCCTTTATTTATTTCCTCTCCTCTCCTTTCTCTAACTGAATTCCTTATCTCCTTCCACATCTAGCCTTAACCTCTCAGCTTCACTCAATTTTCTTTTCCTCACCTTTCCTTCTTCCTTTCTTTTTCTCAAAAAACTTTTATTTCATTTGGACTCTTCAGTTTACACCCTAGTTTTCCCACAAAACCAGTCACAACTGCCAGTGTTTGGCAAGTCTTTCTGCATGGTCTTTTCGGCTTCGACAAGCTCAAAAGATCGAAAATGGGTCTTTTTCCATTTGGTAACCAAAATCCGGAAAGGTGAGAAGGCGTGCACAAGGAAAGACCCGAAAAGACCGAAAACACCAAAATTTGAGAAGCTTCAAATGAAGCTTTCCGGTCTTTCTATGTGATATATAGCCTCTAAATGCATTTTTAAAAGCCTAGTAGACCGACCCGCTTGCCAAATGGTCTGTCTTTAAAGACAAGACCCCAAAAGCTCAACATGTCTTCTGGCCATCTGGGCTACTGCTAGAAGATCTTTCTAAAAAGACTTGCCAAACAGCACCAAAATCTTCTTTTTCATTCTCATCGGCTTTCTCATCTTCTCTCCCCTACCCTCCCCACCTACTACCAACTCATAATTATAGCTGAAGCTCCTCCATCTGTCTTACAATTATTAAATTCCTTTCTTTCTAATTCTTCCAAAAAATTTTTCTATTAACTCCCAGATTCTCCTCTCCCTTCCATCTTCACCTTCTATTCTCAACTCCCTAATCTCTTATCAACTGCCAGAATGTTGGGCTTGTGGCTTAATGGCAACTTGGGAACCTAGAAGACATGCTTCAGACACAAATCAAGGATTAGTACCATAAACAGAATTTATGATCATACCTGGAATGGGCATGGAGGAAGGGTCGGGAAGCATACAAGGACTATCAGTCAAAATTTTTTGTCCAGAACCTTGGGGTTTACTGATTAATCCATTTGTAGTTTTTTATGGTGAAGCTTTTGTTGTACTTGGACCCCCCTCATGTTTACTTGAATTTATCTTTAGCTTATCATAACTAGGAATTTAGGATCATCCTTGTAATGTTGCCGATGGTCGACTACTACTTCCTTACAGACACCCTGCTTGCAGTTCTTCAAATGGTCTGATTCTCCATTGTTTGATCTTAGATTTTCCTCCCCTGCAACCAATTGAAAAGAAGCAGAAGTCTCCTTATTTTCCTCCCCTCCTAGATCTGCCAACTTAGTGTTCTCCTCCAAACTATCAGCCATAGAGTATATTCAAATTGTCTTCCTCCTCTGTTAGCTCATAGTCTATCCATCCTCCATCTTCCATTTCGTTTTCCTCCCTACACGTCCTAGAATATTTTGGATTTGGACGATCCATCATCTTCAATTCAGCCTCTCTTTCTTTAATGTTCAATCTAGGAACCCACTGAAAATTTTCTTTTGCCAAGTTCTTGGAATCCCCCATCGATTGAGTCTACTTTGGGGACAATAATGGACAAAAATTTTGTCTACAGTTGAAACTCTTCATTTAACACTCACATGACTACTAAAAGAGTCATATGGGCCAGCCTGGATAGCAGCACCAAAGGTCTATTGGTGTTCAAAATTATTTGAAAATTTTTCCTTTTCGATACAGTCAAACATTTGGCCTTTAGAACTCAACTGTTCACCTTCTCAAAGTGAGGTGCCCTTTCCTCTTCTCCCTCCAACCACTCTCCCTTCTCCACATAAATACCCATCATCCACCTCAAAACCGTCTTCCTCCTCAGAACATCCTTTCCACAGTGCCACTTCCACTTCCATCAACACCTAAATCTTCCTCGACAAGCTGTTTAAGAAGAGGGCCAAAAATCTAGGGATTTCCTCCGGTTTAACTCCAAAGATCTTCACTCTTACCGCCCACAAGTTAACGAGTTACAGACTTACAGTTTTCCATCACTCCGCCCAACATTCTGATGATTCTATCAAAAAGTGTCCTCCAGAAATTGAAGGGAAGCCCTAATAATTTTATGTTAAATCTTCCCACTGCAATGTCTTGTTCATTAGAAGACATATGCCACTATTCAATCAGGACGAGCCCCTCTCCAGTTTCGATTGAAGAAAACTCAACTAACTCATCACCGATATCAAGAATTTCTCTCGTATCACTAAAAGGTACTACCAGTGTTGAAGATTTTTTACTGAATTTCTCCACAATCAAATTTACAATCGATTTCCATTCTGCAATCTTCCTTCCTGCTATTAGCACCAACCTCTTCTTCCAAACTCCTTTTTCCACTTGCATTTCCATCTTGTTTGATTTTATTGAATTTGAAAAAACAACTCTGGCTTCTGCTCTGTTTCACCACTAAAAACTCATTTTTCCTCACTTTTAGTAGTAATTCCCTCCATGTCTTGCCTCTCCGTTTCTTCTGCTGCCAGTGATTGCCTCATTACCTTGCCTTCTTCAATGTTGATCAAGTAGTCTTGTAATAAATTTGTGAATAACTTCCAACCTTTGCTTCCCTTTCCTTTCAGAATGCAGACCATCTGCTTCCTGCCATTCCCAAATACCTCTGTAACTAGTAACTACAACACACCAACCTTTCCCATTGTGCCTTAGTTCAGCTATGTAATTCTTCCCTGTAATTGCAAGACGACCCTTCCACCCAATCTTTTTCACTGAACAAATTGCTCCATCAATAAATCCTTTCAGGCATAATGTTGTTTCTCCAATGAGGAAAATAGTGGCTTTCTTCTCCTCCCTAACCTTCAAGGAGCCTTCTCCATTTTTTGCACTCTTCAAGCAAGAACTTCTTTGCTTCAAACTCCATCTCTCTTCTCCATTTCATGGTCGGCAAAAAGCTTGCTTCTTCACCCTTCGCTTTCTTCTCCATCAAAGCAAGGGGGAACCTGATGGTTCAATACTCCCAGGATTACTGTTCAGGCAGTGTTCATTGATTGAGAATTCAGGCCACAAAATTCACTTCAACTTGTAAAGTCTAGGGCAAATATCACAAAATTTCTCCTAATCACATGGAAAAGGTAGCTGTCTTATTCTATATATGCTATTTTTGAGACCTAAGAATAGTGAAAAGAGAATAGAAAAACAAAGTTAAACTAGCACTAATTCCCAAATTTTAGGTCACAAATGGGCATGCTTTCTGACAAGTTCTTCAATTTCCAAGTTGATGCTAAACTGAACCAGTTCTCAAGATATACCATCCTGATACTGATAACTTGACAAGAACCACAATGGTCCACGAGAATCACTGAATTCTAAGTGAATAGGAAGCTAAGTCTATGATCTGTCTCAGTTGAATCATCATTTCTATCATCTGCACACAGATGTACGTACATGTGCACACACAGTTTGCCTGGGAATTACTATTATTCAAAGAGACAATATAAACAGAAGATAAAAAGGATAACATTATCTATAAGTTATTAAGGAGGGTTTGGCAAGTCTTTTTGTGTGGTCTTTCAGGCTTTTCAAAGATTGGATGACCAAAATTTGGTCTTTCTCTGTTTGGCAATGAAAGACAGGAAGCCAGAAAGACCTATGCCCTAAAAAGCTCATGGAAGCCCAAAATGGTCAAAAATCTGGAAGCTTCAAATGAAGTTTCCGGTCTTTCTGCACCTAAAATTTTTCATTTAACAGCTCTGTAGATCATGATAGACTAGGATACTTATCAAATGGTCTAGATCTTTAAAGAAAAGTCCACAAAAGCTCATTACATCTTTTGGCCATCTAGGCTGCCTGCAGAACTTAAAAAGACTTGCCAAATGGAACCTAAGATAGCATCTCACATTAATAGGGAATCTAAGTACTGCATTTCAGTATGTGAAGTGCAAAAAACAACCATTAATTCTCTCCTGTCACAATTTGCCCAAAAACATATCTTGCTTCAGCAGACAAGATGATGACAAGAGGGGATATAAAATTTAACTAGTTTCCCATTTTGAATGGAAGGAAAATATTTTTTTTTTGACAAGGCCCATCCTGAGGGGCCTGGAAAACCGACTGGTGGAGAAAGGGATAATTATCAAAGGGAGGGGAAGTTATTACATTGAAGAGGGACCTATCTGAACTTGCCAGTATACATATCACTTTTCACCATTCCATCTTCAGTGACAGTTATCTCAGAGAATTTCTTCTTGTAACAAGTATTAAAATCAAAGGTGCCAGATGGAGTGGGATTGGCATTTCTGGCCTAATAAATAAAGCTTATCAAGAGTGGTAATGATGCTTCAGCTATGAGCTAAACATGCTGAGGCACTGCATCATGGTAAGTAAACATGGGCATTCAACTATTTGCTAGGAAACACTTCCTTCAATAGTTTCATATGGATATAATCTTAAAGAACTTGCACAAATTTTCTAACATACCATAGTTAAAGTGGAAGGTGGGGCCTGAGTGCATTATGGAAGTTGTGTGGCAACAACCCCAGAGAGGAGGTTTTCCATTTTTATCTTAAATGACACATCAAGAATAGCATTGTTTAGACCGTTAAAAAATGTTGGCTAGCGATGTTGTGCAGAAACTCACAGTTCAAAATTCAAATAAGTGATTGGAAGGTCAACCACTCAGTAGAACTGCTAGCCTGGTTACAAACCAGCACCCATATTGAAAAGGAGGATAAGATTAGGGATGCTAATCCAAAATAAAGCCTTCATGGTTAATAAGCCTTCACGGATAAGTCCTATATACATTGGAGGAGAAAAATGTTCCCTTCAGTTGGAGAAGGATTTCATCACCACGTACCCCATCCAAGGTGTCCCTCTTTATGTGGATAGCAGTCTTGAGCAAAAACTTAATGATAGATAACTTGATTTTTAGAAGTAGAAAATCCAAAACTTTTACACATTAGTTCCTCCTTCAAGGAGTTGGTACCACATTTATTATTAATGCTCTTATATGATGTCATCCTATCTCACCAAACTTTTTAGACAACATTGGATCATTTTTTTTAAGAATAAAGATAAAATTTTATTAAAACAAAAAGAGAAACAACAAGGAGGTGATAAGATATCACCGAGAGAAGACAAGCAAGTCTCAAAGACCCATTAAGACCCCAAATCCACATAGCTCAGGAAACCCAAAAATCCCCGAACCAAATCCTACCTGAGAAACATAGAGAACCCTGACCAGACCCCAAAAAAAACAAAGCCCAACAGCCCTTCAATAAAACAGAAGAACAAAAACAAAAAAACCCTCCTTGGCACACCATGGCTTCAAAGAACCTCTGTGGACAAATCTTCTCTAATTACAACCTCTTCATCCCATATCTTGTCTTTTTTCGGACGATCATCTTTATTCAACTTCTCTTCCTTTCTTCTCCTTTCAAACTCCTCAAAAGCCTTTCTAGAAAACTCCTCAATAGTCAATACCCCAACAAAACAGACCTAGGCTCTTCCCAATTGCCACCTCTCTGTCCACCATTTTTTGGAGGGCCCCTTCACCTGACTCCCTGACATTACTGTTTTCCTTTTGCATTGTCTGTCTCACCTCAGGAGCGGATTCACCTCCACGCAAAGTGTTTTCCTGATGCTCTTTCGGCAGTAGGGAGATTGAAGACTGATATTGTCTCGGCGTCCCCCTATGATCTATACCATACGTCCCATTATCTCTCAATCCTTTTCTCCTGTAAACCCATCTGAAATGTTTTGTAGGGCCTGCTCCTGTCAGGCCCAATTTCAGCCTAGTGAAAACCTTGGTCACATGCACAACATTATGATTTCTTGAACTGCGCACTTTCTTTATTGTTATTTCGTTGGATTGATATCCCTGCTCTTCAGGGTTTCTCTTTCTACCCAAATCAACACCCAATTTTCTGATCTTCACCTCCACATATTGCCGAACATCCTCATTGTGGCAATCAAATTGGTATCTGGTCTCCTCATGTATGCCTAAAAAGACCTCACCTTCCATCTCCTCTTCAGCTTCTACTCCAGCACCAGCCCTGGCATTCTGAACCTCCAACATTGGATCATCCTTGTAGACTTCAAGGAGTTGGTAGGTCACCTTCCTTGTATCTCTCTCTTTTTCCTTTTAATAAATTTTTATTTTATTACCAAAACATAAAACATTCTCTAGTCCGAGCATGGTCTGTGAAAGGCTTCATTAGAAGAAGCCACACCCCATGGAATCTAAAACCATTTTCTACATTTTGGAATTTATGGAATAGGCAGATTTTTTGAACAAGAACCTTCAAGAATGGGAATGATAAGGAAAGCAGAATAGATGAATTTTCTGGTGGGCATCATCCTAACAGATATTACCAGATTATCTTTTTTTTATCAATTATTACCAGATTATCTTTCTAAACTTTGTAATGGACTAATTGCTGACAAAGCATTTTTAATATATAAATTTTATACACACACAAATAACCTTGTAGATGGGGCTTTTTCCCCTCTTCCACAAATATTAATACAATCTTCATCCTTACCTATAAAAAGAAAATAAGAGTTGCAAATTCCAGACTCGGATTTTCCACCATCTTTGTTTCTATTTTTAAATTCTTAATAAGGTAGGGTTAAATGCATAATAGTTGAGACAAGGACATGGCACTGAACAGAGTGGAGTGGCAGAACAGGGTCCATGTAGCCTACCCTATATAGTTGGGACAAGGCTTAGTTGAGATAAAATCTTATAAATTTGTTACATGTATTCCAAAGCAATGCCCACTTTGGTGGTTAACCACAATTAACCAACACTAGAACAATTGATATAAAGCATTGCACAATATGATAGTTTGAATTGGAACAGTGTATTGCAGACATCATAAATTCAGTGAGATGGACACTTTGAATTGCTGGACATAACTGAGCATTGAGATGCATAAGTTTTCCAGATGACCTGTCTAGACAGAAACACCCTTCACCGATAAAAAGTTAAAAACAACTCTTAATAAACCCCAAATAAATAGATAAATTAAATAATATGCATTTAATTTGATATAACCTCTTAAAGCATATCCAGTCAAAATAACGTGTAATGAAATTTGCATCCAAGTCTTGCCTTATTAGATCTTTTTTTATCAACATAAAATATATTTATTTTATTATATTCAATTAAAGAAGCAGTTAATACAGCTTGATGACAGGAACGTCATCCCCAATTTTCAAACCCTAGTTACATAGAAGCCCAAAACAATTGTTGCCTCATTACTCCTTGTTTGGCAAGGGAATCAACTAACCCATTTGCACTTCTTCTAACCCACTTAAATTTAGCCTCTATATCCTTAGCAATCTTTTCCACTTCCCTTGTCACATATTTTAGAGTCCAGGGAGTACACATGTTTTGGTTTGCCCATGAGACAACAATTTTTGAATCCCCTTCCACCTCAACCCGTCTGAAACCCAACTGCTTTGCTAACCGGAGACCTTGTAGTAGTGCTAACAGTTCAGCCTTCAAGGAATTTCACAGACCGATTGGCCCTGAAAATAAGGCCAAAATTATCCTTTCAAAATTTCTGCTTACTCCTCCTATTCCTGCCATCCCTGGATTTCCAATTGAGTTCCCATCATTTTTTTTTATCGATAACAGATTTCATTAAATAGGAATAAGCTTACAAAGTAGAGGAGCTAAAGTATCTTAACTCCCCAAGAAAGTGGGCAGGCACCCAAAAAGAAAAAACAATTACAGCTGAGCCCAGAAATCAGAATCCCTATTCACCCCTTGCCTAGCTAATCCATCAGCAAAGGAGTTTGCATTTCTCATTAAAATTCAACTTGACTTTATTGCTTTCTGGGGGTTTCTAGTCCACTCTTACTCTTATCTTTTCTCTCCATGACTATGCTATTTTAGTCTAGACTCTTTGAATGTCAGTGACTAATAATCTATGGAAGCTATCCAATGTCTTTACCCATAATGCCACCTTTAACTTTATACTATCACTTCTTCCAGAGTTCTGATTTTTTAAGAGAAGATCCTATTATTCCTTTCTTCCCAAACCACCCAACAAATTACTGCTTTAGTGGCTCTCCAAAGCATCTTCCCTCTCTTCTTTGATTGCCTCAAGAAGTTAGGATTAAACAATCCCACCACATCTTGAAGGGGTCCCACTTGCACCCAAAAAGAGAACAAAAAAACTCCCAAATTTGAAACACAAAGGGACAGGAAATTAATAAATGAGATAGGGTCTCACGACTGCCCCTACATAAGAAACACCGGTGAGGAGAAAGACAGGCATAAGGCCATCTTCTCTGTATCATGTTACAAGTGTTTACCTTACCAAGGAAAGTTTTTTTTTTTTTTGATGAATGAAGAAATTTATTAATTCAGAAAAAACACCACTGAAGAGGCATGAGCTGTTACCTCTTCAGAAAAGTATTGCATCAAAATAAAACAGAATTAACCATAAATAAAATTACAAAGCAGCCCAAAATTGCTGCTCCCTTGTAGCCCCCTGCTTAGCTAACCCATCCACTAAGATGTTTGCTGATCTTCCCACCCATAGAGAGGTAACAGTCATATTTCTTGTAAGCCAGTTTACTCTCCTTAATAAATCTCTGTGTTGCCACATGGCCGAAGCTGGGTCTTTCAACCACCCCACCACAATTTGAGAGTCTCCTTCAACTACCAAGTGCTGAACCCCTAATTGTTCTGCAATCTGAATACCTTGTACCGCTGCTAAAATCTCAGCTCTATTAGAGTTTCCTATTCCCACGGGGCCTGAGAACAAGGAAAGTTTCCCAGCAAAAAGCTTGAACTTTAGGTGGAATAGGGTTACTCCAAATTTCTTTCATGGGGAAGTCCACCCCTTGAGGATTAGGTGAAGCAACGATTTTGAAAAAGGAGGAACAAGTGAAGAGACCATCTGGTGATACTGACCAAATTCTAGAATCCTCAAGGGAAGGGTCAAGAAACACTTGCCTTATTAGACTTATTACTCTCTCCACAACTAATAATCAAGTCCAAATTTATAATGTGATATCATGCTACGAAACTTACTTTCAATTATGTGCTTGCCTTTATCTATCTTTTCAATGTACCATAATACATTAATACCTTATGTGCTTCAAGAAGTGAAATAATAAAATAATAATATGGGCTCACTTAGAAAAGATGGTAAGACTATGGAGAAACAGACACATGCCATAAAGTAATGGCAGGATGCAGCCCTAAACACCTATATAGAAACTTGTTGGTGATCTGAGTTATATATGTATAATTATTGAAGATTACAGGTAAACCAATAACTCCTGTTGTAAACTGAGTAACCTTCATATAGATGGCGAGTGTCCATTCCATCCATGTCATGGGTTCACATACTTGCAAATAACTGTGGTTCTTACATGGGATTGGTGGGCAATGGAACCATGACTATGGCACTCAATTCACACTTATTTATTAGACCTTGTCTTATTATACAGAAAATACATTTTAAACTCCAAGGAAGAATCTCATATTGACACTCCTAACCCATTTAGTAGCATTTTAGTTTTAAACCCCATCAAATCTGTGGTGTAATCCATTTTTCACTATTCCCCATCCAAAAACTCATAATTTTATGGACTAATCAAATTAACAACAGAAATGGTTGAACTCATTTCCAAGAGGTTTAATATAGAGAAAATAGAATAAATATAATTACATATTAGCACCATTGGAACAAAAAAAATGACACAGCTTTTCAAATTTTAATAGGTTTGTTATTTTGCGAATGGTTAATAATACAAAGCCTGTGTATTAAGTATTTTTCCCTTCTTTGCCATGGAATTGTGTCAATGGTTTGGCATATGGAAACGGAGCTAGTTATAGAAAACCTAAACCAACTGAAATTCAAAACAGTCAATTGTTGATGAAAAAACTGCACCAGTGTCATGTTATCTTTGAGCCTTAGAATAGACTCAACCGTTTTACAATATAAAAAAAAAAAAAAAATCACAGCCAGTACAACTCTCATAACGCAGATTTGACCAATTGTATGCATGGCACTGAACAGAGTGGAATGGGAATCAGGATTCATGTAGCCGTGGCTTCATATAGTTGGGAAAGACTGCTTTGAGTTGAGTTGAGATGAATATCAGATAATGTCTTTCAAATAAACAAATAATTCTTCATCAACTAGTCCTAAAGATGTACTCCTGCTCTGGATTTTCTTTCTTTTTCTTCTTTCTCGATAGAACTAATAAAGATGTGTCCATAAAACAAAGCATAGATGGAAAAGCAAGAAGTAATCAAAGTAAAGCATACCTTCATCCTCATCAAGAGAGGCTTCATCATCGTCATTAATCTCTATTGTTTCTATTCCCGCGTTATCATTCTCCAAAGCTTCAAGACGAGCAAGAGCTGCCTGGTGAACATAATTCCAATAAACAACCCACATTAAAATACCCAAAACTTAAGTTACATGTCAAGCATTCTTTAAAAATTCAAGTTTTAGTAACTTCAATGGAGCCAAAAAAGCAAACCTGCGTACGATTGTCGCTGCTTGCAAGGGCAGCAACCATCTTCGCTGCGACCTTTCTAGTTCGGGTCGAAGTCCGACGAAACAAACCTGATGCTTCATCCTCCATGGCTGAAAAGAGCTTGAATCATAAGATACACCTAGAGAACTCATCGATAATTCAGGAATTCAAAGAAATACAAACAAAATACAAAGAAGACAGAAACTTAAAAACTAGTACCTCCGGAGAATGGAGATATTGATCGATCGAGAATGGAGCCTAGAAATACTGAATAAATTCGAGGAGATATCAACTTCTCTTGACTAAAAAAATCAAAAACGAAAAAGAAAAAAATGGATCAAATGCAGAGTAGGATTTAAGTTTTGACGAGATAGTCAGAACTCTCGGAGCGGATATGAATCGCGTTTTTCGTAGGCAACAAAAAGAAATACGGGAGCGGGAGCGGGAGAAGGAGCGGGAGAAGGAGATCCTAGCGGTATAAATCCCAAATATTTTTGGCTTCGAGAATTTCGCGAGGGTCCCGCACTGACTGAATCCGGTTTCGGGTCTCGATGCCAAAATGAGATCACATCTGCGCCCCACAAACGCTCCGCATGCACATCTCAGCGTGCATTGAGAATATCTCCCGAAGTTGTCAGTGGAAGATGTTTCAATACACGGTTGAGATATTCTGTGGTTCGCCCTCCGTGGGGCGCAGATGTGAATTCGCCAAAATCCCTTTATCTACCTCACGTCACGTTGGCGGGAATCAACGGCCAACAAAAAATACGGTTTATATTTGCTTTACCCAAATTAATAATATTTTCTTTTCTGTAACTGTCACCGTCGAGTTGCACTTGGACGGTGGGAGAGTTGATATATTGCTGTTACGCTGTAGATAACTGGGCGAATTCGTTCCATATTGTGGAGTTTTTTACACAGCTGAGGTAAGGCTATTTTATTCTTCATGAATCAAATGCTTTGCACCAGTTTGTTTCCTCATTTTTGAAGAATTCATTTGTGGGTTCGTCGTATAGATACCTAGCAGTCTCTCGCTTATTATTTATATGGTTTTTGGAGAAAATCCAGTATGAGAATTAGGGTTTTATTTCTATTAGGGTCGAAATGAAAGATACCCCGTATGTGCCTCTGATTTTTTCTTGCATTAAATTGAATTTTGATCTGATGCAATGTGGACTTATTACTAAATGAGAACCGAGACTCGAGAGAAAACTAGTAATTGAACATTTACTTGACTCCCGAGTTTTCCCATTTCTTGATCATGGGTTTCGATCTTTTTATTTATGCTCTTCTGTTTCAAACGCCAAATTGATGGACGACTAATATCAGAAAGCTGGATTTTTGTGAAGAGAGGATGACTTTCTTTGTTTTCCCGTATTCAATATCAATGGATGGGATTTTTCATTTTGCCTCAAGCAATGATGATGTCGTTCTGGGATCATTTGACTTCAGGCCTCTATGATGGACTCAAGGGATGGATTGCAAGGTCCACATAGAACACTGGATACAGACATCGAATCCTTTTTCAACTCAGCTCCACCTCTGAAAGATAGTCTCGACATTGGTAGAAAATTAAAGGAATTTATAGACCGGCACTCTTTTTCATCAGGCAAGTACAATTTTGTTTTATTAGCTAAAGAAATATTTTAGTGAAGAAGTGATTAAGGATTTCTGTCTTCGTTCTCCATTTCCCATGAATTTTAATCTGATTTAGTTGAGCTTATTTACAGGAAATAAAGGACCCAGCAGGATTGTGTGTGTGTCATCTGGTGGTACGACTGTCCCTCTAGAGCAGCGGTGTGTAAGGTATATTGATAACTTCAGCTCAGGACATCGAGGAGCGGCATCTACTGAGTAAGTTCATATTTTCCCTGACCATAAAAGTTCGCATTGAAAATGTGCAAACTTCAAAACAATTTTGACAAGATGGACTTGTGGGTAAACTTTTTAGGTACTTTGTGAAGGCTGGATATGCAGTTGTCTTTCTTCACCGACGGTGAGTCTTCTGCTGATATTATGTTTTCTGTCAATGCTAAAAAGGTGCACTTGGTCCAAGAGAATGTTTTTTTCCTTCTTGCTGTGATTTCATCAATAATACCAGACATGCATCTTTGTATAGTGGAACCTGCCAGCCCTACTGTAGATCTCTTCCTGAGAATTCACTCCTCGAATGTTTTGAACTTACAGAAGAATCTTCTGTTCAAGGTCTTGAATTCTGCTAATCACACTTTTTTATTTGGTTTGTGGAGGGGGTACTAGTTAATATTTGAAGTCAGATTCATCATTTCCCTCCATAAGATAAATCATATTGTTATTGTAGGGAGGGGAAATGATGAATCTTACTTTTTGGTTTTTTTCAGCAACTTATATCCTTTATCAATTTTCACATTATTTGTCTTACTAGTTTTAATGGTTCTCATTTTCTCATTGGAATTCTGATGGTATTCCAGTGCGTCAGTCACATTCTGAGGCAGTGAAGAGAGCAATCAGACATCATCACACTGTATGAATCATCTATAAATCATGTTATTTATTGTTTTCAATTTTGTAGCTTTCATTTGGACTTTTGAGATGTCTCAGTCCACCAATCACATTTTTCTGGCAAGTTCTGTGCAATGCTGAGAAACCACAACATACTCTTTCATTGCAGGCAACAGAAAAGGGACTCTTACTGAAACTTCCCTTCACCTCTATATTTGAGTATCTTCAGGTTAGATTGACTTCATATCTGTTTTAATTACAATGATATAAGAATTTTGCATATTTTCTCTTCCTATAATTTCTAGCATCTCTTTTGTGTGCATGATTAATTTGTTCATGGACTTAAATTCTTATTATCAAATCTTTGCATGGGGCTCTCTGTATATCAATAAGAACCGTTCCAGAAAAGGTGGTACTCCTGGTCTGACAGCCAAAATATTTGAAAATTTGGATTCGTACAAGGTAGAATGGTGGTGCAGAGTCTCATAACCAAACTTACAACACCTAGAAGTTTTGAAGCAGGAGCCAGGAACAAATGCAAATTGTCATTGAACTAGCAGGCAGGGAGTTTAGACCATATAATCTTTTGAGCATGCAAACCAATCTATAACTGATTCAGTATTTGCTCTCTTATTGTTGTTGGTAATTGAGGATGTACAATTTTTATTAGAGCTGCTTATTTACCTCGCTACTACATGACTGGGATGCTGAATACATGTCAGGCATGTACTGAAGTTGAATTCAAGAAAAGCATGAATTTCCTATAAAAACAGATAGCAAGAAGCATATTCCTTGTCATTGCCATTCTTCAGAACATCATTAGAGGCACTACCCTACTAGTAAGTAGATCATGAACCAAAGATAGATAACTCAAAAGAAGAGGAAACAAAAAGATGAAGTGGAAAATTTATATCATGATTTTTTCTACAACAAATGCAGAAAATATTTTTTGTCAGATTATCTGATACCAAGATGTGTGTTAACTGCCAAGCATTTAGATGTGGAAGAGAAGATACCCCATCAACTATTCTCACCTAGATATCTGTCTACAGTATAATCTATGTAGGTCCATACTATGAAGTAGATCATGAACCAAAGATGGATAATCAAAGAAGAGAAAAGAAATGAAGTGCAAAATTTTTATCATGATTTTTTCTACAACAATCACAAAATATTTTTGTCAGATTATCTGATACCAAGATGTGTGTTAACTGCCAAGCATTTAGATGTGGTAGAGAAGACGCCCATCAACTATTCTCACCTGGATATCTGTCTACAGTATAATCTCTGTATAACATGGACTGGAATTGTTCAGTCTATTGATCATTTGTTGCACCATCATATATCTATTTGATGCATTGTTTTGCCTAAACAATGTCCATGCTCTTTGATAGTTTTTTCTCCTCTTTGCTTCACTATATTTCCTTATTGCATCGTTATGGTGTCCCATTTTGAGACCTCTTTCCTTTGCAATATTTCCAATCTGTGACAATTTTTTCTTCACGTTGTATATACAGATTCTGAGGATGGTTGCGATATCAGTGAAAAATGTTGGGTCATACTGTATGTTTTACCTTGCTGCTGCAGTATCTGATTTCTATGTTCCATGGGAAAGCATGGTAAGAATTTCTGTTAGGTTAGCTCTCGGAAATTATAAAATTTCATATATTCAATAAATTTTAACTTGGATTAAGCTTCATATACCAGCATATATATAGGAATCTTCATATTTTTCCTACCATTTTGTTTAACGATTTCATAACTTTGCCATCAAGCAGGCAGAACACAAAATTCAATCAGCATCTGGTCCTCTAGACATGCGTCTTGCTCAGGTTCCAAAGATGCTCTCAGTTCTCAGGAAAGAATGGGCCCCTATGGCATACTGTATATCTTTCAAGGTTACAAATCTTATGCCTCAATAAGCTTATTCAATTTAGAGTTTCATGGTTGTTTGAAAGGGATAGTATCTGTGATGAGAACTCCAAGAGCTCCAATCATATTGATACAAGAAATAAAGTGCAAGATTGCAATAAACCTTAGAAAAGAATGGAGTAATATTTAACTAAAAAAGAATCATCTTTAGGGTTTATGGGGCAAATTAGTTCTCTCTTTTTTGTTACTTTTTCTCACATCAAGAAACCATGAGGGTAACTTAATTACACGAGAAAAAGTTTAGAGATTTCGTGCATTTATTGGAAGGTTGAAGGAAATCTAAAATTAGGATATCACAAAACACAATATTCTAGCAAGAAAACCAGATAACTAGTTTCCTGATGTTCTATGTGGACTGAAGGTTAATGTCTTTGTTAAATTTCAAAATTTCCTTTAAACACCTCTTTTTCTTCAATGAACTGCATGGCTTTTTAATGGATATTTTTGCAGTTTCTTAGACTTGTTATTAGCTAGTTTCCATACATATTCAGAAAGATAACAAAATTATGAAAGTGTACACAAAACACAATTTAGAGAATTGATTTCCTCCCTTCCTTGACTGACAGCTGGAAACAGATCCAAAGATCTTATTGGAGAAGGCAGATATGGCCCTAAGGAAATACAAGATGCATGTGGTAATCGCCAATGAGCTTTTGACTCGTAAAGAGGAAGTTGTAGTTGTCACAAGCAATGAAAGGATTACTGTTCATAGAGATAGTAACGAGGCTGATGCTGATGTAGAAAGTCCATTAATCAAACTTCTTGTAGAAAAGCATTCGGCATACATCAAGGAAACAGGAACTTCAAATTAAACAGCATAGTTATGGTACTAAAGAAGTTTTAGGGTCTGTTTTATTACATCTTGGAGTAATATGGCGGGTCATCGTCATCATCATCTCTGATTTGGCTTTCCTTCTAGTCTGAAGTTAAAAGAAATGAAAGAAATAAAGGGAGAAATGAAAGGAACAAAAGTTGTATAAAGATATCAAGATTCAGTAGGAACACAATCGTTTTTCAATCAATAGATGGTGAACAGTGCATGGAGCAACAATTTTTCTCCATTATTGGAGTTATTTCTTACACACAATTTGGGTTATTAGAATGGTATTACTATAATGGCACTGAGTCCTTGTAGGACAGTTTCGGATCTCAGATTGTCCGCTCCATTTCGTGCCCCAGGTCTAATCCGGGAAAATCACGGTGAAAATTCCACTTGGTTAGACTCAGTCGTCTAATTGCTAATGTTACAAACATCCTTTGAGCTTCCAACCAACCAAAAGAATGAAATGATCTGATGGCCAGTAATTGATTTTTACTCTTCACATGCTATTATTGTATTTCAGTCAGTCGACCAAAAGAATGCAAAAGTGGATGGTTAACGTCTTAGTGGCCATTCCATTAGTGAATTGTAAACTGTTAAAGTATCTCAACTGAATGCAAAAGTGGACCAATACACACGACACTACTGTGGACAAAACTGTCTATACCCATAGGAGCGTTCTGCAGGTGTATTGTGATTTGTCTACACTATACTAATTGATTCTATAAATCTCATGCAAGGTTTAAAAATTTGATACGATATGTCCGATACGGGGTGTATCGTAATGTATCTTTGAAAAAATACGGGATACACATGGAAATCATGTATCTCGTCTTTTTTCATGCATATTGGACTCATATTGGGGGCATATCGGGGTGTATCAGTAGTGTATTGATGAAAAATATATGGCCAAAAACTAGAAAAAAATAAAGGGGAAAGCAAACATATTTCCCTAAAATAAGCTTTCTTTCACTACTAATAAAAAAAATATGCTCTTTCGCCCCCCAAATGACTCTAAAACTTCAAACATCATTCCTAGAGTGCTAGATTTGCAAAAAATTGCAAGAAACAAGTGTGAATCATTAATTTTTTAAATTTTTAAAAATAAATATGGCAAAAATAGGTAAATTTTTCAATTTTTTATAATATTGTGTGATTTCTTTTTTTTTTTTTGAATGTTTGAATTTATGTTGATCTACATTTCTTACATTTAGAATCACAATTTTTTTTTGTGTTATCAGTAGATTTATGGAAATTTCATGAAGATATTTGGGGAAAATATAAATTAAAAAATACAATTTTTTCTCTGCCTATAAATACTAAATATGTTTTAGATCTATGGATTTATTTATCATATCCATAGAGCAATTGAAATTTATTCTTTAATTTTATTTTGTTTTTTTATATTTTTAGAATTAAAAAATAAATAATAATTAATTATATTTTATCATTTAATCACAAAAATTGAATATATTATAATTCTATGGATGATCTATCAAATCCACAACCCAATTGAAATTTCTTCTTTAATAATTATTTTTTATTTTTAAAATTAAAAAATAAATAATGAATTAATTATATTTTATCATTTGATCACAATGGTTGAATATATTATAATTCTATGGATGATCTATCATATCCACAAAGCAATTGAAATTTCTTCTTTAATAACTATTTTTTGAATATGTTATATAATGTTTATTTATTTTTATAATTTTTGGAAATAAATCATTATTAATTATATTTTCACTTAGGAGTTTTGTCAAGCATGTGTTATGGTTGGATATGAGAGTTGGGTTTTTCCCATCCCATAAAATATTAAAACTTGAGAATTATAGTTAAGCATAGGATTTTTAATGAAACTATAATTAATTACAATATATTTCTTCATAAAACCATTAAAATATATTAATTTAATGTATATACACCTATTGAAGTCTTATATTTAGTTTTATTGATGTATTTTTATGATTTATTAAAGTATTTATCAAGATTTTAAAAACTGACCCGGAAACGGAACCATTCTAGCCATCGATTTCTGGGTCAGCGGTTCGACTGTTTGGGTCAAACGGTTCAAACAATTTGAGCATCTTACCCATTAGATTGGAATATTAGGGTAAGATGCATACTATATAAGAAGGTTGAAATTTGAAAGAAAATTGTCGATTGAACTGAAAGAGTTTAGAAGAAGTAGAAGAAGAAGAAGAAGAAGAAGAAGAAGAAGAAGAAGAAGAAGAGGAGGAGGAGGACTTGCAGGCTTGCAGCGGCGACGACGACGGCAACGGCGATGGCGAACTACATCGGCGGCGTTCTCAGTCTCAGATCTCACTCTCTCTCTCACCTTCTTGCACGAGAAAGACAGATTTGAGATTTCTCAGTCTTAGATCTGAGATTTCTCATATTTGATATCTGAGCAGCAAACCGTTCTTCAAGGTGGACGGTTTATCGATCAAACCGTCCAGGTCAACGGTTCGTTGACTAATTCAACGGTTTTTGACCAAATGCCAGGTTTGGGGTAAAACGGAACCGATCGCTTAAACGGTTTCCGGTCTGAACGGTCTAACCATTCGGGTCAATGACGGTTCAAAAACATTGGTATTTGTAGTGTTTCCAAGCATTTCTATGCATATCTTAGTTTTTCTCCAATACGCATGTGTATCCAAAGCGTATCTTGATACATCTCTTAAAATTGTATTTTCGATACTTTGAACCTTGATCTCATGTACAACTTATGAGATAATTTACACAATCGATCATGTAGGGGTGCAAATGGATCGAATCGGACCTTGATTTGAATCCAATCTGATAGCAGAATACAAGATCTGATCAGATCTGATTCGATTCGATCCGAAGATCCGATTGGATTTCGCTAATGGTGATTCAAATTTGAATCCATTAAGGATGTCAGATATCTTAATCTAATCCGAGTTGTTTCAAATTATGAAAAATTTAATAAATTATTAAAAGAAAAAACAAAAATGTGTATATAAAGAAAAACAAAAAAATATAAGTATTTTTCAACTATTTTCATCATATATATTAATATATACATGTCTTTTTTACAAAAAAAATTACAAAAAATGCAATACAAACATATTTATAAATAAATATATTAATACATACATGTATTTTTATAAGTAAATATGTTTATAAATATATACATATATAGGTTGGATCGGATCCTATCGGACCGAATAGGGGTGATCTGAATTCCGATTGGATCCGATCCATTTGCACACCCATGTGATCATGAATGAAAAGAAAAAACCACAATTTAATCCAAAAATAATTTGAAATAATAATATAAAATAATAATAGATAAAATAAAACACCAATACGTAATTACTAACAAATATATTTATCATTATAATATTAACTTCAATAATAAATAGTTTAAAAATAATTTTAATATAAATTAAAATATATTAAAAGATTAAATAAAATGAGGATAGTTGGACTAGTGTTAACACACATGCATTACACTAAATCCTTCCCACAAATTGTTTAGATCATAGTGTGGCTCATCCATGAGAAAATATTGTGCGTGATAAATTGGGGTGTGATCCGTCCCTGTCCATGCTATTTTGTGGACGAGTACTGTTCACACAAAGCAGAACACCACATTCTATCATGGACAGGACCAAAACAGTATTGTCCGTGATACTTTCACACTATCGAACACCCTCTAAAGCTTCCATTAGGGAGCTCACTACCTCTTTAAAGAATCATTCACTAAGACCCCATTTGATTCACGAGAATCCAATTGTTTGATTGAATGAAATTGGGATGTAGCCCATCCCTATCTACGCTATTTTGTAGAGGGCACCATCCACACAAAGCAAAACACCACATTCTATCATGGATAGGACTATAACAGTCCCATCCATGATATTTTTCACGAGATCGACTTCAGTTAGTGCAAGATCTGTTTGAACACAATTCAAACAGCCTTTATAGCCTTGCATTTATAATACCTCCGTACTTCTGTGCTTTATTTCATGGGAGATATTCCCAATGCAAAATTAAAAAGACTATTGGAACGGAACTTGCATTGACTGAATCCAATTTCATTTTTCACACTACCAAACACCATCTAAAGCTTCCATTAGGGAGCTACTTTAAAGAATTATTCACTAGGCCCCATTTGGTTCACAAGAATCCAATTGTTTGGTTGAGCAAAGTTGGAACCCCATTCCCATTCCTGCTGGAATGGCATTTCCTCATTTGAAGGAATGGTCATTCATTATCCCTCCCTTAAGAATAAAATCTGATTCCAACCGCAAACCAAACAGACCCTAAAAAAGAAAGCAATAAGTCCTTCGGTTCACCCGCTTACCTATTCTCCTTGTATGATTACGGGATCTTGATTTTTCAGAGTAGTACTGCAGAGGAGAGAGAGATCTTTCTAAAGTATCCAGAAAGAATAATATATACAGTTGTGTACAACAGGAATATGAATCACCCACCAGAAACACCATATTTCTTGGGGAGCCAAATCCATGGAAGTGCTTATTTACAATAGGAACCAATATTCAGCAAATAGTCTACAATGTATCATCATCTGTATCAAGTTCAAGCCCTTCTGCAGCTAAAAGCTGAGAAATGACCTTTTTCTTTTCATCTTCTGCCTTTTTCCGCATTAGATCCCTTTTCTTGAGGACCAGTGTATGTCGCCTAAGAGTATTTGAGAAATTCTCCATAGATGCCTTTTTCTCTTTTGCCAGGATCCTCCTCTCTTCCTCTGGATCAATCTGTTATACCATCCAAATCATAAATTTGATGTTAGAACTTAGAAATAATAGCACAGAACCATGAAAAGAATTAAAAGTATAAAAGTAACCGTGGCTGTACATGAGAACAAAACCTTGAAGGTAATCCTAGGTTTAAGAGTTTCACAAAGTAAAAGCCATAATGGGATCACTTGGAAGGCACACATCGACACCAAATGATTGGAGCTAATCAGGTATGCAGAACTTGGCAAGTCCTACTTAAAACACCAAAATCTAAAATTTAGGCTGTGTTTGGATTGAAGGAAAAAGTAGGGAAAGGTTTCCCTACCTTTCCCTTCGTTTCCTTACCTTTTCCTTCAAACCAAACATAGCCTTATTGTATTCGCATGATTAGAAATAAACAAAAATAAGTGGGTCTGCCTTATTTTCTCATAAATGTCAAGATTCATATAAATTAACAAACTAAGATTTTTATCAGGCACCATCTAACTTTTCTCTCAGATCATAAACATGTGGACCAGATATTGACCCATTTATGATTAGGTCCAAGGTTTTGAACCCAGACCCTGCTAATCCAGCCGCATGGGGAATCAGATACCCATTGCCATTGGTATCAGATTACTTGCTTTGCAAGTGACAAGCAAAGAAGCTCAAGAAACCCCATAGGAATTGATAGTTAATCCAATTTATTTCAATCGATTTATAGCCAAATATCTATTTGGTCCTTATGCATGTCCTTAATACACCTAGATATGGTGGAAGACCACCCCTCCATATCTCACATCTTGCAGATCAATGGCATTACTTTGAATATTACAACTCTCTTTTTTAATAAATCCCTATTAATCATCTTATTGGTGAAGAAAGAAAATATCAAACTGTGCAGAATTTATATTCTTCTTATTGTGTGAATGAAATGTTACCCATTAAGTGTTCTCATGGCAAGATCATCCATGAACAGGTAAGCATTTAAGAAAAATTCAATACCTTTGAACGAGAGAGACGTCGTGCACGAAGATTCATCTCACGCTGCTGCATCTCAGCCCAAGCTGAAATCGCCATATCACCACGCTGATCAAAAGCCTTTCGTTTTTTAATAAGCCACTCCATCCATGCTTGAGAAGCCTGACAGAACAGTAGCAAACAAATGAGGCTACTGAGTCCACAATGAGAATAAACAAGAACCAGCCAATGGTTAGAGCCTTCGCACAATTCTAAATCAACTTGCCTACAATCATAGTTTTCAAGGTTCTGAGGCAAGGCTAAGCAATAGGGGATGCCTTGTTACCCAGTTGCCTATGCAGACACCTAGGCGTCACCTAGGTGATGGGATTTTTTTTAATAAAAACCATGAATGCAAGGGTAATTCCCTAGGTTCCATGGCAAGCAATAACCATCTTTCACTATTAATTGTTTAAAATCTTCTAAATAATGTATAGACTTCATTTACAACATAGAAAATCAACACATTCATGGAAGTTACCTTTTCTCAAAAGAAAAAGAAAAGAAAAGAAAATCAACATATTCCATAAAAAGATGGAATAAAGAAAAGACATTTCAAAAACTAAAGGGGCTGAGCCTCTATTTTTGCCCTAGGGAAAGAAGAAAAGAAAAGAAAGGATGAAATTTTGAGTTCTTCCATGCTTATTATTTAAGGTTTTGAAGTCTTCGAGGGTTCAAGAGTCAAGACAATATACATCTTGATTGAACCCTAATAAATAATAAAAATAATAAAAAGAAACTAGTATTTTAACTTAAACTAAATAATTTAGTTTAATAATGTCTGTTTTATTTAATGTAATCTCAGAATGTTAACAATATAAAAGTATACAACAACTCTGTGTAAAAATATCTTGGTGATTAAGTGAGGCAACCCTCTAGGCCTCCATGAGTGTTTTTAGGAATGGAGCGGGCTGGAGCCGGGATGGGTAGCCACTCCCCATCCCCATCCCTGTCCCTGTCCCTGTCCCTGTCCCCACCAACGGGGACAAAGCTTTCCCCATCCCCACCTTTTTTATGAAGCCAACTTCATTTTATTTTTTATTTCATTTTCATTTACAATCCTATCAAAAAGATCCAAATATATTCAAACATATTCAACCATATTTAAAAAAAATAGTAAAATAGTATATAATATTATTACTAAGCGGAGATCCTCGTGGGGCGAGCATCGGGGACCCTGTGGGGTGGGGAGAGCTCCCCATCCCCACCAACAGAGATGGAAATTTCTCCATCCCAATCCCCGTGGGAGGAAAATCATCCCCAGCCCCATTCAGGGTGGGTCCCCACAAGGATTAGGGAAATGGAGAAAATTGCCATCCCTAAGCGCCTCATCACCATTGTTTGTGTTTTATTGGAGGATAGAAAGTAAGTGTTATGCCATGTCCAATGTAGGTAATTTGGATAAAATGAAGGATCCATGCTAAGGGTTCAGTAGCTAGCCAGCTACGCAATAATGCTTAGGAGAAAATATCAGCTAAGCTTTTGACAAAAATTAAAAGAAATCCTTAAACAAAATAACTAGTAGTCTAATCATATTGGCTAGTGCTATCTAATGATCATCAAAATTGATGTGAAAAATAACCAAAAGTTACCAGTTACCTTCAATGGATTGACACGATGATCATTGTCATATTGTCTTCGCTTTTCCTCGTCTATGAGCAACTCATAAGCTGCTTGAATCTTAATGAACCGACTTTCAGCCGTTTCCCCTTCCTCGAGAGTCCCCCTTCCATCATACACTTTGAACAAGGAAAACGATCTGATAATGACTTAAATGTTGATGCAAACACAGTAGCAGATATCTGAAGTTGAGACCTAACTTATTACCTGGTTTGGCCCCCAGTCCAGGTATAGGTCATTTCAATGCAATGTTTATACAATTGTAAGTTACAGAGTTCAATGCAAAAATGACTTCACTCAATGTGGCTCTCTAAACTTCATAATTTAAAGTATGTAATTGCATTCTGCATCACTTTGAACAGAGTCCAATAGTAAGTTTCCCACTGTTCATCTCATATGAGCCCCAAGCTAGCAAAACCATGACTAGACAATCCTGAGCTCCTCACCCAAATCCTGGCACAAGCCTAAGCCCCAATTAATAGGGGGATAAGACCTGACCAAACTGGGAAAAGGACTGACAAGATCAACTTTCAGACATTCTACGAAATTGCAAAAGCATTGCAATATAGGAAAGACCCAACCTAACTGGGAAAAGTGATGGTGAGATTAGCTTTAGGCATTCAATAGCATTGCGATACCAACAAAATATAAGGGAACAATTATGGACCACCCAAGGAAGTTGCTTCTCTCACCCCTGCAAAGACCAGCTTATACAGTATAGACATCCCACAGCATTGCTATACCAATCAAATTTGCAGAACAATTAATGTCCTATACCATAACCTACATATAAAAGGCCATTACACAATGTTGATCCCAACCATCTGGGGTCTTGGGAAGGGTGGACTGGATAAGTGCCTAACCCTTTGGCTTTCTTAGAAAAGGACCTTGTTCAACAGACCCTATCCACATTAAATTCCAATACCATACCACTTTCTCTTAACAATGATATACGTTTATTTTGTACAAAAAGTACAACATCATATGGAATTCACATTTTAAAAAAGGCTGGATTAAGATTAAGAAACAAACCATCTGGGTGATAATATTTCGCTAAGCGTCTGTAAGCAGACTTTATTTTCTCTTCATCAGCATCCCTTTCCAGCACTGAGTTAAAAAACAAAAATGACAAGAAAATGTTTTAAATATTTAATCACCATCAGTTTACAATGAATCAAATAAGAAGAAGAAGTCTTCTAAGTGTG
The DNA here is from genome assembly GCF_055504915.1 of Nelumbo nucifera. NCBI lineage: Eukaryota > Viridiplantae > Streptophyta > Magnoliopsida > Proteales > Nelumbonaceae > Nelumbo > Nelumbo nucifera. Next base: position 110,904,479 of record NC_142649.1, on the reverse strand, counting down.
AAAAGAAAACAAAAAAGCCCCATCAATGTGACAAATTACATGCAGGCAAATGTGTATGTGCACATGCAACTGTATGCAGATACGCATACGATGACAAAGAGGTTTATTTCTTGAGAACATAACTTTATTTGTAAATATTGAATAAGTATAAGATCTTTGAGTGTAGAATGCAAGAAAGCTAGAGAAAAATGTTGATAAAGACAGGAGATAATATTTATTTATTAACAAGGCGAGAATTCAATATGCCTCATTACTATAGTTAATCTGACGCTATTTTCCACATGAAAACATCAAATAATTTGAGGAACCATTAAATCTATTACAACTCTACATGAAAATATTTTCAGTTGAGGAATAAAGATAGGGTTATGATGAAAATTTACCAAGAGTTTCATACGGAGATTTCTCATCAGTCCATTTCGTCGCCCTAACGAGTGTTCTCCTGGAATTCACACGGTACGCTGAATAGTTTCTCAGAACATCGGAGGTATCAAACCAAGGAGAGAACGATGATAGGGAAGAAACCCCAGATTTATAGCTGCAGTTGTTTCGAAAAGGGAGAGCTAATCGAGCTTGGTTTCTGCAACACATGAAGGAAGAGAATACCATGTGAGGCCGACATATTGCTCTGAGACTGCTCATCTTCTCTTGCGTTCCCGAAAAGAGATGGAGACTCAGAGAAGCGATCGAGAAGTGAATCGATTTTTCTTCCTTATTCACATGCAGAAGGAAATTTTGAATCTGGATTGCAAATTCTGAATTTTATACGGGGGATTTTCTGTTCTTTTTTTTTTTCTGTTTTACCGGGAAATATCAAATATGTGGATGGTTTCTTGTTTGAGTTTTGCTTCAGTGACAGTTGGAGTATAGCGGCTTTTCTACCAGTTCTACCCATAATTTCCGTTGAATTTACAAAGGGCCACTCTCCGTTTGTTTGGTTAGTTCCACACTTCCATGGCGGATGGCTTTACATCGGCGCTCAGGGGGAGTCCGGCACCATACTCGCACCGTTCGCGCAACATGAGGACGCGCCACGCGTCTTTTAATTCCTGCGTTGATTTAATACGTGCGAAATGAATTAAAAGGAGACTATCCTTCGTGCGTTTGCTTTTCTCATTAGTTCCATTCCACCTGCAGCTCGAGATTCATCGGACCCTGCCGTCGCCGGTCATTCTCACTCTCTTCCTTTCCAACCGTGGCGATTAACAGCCATCACCGGCAACCCCTCAGGTATTTTGGACTCTATCATGATAGAAGTCGGATTGTTATCACCGGTGACTAATAAAAGCCGGACTCCTATCAATCTCAGAATGGTTGAGGACAACACTGTCAATTCACTTCCTAAGCCCGAGTGGGATCAAGGTGATGACTGAGGAGTAGAACCCGAGGTGAATGAGGTTCTAGGTTTGAAATCCAGGTCCGGGGTCCAAGGTCTACTATCTCCGAGAACTAGCAAGGCGATTCTACAAAGACAAAAGAGTGTCAGAGGCCTCAGGTGAAGACCTAAGGCGGAGACTCCGACGATTAAGTTAGTATTGAGGTACGAGGTGCGAGCCCCCAAACAAAGTAACAAGAGAATAAGAGATCTCAAGTGCTAGTGACAGAGTCTTGAGTGTTCGATCCTTCCCTTTGTTAGACAGTGTATGCCCTTAGCTCCAATCAGAATGATGTACATTATAACATTTATTGTAAATGAATAAAATACATATTTGATTCATGTTATTATGGTGTGTTTCTGTGTAATACCCATAAACTGGACACATATGAGACTCGTGTTATTTTAGAATCTTCACACTCGTGTTATTTTAGAATCTTCACAGCCGTTGGATAGATCTGGAGAGATTTATCCTGCCAAGGCTGACACTGATGTGTCGCCAAGTTGGTTGGGGTGGCTTATCTCAGCTGCCAGGGTGAGACCTGAGGTACATGCAGTGTGGGGTTTCTTGAAACCCTGAACCAAATCAAAATTCCAGTATTGCCTTCGACCTTGGAGATTGATAGGCAAAACTGGAATGTTACACCTGACCCCTAGACTTGATTATGATACTGCACTAGGTGTCGGATTGGGCTATCTTTGATATGCCAATCAGTGAGATCCTTAGAGGGGGTAAAAACCTGGGTATATTGGGACAGTCCGAGAGTTCATCTGAGTGGGTAATTCCCCGGATCCATGTGAGTAGAGAGTGTAGCACTGTTCCTTCCAACCGAGGGAAATGTTCTCTCTTGTCGGGCAGTGTTTGATCATTATGGGCTGAGGGGTTAAGTGTAAAACCATTGAGGGTAATGGCTGATGGGCTAATCTTGCATTTGCCCATAGTCCTTGGGTTTTTATAAGGTAGCTTGACCTAGGGACCATTTAGTGTAAATGTTGGGCCCATTAAGAGCCCATGGTGATGGGCTCAGGGGTTCACTATCACCTACAGTGAATTCGGCCAGGCCTTGTAACAGAGGCTGGGCTGAACCCATGTGGTTGATGTGTAGATCAATGCTTGGGTCCCACGTCATACAAGGATACCCAACTGGGCAGTAGTTTGGAGGATAAGAGAGCACATGGACTTAATGGGCCTAAAGCACAATTCGAACTGGTTTAATATGATTAATTAAAGAGGGGTGGTTCTGGAATTTAGATCAACAGATAGGATAGGGAGTTATCCTTATCCACTCAGAGAGTCCAGATCCAAATAAAGATTTGGATTAGGAAATTCCTAATGAAATTAGGAGGGCTGATCTTTATCTGTAGATAAGATAAGGGATTATCCTTATCTCTTAAAGAGAGTCAAGATCCAAATGCAAGATTTGGATTAAGAAACTCCTAATAGGATTAGGAGAACCTCTCTTTAAGGCTACAAATAGAGGAGGAGGGTGAACCCCAATTCACCCCAAATCAAATTACAAATTCAAGAGAGAAGACAACTGTAGTTGGACTAATGCCATCTTCTGCTCTTGCCTTCTCCTATTGTTGCCGCCATAGCCAGTTCGATCTCCACCTATAGGAGCGATCAAGAAAGGTTCTTGATATCAGTTTTTGGAGAAAAACTGATCTGAAGTCGTGCTCACTCACCCTCAATCGGATTCTTGGTAAAGAATCAGGTTCTTGCTGATCTCCTTGGGCGTGAACACCTTCATTGGGAGTTACTACTACTCTGTATCAGGTATATCCCTCTCCTTCCTTTTTGTTTTCAGATCTAGTCTGGTTTAGGTTCAAGATTGATCCTTGAAAATGCAACTTTCTAAAATAGGGAATGTGATTCCCACATGGGAGAGAGAAATTTTTGAAATTTCACCCAACCTACATGTAGGGTTCAGCTATCCATATGATGGATCTCTCATCCCTTCAGTGGTATCAGAGCTAGGTTCAAATCTTGAACTGAAATTGGATAGATTTGAAACTGCGCAAATGGGCAGAAGGCGTTCTACCCGATTTGCGCAAATAAGAGATTTTCTGGGAAATCGGTTCCCAGATTAAGGGCGATTGGTCTGAAATTAAATCTAATTTATATTTAGAATTGTTCTTTATATTTATCTTGATTTATGGGTTGTTCGTACGATCGAGATCGTCTCCTTGATTGGCGCAAGAAATCTGCGCTTTGCAGTTCTTTACATTCTGGTATGTAATTAATTTTTTTATTTTCTAGACTGAATGTATAGGAATTCGATCTGATGTAATTTTAATAGAAAATTAGGTTTTTTTTTTTATTTCAATCAAGATCGAAGCTGATTGCACAGAAGGAAGGATTTTCGCAGATTAGGGTTCGCCCATCTGCGATTTGCAATTTGAGAAACTACAAGCTGTGAACTAACCTCTGTTTTGCATGGTAGCAGGTCTGCGAATTGCCCTAGTACTGATTCTTGAATGTCTTTTATCAGTAACTTAATTTCAGATCAATTCTTGAATTAAAAATCAAACCCTAGACCCATTCGAACTAGATTGGACCGAATCTATGGTTCGATGGGGGCTATTCTCAGCCCTAATTTTTCACTCTTGGATCAAGGGATTGATAGTTAATTGCAAGATCTAATTCGACCCATACTTGTAAAGCCCAGTTTTAATGTGTTAAAACTTCTTAAGCCCATTAACTGCATAAAAGCTATATGGGCCGAACTACTCTTTGCTATTCAACCCATATACCTAGATAATATTAATCAGTAATATTATGAATCATTATGGGCTTTAATAATGGGTTTTACATATATTAATTGATTGGATCAATTTTATCCCTACATGTGATGTATGAATGTGTGATATGCAACGTTCATGGGCCATAAGTACTTGGCCCATACTGATACGATAGTGGCTCTTGCGCACACCATGGCTGAATGCACATCATTGCCATGGTGTCCCTAAAGATCATTGGATGATCCTCCTTTTGTGATGGGCCCCACACCTCCTCAAGAGGAACCGTGTGGATCCCTCGCCGTTTAAGGCCCACCGAAATCTGGCTTATGAAAGTCAGTGGGAGCCACTTTGGTTTGACCTAAATTAAATTAGGGCGTAACTTTTGTTCCCTCCTGAAATATGAGTGCATGTGATAGTGAGATTCATATGATGAACTCTCTAAAGGCCTTCCATCATTAGCATGAAGATGGGTCCTTCAGTATTGAGGAAACACACCATAAAATTGGGCTATCCATTTGCTGCTGGATCTGTTGGAATGTTTCATAAGATGATAAGGGTGTCATAGACCGATGTGGAAGGGGCCTATCCTAAAATGGAAGACTCTCTCATGGTACCTTGGCGTTCACGAATATGATGGGTGAGCACTCACTGAACAGAAATGTTTAACCTAAAATGGCAATGAACCTTGTCTGATAGAGGCCAAAGGAAAAACTCATACGATGAGTTTAATGACCCTTCACAGAAAGGTGGTGGGGTTATGTAGCAAAAACAGTTGGCTCCATGCACCTTATGTGATTTCCCACATTTTCAGAGACATAATTCGTAGTCTCCGAAACAGAAATAGGGGGGAAATCTCATAGATGAATAAATGGAAATGTAACATAGATTAAAAGCCATATCATTGCTTCCTTGGATAATCCCTAGCCCGCTGCTATATCATTACTTCCTTGGATAATCCGATATAGCGACAGTTTGATCAGATTGAATTGTCCAAGGATATATTGGATAGTCTGAGAACAATGTGTGAAGAGTAGAATCGTTTTACTCGGTAGAAGGTCTTGAAACAGTTCATGACCGTGCAGATGTCCTGGTGGGTATCCTACCAGTTCATAGCACTGGTCCTTGGTTTCCACGTGTTTTTCACGTGTTTCTCACACTTTATGTCAGTGGCTTAGTTAATGGGTCTGCTACATTTTCCGCTGATGCTACCTTCTGAATTAGGATGTCCCCTCTTCCAACTATCTCCCGCAGTACATGGAACTTCCTCTCGATCTTCGACTTCGAGTGGGCTCGTGGCTCCTTAGCTTGAGAAATAGCTCCAGTGTTGTCACACAACAATGCAATGGGTGATGTGCTGGATGGAACTACTCCCAATTCGTGAATGAACTTCTTCATCCATACGACTTCTTTGGCAGCTTCACTTGCAGCAATGTATTTGGCCTCGGTATTGGAATCCGCCGTGGACCCCAATTTGCTGATTTTCCAGCAAACAACACACGATCCTATCACGAAACATATCCAGATGTAAAAACATATCCAACTGTGGGCAGATGCAAGATTAGCCCATCAAGCATTACCCTCAATGCTCTTACACTTAACCTCTCTGTACATAATGATCAAACACTGCCCAACAAGAGAGGACCTCTCCCTCGGCTACAAAGAAGAGTGCTACACTCTCTACTCACATGGATCCGGGGAATTAAAACCTTTTGCAAACATTTTGCAACCATAATATATATATATATATATGTATATCTCTATATAAATATATTTTGCCAAACAAATTTCAACGGTTGAAATCAATTGCCGGCAGTTTTGGTTTCCATCAGAGAGAGTGCATCTCCGATCATTCACTTTGTCCGACAAAGGGGCGGATCCTGTCACTATGATCACCCACTCAGATGAATTCTTGGACTGTCCCAATAAACCTAGGTTTTGACCCCCTCTAAGGATCTCACTGATTGGCATATCAAAGACAGCCTAATCTGACACCTAGTGCAGTATCATAATCGAGTCTAGGGGTCAAGAGTAACATTCCAGTTTTGCCCATAAATCTCTAAGGTCCAGGGCAATACTGGAATTCTGGTCTGGTTTAGGGTTTCAAGAAACCCCACACTGCATGTACCTCAGGTCTCACCTTAGAAGATGAGACAATCCACCCCAACCAACTTGGCGGCACATCAGTGTCAGCCTTGGCAGGATAAATCTCCCCAGATCTATCCAACGACTGTGAACATTCTAAACTAACACGAGTCTCATATGTGTCCAATTTAAGGGTATTACACAGAAACACACCATAATAACATGAATCAAATATGTATTTTATTCATTTACAATAAATGTCATAATGTACATCATTTTGATTAGAGCTAAGGGCATACACTATCTAACAACTCCCACTTGCACTTAGGTGCAATCTGGTATAAATCGGAGTCCCATGCTTTCCACGTGTTTCTCAAACAATTTTTGTGTCAGTGGCTTAATCAATGGGTCTGCTACATTCTGAATCAGGATGTCCCATCTTCCAACTATCTCCCGCAGTACATGGTATTTCCTCTCGATGTGCTTGGACTTCAATTGGGCTCGTGGCTCCTTAGCCTGAGCGATAGCTCCAATGTTGTCACACAATAGTGGAATGGGTGATGTGCTGGATGGAACTACTCCCAATTCATGAATGGACTTCTTCATCCATACGGCTTCTTTGGCAGCTTTACTTGCGGCAATGTATTCGGCTTCGGTTGTAGAATCCATAGTGGACCCCTGTTTGCTGCTTTTTGCAGCAAACAACACATGATCCTATCGTGAAAACATACCCAGATATAGGCTTTCTATCATCTGGATCTGACTGGAAGTCGACATCAGTATACCCCTGGATCTGTAGTGAACTACCATCGAATACCAGACAAAACTCTTTTTTCCTTCGAAGGTACTTTAGTATGTTTTTCACAATAGTCCAATGCTCCTGTCCTGGGTTTGACTGGAATCTGCTTACTACACTCACTGCCCGAGAGATGTCAGGGCGAGTGCACAGCATGGCATACATGATGCTCTCTACGATTGAGGCATAGGGAACGTCCTTCATCCCTTAATCTCCTCGAGAGTCTTGGGAGACATACCCTTGGAGAGAGTGACTCCATGCCTGAAAAGAACATTTACTTTCTTGGTGTTCTCCATGCTGTATCTCTTGACTATCCTGTCAATGTAAGCAGATTGAGATAATCCTATTATCCTCTTCGATCTATCTCTATAGAGCCGAAGACCTAGTATGTAGGAGACTTCCCCAAGAACTTTCATGGAGAATTGCTGTGAAAGCCATACTTTCACCGTAGTCAACATTCCTACATCATTCTCAATGAGTAGAATGTCATCTACATACAGAACTAGGAATGTAACCTTATCCCCCATTGGATTTCCTGTAAACATAGGGCTCATCCGGATTCTGCTCAAAGTCAAACCTTTTGACGGTAGAGTCAAACCGGATGTTCCAACTTCTAAAAGCTTGCTTAAGTCTATATATGGATCGATCTAATTTACATACCATGTGTTTCTGACCCGCAGCTATAAAACCTTGTGATTGCTGCATATAAATATCTTCACTAAGATCTCCATTCAGGAACGCAGTTTTGACATCCATTTGCCAAATCTCGTAATCATGGTATGCTGCTTCAGCTAGCAGGATCCTAATGGATTTGCCAAATCTCGTTCTTTTAACATGTGCCGGACAACCCCAAATCTTCAAGTGTCTCACACTTGGTTTATTACCGATCCAAAGCTCATAGGGAGTCTTCGGAACTAATTTGGTTGGAACCCGATTCAGCACGTATATTGCAGTCTCTAATGCGTATCCCCAAAAAGATGTGGGTAACTCTGACTGTACGAGAAGTGACCGGACCATATCCAATTAAGTCCTATTCCTCATCTCTGAAACACCGTTAAGCTGTGGTGTAGCAGGAGGAGTCAACTGTGATACTATCCTGTTGACCTTCAAGTAGTCCCTGAATTCGTCAGAGAGATACTCGCCACCTCGATCCGATCGAAGGGTCTTAATTTCTCTCCCCAACTGTTTCTCGACCTTTTGTCTGAACTCCTTGAACTTTTCAAAGGATTCAAACTTGTGTCTCATCAGGAACACGTAACCATACCGAGAATAATTATCGGTAAATGTAATGAAATACACGTGCTAGTTACGAGTCCTAACACTTAGGGGACCACATACATCAGTATGTATAAGGTCAAGCATGCCCGTACATCTTTTAGGCTTACCGTTAAATGGTCGTTTCGTCATCTTACCCTGAAGGCAAGGCTCACAAGTGGGAAGATCTTTTACAGTTAGAAAATCCAAAGGACCATCCTTTACCAACCTTGTGATACGATCAATGCTAATATGGCCAAGTCGGTAATGCTACAGACACGTGGGATTAACTGTATCATTGATTCTTTTCTTGGGGATATCAGTCGACGTAGTTTCGACTATGTTAGTTTATAAAGAAGGATGTAGAACATAGAGACCGTTCTCCAGTTCCCCATATGCGATGAATTTGTTGTTTCTTTTGATAGTAATCGTATTACTAAAGTAGACAGAATATCCATCCGCACACAGTTTTAGATAGAAATCAAATTTCTTCTTAAATTCTGTATAAAAAGACAGTCTTTAAGTACAATGGATCATTCTCTAAAAATTAATTCTATGGTTCCTATGGCCATAGCTGCAACACTTGCAGAAGTCCCCAAGTAAAGCGTTACTTCTCCTTAACTCAGCCTTCTGTTTACCTTGAATCCTTGTAGTGAGTTACACGCATGAGTTGAAGCCTCAGAGTCAATACACCAGGACGTAGAAGTAACCAACAAATTGGTTTCTATGACACAGGATTCAAAATTACCTTTCTTGGATTCCAGGTATTGAGGACAATTCCTCTTCCAGTGGCCGCCCTGATGGCAGAAATGACAGGCATCTGATGCCTTGTCTTTCCTCTGCTTCTTGGGTTTGGTGGCTTTCTTCTGGGGCTTTCTCTTTGCCCTCCTCTTCTTGCCCTTCTTGCCAGTTTCAACAAGCATGGCTAGGGGCTCATCTTTCTTAATCAGTTCTTCGACCCTCTTTAACATATTGCTGAGTTCCTGAATGCTGACATTCAACTTATTCATATTATAGTTCATTATGAACGGATTGAAGAACGGAGGCAAAGAGTTGAGAATGGCGTCTATCTGGGTCATATGATCCAGCTCGGATCCAAGAGCCTCAAGCTCGTTAATATAACCCATCATCCGAAGACAATGGTCATGAACTTGCTGCCCCTTGGACATCTGTGCGGTCATGAATTGATTCAAGACCTTCTGTCGAGTAGAACTATTCTTCTCTTCATACATTATCTTTAAACTATCCAATATGTCCTTGGCTAGTTCGATCTGATCAAACTGCCTCTGTATCGGATTGTCCAGTGAGGCAATGATGTAACACCGGGCGAGGGAGTTTTTCTCCTACCATTCTTGATAGTCCCTTCTCCGTGCCTCAGAAGCCCTATCTCCCGGACGTTCTGGGGTAGGATTCTTGGCCACCATATCCAGCTTTTCAGAAGTCAAGACCAGCATAAGGTTACGGTACCAGTCAACATAGTTTGGGCCCTTAAGCTTGTTGTCATCAAGAAGGTTTGCAAATTGTCCATTTGGCATTTTTTGATAAAGGAGCAAACATCAGTCTACAACCTAATTTGATTCATGTTATCCACATAGATATGCTTTTAATCTATGATCCATTCCCATTTATTCATCTCTGAGATTTCCCTCCTATCTCAGTGACGGAGACTACGAATTGTCTCTGAAAATGTGGAAAACCACAAAGGGTGCATAGAGCCAACTATTCCAGTTGCATAACCCCACCACCTTTCTGTGAAGGATCATATCCACTCATCGTATGAGCTTTCCCTTTGGCCTCTGTCAGACAAGGTTCAAAGCCATTTTAGGTTAAATCTTTTTGTCCAGTGAATGATCACCCATCATATTTGTGAACGCCAAGGTATCGTGAGAGAGTCTCTCATTTTCTGGTGAGGCCACTCCCACATCGGTCTATGATGCCCCTATCATCTTATGAAACATTCCAACAGATCCAACAGCAATTCAGATGGCCCATTTTCTGGTGCTTCCCCTCATTACTTGAAGGACCCATCTTCATGCTAATGATGGAAGGCCTTTAGAGAGTTCATCACATGAATCTCCCTATCACATGCACTCATATTTCAGGAGGGAACAAAAGTTATGCCCTAGTTTAATTTAGGTCAAACCAGAGTGGCTCCCACTAACTTTCATAAAACCATATTTAGGTGGGCCCTAAACGGATAGGGTTTTGCACGTAACCTTTTTAGGGGTGTGGGGCCCACCATTGAGGGAGATCATCCATTGATCTTTAGGTGCTCCATGGCAATGATGTGCATTCAGCCTTGGTGTGCGCAAGAGCCACTATCGTATCTGCAAGGGCCAAGTTATGTCTGACAATCTGTCTCCATCGAACCACAGATTCGGTCCAACCAGTTTGGTCCAATCTATTTCGAATGGGTCTAGGGTTTGATTTTTAATTAAAGATTTAATGCAAGAAAATGATCTGAAATTAATTACTAATTAAAGAACAAGCAAGAATTAATCATAGGGCTGTTCGCACACCTCCATCCTGCAAAACAAATGTCAGATCACAGTTTGCAGTTTCATAAACTGCAAATCGCAAATAGCGATCTTGATATTTGCGAAATCTCCTTCTGCACTGCCATCTTCGATCAAGAAAAAAATAAATAGAAAACCTAATTTCTATTAATATTACATCTGATCGAATCCTATACATTTAGTCTAGAAAATAAAAAAAATTATTTATAGACCAGAATGTAAAAACAAAAACTACAAATCGCAGGTTCACTGCGCCAATCAAGATTTCGATCTCCATTTGTACGAATAGCCCATAAATCAAGAAAATAATAAAGAACAGTTCTAAATATAATCCAGATTTATAATAATTCATTTCAGATCATTTTCCCTTTAATTGGGAATTGATTTCCCAGAAAAACCCTAATTTGTGCAAATCGGGTAGAATGCCTTCTGCCCATTTGCGCAGGTTCAGATCTGATTTAATTTGGTTCAAGATTTGAACCTGGCTCTGATATCACTGAAGGGATGAGAGATCCATCATATGGATAGCCGAACCTTGTAGGGAGGTAGGGCGAAATTTCAAAAATTTCTCTCTTCCATGTGGGAATCGCATTCCCTATTTTCGAAAAACTGCATTTTTCAAGGATCAATCTTGAAACAAGAACCGAACCAGATCTGAACCAAAATAGTAGGAGAGAGATATACCTGATACGAAGATGTAATATCTCCCAACGAAGGTGTTCACGCCCAAAGAAAGACTCCAAAGACTGCTCCCACTGAAGATGACATAGAGAATGGTGAAGCAGAATCAGCAGGGTTCGTCCAACGAACCAAATTCTTCAGCAAGAATTCGATGGAGGCAGTGAACATGACTTCTGATCAGCCTTTCTCCAAAGACTGATACGAAGACACTTTTTGATCTCTCCTACAAAGCGTGGAGATCCAAAATTCTGACGGGTTGTCGAAGCCCTCAAAATTAATTCTAGTCCCACCTTACAACAAAATTGTAGTAACAGTGGTACCAAGTCGAATCCCATAGGGAGCCAGTAATTAATTTCTCAGCTGAATGCACAGTTTAAAGAGTGGGAAATTTTAATAATTAAAATTCTAAAATTACAAAAGGGCAAATAACAACTAACAAGGAATATTCAGTCTTACCAACTCTGATCCAAGGGTTCGAATTGAGTCAATTGGTCTTCGATCATAGGTAAAAATCAATAATCTTGCAATTCAAGCATTTAACCTTCGGATTTATTAGGATAGCCATAATAAACCTTGTATTTTCCTAATTTAGTTAACCAAACCCAGCATTCGATCAACACTTATCATTGACCGACTGGGCACGATAGCGTTCCATATCAATTAATGATAGCAATAACCTCCGTGAAAATAGTTAAACAAAAATAAAAATAATTGAGATAGCTGCAATTATCCAATCTTGTTCCATTGATTCCCTTTAGGTTAAAACATGCCAATACATTGGTCAAAGGCTGTCACGAACAATTGACCCAAAAAGATATTAACCTAATTGCTACTTGTAAAACTATTCGTGACAATTACAGATCATCGAATTATGGATAGTAGTAGGAAGATCAACATTAATTAATTTGTCAGACTAATCAACATTAACTTTCATAAGAACATGCACAAGAATCAACGAATACTTGAATTAAAAGCAAGAAATTAAATTAAACACATAACCTCACGATGACACAATCGAATCAACAATTCCCCTTGAATCAGAAAAGAAAAGCTCAGTCGCTCATAGTTGTCGTCTCCTTCTTGCCTTGCTTCCAAGATGGATGGACTGCTTGCTTGCTTGATTTCTTGATTGATGCCTAAAGCTAGTCATTCCCCCCTTTATATAGCTTTAGGAGGAGGGGCTCTCTCCAACTCCTCTTAGGAGATTATCCTCAAAAAATAGAAAGTCCTAATCAGTTTTGATCCAATCCTATCCTATCTCTTATCTAGTAATCTCAATCTTCTTTATCTTTCTAGGATTACAATTGAAATTTAAATCTGATAGGACTCTTTATTCTTGAATTCAAGTTGGGCTTCTTTAATAATTTGGGCCGCTACAAGGCTTTTCTACGAATTGGGCTTCAGTTGTGATCTGGGCTTCTCGGAGAATTTTCTTCGACTCCGGGCCTGATTTTGACCTTGATTCAAACCGAATCTATCAAAACCCAAAACAATAAAGTTTTAGAGTTATTCCTTATCTTTCCAATACATCTTGAATCATCCCAATCGGAGTCCGGATGTGAGAGTTATGCCCAGATTACTGAATGGTGCCGAAACTATGCAAAATCGTCCGATTAGCCTTGTTTTCCTCATGTCGCCTTCTTGCTTGCCCTGAATCGAAATACAAGTAATGAGTCCAATTAATTGCTAATTTAATGTAAAATAATGAATATTTGGGGATAAAAATATGATACTTTTTATTCCCATCAAACTGGCTGTGGCGACAACTAGAGGAAATCGCAGGGAGAAGATGGCGTAGTCACACTGTTGCTGTCTTCTCTCTAGGTGCTCTAAGATCTGATCTCTGAGATTTCTGGGATGCTTGGGATGAACTGAATGGTTTGCCCCCTTTCTCCTTTTATAGGCTTAAAGAGAGCTCCTAATCTCATTAGGAGTTTCCTAATCCAAATCTGTATTTTGATAAGGAGTTTTCTTTAAGAGATAAGGATAAATCCTTATCTTATCTGCAGATTAGATCAGCTCTCTCCTAATCTCATTAGGAGGTTTTCAGATCTGAATTCAGATCTGGACTCTCTGAGTGGATAGGGTAAGACCCTATCCTTTCTGCTGATTTAATCCCAGATCCACCCCTTTATTTAACTAATAAAATTAGGCCAATTCGAAATGGGCTTTAGGCCCAATAAGTCTAAGTGCTCAGAGTGCTTCCAACCTGCTGCATGTAAGAATGGTAGGATCCATCTAATGGACGCCAATAAGGTTGCTGAATGGGTGGGCGAATTTCAAAAATTTTCCTACCTTCTTCCAACTGGGAATCATATTCCCTAAATATAGAATACTATATTCAAGGATCCTACTTGAACCATAATCGAACCAGATCTGAACCAAAAGCAAAAGGGAGGAATATACCTGATCCGGAGAAGCAGTATCTCCCAAAGTTGGTGTTCACACCTAAAGAAGAAACCAAGATCCGCTCCTGCTGAAGATGACACAGCTGTGGATGGAACGAAACCAGCAGGGTGCGTCCTACACACTGGATCCTTCGCAAGAATCCTTTGGAAACTCTGAACACTAAATCTTTCTCAGTCTTTTTCGCAAGACTAATGTCAAGAACTGATTTCTTGACTCCCTATTGCTGCAAAGATCAAATCTTGCAAGAGGGAATGGCGGCGGCTGGAGGAGAACTCCTGGGACGAAGATGGCTGAACTGCTTCTCTTCTCTCTGAAGTCTGTACAAGATCTAATCTCTATTTGCAGGATATATTCTTGCACCCCAAACCCTTGGTTCGAAATCTGATATATTTCTCTTGGGTTTCTCCTCCTTTCTTCTTTATTAAGAAACCTCATAATTAGGAGTTATCCCAATCCAATTCAGTATTTGGATAGGGGATTATGTTAATCCTATCTGCAGATTAAGTTAGCTTATTCCTGATCTTATCAGGAGGTTACCAGATTCGAATCTAATTTGAATTTGGTCTCCTGGAGTGGCTAAGGTTAAAGGCCCATTCCTTTTACAAACATTAATCTCAGATTTGCCCCATAGGTGGGTGATCATATCAGCCCAGCTCGAAATGGGCTTTTGGCCCATTAAGTGTTCAGTGTTTAACTAGTTTCCAATCTGCTTCCCAGTTGGGCTTCTTTGTATGGCGTGGGACCCAAGCATTGATCAACACACCAGCCACATGGGTTCGGCCCAGCCGAATTCACTGAAAAACTCAGTGAACCCCTGAGTCCATCACATGGACCCTATGGGCCCAACACTTACATTAAGTGGTCCCTGGGCCAAGCCATCTTATAAAAACCCAGGGACTGTGGGCAGGTGCAAGATTAGCCCATCAGGTATTATCCTAAATGGTCTTACACTTAACCTCTCAGCCCTTAATGATCAAGCATTGCCCGACAAGAGAGGACCACTCCCTCGGCTACAAGGAACAGTGCCGCACTCTCCACTCACATGGATCCCGGGAATTAAAACCATTTGCAAACATTTCAAAACCGTACATATATATATATATATAAACATTAATTTTGCAAAACAAAATTCCAACCATTGAAATCAACTGCCGGCAGTTTGGTTTCCATCAGAGAGAGTGCATTCTCGATCATTACCCTTTGTCCGACAAAGGGGCTGATCCTGTCACTATGATCACCCACTCAGATGAATTTTCAGACTGTCCCAACATACCCAGGTTTTGATCCCCATCTAAGGATCTCACTGATTGGCATATCAAAGACAGCCCGATCCAACACCTAGTGAAGTGTCATAATCGAGTCTAGGGGTCAGGTGTAACTTTCTAGTTTTGCCCATCTATCACCAAGGTCCAGGGCAATACTGGAAATCTGGTCCGGTTCAAGGATTCGAGTAATCCCATACTACATGTGCCTTGGGTCTTACCCTGGTGGCCGAGACAGGCCATCCCAACACTTGGTGGCACACCAGTATCAGCCTTGGCAGGATAAATCTCCCCAGACTTATCCAATGGCTGTGAACATTTAAAACTAACACGAGTCTCTATAAGTGTTCAGTTTTAGGGTCTTACACAGAATTGTACCAAACAACATGAATCAAACATGTACTTTATTTATTTCCACTAAATAACAAAAGTACATCAAATCGGATTGAAGCTAAGGGCATACAAAACTGTCTAACAGCTCCCACTTGCACTTAGGTCCAATCTGGTACAAGCCGGAGTCCCATACTTTCCACGTGTTTCTCAAACACCTTCTATGTCAGTGGCTTAGTCAATGGGTCTGCCACATTATCCGCTGATGCTACCTTCTGAATTTGGACATCCCCTCTACCAACGATCTCCCGCAGTACATGGTACTTCCTCTCGATGTGCTTTGACCTCGAGTGGGCCCGAGGCTCATTAGCCTGGGCGATCGCTCCATTGTTGTCACACAACAACGGGATGGGTGATGTGCTGGACGGAATCACTCCCAATTCATGTATGAATTTCTTTATCCACACGGTTTCCTTGGCAGGTTCACTTGCGGCAATGTACTCGGCCTCGGTTGTGGAGTCTGCAGTGGACCCCTGTTTGCTGCTTTTCCAGCAAACAGCACACGAGTCTATCGTGAAAACATACCCAGATGTAGATTTTCTATCATTTGGATCCGACTGGAAATCGGCATCGGTATACCCTAGAACTTGTAGTGAACTACCCTCAAATACCAGGCAAAACTCTTTTGTCCTTCGAAGGTATTTAAGTATGTTCTTCACAACAGTCCAATGCTCCTGCCCTGGGTTGGCTTGGAATCTGCTTACCACACTCACCGCCTGAGCAATGTCCGGGCGAGTGCATAGCATGGCATACATGATGCTCCCCACGGTTAAGGCATAGGGAACATCTCTCATGCTCTAAAAACTAATTCTACAGTTCCTATTGCCGCAGCTACAACACTTGCAGTTGTTCCCAAGAATAGTGTCACTTCGCCTTCACTCAATCTTTTGCTAACTTTGAACCCCTGCAGTGAGTTACACGCATGAGTTGAAGCCCCAAAGTCAATACACCAGGACACAGAAGTGACTAAGATATTAGTTTCTATGACACAAGTTTCGATGTTACCTTTCTTAGATTCCAGGTAGGCCGGACAATTCCTCTTCTAGTGGCCGGTTTGCTTGCAGAAGTGACAGACATCAGATGCCTTGTTCTTCTTCTGCTACTTGGGTTTGGTAGCTTTCTTCTGGGGCTTCTTTGCCTTTCTCTTTTTCTTGCCCGATTTGTTAGTTTCAGCAAGCATAACCACAGGCTCATCCTTCTTGAGTAGATCCTCGGCCCTCTACAACATTTTGCTAAGTTCCTGGACGCTGACATTCAGCTTATTCATATTGTAGTTCATTGTGAACGCATTGAAGGAAGAGGGCAAAGAATTCAGGATGGCATCCACTTGCGTGCCAAGATCTAGCCTAGATCCAAGAGCTTCTAGTTCGTTAATGTATCCCATCATCCGAAGACAATGGTCATGAACTTTCTGCCCCTTGGACATCTGCGCAGTCATAAACAATTACAGGACCTTCTGTCGAGTAGAACGGTTCTGCTCTTCATACATTGTCTTTAGACTGTCCAATATGTCCTTGGCTAATTCGATCTGATTGAACTGCCTCTGTATTGAGTTGTCTAGTGAGGCAATAACAAAGCAGCGGGATAGGGAGTTCTTATCCTCCCAATCTGGGTAGTCCCTCCTACGGGCCTCAGAAGCCCTATCACCCGGACGCTCTAGGGCAAGATTTTTCACCACCTTATCTAACTTTTCAAAAGTTAGGACTAGCATAAGATTTCTGTACCAGTCGGCATAGTTTGGGCTCTTAAGCTTGTTATCGTCTAGAAGCTTTGCGAGTTGACCGTTTGCCATTTTCTGATAAAATAGCAAAGACGTCAGTCCACAACCTTAGTTTGATTCATGTTACCTACATAGATATGGTTTTTAATCTATGTTCCATTCCCATTTGTTCATCTCTGAGATTTCCCTCCTTTCTCAGTGAGGGAGACGACGAAATGTCTCTGGAAATGTGGGAAATCACATGGGGTGCGTGAAGCCAACTGTTTCAGCTGCATAACCCCACCACCATTCTGTGACGGATCATATCCACTCATCAAATGAGTTTCCCTTTGGCCTCTGTCAGACAAGGTTCAAAGCCGTTTTCAGGTAAACCTTTATGTCCAGTGAGTGCTTACCCATCATATTCAGGTTACGCCAAGGTACTGTGAGAGAGTTTCCATTTTCTGGTGAAGCCCCTCCCACATCGGTTTATGATGCCCCTATCATCTTATGAAAGACTCTGACAGATCCATCAGCAAATGAATAGCCCAATTTTATGGTGCGTTTCCTCATTAATGAAGGACCCATCATTGTGCTAGTGATGGAAGGCCTTTAGAGAGTCCATCATATGAATCTCCTTATCGCATGCACTCATATTTGCTAGAGGGAACGAAATTACGCCCTAGTTCTAATTTAAGTCAAACCAGAGTGACTCCCACTGACTTTCATAAAGTCAGATTTCTGGTGGGCCTTAATCGGCTAGGGGTTCTGTACGCATCCCTTTTCAGGGCTGTGGGCCCACCAAGCAATGAGGGGTCATCCAATGACCTCAAGGGACACCATGGCAATGATGTGCATTCAGCCATGGTGTGCGCAAGAGCCATTGACGAGTCTTCATGGGCCAAATGCTTATGGCCCATGGTCGCAGCACATCAAACATCCAATCATCACATGTAATGGAGGAATTGATCCAATCAATCAACTGCTGTAAAGCCCATTAAACAGCCCATTTGAAATCCCTAACATTTACAATTAATGTCTACTACGTGTATGGGCTGAATCGCAGTTAGCAGTTCGGCCCATACAACTTTTCTCACAAGAGTGGGCTTTTGCAGTTTTAACCTTTTAAAACTGGGCTTTACAGGTGGGCCGAATTAACCCCTGTAATTGAACATCAGATTTGGAACAGCAAGTGTGAGAAGAATGGACTGAAAAACAGTCCCCTTTGAACCCTAGATTCGGTCCAAATAGTTTTGGTCCAATGTAGTCCGAAATGGTCCGAAACTGATTTTCAATTCAAGAATTAATTCATGAAAGATCTGAAATTAATAATCTTGATTTTAAGCAAACACAAATCAACTATGGACTATTCGCACCACCTGCAAAACAGAGGTTAATCATTAGGGTTGTAGTTTCACAAACTGCAAATTGCAGAAAGCGATTTCTCCATCTGCAAATCTCCAGCGCCGCCATCTTCTTCCTTCTTCTTTAATAAAGAAAATAAATAACAGAAATCCTATTAATATTAATTAATTACATTCTTGATCAAATCCTATACATTCAGTCTAGAAAATAAAAAAAAATTATTTACAGACTGAATTGAATAAAATAAATGAAAAAGGGTGCGCAGACCATCTGCGCCAAATCTGCACTGCGATCTCCAGGTTCGAACAGTCCATTAAATGAAAATAAATAAGGAACAATTCTAAATAAATTTTGTATTTAACAAAAATTAATTTCAGATCAATCACCCTAAAGAAGAAACCATTTCTTGAAAAAAAAGAAAGCAATCTGCGCAAATCTTGGCAAAACATCTTATATCCATCTATGCAGGGTCAGATCTGATTTTCTTTTGGTTCAAGATTCGAACCTGTGGCTCTGATACCACTGTAAGAATGGTAGGATCCATCTAATGGACGCCAATAAGGTTGCGGAATGGGTGGGCGAATTTCAAAAATTTTCCTACCTTCTCCCAACTGGGAATCATATTCCCTAAATTTAGAATACTATATTCAAGGATCCTATTTGAACCATAATCAAACCAGATCTGAACCAAAAGCAAAAGGGAAGAATATACCTGACCCAGACCACTAGTCCGGACCACTAGTCCGGACCACTAGTCCAATATGGTTATGACCAACCTAGAAGATCCACTCAGGTATCCGGACCACTAGTCCGATATGGTTATGACCAGGATAGTTACCTGGTGGAAGCCTTGACTAGTGAGGAGGATCCCGTAACTTACGCGGAAGCTATGTTAGACATAGATTCCTAGAAGTGGGTGGAGGCCATGAGAGCTGAGATGGACTCGATGGAGGCCAATGGAATCTGGACTCTAGTAGATCCGCCCTCAGGGGTAAAAGCAATTGGTTGCAAGTATATCTATAAGAGGAAGAAAGGCCCCGATGGCAGGATTGAGACCTACAAAGCTCGTTTGGTGGCGAAAGGGTATACTCAGAAAGAAGGCATCGATTATGAGGAAACCTTTTCACCCGTGGCCATGCTTAAATCCATTAGGATCCTGCTAGCTGTAGCAGCATACCATGACTACGAGATTTGGCAGATGGATGTCAAAACCACGTTCCTGAATGGAGATCTTAGTGAAGATATCTACATGCAGCCGCAAGGCTTCATTGCTCCTGGTCAGGAACACATGGTATGTAAACTTAATAGATCCATATATGAACTTAAGTAGGCTTTTAGGAGTTGGAACATCTGTTTTGATTTTGCCATTAAAACGTTTGACTTTGAGCAGAATCCGGATGAGCCCTGTGTTTACAGGAAGTCCAGTGGGGATAAGATTACCTTTTTGGTGTTGTACGTGGACGATATCCTACTCATTGGGAATGATGTAGGAATGTTGACTTCGGTCAAGGTATGGCTATCACAGTAGTTCTCCATGAAAGATTTTGGAGAAGCTTCATATATACTAGGTCTTCGACTCTATAGAGATATATTCAAGCCCAAGAAGGCAATTGGAAGTCGGAGCAAGGTATGGATTCATTACTCTTGTTTGGCTATCACAACAGTTCTCCAGTTTAAAATGTTCTCAACCATTGGATAGTGATTAGACTAAAAAGTACCCTATTTTTATCCCCTAATATTCACTCTTTTACATTTATTTAGCACTTAAATGGATTCATTACTCTTGTATTTCGATTCAAGGCAAGAAAGAAGGCAATTGGAAGAAAATAGGGCAATTCAGATGATTTTGCATAGTTTTGGAAATAGTCAGTAATTTGGGCATAACTCTCAATTCCGGAATCTGAATAGGACAATTCAAGAGGCATCAGAAAGACGAAAGAAAGGCCCACAACTTTTATGTTTTGGATTTTGACAGGATTGGTCCGCATCGAATACGAAATTGGGCCCGAAGTCGGAGCAAGTTTTTAGCCATGCCCATTTCACAACTGAAGCCCAACATGCAGAAGAGCCTTGTAGCAGCCCAACTCGAATTCAAGAGCCAAGAGTCCAAATTTCAAATGTAACGTTCAGAAAGAAAGTCTTATTTGATTTATATTCTTGAATGCAATCCTATAAAGATAAAAAAGATTGGATTATATCACTAGATAAGAGATAGGATTGGATTAGTTCAAAACAGATCAGGACTTGCAGTTAATCTCCTAGAAGGAGTTGGAGAGAGCCCTCTCCCTCAGCTATATTAAGAGGGGGGCAGGCCAGCTCTAGGCATCACACAATCAAAGGATCCAAGAGATCATCAAGCAACTCAAGCTACCAAGAGAGCAGTTTGGCCACTGAGAAGCAAAGCATGGAGGTTTTGCATATCATGAGCAGCTGAGCTTTTTTTTTCTGGTTCAAGGGGGGAGGTTCGATTGTGCCATTGTGAGGTTCTATATTTAATTTAAGATCTTGCTTTTTAATTCAAGTATTCATTGATTCATGTGCCTATTTTCATTAGATGTTAATGTTAATTAGTCTGACAAATTAATTAATGTTGATTTTCCTACTGCTATCCATGGTTCGGTGATCCATAATTGTCACGAATAGTGGTACAAGTAGCAATTAGGTTAATATTTTTCTGGGTCAATTGTTCGTGATAGTCTTTGACCAATGTATTGACATGTTTTAACCTAAAGGGAATCGATGGAACAAGATTTGATAATTGCAGCTATCTCAATTGTTGTTATCTTGGTTTAACTATTTTCACAAAGCTTAATGCTATCACTGGTTAATATGGAATGCTATCGTACCCAGATAAGTAGTGATAAGTGTTGATCGAATGCTGGGTTTGGTCAGCTGAATTAGGAAAACACAAGGTTTATTATGTCTATCCTAATAAATTTAAGGTTAAATGCTTGAATTGCAAGACTACCAGAGTCTACCTATGATCGATGCCCAATTGACTAACCAGAACCCTTGAATCAGAATTCGGTAAGACTGATTTCTCTTGTTTGTTTGTTGCTATTTGCTTTCTTGTTCTTTTAGAAATTTTGGTTACTTAATTTTCCCACTTAGTAATAATATTCATTCGGCTGAGAGATTACTGTTAGCTCCCTGTGGGATTCGACCTAGTACCACTTTTACTACAAATATTTTATTGTGGGACTAGTACTAATTTTGAGGGCTTCGACAACCCGTCGGATAGAATTGGGGAAGTTTATCCTACCAAGGCTAATACTAATGTACTGCCAAAAAGGTTGGGGTAGCTTGTCTCCGCTACCAGGGTTGGTGTGTTTTTATTCAAAACACTGAACCCGGACCAATTTCCTGTTATGCCCTGGACCTTGGAGACTGATGGGCAAAACTGGAAAGTTACACATAACCCCTAGACTCAATTGTGGTACTGCACTAGGTGTCAGATCTCAAATTTCTCTTTGCTCTTGCCGCCCCGAAAACCCTAGTTCGTTCTCCACCTTGTGGCTGATCTTGGTCAGTCTTGATTTCTAATTTTTGCAAGAAAGCATCAGAACAATTTTGTGCTCACCACCCTTGGTTGATCCAAGCTGTTGGATTATAGTTTTTGTTGAAAAACTATGTTGTTGAACCGACTTCAATTCAAGCTATGCCATCTTTAGCAGAAGTTAGTTTTGGAACACTCTTTGGGTGTGAACTACCATTTTGGGAGCTACATTTGTGGAATCCATATCAGGCATTCTTCTCCCTTTCTGTTGGTTTCAAATCTGATCTAGTTTTGGTGCAAGAATGATCCTAGAAAAAGCAATTTTTCTAAAACTGGGAATACGATTCCCGGAAGGGTGAAAGAAATTTTTGAAATTTTGCCTAGTTATCTAGCATGGTTCGGCGATTGATGAGACAAAAAAGAACCCTATTTTTATCCCCTAATATTCTTTCTTTTACATTTATTTAGCACTTAAATGGACTAATTACTCTTGTATTTCGATTCAGGGCAATAAAGAAGGCAATTGGAAGAAAATAGGGCAAATCGGGTGATTTTGCATAGTTTCGGTGATAGTCAGTAATCTGGGCCTAACTCTCAATTCCGGACTCCGAATTGGACAATTCAAGAAGCATTAGAAAGATGAAAGAAATTCCCACAACCTTTATGTTTTGGGTTTTGATAGATTCGGCCCTAATCGAGTACGAAAACGAGCCCGAAGTCGGAGCAAGTTCATAGCCAGGCCCATTTCACAACTTAAGCCCAACCCGCAGAAGTACCTTGAAGCAGCCCAAGTTTTAAAGTAGCCTAACTCGAATTCAAGAGTTAAGAGTCCGAATTTCGAATGTAATCTCCAAGGAGAGAGTCTTATCAGATCTAAAGTCTTGAATGTAATCCTAGAGAGATAAGAAGATTGAGATTAGATCATTAGATAAGAGATAGGATAGGATTAGTTCAAAGAAGATCAAGACTCCCTAAAGATAAGATAATCTCGTAGAAGGAGTTGGAAAACAGCCCTCTCCTTTGGCTATATAAAGAGGGGGGCGAACCAGCTCTAGCATCACTCACTCCAAGATCCAAGAGATCACCAAGCAACTCAAGAAACTCAAGAGAGCAGTTCGTGTTAGACAGTTTTGTATGCCCTTAGCTTCAATCAGAATGATGTACTTTATGAGTTTATCGTAAATGAATAAAAGTGCATATTTGATTCATGTTCCCTTGGTATGTTTCTGTGTAATACCCTTAAACTGGACACTTAATGAGACTCGTGTTAGTTTAGAATGTTCACAGCTAGTGGGTCGGTCTGGGGAGACCTATTCTGATAAGGTTAACACTGTGGTGCCACCAAGTCGGTTGGGGTGGCCTGTCTCAGCTGCCAGGGTGAGACCCTAGGCACATACAGTGTAGGATTAATTGAATCTTTGAACTAGACCAGATTTTCAGTATTGCCCTGGACCTTGGAGATTGATGGGCAAAACTGGAAAGTTACACCCGACCCCTAGACTCGATTATGATACTGCAGTAGGTGTCGGAATGGGCTATCTTTGATGTACCAATCAGTGAGATCCTTAGCGGGGGTCAAAACTTGGGTATGTTGGGACAGTCTGAGAATTCATCTGAGTGGGTGATCATAGTGACAGGATCAGCCCCTTTGTCGGACAAAGGTAATGATCGGGGATGCACTCTCACTGATGGAAACCAAGACTATCGGGAACCGATTTTAACCGTTGAGATTTGTTTTGCAAAGTATATTTTATATGAGATATAAAAGTATATATATTATGGTTTCTAAAATGTTTGCAAGAAGGTTTTAATTCCCGGGATCCATTTAAGTAGAGAGTACAACACTGTTCCTTGTAGCCGAGAGAGAGGTCCTCTCTTGTCGGGCAGTGTATGATCATTAAGGGCCGAGAGGTTAAGTGTTAGACCATTGAGGATAATACCTGATGGGCTAATCTTGCATCTGCCCACAGTCCCTGGGTGTTACAAGGTGGCTTGGCCCAGGGACCACTTAGGGTAAGTGTTGGGCCCATAGAGCCCATAAGATGGGTTTCAGGGGGTGCACTGTCCACAACAGTGTATTTGGCCAGGCCTTGTAACAAAGGCTGGGCTGAACCCATGTGGCTGATGTGTAGATCAATGTTTGGGTCCCACGCCATACAAGGAAGCCCAACTGGGCAACAGTTAGGAAGGTTAAGTGAGTACATAAGCTTAATGGGCCTAAAGCCCATTTCGAACTGGGCTGTTTGATTAGTTAATAATGGGGTGAATTCTGAGATGAATTAGCAGATAGGATAGGGTCTTGACCCTATCCACTCAGAGAGTCCAGATCTGAATGTGATTCAGATCTAGAAACATCCTAATAAGATTAGGAGAAAACTAATCTAATCTACAGATAAGATAAGGGTTTATCCTTATCACCTAAAGATAGGGCTGATCCAAATATGATTTGGATAAGCAACTGCTATTTGGATTAGGAGCTGATCTTTTAGGTTAACAAAGAAGGAGGGGGCGGTAGCCTTTCGAAGACATAATAAAAAATCCTCTTGAGTGTTGAAATCACAAGAAGAGAGAATTCTACACCCCGCGAATACTTTCTTGCCGCCTCCTTACAGCCGCCGCCATTACCTTCAGTTCGATCTCCAGTTCTTGGGAGGAATCAAGATTTGATCTTGATACCAATCTTTTGGGAAAAGATTGATTGGAGCTGTACTCACAAGCCATGCAGTTGATTCTTGCGAAGGGTCAAATTCTTTTGGAAGAACAATGCTGATTCTGCTCCATCCTGCACTGCGCCATCTTCGGTGGGAGCAGATTTTGGATCCTTCCTTGGGCGTGAACACCTCCATTGGGAGATACTGTTTCTCCGTATCAGGTACATCCTCCCTCCTACTACTTTTGGTTCATGGTTCAAGATTGATCATTGAAAAATATGTTTTTCTAAAATAGGAATGCGATTCCTAGTTGAAGGGAGAGAAAAATTTTTGAAATTCACCCCCTTATTCCACAAGATCTGGGCATCCATATGATGGATCTCTCATCCCTTCAGTGGTATCAGAGCCATAGTTCAAATCTTGAACCAATTTGTTTTAGATCTGAACCTGAGCAAATGGGCAGAAGGTGTTCTACCCGATTTGTGCAGATATGGGTTTTGGGAAATTTGTTCCCAAAATAAATGGGCGAATAATCTGAAATTAATTTTATATAAATCTGATTATTATTTAGAACTGTTCATTTTGATTTTCTTGATTTATGGGCTGTTCGTACAAGAGGTGATCGAATTCTTGGTTTGCACAGGGAACCTGCAAGATTTGCAGTTTCTTGATTTATTCATTACATTTGGTCTGTAAATAATTTTTTTTTTATTTTCTAGACTCAATGTATTAGGTATTCGATCTGATGTAATTATTAATAGAAATAGGGTTTCTATTTATTGTATTTTGGATCGAAGATGGCGGCACAGAAAAGGAGATTTCGCAGAGAAGGAGATTTCGTAGATGGGAGAATCACTTTCTGCGATTTGCAGTTTGTGAAACTGCATCTCGTGATCTAACCTTTGTTTTGCAGGATGGATTGTACGAACAGCCCTGGATTGACTGATTCTTGCTTTTCTTTTATCAGTATTTAATTTCAGCTTATTTTACTGAATTAAAGATTTAAGTAAGGATCAAACCCTAGACCTATTCGAACCAAGATTGGTTCAAACTGTTTGGACCAAATCTAGGGTTTAATCAAGGCTGAAAGTCAGCCCTAATTTTCCCACTAATGGGCCTGAGAATTGATGTTTAATTAAATGATTAATTCGACTCAACCTGTAAAGGCCCCGTTTTAAATAGTTAAAACTGCTAAAAGTCCACTTAACACATAAAACTGTATGGGCTGAACCATTCGGCCCATATACCTAGATAATTTTAATGGTTAATATTATGGATTTAAAATGGGCTTCAAAAGGGCCTTACAGATGATTAATTGATTAGATCAATTCATCCCTACATTAGATGTATGGATGTGTGATGTGCTACGTACATGGGCCATAAGTGCTTGGCCCATGCTCAATCGACAGTGGCTCTTGCGCACACCATGGCTGAATGCACATCATTGCCATGGTGTCCCTTTTGGTCATTGGATGACCTCCCTCTTTTTGGGTCAATTGTGTTAGACAGTTTTGTATGCCCTTAGCTTCAATCAGAATGATGTACTTTATGAGTTTATTGTAAATGAATAAAGATACATATTTGATTCATGTTCCCTTGGTACGTTTTTGTGTAATACCCTTAAACTGGACACTTAATGAGACTCGTGTTAGTTTAGAATGTTCACAGCCGGTGGGTCGATCTGGGGAGACCTATCCTGACAAGGCTGACACTGTGGTGCCACCAAGTCGGTTGGGGTGGCCTGTCTCAGCTGCCAGGGTGAGACCCTAGGCACATACAGTGTAGGATTTATTGAATCTTTGAACTGGACCAGATTTCTAGTATTGCCCTGGACCTTGGAGATTGATGGGCAAAACTGGAAAGTTACACCCGACCCCTAGACTCGATTATGATATTGCACTAGGTGTCGGATTGGGCTATCTTTGATGTACCAATCAGTGAGATCCTTAGCGGGGATCAAAACCTGGGTATGTTGGGACAGTCCGAGAATTCATCTGAGTGGGTGATCATAGTGACAGGATCAGCCCCTTTGTCGGACAAAGGTAATGATCGGGGATGCACTCTCACTGATGGAAACCAAGACTACCGGCAGCCGATTTCAACCGTTGAGATTTGTTTTGCAAAATATATTTTATA
Source organism: Nelumbo nucifera (assembly GCF_055504915.1). Classification (NCBI taxonomy): domain Eukaryota; kingdom Viridiplantae; phylum Streptophyta; class Magnoliopsida; order Proteales; family Nelumbonaceae; genus Nelumbo; species Nelumbo nucifera. The sequence continues at coordinate 110,877,625 of NC_142649.1, read as the reverse complement.
TAAGATATAAAAGAATATATATGGTTTCTAAAATATTTGCAAGAAGGTTTTAATTCCCGGGATCCATATAAGTGGAGAGTGCAACACTGTTCCTTGCAGCCGAGGGAGAGGTCCTCTCTTGTCGGGCAGTGTATGATCATTATGGGCTGAGAGGTTAAGTGTAAGACCATTGAGGATAACACCTGATGGGCTAATCTTGCATCTGCCCACAGTCCCTGGGTGTTACAAGGTGGCTTGGCCCAGGGACCACTTAGTGTAAGTGTTGGGCCCATAGAGCCCATTTGATGGGTTTCAGGGGGTACACTGTCTTCAGCAGAGCATTCGGACAGGCCTTGTAACAAAGGCTGGGCTGAACCCATGTGGCTGATGTGTAGATCAATGCTTGGGTCCCACGCCATACAAGGAAGCCCAACTGGGCAGCAATTTGGAAGTTTTTTGAGTACATAACCTTAAATGGGCTTTAAGCCCATTTCGAACTGGGCTGATTTGATCAGTCATCTAAAGGGGGCGAATTCTGAAGTGGGTCAGCTAAAAGGATTGGGCTTAGACCCTATCCACTCATAGAGTCCAAGATCTAAATAAGATTTAGATCCGGAAACCTCTTAATTAGATTAGGAGACAGCTGATCTGATCTGCAGATAAGATAAGGATTATCCCTTATCAGTAAGGGACTTCTAACCCAAATATGATTTGGATTAGTAACTCCTAATCTGATTAGGAGCTGATCCCTTTAAGATTATAAAAGGGGAAGGGGGCGGCAGCCTTGAAAAAAAAAAAAAACAACAACATCAATAGCATTCTTCTCTTTAAAAGAAAGAGAGATTGAGAGATTTCCTGCATACTGCGAATTCTCTTCTGCCGCCACCTTCCTGCCATTGCCATTCCTTTAGTTCGATCTCCAGTTCTTGGGAGCAATCAAGATTGGATCTTGATTTCAATCTTTTGGGAAAAGATTGATTGGAGCTGTACTCACAAGCCGTCTAGTTGATTCTTGCGAAGGGTCAAGTTCTTTTGAAGAACGTTGTTGATTCTGCTCCATCCTGCTCTGCGCCATCTTCAGTGGGAGCAGTCTTTGGATCCTTCATTGGGCGTGAACACCTCCATTGGGGGATAGTATTTCTCCGTATCAGGTAATCCTCTCCCACTCCTTTTGGTTCAGATCTGGTTCAGTTTATGGTTCAAGATTGATCCTTGAAAATATGATTTTCTAAATAGGGAATACGATTCCCAGTTGAAGGGAGAGAAAAATTTTTGAAATTCGCCCCTTATTCCGCAATCTTTGGGCGTCCATAGGATGGATCTCTCAGTCCCTTCAAATTGTTCGTGACAGCCTTTGACCAATGTTTTAACATGGTTCAACCTAAAGGAATCGATGGTGTTAGACAGTTTTGTATGCCCTTAGCTTCAATCATTTTGATGTACTTTTGTTATTTAGTGGAAATAAATAAAGTGCATGTTTGATTCATGTTGTTTGGTTTAATTCTGTGTAAAACCCTAAAACTGGACATTTGTAGAGACTCATGTTAGTTTTAAATGTTCACAGCCGCTGGATAAGTCTGGGGAGATTTATCCTGCCAAGGCTGATACTGGTGTGCCACCAAGTGTTGGGATGGCCTGTCTCAGCCATCAGGGTAAGACCCGAGGCACATACAGCATGGGATTACTTGAATCCTTGAACCGGACCAGATTTCCAGTCTTGCCCTGGACCTTGGAGATAGATGGGCAAAACTGGAAAGTTACACCTGACCCCTAGACTCGATTATGACACTTCACTAGGTGTTGGATCAGGCTGCCATTGATATGCCAATCAGTGAGATCCTTAGTGGGGATCAAAACCTGGGTATGTTGGGGCAGTTTGAGAATTCATCTGAGTGGGTGGTCATAGTGACAGAATCAGCCACTTTGTCGGACAAAGGGTAATGATCGGGAATGCACTCTCTCTGATGGAAACCAAACTGCCGGCAGTTGATTTCAATCGTTGGAATTTTGTTTTTGCAAAATTAATATATTTACATATATATGTACGATTTCAAAATGTTTGCAAATGGTTTTAATTCCCGGGATCCATGTGAGAGGAGAGTGCGGCACTGTTCCTTGCAGCCGAGGGAGAGGTCCTCTCTTGTCGGGCAGTGCTTGATCATTAAGGGCTGAGAGGTTAAGTGTAAGACCATTTAGGATAATACCTGATGGGCTAATCTTGCACCTGCCCACAGTCCCTGGGTTTTTATAAGATGGCTTGGCCCAGGGACCACTTAATGTAAGTGTTGGGCCCATAGGGTTCATACGATGGACTCAAGGGGTTCATTGAGATTTTCAGTGAATTTGGATGAGCCTTGTATTAAAGGCTGGGCCGAACCCATGTGGCTGGTGTGTAGATCAATGCTTGGGTCCCACGCCATACAAAGAAGCCCAACTGGGCAGCAGATTGGAAACTAATTAAACACTGAATACTTAATGGGCCAAAAGCCCATTTCGAAGTGGGCTGATATGATCACCAATCAATGGGGCGAATTTGAGATTGAAGTTAGCAAAAAGGATTGGGCTCTTAGCCTTATCCACTCTTAGAGACCAAATTCAAATCAGATTTGAATCTGGTAACCTCCTGATAAGATCAGGAGTAAGCTAACTCTATCTGGGAAAGGGATTAAGATTATCCCCTATCCAAATACTGATTTGGATTGGGATAACTCCTAATTAGGAGATTTCTTAATCAAGAAGAAAAGAGAGGAGATTTCGAATGAACCAAGAGAGAGAAATAATTTTTCGATCCAACAGGTTCTGGTAAGCAAGAAAGGTTCCTGCGAATTGAGATTAGATCTCATTCTCTCCAGAAAAGAAAACAATTCAGCTTTTTCGTTTCTGGAAATCTCCTCCTGCCACCGCCATCTGCATTGTTGCAAGATTTGATCTTTGCAGAAAAGAAAGTCAAGAAACCAGTTCTTGACATCAGTCTTGCAAGAAAGACTGAAAGAATTCAGTGTTTAGTACATCCAGGGGATTCTTGTGAAGGATCCAGTGTGTAGGACGCACCCTGCTGGTTCTGTTCCATCCACAGCTGTGTCATCTTCAGCAGGGACAGATCTTGGAGCATTCTTTGGGCGTGAACACCAACTTTGGGAGATACTGCTTCTCCGGATCAGGTATAATCCTCCCATTTATCTTTTGGTACAGATCTGGTTTGATTAGGGTTCAAGTAGATCCTTGAATATTGTATTCTAAATTCAGGGAATATGATTCCCAGTTGGGAGAAGGTAGGAAATTTTGGAAATTCGCCCCACCCATTCCGCAACCTTTATGGCGTCCATAAGATGGATCCTACCATTCTTTCAGTGGTATCAGAGCCACAGGTTCGAATCTTGAACCAAAAGAAAATCAGATCTGACCCTGCGCAGATGGATAGAAGGTGTTCTTTCAAGATTTGCGCAGATTGTTTTCTTTTTTTTCAAGAAACTGTTTCTTGTTAAGGGCGATTGATCTGAAATTAATTTCTATTAAATCCAAAATTTATTTGGAATTGTTCTTTATTTATTTTGATTTAATGGAGTGTTCAAACCTGGAGATCGCAGTGCAGTTTTAGCGCAGATGGTCTGCGCACCCTTTTTCTTTTCTATTTATTTATTTCATTCAATTCGGTCTGTAAATAATTTTTTTTATTTTTAGACTGAATGTATAGGATTTGATCAAGAATGTAATTAATAGAAATAGGATTTCTGTTATTTTTCTTGATTAAAGAAGATGGAAGAAGATGGCGGCGCTGGAGATTTGCAGATGGAGAAATCGTTTTCTGCGATTTGCAGTTTATGAAACTGCAACCCTTGTGATTAACCTCTGTTTTGCAGGTGGTGCGAACAGTCCATAATTGTTTTGTGTTTTGCTAGAAATCAAAACTATTAATTTCAGATCATTCAATAATTAATTCTTGAATTGAAAATCAGTTTTGGACCATTTCGGACTAGATTGGACCAAAACTGTTTGGACCAAATCTGGGTTTCGAAAGGGGCTGTTCTCAGTCCAATTGTCTCACACTTTTGTTCCAAATCTGATGTTCAATTACAGGGATTAATTCGGCCCACCTGTAAAGCCCAGTTTTAAAGGGTTAAAACTGCAAAAGCCCATTATTGTGAGATAAGCTGTATGGGCCGAACTGCTATCTGCGATTCAGCCCATACACCTAGTGGACATTAATCGTTAATGACTTGGTTTTTAAATGGGCCGTTGAATGGGCTTTACAGCAATTAATTGATTGGATCAATTCCTCCTTTACATGTGATGTTTGGATGTTTGATGTGCTGCGACCATGGGCCATAAGTACTTGGCCCGTGATGACTCGTTAGTGGCTCTTGCGCACACCATGGCTGAATGCACATCATTGCCATGGTGTCCCTGAAGGTCATTGGATGACCCCCCTCTTTGCCTGGTGGGCCCCACAACCCTGAAAAGGGATGCGTACGGAACCCCTAGCCGATTAAGGCCCACCAGAAATCTGACTTTATGAAAGTCAGTGGGAGCCACTTTGGTTTGACCTAAATTAGAACTAGGCCGTGATTTTGTTCCCTCCAGCAAATATGAATGCAAGTGATAGGGAGATCCATATGATGGACTCTCTAAAGGCCTTCCGTCATTAGCACAATGATGGGTCCATCAGTAATGAGGAAACGCACCATAAAATTGGGCTATCCATTTGCTGTTGGATCTGTTAGAGTGTTTCATAAGATGATAGGGGCGTCATAGACCGATGTGGGAGGGGCTTCACCAGAAAATGGGAACTCTCTCACGGTACCTTGGCGTAACCTGAATATGATGGGTGTGCACTCACTGACAGAAGGGTTTACCTGAAAACGGCTCTGAACCTTGTCTGACAGAGGCCAAAAGGAAACTCATTTGATGAGTGGATATGATCCGTCACAGAAAGGTGGTGGGGTTATGCAGCTGAAACAGTTGGCTTCACGCACCCCATGTGATTTCCCACATTTCCAGAGACATTTCGTCGTCTCCGTCACTGAGATAGGAGGGAAATCTCAGAGATGAACAAATGGGAATGGAACATAGATTAAAAGCCATATCTATGTAGGTAAACATGAATCAAACTAAGGTTGTGGACTAATGATTTTGCTGTTTTATCAGAAAATGGCAAACGGTCAATTTGCAAAGCTTCTAGACGATAACAAGCTTAAGGGCCCAAACTATGCCGACTGGTACAGAAATCTTATGCTGGTCCTAACTTCTGAAAAGTTAGACAAGGTAGTGAAAAATCCTGCCCCGGAACGTCCGGGTGATAGGGCTTCTGAGGCCCGTAGGAGGGACTACCAAGATTGGGAGGATAAGAACTCCCTAGCCCGCTGCTTCGTCATTACCTCATTAGACAACTCAATACAGAGACAGTTCGATCAGATCGAACTTGCCAAGGACATATTGGACAGTCTAAGGACAATGTATGAGGAGCAGAACCGTTCTACTCGACAGAAGGTCCTGAAATTGTTCATGACCGCGCAGATGACCAAAGGGCAGAAAGTTCATGACCATTGTCTTCGGATGATGGGATACATCAACGAACTTGAACCTCTTGGATCCGGGCTAGATCTTGGCACGCAAGTGGATGCCATCCTAAATTCTTTGCCCTCTTCCTTCAATGCGTTCACTATGAACTACAATATGAATAAGCTGAATGTCAGCGTCCAGGAACTCAGCAATATGTTGCAGAGGGCCGAGGATTTACTCAAGAAGGATGAGCCTGTGGTTATGCTTGCTGAAGCTAACAAATCGGGCAAGAGAAAGAGAAAGGCAAAGAAGCCCCAGAAGAAGACTACCAAACCCAAGAAGCAGAAGAAGAACAAGGCATCTGATGTCTGTCACTTCTGCAAGCAGACCGGCCACTGGAAGAGGAACTGTCCTACCTACCTGGAATCTAAGAAAGGTAATATCGAAACTTGTGTCATAGAAACTAATATGTTAGTTACTTCTGTGTCCTGGTGTGTTGACTCCGGGGCTTCAACTCATGCGTGTAACTCACTGCAGGGGTTCAAAGTTAGCAGAAGGCTGAGTGAAGGTGAAGTGACACTGTTCTTGGGAACAACTGCAAGTGTTGCAGCTGCGGCAATAGGAACCATAGAATTAGTTTTTAAAGAAGGAGTCCTTGTACTTAAAGATTGTCTTTATGTACAGAACTTGAGAAGGAATTTAATTTCTGTTTCAAAATTGTGTGCTGATGGATATACTGTTTACTTTAGTAATATGATTACTGTTAAACGGAATAATAAATTCATCGCATGCGGAGAGCTAGAGAACGGTCTCTATGTTCTGCATCCTTCTTTGGAAACTAACTTAACCGAAACTACGTCGGTCGAAAATCCCAAGAAAAGGACTCGTGATACAGTAAATCTCACGTGCCTCTGGCATTACCGACTTGGCCACATCGGTGTCGACCGAATCACAAGACTGGTAAAGGATGGTCCTTTGGATTTTCTAACCGTAGAAAATCTTCCCACTTGTGAACCTTGCCTCCAAGGTAAGATGACTAAGCGGCCATTTGACGGTAAGCCTGAAAGATGTGCAGGCACACTTGACCTAATACATACTGATGTATGTGGTCCCCTGAGTGTTAGGACACGGAATCAACACGTGTACTTCATCACCTTTACAGATGATTTTTCACGATATGGTTACGTGTACCTAATGAGACATAAGTCTGAATCATTTGAAAAGTTCAAAGAGTTCAGACAGGAAGTCGAGAAACAGTTAGGGAGAGAAATTAAGGCCCTTCGATCAGATCGAGGTGGCGAGTATCTCTCTGACGAATTCAGGGACTACTTAAAGGCCAATGGGATAGTGTCACAACTAGCTCCTCCTGCTACACCTCAACTCAACGGTGTTTCAGAGAGGAGAAATAGGACCTTGTTGGACATGGTCCGGTCACTTCTCGTACGCTCAGAATTACCCACATCCTTTTGGGGATATGCATTAGAGACTGCTATCTACGTGCTGAATAGGGTTCCAACCAAATCAGTTCCGAAAACTCCATATGAGTTTTGGACCGGAAGGAAGCCAAGTGTGAGACACTTGAAGATTTGGGGTTGTCCTGCACACGTTAAAAGAACAAGTGCGGACAAGTTGGAATCTAAAACCAGCCGTTGCCTGTTTATAGGCTACCCAAAGGATTCGGTGGGTTATCTATTCTATGACCCAAGTGAGCAGAAAGTGTTCTGCAGTCGAAACGCCCGATTCTTAGAATCCGATTACATCCTGGACACCCATCGTCAGGAAATAGTTCTTGATGAGGAGAGCTCAGGAGCAGTGGGAGATGACCCACAAGTTCCAGGTAATGACCAACCTAGAAGGTCCACCCGGGTATCCAGACCACCAGTCCGATATGGTTATGACCAGGATAGTTACCTGGTGGAAGCCTTGACTAGTGAAGAGGATCCCGTGTCTTACGCGGAAGCTATGTTAGACATAGACTCCCAGAAGTGGGTGGAGGCCATGAGAGCCGAGATGGACTCAATGGAGACCAATGGAGTCTGGACTCTAGTGGATCCGCCCTCCGGGGTAAAAGCAATTGGTTGCAAATGGATCTACAAGAGGAAGAAGGGCCCCGATGGCAGGATTGAGACCTTTAAAGCTCGTTTGGTGGCGAAAGGGTATACTCAGAAAGAAGGCATCGACTATGAGGAAACCTTTTCACCGGTGGCCATGCTTAAATCCATTAGGATCCTGCTAGCTGTAGCAGCGTACCATGATTACGACATTTGGCAAATGGATGTCAAAACAGCGTTCCTGAATGGAGATCTTAGTGAAGATATCTACATGCAGCAGCCGCAAGGCTTCATTGCTGCTGGTCAGGAACACATGGTATGTAAACTTAATAGATCCATATATGGACTTAAGCAGGCTTCTAGGAGTTGGAACATCCGTTTTGATTCTGCAGTCAAAACGTTTGACTTTGAGCAGAATCCGGATGAGCCCTGTGTTTACAGGAAATCCAGTGGGGATAAGATCACCTTTTTAGTCTTGTATGTGGACGATATCCTACTCATTGGGAATGATGTAGGAATGTTGACTTCGGTCAAGGTATGGCTATCACAGCAGTTCTCCATGAAAGATCTTGGAGAAGCTTCATACATACTGGGTCTTCGACTCTATAGAGATAGATCGAAGAGGATAATTGGATTATCCCAGGCTGCTTACATTGACAAAATTGTCAAAAGATACAGCATGGAAAACTCCAAGAAAGGAAACGTTCCTTTCAGGCATGGAGTCACTCTCTCCAAGAAGATGTCTCCCAAGACTTCTGAGGAGATTGAGAGCATGAGAGACGTTCCCTATGCCTCAGCTGTGGGGAGCATCATGTATGCCATGTTGTGCACTCGCCCGGACATAGCTCAGGCGGTGAGTGTGGTAAGCAGATTCCAGGCAAACCCAGGACAGGAGCATTGGACTGCTGTGAAGAACATACTCAAATACCTTCGAAGGACGAAAGAGTTTTGTCTGGTATTCGATGGTAGTTCACTGCAAGTTCTAGGGTATACAGATGTCGATTTCCAGTCGGATCCAGATGATAGAAAGTCTACATCTGGGTATGTTTTCACGATAGGATCGTGTGCTGTTTGCTGGAAAAGCAGCAAACAGGGGTCCACTGCAGACTCCACAACCGAGGCCGAGTACATTACCGCAAGTGAAGCTGCCAAGGAAGCCGTGTGGATGAAGAAATTCATACACGAATTGGGAGCGATTCCATCCAGCACATCACCCATCCCGTTGTTGTGTGACAACAATGGAGCGATCGCCCAGGCTAAAGAGCCTCGGGCCCACTCGAAGTCAAAGCACATCGAGAGGAAGTACCATGTACTGCGGGAGATCGTTGGTAGAGGGGACGTCCTAATTCAAAAGGTAGCATCAGCGGATAATGTGGCAGACCCATTGACTAAGCCACTGACACAGAAGGTGTTTGAGAAACACGTGGAAAGTATGGGACTCCGGCTTGTACCAGATTGGACCTAAGTGCAAGTGGGAGCTGTTAGACAGTTTTGTATGCCCTTAGCTTCAATCATTTTGATGTACTTTTGTTATTTAGTGGAAATAAATAAAGTGCATGTTTGATTCATGTTGTTTGGTTTAATTCTGTGTAAAACCCTAAAACTGGACATTTGTAGTGACTCATGTTAGTTTTAAATGTTCACAGCCGCTGGATAAGTCTGGGGAGATTTATCCTGCCAAGGCTGATACTGGTGTGCCACCAAGTGTTGGGATGGCCTGTCTCAGCCATCAGGGTAAGACCCGAGGCACATACAGCATGGGATTACTTGAATCCTTGAACCGGACCAGATTTCCAGTCTTGCCCTGGACCTTGGAGATAGATGGGCAAAACTGGAAAGTTACACCTGACCCCTAGACTCGATTATGACACTTCACTAGGTGCTGGATCAGCCTGCCTTTGATATGCCAATCAGTGAGATCCTTAGTGGGGATCAAAACCTGGGTATGTTGGGGCAGTTTGAGAATTCATCTGAGTGGGTGGTCATAGTGACAGAATCAGCCACTTTGTCGGACAAAGGGTAATGATCGGGAATGCACTCTCTCTGATGGAAACCAAACTGCCGGCAGTTGATTTCAATCGTTGGAATTTTGTTTTTGCAAAATTAATATATTTACATATATATGTACGGTTTCAAAATGTTTGCAAATGGTTTTAATTCCCGGGATCCATGTGAGAGGAGAGTGCGGCACTGTTCCTTGCAGCCGAGGGAGAGGTCCTCTCTTGTCGGGCAGTGCTTGATCATTAAGGGCTGAGAGGTTAAGTGTAAGACCATTTAGGATAATACCTGATGGGCTAATCTTGCACCTGCCCACAGTCCCTGGGTTTTTATAAGATGGCTTGGCCCAGGGACCACTTAATGTAAGTGTTGGGCCCATAGGGTTCATACGATGGACTCAAGGGGTTCATTGAGATTTTCAGTGAATTTGGCTGGGCCTTGTATTAAAGGCTGGGCCGAACCCATGTGGCTGGTGTGTAGATCAATGCTTGGGTCCCACGCCATACAAAGAAGCCCAACTGGGCAGCAGATTGGAAACTAATTAAACACTGAATACTTAATGGGCCAAAAGCCCATTTCGAAGTGGGCTGATATGATCACCCATCAATGGGGCGAATTTGAGATTGAAGTTAGCAAAAAGGATTGGGCTCTTAGCCTTATCCACTCTTAGAGACCAAATTCAAATCAGATTTGAATCTGGTAACCTCCTGATAAGATCAGGAGTAAGCTAACTCTATCTGGGAAAGGGATTAAGATTATCCCCTATCCAAATACTGATTTGGATTGGGATAACTCCTAATTAGGAGATTTCTTAATCAAGAAGAAAAGAGAGGAGATTTCGAATGAACCAAGAGAGAGAAATAATTTTTCGATCCAACAGGTTCTGGTAAGCAAGAAAGGTTCCTGCGAATTGAGATTAGATCTCATTCTCTCCAGAAAAGAAAACAATTCAGCTTTTTCGTTTCTGGAAATCTCCTCCTGCCACCGCCATCTGCATTGTTGCAAGATTTGATCTTTGCAGAAAAGAAAGTCAAGAAACCAGTTCTTGACATCAGTCTTGCAAGAAAGACTGAAAGAATTCAGTGTTTAGTACATCCAGGGGATTCTTGTGAAGGATCCAGTGTGTAGGACGCACCCTGCTGGTTCTGTTCCATCCACAGTTGTGTCATCTTCAGCAGGGACAGATCTTGGAGCATTCTTTGGGCGTGAACACCAACTTTGGGAGATACTGCTTCTCCGGATCAGGTATAATCCTCCCATTTATCTTTTGGTACAGATCTGGTTTGATTAGGGTTCAAGTAGATCCTTGAATATTGTATTCTAAATTCAGGGAATATGATTCCCAGTTGGGAGAAGGTAGGAAATTTTTGAAATTCGCCCCACCCATTCCGCAACCTTTATGGCGTCCATAAGATGGATCCTACCATTCTTTCAGATGGAACAAGATTCAGTAATTGCAGCTACCTCAATTATTGTTATTTTGGTTTAACTGTTTTCACAAATCTTAATGCTATCACTGTTTAACATGGAACGCTATTGATGAGACCAAAAAGAACCCTATTTTTATCCCCTAATATTCACTCTTTTACATTTATTTAGCACTTAAATGGACTCATTACTCTTGTATTTCGATTCAGGGCAATAAAGAAGGCAATTGGAAGAAAACAGGGCAAATCGGGTGATTTTGCACAGTTTCGGCGACAGTCAGTTATCTGGGCCTAACTCTCAATTCGGACTCCGAATTGGACAACTCAAGAAGCATTAGAAAGATTAAAGGAAGGCCCACAACTGTTATATTTTGGGTTTCTACAGATTCGGCTCGAATCGAGTACGAAAATGAGCCCGAAGTCGGAGCAAGTTCGCAGCCAGGCCCATTTCACAACTTAAGCCCAACTCGCAGAAGTACCTTGAAGCAACCCAAGTTTTAAAGCAGCCCAACTCGAATTCAAGAGTTAAGAGTCCGAATTTCGAATGTAATCTCCATGGGTAGAGTCTTATCAGATCTAAAGTCTTGAATGTAATCATAGAGAAATAAGAAGATTGAGATTAGATCATTAGATAAGAGATAGGATATGATTAGTTAAAAGAAGATCAAGACTCCCTAAAGATAACATGATCTCCTAGAAGGAGTTGGAAAACAGTCCTCTCCTCTGGCTATATAAAGAGGGGGGCGAACCAGCTCTAGCATCACTCACTCTCAGATCCAAGAGATCATCAAGAAGATCAAGAAGCTCAAGAAGGCAGTTCGGCTATGGAGAAGAAAAGCATGGAGATTGCGCAGATCATGAACAGCTAAGCTTCTTTTTCTGGTTCAAGGGGGAGGTTCGATTGTGTCATTGTGAGGTTCTGTAGTTAATTTACTTTCTTGCTTTTTAATTCAAGTATTCATTGATTCTTGTGCATATTTTTATTGGATGTTGATGTTAATTAGTTTGACAAACTGAATTAATGTTGATATTCCTATCGCTATCCATGATTTCGGTGATCCGTAATTGTCACGAATAATGGTACAAGTAGGAATTAGGTTGATATCTTTTTGGGTCAATTGTTCGTGACAGCCTTTGACCAATGTTTTAACATGGTTCAACCTAAAGGAATCGATGGAACAAAATTCAATAATTGCAGCTATCTCAATTATTGTTATTTTGGTTTAACTGTTTTCACAAATCTTAATGCTATCATTGTTTAACATGGAACGCTATCGTACCCAGTTGAGTGGTGATAAGTGTTGATCGAATGCTGGGTTTGGTCAACTGAATTAGGAAAACACAAGGTTTATTATGGCTATCCTAATAAATCTAAGGTTAAATGCTCGAATTGCAAGAATGCTGAAATGTACCTAGGATCGATGGCCAATCGATTCAACTCGAACCCTTGAACCAGAATTCAGTAAGACTAATTTTCTCTTGTTTTTTTAGTTTGTTATTCTTTTAATTTTAGTTATTAAATTTTCCCACACAATTAATTTATCCATTCGGCTAAGAGATTACTGATTTGCCCCCTGTGGGATTCGACCTAGTACCACTTTCACTACAAATATTTTATTGTGGGACTAGTACTAATTTTGAGGGCTTCGACAAACCTGTCAAAATTTTGGCGCCGTTGCCGGGGAGCAACTTTAATTTCTTAGCTATTACCTTCTCTTTGTTAACCTCTTTTGTTTTATGACTCGTGCTTCTCAACGAGGTGAACTCGAGTACAACCCCAAAATTGAGAGGACCACCCGTCGTTTAAAGAAGGAGGCTAAGCAAAGGAAGGATCGTTCACAAAAAAGGGTGAATTCAGATTGCGAATTTCCCACTTGTGATTTTCCCATCTTCAAAGAAGGAGAAAGAATGGCTAACAGAGAGAGGACATTGAGGGAGTTGGCTGCACCAATTATGAACCAACAACCCCTATGAATTGAAATCTGGTTTGATTCAATTATTGCCTATTTTTCATGGTTTTCCAGGTGAGGACCCTCATAAGCATCTAAAAGAATTCCATATCGTCTGTTCGAGCATGAAGCCCCACTGTATGACCGAGAACCAGGTAAAACTTATAGCCTTTCCATTTACTTTACGTGATAAAGCAAATGACTGGTTGTATATTCTTCCTCCCGGTTCAATACGCACATGTGATGAGATGAATAAGATATTTTTGGATAAATATTTCCCTACATCCCGGGCTGCAAATATAAGAAAAGAAATATGTGGAATTCGGCAATTTGGTAGTGTGACGCTATATGAATATTGGGAAAGATTTAAACAACTTGTTGTTAGCTGTCCACACCACCAAATACCTGAACACCTTTTGATCCAATACTTCTATGAAGGGCTTCAGCCCATGGATAGAAGTATGGTCGATGCAGCCAGTGGAGGAGCTTTAGTGAACAAGACACCCGAAGCAGCCAGGGAGTTAATCTTCAACATGGCCGAAAATTCACAGCAGTTCGGTGCAAGGACAGACGGTACCATTAGACGGGTTAATGAGGTAAGCCATGTAAATTTAGAAAATCAGATTTCTGACCTAACTGCTTTGGTATGACAACTCGCTAAAGGACAATTTCAAACTGCCAGGGTGTGTGGTATCTATTCGATCCCTGGCCATCCTACGGACATGTGTCCATCATTACAAGATGGATCGATGTAGCAAGTAAACGCCGTAGGAGGATTCCTGGGGCCGCCCCAACAAAAGTATGATCCCTACTCCAATTATTACAATCCGGGGTGGAGAGATCATCCAAATCTAAGCTACGGGAACCAAGGAAGACAACAGCAATATCAGCCTCATTTTTTTAGTCGACAGCCCCAGTTTTCAACACCCATCACAGCGCAAGGCCAACACCCGAATTCAGGTACGTCATTAGAAGATATAGTTAAGGCTCTAGCTACTAATACTCAGCAATTTCAGTAGGAAACAAGAGCCAGCATTCAGAATTTGGGGAACCAAATCAGCCAACTTGCCACTTCCATTAGCAAGTTGGAGGTGCAGAGCTCCGGGAAACTACCATCACAAACGGTAGTCAACCCCAAGGAGAATGTAAGTGCAGTGGTGCTGAGAAGCGGGAAGGAACTGCAGCTAGAACCTACCTCACCAAGGAAGGCGGATAAAAGACAAGAAGAAGAGGAGGTACATGACTCAAACGAGAATCCCATTAAGGTAGGAGCTAGAGAGAACGTTTCAGCCATGATCAAGAGAACCTTACCAGAAAAACATGTTGATCCAGGTATTTTCACCCTACCTTGTGTGATTGGCAATAAGCAAATCGAGAATGCCATGCTAGACTTAGGTGCACCTATCAATGTCATGCCATACTCGATTTACTATGCTTTGAGATTAGGTCCTTTAAAGGAAACTAAAGTTATTATCCAATTAGCTGATCGTTCTAACGCCTACCCAAAAGGGATTGTTGAGAATGTAATGGTGCAGGTTAACGATTTAATTTTCCCAGCTGATTTTTACATTCTGAAGATGGAGGAGGACACGATCGAAAGTTCAGCCCCACTTCTATTAGGCAGGCCATTTATGAAAATGGCCAAGACCAAAATAGATGTGGGTGAGGGTACCCTCTCCGTTGAAATCGGCAGGGAGACTATTAAATTTAATATTTTTGAAGCTATGAAATACCCAAATGAAGACCATTCGGTTGACACTATTGATCCAACTGTGCAGGAAATATTTGAAAAAGATATGAATGAGGAGCTAGAATCGAGTGCACAATTGGATACGAAGGCCCCTATTCTAGATTTGAACCCGCCCATGATGGATGGAAGGGAAGCACACCGAAAGCTAAAACCACGAGAGTTAGGGTAGCAAGGGAGAAAGTCGAGCATAACGATGTTAAACAATTGCGCTTGTGGGAGGCAACCCATTGTGTTTAGTTAATTTTGTTATTTTGTTTGGTTTTGATTTTTGTGTTTAGCAGGAACCCAACAAGACAAACAGGGAAGTACCCCCAAATCCTTCTACTTTATGCATAATCACATACATTGGGGACAATGTATAACTTAAGTGTGGGGGGATTAGGGAAATTTGATGGAAATTTGGGATACCTTACCTTCTTGAAATTTCTGCTCCCGGAAACTTATCCTTGAACGATTTCAACTTATCAGTAATCATGTGCTTAGGCTGAATAGATAAGATAGGATGCAAGCATGACTAACTGAATCTTTCTTTGCTGCATATGGTACCTCATGATTTTAATCGATCAATAGGCAAGATGCATAAGGGTTTGATTGATTTTCACATAATTATATGTCAAACATGGGTTGATTACTCTAGAACTTGCTGTGTTAGGCATATAGAGACCATGATCAATGAATTCATGGATCAGACAGTGAAACCCTATGATTCTTGTGCAAAAAAAAAAAAAAGGGAGTTTGAAAATAACATCATGACTAATGTGAGATGGAGCATAAAATGCACTCACATTTAGAAACAAAAAACAAGTGTGAGATGGAGCATAAAATGCACTCACATCTAGAAATGAAAGCAAGTGTGAGATGGAGCATAAAATGCACTCACATCTTGAAAAGAAGGCAAGGGTGAGATAAAGCATAAAATGCACTCACCCTAGAACCCCAACCCCATTCTCACCTTCAGATCCTAGGAATTCACACCAAGTGGTGGAGATGTGATACATAGCAAGCTTATGGAAATAAGCACACCTTATTTTGATTCAAAAAAAAGTTATTGCATCTGGCTGAATTGGTTTGTTAAAAGCAATGAGCACCCGTGCAGTCCAAGGAGTTTCAGCCCTGGAAGGCTTGTCTCCTTGACTATCGATTTAACTTAGGACCATGAGGAATGGTGATTTGCAATCACTCTTGGACAAGAAAAAGGGGAGAAAGAGATGAAAAGGAAAAGACTACCAAGTCTGGACTAAAGCATGCAATGAACCAGGCCTCATGTAGAGAAAAAGTAAGATTGAAAATCAGTAGTTGGTTTCTTTTGTGTTACTTGAGTTTTTGCCTTGCCCGAGGACAGGCAAAGTTTAAGTGTGGGGGGATTTGATGAGACCAAAAAGGACCCTATTTTTATCCCCTAATATTCACTCTTTTACATTTATTTAGCACTTAAATGGACTCATTACTCTTGTATTTCGATTTATGGCAATAAAGAAGGCAATTGGAAGAAAACAGGACAAATCGGGTGATTTTGCACAGTTTCGGCGACAGTCAGTAATCTGGGCCTAACTCTCAATTCCGGACTCCGAATTGGACAACTCAAGAAGCATTAGAAAGATTACAGGAAGACCCACAACTGTTATGTTTTGGGTTTCTACAGATTCGGCCCGAATCGAGTACGAAAATGAGCCCGAAGTTGGAGCAAGTTCGTAGCCAGACCCATTTCACAACTTAAGCCCAACTCGCAGAAGTACCTTGAAGCAACCCAAGTTTTAAAGCAGCCCAACTCGAATTCAAGAGTTAAGAGTCCGAATTTCGAATGTAATCTCCAAGGATAGAGTCTTATCAGATCTAAAGTCTTGAATGTAATCCTAGAGAAATAAGAAGATTGAGATTAGATCATTAGATAAGAGATAGGATATGATTAGTTAAAAGAAGATCAAGACTCCCTAAAGATAACATGATCTCCTAGAAGGAGTTGGAAAACAGCCCTCTCCTCTGGCTATATAAAGAGGGGGGTGAACCAGCTCTAGCATCACTCACTCTCAGATCCAAGAGATCATCAAGAAGACTAAGAAGCTCAAGAAGGCAGTTCAGCTATGGAGAAGAAAAGCATGGAGATTGCATAGATCATGAACAACTAAGATTCTTTTTCTGGTTCAAGGGGGGAGGTTCGATTGTGTCATTGTGAGGTTCTGTAGTTAATTTACTTTCTTGCTTTTTAATTCAAGTATTCATTGATTCTTGTGCATATTTTTATTGGATACTGATGTTAATTAGTTTGACAAACTGAATTAATGTTGATATTCCTATCGCTATCCATGATTTCGGTAATCTGTAATTGTCACGAATAATGGTAAAAGTAGGAATTAGGTTGATATCTTTTTGGGTCAATTGTTCGTGACAGCCTTTGACCAATGTTTTAACATGGTTCAACCTAAAGGAATCGATGGAACAAAATTCAGTAATTGCAGCTATCTCAATTATTGTTATTTTGGTTTAACTGTTTTCACAAATCTTAATGCTATCATTGTTTAACATGGAACGCTATCGTACCCAGTTGAGTGGTGATAAGTGTTGATCGAATGCTGGGTTTGGTCAACTGAATTAGGAAAACACAAGGTTTATTATGGCTATCCTAATAAATCTAAGGTTAAATGCTTGAATTGCAAGAATGTTGAAATGTACCTAGGATCGATGGCCAATCGATTCAACCCGAACCCTTGAACCAGAATTCGGTAAGACTAATTTTCTCTTATTTGTTTAGTTTGTTATTCTTTTAATTTTAGTTATTAAATTTTCCCACACAATTACTTTATCCATTCGGCTAAGTGTTGATCGAATGCTGGGTTTGGTCAACTGAATTAGGAAAACACAAGGTTTATTATGGCTATCCTAATAAATCTAAAGTTAAATGCTTGAATTGCAAGATTTCTAGGGATACCTATGATCGATGGCCAATCGGCTAAACCGAACCCCTGAACCAGAATTCGGTAAGACTGATTACTTTTTGACTGTTGAGTTTGCTATTGCTTTCTTATTCTTTTAATTTTAGTTATTAAATTTCCCCACTCAATTATAGTATCCATTCGGCTGAGAGATTACTGATTTGCTCCCTGTGGGATTCGACCTAGTACCACTTTTACTGCAAATATTTTATTGTGGGACTAGTACTAATTTTGAGGGCTTCGACGAACCCACCAGCCATCCATATGATGGAGCATTTTTTGCATATCTTGTGCCTTTGTGCATCATTATCAACTGCTTCTTCTCACTTTTTTTTGGTTTTTTTTTTTCTAACGGGGGATCTATGCCCTTCCCCTTCGAAAGGTCACAAATAGGCAAAAATAGCCCAAGGTGGCTCGTTGCTTAGATGCTTGCTTTAGGAAGTTAGAGGGCACTAGCCGAGGCTGAGCTATGCCACCAAGGTGTAGCTCTCCTGGCTTACTTTTATTCCCTTAAGCATCAATTTAGGCAAAGCCGAGGTGAACCACCGAGGTGATTGAGGTTGCATTCCCCTTTTCTTGGTCGTGCTAAGTGTTGGAGAGCCGAGGTGGCCACCTGCCATCGAAGGTTGGGGCTAGGTGTATAACACCTCAGTCGACCTGGCTCACTGTTTCCTGATGAGGTACTTAGATTTAATTGTGTTTGTTCGTTGTAGGCTAAGTGTTGGTCGTGGTTTGCAGTCGAGGCCCCTATGAAGGGATGAGAGATCCATCATATGGATAGCCGAACCCTGCAGGAAGGTAATGTGAAGTTTCAAAAATTTCTCTCTCCCATGTGGAAATCACATTCCCTGTTTTAAAAAATCTGCATTTTCAAGGATCAATCTTCAACCTAAACCGAACAAGATCTGAAACCAAAAGGTAGGAGAGGGATGTACCTGATACAGAGGTGTTCACACCCAACGAAAACTCCAAAGACTGCTCCCACTGAAGATGACATAGCGTAGGGTGAAAGAATGGTAGGATCCATCTAATGGACGCCAAGAATGTTGCAGAATGGGTGGGCGAATTTCAAAAATTTTCCTACCTTCTTCCAACTGGGAATCATATTCTCTAAATCTAGAATACTATATTCAAGGATCCTACTTGAACCATAGTCGAACCAGATCTGAACCAAAAGCAAAAGGGAGGAATATACCTGATCCGGAGAAACAATATCTCCCAAAGTTGGTGTTCACACCCAAAGAAGAAACCAAGATCCGCTCCTGCTGAAGATGACACAGCTGTGGGTTGAATGGAACCAGCAGAGTGCGTCCTACACACTGGATCCTTCACAAGAATCCTCTGAAAACTCTGAACACCGAATCTTTTTCAGTCTTTTTTGCAAGACTGATGTCAAGAATTGGTTTCTTGACTTCTTTCTTCTACAAAGATCGAATCTTGTAAGAAGCAATGGCGGCGGCGGCTGGAGGAGAACTCCAAGGACGAAGATAGCTGAATTGCTTCTCTTCTCTCTGGAGTATGAATGAGATCTAATCTCTATTTGCAGGAAGCTTTCTTGCTTTCTCTCAAACCCTTGGTTCGAAATCTGATATTTTTCTCTCTTAGGGTTTCTCCTCTTTTCTTCTTGATCAAGAAACCTCCTAATTAGGAGTTATCCCAATCCAAATCAGTATTTGGATAGAGATTATGTTAATCCTATCTGCAAATTAAGTTAGCTTACTCCTGATCTTATCAGGAGGTTACCAGATTCAAATCTGATTTGAATTTGGTCTCCCAGAGTGGATAAGGTTAAAAAGCCATATCCTTTTGCTAACATTAATCTCAGATCCGCCCCATAAATGGGTGATCACATCAGCCCAGCTCGAAATGGGCTTTTGGCCCATTAAGTGTTCAGTGTTTAACTAGTTTCCAATCTGCTGCCCAGTTGGGCTTCTTTGTATGGCGTGGGACCCAAGCATTGATTTACACACCAGCCACATGGGTTCGGCCCAGCCTTTATTACAAGGCCCAGCCGAATTCACTGAAAAGCTCAGTAAACCCCTGAGCCCATCACATGGACCCCATGGGCCCAACACTTACATTAAGTGGTTCCTAGGCCAAGCCATCTTATAAAAACCAGGGACTGTGGGCAGGTGCAAGATTAGTCCATTAGGTATTATCCTAAATGGTCTTACACTTAACCTCTCAGCCCTTAATGATCAAGCACTGCCCGATAAGAGAGGACCTCTCCCTCGGCTGTAAGGAACAGTGCCGCACTCTCCACTCACATGGATCCCCGGAATTAAAACCATTTGCAAACATTTCGAAACTGTACATATACATATATATATATATTTATATTTATATTAATTTTGCAAAACAAAATTCCAACGATTGAAATCAACTGCCGGCAGTTTGGTTTCCATCAGAGAGAGTGCATTCTCGATCATTACCCTTTGTCCGACAAAGGGGCTGATCCTGTCACTATGATCACCCACTTAGATGAATTCTCAGACTGTCCCAACATACCCAGGTTTTGATCCCCATCTAAGGATCACACTGATTGGCATACCAAAGACAGCCCGATCCGACACCTAGTGAAGTGTCATAATCGAGTCTAGGGGTCAGGTGTAAATTTCTAGTTTTGCCCATCTATCTCCAAGGTCCAGGGCAATACTGGAAATCTGGTCCGGTTCAAGGATTCGAGTAATCCCATACTGCATGTGCCTTGGGTCTTACCCTGGTGGCCGAGACAGGCCATCCCAACACTTGATGGCACACCAGTATCAGCCTTGGCAGGACAAATCTCCCCAAACATATCCAATGGCTGTGAACATTTAAAACTAACACGAGTCTCTATAAGTGTCCAGTTTTAGGGTCTAACACAGAATCATACCAAACGACATGAATCAAACATGCACTTTATTTATTTACACTAAATAACAAAAGTACATCAAATTAGATTGAAGCCAAGGGCATACAAAAACTGTCTAACAACTCCCACTTGCACTTAGGTCCAATCTGGTACAAGCCGGAGTCTCATACTTTCCACGTGTTTCTCAAACACCTTCTGTGTCAGTGGCTTAGTCAATGGGTCTGCCACATTATCCGCTGATGCTACCTTCTGAATTAGGACGTCCCCTCTACCAACGATCTCCCGTAGTACGTGGTACTTTCTCTCGATGTGCTTTGACCTCGAGTGGGCCCGAGGCTCTTTAGCTTGGGCGATCGCTCCATTGTTGTCACACAATAACGAGATGGGTGATGTGCTGGACGGTATCACTCCCAATTCGTGTATGAATTTCTTTATCCACATGGCTTCCTTGTCAGCTTCACTTGCGGCAATGTACTCGACCTCGGTTGTGGAATCTGCAGTGAACCCCTGTTTGCTGCTTTTCCTTCAAACAGCACACGAGTTTATCGTGAAAACATACCCAGATGTAGACTTTCTATCATCTAGATCCGACTAGAAATCGGCATCGGTATACCCTTGAACTTGTAGTGAACTACCACCGAATACCAGACAAAACTCTTTTGTCCGTCGAAGGTATTTGAGTATGTTCTTCATAGCAGTCCAATGTTCCTGCCCTAGGTTGGCTTGGAATCTGCTTACCACACTCACCGCCTGAGCAATGTCCGGGTGAGTGCACATCATGGCATACATGATGCTCCCCACGGCTGAGGCATATGGAACATCTCTCATGCTCTCAATCTCCTCAGAAGTCTTTGGAGACATCTTCTTGGAGAGAGTGACTCCATGTCAGAAAGGAACATTTTCTTTCATGGAGTTCTCCATGCTGTATCTTTTGACAATTTTGTCAATGTAAGCAGCCTGGGATAATCCAATTATCCGCTTCGATCTATCTCTATAGTGTCGAAGACCCAGTATATATGAAGCTTCTCCATGATCTTTCATGGAGAACTGCTATGATAGCCATACCTTGACCGAAGTCAACATTCCTACATCATTTCCAATGAGTAGGATATCATCCACGTACAACACCAAAAAGGTGATCTTATCCCCACTGGACTTCCTGTAAACACAGGGCTCATCCGGATTCTGCTCAAAGTCAAACGTTTTGACAGCTGAATCAAAGCAGATGTTCCAACTCCTAGAAGCCTGCTTAAGTCCATATATGAATCTATTAAGTTTACATACCATGTGTTCCTGACTAGCAGCAATAAAGCCTTGCGGCTGTTGTATGTAGATATCTTCACTAAGATCTCCATTCAGGAACGCGGTTTTGACATCCATTTGCCAAATCTCATAGTCATGGTATGCTGCTACAGCTAGTAGGATCCTAATGGATTTGAGCATGGCCACGGGCGAAAAGGTTTCCTCATAATCGATGCCTTCTTTTTGAGTATACCCTTTCGCCACCAAACGAGCTTTGTAGGTCTCAATCTTGCCATCGGGGCCCTTCTTCCTTTTGTAGATCCATTTGCAATCAATTGCTTTTACCCCGGAGGGCGGATCTACTTGACTCCAGACTCCATTGGTCTGCATTGAGTCCATCTCAGCTCTCATGGCCTCCACTCACTTCTGGGAATCTATGTCTAACATAGCTTCCACATAAGTTACGGGATCCTCCTCACTAGTCAAGGCTTCCACCAGGTAACTATCCTGGTCATAACCATATCGGACTGGTGGTCTGGATACCCGAGTGGACCTTCTAGGTTGGTCACTACCTGGAACTTGCGGGACATCACCCACTGCTCCTGAGCTCTCCTCATCAAGAACTATTTCCTGACGATGGGTGTCTAGGATGTATTCGGTTTCTAAGAATTGGGCGTTTTGACTGCAGAACAATTTCTGCTCGCTTGGGTCATAGAATAGATAACCCACCGAATCTTTTGGGTAGCCTATAAATAGGTAGCGGCTGGTTTTAGGCTCCAACTTGTCCGCACTTGTTCTTTTAACGTGTGCAGGACAACCCCAAATCTTCAAGTGTCTTACACTTGGCTTCCTTTCGGTCCATAGTTCATATGAAGTTTTCGGAACTGATTTGGTTGGAGCTCGATTCAACACGCAAATAGCAGTCTCTAATGTGTATCCCCAAAAGGATGTGAGTAATTCTGAGCGTACGAGGAGTGACCGGTGAAGGGATGGGATATCCATCACATGGACGCCCATGTCTTGCGGAATGGATTGGGCGAATTTCAAAAATTTCTCCCTTCTTAGGGAATCGAGTTCCCTATATTTAGAAAAACATATTTTTCAAGGATCAATCTTGAATCAAGAACCAAACCAGATCTGAACCAAAAGGAGTAGGAGGGAGGATGTACCTGATACGGAGAAACAATATCTCCCAATGGAGGTATTCCCACCCAAGGAAGGATCCAAAATCTACTCCCACTGAAGATGGCGCAGTGCAGGATGGAGCAGAATCAGCAATGTTCGTCCAAAAGAACTTGACCCTTCGCATGAATCAACTGGATGGCTTGTGAGTACAGCTCCAACCAATCTTTTCCCAAAAGATTGGAATCAAGATCAGATCTTGATTTCTTCCAAGAACTGGAGATCGAACTGAAGGTGATGGCAGCGGCAGGAAGGAGGTGGCAAGAGAGAATTCACAAGGTGCAGAAATTTCTCTTCTTGTGATTTTTAGCTCTGAAGAGAATTGAACATCAATCATTAACAGTTTTCGCCCCTTTCTCCTTTCATAATCTTAAAGGGATTAGCTCGTAATCCCATTAGGAGATGCTAATCCAAATCATATTTGGATTAGAAGTCCCTTTAAGTGATAAGGGATAACCCTTATCTTATCTGCAGATCAGATCAGCCATCTCCTAATCTAATTAGGAGGCTTCCAGATCTAAATCTCATTTAGATCTTGGACTCTCTAAGTGGATAGGGTCTGGGCCCAATCCTATCAGCTGATCCATATCAGAATTCGCCCCTTTTAATTGATTGATCAAATCAGCCCAGTTCGAAATGGGCTTAAGGCCCATTTAAGGTTATGTACTCACTTAGCCTTCCAAACTACTGCCTAGTTGGGCTTCCTTGTATGGCGTGGGACCCAAACATTGATCTACACATCAGTCACATGGGTTCAGCCCAGCCTTTGTTACAAGGCCTGGCCGAATACACTGTTATGGACAGTGCACCCCCTGAAACCCATCTTATGGGCTCTATGGGCCCAACACTTACCCTAAGTGGTCCCTGGGCCAAGCCACCTTGTAACACCCAGGGACTGTGGGCAGATGCAAGATTAGCCCATTAGGTATTATCCTCAATGGTCTTACACTTAACCTCTCAGCCCATAATGATCAAACACTACCCGACAAGGGAGGACCTCTCCCTCGACTGCAAGGAACAGTGTTGCACTCTCCGCTTACATGGATCCCGGGAATTAAAACCTTTTGCAAATCATTTCGAAACCATAACATATATATATATATATATATCTTTATATAAATATATTTTGCAAAACAAAATCTCAACAATTGAAATCGGCTGCCGGCAGTCTTGGTTTCCATCAGAGAGAGTGCATCCCCGATCATTACCTTTGTCCGACAAAGGGGCTGATCCTGTCACTATGATCACCCACTCAGATGAATTCTCGTACTGTCCCAACATACCCAGGTTTTGACCCCCACTAAGGATCTCATTGATTGGTACATCAAAGACAGCCCAATCCGACACCTAGTGTAGTATCATAATCGAGTATAGGGGTTAGGTGTAACTTTCCAATTTTGCCCATCTATCTCTAAGGTCCAGGGCAATACTGGAAATCTGGTTTGGTTCAAAGGTTCTATTAATCCTACACTGCATGTGCTTCGGGTCTCACCCTGGTAGCTGAGACAAGCCACCCCAACAGTTGGCCGCACACCAGTGTCAGCCTCGGCAGGATAAATCTCCCCAGACTTACCCAATGGCTGTGAACATTCTAAACTAACACAAGTCTCATTAAGTGTCCAGTTTAAGGGTATTACACAGAAACACACCACAGGAACATGAATCAAATGAGTACTTTATTCATTTACAATAAATTCATAATGTACATAATTCTGATTGAAGCTAAGGGCATACAACTGTCTAACAGCTCCCACTTGCACTTAGGTCCAATCTGGTATAAGCCGGAGTCCCATACTTTCCACGTGTTTCTTGAACACTTTCTGTGTCAGTGGCTGTTAGACAGTTTTGTATGCCCTTAGCTTCAATCAGAATGATGTACTTTATGAGTTTATTGTAAATGAATAAAGATACATATTTGATTCATGTTCCCTTGGTATGTTTCTGTATAATACCCTTAAACTGGACACTTAATGAGACTCGTGTTAGTTTAGAATGTTCACAGCCAGTGGGTCGGTCTGGGGAGACCTATCCTGACATGGCTGACACTGTGGTGCCACCAAGTCGGTTGGGGTGGCCTGTCTCAGCTGCCAGGGTGAGACCCTTGGCATATACAGTGTAGGATTAATTGAATATTTGAACTGGACCAGATTTCCAGTATTGTCCTGGACCTTGGAGATTGATGGGCAAAACTGGAAAGTTACACCCGACCCCTAGACTCGATTATGATACTGCACTAGGTGTCGGATTGGGCTATCTTTGATGTACCAATCAGTGAGATCCTTAGCGGGGGTCAAAACCTGGGTATGTTGGGACAGTCCGAGAATTCATCTGAGTGGGTGATCATAGTGACAGGATCAGCCCCTTTGTCGGACAAAGGTAATGATCAGGGATGCACTCTCACTGATGGAAACCAAGACTGCCGGCAGCCGATTTCAACCGTTGAGATTTGTTTTGCAAAATATATTTTATATAAGATATAAAAGTATATATTTTATGGTTTCTAAAATGTTTGCAAGAAGGTTTTAATTCCCGGGATCCATATGAGTGGAGAGTGCAACACTGTTCCTTGCAGCCGAGGGAGAGGTCCTCTCTTGTCGGGTTGTGTATGATCATTATGGGCTGAGAGGTTAAGTGTAAGACCATTGAGGATAACACCTGATGGGCTAATCTTGCATCTGCCCACAGTCCCTGGGTGTTACAAGGTGGCTTGGCCCAGGGACCACTTAGTGTAAGTGTTGGGCCCATAGAGCCCATTTGATGGGTTTCAGGGGGTACACTGTCTTCAGCAGTGCATTCGGCCAGGCCTTGTAACAAAGGCTGGGCTGAACCCATGTGGCTGATGTGTAGATCAATGCTTGGATCCCACGCCATACAAGGAATCCCAACTGGGCAGCAGATTGGAAGGATTTTTGAGTACATAACCTTAAATGGGCCTTAAGCCCATTTCAAACTGGACTGATTTGATCAGTCATTTAAAGGGGGCGAATTCTGATTCTACCTCCCAAGTTCATAACAGATACCAGAGAAAGAGGTCTACTAGCTAGTTGGTGCCCACAAGAACAGGTCCTAAACCATCCATCCATTGGAGCCTTTTTAACACATAATGGGTGGAATTCTACAATCGAAAGCATTTGTGGTGGGGTGCCTATGATCTGCTGGCCATTCTTTGCCGAACAACAAACCAACTGTCGTTACGTTTGTACTGAATGGGGCATGGGAATGGAGATTGATAGCAACGTCAAGAGGGATGAAGTCGAAAGTCTCGTCAAACAAATAATGGAGGGAGAAAAGGGCAAGGAAATGAAGAAGAGGACTCTGGAATGGAAGAAGAAAGCAGAAGAGGCCACATATCAGGATGGTTCGTCTTATTCCAATTTGGACAAAATGATTAAAGAAGTGCTTCTCTCAAAATAAGCAACTACAGTAAATGACATCTCTTTGTCTTTCCCTCCCTGTGGCATACTATCCGTGTTTGTATTTTTCTACTTGTTTTATCTGCTTCTACTATCAATATATTTTAAGCTATACACTACTTTTGATAATTGAGCATTTGAACCGAGTTCCAAATCTCTCTCTCTCTGTATATATACAGTTTTTCGGATCATCACGAAAGATCCCTATATATGAACCCCATAACATATATAATGTCTTTGTTTAGAAATGAAAATGATTAGTCCAACGAAACCATAAATAATTATATTAGTTATAATCATATAAAATTCTTTTTATTATTGTTAATATATTTTTTTAAGGATTTTTTAGTGTATTAATGTGTGTCTTGATTTTTAGTGTATTATATTGTTAATATAAAATTCTTTTCCGTTTTTTTCTTTTTGCTGTAAATTACACTAACATTTACCATGGAGTGAAGCTTAAAGCTGCAAAAGAGAATCGCCATTGAAAATAAAAACAAATGGCCTCTTTTCTACTGCTTTTACCCTGGGCAAATCATAGGAAGGATTTTGAAGGAAGAAAGTTTGAGACGCCAAGTACGGTTGATCAAGGTCATACAATGGAAAATTGTGGTGGCTTAGGAAGAAGAAGGAAAGCAATTGGCGTTCAACGAATTGGAGGTGGCCCCTTGATAGGCAATGGAGATTCATTCCCTCTATCACATTGTCATTATTTACTTTTGGGGGCCCAAAGGGACAGATTCCTATATTTCCTCCAATATTTGGCCATGAGATAGGAGGAATCATGGAGAACGTAGTTTCCCCTTTTTTATTTAATAATTGCTTCAGTTTTTAAGGTCGTCATAGTTCCACTTTGAATGTTGCAAAATCCAAAACTTTAACAGTTGCTATTTTGGATTAGGGGTTGTAGGCTTTTCTGTGAATTTTTCATTCTCTACTTCTGCATTATACTTTGCATTTGGTTTTCAGGAAAAAAAAATGTTGTAAGTTGTAATAGATCATTTAAACATGAATGGGAAAATGGTTTAAAATGCCACCGACAAAGTAATGACTTCAACATTTGTTGTTCCATTGTAATCCATTTTCTGATTTCAGGGAACCCGTATTCTTAATCAGGCGAGGAAGGGGAAATTAATGGGTTATCGTTTACCTGTTTTCAGCAATCCATACACTACGTATCAAGTGGTCAAGATCTAATTTCTTACTCATACAATGCATAGGATGGCGCAAGTATCTTTTTGTACGACTTTATTGTAAATAGGTTAAACAACCTATTTATAATTTATGGAAATACTATCATATATTATAGAATGTAATGGATAGTATTATATAATATTAGTAATTATTTAGTATTAATAAATAAAAAAGTTGTTTAGTGGTAGTTAACTAGCTAAACTTAATTGACTTAATTAGAGATAATTAAAAATATTAATAAATAGAGAAAAAATGATAGTCAAATAAAATAGGGAAAACAAGCATGTATTTTTAAAGAAAAATTAATACAAAAAATATCTACCAATAATAAAATTAGAAATTATGATAAATAAATAAATAAATAAAATATAAAAGAATGCAGATTTATTAGTTTGCAAATTTGTTCTCATTAATTTAAATTCCATTTAAAAGTTATTAAAATTAAATATTAACAAAATAACAGTTGGATTGGACATGGACTGTCTTAGCTTACTTGGCAACGTTATAAACTTTTTTTGCTTCAATGCCTCTTAACAAAGGCCCCGTTTGGTGCGTTTTTTCACGTGGGTTGTCACCTTTTTAGAAGTTCGGAAGTTCGCATTTTGGTCTTTTCCCATTTGGTTGAAAAAAGATCTAGCTGCCAAAAGCCGCAACCCTGAAAAGACACAAGAACCCATTTTGGGCTATTTTCGAGAAGTTCCAAAAGGGACTTTTTGCCTTTTTTTCAACTCATCTTTGCACGGAAAGATGTGCGAATAAACGCGCCTTAACTAAACAGTCTTCAAATTGTTAAGATCTTAATGCAAAATCTCACATCGTCTTTTGACTATAAAAGATTTTAGAAGATCTTTCAAAAAAGATTTACCAAACGATCCCAAAATCCATCGCACAAGTCTTGACTAGTATCTGTGACATTGACGTGGCGTAAGGCTGATATGAATTCATGACCCTCATTGTTTTGATATGGTCCCACCTTGAATTGGTTGAAGTGATGATAAAGTGGGCATTGTAATCTAACTGTTTATTAAATATTTTGGACCCTTTTGGACCGTCCAATCTATTTAAATTCATTAGATTGATTTCAATTCAAATCCGATCTATTGACACCTATATTCTTATCTTATCTCAATGATCAAATATTACCTTAATCCAACCCAATTTAATATACATTTATTATTTTGGACCACATTCATATAATCAATATCTTATTGGTCTATCCGATCCGTCTAAATTAAATTTTGGACTGAACGGGGTCCTCCAAAACCAGTCCAATGACACCCTTAATTAATAATATGTTTGATGAATGACCGTATACAAAAGAGGAATTTGGATGAACTCCTCGCAAAATGCACCCGATGACCCGACATGTGCCCCACAGCCCAATGCACGGGGATGGGCTCTGGGCCACGTTTTGTGGGGAGCCTACCCAAACTCACAAAAGTGACATGAAATCGAATTTGGGCTCCTTTACAAAAGTGACGTAAAAGCATCTGCTGTAAATAAGTTTTGCTAGCGAGCACGGGTGATAGGGTGCAATCGCGACCGCATATTTTGCAAAGAAAAGCTCTGTAATTTGTAATTAAGCATGATCTTTATGTGTAGGAAACATTTCGGTTGTGCAACTAGATGCTGTTTGTGTGTAGAGCTTTTGTTTGTAAGAGATCTGGTTTTAAATGCAAACTATGTCTAGCTTCATAGTTGTCTCTGGTATCTATTTCTTTTACTTGTTGCAAATAGATTTGGATGGGTAGATTAAAATTAAATTGGTTTATATTAGGGGTGCAAGTTGGGTGGGCCTAATTTGAGCCAAACCGATTCAAAAGTTTGGGTTTTCAATTTTTTTTTGGTTGACTAATTTGAGCCTGGCCTGGGCCCCAATGCATCAAATTTTTAGAGCATGCTAAGTTCAGGTTAAATAGTTTTAGGCCCAATTCTTATGATTAGGCCTGGCAAAACCGTGGCTGAATATTAGGGCTGTTCATAACAAGACCCAAACTGATTAAACCGACCAACCCGGACCGATCCAATCCGAGTTGGTCGGTTTTTCTTCAGTATCGGTCGGTTTCGGGTTACAAAAAAATATAAACCGATGGTTCGGTTCGGTTTCGGTTTGATATATTTCAGTTTTATTATATATATATATTTCAGTTTTAATATATATTTCAGATATATATTTGTGGAAATATATATATATATATATATATATATATATATATATAATATTAAAATATATTAGCTTTATTTCAGAAATATACATATTATATATAAAATTTCAGATATATAAAATATCAGTTTTAATCCATCAAATCATTTTTAATTTCCAAGCATCCAGCCTTTGCTTTCTTAGACTTGATTCCTTTACCATTCACATCGAGAGAATCATTCACAAAACCGACCCAAACCGATTCAAACCGACCAGGTCGATTTTACTTAGTACTGGGTCGGTTTCGGTTTCATTTCTAGGTAAATCGACCAGGTCGGGTCGATTGGAAAAACGCCAATAAACCGACCCAACCTGACCCGTGAACAGCCCTACTGAATATGATCGAATATGAGCTTATTACAACACTACATTCATTAACCGCATAACCCACAACCTCTTATTGAAAAAGATTCAAATTTGGATTTTTGGTTGAAAAGCATCAAATTTACCATCACACCACATTCAATTACTTGTCATAATTATATAAATTTAACTGTTAAACATTTTCTCTATTTTAATGCATGCCATACAAAGCTAAGAAAACAATCGATTATTGGAATTTGTATGCTTATAAACGTTATCAATAATTATATTGCTTTTCATAAAAATAAGGATATACATCTATATTTTTAGTTGTTCTTGAAGTTGTCTGATCTGAAGTGTTCTGAACCGAGGACACAGTCAGATAGTCCTACCAATTGGACGAGGCCGAGGTGGAAGGACGAAGCCGCGGAGTTGTTCCCCGGGTAGGTACTCCGATGCTCAAGTCAGTAGGGTAGAGAAGGGTGCGGCCGGGCCAAGCAAGTTGAAATAGAGCTGGTCCAAGTTGAAGAGATAGTGTAAAGAGGTATTCAAAGAATTTAAACCCAAAAAATCCTTTACCTTGACTGGGGAATACCTACTCACAGTTGGGCGTTCATGTCCTAGACGGATAGAGCTTTTGGGGTTGTTGAGATGAGGGCATCCGCCAAGGTCTTCAAGAGGATTCCTCTTCCCGGGCAGAATTCACTTCCTTGTCCATGTAGAATACTCCTTCTTAGTCATGCTCTTCGTTATACATGGTGTCAATGTGGCCTGAGAGGGGGGCGACCGCAGAGATAGCCACATGGCATCCTTGGCCAGCTCAACCATCACCTGAACAATTCTATTAATTATTTTCAACATTTTCCAAATGTATTTCTTTTTTTCTGTTTTTGATTCTTAGTTTATTTCGGTAATTCACACTTCAGACAACTTATTAGTGTGTATCATTTCATTTGCATATAACATATTTATGGTCATAGTGTTGTTAATGTATTATTTTTTAGAAATGATCAAATTTTCCTAATGTATCCATGCACATCCATGTGCCCTGGTGTGTTCTTACTATTTGCTTTTCCAATGCTCTTTGTTTTTTTTTTTTTTTGATATATACTAGTGTAAGAATATGTGCTATATATGTGTGCAAATATCAATCATATATGATATATGATATATGGCATTTGGGTTTAACTTGTATGGCCTAAATGGAACCCAAGGAAAGTATATGCATTACATAGTACAGATATCAAACCTTGGCTACTGCTAGGGCGGAACTACATTATAAGGTGGGGAATGGTATGCCATGTTTGGTCCGCTACTGCTAGCATCATTCTTTCAATTCTTATTATGGGTAAGAATGAACAAGAAGGTGAGTACACTGTCCAACAAAATGAATCACATGAAAGCATTCGGTTACAAATTTTTTTCCATGTGCCTCATTCATTTTACAATGAAAAATGAGTTCAAGGCATAAAAATTAAAGTAACTTGCATTATGAAAAATAATAGGGCCTCATATTGCTCATTTTGATTCTTAAAAAAACCATTCCTATTGCTACCAAATATGGAGCCAAGGGAAACAACATAATTTTTAGCATCGGAGGATTGTTGCTACCAAATATGAAGCTGAGGGCAACAACATAATTTCTAGCGCCCGAGGCCAATAGGTCCAACCTGCTGAGAGAAAGAAGAGGTTAGAGGCCTCAAGAGTTATCCTAGGGGTGAAGACTCTGACGGTCAAATTAGTACAATGCTGCAAGGGATCAAACCAAGCAAGAGACGAGGCTTAGAGCTTAAGTTCCAATGTATTTACCTCAATGTGGGAGCCCCTTTTTATAGTTGAAGTTGCCTTAGAGGAGGAGTAGGTGGGAGCAGGTGGCGGCAGTTAGTAGTGGTTGGTGATGAACGGCCTGGATACATCCGGCTAACGCCATGTGACAAGATCCCCAAGTCAGCCAGATAATCCTACATCACTTGCCCCCCACTTTTGAGGCCAGTTGGCGAATTGTGCGGAGGCATCGGCCTCAGCCAAAGAGAGTATGGAAGATATGCGTAAAGGCATAGGCCTCGGCTGCAAAGCTCTTCTCAGTGGTTGTGCGGTAATTGCTCCTCCATTCACCCTTTGTGTTTGTAAAGGACCATCACAGTCTAAGGGGATGTAACCGTGGCTCGTGCAGGGGTAGGCTATTTACGTCCGTTTTTCACTCCCCATAAGGGCATTGATGTCACCCATCGTATGACCATACGAAGGACGGACGTTGGGGTCGACTGAGTGAAGCCACGCACACGACGATATGGGGGGCCTAGTTTGGTGTATCCTTGAGCTGAAGTTGACAAGAAAACCGGCCCTATCTCTTGGCGTTGTTTCGTCTCCTGAGGTTGGTGCCACGTGGAGCCCATCAGTTCGGGCTATCAAATTGATAGGTCCACAGATGTTGGACCAATTGGATATGAGCCGTACATTTTTCTTTAAATAGGTAGGCTGGTTGAGCGAGTCTTCATCATTTGCTCAAAACCTTCTACCTTAGAGCTACTGAGGACATCTCAGCTATCAATAACCAACATCTTTAGGTAAAGAGTTCCTGTCCCCAACATGTCGGCTTCGGATTCTGGTTGTGAGGCTTATAACCTTCCTAACTAGAGTACTTCTAGCAGCCCTCCTAGAAGTGATGGGAGTGACAGTAGTGACTATGGGAGTTCCTCTCGGATGTCTAGAGTTCAAGTGTTGAGGAATAGGGTCGCGTCTCGCAGGGCCGAGCGTGACCAACAGAGGGCAAACTTTACCAATGAGAGTACAGGTTCCATGTGGCCAAGGACCGATGCCCTAGGGAATGTTCTTAGGCTCCCTAATGTGGTAAATGTGTAAGAGGTCGAGGAGCCCATGGCTGAGGAGCGGGATGAGGTAGAGCACCGAGGCGTGACGCTAAGGCATTATCCCCACTTTGACCTAGATAACACTCTCGGCAAGGGGCAAGTCAGCACGTTAGTCGAGAAGTACTACATTCTGGGGGACTATAGGGTTAGAGTCCCATGCTTGGGTGATAGGGCATGGTTTGCTCTTGAAGGGGGGCGTGCATCCATGAGCATTACCTTCACTTCAGCTTGTGGTTCCCCTTGTACCCCTTCATTCCCAAGATCCTGAACCACTATAACCTCACCCTTAGCCAGCTCGCTCCCAATGCCATTAGGACAATAGTGTCCATATTGGTGATGACCCATCTACAAGAGGTGTCAATGACATTGAACATATTTCAAAGTTTGTTCGCGCTAAGGAAGCATCCTGATGGGGAAGGCTTGTGGTTATTCCAAGGCCAACGGGGAAGGGTGGTGGAAAAACTGCCATCTATCCACAACTGAAAGAAGAAATTCTTCTTTGTTAGTTGCCCCCAAGTAGGATTGGCAACGAGGTGAGACAAGGATGGGGAGCCTCTCCCTTTCCCCGTCCCTACGAAAATCCCCATCCCCATCCCTGTCCCCGCTAACGGGGACAAGGTTATCCCCATCCCCATAATTTTTTATAATGTTAACCATTTTGTTTTTATTTTTATTTTATTTAAAAATAAAAATGAAATAAATAAAATTTACAACCTATTAAAAAATATTCAAACATATTTTTAAAATGTTAATATATAGACATATGTGTACATATATAACGTATGCATACATATATACATATATATTAGTGGGGATCCCACGGGGTGAGGATCGAGGTCCCCATGGGGAGGGGAGTGTTCTTCCCATTCCTGCCTTGTCCCCACTAACGAGGATGAAAATTTCCCTATCCCTATCCCCACAAGGGAAAATCATCCACATCTCCGCCCCATTCGAGGCGGATCCCCACGGGGATCAGGGAAATGGGGAGAATTGCCATCCTTACCCTTAAGGCTGGTCCTTTCGGTTGAGTTTAGGGAACCCAGATACGCTGGCCAATAGGATTTAGCTATGTAGCAGCGATGAGGAGAAGGTCGTAATGAATCAGCTTCGACTGGGCGTGACGATTCATGCTGAATCCTTGGTGATGGCCGACCTTAGTCCTACCCCCTTTGTATTGACATTCCCATTGTCTGCTAGTTGTGAAATTGCTTGAGTTTTGTTGGTGCTTTTCTGATTCGTTTGCTTCTCTTGTTCATAGAAATGGAGGGCAACAAAAAGGCGATGTTGCTAGAGGCCATGGCGTCTAAAAGAGTCACTAAGAAGGGAGCTTCCAGGACTACACCTCGGTGTCCGTCAGAGGAAGAGGTAGCTAAACAACGGGCCGAGGTCGAGGCAGCCCATAAGAAGATACTAGCACAGAAGCACCTTGTGGAAATGACCCAAGACCTTCATGCCAAAAGATTTCAACTGTGTGTGTAGCACCAACCCAAGGTTCCCTTGGGTGGGTCACATCTGGTGATGCCTCAGTCATCTAACCCCTAGGAGAACGAGCCGCTCACCACTTGTTAGACCTTTCGACCACAGTGGGGTGTCCAAGAGGGGGACTCCCTATCGGTTCCTAGCATCGGTCGGTAGCTAGCGGTCAACATGGTCCTTCCCAGGGACTACTAGTCCAAGATGCAACATTCAGTGGATTTGGTTCGGGACACACTTTTAGACAAGGTCGTTGAGGTATGCACACACTTCTATGAGTCTATTGTGTCACTGAGATCTTCTTGGCGGAATGTGACAAACTATTTTCCTTTTTCATGTGCAGATGGTCTCTTGCTCGATTAGCCTTTGCGATAAGTTCAAGGTGTTGCTCTAATAGCTTTGGTAGGCGCAAGAGGAGATTGAGCACCTAAAGCAGCAGATGGCTGAGGCGCAGTCCAGTTGGGAGGAGGCCAAGGGTCGGGCACGCAATGTACATTAGCGTCACAAGATGGTCAAGGTCGAGGTGGTGAATCACAGGGAGCTTGGGAAGGAGCTAAAGTCCTCCCTAGCATCAATGGAGTAGCAATTGGAGGAGTCGGTTGCAAAGGCATTCAAAAATTGCAAGACCTTGGAGGAGCATGAGATGAACTTTACAACATTTGCCTCCTAGGCTTACTTAGAGGGATTCGATGACTACAAGGCTCAATTGACGAAGATCCTTCTGAGCTTCGACGTTGACTAGTTGGATCGTTCGTTACTAAAGCTCAACATATAGTAGATATACTAGGGATGAACGAGAACACAACTACCGATGTTGACACCACAAGTTGTTCCATAGGAGCTATCAAAGTCTTGGAACTCCTTTTCTCAATGAAAAAGAGAGAAGGTGATTGTGGCCAAGGCTGACATCATGCTAAGTGTGTCATTACGCAAGGGCTTTGTGGCCGAAGTCACGAGTGGTTGCCTTAGTGGGGAAATGCCATTTACTTAGTGTGTTGTTCGTCGTGTTTTTTATTAAGTAATTGACTGATGTTATCTCTTTGGCCTCCAAAGACTCTCTTCTTTAAGGGTTTCTGAGGCCGAGGCTAGGGTCGTGGCCTAACTTATCAACAATTGTCAAGTTCTCGGAAGCTCTTCCCATAGTCACAGAAGGTCAAAAGGCAACTAGGCATATGACTCATAAAGTGTCTTATGCCTTAGGACGATGCCTCCTAACTTGAACATATAACCTCAAGGAATGCCGTATGTTGCATGCAACTAGCCAAGGGGGCCATCACCTAGTCCGGGCCTATAACCTTAAGAAAGGTTTTATGCTGCAGTTGGTCGGCTGAGGGGTCCTAATAGCTAGAGAGGATGAGAACATTTACACAAAGAAAGATTTGAGATGAGAGGAACTTACACTTTTCATTTACAGTTTAACACTAAAGTAATTACGCTATTATTGATAGAACATCTAGAGATTTTCAAAGTTCCATGTACGAGGTACAAGTCTTCCACCCATTTACTCCAACTGAAAGGTGTTGGGTCCTACTACATGTTTGACTCTATAGTGCCCTTCCCAATTTTGGCCAAGCTTTTCAATGCTAGGCTTAGGAACCATGACTTTTCTAAGGACGATGTCACCTTCCTTGAAGTGATGATCTCTGACTCGGGAGTTGTAGTATCTTGCAACTCTTTGTTGGTATGTCGCGACCTTGATTTGAGCTTGCTCTCAAGCACTTTCCAATAGGTTGAGGTTGTTCCTTAACTCTTCACTGTTTTCGACTTCCTAGTATGCCTTGGTTCGAAGTGTCGACCGGGCGATCTCTACTGGGATGGTAGCCTCTATCCCATATGTCAACTTGAAGGGGGTTTCACCCGTGGCAATCCGAGGTGTCATTCGGTATGCCTAGAGAAAGCTATACAGTTCATCTGCCCAAAGCCCTTTGGCTCTATCTAATCTTGTCTTTAGTCCATCTAGGATAGTCCTATCGGTGACCTCGGCTAGCCCATTAGTTTGAGAGTAGCCGATTGAGGTGTACTGCTGCCTTATCCCTAGGCTTCTACACCATTCTCTGAACTTGGAGTCATCAAACATCGATCGTTGTCCGTGACTAGCATGTATGGGATGCCAAATCGACAAATGGTATTTTTCTAGAAGAAGCTCTGAATTTTCTTGGCCGTAATAGTTGCCAAGGCCTCAACTTTGACCCACTTAGTGAAGTAGTCTACTGAGGGCCGAGAGGATCGTCGCAGGCCGATGAAGGATGTTGGAGTGCCTTTGGCATTGATCTCACTTCTGTACCAACTCGATAGTGTCCTTCTAGATGGTCGACCAGAAATATCCTTGTTTGAGTACCTTCTATGCTAGGGCCCTGGCCCCTAGATGGTTGTCATAGATGCCTTAATGAATCTCTTTTAGCATATACTCATCTTCCTATAGGCGGAGGCATCTAAGGTAAGGCAGGGTGAAGGAGGCAGGGTGGAGGATCTTCTGTACAACTTGCCTTCGAGTACAATGTACCATGCCGACTGCTATCGGACTCTCCTTGCCTCATTCCTATTGGATGGTAACTACTCATGTTGCAAGTACGCGAAAATGGGATTCATCCAACAAGGTTTAGCTTGGATGGGGCACACTTACATCTCTTTAATGCTAGGATGTGTCAAGCTCTCAATGTGTACAGTGCAACTGAGGGCTGACCCTGAATTGCTTGCAAGTTTTGATAGGGTGTCAACTTGTGTATTCTCGGCCCATGGGACCTAATGTAGAGCAAAGTGCCAGAAGTGGCCGGTTAGCTCTTAGACTTTGGTCAAGTATTTGGCCATATTTGGCTCTCTAGGCTCATACTCTCCATTCACTTGGTTCACAACCAATTGTGAGTTACTGAAGACCTTAATGTGCTTGCTTCTATGGTCTTTTGCAAGTTGGAGGCCAACTAGCAAGGCCTTGTACTCGACTTCATTGTTGAAAGTAGGCAAACGAAACCGTAATGCATATTCCAGCTTGTTATCATTTGAGGTGAGAAGTATGAGGCTTGTTCCACTTCCCTTGGCAGTGGAGGATTCATCTACGAACAAGGTCCAAGTCGGCAACTACTCCTCATTCTCGAGGCCTTGGTTGTGGCTGTGGCTAAAGGTGCACTCAACCAAGAAGTCTGCCAATGCTTGTGCCTTTATTGTAGGCCTCGACTAATAGTGCAGGTCGAACTTCGACAAATCGATGACCCACTTGGTTAGCTGACCCAAGGTCTCAGGCTTTGAAAGCATCGACTTGAGGGATTGGTTAGTTAACACCAAGATGTTGTGGGCTTGAATGTAAGTTCTCAGTTTCCTGACCAAGATCACTAATGCAAAGACTATTTCTTCTACTTCTAGGTATCTGGTCTCGACCCCGTGGAGCCATGGTTTAAAGTATCGATTATCATATCTTTTGAAAATGATATGATCTGAAACACCTGTTTCCAGGTGTTTTGGAACCCCAACTTTTTTAATTAAAAAAAACATGTTTTTAGCTTCCCAAAAAAACAAACTTTGAAAAAACTAAAAAAATAGAGTTTCGGGCATTTCTATGTACCGATACGATACTACCGAAACACGTATCGTATCGATACTTTGAACTTTGTGTGGAGCACCTTACTGACGTAATATATTGGCCTCTGAACTCCCTTGTCTTCCCAAACCAACACCAAGCTGACTACCTTGTCCCCAGCCAAGAGGTACAAGAATAAGGTTTCTCCTGGAAGGGGCCTCATCAGCAATGGTGGTGACACAAGGTAGGACTTTAACTCCTCGAAAGCTTTCTAGCAATCTTCAGTCCATTGGAAATCCTTCAACTTCTTGATGGCTTAGAAGAAGGGTATTTACCAGTCGACCGACTTGGACATGAATCGGATGAGGGCCGCGACTCGACTGGTGAGCCTCTGGATTTCTTTGATTAATCTAGGAGGCTCCATGTCCAATATGGCTTGTATCTTCTTAGGGTTAGCCTCTATGTCTCATTGGGTGACTATAAAACCCAAGAATTTTCTCGAGGTGACCCCAAAGGTGCATTTGGTGGGGTTCAACTTCATATTGTATTTTCTTAGTACCCCAAATATCTTGTTGAGGTTTAAGGTGTATTGGCTAGCCCTAAGACTCTTCACAACCATGTCGTCAACATAAATCTCGATGTTCCTACCCATCTGCTCTATGGAAATCTTGTTCACCAGTCTTTGGTAAGTGGCACTAGCATTCTTTAGTTTAAAAGGCATTACCTTGTAACAGTAGGTGTTGTGATCGGTGATGAATGAGGTCTTTTCCTCATCAGACGGATGCATCTTTATTTGGTTGTAGGCAGAGAAAGCGTCCATGAAGCTTGGTAGCTCATACCCTGTGGTAGCATCAACGAGGTGATCAATCCTTGGAAAAGGAAAGCGGTCTTTGGGGCAAGCTTTGTTGAGATCTACGAAGTCAATGCATATACATCATTTCCATTAGATTTCTTAACCATGACCATGTTAGATAGCCATTTGGGATAGTGTACCTCTCTTATGAAATCGGCGCCAAGTAGCTTGTCCACCTCCTCTCTGATGGCTTTCCAACACTCTAATGCAAAGTTCTTCTTTTGCCGAAACTCAGGTCCACGCTTAGTCTGTGAGTAATGACCGAGGGGTTAATTCCTAGCATATCAGTAGCAGACCAAGCAAACACATTGATATTGGCTTTGAAGAAGCTTACTAGTTTGGAAAGTATGTCCTGAGGGAGGCGAGACCTGACTTGTACTATTTTCTCAAGCTCGGCCTCATCTAGGGGAACCATGATGAGGTCCTTGGCCAGATGACCTCGGCTGGACGGTTCATCCCTAAGGTTAAGCCCCTCTAGTGGTGGTAGGGTTTCCTTGTTCTTTCCTTTTAGCGCTATAATGTAGCATTGTCTGGTAGCTAGGGGTGTCAATTGGATTGGATTTTGTCTAATTCGATCCAATCCAATGTGAGTCCATTATAAATGTACCAAGTCCAATCCAATCCAATGAATATTTTGGACCATTTTAGACCAGTCCAATTCAATGTCTGGACCATCCAATCTGTTCAAATTTGTTTTGATTTAGATTGGTTTCAACCCAAACCTGGTCCATTAACACCTATATTCTTATCTTATATTAATGCACCAAATATTGGCTTACTCCAACCCAATCCAATATAAATTTATTATGGACAGACTAGGTACAATCCAATCTAATAAATATTTTGGACTGAATTGGTCCAATCCAATCTATCCAAATTGATTTTGGATTGGATGGGTCCAATCCAAAACTGGTCCATTGACACCTTTACTGGAAACTTGCTGATTTCCCCTAACCTCCCCTACACCATGCTCCATGGGGAACTTCATGGTGAGGTGGTAATACGAGACGACCGCCTTGAGTGTGTGAAGGGACAAACCCCCTATGATGGCATTGTAAGGTGAGACTATCTTCATGAACAAGAATTCAGTCACCCGAGTGACGCGTCGAGGTCCAGTCCCTACGGTAACTGGTAGGGTTATTTTTCCTTCAAGTTTGATAGTTGCTCCAGAGAAGTTGACGAGTGGCACATCAACAAGTTGTAGTCAGTTTGGTGTCAGCTACATCTTCTCAAACATCTTATAGAACAAGATGTCGGCTGAGGAGCCATTGTCTATGAGGATTCTTTTCACAAGGTAGTTGGTGATGGTCAGTGGCACCACCAACACATTGTCATGGGGCACAGATACCCCCCCGTAGGTCATCGTCTAAGAAGGAAATGAGGTCTTTCGAC
Organism: Nelumbo nucifera; assembly: GCF_055504915.1. NCBI lineage: Eukaryota > Viridiplantae > Streptophyta > Magnoliopsida > Proteales > Nelumbonaceae > Nelumbo > Nelumbo nucifera. Next base: position 110,837,552 of record NC_142649.1, on the reverse strand, counting down.
CTCAGCCTCTTCGGTGCTTGGATTTTGATATTGTACTATTGGGCGTATGCTTTTTGAGACGAGGCGGATGCTCCTCCCAAAGCCGAGCCTCCAACTATGACCTTAATAACTCTAGCCAGGGGACAATGATTGCAAGGCTCAGCTTGTGGCTACTGCGAGGATGATATTGGGGCATCGCCTTCAACAAAATCCTTTAAGTGCTCATGATGGATGAGGGACTCGGTCTCGTTCTTGAGCTCGTAGAAGTCCCCGGTGTCATGGACGGTGCCATGTTTAGTGCTTCTTGGGGTTCCCCCTTCTTGGATTCCTCTTTAGCTTAGCTGGCCACTTCATAAATTCTTCCTTCCTTGCTTTATTATGTGTGTTTAGGAGGAGTTTAGCGGTGTGTACTTATTAAAGGAAGTGGTCAGCGGCTTCTTCACTCCACCTTTGTTGGTGGGACCATCGCCGTGACCCAAGCCCCGCCGTCGTCCCGACTAGTCATTATGCGATGGTGTTGACTACCATGATTCTTGTGCTCAGCGTAAAACCCTACGGGGTCAGCCCCTTAACTACCCATCCGAGGGGTCTTGGAACGGGGTTTGCCAGCCTGTCGGCTGTAGTGGTCTAACTCCGAGGGGTCGGCTCTCTCTGGGCCACCCAAGTGTTGGCTTATCGAGGTATGGGTGGATCGCCCATTGTGTTGTCCATGGCTTCCAACAAGGAAGCTCTTGCCCGACGCCCTATGTTGTTCAGTTGTTGGGCTAGGTTGTCCATTCTTTTTAGGACTAGCTCTAACTGGTTAACTATGACTAAGTTTCGGACGTCAGGGATGGGGTCTTGCTTGCCAGCCATTTTAGGGACATTAGTTGATTAAATTGGGTTTGTTTTTTCTTAAGGGGAAGTTTTGAAGACATTCCCACAAACGGTGCCAATTGTTGCAGCCAAATGTGGATCTGAGGGAAACGACATAATTTCTAGCACCTAAGGCTGACGGGTCCAACCTGCTGAGAGAAAGATGTTAGAGTAGCGTTTTTGTTTAGATAGCCTGTATTTGCCATGCTATGCTACCCCAAAATATCTAAAAAGCAAGGTTTTTAAAACTGAACCAGACAACAAACCATTCAGGGGTCCAGTTCCTAGGTTAAACAGTCTGACCATTCAAATCGAATGGATGACCCATTCTGACAAAAAAATTAAAAAATTAAAAAACATAAAAACAACCAAAAACTATTGTCTTAGTCGACGGTTCAAATGGTTCGACCACTTGGGTCAGTGAACCAATGACCAAATCAACGATTTTTTGCTAAAAGACAACTTCTAGGGTGAAATAGAACCGGTCAAGTGACCAATTCCCGGTTTTTCTAGTCTAACTGTCTGGTCTGGTCTAGTTTTGAAAACATTGCTAAAAAGCTTTTTTTTTTCCGTTTTCGTATTTTGGTTAATAGATTTTTCAATTTTGTAATTCATGGCTAAACTGACAGTTTTAAAGTGTTTAAAAACACAAACATTATCATTTTTTTTGTTTACTTTTAATGCTAATTTCTAACAGAGAGAGCATACTTTATAATTTCGCTCAAATATGAAGGAATTTAGAGAGGTCAAAGTATAGATAGGGGTGAGAAATCAGGTCTAGGCAAGATTTAGGGTCAAAAAAAAAAAAAGCTCAAACTCTTGAGCCTTGGCCCCGACTGTGGATCAAAAATCCAAAACAAGCCTATATAACATTGTGGGTTAGGTTAAGGCCCAGCCAAATTATGCCCCCAAGCTTAGAAGAGTTGATCATAAAACGAAATGCAAATTGTAGAAACTTCCCCTAAAGATTTTGACCATTTCTGAAACCTCCCCTGAAGTTTGGTAACTACAATCATCTCTCTTGAACTTTTTGACAGAATTGTAAACAGACCCCTCTTTTAGAATACTCTAACAAGAGACACGGAAATGTCCAAAATACTCATACATTTACTATTGGAGATAGTTTCTACATAGTTTCTACAGAAAAAAAAAATACAAGAACTTTATGAACAACAAAAAAAAATAAGAGTATAGCGTTGCAGCTTTATTAGGTGAGAGATTGATAAAAGGGTAAATTTAAAAGATAAATCAATTTCCATAAAAAATTGGAAAGGATTAAAGTAGTGACTGATGAAGAAAAAATAAAAAAAAATAAACATTTTAATCAAAAAACAATTGCATAGATATTTAGAACATTTTTTCATACCTCCTATTAGAGGATTCTAAGAGAAAATATCTACTCGCAACTATGTAAGAGAGTTGATGGAAGGTGATTTCAATTACCAAAACTTGAGGTGACATTTCAGAAATGGCCACAATCACAAACTTAAGGGAGAGTTTTAGTTCCTTAAAGCAATTATCACCTTTTACATCATCTTTATGGATTAGTGTCATGACGTCATTTGCTTAATATCGTCGAAATGTTAATGAGGACAAAGTAGAAAGGAGGTCACCTATAAAATTCTGATCTGCGCTGATTGGTCATTGTCCCAGTGCGTGGTTAATTATTAAAAAAAGTAGGGAAGAGATGAATTGAAAAGCATTTGTGATTGTGACCCGTATTTTTATCATGTAAATTAATACCAAAGCGAAGAGAGCTCCCCTGCCTTCAACTTCCCATACGTCACATGTGATCTATAACATACATTGTATATCAAAGCATTTATCCCATACCCACTTGATTTCAACTTTAACCAATGACAAACCCAAAAATCCTTGCCAAGAACAATTGCAGTTGCCAATCGACTCTCTGTTTATTTTATTTTTATTTTGATGATTGCCTACTTGCTGCTTTGCTTTTCGTATCCTTAAACAAGCAACTTTTATTTTGTTTTCACCAATGCAAATAATCAAAATACCAAGATTAATTCTTTTATTTTGTTTTCTCAAGAAATCGAACCACGAGAAGATTAAATCATCAGAGATAAAAGCCTGTTTGATTGCAATGCAATTTTATTTGCACTAGTACAAAGGCATGGGAGTGCAAATGAAAAAAACGTAAACTCTGGTTTAATTTTATTTTGAGTTTTACGTTATTTTGCTTTAGGTCTTAATTTATTTTATTTATACTGTAAATCAAACAAAATAAATTAAAATTTAAAATAAAAAATAGATCATAATTTACATTCAAATCATTTGCATTGTTATTGTTTTGCATCGAGGCAAATTTATTTGCCCTTTATGATCCGGCCTATTGCCTATAATTCATGTGTATTTGGACAAAAACCTCCACTTGCCTACAAGCTTTTAACAGCTATTTGTCCGTGGTTCACCATTAATGCAACTCGTGGAAAGGGTAAACTGATGCTAATTCAAACAATTCAAGGCTCGGTTTGGAAAGAGTACAAATACAAATATATATATAACGTAAATACATACAAAATAAAATAAAATATAAGCTTTTATACTCTACATATTTGCATTTATACTTTTTTCAAACTCATCACAAATAACAATTTTTCTCAAGACCATGCATTGGTGATTGCTTTAATGCTCAACTTACAAACTATAACTTAATAACATAGAATAACTTAAAACCGTGGTTAAAGGTTAAAAAAAAACGTAGCTATAGACCTATAGCTACGGTTTAGCTATGGACAGAAAACCGTAGCCTATGTTCACATGGCTATAACCTATGGCTACGGTTCAACTAATCCGTGTCTATAACTCATCTATAGTTATGGTATCTGTCCATAGCTAAAGGGTGAATACAAACCATATGAACCTTTAGCCATGGTTTGAACCGCAGCTAAAAGATGCATATAGCTACGGCTTTTAAATTATTCGTAGTTATATACCCAAATCTATAATCACGGATTCTTATAAAGCCGTAACTATAATTCTTCTATTTATAGCTACGGTTTGCTACAAAATCATAGCTAAATGTACTAACCTATAACCACAGTTTTTTTTTTTTTTTTACTAAAACCGAAGTTAAATACTCTAACCTATAACTACAGTTTTTTGACAAACCGTGGCTAAAAGATGCAATATATGCCCACAATTTCTTGGAAAACCATAACTAATTGTTTCAATCTATAGAAAAACTGTGGATATATTCCAAATAAAATAGTAAAATAATGACAATTAGGATTGCCACCTTAAAGCAACACCTATTTTATTCATACATCACATAAAAATTATATAATAACTTCAATACATGCCACATATAATTGGAATATATCCATTGTTCTACCAAAAAAAATACACCATTGTTTAAAATGTATTACAAACGTCAAATTTCCCTCAATACACGTTAAAGTCTACATGACTTTCAAAAGAAAATAGAGAAATTTTAAATATAAAAGAATTATCCATTGCTTCAACTATGCTTTAAGAGTCACTTGTTGCATCTTTAACCTACAAAGAAAAACAAAAAAGAAATTAGAACAATGGGGATGGTTGTAATGTGTTTGTTGTCTCTATGTCATTAGTGAATAAAGGTCAATGGGGATGGTTGGTCATCAGTGTTATAGACTGAATACTAGATTTTGGACAGTATGACCTGAATAAGATAATGTCGCAACACAAAAAGGTTTCACTAAGAGGGGAGAAGAGAAGAAATCTAACTATTGGGCTGGGTTTGAATCGGTTCAGGAATAGGTGGAACCGGTTCCAAACCGATAATAATCGTGACAATATATCCGGAACTAGAGTTAACTCATTGGTTCTGATTCCTAGAACCATAAGCAACCTAATCAGTTCATGAACATTGGGTTCGTCGGGTCGAACCTAACCCATTAAATGCCCTATTTCTATGTAATATAAAATAACATATATATTATCTATAATATACATATAGTTAAATATATGTGGGTCAAGTTAAGACCAAGGCAGATTTAAAGTATTAGGCCTATGCCCAATCCTAAAATTTGGGGCTCTAATGAGGGCCCAAGCCTCGACCAGGGTTAAATACAAAATCTAGGTCCAAGAGCGAAATTTTCCAACTCGCTAAAATGATCACCCTTGTTTTATGGCAAAAATAGAAGGGTATGGTGCCTTTAGTACTTTAAAACACAGGTAAAAAAAAAGTTACCCAAGACCAATTCATTAGTTCTTGGGTTAGACCAATTTGGTGGATGGTTTTGGCTTGTTTTTTTGGAGTAAATAGGCTTAGGTGTATGATCGAATTGGTTATGGGTTGGGTCATGGTTTAACAATAATCTGACTAGTTGCTCTTGTCCAACTTTCTAAACATTGGTTAGTGTTATATGTTTTATTATATTCAGAATAAATAATGTTGTTTTGAAATATGTAGTATCTTTCACAAATAAAGAAAAGTTAAAAATTATACTTTGAGGCAAAAAAATTGGTAAAGTGGTTGAAATAATTTACTAAATAAATTATTAGTTATTATTTAGTTAATAAAATAATAAATAATAATTATTTATCTATATTGTATAACTATTACTTTTATTAATAATTTATTTATGAATTTAAATAATTTAGTTAATTGTCAATATTATTTTCATTCATAGGTAATTAATTAATTTACTATTAGTGGTTTTCATATTTAAATTATTATTTTCTATTAATTATTAATTTACTTAAATAATTAAATTAATTTTTATGATTATTTTTAATTAATCAAATAATAATTAATACTTATTTATTTCTATTTTAGAAATTATTTTCTTTTAATTAATGTACACCTAGGTACATCTCCCCTCATCTCCTATTTTATCTCACATTCTCACTGATTTCTTCGATTCATTTTCTCCTCTACTTTTGGCATTACAGACTTGGTTATCGGAATCCATGCCTTGGAGATATCACACCAGGCATCTAACACTCTTCTAATTGAAAGTGATCCATAACAATCAAGGTACTAAAGCCGATCGAGGTGACACCTTATCAGCCAATTTCTCGAGAAATCTTCCAAATTTTGGCAGCAACAATTAATATTAAACTTACTAAGCTTAACACAATCTATGTATGGTATACCAAACTGTAAAATAACTGTTTGCAAGATAATGGATTTGTTTGTTTGTTTGCAAGATAATGAGTTAATGACGTGAGAAATGCTCATTCTCATATATAAAACTCAGGTGGTCTCTCAGTCAAATGTGAAATAAATGTTTCAAGTCTCATATTTCAGAAATGTGACACCCACTGTATAAGTGCAGACTACTAACTACATAAGAAGGAAATCATAATATCTACTCTTATTATAATGAGTCCATTTATTTTCACTGTAGTTCATTAGAAAACACCAAAAACCATATCATCCAATCTTGAACATTTTTCTACCCCTTAGAGAAAAAAGAAATAACTTCCATTTGATGATAACTAGATAAAGATGGAGAAAGTTAGTCTAAGCAGATTAATTATTCCTTTTTTATACAACTTTACTGCCTCTACTACATTGAAGGGTTATGGACAAATTCATCCATCAGATAAGGGATACACGTTCACTTTCATAGTCCACACAAGTCTTGTATCCTAGTCCACTGACAATGCTTCTTTTGAACGCAGGGATTTTCTGATAAAATTGACCACATGAACAAGGGGAAGTAAGTTAAAAAACATTTGGCCATTATGGAGACCCAACCAAATTTCTTTTTCATTTAAAGACTTTTCTAAATGACCAAATTAGCAAATCCAATCAGCAGATCATTACTTCTTTTGTACCTTTTTTTGTTGTAAGTGTAAAATATCGAATTGTATTAACCAAAAGACACAGTTACAAAGAACCCTGCATACTAAGGCACAAAATATTGGGGATGTACAATAGGATCTATAAGGCACAAAATCCTGCTGACGTGGAACCTAGTATGATGTAATAAAAGGATTTCTCAAAAATTTATATCCATCAACGATCAACCTAACATGGGTCCCACACAAATCTTGCTGATGTCGCACACAAATCTAATACGATGTAATAGAAGAATAAATCTTGCTGATGTGGCACTATTTAAGTCAAAAAAATATTTGAAAATTTACACATGGGTCCCACACAAATTTCCTACCATTCACATGTGACCAAGAATAAAAATAAAAATAATTATTTTTCATTTAACAATTAACTCTTAATAAAATAATGAATTATTAATAAAGCAGAAAAATAATCTACCTCTTTCAACTTAAAAATAGGTGGGTTCCACTTAAAATTCCCACCTATTGACACCTAACCAAGAGTAAAAAACAAAATAATTATTTTTATTAATAATTAATTATTCATGAAATAAAATTTATTAATAAAACAAAAATTAATCACTCAACTTAAGTAGTTTCAAGGCAAAAAACAAGTGGGTCCCACCTATTCACATTTAACCAAGAATAAAAACAAAATAATTTTTATTTAATAATTAATTATTAATAAAAAGAAAATAATGAATTATTAATAAAATAATTAATAAATAATTTCCAAAAAACTTAAAAAAGTATTAATGAAATAATAATTCATCATTAACTATTTATTAGTTATTTGATTACTAATTAATTATTTTCTATTAATAACAAATTATAAAACAAAATAATTATTTTGTTTTTGTTCTTGTTCAGATGTGAATAGGTGGGAATTTTAAGGGGGACCTACTTGTTTCTTCCCCTTGAAATTACTTAAGTTGAAAGAGTTAGATTACTTTTTGTGTTATTAACAATTCTTTATTTTATTAATAATTAATTATTAAATAAAATACTTTTTTTATTAATTAATTTTATATAGAAAATAATTATTTTGTTTTTATTCTTGGTTAGATGAATAGGTGGGAATTTAAAGTAAGACCCACTTTTTTTTTCTTGAAATTGCTTAAGTTGAAAGAAATAGATTATTTTTTAATTAATAATTCATTATTTTATTAATATTTAATTATTAATAAAAATAACTATTTTCATTTTTATTCTTGGTCATATGTGGATGGTAAGAATTTTGTATGGAACCCATGTGTAATTTTTCATAATTTTTTTTTGAGTTAAATAGTGCCACATCAACAGGCGTTATTATTTTATTATGTATACAACTGAATTGTCAACGGCATCATTAAAGCTATCTATTTTTTTCTTAAAATGACCTTTTCACCATAATTTGAGGGAAAAATGGCCTTTCTCATTGGTAGAGTCATTCATCCCTTGAATTCCCTTTATCCGAGTACATTTGGACCAATCAAATCCTATCCAATCCCTTTATCCGAGCACATTTGGACCAATCATATCCTATCCAATCCTTTGATACGGGCAATTTCATTTGGCCTAATCCTTTGATACCTCAATATGAACCATTTTCACCCCTCAAACTACATCTTAAAATATGAACCCTCCAAACATTATCCTGGACAACCCTATTTACCCTGCCTAATCTGCCAAAATATCCCTTAAAATATGAACCTCCTTCCCTCCTCTCTTCCTTCTTTCTCTCTCCGTACTCCTATATTCCTCCTCCCTCCTTCCACACCAGCATCCCCAACCTCTATTCAACCACCTAACCAGAACCGCCGTCATCCCTTTCCTCTCTCTCTCTCTCTCTTCAGCTTCTTCTCCCCTTCTGTCCAACATCACCGTTTTGTGTTTACATTAGACAACCGAATCCCATGCAACCACCCGTGTCACTCTCTAATCTCGTCAAACTACTTCGGCCTTGTTCCAAACTCTCCGTCAAGCCTCAAACCATCGACCAGCTACCCACATTATAGCTTCATTTCATCTCTGATTTTCCGATCAAATCCCAAATTACCACCGCCTTGTTCATGCCAGCTTGCTTGCCCGACCCAATGGTTAGCTGTTCTCCCATTTAAGTCACTGATTTGAGATTCTTCTCATCCTTGCCGTCTAGCATCGGTGGTGTAACATAATCATCTCGACTCCATTTCCAGTTCTGTAGCAGCAATCTCAGTCCTCTCAGCACAGCAGCTAAATAGAGATTCGAAGGTACATCTCCATATAACCTCTGCTTGTACTGGTCTGAGGTTCCCATCTTATTACAGTCGATCCAGCTTCCTTCCTTCCTGTATTGCGCCATCCGTCAGCCACGGTAATAGGTCATTGATTCATCTCGTGCACCTATCTGTTCTTCTCCCACATCCAATGCCCAGTTCAATCTCAACGAAGTCGATGTTTAACACCTACTTGAAGCTGCTCGTTATTGAAGGCAATATTGAGGTATCAAATACTCCACCAGCGTCCCTGCTTTGGTAGATTTGCAAACGCTAATCTCTTTTAACTTACCTTTTTAATTTTCTGATATTTGTTCCAATTTCCCAAGTATGTGGTAGTTTCATTTCTTTTAGCATAATTGGATAATTATAATTCTCATGGAGTTAGCTAATTTGTCAATTTATTATTCTATAGGGACATTGGGTGCTTCTTCCATGATAATCAGAGGATTACTTCCTGTTAATTCTCACTCAGTGATTGAAACAATTATCGTTTATGTCAGGCTCACCTTTTGGTGATAGTTTATTTTCATCTTATGCCATTCAATAATTGGTGCTTCGCATATTCACACCTCATTTAGCATTACCTTTTTCTTTTGGCTTATTCATATTTGTTTATTTCAATTGAAGAGTCCATGCATATTTGATAAATATAAGAGGGTAATTTTTTTAAAATACTCTTATAGTTAGTTAATTAATTAAATATATTTTTATTGTTTGAAAATTAACTAATGCTACTCCTACTATTTTTGATAACATAATTAATTAACAGTAAGAAAAAGACTATTCCATCCTTTATTCTTTTTCAAATTTTAAAAATGTAATAGAGAAAAGGGGAAAAAGAGATTGATTCATCAGAATCCTAAAGCTCCACCCTGTGGTAAATCGAAAAGAAGAATTGTCGTATTTTGAAAGCACCTTGTACTCACCAGAGACGCGCTGGAAGCACCTTGTACGAATTTTGGAATTTTATCGTATTTCAGTTAAGTTTTGGGCTTGCTTGAAAGTGCATCCATCTCATACCTTCGTTGTCATAAAAATAGAAAACTATTTTTAGCGGGTGGATAACTGAACTGAATCTCGAGTTCTTTTTGGCGGGGGAGTGAGATTGGTACTATTCTCCGAGATGGGTTTGCTTTTCAATGAAAAGCAGTGGAACTTGTGTGGATTTGTTGATTAAAAGTTAGGGAGTTATGAGTACCTAGACGGTGCCGGTGCCGGAGACGCTGTTCCAAAACAGCGAACCAGCCGTTATGTGGATGCTCGTTCCGAACCTTCGGAGACATTGGCCGTTCATTTCCAACTGTGAGTCATGGTTTTTAAAACTGGACCGGACTGAACGATCGGATCAAAAAAATTGGGAGACCGGTTCTGTTTTCCCCTAAAACTGGATTTTCTCCAAAAACCGTTGATTTTGGTCAATAAACCACTAACCCGGCCAGTTAATTGTTCGAACCGTTTGAACGGTTTTGACCATTTTTTATTTTTTATTTTTTTTTGTCGAACGGTCGGCCCATTCGACCCAGTAACCGGACCCCTAACTGGTTCGGTCTTCGGGTCGGTTTTAAAAGCCATGCTGTGAGTAATAGATGCCAGTGTCGGAGATGCCAGTGCCGGTGCATTTGAGCCAGTTTCAGAGGGGACAATGAGATATTCTGTTGGAGCCGATGTCGATGCTAGTGCCAGTGTTGAAAGTTATAATAAGGGTACGTTGGGTATTTTTAGAAGTTATAACAGTAACGTGATACACATTTAAATGGTTTATGATGAAACATTAATGGCAAGAGAAGTATTAGGGCCCATTTGGCGTGTCTTTCTGCACGGTCTTTTGGCTGTTTACAAGTCGGGGACCGAAAATTTGTCTATTCCTGTTTGGCATGCGAAAGATCTAGTCGCCAAAAGACAGGGCACCGAAAAGACACGAGAAGCCCATTTTGGGCTGATTTCGGGAAGCTCTAAATGAAGCTTCTCGCGTCTTTCGCGTTTTAATCTCGCGTAGAAAGACCCGAAATGATGCACGAAAAGATATGCATCTGGCAAATGGTCTTCTCACTGCCCAGATCTTATGTCAAAAGCTCAATACTGTCAGAACTACAAGAATATCTTCTCACAATAATAAATATACACTTAATCAATTAGCTAAACCATAAGGGTACTTTAGGTTCAGTTTGAAAAAAGTACAAATACAAATATGTACTTCGCAAATTCATTTAAAATAATACAAAATACAAGGTTTAGTACTCTAAAAATTTGTATTTGTACTCCTTCCAAACTGAGCCTTAAAGAAATTTACCCATTATAAAATAACAAATAACATTTTTACTTGTTGATTTGGTTAGGTGATAACCGTTATGACCTTGTGTTTGTTTTTTAGCAAATCCCCGTCCTCGACTACCGATCTCAATGTAGAATGAAGAATGCAGTAAGAAAATAGAATCAAGTCATCAGCAACCAACATTTGCGGATTCCATTAAATTAACAGAATGCCCAATTAACCTATGTGAAAGACAACTTCAATTCTCTTCCTTTTGTTGAAATAATTTGTCTATTATTTCAGTGCGTGGTTGACCATATCTTCTACTCGTAAACCACATCTACAAGCAACCCAATCGATCAGATATTTTATTTGCTCGGCAATCAATTCTCAGCTTTTCTTTATAAATCAGTGCACTCCAAGAAGATTGTGCTTGGACACACACAGATAGAGAGTAATGGGTTCTATCAAGGTTGTTGAAAAGCCTCACGCCGTTTGTATCCCTTACCCAGCACAAGGCCATATCAACCCTATGTTGAAGCTAGCAAAGCTCCTCCATTACAAAGGTTTCCATGTAACCTTTGTTCACACTGAATACAATCTCCGTCGCATGGTCAAGTCCAGGGGCCCTGATTCTATAAAGGGATTACCTGGTTTCAGGTTTGAAACCATCCCTGATGGTCTTCCACCCTCTGATGTCGATGCCACACAAGACATTCCATCCCTCTGTGACTCAACTAGGAACACCTGCCTAGTCCCCTTTCTTAGTCTGCTTTCTAGACTCAATGATTCTTCCAACTCCGACAATATTCCTTTGGTTACTTGCATCGTCTCCGATGGGGTCATGAGCTTCACTCTTGATGCTGCTCAAGAACTCGGTATCCCTGAAGTTCTGCTATGGCCGACCAGCGCTTGTAGCTTCATGAGTTTTCTGCACTATTCCCATCTCATTGAGCGAGGTCTTACGCCACTTAGAGGTACGTATAAACTTATACAAAGCCCATCTCCCTTCTTTTATTTTGATAACCTTGATGACCAAACTAACAGTATGATAATTTGCAGATGAAAGCTACTTAACAAATGGGTATTTGGACACCACCATCGACTGGATTCCGGGATTGATCAAAGATATTCGTTTAAGGGATCTTCCGAGCTTCATTCGCACTACTGATCCCCATGACATAATGCTCAACTTTTTAAAGGGAGAAGCTGGGAGATCTAAAAGAGCTCAGGCCATCATTCTTAACACCTTTGATGCCCTTGAGCAGGATGTCTTGGATGCACTTTCGTCTATGTTTCCTCGTGTTTATTCCATAGGTCCACTTCCGTTGCTCCACGATCAGATCTCCGATAATGGTTTGGAGTCTATAGGGTCCAATCTATGGCAAGAAGAATTGGGATGTCTGGAGTGGCTCGATTCCCAGAAACCCAACTCAGTTGTGTATGTGAATTTTGGCAGCATCACTGTGATGACGCGTGAACAGCTTGTGGAATTTGCCTGGGGACTCGCTAATAGCAATCAAACCTTCTTGTGGGTTATTCGACCAGATCTCGTGGTGGGCGACTCTGCGCTTCTACCTCCTGAGTTCATAAGAGATACCAAAGAAAGAAGTCTACTAGCGAGCTGGTGCCCACAAAAACAAGTCCTCAATCACCCATCTGTTGGGGGCTTTTTAACGCATAATGGGTGGAATTCGACTGTCGAAAGCATTTGTTCTGGGGTGCCTATGATTTGTTGGCCATTCTTCGCAGACCAACAAACGATCTGTCGTTACGCTTGTACCGAATGGGGCGTGGGCATGGAGATTGATAGCAATGTCAAGAGGGATGAAGTGGAAAGTCTGATTAGAGAGTTGATGGAGGGGGAAAAGGGCAAGGAGATGAAGTACAAAGCCATGGAATGGAAGAGGAGAGCAGAAGAAGCCGCGTATCAGGGTGGTGGTCCATCTCATACCAATTTAGACAAAATGATCAACGAAGTGCTTCTCTCAAAATACACAACCATGTAACCAATTCACATCTGCGCCTCACAGCACATTCCAACCGTGTAGTTTTCATGTGGGGCGCGCTTAGTGGGGTGCAGATCTTAACATATTGCCGTAATAACTGAATTTGTATTTTCTATTTTTCTTCAGTTGTAATAAATAAAGTTTTAATATTTGGTTTTTCACATTAACTAGTACATATTGTCAAAAAATATTGGTTAGTCAGCATTTGGGCAAGAATTAATCGGCTCAAACTCGTGATCCAGCAACAAATTAACCAATCGAGGAGTGGCTCGTTGGTTCGTTCCTTAGAATTGTTTCCTAACTACAACTATCGATTTGAAAAAAAGGGGTTATTAGTAGTACCTCAGACCCCACCAAATGCCGAAAGAAAAATTAAATTAAAACCACAATCCCCAATTATAGGATTGTAAATGGATCAACCTTTCGGCGATTACTTCAACCAATAAAGCTGCCCAAGCTTTATGGTGCGTATACGTATTGATTTGCTAACTACATATAGCCATTCGGCCATACTCATCTTTAGTGTCCTCATTTCTATGGATTCAATTGGGCCATACTCATTGTCAACCCATAATGGTTTAGGTTAGCCATTCGGCAGTGGAGAAAGATATGATTGACAATCTCCACCTATTTAAAATAGGAAATTATACAAGAAGGCTTGATGGATTAAGCCAAAGTTGGGAAGTCAAGTTCGGCCAAGAAAAAGAAGTTTTGGGAATTGCATGGATCCAATTCCTCTTTGCCAAGTGGCATTGGTCTTTAAATTTGGAAAGGGGACAAATCCAAGCTATTTCCTAATTAGCTTCTAATTAGAATCACAAATTAATCACAAGAGACATTGATTATTCGGCTAAGTTTGGAAGTCAAGTCTAGACAAATAAATTAGAAGTTGCATAGGCCCAACCCCTTTTTGCCAAGTGTCATGTGTCTTTAAATGGGAGGAGGGCAAATCCAATTCCTTTCTTAATAAGTCTTTAAATTAAATCACAAATTAAAATCTTGTGGGTCCCCCAAATTAAATGCTTGATTCCCAATCAAATCTGAATTGGGCAAGCTCTTTCACTATAAAAGGGGATGGGGAGTCTTCTTGTTCGGATGGTCTTTTTCCAATTTGGCTCCCCCCTTTCAATCACCACTTCCGTTCGTCTCCGATCGTTTCTGTCCGTCTCTGACCGCTTCCTTTGCTTTTGAAAAAGGAGAAGAAATGGGTTGCACTAAGATCAAGGAAGAAAGAAGAAAGGCGTTAAGTTTTCAACTGCCGAAGCACCGAAATTGCTACAACATCAAACCGTGAAGTTCCAATCTTCAAACTTCAGTGATCCAAAAGACTTCCGTCAATTCTACAAGTGAGGACATTGCTTTCAGCTATTCACGTTCTAATCATTGATTGAGCGTGAGTAAATCTTCGTTAACACAAGGTTGGGCATTACCTGCTTCTCATAATTGCAAGTTCTAGTCGCGGTTTCGGCTTTTGTCCAAGACAAGAGAATCAAAGGGTTTGCTTTGCAGAAAAAAAAAGAGAGTTTGTATCCCATTTAAATTTCTGCAAAAATAAAATAAAATTCCTTTGAATTTGTTCGCATTAATTTTTGTGCTCCAAATTTAGCACGAAATTTGTGTTGACAAATTTCTAGCATGCTCGGTGGGACTTCTCTTTCCTCTCATCTCTCAAGTCAACACATCAAGTTTATTTTTTACAAACGGTTTAGACGCATGGCTCCAAAGAAAATTGTTTCAAGTGCTGTCAAGAACAAGAAAAACACCACATATAGCTCAAGCTCATCTGGATCAAGTGCATTTTTAACCTCCAACTATGAGAGACCAACCACCTGCCTTATGACAAGGTCTAGGGATTCCCAACTGGTTGCACCTCTCGCCTTTTATGAAACTCAAGGGGTCCCTTCAAAAGTCCAAAATGCCAAAGAGGGACCTTCAGGGTTGCCAACGGCAAGGGACGTTAATATGAAGGGGGTAGCCTTGACAAAAGAGTTCATCACAACAAATCCGCTTGAGTATCCAAGTGAAGGAATGCCCATGTCGGATGCGGAATCAAGCACCGGGTCAAGGTTTGGCTCCCGTCCCAACTCTTCGAAGACTGGAGGGTCTGATTACAGGCAGACTCACTCCTAAACCTTGGTAGCACCTATCACGATGGTAGGTGCTACTACAGTGGAAGAACAACTCGCTGAGATGGCTGCAACCATCACTAAGTTGACAAAGATAGTGGAAGAGAAGGACCTTTAGATTGCTTCTCTCATGAATCGGATGGAACATATGCAAACAACGGCATCCATCCAGGGGCTTTCACACCCACTAGGGTTCACCCCGCAAGTAGACCCTCCCCGAGAGGTTTCCAGAATGTACTAACATATGGGACGCCCAACATGCCTTGGTTGCCTCCCTCCCAGTACAATAACTCTAAAACATGATAGCTAACACAATACGTGCTTAGTATGGCGGTATTCTACAATCATCCTCGGTGTATACCAAGCCATACAACGAGCGCATTGATCATATTCCTATGCCATTAGGGTACCAACCCCCAAAGTTTCAACAATTTGACGGGAAAGGTAACCCTAGGCAACACATTGCACACTTTGTGGAGACATGCAACAATGCCGGAACTTACAACGATCTGATGGTAAAACAGATTGTGCGATCCCTACGAGGGAATGCGTTCGATTGGTACACCAACCTCCCTTCCATGTCAATTGATGGCTGGGACCAATTAGAAAGAGAGTTCATGGATCGCTTCTATAGTACTTGGCATACTGTAAGCATGTATGAACTTACCACCACAAAACAAAAGAAAGATGAACCAGTCGTTGACTACATCGACAGGTGGAAAAATCTCTATCGAGACAAGCTCATTGAGGCGTCAACCATAGATACCTGTATTTAGGGTATGCATTGGGGGTTACATTACATCCTGAAAGGGATAAAACCTCGGACGTTCGAAGAACTGGCCACCCGTGCTCATGACATGGAGCTTAGCTTAGCCACCTTTGGAGAACAACGATCACAAGTCTTTCGAAAGGAAAAAGAAAAGAAAGACGGAAAAAGGGAGGTAAAAACATCTAAACCAAAGGAAGTTTTGACAACTTCAACAGCCCCTCTTAGGGTTTTCGAGAGCAAAAGGGGAAAGGAACAGACAAATTTAACCACTCGCCAAGAAATGGAAAAACCAAAGCTCACTCTAAAGGAGTTAGAAGAAAAGGTGTACCCATTCCCAGACTCTGATGTGCCAGGGATGCTAGATGCTCTTCTAGCCCAAAAATTAATAGAGCTACCTGATTGCAAGTGCCTAGAAGAAGAGGGGCAAATTGACCACCCCAAGTATTGTCGCTACCTTCGGATAATCAGTCACCCAATCGAAAAGTGTTTTGTTCTCAAAGACAAAATAATGCGGTTAGCTAAATTAGGGATGGTTGAGTTGGATATAAATGAGGATACAGTGGCTACCAACATGACAACTGTTACGTTTGGGTCCCCTGGTACTAAGTCCCCTTAGAAACTCACTGGTCATCAGTCGTACCGCCATATGAAATCTTGTTTGATACTTTTGACCCCATTGTATGTCATCCTACATCAGGGGCACTACTAAGCCAAATACAAGTACGAGATCTTAGTTTGGAGGAAATTCCTTAACCCCGTTCCATCATATCACCTTTAGATGATGAGGGTTGGACTATCGTCACTCGACGAAAGCATTGTGTTACACGTCTACCCAACCTACCCTACGAGCAACCTAAGCAAGTCAGAAGGGTTCAATCGCATATACCACCCAAGAGCAAGAAATCGAGGAGAAGAAGTATTTTTGATCAGTCAACATGTGAGCAACAAACCCCCTACTTCCCATTTTCCCAATCACTCTACGAGAGTATATTCCAGTAAGCTTCTTTTTCAGAGAGTGTGCGGAGGTGCACATGGTAACATGTTACGCCATGCATGTGGAAGATGTATCCTCAAAAGCGAATGAATCACCAAAACTAGGATCAAGTAAAAATTAAAAAGTTATGGATATTGATGAAGTCTTCGATTAGCTTAATGAAATTCCAACACAATTTAGTCTATACGCAACACTACAATTGCCAGAAGGGGTTCGACGTGCTCTTAGTTGTGTTCTTACAAATCCTAATGAATACAAGGAGAGGATCGCCAGTTGAAAGGAACTTTCCTTGTGCATGGCCACCATTACCTTCTCGGATGAAGATTTACAACTAGGGTCCCATCCTCATAATAGACCCTTGTACGTCATGGGATATGTTTGAGATCAAAAGATATGTTGGATATTCCTTGATTGTGGATCAGCTATTAATATCATGCCAATCCGAACAATGAAAGAGATTGGCATCTCCCGAGATGAGCTAACCAAGAGTAGGCTAATGCTTCAAGGTTTTAATTAAGGAGGACAACGGGTTATTGGCATGATCTGCCTTAAACTCACCATTGGAGACTTGACATCTTCAGCGTTGTTTCATATCATTGATGCTAGAACCTTATACCACTTACTTCTCGGACGCCCTTGGTTGCATGAAACTGGGGTAATTCCTTCTACATTACATCAATGCTTTAAGTACTACCAGGATGTCATCTAGAAGTGATTGGAGAAGATAAGTGATAACTCTGCATTTTGATGTCTTAAGGGCATCATTTCAGGGGTATTTTCGGCCTTAGAATAGTCAAAGTATGCCTTTTTCCCAGTTAAATTTAATGTTGTGACATCTGAGGGGCTCTGTGTAAATTTTGTGGGAAACTGGGGAAGTTACATGGCTGAAATATAGTTTTTGGGAAGCTAGTGTGAAGTCCAGCTGAGAGAGGGGGTGTTTTTGTGAAAAGCTGAGAACAGGAGGGCGCCTCCTATCTGCTAAACTCAGTTTGGCGCCCCTCCTACTGTATTAGCATGCTCCCCTCTCCTTAGCAAACCCTAGCCGCCCCCAGCTATTTAATCTCCACCCTCCACTCCTTCTAGTCCCCACCACTCATTCTAGGGCACTCTTTTTGTAGCTTTTAAACCCAAGGGCACCACCTAACTGCTAATCCTCACCATTCAGCCCCTAACCACTAAATCTTATCCCTCCATTCCATTTTCTATCTCAGCCATCCACTCTAGGGTGCCACCCACCTCATTTAATCTCCACCTTTCAACCCTAGGTGCCTCAATCTCCTCCATCCATTTCTAGGCACCCAAATCTCAGCCCTACATAATATTGGGCGCCCTCTCCTTTTCTTCTCAGCCCTAGGATCACCCCAAAACCATCCTAACCCTCTATTAGAAACCCTAGGGCGCCCATATCATTGCTAAAACCCAGTTGCCGCCCCCTTCTTTCTCTCTAATCCCAATTGTATCCACCCTTCTCTATAAAAAGGACCCAAGAGCTCTTGAGAAAGGGTTGGATTCTGCCCCTAGGTAAGATGGAATGCTGATCTTGAGAAGTTCAAGGGTAGAGAAAGAGGAGGAAGCCCAAGCAAGAGGAGGGGTTCCTGCTTGTAGTTTGCCAACACATCTATTACCACCTCTGAATTCGGATCCCAACCATTAGTCTAGATTTAATTTTTGTTCTTTCCATTCGAGTTTCATTATTTCCTTTCTGCAATTTATTTTCATTTTGTTTGATCTTCGTTTTCTTTTCTACAGATCTGAAATTTGGCCAGGTAAGACGGAAGGCCTAGTTCGAGAAGTTCGAGGGTCGAAGGACAGATCCGGAGACTTCTACCTCTGATCGGATTATAGACATTTTCTTTTATTTATTTATTGCTGTATTTATTTATTTTTCTGCACTTTTAATTTTTGCAATGTTCGAATGCTATCTTTTTTAATTTAATTTAATTAATTTTTATATTTCTGCACTTCCATTTTGTGTTCTCTTGTCCGGATTTGAGTACGTAGTAATTTTTCCTCCGCTTCCCTGGGGATACGACTCGTTCTCATCATTTTACTACGTTGTAATTGTTTGAGAACTGAAAAAGTTTTATAAATATTAAACTGGTGTTCCGAAGTGCTAACAACACACTTCTGGACACACCAAGTTTTTTGACGTCGTTGCTGGGGAAGCATGGAGAAAAAATTTTATTTACTTTGTCCGGATCTATTTCATTATTTTTTTCATTTTCATTTGATTACTTGATCTGTTATCTCAGTTTAATTCTTGTTTCTCTTTGATTTTGCAGGACGCAATAGCGAAAGGTGGGGTACTGGAGCATTGCGAGACTGCGGGAGAGAAGAGAAGAGAAGATTAATTGGATTATGTTTTAGGTGTAGTCATCCCATTTTATTTTTGATTTTTTTATTTTTATTTTTGAACTCTTTTTTTTTTGGTAGAATAGTGATTTTTGATTTTTTAATTAATTTTTTTAGATTTGATTTACTTTTTTAGTATTATTTTTCTTCCATTTTGTTTCTAGATCAAATTTTCTTTCTTTATTTTAATTTCTTGTTCGAATTTCTATCATATTAGGTTTGTGTTTTTCTTTTATTTCAGATAAAAAAAATTGTTTATTTTATTTTATTTTATTTATTTCCGCATAATTTTCTTTTGTTTATTTTATTTTTGGTTTAATTTTTAGAATAGCAATTTTCTTATTAGAATTTATTTTGTTAGATGTTAATCTTTTTATCATAATTAATTCTTTTAAGTTCTGTTTATTATAATTATTTGTTGCCTTATTTAATTCTTTTTTAGTTATTTAATTGAATAATTAATCGTTAAATATAAAGTTGTTTAAATTTTCAATTTTGAATTTAAATTTAAATTTTAATTCGAATCTAAATTTGAATTTCAAATTTCAAAACTTAAATTTGAAATTTCGAATTTAAAAAAATATATAATAAATAAATAAAAATAATAATAAAAAAAATGAATATTTTAAAAGTTTTGCATTTGCATCCCAACATTTAGGGTTTTCATATTCTAGAGCATGTAAATAAAAATAATAATAATAAAAAAAATGAATATTTTAAAAGTTTTGCATTTGCATCCCAACATTTAGGGTTTCATATTCTAGAGCATGCATCATATAGGTTTATTTAATTGTTAAATTATAATTGCTATTTGTGAATGTGTTAGGATTTCTTTCTTTTTATCATTTTAATTGTTTCTCTTGCTTAGTTTATTTTATTCTTTTATGTTATATTGTTGAATTGCATATTAGAAATTCTTGTTCATGCATTGTAATTAGTTGCATTTGTTTTGTTTATTTTTCTTCTCCGTTAATCCATTTTAAGCGCATTCAACTTAAATAAGATAAGGTGGGGATTTCATCACCCTTCCTTGGCCCAAAAACCACCACCTTTCACATGCGGTTCACTCTAAACTCTAATTTAAAATTTGGATAGCAAGATCCTTTAGGAAAGCCTCACATTTGGTTCAAAGGTGTGCTGAATTTTAGGAAAGCTTGTAATTACTTTCCATAATTGGTGGTTGGCGTCTAAGGAAAGAGGTTAAACAGCTATGCCTAAGTAGGTTTTGTGGTTACTTAATTAGGTCCTTGCGAGAGCAAGGGGAGCCTCCCACATCCCCACCTCTTACCTGGCTAACCAAGGGAAGTGGTGTAATTCCAAGTGAACCTAAAAGGATTCACATTGGTTGAACCACTAGTTTAGGAAACCCTAGGTCATCCCCTAGGTCGTGTGCTTGATTTACTTGCATTTTTTAAATTTAAAAGTTCAAATTTGAATTTAAATTTTAAAATCTGAATTTGAATTTAAATTTCAAAAATTTAAATTTTGAATTAAAAAAAAGATAGAAAATTAAAATAATAAATATAAAAATATATAAAAAGATTAAAAAAAAAAAATAAAAACATAAAAAGGGGAGAAGTTTAAAAATTTGAGTTTAAATTTCAAAATCAAAATTTGAAATTAAAATTCAAAATTTGAATTTTAAATTTCAAAAAAAAAGAAGAAGAAGAAAAAGGGGGTTAAAACAAAATGAATTCAATGGTCGGAGTTTGTGGAATGAGAAACTACTTCCAACCTGAACCACAGATGGATTGGAATTGATGTGGCGTAATCCGGCTGCTCCCCCCTGCTGGATACGATATGGCTGTCAGCAACGACGAGAACTAGGGTTCCTGAAAGAGATGAGTCAGAGACCCCGGGGTGGCTCACCCGGCAGGGATACTCCGATGGCTAAGTTAGAACACAATGGTAGTAGAGAGATTGAAGATGATAACAGTGAGAGAGCTAGAGAGCGAAGATTACACACACAACAATAAAAATAGAACGTACCCTTGCCCCTAGGGGGATAGAGTCTTTATATACTAGAGTCCATGCGGGTTGGTGGAACGGTTACTGGATCCCTATTGTGA
Organism: Nelumbo nucifera; assembly: GCF_055504915.1. Taxonomy (NCBI): domain Eukaryota; kingdom Viridiplantae; phylum Streptophyta; class Magnoliopsida; order Proteales; family Nelumbonaceae; genus Nelumbo; species Nelumbo nucifera. The sequence continues at coordinate 110,816,115 of NC_142649.1, read as the reverse complement.
TGGAACTTGCTTGCGTGTTAGGTGGGTGAAATGCTGTCAAACGGTAAGACTGTCTCTTCCCGTCAGAACCGGGGAGTTGGTAAACTAATGTAACCGTTACAAAGTACGGTCCTGTGGGATACAGAGTACGGAGGTGTGCTCCTCGAGGTTGCCATGTGGAGGTCTGAACGGTAGACGAGCTGATTGGTAGCGAGCTTCTCGAGCTCGTGCTCCTTAGGTCCGCCTTGACACAAATGCCGAAGTGCCCTTGGACCGAGGTGATTCATCTGCCTGGCTCGATCTGGTACCGGGACATCTTAGCCCGAAGTGATTTTAGTTCGGGGTACTAGCGTACCCCAACTCGCTTTGTAGCGAGCTGATTTATGCTGATTTGTCACCCGTGTTGAGTCATGTCCACGTGCCGATCTGATTACGTCGAGTTGTTGCTTATGCTGAGTCACATCCACGTGTCTCCCTTTCACGAGGTCGGGCCAAATTCTCCTCCATTAGGAACCATGTGTCTCGACAACTAGACAAGATTAATGGGATGGCCTACAGAATTGACCAAGTCTTGCATATTGTCAACAAAGTGGCCTATACCCAACCTTGTCATCCTATCCATCATGTTCCATCTGTGCAAGCCCAGCCCATCATGTTAGCCAGTGCCCTACGGTATGCTCATGTCAACCAGTCAATCCAAACCAAGGACATGTGGCCAATAGATTTTTCCAATCTAATGCTAACCCATTCTTTAGTCCATATAACCCTGGGTGGGAAAATCAGCCCAACTTCACTTATAGGGCCCAAGCCCAAGAAACCCCTCTGCCAGATGTGCACTCTTAATGGTCTGAAGCCCAGACCCACTGGGAGTACAAAGATTACCCTAGGACTCAACCGGTTCAACCATGTCAAACCTATACACAGTCCCAACAGTACCACTCATCAAACTCCATGGCCCAGCAATTTCAGAGGCTACAAGGGCAGAGCCAATTCCAGTAGATGTATCCTAGGAAGCAACTAGCCCAACCTTATCAGGCTTACCCACAACCTCCTCAGACCTGTACAGTCGATGGCCAATTCATGCAGCTGATCCTAAATTAGTAGCAATCCATCGATAGATTAGAGAGCCAAATAGGACAACTAGCTGAAGCCAAGAAGAGGAGAGAAGTAGGGCAACTACCAAGTCAACCGGTTGTGAATCCTAGAAATCAGCCACCGAGTTTTCCTCCTCAACAAATTCAACCACTTCCTAAGAACCTTCAGCTTGAAAATACCAAGCCTATTACAACCTTAAGGAGTGGGAGGATTTTAGAGGACCCATGTGAGAAAAAGAGAGTTAGTGAAAAGGAGCAAGAAGACCTTAAGCTGGGGGGAGAAGAAGAAGGAAAGGAAACTTTAGAAGACAAGCCTTTAGTGAACCAATCTATGGTCCCCTTTCCAACTGCACTCATAGTCGGGCCGATGCAAAAGAACAAAGAGACTCGCAACGAGGAGAGCTGGGAAGTCCATATTAACTTCCCTCTCCTCGACGTGATCCAGCATGTCCTGGCCTATGCCAAGTTCTTAAAAGAGCTGTGTACTCAAACGATGAGAGTTGGTGCAATTCTCCTAAACCAACTTCCTTTAAAATGAAAGACCCTGGTGCTCCTCTCACGAGCCGTGTCATCTCTGGAATCACCTTCGATCGAGCCCTATTGGATCTTGGGGCCAGTAGAAATCTACTTCCGTTCATTTATGATAGGTTCAGGACCGACGAGTTAAAACCTACCCCGATAATTCTGTAACTCGCTGATTGGTCAGTCAAGACTCCTTGAAGTGTTATTGAGGATGTCATTGTCAGGGTAGAGGGTTGTCACTTCCTAATAGATTTTATCATCCCAAATATGACCCCAACCAAGGAATTGAACCATATCCCATAATCTTAAGATGTCTATTTCTAGCAACGGCCAATACACACATCAACTGTAAATCGGGAGAAATGGACTTTTCATTAGGGGTGCAGAAAGTCCGATTAAACGTTTGTAGTGCCTCTAAGTATCCAAACCTAGGGGAAGATGAGTTCAAGGTAGATATAGTGGATGACTTTTTAAATAATCTATTTACCCCTTGGTTAGCCCAGTCTGAGCCTTGTTTTCAACTACTTTTGCTTTTAGGATTTGAGTTATTTTTCTTCTTTTGATTCGAGACCAGGTGGAAGACCTTGAGCCCCTCAAGAAAACCTTATTCATTGTTCCCTTTGGCCCAAATCCTTTTTTGCATCATTCTAGTCATGCCATTAGGGACAATGACATTTAAGTTGGGGGGTGAGGAAAGAGAAAGAGAAAAATTGAAAAAAAATGATGAGAAGCTAAGCCTTTATAAATGTAGAATTAAAATTTCACTGAAAAATTATTAACATTTTTCCATTAAAAGAGATTCCCAAACAGAAAAAGTTGAGGAAACTGATAAAAGAATTTAAAATTTTGTAGAAATTGGTAGCAAGTGATAGGAGTAAAAATTAGACTTATTTGAATATTGTTGAAACCGTTTAGAAATTGGAAAATACTCTCGAGTTTGCCTCTACCAAGATAAGAAGAGAAAGATAGAGAAATTAGAAAAAAATTCTTCAAATTGTTAGAAATAGTGGACTGCACTAAATAGTGTTGCAAAGAAAAAGAGAGAGAGAATAAAAGGTCAATGGATACCCTAGACTTAGTAACCGGGTCTCTTCACCTAAGGCAAGTGTCGAGATTCACGTCAAACGGTGGAAGGTAACAATAGAAATAATTGTGCAAATTAAGTTCAGGGGTAGAAATCCACTGTAAAAAATGATAAGAAGAATACATGTCTGATTTTAAAAATCAATCTCAGCTTATTAAGACAAACTGCAAATAGAAGGGTAAATAAGATTTTTAAGCCAAGTTTTTGTAATATTCAAAGTAAGATAGTTTTACCCCTTAAGCCCAATACCGATCTATACAGAGATTGAGAATGCTGGAATCAAGATACTTGACTAATTCTATTAGGGATGATCTTGAGATGGGAAGGATCTCTATGATCAGTGTAATTTTAAGGCCGCATTGCTAAGGGACTAGTAATGGTTATGTTGGGGGTGTGATAACTCTGCATTTTGATGTCTTAAGGGCATTATTTCAAGGGTATTTTCGGCCTTTCAATAGTCAAAGCATGCCCTTTTCTTAGTTAAATTCAATGTTGTGACCTCTGAGGGGTTCTATACAAATTTTGTGAAAATTTGAGGAAGTTAGACGACTGAAATGCAGTTTTTGGGAAGTTGGTGTGAAGTTCAGCTGAGAGAGGGGGTGTTTTTGTGAAAAACTGAGAACAGGAGGGCGCCTCTTATCTACTAAACTCAGTTTGGCGCCCCTCGTACTGTATTAGCATGCTCCCCTCTCCTTAGCAAACCCTAGGAAGCCTTTTAACCAATTCTTTTCCTCCTTAGCAAACCTAAGCCGCCCCCAACTGTTTAATCTCTACCCTCCACTCTTAATCTCCACCACTCATTCTAGGTCACTCTTTTTGTAGCTTTTAAACCCTAGGGCACCACCTAACTGCTAATCCTCACCATTCAGCCCCTAACCACTAGATATCAGCCCTCAATTCCATCTTTTATCTCAGCCACCCACTCTAGGGAACCACCCACATCTTTTAATCTCCACCTTTCAACCCTAGGCGCCTCAATCTCTTCCATTCATTTCTAGGCACCCAAATCTCAGCCCTACGTAATATTGGGTGCCATCTCCTTTTCTTCTCAGCCCTAGGATCACCTCAAAACCATCCTAACCCTTCATTAGAAACCCTAGGGCGCCCTTATCTTTGCTAAAACCCAACTTCCGCCCCCTTCTTTCTCTCTAATCCCAATTGTATCCACCCTTCTCTATAAAAATGACCCAAGAGCTCCTAAGAAAGGGTTGGATTCTGCCCCCAGGTAAGACACATGGTTGATCTTGAGAGGTTCAAGGGTAGAGGAAGAGGAGGATGCCCAGGTGTTCTTGCTTGTAGTTCGCCAACACCACTACTAACACCTCTGGATTTGGATCCCAACCATTAGTCTTTGATTTTATTTTTGTTATTTTAATTCTAGTTTCGTTATTTCATTTCTACAATTTTTTTTCATTCTATTTGATCTTCATTTTCTTTTCTGTAGATCTGTATTTCAGCCAGGTAAGACGGAAGGCCTAGCTCGAAAAGTTCGAGTCGAAGGAGAGATCCAGAGATTGCTACCTCTAATCGGATTACAGACATTTTAATTAGTTTCTTTTATTTAATTATTGCTGTATTTATTTATTTATTTTTCTGCACTTTTAATTTCTGCAATGTTTGAATGCTATCTTATTTAGTTTAATTAATCAATTTTTATATTTCTGCACTTCCATCTTCCATCTTGTGTTCTCTTGTCCGGATTTGAGTACGTATTAATTTTTCCCCCGCTTCCCTGTGGATACGACCCGTTCTCATCATTTTACCGCGTTTGTAATTGTTTGAGAATCGAAAAAATTTTATAAATATTAAACTGGTGTTCCGAAGTGCTTAACGACACGCTTCCGGACACACCAAGTTTTTGGCACCGTTGTTGGGGAAGCACAGAGAAATTTTTATTTACTTTGTCCGGATTTGTTTTATTATTTTTTTCATTTTTGTTTGATTACTTGATCCGTTATCTCAATTTAATTCTTATTTCTCTTTGATTTTACAGGACGTAATAGCGAAAAGTGAGGTATCGGAGTATTATGGGACTGCAGAAGAGAAAAAAGAAAAGATTAATTGCATTACGTTTTAGGTATAGTCATCCTATTTTATTTTTGGTTTTTTAATTTTTATTTTCGAATTCTTTTTTAGTAGAATAGTGATTTTCGAAGGTAATTCTAGAGATGATTCTAAAGACAGTCACAGTCTTGATAAATAAATAAAAAAGGAGACGAGAAACGAGGAAGTGAAGAGTCAATAACGTCACTTTTGTCTTAGACTTGATGGTTGCTAAACAAGTCAATGGCATCAGTTTATCCAGCAAAGAAGAGAAGCAAGAAGTTGGGAGAGGATACCTGATCTCTACAACGAGTGACTGTTACGGGAAGGATTGATGTCAGTCCACTATACAAGGATGCCTAGTGTTGAGAGGTGCGACAGAAGTTGGGAGCTGTGCTTAAAGCATGGTGCGGCAGCCTCATTACATTATATGAAGTTTCTACAAAGTCAAAAAGGGCAGCTGTTAAAAAGAATAATAATCATAAAAAAAAAAACTAAATAGAAAGTGAATCTCCCCTTTCCGTATTTTGTAATTGGGTGGTTCAGTGAGAGGTGCAATTGCTAATTACAATAGCAACCACTGACTTGGGGCATTTGTTGATAAAAAAAAAAAATGAAAGGGAGACGAGCCAATTTGGAGCAATTGGGCCCACTGAAAAGAATTGGCCCAAGAAAGAGTTAAGCACATGGGCTTAAACTCCAAATTTTTATTGCAGTAGTTAAGGAAAAAAAAAAAGTGAAGTCCTAAATTCAAACCTGCCATTCAAAGGGCAGATCTCCTAAATCTTAAAGAATCCTATTTAAAAAGGAAATTATACAAGAAGGCTTGATGGATTAAGCCAAAGTTGGGAAGTCAAGTTCGGCCAAAAAAAAGAAGTTTGGGGAATTGTATGGATCCAATTCCTCTTTGCCAAGTGGCATTGGTCTTTAAATAGGAAGGAGGATAAATCCAATTCATTTCCTAATTAACTTCTAATTAGAATCATAAATTTATCACAAGAGAGATTGATTATTCGGCTAAGTTTGGAAGTACAAATAAAGTAAAAGTTGCATAGGCCCAACCCCTTTTTGCCAAGTGGCATGTGTCTTTAAATGGGAGGGGGGCAAATCCAATTCCTTTCTTAATAGGTCTTTAAATTAAACCACAAATTAAAATCTTGTGGGTCCCCTAAATTAAATGCTTGATTCTCAATCAAATCTGAATTGGACAAGGTCTTTCACTATAAAAGGGGATGGGGGGTCTACTTGTTTGGATGGTTTTTCTCCAATTCGGCTCCCCCCTTTCAACCACCACTTCCGTTCATCTCCGACCGTTTCCGTCTGTCTCTGACCGCTTCCTTTGCTTTTGAAAACGAAAGAAGAAAAAAGAAAGACTCTAACTCTTCAATTGCCGACGCACCTAAATTGCTATAACATCAACCCGTGAAGTTCCGATCTTCAAACTCCCGTGATCCAAAAGACTTCCGCCAATTCTACAAGCGAAGACATTACTTTCGGTTGTTCACGTTCTAATTATTGATTGAGCGTGAGTAAATCTTTGTTAACACAAGGTTGGGCGTTACTTGCTTTTCATAATTATAAGTTCTAGTCGCGGTTTTGGCTTTCGTCCAAGACAAGAGAATCAGAGAGTTTAATTTGCAAAAAAAAAGAGAGTTTATATCCCATTTAAATTTCTGAAAAAAAGTTAAATTCCTTTAAATTTATCCGCATTAATTTTTGTGCTCCAAATTTATCACAAAATTTGTATTTACAGAAGGTCTTGATTTGGTTTGAAGGACAACATTTTTATGTTGGATGGCATAATAGCCAACTCGAGATGTTCAATTTGGTTGCCAAAATGTTGTGTAAATTTTACTATAAATAAATCAAACCGACCTGTAAACAGCCTTAATTTAAATTCAATAAAAATACGATAGATTTGTAAAATAAAGATTTGAATTGAATTCGATAATTTTATTGGATATCCCACACAAAATCGATTTAAATTCAATTCCAATGAAACCTTAAAAATGAAAAAATTTCTGAAAATACCTGACGACCAACATTGGACATCCAATTACCTGATCTAAAATTACTTTAACAAAAAAAAAAAGAAATGCCAAATATGAAAGCAAACAAAGAAAAGAAAAAAAAGATGGAGATTGAGAGAGGGGAGGTGGGGAGAAAATGGAATGGAAGAATGATAACGACATTAACTTTTTTATGTCAGACCGATCATGTGTGAGCTGAGAGATTGGCTTCAGTGCTTATACCGTTTGTACAGCCTTTTACAACTGTGCATAGAAAATACCTTCATACTACAAGGGTCCAGGACCAAATCCTCTTTCAACCTGAAAATCGAGAAAAAAAGTGTGAGCTGAAAAAAATTGAACCATAATTTCAGGGGTCAGACACCGCAAAACCAAAACTAACGCCTGGTGTGATCCGTCGGAGACCTTTGGCTCAAGATGAGAACATTCAATATATTAGGTGTTTGTATCAGTGCTGGGAACATTAATTGCATTGTTTTAATCACCATTTTTTTTGTTTGGAAACGGTGCTACCATATTGATGTTTTTTGAAAAAATAATATTGGTTTTGTTTGGTATCAGTGCTGGTAGTAACGTTTTTAACATTGATCTATATTATTCAACGTTCAAGATGATGTCACATCATTGCACTGTTGACAGCAATACGCCATTTTCTCGATAAACATTGAATTTAGCATTGCTCCAGACTACACTTTTCTGATTTCCAAGCCATGATATGGATTAATGAACCTACAATTTATTTATATTTTATGAGGTTTTTGCATGAAATTTTATGCCGGTTTAATTAAATTTTGCCCTATTTTTATCTTAATTGCAATAAAGAATTCAGGGGCAGCCAACTCAAGAAAAAGAAGGCAAAAGCAAGAAAAGAAAACCCAAAATTTATCAAATTCAGCCCAGCCCAGCCTTGAGAGCAAGGGAGTTTCATTCGGCCCAAGTAGTGCAAGCTAACTCTAAAAAACCCAAGGGAAGAAGCCTGGCAAGAAGGAAATTTCGGCCCAACCCATTTTCAGCCCAAAGAACAACCTAGAGTGCAGCCTACATGTGCTCAAAAGCAAACTAAATTGCAGCCCAAATAGCAACCCAAAGGGAGCTAGGGGCGGCAACTCCTAAAAGTTTCTTGAAGAGAAGGAGGGAGCACTCTAGAACGTTCATGAGGGGTGTAATACACCCAATTCTAGAGACTTCAAGAAGAAACAAGAGCTTCCTTGAAAGCCTATATAAGGAGGCCTCTAGAGGGAGAAAAATGGTCCAACATCTGATTTCAAACTCTCCTTGAGCTCTTGTTCTAAGAGAGAAGAAGAGAGAGAGATAGGCGCAAGAGAGGAGAAGAGAGGAGGAACAAGCAGCTTCAAGAGAAGAAGAAGCTGAATTCGAAGAGGCAGAAAGCAATTGGAGATCAACGTTTCATCCTCACTTGATTTCTACACAAATTGGTAATCGAATTCAGCTAAGATTTATGTAATTTCTCTATCAATTTTTCCTTTCTTGTTGTAATCAAAGCATGTATTATGCAAATTCAATTCTGTAATTTGTTTTCTAAGTTCATTCGAGTAAAGTAGATTCAATCTTGAAGTTTCTTGTTTGGAATATCAATTGTGGTTTGTTGGCCGAACTGCTATTCTGAAATCTCAGATCTGAAATTTCAGATAATGAATTTACAAGGTATGAATTGCTATTTTCCAATCTCAGATCTGTAAATTCAGATCATGAAATAGTGAGATCCGAACTGCCATTCTATAAAATCAGATCTGTGATTTTAGATCATGAACTTGTAATACCTGAATTACTTGAGAAAGAATTCAGGTAGCTTTAATTCAGTCTGGCCGAATTGTTCCTCTTTCTTGGAATAACTAGAGTGCTTGAAAAAGACTCTAAGATTTCAGATCTGCCAATCAAGAGCCGAATTGAGTGCAATGTTAGAGATAACTTGCACAATTCGGTTGGTGTTCATTCAGCTGAGTTGATGATCATCCAGCTGAATGAAGCCCTAGAATTGGTAGATCTGAATGCATGCATGGTGATTAGATCCTTGATAGAGATATAAGGACCATCACTCATGCATAGTTTGAACATGCGCTCGAGAGAGGCTGTTCATTGCTTTGGAATTTCACCAAACCAAGGCTGAATCCTATTCTACTCGAATTGCTTAGAAAACTAGTTGCTGAATTTATTTTTCTATGCATCTTTAGCTTGTCTCCTCACTTGCATACAAGGTGTTTGGTCCAATGTGTTAGAAATAACTTTGTAGTTAGAATTTCAGATTTTCATTAGTTTTACATTTCGGCTGATCAGATAACAGTAGACTGATTTATTACTAGCAGTTGCTACATAAGTCCTCGTGGGAATGATACTCTACTCACTACTCTATTACTTGAGCGGCTAGTGCACTTGCTAGTGTCACAATGAGCCACACATCAAGTTTTTGGCACCGTTGCCAGGGACTTATTGTAGCAATATTAGGAATAATTAGCCACTGTTAATCTAATTTTCAATTCGGTGCATTATAGTTCAGATTAGTATGCATGAAACTCCATTGCTGATCTAGTTAGTTCTCTTTCCTATTAATGATCTACTTCATCTTTGATTTCTGATTTAGTCTCAGTAGTAAAGCTGCATTCTAGTTTGCATATTTGATAAAAAGGGTGTGGTTCAGATCTGTATACATTACTTTTCATTGTTGAAATTAGAATTCAGATTTGAATACCCAGAAAAAAAATATACATAGCTGTTCTAATTCAGTAGTATAGCTGGTAGATGTAGTTCTTCAGATCTGCACACACTCACATTACTGATTTAGGTAATCTTTTCTTTTTGTTCTACACTAGTTAATCTGAATTCTCTTTCCTTTTTAGTAGGATTCAGATCTGTATTTTCTGATATCTGTAGTATAATTCAGATCTGAATTTTCCTATTACTATTAATTTGATTTTTAGCTCTGCATACATTGCTGATTTTTAATTCTGCATCTTAGAATTCAGATTTGAATGCAGTAGCTTTCATTACTGATGAAGATGGTCTTCTTTCCTATTGATGAATTGCTTCATATTTGGTTTCTGTTTTTGTTCAGTAGTATAGTTGTATTACTTCTTTGTCTTCTATTTCATCTCAAAAGAAAAGAAAAAAAAAGAAAATTATCAATATATGGCTGAATGATGCATAGGCGGCTAGTACAGTTCTGATTGCATTAACTATGATTTATAGAATTTAGACCTGAACTTATTGCGATAATTGCTTGCATATTTTGTGGTTCAGATCTGATCTCACTGCTTATCACTTTTGCAATCAGATTTGAACACTTAATGAAGCATTTTTGTTTTAACTTGGTGCTTTCAATTCAGAGTTTCAGATCTGAAATCAGACCTGTATTCACCATGATTTCAGATCTGAAACCTACATCAATTCGGAGATTTAGCAGGTCTTATGAGAAGCAAGTTAGAACAGATCTGATATACAAACTTGAAACTTTGCTACCATTCATAACCACTGATTTCGGATCTGTATACACCAATTCTCCTTGCTGAATTTTCACATCAGCCCTGATCACAGTAGATGGCAGCCATGCAAGCTACTGAAATCTAAGATTGTAGATCTGAATGTGTAAATGATTTATACATGTACCCTCATAAATTTCAGATTTGAATGTGTAAAAACCATGCATAGCATCTGTACGCAATAAGGTTAGTGGTGTGAACTTAGATTGCAGATCTGAACTCAGTATAGTTGCTTTACCTTCTGCTCTTTTTGGTCTGCTTTTTCTTATGAAAATAATGAGACTTCAGATTTGATTACCTTACCTATCACTTCTGCAATCAGATCTGAACACAATTGTACTATTCTCAGTGGCTACCGAATTCAGATCTGATCTCAGTAGCAGTCACAACTGTTCTAAGTATCAGTAGTTGGTGTTATTGGTGTTGTCAGTAGCTTCTGAATTGCTATCTCACAATCCTATTTACACTGATTTCAGCTCTGTGTATTGACCTTCAGTAGCACGCAGTAGCCTTTCCATTTGAAGCTCAGACCTGAACACAGTCACTGCTGATCCGCATATGGCTGTCCTCAGTAGCTGCTAAGATTTCAGATCTAATTTCAGATCTATATAGTACTGTTCTCAGTAGCTACTGAGATTTCAGGTCTCAGCAGTTCAGATCTGTGTAATCTCATCATTGATTTCAGCAATGTGAAGAGAAGGAATTTGTAAACTGTTGTTCTACTCTCAGAGGTTACTGATTAAGAATTTGTAAATTGCTACTGAATTCTGTATATTGAATAAGATGTTGGTTCAGATCTGTTTTTAGATAGCTGCATTTATTTATTTTAGGATGTAGGTTTTTGTATTCCAATAATTCACTATACATTTTCAGTTGTAATAAGGTTAGTTATTTATATTCTTTTGTATTATCTTGTTTATTGCCTTAACTTTCACAGTTTCTAACAAGCAGAGTCGAGCTGGAGGAAATCCTCTACGACCCGGAGATTGAAAGAACTCTCTGTGTCCGTCTAAGAGCAGCCAGACAAGTCTAGCAAGAAGCTCAAGAAGCTCAAGAAATAGCTGAACAGAGGACTATGATGGATTATGCCAAACCCACACTCACTGGAGCTGCCTCCAGCATTATCAGGCCCAATATTGCTGCTAACAACTTTGAGATCAAACCAGCCATCATACAAATGATTCAAAACACGGTGCAATTCTGTGGTTTGGCCCACGAAGATCCCAATTTACACATTTCTAACTTTTTAGAAAAATGTGACACCTTCAAACACAATGGAGTAAGTGATGATGCCATTAGGCTGAGGTTATTCCCATTTTCTTTGAAGGATAAAGCCAAAACATGGTTGAATTCATTACCAGCAGGATCAATAGCTACGTGGGATGAAATGACCAGCCTCTTTCTCTCTAAATATTTTTCCCCTTCTAAAACTGCTAAAATGAGGAATGTGTTAGACAGTTTTGTATGCCCTTAGCTTCAATCAGAATGATGTACTTTATGAGTTTATTGTAAATGAATAAAAGTGCATATTTGATTCATGTTCCCTTGGTATGTTTCTGTGTAATACCCGTAATCTGGACACTTAATGAGACTCATGTTAGTTTAGAATGTTCACAGTTAGTGGGTCGGTCTGGGGAGACCTATCCTGACAAGGCTGACACTATGGTGCCACCAAATCGGTTGGGGTGGCCTGTCTCAGCTGCTAGGGTGAGACCCTAGGCACATACAGTGTAGGATTAATTGAATCTTTGAACTGGACCAGATTTCCAGTATTGCCCTGGACCTTGGAGATTGATGGGCAAAACTGGAAAATTACACCCGACCCCTAGACTCGATTATGATACTGCACTAGGTGTCGGATTGTGTTGTCTTTGATATACCAATCAGTAAGATCCTTAGCGGGGGTCAAAACTTGGGTATGTTGGGACAGTCCAAGAATTCATCTGAGTGGGTGATCATAGTGATAGGATCAGCCCCTTTGTCGGACAAAGGTAATGATCGGGGATGCACTCTCACTAATGGAAACCAAGACTACCGGCAGCCGATTTCAACCGTTGAGATTTGTTTTGCAAAGTATATTTTATATGAGATATAAAAGTATATTATGGTTTCTCAAATGTTTGCAAAAAGGTTTTAATTCCCGGGATCCATATAAGTGGAGAGTGCAACACTGTTCCTTGCAGTCGAGGGAGAGGTCCTCTCTTGTCGAGCAGTGTGTGACCATTATGGGCTGAGAGGTTGAGTGTAAGACCATTGAGGATAATACTTGATGGGCTAATCTTGCATCTGCCCACAGTCCCTGGGTGTTACAAGGTGGCTTGGCCCAGGGACCACTTAGGGTAAGTGTTGGGCCCATAGAGCCCATTCGATGGGTTTCAGGGGGTGCACTGTCTTTAACAGTGTATTTGGCCAGGCCTTGTAACAAAGGCTGGGCCGAACCCATGTGGCTGATGTGTAGATCAATGCTTGGGTCCCACGCCTCACAAGGAAGTCCAACTAGGCAGCAGTTAGGAAGGTTAAGTGAGCACATAAGCTTAATGGGCCTAAAGCCCATTTCGAACTGGGCTATTCATTTAGTTAATTAAAGGGGCGAATTCTGAGATGGATTAGCAGATAGGATAGGGTCTTAATCTTATCCACTCAGAGAGTTCAGATCTGAATATGATTCAGATCTAGAAACCTCCTAATGAGATTAGGAGAAAGCTAATCTAATCTGCAGATAAGATAAGGGTTTATCCCTATCACCTGAAGAGAAGTCTTATCCAAATATGATTTGGATAAGCTGCTCCTAATTGGATTAGGAGATAATCCTTTTAGGTTAACAAAAAAAGGAGGGGGCGGCAGCCTTGAGAAGACACACAACATCAGATTTTCTTTAGTGCGGAAATCAAGAAGAGAGAATTTTGCACCCTGCGAATACTCTCTTGCCGCCTCCTTGTTCTTGCCGCTCTATTTGCCAGTTCGATCTCCAGTTGTGGGAGAAGTCAAGATTGGATCTTGACATCTGTTCTTTGAGAAAGGATTGAAAGGAAGTTGTGCTCACGTACCATCCTGCTGATTCTTGCAAAGGACAGAGTTCTTGGAGAAGAACACTACTAATTCTGCTCCATCCTGCACTGCGCCATCTTCAGTGGGAGCAGTTTTTGGATCCTTCCTTGGGCGTGAACATCTCCATTGGGAGATACTACTTCTCCATATCAGGTATAATTCTCCCCTACTCCTTTTGGTTCAGATCTGATTCAGTTTAAGGTTCAAGAATGATCCTTGAAAATATGATTTTCTAAATAGGGAATGCGATTCCCAGTTGAAGGGAGAGAAATTTTTTTTTGAAATTCGCCCCTTATTCCGCAATCTTTGGGCGTCCATGGGATGGATCTCATCCCTTCAGTGGTATCAGAGCCAGGTTCAAATCTTGAACTAGTTTGTTTCAGATCTGAACCTGCGCAAATGGGTAGAAGGTGTTCTACCCGATTTGCGCAGATATGGGTTTTGGGAAATTTGTTCCCAAACTGAATGGGCGAATAATCTGAAATTAATTTTACATAAATCTGATTATTATTTAAAATTGTTCTTTATGATTTTCTTGATTTATGGGCTGTTCGTACAAGAGGAGATCAAGTTCTTGGTTTGCGTAGGGAACCTGCGATTTTGCAGTTCTTGAATTATTTTGGTCTGTAAATAATTTTTTTTTTTTTATTTCTAGACTCAATGTATAGGTATTCGATCTGATGTAATTGTTAATAGAAATAGGATTTCTATTTATTTTATTTTGGATCGAAGATGGCGGCGCAGAAAAGGAGATTTTGCAGAGAAGGAGATTTCGCAAATGGGGGAATCGCAATCTGCGATTTACAGTTTTTGAAACTGCATTCTGTGATCTAACCTCTGTTTTGCAGGATGGATTGTGCAAATAGCCCTGATTGACTAATTCTTGTTTTTCTTTTATCAGTATTTAATTTCAAATTATTTTCTTGAATTAAAGATTTAATTAAAGATCAAACCCTAGACCCATTTGAACCAAGATTGGTTCAAATAGTTTGAACCGAATCTTGGGTTAAATCAAGGTTGAAAGTCAGCCCTAATTTTCCCACTAATGGGCCTAAGGATTGGTGTTTAATTAAATGGTTAATTCAGCCCAACCTGTAAAGGCCTAGTTTTAAAAGGTTAAAACTGCTAAAAGCCCACTTAACATTTAAAGCTATATGGGCTGAACCATTCGGCCCATATACCTAGATAATATTAATGGTTAATATTATGGGCTTCAAATGGACCTTACAGATGATTAATTGATTGGATCAATTTATCCCTGCATGTGATGTATGGATGTGTGATGTGCTATGTACATGGGCCATAAATACTTGGCCCATGCTCAATCGACAGTGGCTCTTGCGCACACCATGGCTGAATGCACATCATTGCCATGGTGTCCCTTTTGATCAATGGATGACCTCCCTCAGTGGTGGGCCCCACACCTCATCAAGAGGTTACGTGCGGAACCCTAGCTTAGGCCCACCGAAATCTGGCTTTATGAAAGTCAGTGGGAGCCACTTTGGTTTGACCTAAAATAAGAACTAGGGCGTAATTAAGTGTTCCCTCCGGCTAATATGAGTGCATGTGATAGGGAGATTCATATGATGAACTCTCTAAAGGCCTTCCATCATTAGCATGAGGATGGGTCTTTCAGTAATGAGGAAACGCACCAGAAAATGGGCTATCCATTTGCTGTTGGGCTTGTCTGAGTGTTTCATAAGATGATAGGGGCGTCATAGACCGATGTGGGAGGGGCTTCACCAGAAAATGGGAACTCTCTCACGGTACCTTGGCGTTCACGAATATGATGGGTAAGCACTCACTAGACAGAAAGGTTTACCTGAAAACGGCTCTGAACCTTGTCTGACAGAGGCCAAAGGGAAAACTCATATGATGAGTGGATATGATCCTTCACAGAAAGGTGGTGGGGTTATGCAGCTGAAACAATTGGCTCCATGCACCCTACGTGATTTCTCACATTTCCAGAGACAACTCGTAGTCTCTGTCACTGAGAAAGGAGGGAAATCTCAGAGACGAATAAATGGAAATGGATCGTAGATTAAAATCCATATCTATGAAATGAACATGAATCAAATTAGGTTGTGGACTGATGTTTGCTCTTTTATCAGAAAATGGCAAACGTATCATTTGCAAAACTGCTTGATGACAACAAGTTGAAGGGCCCAAACTATGCTGACTGGTACAGGAACCTTATGCTGGTCCTACCTTTTGAAAAGCTGGACAAAGTGGCAAAGAATCCTGCCCCGGAGCGTCCGGGTGATAGGGCTTCTGAGGCCCGAAGGAGAGACTATCAAGAATGGGAAGAGAAAAACTCCCTTGCCCGGTGTTACATCATTGCCTCCTTGGACAACCCGATACAGAGGCAGTTCGATCAGATCGAACTTGCCAATGACATATTGGACAGTCTCAGGACGATGTATCAAGAGCATAATCGTTCTACTCGACAAAAGGTCTTGAAACAGTTCATGACCGCACAAATGTCCAAGGGTCAACAAGTTCATGACCATTGTCTTCGGATGATGGGATACATCAATGAACTGGAGGCTCTTGGATCCGGGCTAGACCTTGCAACTCAGATAGATGCTATCCTTAATTCTTTGCCTCCTTCCTTTAATCCGTTCATCATGAACTATAACATGAACAAGCTGAATGTCAGCTTGCAAGAGCTCAGCAATATGTTGCAAAGAGCTAAAGAACTGATTAGAAAGGATGAGCCTGTAGCCATGCTTGTTGAAGCTAGCAAGACAGGAAAGAGAAAGAGGAAGGCAAAGAAGCCTCAGAAGAAAGCCACTAAGAGCAAGAAGCAGAAGAAAGACAAAGCATCGGATGCCTGTCACTTCTGCAAGAAGACCGGCCACTGGAAAAGAAATTGTCCTGCCTACTTGGAATCCAAGAAAGGTAACTTCAAAACTTGTGTTATAGAAACCAATTTGTTGGTAGCTTCTGCGTCCTGGTGTATTGACTCTGGGGCTTCAACTCATGCATGTAACTCACTGCAGGGGTTCAAGGTAAGCAGAAGGCTAAGTGAAGGAGAAGTCACACTCTACTTGGGAACTACTGCAACTGTTGCAGCCGCGGCCATAGGAACCGTGGAGTTATTTTTTAGAGAATGAATAATTGTACTGAAAGATTGTCTTTATGTACAAAATTTAAGGAGAAATTTGATTTCTGTCTCAAAACTGTGTGCAGATGATTATTCTGTCTTTTTAGTAATACGATTACTATTAAAAGAAACAACATATTCATTGCATACGGGAAACTGGAGAATGGTCTCTATGTTCTACATCCTTTTCTAGAAACTAACATAACCGAAACTATGTCGACTGAAATCCCCAAGAAGAGAGCCCGTGATACAGTTAATCCCACGTGTCTGTGGCATTACCGACTTAGCCACCTCGGTGTTGACCGAATCACAAGATTGGTAAAGGATGGTCCTTTGGATTTTCTAATTTTGGAAGATCTTCCCACTTGTGAGCCTTGCCTACAAGGCAAGATGACGAAACGACCATTTAACGGTAAGCCTGAAAGATGTACAGGAACACTTGACCTAATATATACTGATGTATGTGGTCCCCCGAGTGTTAGGACACGAAATCAACACGTGTATTTCATCACCTTCACAGATGATTTTTCAAGATATGGTTACGTGTACCTAATGAGACACAAGTCTGAATCCTTTGAAAAGTTCAAAGAGTTTAGACAAGAGGTCGAAAAACAGTTAGGGAGAGAAATTAAAGCCCTTCGATCAGATCGAGGTGGCGAGTATCTCTCTGACGAATTCAGGGACTACTTAAAGGACAATGGGATAGTATCACAGTTAGCTCCTCCTGCTACCCCACAACTTAACGGTGTTTCAGAGAGGAGGAATAGGATCTTATTGGATATGGTCCGGTCGCTTCTCATACACTCAGAGTTACCCACATCCTTTTGGGGTTACGCATTAGAGACTGCGATTTATGTGCTGAATCGGGTTCCAACCAAATCGGTTCCGAATACTCCATATTAACTTTGGACCGGAAAGAAACCAAGTATCAGACACTTGAAGATTTCGGGTTGTCCAGCACGCGTTAAAAGAACGAGTGCATACAAGTTGGAATCCAAGACCAGCCGTTGCCTATTTATAGGCTACCCAAAAGGCTTTGTAGGTTACCTATTCTATGACCCAAGTGAGCAGAAAGTGTTCTGCAATCGAAATGCACAATTCTTGGAAACACCTGGACACTCATCGTCAAGAAGTAGTTCTTGATGAGGAGAACTCAGGAGCAGTGGGAGATGTCCCACAAGTTCCAAGTAGTGACCAACCTAGAAGATCCACTCGGGTATCCAGGCCACCAGTCCGTTATGGTTATGACCAGGATAGTTACTTGGTGGAAACCTCGACTAGTGAGGAGGATCCCGTGACTTACGCGGAAGCTATGTTGGACATAGATTCCCAGAAGTGGGTGGAGGCCCTGAGAGCAGAGATGGACTCAATGGAGACCAATGGAGTCTGGACTCTAGTAGATCCGCCCTCCGGGGTAAAGGCAATCGGTTGCAAATGGATTTACAAGAGGAAGAAGGGCCCCGATGGTAAGGTTGAGACCTTCAAGGCTCGTCTGGTGGCGAAAGGGTACACTCAGAAAGAGGGCATCGATTATGAGGAAACCTTTTCGCCTGTGGCCATGCTTAAATCCATTAGGATCCTGCTAGCTGTAGCAGCATACCATGATTATGAGATTTAGCAGATGGATGTCAAAACTACATTCCTGAATGGAGATCTTACTGAAGATATCTATATGCAGCAGCCGCAAGGCTTTATTGCTGCAGGATAGGAAAACATGGTATGTAAACTTAACAGATCCATTTATGGACTTAAGCAAGCTTCTAGAAGTTGGAACATCCGTTTTAATTCTGCTGTCAAATCGTTTGACTTTGAGCAGAATCCGGATGAACCCTATGTCTACAAGAAGTACAGTGGAGATAAGGTTACGTTCTTGGTTCTGTATGTTGATGACATTCTACTCATTGGGAATGATGTAGGAATGTTAACTACGGAGAAAGTATGGCTATCACAACAATTCTCCATGAAAGATCTTGGAGAACCCTCCTATATACTAGGTCTTCGACTCTATAGAGATAGATCGAAGCGGATAATAGGATTATCCCAATCTACTTACATTGACAAAATAGTCAAGAGATATAGCATGGAAAACTCTAAGAAAGAAAATGTTCCTTTCAGGCACGGAGTCACTCTCTCCAAGAAGATGTCTCCCAAGACTTCTGAGGAGATTGATGGCATGAAAGACAATCCTTATGCCTCAGCCGTAGGGAGCATCATGTATGCCATGCTGTGTACTCGTCCTGACATAGCTCAGGTAGTGAGTGTAGTACGCAGATTTCAGGCCAACCCAAGGCAGGACAAAAGAGTTTTGTCTAGTATTCGATGGTAGCTCACTACAGATCCAAGGGTATACAGATGCCGATTTCCAGTCAGACCCAGATGATAGAAAGTCTACATCTGGATATGTTTTCACGATAGGATCGTGTGCTGGTTGCTGGAAAAGCAGCAAACAGGGGTCCACAGCAGACTCCACAACCGTGGCTGAGTACATTGCCGCAAGTGAGGCTGCCAAAGAAGCCGTGTGGATGAAGAAGTCCGTTCACGAGTTGGGAGTAGTTCTGTCCAGCACATCACCCATCCCATTGTTGTGTGACAACAGCCATTGCTCAGTCTATGGAGCCACAAGCCCACTCGAAGTCGAAGCACATCGAGAGGAAGTACCACGTACTGCTGGGAGATTGTTGGTAGAGGGGACGTCCTGATTCAGAAGGTAGCGTCAGCGGAAAATGTAGCAGACCCATTGACAAAGCCACTATCACAGAAAGTGTTTGAGAAACACGTGGAAAGCATGAGACTCCGGCTAGTACCTAATTGGACCTAAGTGCAAGTGGGAGCTGTTAGACAGTTTTGTATGCCCTTAGCTTCAATCAAAATGATGTACTTTATGAGTTTATTGTAAATGAATAAAAGTGCATATTTGATTCATGTTCCCTTGGTATGTTTCTGTGTAATACCCTTAAACTGGACACTTAATGAGACTCGTGTTAGTTTAGAATGTTCACAACTAGTGGGTCGGTCTGGGGAGACCTATCCTGACAAGGCTGACACTGTGGTGCCACCAAATCGGTTGGGGTGGCCTGTCTCAGCTGCCAGGGTGAGACCCTAGGCACATACAGTGTAGGATTAATTGAATCTTTAAACTGGACCAGATTTCCAATATTGCCCTGGACCTTGGCGATTGATGGGCAAAACTGGAAAGTTACACCCGACCCCTAGACTCGATTATGATACTGCACTAGGTGTCGGATTGGGCTGTCTTTGATATACCAATCAGTGAGATCCTTAGCGGGGGTCAAAACCTGGGTATGTTGGGACAGTCCGAGAATTCATCTGAGTGGGTGATCATAATGACAGGATCAGCCCCTTTGTCGGACAAAATTAATGATCGGGGATGCACTCTCACTGATGGAAACCATGACTGCCGGCAGCCGATTTCAACCATTGAGATTTGTTTTGCAAAGTATATTTTATATGAGATATAAAAGTATATTATGGCTTCTCAAATGTTTGCAAAAAGGATTTAATTCCCGGGATCCATATAATTGGAGAGTGCAGCACTGTTCCTTGCAACCGAGGGACCACTTAGGGTAAGTGTAAGACCATTGAGGATAATACCTGATGGGCTAATCTTGCATCTGCCCATAGTCCCTGGGTGTTACAAGGTGGCTTGGCCCAGGGACCACTTAGGGTAAGTGTTGGGCCCATAGAGCCCATTCGATGGGTTTCAGGGGGTGCACTGTCTTTAACAGTGTATTTGGCCTAGCCTTGTAACAAAGGCTAGGCTGAACCCATGTGGCTGATGTGTAGATCAATGCTTGGGTCCGACGCCATACAAGGAAGCCCAACTAGGCAGCAGTTAGGAAGGTTAAGTGAGCACATAAGCTTAATGGGCCTAAAGCCCATTTCGAACTGGGCTATTCATTTAGTTAATTAAAGGGGCGAATTCTGAGATGGATTAGCAGATAGGATAGGGTCTTAATCTTATCCACTCAGAGAGTTCAGATCTGAATATGATTCAGATCTAGAAACCTCCTAATGAGATTAGGAGAAAGCTAATCTAATCTGCAGATAAGATAAGGGTTTATCCCTATCACCTGAAGAGAAGTCTTATCCAAATCAGCTCCTAATTGGATTAGGAGCTAATCCTTTTAGGTTAACAAAAAAAGACGAAGGGGGCGGCAACCTTGAGAAGACACACAACATCAGATTTTCTTTAGTGCTGAAATCAAGAAGAGAGAATTCTGCACCCTGCGAATACTCTCTTGCCACCTCCTTGTTCTTGCCGCCCTGTTTGCCAGTTCGATCTCCAGTTGTGGGAGAAGTTAAGATTGGATCTTGACATCAGTTCTTTGAGAAAGGATTGAAAAGAAGCTGTGTTCACGTACCATCCTGTTGATTCTTGCGAAGGACAAAGTTCTTGGAGAAGAAACACTGCTGATTCTGCTCCATCCTGCACTGCACCATCTTCAGTGGGAGCAGTTTTTGGATCCTTCCTTGGGCGTGAACACCTCCGTTGGGAGATACTACTTCTCCGTATCAGGTATAATTCTCCCCTACTCCTTTTGGTTTAGATCTGATTCAGTTTAAGGTTCAAGAATGATCCTTGAAAATATGATTTTCTAAATAGGGAATGCGATTCCCAGTTGAAGGGAGAGAAATTTTTTTTTGAAATTCGCCCCTTATTCCGCAATCTTTGGGCGTCCATGGGATGGATCTCTCATCCCTTCAGAATGACATCACTACTTTTTTCCAGCAAGAGGGGGAATCTTTATACGAGTCCTGGGAACGATACAAGGAGTTGCTAAGGAGAGTTCCTCACCATGGCCTCCCCATTTGACTACAAGTGCAGACTTTCTATAATGGTCTTATTGACTCAAATAAGACCATACTAGATGCTGCAGCCAGAGGATCCATAAATAATAAAACTCCTGAGGTTGCCCATGCACTTATTGAGGAAATGGCAGTCAACAACTATCAATGGCATTCTGAAAGGACTCAAACTAGGAAGCAGCAAAGCCTGCATAATGTTGATACTTATACAGCACTATCTGCACAAATAGGAGCACTTAGTAAGAAAATTGATGAAATGCAGATAGCTGCCATGCATGTACAGCCTCTTACTTGTGAATTGTGTTGGGAAGGCCACATCAGCACTGACTGCCAAGTTGGCAATTAGTTCAGGCCATCTACTGAACAAGTCAACTATGTCAGTAATTTGTCAAGGTAGCAGGGTTACCAAAGTCACCATACCTTTCACCCAGGATGGAGGGGACATTCAAATCATTCCTGGCCAAGTCAACATACTTCAAAGCCTTTCCACTAGACTTATAATCAGCCCTAACCAAAGTCCAATTTGGAGGAACTGATGACAAAATTTATAACAAGTGCGGAAACCAGGTTCCAGAACCAGGAAGCCTCAATCAAAAACCTAGAAAACCAAGTGGGGCAATTGGCACAATTAATCTCTTCCAGAATGCCAGGAACTCTTCCAAGCAACACTGAAGTGAATCCGTGAGAGCCGGTGCAAGCTATTACCTTAAGAAGTTGAAAAGAGTTGTCCGAGGTAGAAAAGAAGAATTGGGCTGAACCCAAGGCAGAAACAAGTCTTGGAACTGGACAACAGAAGAAGGAACACCCAGAAGCACAACAAGGGATGCACCAGCAGCCACAAGTTCCATTCCCTAACAGGCTGAAGCAACTGAAATTGGAGAAGGAATTTGGTAAGTTTCTTGAAATTTTTAAAAGTTTACACATTAATATTCCTTTTGCTGATGCTTTAGCCCAGTTGCCACACTATGCAAGGTTTTTGAAAGAATTATTGGCAAACAAAAGGAAACTGGGAGATGTGGCTACAGTTGCTTTAAATGAGGAATGTTCTGCTATCCTTCTGAACAAGTTGCCTCAGAAACTTAAAGATCCAGGGAGTTTCACTATTCCTTGTACTATAGGCAGTCTAAAAATTGAAAAAGCTTTATGTGACCTAGGAGCTAGCATCAATTTAATGCCATATTTTATCTTCATGAAATTGGGATTGAATGAACCCCAACCCACTAGAGTGGCATTACAATTGGCTGATAGATCCATTAGACATCCTACGGGGATCATAGAAGATGTTTTAGTTAAAGTTGACAAATTCATTTTTCCAGTTGATTTCATTGTGTTAGACATGCAAGAAGATGTAGAAGTCCCACTAATCTTAGGGAGACCTTTCTTGGCTACTGAGAAAGCAATGATTGATGTCCAACAAGGACAACTCAGCCTTAGGATACAAGATGAGGAGGTTATTTTTAAAATGTTTGATGCTATGAAACATGCACCCTCTAGTGATGATTCTTGTTTTATGATTGATGCCATTGAATTGACAATTGATGAATGCTTCCAGGTAAGTAGATTAGCTGATCCTCTTGAACTATGCCTCCAGCAGGGAAACCTTGAAAAAGGAGAAAATGAAGAATTAAACCTCATGATAGCATACCTAAATGATAAGCCTCAATTCAAGGGAAAGGGGTTTCTCAAGTTAGAGAACTTAGGCAAATTGCTTGGACCATCAGGTAAGCCATCATCCCAAGAACCCCCCACCCTTGAATTGAAGCAATTACCTTCCCATTTAGAGTATGCTTTCCTTGAGGAACCATCAGATCTCCCTGTAATAATTTCCACAGCACTAAATCCCTTACAAAAAGAAAAGTTATTAAGAGTGCTACGAGAACACAAAAATGCTATAGCTTGGAAGGTAGAGGATATCAAAGGCATTAATCCATCAATCTGTACTCACAGAATTTTGATGGAAGAGGACATCAAGCCTTCCGTTCAGCCCCAAAGGCGCCTGAACCCCAACATGAAAGAAGTGGTAAAGGCTGAAATAATTAAGCTGTTAAATGTCGGGATCATTTATCCTATTTCTGACAGTTCTTGGGTAAGCCCTGTGTAAGGTGTGCCCAAAAAAGGGGGTATGACTGTTGTTCCAAATGAGAAAAATGAATTCATCCCTACTAGAACCGTCACTGGATGGCGTGTGTGTATTGACTATAGAAAATTAAATGAAGCCACCTAGAAGGACTATTTCCCTCTCCCATTTATGGACCAAATGTTAGAGAGGCTAGCTGGGCATGAGTATTATTGTTTCTTGGATGGATATTCAGGGTACAACCAGATACCAATTGCACCAAAAGACCAAGAAAAGACCACTTTTACTTGCCCATATGGTACCTTTGCATACCGAATGATGCCCTTTGGATTATGCAATGCCCCAGTAACCTTTCAATGATGTATGATGTCTATGTTTTCTGATATGGTTGAAAATTTTATTGAGATCTTTATGGATGATTTTTTAGTTTTTGGTTCTTCGTTTGATGAATGTTTAAATAATCTGGAACAAGTGCTTACTAGATCCGAAGAAACACATCTTGTGTTGAATTGGGAGAAATGTCATTTTATGGTGCAAGAAGGCATAGTGCTTGGCCACAAGATCTCTCAAAGAGGTATAGAAGTCAACAAGGCCAAGGTGGAGGCAATTGAAAAATTGCCACTCCCAACATCTGTTTGTTCTTTGAGAAGTTTCTTAGGACATGTCGGATTCTATAGGAGGTTTATTAAGGATTTCTCAAAAATTGCCAAGCCATTATCTACCTTGCTTCAGAAAGAAGTGACTTTTGAATTTTCAATTGAATGCCTTCATGCTTTCAACATCTTGAAAGACAAATTAATCCATGCACCTATCATGGTAGCACCCGATTGGACCCTTCCATTTGAATTAATGTGTGATGTGAGTGATTCTGCTATAGGAGCTATTTTAGGACAAAAAATGAACAAACATTTTCAGCCAATTTACTATGCTAGCAGAACCTTGAATGGACCCCAACTCAATTACACCACTACAGAAAAAGAGCTGCTAGCAGTAATATTTGCACTTGACAAGTTTCGTTCATATCTGATATTGTCCAAGGTTGTTGTCTACACAGATCACTCTGCATTAAGGCACTTGCTTACCAAGAAAAACTCGAAACCAAGACTAATCAGGTGGATCCTTTTGTTGCAAGAGTTTGACATTGAGATTAGAGACATGAAGGGTGCTGCAAACCTGGTTGCTGACCATCTCTCCCGGTTGGACAAGATAAGCTCAAAAGAGGAGATAACCAGCAACATTCAAGAAGAATTTCCGGATGAACAACTGTACTCAATACAGGAATACTCATATCCTTGGTATGCTGATTTTGCTAATTATCTAGCTGCACAAGTCCTTCCTCCTAACCTTTCATATCAACAGAAAAAAAAATTCATTTCTGATGTAAAATACTATCTGTGGGAGGAACCCTTTTTGTATAAATTGTGTGCAGATCGGATCATAAGGAGATGTGTCCTCGAGGAGGAGATGGAGTCGGTACTCCAATTTTGCCATGATAAAGAAGCAAGAGGTCATTTTGGAGCTAGTCGCACTGCAGCCAAGGTTTTGCAATCAGGTTTTTATTGGCCCACACTTTTCAAAGATGCCCATAGGTACGTGTCCACATGTGACAAATGCCAAAGATCGGGAAACATTTCCCGACGGAATGAAATGCCCCTTTCCAATATTTTGATTTGTGAAATCTTTGATGTTTGGGGTATAGATTTCATGGGACCTTTCCCGAATTCTTTTGGTAATAAGTACATCCTCGTTGCAGTTGACTATGTATCCAAATGGGTAGAAGCCATGGCTTTACCCAC
Organism: Nelumbo nucifera; assembly: GCF_055504915.1. Taxonomy (NCBI): domain Eukaryota; kingdom Viridiplantae; phylum Streptophyta; class Magnoliopsida; order Proteales; family Nelumbonaceae; genus Nelumbo; species Nelumbo nucifera. The sequence goes on along the minus strand of NC_142649.1, from coordinate 110,791,015 downwards.
AAATGACTCAAGGAGGGTGGTACACTTCCTAAAGAAGCTATTCTCCCGATTTGGCACTCCGCGAGCTATAATTAGTGATAGGGGAACTCACTTCTGCAATAGCCAATTTGAGAGGTTAATGCAGAAATATGGAATTACACATAAATTAGCTACCCCTTATCACCCTCAAACTAGTGGCCAAGTGGAGTTGGCTAACAGATAACTCAAAAGAATTCTGGAAAAGACCATAGCATCTGCCAAAAAAGATTGGTCCATCAAATTAGATGATGCATTGTGGGCATACAAAACTGCATTTAAGACACCCATTGGCATGTCCCCCTACAGATTGGTCTTTGGTAAAGCATGCCATTTACCAGTTGAATTAGAACACAAGGCCTATTGGGCTCTTAAATTCTTAAATTTTGACATTCAGGCCACAGGGGCTAAAAGGCAGTTGCAATTGAATGAATTGGATGTGCCTATGAGAATGCCAAAGTTTATAAAGAAAGAACAAAAAACTGACATGATAAGAACTTGTTGAGATGGGACTTTTATGTAGGCCAACAGGTATTGTTATATAATTCCCATCTCCACTTGTTTCTAGGTAAGCTGAGATCCAAGTGGTCTGGACCCTTTACCATTTCACAGGTTTTTCCCCATGGGGCTATAGAAGTCACCCACCCGGTTTAGGGCACATTTAAAGTAAATGGTCAGCACCTGAAACCATATTTAATGGGCGGTACTGTACCCTCTCCATCCACTGTTTATCTTGATAACCAATAATCCTCTTTGCTTGATCATGAACAGGTTAAGGCATCTCTTTGTCATTTATCCTTTTAGAATATTAGTTAGTAAAATAAAGATCTTTTTCTCAAAATTCCAATTCTTTAAGGACATTGTTCATCCTTTTCTTTTCTTCAATTTGCTCTAGAAAGTGTGATTCCCTAACACTATGAACATTGAGGACAATGTTCATCTTAAGTGTGAGGGAGTGAGTCTGAGAACTAGAATTTGGGGGCTGAAGCCATGCACCTCATTCACCCCAACACACATTTGCAGGCAATGACATATCCAAGTAAACTGGAACCCCCCAAGTTCATTGCTATTTATTAGGTGATTTTTAAGAAGGAATACAATGAGTTGAGGGAGACTGATGTACTTGTTAAGTTTTTATTCTTGTGAATAACTCAGTTTGATATATGTATGAGAAAAGGGGAGCTGAATATATCTTTCAGCATGACTAGCCCTAACTACCTTCATGTGTATGAAAGCACTTGATTTCATTGTTAATGGTCAAGGAAGCTAGTGCACATCTGAATTACTGATACATGAGATTCAACCCAAAATGACTCTGCTATTTTGAGTTGAATAGTAAAACTAGCAACTCAGAACACAAGTCTTTTTATTTACCTCAAGCATGTGACTAGTGTGAAATGGAGCATAAAATGCATTCACACCGAAAAAAAAAAGTGTGTGAGATGGAGCATAAAATGCACTCACACAGAAAAAAGAAAAGGGTGAGATGGAGCATAAAATGCACTCACCCCTAGAAATAAGTAATGATGGTGATAGTTGATGTCCAAGTGGGAATACTAAGTTGAACTCTCATTAAGATAAAGTTATAGATGTGAAACTTAGTGTAATTTGATTATTAACTTTGACAATTAAGGAGCTGAATTATATATTGATTAGGAGTGAAGGCTGGACTTTGATGAAATTCGTATTCTCCTTTCCTTGGATCTTATATATGTTAAATGGTAATTTACAAGAATAAGAGTTGAGCACTTACAACAGTTCCCCGACTACTCAATGCGTTTCTCTCTTAAAAAGTTCACCAGGTAAATAGTGATTTCAAGCTCTGATTTCAACATCTGATTTCAAGCTCTCCTTGACCTCTTGTTCTAAGAGAGAAGAAGAGAGAGAGATAGGCGCTGAAGGAATGAGAGGTCCATCCTATGGACGCCCAAAGATTGCGGAATAAGGGGCGAATTTCAAAAATTTTATCTCTCCCCTTCAGCTGGGAATCGTATTCCCTATTTAGAAAATCATATTTTCAAGGATTAATCTTGAACCATAAACTGAACCAAATCTGAACCAAAAGGAGTGGGAGAGGATTATACCTGATATGGAGAAATATTATCTCCCAATGGAGGTGTTCACGCCCAAGGAAGGATCCAAAATTTGCTCCCACTGAAGATGGCGCAGGGAAGGATGGAGCAGAATCAGCAATGTTCTTCAAAAGAACTTGACCCTTCGCAAAAATCAACTAGACGGCTTGTGAGTACAGCTCCAATCAATATTTTCCCAAAAGATTGAAATCAAGATCCAATCTTGATTGCTCCCAAGAACTGGAGATCGAACTAAAGGAATGGCAATGGCAGGAAGGTGGCCGCAGGAGAGAATTCACAGTATGCAGGAAATCTCTCAATCTCTCTTTCTTTAAGAGAAGAATGCTATTGATGATCTAAAAGGCTGCCGCCCCCTTCCCCTTTTATAATCTCAAAGGGATCAGCTCCTAATCAGATTAGGAGTTGCTAATCCAAATCATATTTGGGTTAGAAGTCCCTTAGTGATAAGGGATAATCCTTATCTTATTTGCAAATCAGATCAGCTGTCTCCTAATCTAATTAGGAGGTTTCCAGATCTAAATCTTATTTAGATCTTGGACTCTCTGAGTGGATAGGGTCTAAGCCCAATCCTTTTAGCTGACCCACTTCAGAATTCGCCCCCTTTAAATGACTGATCAAATCAGCCCAGTTCGAAATGGGCTTAAGGCCCATTAAGGTTATGTACTCAAAAAACCTTCCAAATTGCTGCCCAGTTGGGCTTCCTTGTATGGCGTGGGACTCAAGCATTGATCTACACATCAGCCACATGGGTTCAGCCCAGCCTTTGTTACAAGGCCTAGCCGAATGCACTGCTGAAGACAGTGTACCCCCTAAAACCCATCAAATGTGCTCTATGGGCCCAACACTTACACTAAGTGGTCCCTGGGCCAAGCCACCTTGTAACACCCAGGGACTGTGGGGAGATGCAAGATTAGCCCATCAGGTGTTATCCTCAATGGTTTTACACTTAACCTCTCAGCCCATAATGATCATACACTGCCCGACAAGAGAGGACCTCTCCCTCGGCTGCAAGGAACAGTGTTGCACTCTCCACTTATATGGATCCTGGGAATTAAAACCTTCTTGCAAACAATTTAGAAACCATACATATATACTTTTATATCTTATATAAAATATATTTTGTAAAACAAATCTCAATGGTTGAAATCGGCTGCCGGCAGTCTTGGTTTCCATCAGTGAGAGTGCATCCCCGATCATTACCTTTGTCCGACAAAGGGGCTAATCCTGTCACTATGATCACCCACTCAGATGAATTCTCGGACTGTCCCAACATACCCAGGTTTTGACCCCCGCTAAGGATCTCACTGATTGGTACATCAAAGACAGCCCAATCCGACACCAAGTGTAGTATCATAATCGAGTCTAGGGGTCGGGTGTAACATTCCAGATTTGCCCATCAATCTCCAAGGTCCAGGGCAATACTGGAAATCTGGTCCAGTTCAAAGATTCAATTAATCCTACACTGTATGTGCCTAGGGTCTCACCCTGGCAGCTGAGACAAGCCACCCCAACCGACTTGGTGGCACTACAGTGTTAGCCTTGTCAGGATAGGTCTCCCCAGACTGACCCGCTGGCTGTGAACATTCTAAACTAACACGAGTCTCATTAAGTGTCCAGTTTAAGGGTATTACACAGAAACATACCAAGGGAACATGAATCAAATATGTATCTTTATTCATTTACAATACTCATAAAGTACATCATTCTGATTGAAGCTAAGGGCATATAAAACTGTCTAACAGCTCCCACTTGCACTTCGGTCCAATCAGGTACTAGCCGGAGTCCCAAGCTTTCCACGTGTTTCTCAAACACTTTCTGTGATATTGGCTTTGTCAATGGGTCTGCTACATTTTCCGCTGACGCTACCTTCTGAATCAGGACGTCCCCTCTACCAACAATCTCCCGCAGTACGTGGTACTTCCTCTCGATGTGCTTCGACTTCGAGTGGGCTCGTGGCTCCTTAGCCTGAGCAAGGGCTCCATTGTTGTCACACAACAATGGGATGGGTGATGTGCTGGACGGAACAACTCCCAACTCGTGAATGAACTTCTTCATCCACACAGCTTCTTTGGCAGCCTCACTTGCGGCAATGTATTCGGCCTCGGTCGTGGAGTCTGCAGTGGACCCCTGTTTGCTGCTTTTCCAGCAAATAGCACACGATCCTATCGTGAAAACATATCCAGATGTAGACTTTCTATCATCTGGGTCTGACTGGAAATCGGCATCTGTATACCCTTGGATCTGTAGTGAGCTACCATCGAATACTAGACAAAACTCTTTTGTCCTGCCTTGGGTTGGCCTGAAATCTGCGTACTACACTCACTGCCTGAGCTATGTCAGGACGAGTGCACAGCATGGCATACATGATGCTCCCTACGGCTGAGGCATAAGGAACGTCTTTCATGCCATCAATCTCCTCAGAAGTCTTGGGAGACATCTTCTTGGAGAGAGTAACTCCGTGCCTGCGAGGAACATTTCCTTTCTTGGAGTTTTCCATGCTGTATCTTTTGACTATTTTGTCAATGTAAGCAGATTGGGATAATCCTATTATCCGCTTCGATCTATCTCTATAGAGTCGAGGACCCAGTATATAGGAGGCTTCTCCAAGATCTTTCATGGAGAATTGCTGCGAAAGCCATACTTTCACCGTAGTTAACATTCCCACATCATTCCCAATGAGTAGAATGTCATCTACATACAGAACCAAGAAGGTAACCTTATCCCCACTGTACTTCCTGTAGACACAGGGTTCATCCGGATTCTGCTCGACGTCAAACGATTTGACAGCAGACTTAAAATGGATGTTCCAACATCTAGAAGCTTGCTTAAGCACATAAATGGATCTGTTAAGTTTACATACCATGTTTTCCTGACCTGCAGCAATGAAGCCTTGCGGCTGCTGCATATAGATATCTTCAGTAAGATCTCCATTCAGGAATGCAGTTTTGACATCCATCTGCCAAATCTCATAATCATGGTATGCTGCTACAGCTAGCAGGATCCTAATGGATTTAAGCATGGCAATAGGCGAAAAGGTTTCCTCATAATCGATGCCCTCTTTCTGAGTGTACCCTTTCGCCACCAGACGAGCCTTGAAGGTCTCAACTTTACCATCGGGGCCCTTCTTCCTCTTGTAAATCCATTTGCAACCGATTGCTTTTACCCCGGAGGGCGGATCTACTAGAGTCCAGACTCCATTGGTCTCCATTGAGTCCATCTCCGCTCTCATGGCCTCCACCCACTTCTGGGAATCTATGTCCAACATAGCTTCCGCGTAAGTCACGGGATCCTCCTCACTAGTCAAGGTTTCCACCAGGTAACTATCCTGGTCATAACCATAACTGACTGGTGGCCTGGATGCCCGAGTGGATCTTATAAGTTGGTCACTACCTGGAACTTGTGGGACATCTCCCACTGCTCCTGAGCTCTCCTCATCAAGAACAACTTCCTGACGATGGGTGTCCAGGATATAGTCGGTTTCCAAGAATTGCGCATTTCGACTGCAGAACACTTTCTGCTCACTTGGGTCATAGAAAAGGTAACCTACAGAGCCTTTTGGGTAGCCTACAAATAGGCAACGGCTGGTCTTAGATTCCAACTTGTCTGCACTCGTTCTTTTAACGTGTGCTGGACAACCCCAAATCTTCTAGTGTTTGACACTTGGTTTCTTTCCGGTCCAAAGTTCATATGGAGTATTCGGAACCGATTTGGTTGGAACCCGATTCAGCACGTAAATCGCAGTCTCTAATGCGTAACCCCAAAAGGATGTGGGTAACTCTGAGTGTATGAGAAGCGACCGGACCATATCTAATAAGGTCCTATTCCTCCTCTCTGAAACACCGTTAAGTTGTGTAGCAGGAGGAGCTAATTGTGATACTATCCCATTGCCCTTTATGTAGTCCCTGAATTCGTCAGAGAGATATTCGCCACCTCGATCGGATCGAAGGGCTTTAATTTCTCTCCCTAACTGTTTCTCGACCTCTTGTCTAAACTCTTTGAACTTTTCAAAGGATTCAGACTTGTGTCTCATTAGGTACACGTAACCATATCGTGAAAAATCTTTTGTGAAGGTGATGAAATACACGTGTTGATTTCGTGTCCTAACACTCAGGGGACCACATACATCAATATGTATTAGGTCAAGTGTGCCTGTACATCTTTCAGGCTTACCATTAAATGGCCGTTTCGTCATCTTGCCGTTTCGTCATCTTGCCTTGTGATTCGGTCAACTCCGATGTGGCCAAGTCAGTAATGCCACAGACACGTGAGTTTAACTGTATCACGGGCTCTCTTCTTGGGGTTTTCAACCGACGTAGTTTCGGTTATGTTAGTTTCTAGAGAAGGATGTAGAACATAGAGACCGTTCTCCAGTTCCCCGTATGCGATGAATTTGTTGTTTCTTTTAATAGTAATCGTATTACTAAAGAAGACAGAATAACCATCTGCACACAGTTTTGAGACAGAAATCAAATTTCTTCTTAAATTTTGTACATAAAGACAATCTTTTAGTACAATTTTTCCTTCTCTAAAATATAATTCCACGGTTCCTATGGCCGCAGCTGCAACGGTTGCAGTAGTCCCCAAGTAGAGTTTGATTTCTCCTTCACTCAGCCTTCTGCTTACCTTGAACCCCTGCAGTGAGTTACACGCATGAGTTGAAGCCTCGGAGTCAATACACTAGGACGCAGAAGCTACCAATAAATTGGTTTCTATAACACAAGTTTCGAAGTTACCTTTCTTGGATTCCAGGTAGGCAGGACAATTCCTTTTCCAGTGGCCGGTCTTCTTGCAGAAGTGACAGGCATCTGATGCTTTGTCTTTCTTCTGCTTCTTGCTTTTAGTGGCTTTCTTCTGAGGCTTCTTTGCCTTCCTCTTTATCTTGCCTGTCTTGCCAGCTTCAATAAGCATGGCTACAGGCTCATCCTTTTTAATCAGTTCTTCAGCTCATTGCAACATATTGCTGAGCTCTTGTAAGCTGACATTCAGCTTGTTCATGTTATAGTTCATGATGAACGGATTAAAGGAAGGAGGCAAAGAGTTAAGGATAGCATCTATCTGGGTTGCAAGGTCCAGCCTGGATTCAAAAGCCTCCAGTTCGTTGATGTATCCCATCATCCGAAGACAATGGTCGTGAACTTGTTGACCCTTGGACATTTGTGTGGTCATGAACTGTTTCAAGACCTTTTGTCGAGTAGAACGATTCTGCTCTTCATACATTGTCCTGAGACTGTCCAATATGTCTTTGGCAAGTTCGATCTGATCGAACTGCCTCTGTATCGGATTGTCCAAGGAGGCAATGATATAACACCGGGCAAGGGAGTTTTTCTCCTCCCATTCTTGATAGTCTCTCCTTCGGGCCTCAGAAGCTCTATCTCCCGGACGCTCCGGGGCAGGATTCTTTGCCACTTTGTCAAGTTTTTCAGAAGCAAGGACCAGCATAAGGTTCCTATACCAGTCAGCATAGTTTGGGCCTTTCAACTTGTTGTCATCAAGTAGCTTTGCAAATGATCCGTTTGCCATTTTCTGATAAAAGAGCAAACATCAGTCCACGACCTTATTCGATTCATGTTCATTTCATAGATATGGATTTTAATCTACGATCCATTTCCATTTATTCATCTCTGAGATCTCCCTCCTTTCTCAGTGACGGAGACTACGGGTTGTCTCTGGAAATGTGGGAAATCACATAGGGTGCATGAACCCAACTGTTTCAGCTGCATAACCCCACCACCTTTCTGTGAAGGATCATATCCACTCATCATATGAGTTTTCCCTTTGGCCTCTGTCAGACAAGGTCCAGAGCCGTTTTCAGGTAAACCTTTCTGTCCAGTGAGTGCTTACCCATCATATTCGTGAACGCCAAGGTACCGTGAGAGAGTTCCCATTTTCTGGTGAAGCCCCTCCCACATCGGTCTATGACGCCCCTATCATCTTATGAAAAACTTAGACAAGCCCAACAGCAAATGGATAGCCCATTTTCAGGTGCGTTTCCTCATTACTGAAGGATCCATCCTTGTGCTAATGATGGAAGGCCTTTAGAGAGTTCATCATATGAATCTCCCTATCACATGCACTCATATTATCTGGAGGGAACTGATAATTACGCCCTAGTTTTATCTTTAGGTCAAACCAAAGTGGCTCCCACTGACTTTCATAAAGCCAGATTTTGGTGGGCCTAAATCGGCTAGGGTTCCGCACGAGGCCTCATGATGAGGTGTGGGGCCAACCACTGAGGGAGGTCATCCAATGACCAAAAGGGACACCATGGCAATGATGTGCATTCAGCCATGGTGTGCGCAAGAGCCACTGTCGATTAAGCATGGGCCAAGTACTTATGGCCCATGTACGTAGCACATCACACATCCACACATCTTATGTAGGGATAAATTGATCCAATCAATTAATTATCTGTAAAGCCCATTTGCAGCCCATTTTAAATCCATAATATTAACCATTAACATTATCTAGGTATATGGGCCGAACGGTTCAACCCATATAGCTTTAAGGGTTAAGTGGGCTTTTAGCAGTTTTAACTATTTAAAACTGGGCCTTTACAGGTTGGGCCGAATTAACCATTTAATTAAACATCAATCCTCTGGCCCATTAGTGGGAAAATTAGGGCTGACTTTCAGCCTTGATATAACCCTAGATTCGGTCCAAACAGTTTGAACCAATCTTGGTTCGAATGGGTCTAGGGTTTGACTTTTAATTAAATCTTTAATTCAAGAAAATAATCTGAAATTAATTACTGAAAAAAGAAAAGCAACAATCAGAAAATCAGGGCTGTTCGCACAATCCATCCTGCAAAACAGAGGTTAGATCACAGAATGCAGTTTCACAAACTGCAAATCGCAGATAGCGATTCTCCCATCTGCGAAATCTTCTTCTCTGCGAAATCTCCCTTTCTGCGCCGCCATCTTCGATCCATAATTATAATAAATAGAAATCCTATTTCTATTAATAATTACAACAGATCGAATACCTATACATTGAGTCTAGAAAATAAAAAAAATTATTTACAGACCAAATGTAATAAATAAATCAAGAAACTGCAAATCTTGCAGGTTCCCTGCGCAAACCAAGATTTCGATCTCCTCTTGTACGAACAGCCCATAAATCAAGAAAATCATAAAGAACAATTCTAAATAATAATCAGATTTATATAAAATTAATTTCAAATTATTCGCCCATTAATTTTGGGAACAAAATTTCCCAAAACCCATATCTGCGCAAATCGGGTAGAACACCTTCTGCCCATTTGCGCAGGTTCAGATCTGAAACAAACTGGTTCAAGATTTGAACCATGGCTCTGATACCACTGAAGGAATGAGAGATCCATCCTATGGATGCCCAAAGATTGCGGAATAAGGGGCGAATTTCAAAAATTTTATCTCTCCCTTTCAGCTGGGAATCGTATTCCCTATTTAGAAAATCATATTTTCAAGGATCAATCTTGAACCATAAACTGAACCAGATCTGAACCAAAAGGAGTGGGAGAGGATTATACCTGATACGGAAAAATATTATCTCCCAATGGAGGTGTTCACGCCCAAGGAAGGATCCAAAATCTGCTCCCACTGAAGATGGCACAGTGAAGGATGGAGCAGAATCAACAATGTTCTTCAAAAGAACTTGACCCTTCGCAAGAATCAACTGGACGGCTTGTGAGTACAGCTCCAATCAATCTTTTCCCAAAAGATTGAAATCAAGATCCAATCTTGATTGCTCCCAAGAACTAGAGATCGAACTGAAGGAATGGCAATGGCAGGAAGGTGGCGGCAGGAGAGAATTCACAGTATGCAGGAAATCTCTCAATCTCTCTTTCTTTAAGAGAAGAATGCTGTTGATGATCTAAAAGGCTGCCGCCCCCTTCCCCTTTTATAATCTCAAAGGGATCAGCTCCTAATCAGATTAGGAGTTGCTAATCCAAATCATATTTGGGTTAGAAGTCCCTTAGTGATAAGGGATAATCCTTATCTTATTTGCAAATCAGATCAGCTGTCTCCTAATCTAATTAGGAGGTTTCCAGATCTAAATCTTATTTAGATCTTGGACTCTCTGAGTGGATAGGGTCTAAGCCCAATCCTTTTAGCTGACCCACTTCAGAATTCGCCCCCTTTAAATGACTGATCAAATCAGCCTAGTTCGAAATGGGCTTAAGGCCCATTAAGGTTATGTACTCAAAAAACCTTCCAAATTGCTGCCCAGTTGGGCTTCCTTGTATGGTGTGGGACCCAAGCATTGATCTACACATCAGCCACATGGGTTCAGCCCAGCCTTTGTTACAAGGCCTAGCCGAATGCACTGCTGAAGACAGTGTACCCCCTGAAACCCATCAAATGAGCTCTATGGGCCCAACACTTACACTAAGTGGTCCCTGGGCCAAGCCACCTTGTAACACCCAGGGACTGTGGGCAGATGCAAGATTAGCCCATCAGGTGTTATCCTCAATGGTCTTACACTTAACCTCTCAGCCCCTAATGATCATACACTGCCCGACAAGAGAGGACCTCTCCCTCGGCTGCAAGGAACAGTGTTGCACTCTCCACTTATATGGATCCCGGGAATTAAAACCTTCTTGCAAACAATTTAGAAACCATACATATATACTTTTATATCTTATATAAAATATATTTTGCAAAACAAATCTCAACGGTTGAAATCGGCTGCCGGCAGTCTTGGTTTCCATCAGTGAGAGTGCATCCCCGATCATTACCTTTGTCCAACAAAGGGGCTGATCCTGTCACTATGATCACCCACTCAGATGAATTCTCGGACTGTCCCAACATACCCAGGTTTTGACCCCCGCTAAGGATCTCATTGATTGGTACATCAAAGACAGCCCAATCCGACACCTAGTGTAGTATCATAATCGAGTCTAGGGGTCGGGTGTAACTTTCCAGATTTGCCCATCAATCTCCAAGGTCCAGGGCAATACTGGAAATCTGGTCCAGTTCAAAGATTCAATTAATCCTACACTGTATGTTCCTAGGGTCTCACCCTGGCAGCTGAGACAAGCCACCCCAACCGACTTGGTGGCACTACAGTGTCAGCCTTGTCAGGATAGGTCTCTCCAGACCGACCCACTGGCTGTGAACATTCTAAACTAACACGAGTCTCATTAAGTGTCCAGTTTAAGGGTATTACACAGAAACATACCAAGGGAACATGAATCAAATATGTATCTTTATTCATTTACAATAAACTCATAAAGTACATCATTCTGATTGAAGCTAAGGGCATATAAAACTGTCTAACAGGCGCAAGAGAGGAGAAGAGAGGAGGAACAAGCAGCTTCAAGAGAAGAAGAAGCTGAATTCGAAGGGGCAGAAAACATTTGGAGATCAAGGTTTCGTCCTCACTTGATTTCTGCACAAATTGGTAATTGAATTCAGCTAAGATTTATGTAATTTCTCCATCAAATTTTTCTTTCTTGCTGTAATCAAAGCATGTATTATGCAAATTCAATTCTGTAATTTGTTTTCTATGTTCATTCGAGTAAAGTAGATTCAATCTTGAAGTTTCTTGTTTGGAATATCAATTGTGGTTTGTTGGCCGAACTGCTATTCTGAAATCTCAGTTCTGAAATTTCAGATCATGAATTTACAAGGTATGAATTGCTATTTTCCAATCTCAGATCTGTAAATTCAGATCATGAAATAGTGAGATCCGAACTGCTATTCTATAAAATCAGATCTGTGATTTCAGATCATGAACTTGTAATACCTGAATTACTTGAGAAAGAATTTAGGTAGCTTTAATTCAGTCTGGCCGAATTGTTCATCTTTCTTGGAATAACTAGAGTGCTTGAGAAAAACTCTATGATTTCAGATTTGCCAATCAAGAGCCGAATTGAGTGCAAGGTTAGAGATAACTTGCACAATTCGATTGGTGTTCATTCAGCTGAGTTGATGATCATCCAGCTGAAATAAAGCCCTAGAATTGCTAGATCTGAATGCATGCATGGTGATTAGATCCTTGATAGAGATATAAGGACCATCACTCATGCATAGTTTGAACATGCAATCGAGAGAGGCTGTTCATTGCTTTGGAATTTCACCAAACCAAGGCTGAATCCTATTCTAGTCGAATTGCCTAGAAAACTAGTTGCTGAATTTATTTTTTTATGCATCTTTAGCTTGTCTCCTCACTTGCATACAAGGTGTTTGGTCCAATGTGTTAGAAATAACTTTGTAGTTAGAATTTCAGATTTTCATTAGTTTTACATTTTGGCTAATCAGATAACAATAGACTGATTTATTACTAGTAGTTGCTACATAAGTCCTCGTGGGAATGATACTCTACTCACTACTCTATTACTTGAGCCGCTAGTGCACTTGCTAGTGTCACAATGAGCCACACATCATGGACCAACGTTTTCTCTTGAGAGAAATGGTACCAAACAAAAGGGCGTTGTTTGAAGCACCACTTTCTCTGATGTTACATCTATATAGCGTCATTTTCTCATAAAATGACATCAATGCCAAACATCATCATAATATTTACATCCAATTAGTCTGATGAAAGGACGAATAAGAGATAGGTTCGAGGTGATAGGAGGTTGGGAGTGATAATTGTTTTGGAAAACGAGGTCAGTAAATGCTTAACTTACAACATCATGTTGGGGAAGATACACTACAATATTATAAATGAGTATGAAAAACAATTCTAGGACAACAAGAACCATTCCCTTAAGTTTGTGTGTCAAAATGGGTTTGCCAACAACAATGATAACAAATAAGCAATTCAACCAAGTAGTAGAAAAATGTAAATAGCAATCACCACACAATAGTGTTAGACAGTTTATGTATGCCCTTAGCTTCAATCTAATTTGATGTACTTTTGTTATTTAGTGGAAATAAATAAAGTGCATGTTTGATTCATGTTGTTTGGTTTAATTCTATGTAAAAACCTAAAACTAGACATTTGTAGAGACTCATGTTAGTTTTAAATGTTCACAGCCGTTGGATAAGTCTGGGGAGATTTATCCTGCCAAGGCTGATGCTGGTGTGCCACCAAGTGTTGGGATGGCCTGTCTCAGCCATCAGGGTAAGACCCGAGGCACATGCAGTATGAGATTACTTGAATCCTTGAACCGGACCAGATTCCCAGTCTTGCCTTGGACCTTGGACATATATGGGCAAAACTGGAAAGTTACACCTGACCCCTAGACTCGATTATGACACTTCACTAGGTGCTGGATCAGGCTGCCTTTGATATGCCAATCAGTGAGATCCTTAGTGGGGATCAAAACCTGGGTATGTTGGGGCAGTTTGAGAATTCATCTGAGTGGGTGGTCATAGTGACAAAATCAGCCACTTTGTCGGACAAAGGGTAATGATCGGGAATGCACTCTCTCTGATGGAAACCAAACTGCCGGCAGTTGATTTCAATCGTTGGAATTTTGTTTTGCAAAATTAATATATTTACATATATATGTACGGTTTCAAAATGTTTGCAAATGGCTTTAATTCCCGGGATCCATGTGAGAGGAGAGTGCGGCACTGTTCCTTGCAGCCGAGGGAGAGGTCCTCTCTTGTCGGGCAGTGCTTGATCATTAAGGGCTGAGAGGTTAAGTGTAAAACCATTTAGGATAATACCTGATGGGCTAATCTTGCACCTGCCCACAGTCCCTGGGTTTTTATAAGATGGCTTGGCCCAGGGACCACATAATGTAAGTGTTGGGCCCATAGGGTCCATACGATGGACTCAAGGGGTTCATTGAGTTTTTCAGTGAATTCGGCTGGGCCTTGTATTAAAGGCTAGGCCGAACCCATGTGGCTGGTGTGTAGATCAATGCTTGGGTCCCACGCCATACAAAGAAGCCCAACTGGGCAGCAGATTGGAAGCTAATTAAACACTGAACACTTAATGGGCCAAAAGCCCATTTCGAGGTGGGCTGATATGATCACCCATCCAGGGGGCGAATTTTAGATTGAAGTTAGTAAAAGGATTGGGCTCTTAGCTCTATCCACTCTTAGAGACCAAATTCAAATCAGATTTGAATCTGGTAATCTCCTGATAAGATCAGGAGTAAGCTAACTCTATCTGGGAAAGGGATTAAGATCATCCCCTATCCAAATACTGATTTGGATTGGGATAACTCCTAAGGAGGAGATTTCTTAATCAAGAAGAAAGGAGGAGATTTCGAACCAACTAAGAGGGAGAAATATCAGATTTCGAACCAAGCAAGATTGCAAGAAGGGTTCCTGCGATTTGAGATTAGATCTCATACTCTCCAGAAAAGAAAAACAGTTCAGCCTTTTTCGTTTTCTGGAGATCTCCTCCTGCCGCCGGCATATGCAATATTGCAAGATACGATCTTTGCAGAAAAGAAAGTCAAGAAACCAGTTCTTGACATCAGTCTTGCAAGAAAGACTGAAAGAATTCAGTGTTTAGTACATCCAGGGGATTCTTGTGAAGGATCCAGTGTGTAGGACGCACCCTGCTGGTTCTGTTCCATCCACAGCTGTGTCATCTTCAGCAGGGACAGATCTTGGAGCATTCTTTGGGCGTGAACACTAACTTTGGGAGATACTGCTTCTCCGGATCAGGTATAATCCTCCCATTTATTTTTGGTATAGATCTGGTTTGATTAGGGTTCAAGTAGATCCTTGAATATTGTATTCTAAATTTAGGGAATATGATTCCCAGTTGGGAGAAGGTAGGAAATTTTTGAAATTCGCCCACCCATTCCGCAACCTTTATGGCATCCATTAGATGGATCCTACCATTCTTTCAGTGGTATCAGAGCCAGGTTCGAATCTTGAACCAAAAGAAAATCAGATCTGACCCTGCACAGATGGATAGAAGGTGTTCTTTCAAGATTTGCACAGATTGTTTTCTTTTTCAAGAAATTGTTTCTTGTTTAGGGCGATTGATCTAAAATTAATTTTTATTAAATCCAAAATTTATTTAGAATTGTTCTTTATATATTTTGATTTAATGGACTATTCGAACCTGGAGATCGCAGTGCAGATTTAGCGCAGATGGTCTGCGCACCCTTTTTCTTTTTATTTATTACATTTAATTCGGTCTGTAAATAATTTTTTTTATTTTAGACTGAATGTATAGGATTTGATCAAGGATGTAATTAATAGAAATAGGTTTTCTGTTTTATTTTTCTTGATTAAAGAAGAAGAAAGAAGAAGGCGGCAACAGGAGATTTGCAGTTGGAGAAATCGCTTTCTGCGATTTGCAGTTTGTGAAACTGCAATCCCTGTGATTAACCTCTGTTTTGCAGGTGGTGCGAACAGTCCATAAGTGTTTTGTGTTTGTTTGAAATCAAAACTATTAATTTCAGATCTTTCAATAATTAATTCTTGAATTGAAAATCAGTTTTGGACCATTTCGGACTAGATTGGACCAAAACTGTTTGGACCGAATCTGGGGTTCGAAGGGGGCTGTTTTCAGTCCAATTGTCTCACACCTTTTGTTCCAAATCTGATGTTCAATTACAGGGATTAATTCGGCCCACCTGTAAAGCCCAGTTTTAAAGGATTAAAACTGCAAAAGCCCATTATTGTGAGATAAGCTGTATGGGCCGAACTGCTATCTGTGATTCAGCCCATACACCTAGTAGACATTAATCGTTAATGACTTGTTTTTCTTAAATGGGCCGTTGAATGGGCTTTATAGCAATTAATTGATTGGATCAATTCCTCCTTTACATGTGATGTTTGGATGTTTGATGTGCTGTGACCATGGGCCATAAGTACTTGGCCCGTGATGACTCGTTAGTGGCTCTTGCGCACACCATGGCTGAATGCACATCATTGCCATGGTGTCCCTGAAGGTCATTGGATGACCCCCTCTTTGCCTGGTGGGCCCCACAACCCTGAAAAAGGGATGCGTACGGAACCCTTAGCCGATTAAGGCCCACCAGAAATCTGACTTTATGAAAGTCAGTGGGAGCCACTTTGGTTTGACCTAAATTAGAACTAGGGCGTAATTTTGTTCCCTCCAGCAAATATGAATGCAAGTGATAGGGAGATCCATATGATGGACTCTCTAAAGGCCTTTCGTCATTAGCACAATGATGGGTCCATCAGTAATGAGGAAATGCACCATAAAATTGGGCTATCCATTTGCTGTTGGATCTGTTAGAGTGTTTCATAAGATGATAGGGGCGTCATAGACCGATGTGGGAGGGGCTTCACCAGAAAATGGGAACTCTCTCACGGTACCTTGGCGTAACCTGAATATGATGGGTGTGCACTCACTGGACAGAAGGGTTTACCTGAAAACGGCTCTGAACCTTATCTGACAGAGGCCAAAGGGAAACTCATTTGATGAGTGGATATGATCCGTCACAGAAAGGTGGTGGAGTTATGCAGCTGAAACAGTTGGCTTCACGCACCCCATGTGATTTCCCACATTTCCAGAGACATTTCGTCGTCTCCGTCACTGAGATAGGAGGGAAATCTCAGAGATGAACAAATGGGAATGGAACATAGATTAAAAGCCATATCTATGTAGGTAAACATGAATCAAACTAAGGTTGTGGACTAATGATTTTGCTGTTTTATCAGAAAATGGCAAACGGTCAATTTGCAAAGCTTCTAGACGATAACAAGCTTAAGGGCCCAAACTATGCCGACTGGTACAGAAATCTTATGCTGGTCCTAACTTCCGAAAAGTTAGACAAGGTAGTGAAAAATCCTGCCCCGGAACGTCCGGGTGATAGGGCTTCCGAGGCTCATAGGAGGGATTACCAAGATTGGGAGGATAAGAACTCCCTAGCCCGCTGCTTTGTCATTGCCTCATTAGACAACTCAATACAGAGGCAGTTCGATCAGATCGAACTAGCCAAGGACATATTGGACAGTCTAAGGACAATGTATGAAGAGCAGAACCGTTCTACTCGACAGAAGGTCCTGAAATTGTTCATGACCGTGCAGATGACCAAAGGGCAGAAAGTTCATGACCATTGTCTACGAATGATGGGATACATTAATGAACTTGAAGCTCTTGGATCCGGGCTAGATCTTGGCACGCAAGTGAATGCCATCCAAAATTCTTTGCCCTCTTCCTTCAATGCGTTCACAATGAACTACAACATGAATAAGCTGAATGTCAGCGTCCAGGAACTCAGCAATATGTTGCAGAGAGCCGAGGATCTACTCAAGAAGGATGAGCCTGTGGTTATGCTTGCTGAAGCTAACAAATCAGGCAAGAAAAAGAGAAAGGCAAAGAAGCCTCAGAAGAAAGCTACCAAACCTAAGAAGTAGAAGAAGAACAAGGCATCTGATGTCTGTCACTTCTGCAAGCAGACCGGCCACTGGAAGAGGAACTGTCCTGCCTACCTGGAATCTAAGAAAGGTAATATCGAAACTTGTGTCATAGAAACTAATATGTTAGTTACTTCTGTGTCCTGGTGTGTTGATTCCGGGGCTTCAACTCATGCATGTAACTCACTACAGGGGTTCAAAGTTAGCAGAAGATTGAGTGAAGGTGAAGTGACACTCTTCTTGGGAACGACTGCAAGTGTTGCAGCTGCGGCAATAGGAACCATAGAATTAGTTTTTAAAGAAGGAGTCCTTGTACTTAAAGATTGTCTTTATGTACAGAACTTGAGAAGGAATTTAATTTCTGTTTCAAAATTGTGTGCTGATGAATATACTGTTTACTTTAGTAATATGATTACTGTTAAACGGAATAATAAATTCATCGCATGCGGGGAACTAGAGAACGGTCTCTATGTTCTGCATCCTTCTTTGGAAACTAACTTAACCGAAACTACGTCGGTCGAAAATCCCAAGAAAAGGAATCGTAATACAGTAAGTCCCACGTGCCTCTGGCATTACCGACTTGGCCATATCGGTATTGACCGAATCACAAGGATGGTAAAGGATGGTCCTTTGGATTTTCTAACTGTAGAAAATCTTCCCAATTGTGAACCTTGCCTCCAAGGTAAGATGACTAAGCGGCCATTTGACGGTAAGCCTGAAAGATCTGCAGGCACACTTGACCTAATACATACTGATGTATGTGGTCCCCTGAGTGTTAGGACACAGAATCAACACGTGTACTTCATCACCTTTACAGATGATTTTTCACGATATGGTTACGTGTACCTAATGAGACATAAGTCTGAATCATTTGAAAAGTTCAAAGAATTCAGACAGGAAGTCGAGAAACAGTTAGGGAGAGAAATTAAGGCCCTTCGATTAGATCAAGGTGGCGAGTATCTCTCTGACGAATTCAGGGACTACTTAAAGGCCAATGGGATAGTGTCACAACTAGCTCCTCCTGCTACACCTCAACTCAACGGTGTTTCAGAGAGGAGGAATAGGACCTTGTTGGACATGGTCCGGTCACTTCTCGTATGCTCAGAACTACCCACATCCTTTTGGGGATACGCATTAGAGACTGCTATCTACGTGCTGAATCGGGTTCCAACCAAATCAGTTCCGAAAACTCCATATGAGCTTTGGACCGGAAGGAAGCCAAGTGTAAGACACTTGAAGATTTGGGGTTATCCTGCACACGTTAAAAGAACAAGTGCGGACAAGTTGGAATCTAAAACCAGCCGTTGCCTGTTTATAGGCTACCCAAAGGATTCGGTGGGTTATCTATTCTATGACCCAAGTGAGCAGAAAGTGTTCTGCAGTCGAAACGCCCAATTCTTAGAAACTGATTACATCCTGGACACCCATCGTCAGGAAATAGTTCTTGATGAGGAGAGCTCAGGAGCAGTGGGAGATGTCCCACAAGTTCCAGGTAATGACCAACCTAGAAGGTCCACCCGGGTATCCAGACCACCAGTCCGATATGGTTATGACCAGGATAGTTACTTGGTGGAAGCCTTGACTAGTGAAGAGGATCCCGTGACTTACGCGGAAGCTATGTTAGACATAGACTCCCAGAAGTGGGTGGAGGCCATGAGAGCTGAAATGGACTCAATGGAGACCAATGGAGTCTGGACTCTGGTGGATCCGCCCTCCGGGGTAAAAGCAATTGGTTGCAAATGGATCTACAAGAGGAAGAAGGGCCCCGATGGCAGGATTGAGACCTTTAAAGCTCGTTTGGTGGCGAAAGGGTATACTCAGAAAGAAGGCATCGACTATGAGGAAACCTTTTCGCCGGTGGCCATGCTTAAATCCATTAGGATCCTGCTAGCTGTAGCAGCGTACCATGATTACGAGATTTGGCAAATGGATGTCAAAACAGTGTTCCTGAATGGAGATCTTAGTGAAGATATCTACATGCAGCAGCCGTAAGGCTTCATTGCTGTTGGTCAGGAACACATGGTATGTAAACTTAATAGATCCATATATGGACTTAAGCAGGCTTCTAGGAGTTGGAACATCCGTTTTGATTCTGCAGTCAAAACGTTTGACTTTGAGCAGAATCCGGATGAGCCCTGTGTTTACAAGAAATCCAGTGGGGATAAGATCACCTTTTTGGTCTTGTATGTGAACGATATCCTACTCATTGGGAATGATGTAGGAATGATGACTTCGGTCAAGGTATGGCTATCACAGCAGTTCTCCATGAAAGATCTTGGAGAAGCTTCATACATACTGGGTCTTCGACTCTATAGAGATAGATCGAAGCGGATAATTGGATTATCCCAGGCTGCTTATATTGACAAGATTGTCAAAAGATACAGCATGGAAAACTCCAAGAAAGGAAACGTTCCTTTCAGGCACGGAGTCACTCTCTCCAAGAAGATGTCTCCCAAGACTTCTGAGGAGATTGAGAGCATGAGAGATGTTCCCTATGCCTCAGCCATAGGGAGCATCATGTATGCCATGTTGTGCACTCGCCCGGACATAGATCAGGCGGTGAGTGTGGTAAGCAGATTCCAGGCAAACCCAGGACAGGAGCATTGGACTGCTGTGAAGAACATACTCAAATACCTTCGAAGGACGAAAGAGTTTTGTTTGGTATTCGATGGTAGTTCACTGCAAGTTCTAGGGTATACCGATGCCGATTTCCAGTCGGATCTAGATGATAGAAAGTCTACATCTGGGTATGTTTTCACGATAGGATCGTGTGCTGTTTGCTGGAAAAGCAGCAAACAGGGGTCCATTGCAGACTCCACAACCGAGGCCAAGTACATTGCCGCAAGTGAAGCTGCCAAGGAAGCCGTGTGGATGAAGAAGTTCATACACGAATTGGGAGCGATTCCATCCAGCACATCACCCATCCTGTTGTTGTGTGACAACAATGGAGCGATCGCCCAGGCTAAAGAGCCTCAGGCCCACTCGAAGTCAAAGCACATCGAGAGGAAGTACCATGTACTACGGGAGATCGTTGGTAGAGGGGACGTCCTAATTCAGAAAGTAGCATCAGCGGACAATGTGGCAGACCCATTGACTAAGCCACTGACATAGAAGGTGTTTGAGAAACACGTGGAAAGTATGGGACTCCGGCTTGTACCAGATTGGACCTAAGTGCAAGTGGGAGCTGTTAGACAGTTTATGTATGCCCTTAGCTTCAATCTAATTTGATGTACTTTTGTTATTTAGTGGAAATAAATAAAGTGCATGTTTGATTCATGTTGTTTGGTTTAATTCTGTATAAAAACCTAAAACTGGACATTTGTAGAGACTCATGTTAGTTTTAAATGTTCACAGCCGTTGGATAAGTCTGGGGAGATTTATCCTGCCAAGGCTGATGCTGGTGTGCCACCAAGTGTTGGGATGGCCTGTCTCAGCCATCAGGGTAAGACCCGAGGCACATGCAGTATGGGATTACTTGAATCCTTGAACCGGACCAGATTCCCAGTCTTGTCCTGGACCTTGGAGATAGATGGGCAAAACTGGAAAGTTACACTTGACCCCTAGATTTGATTATGACACTTCACTAGGTGCTGGATCAGGCTGCCTTTGATATGCCAATCAGTGAGATCCTTAGTGGGGATCAAAACCTGGGTATGTTGGGGCAGTTTGAGAATTCATCTAAGTGGGTGGTCATAGTGACAGAATCAGCCACTTTGTCAGACAAAGGGTAATGATCGGGAATGCACTCTCTCTGCTGGAAACCAAACTGCCGGCAGTTGATTTCAATCATTGGAATTTTGTTTTGCAAAATTAATATATTTACATATATATGTACGGTTTCAAAATGTTTGCAAATGGTTTTAATTCCCGGGATCCATGTGAGAGGAGAGTGCGGCACTGTTCCTTGCAGCCGAGGGAGAGGTCCTCTCTTGTCGGGCAGTGCTTGATCATTAAGGGCTGAGAGGTTAAGTGTAAAACCATTTAGGATAATACCTGATGGGCTAATCTTGCACCTGCCCACAGTCCCTGGGTTTTTATAAGATGGCTTGGCCCAGGGACCACTTAATGTAAGTGTTGGGCCCATAGGGTCCATACGATGGACTCAAGGGGTTCATTGAGTTTTTTAGTGAATTCGGCTGGGCCTTGTATTAAAGGCTAGGCCGAACGCATGTGGCTGGTGTGTAGATCAATGCTTGGGTCCCACGCCATACAAAGAAGCCCAACTGGGCAGTAGATTGGAAGCTAATTAAACACTGAACACTTAATGGGCCAAAAGCCCATTTCGAGGTGGGCTGATATGATCACCCATCCAGGGGGCGAATTTTAGATTGAAGTTAGTAAAAGGATTGGGCTCTTAGCTCTATCCACTCTTAGAGACCAAATTCAAATCAGATTTGAATCTGGTAATCTCCTGATAAGATCAGGAGTAAGCTAACTCTATCTGGGAAAGGGATTAAGATCATCCCCTATCCAAATATTGATTTGGATTGGGATAACTCCTAAGGAGGAGATTTCTTAATCAAGAAGAAAGGAGGAGATTTCGAACCAACTAAGAGGGAGAAATATCAGATTTCAAACCAAGCAAGATTGCAAGAAGGGTTCCTGCGATTTGAGATTAGATCTCATACTCTCCAGAAAAGAAAAACAGTTCAGCCTTTTTCGTTTTCTGGAGATCTCCTCCTGCCGCCGCCATATGCAATATTGCAAGGTACGATCTTTGCAGAAAAGAAAGTCAAGAAACCAGTTCTTGACATCAGTCTTGCAAGAAAGACTGAAAGAATTCAGTGTTTAGTACATCCAGGGGATTCTTGTGAAGGATCCAGTGTGTAGGACGCACCCTGCTGGTTCTGTTCCATCCACAGCTGTGTCATCTTCAGCAGGGACAGATCTTGGAGCATTCTTTGGGCGTGAACACTAACTTTGGGAGATACTGCTTCTCCGGATCAGGTATAATCCTCCCATTTATTTTTGGTATAGATCTGGTTTGATTAGGGTTCAAGTAGATCCTTGAATATTGTATTCTAAATTTAGGGAATATGATTCCCAGTTGGGAGAAGGTAGGAAATTTTTGAAATTCGCCCACCCATTCCGCAACCTTTATGGCGTCCATTAGATGGATCCTACCATTCTTTCAAATAGCACACCAGATTTTTTATGTGAAGAACTCCAAAATTAGGGAAAAACCATGGGACCTATGGGTCAGTAAAAGTCTTTCACTAATTCAGAAATTAATGGGTACAACAGTCCTCTCTAGTTGCAACTAAAGATTTACAAACATCAAGGAAATAATCCTTGGCTCACAAGAACAACATTAGCATCACCGAATGTAAAGTGGATACAACAAAAACAGAGGCTTAGATCTCACCAAGTTGCTGTAAATTTGAGCTGAGAAGAAGAAGAAGGAAGAGCCAACAAATCTGAACTGGAGTGGGATTCTTAATTCCTACACTTAAACTCATCAAGAACGGGCTTGAAACACCTTCGAACTTGGCCTTGAATGGAATAGAAACTAGCTCTTTCTTCTCTTCTTCACAAAACTTGAAACCTAGAAAACCCTCGGTTCTCTATTTTCTTCTCTCTTTTCTCACTTCGGTGGTTACAGAAATATAAGCCCCAAATCAAAAAAAGGTAGGAGTCATTTTGGCTTCCACAATACGATTGCTTTTGGGAGCATGTAAAGGTAGGGTGGGTCCCTCATATGGTCTGCACCCACACCCAAGATTTCTCCCCCTCCATCTCATATGGGGGGCTTCACCAAGCCCGCAGCTTCTTTGCAGAATTCAATTTGTCTCTAGGCAAGGACTTTGTTAACATGTTTACACCATTCTCATTAGTGTGAATTTTCTCAATATTCAACAACTCCGTATCCAATACATCTTGAATCCAATGGTATCTTACATCAATATGTTTAGATCTTGAGTGAAAAGTTGGATTTTAGAGAGATGGATAGCACTTTGAATATCACAATAGAGAACATATCTTTATTGCTTCATGCCCAATTCTTATAAGAACTTCAACCATAGGATCTCCTTACAAGCTTCTATAGCTGCAATGTATTCTGCCTCTGTGGTGGACAATGCAACACACTTTTGAAGTTTGGATTGCCATGAAATTGCTCCCCCTACAAAAGCCATTAAGTATCCCGAAGTGGACTTTTGGGAGTCAACATCACCAGCCATGTCTGCATTTGTATACCCATCGAACATGACTTTACCATTTCAAAAGCATAAGCATATCTGAAAAGTACTTGTAAGATACCTGAATATCTATTTTACTGCTATCCAATGTTCTTTGTCAGGGTTAGAGAGAAATCGACTAACTGTACCAACAACATGAGCAATATTTGGCCTCGTACACACCGTAGCATGCATTAAACTACCAACTACTGAATACTAAGGCACTTTCTTCCTTTCTGCTTTGTTTTTCTCACTTGTAGGACATTGTTTAGTGTTAAGCTTGAAATGGCCTGCAAGTGGAGTAGTAACTAGTTTTGCATTGCTCATGTTGAACCTTTCAAAAACCTTCTCAACATATTTTTCTTGTGATAACCATAACTTCCCATTTTGTTTATCTCGAGAGATCTTCATATCAATAATCTATCTATCTGGTCCCAATTCTTTCATTGCAAAAGACTTGCTAAGCTCCTTTTTCAACCTGTCAATCTTGTTAGAATCGTGGCCAACTATCAATACATCATCAACATAAAGCAAGGGAATAATGAAATCACCATCAGAAAATTTCTTTACAAATACACAATGATCTGAAGTGGTCCTGGTGTACCCATGACCAACCATGAAGGAATCAAATTTATTGTACTACTGCCTTGGTGTTTGTTTCAACCCATACAAGCTTTTATTTAACTTGAACACCAAATGTTCTCTCATTGCAAAAGACTTGCTAAGCTCCTTTTTCAACCTGTCAATCTTGTTAGAATCGTGGCCAACTATCAACACATCATCAACATAAAGCAAGGGAATAATGAAATCACCATCAGAAAATTTCTTTACAAATACACAATGATCTGAAGTGGTCCTGATGTACCCATGACCAACCATGAAGGAATCAAATTTATTGTACTACTGCCTTGGTGTTTGTTTCAACCCATACAAGCTTTTATTTAACTTGAACACCAAATGTTCTCTAGAAGACATTTTAAACTTGCAAGCTTTTATTTAACTTGAACCCATACAAGCTTTCATCATGAAGGGATTTAATTTTCACATCAAGTTGTTCAACTTTCAAGTTTAGACTTGCAAATAGTCCAAGTACAACTCGAATAGAAGACATTTTCACCACAAGAGAAAATATTTCTTTAAAGTCGAAACCCTTTTTCTGACTAAAACCCTTCACAACCAGCATTGCCTTGTATTTTAGTTGTGAGCAACTCTCATCAGATTTCAGTTTGTAAACCCATTTATTTTTGAGTGCCCTTTTCCCCTTTGGTAATTTCACCAAGTCATAGGTGTGATTCTCATGCAAGGATTTTAATTCCTCTTGCATTGCTTTCAGCCACTCATCTTTCTTGTCATAACATAGCCTCTTGATAAGTCTCTAGATCTCCCCCATTTGTCAACATCACATATTCATGTGGAGGATACTTAGTGGAAGGTCTTCTCTCTCTAGTGGACCTTCTAAGTTGAACTTGTGATGAAGAGGCTAGAGGTACCTGTTCATTTTGTACTTCCTCTGTATTTTCATTTACAGGAGTTTCATCACTAACTTCACCATCGTGTTCATTTGGTATAGCTCCCCCATGATCACCATCAATGAAAGGTGGGGAAACCTTATCCAAGTTGAATAAAACATCAATAGAAGATTTTTGTTTCTCAATTTTCTCTATATCTTCAATTGTTTAATCCTCAAGAAATACAACATCTCTATTTCTGAACACCTTCTTTTCCACTGGATCTCATAACCTATACCCAAACTCTTTATGCCCATAACCTAAGAAGATGCACTGTTTAGCTTTGTCATTAAGCTTTGATCTTTCATCTCTAGGAATATTTACAAATGCCCTGCAACCAAACACTTTCAAATGACTATATGATATGGCTTTCCCTGTCCAGACTCTCTTTGGAGTATCTCCATTCAAAGGAACCGAAAGAGAAAGGTTGATGGGGTCAACTACAGTTCTCATAGCCTCACCCCTAAAAGACTTGAGTAACTTAGCATGAGAGAGCATACATCTAATTTTATCAGTAATTGTTCTATTCATTTTCTTTGCTACTCCATTGTGTTGAGGAGTCTTAGGCATATTTTTCTCAAGCCTGATACCATGGATCTTACAATATTCTTCAAAAAGACCCCTATATTCACCACCATTATTAGCTCAGATGCACTTCAACTTTTTCCCTGTTTCTCTTTCAACCTTGGCATGAAAATACTTGAAAACATCCAACACTTGATCCTTGGATTTCAAGAAAAATGTCTACACTTTTCTGGAGTGGTCATCAATAGATATCACAAAATATAATGCACCACCATGTGATTTATCTTTCATGTAACAAACATCAATGAGAACTAAATCTAAAACATGAGGCTTTTTGGATGAAGGAAGTTTATGAAATTCAACTCTAATCTATTTGCCAGCTAAACAATGTACACATGTTTCAAGAGGCATACATTTTACATAAGGAAGAAGATTTTCTCTAGAAAGTATCTGAAGCCCTTTTCACTCAAATGTCCTAGCCTCTGGTGCCAGAGCTCAATGGATGAATCATGAACTATATTCACCTCTCCTTTTCTCAATCTTGTTTGCATCACATAAAGGGTATTGCGCTTTTTCCCTTTGCCACAATGTGTGAACCTCGACTAAGATTTCATTTTCCATTACTAAAAGTGTTTTCATAACCTTCATCATCTAACCTTCCAGTGGAAATAAGATTTAGGTGGATATTAGGAACATGTCTAACATTTTTCAAAATCAATTTGCAACTGGTATTGTTATCTAGACAAATATCTCCCATGCCAACAATATTGGATGCACCGGTATTCCCCCATACGAATATGTCCAAAATCACCTGTAGTGTAAGATGTGAAAAATTCATCATGAAAAGTAACATGAAAAGAAACACCCAAATATATAACCCAATCACTATCTGGGCATGCAAAGTTGACATAATGATCATCACAAACAATAATAACATCACCCTCGGCTGCAATAGTTGTAGTATCTCTTTCTTCTTTCTTGCCTTCACTTTTTCCTTTGGCTTGTCCTCTTTTTCAGATCATGTATTCATTCTTGTAATGTCTTGGTTTATTATAGTAATGACAAATGATATTTTTCTTGGACCTAAATCTTCCTCTAGATTTGTCATATTTGTTATAGGGATCTTTGCTCTTACTTCTTCCTTATTTTTCCTTCTTTTCTGCCACAAGAGCTTGAGATTCTAAGTCCCTTGCTCTTTCCTCCTGGACTCTTCATTTAACAAGGCATCTTTGATTGCGTCAATGGTTACTATGCTGTTAAGGGCTGAATTACTGACTGAAACCACCAAGGTTTTCCAACTGTTAGGCAATGAACTAAGTAACAACAAGGCCTGCACTTCATCATCCAGATTCAATTTCATAGTGGTCAATTGATTTATTAAAGCTTGAAAATCACTAAAATGTTTAGACATATTATTTCCATCTTTATATCTCAAGTGTGCAAATTTTCTAATTAAGGCATCATTGTTTAAACTCGTTTTCCTTTCATGTGTAAACTCTAATTTTTTCCATAAAACATCAGCCCTAGTTTCTTGTGCAACATGGTGAAAGATACTGTGGTTGATCCATTGTTGAATTTGGCTTATAGTTTTCCTATGCATAATTCCCCATTCATCACTTGACTTGTCACATGGCTTTGCTTCATCGCCTCTTATGGGTAGGTACAAATCTTTGCAGTAAAGAATGTCCTCCATTCTGGGTTTCCAAATAGCATAGTTTAATGAGGTTAATTTTATCATAACACTCGAGGATTCCTCCATTTATATCAATACAAATAATTAATTTAAGCTAATCAACTCTGATACCACTGTTAGGAAAGATACACTACAGTAGCATAAATGAGTGAAAAAACAAACCTAGGATAGCAAGAACTTTTCCCCTAAGTTTGTGTATCGAAATGGATTTGCCAACAACAATGATAACAATTAGCAATTCAGCCAAGTAATAGAACAATGCAAATAGCAGTGACCACACAATAGCACTCCAGAATTTTTACGTGAAAAACCCCAAAATCAGGGAAAAACCACGGGACCTATGGGTCAGTAAAAGTCTTCCACTAATTCAGAAATTAATAGATACAACATTCCTCTCTAGTTGCAACTAAAGGCTTACAAACATCAAGGAAATAATCCTTGGCTCACAAGTACAGCATTAACATCACCGAATGTAAGGTGGATACAACAAAAATAGATGTTTAGATTTCACTAAATTGTTGTAAATCTGAGCTGAGAAGAAGAAGAAGGGAGAGTCAACAAATCTGAACTGGAGTGGGATTCTTAACTCTAGCACTTAAACTCATCAATAACGGGCTTGAAACACCTCCAAACTTGGTCTTGAATGTAATAGGAACCAACTCTTTCTTCTCTTCTTCACAAAACTCAAAACCCAAAAAACCCTCGATTCTCTATTTTCTTCTCTCTTTTCTCACTTAGATGGTGGTTACGAAAATATAAGCCCCAAATCAAAAAAAGGTGGGAGCCTTTTTGACTTCCACAATACGGCTCCTTTTGGGAGCATGTAAAAGTGGGGTGGGCCCCCCATATGGGCTGGACCCACACCCAACGCATCAATGGGGAGATTTGAACTCATCACTTGTTAATTATGCCATTTAACATATTACCACTGACCCATTTTGTTATCAATATCCAATGAGTTTGGACTTGGAGGGTTTTCCCTTCCGGTCCAATAATATTTTGACACGTCAATGGTAATTAAATTGTATTAAACTTGCAACGGACGGAACTTTCTGAGGAGATTCGATTCAATCGTCACAAAATCGTGTTTATATCGTACTCACAGCCAATTACATTTGAATATGAGAAATATCTTCCCATAAATAAAAATATAGAAGAATAGAAGGTCTCAAGTGGTTTGTAAGGATGGTGTAAGCACCCTTTTGTGAGTACTGAATCCAATAAATAAAATTTTATAAATAAATAATTAAGAGAAAAATAAGATAAAACCCTTAGGATATCGAACTCTGTTCTCCCACCTATTAACGAAAACAAAGCCTCCATCCACCGATGAAATGTTAACTATAAATTGCAAAGGCCAATAATACATAATAAGCTGCGGATGGCGACTGGGATTCATCCTTTCTTTTCGAAAATTGGCGTCTGAAAATTGTTTATTGAGTTATTTTGATAGCCGGAGAAAAGCAATGTTCTTCTAATAATATTTGTATGCTGGTTTAGTTATGTCTATTTGTTTATGCTTTTGCATTTCCCCTTCAAAGTTGGTTCCTTTTTGTATGCATTTACTTTATTTGTTTATGCTTTTGTATATGCTGGTTTTGTGTTTGTGCTCTGTATTGTTTTCTGCATGTCTTGTCTTCTCTATTTCTAACCAGCAGAAAGCAACATAAAGGTCATCTCTGAAAAATTATTGGCAAGATTGCTTACTATACTTGACAACTAGTGGTATGGAACCTTCGGTTTAAACCAACATTCCTACTTATATCAGAATATGTTGATTCAGGTAGCCTCCATCATTCATACAACAATGCACACCAAAAATCTCTATCTTCTTAATATATCAATCTCTTCAGAAACTGAACAAATTTAGTGAAATATATATACCATTAGAATCTCAACAAGAGGCCTCAATTTAATCTATCAGATTCACAAAAATGAACTTCCTTCCGAGGATTCTAATCATGGAATTTGAAACTGATTTCCAGTAGATAACAAAAGATGAACTATGTTGATTGACATTCTGTAGCTCAAAGAACAAGATATTAAAAATAAACACGAGATCCAATTCCAAGCAAAAGTGAAGAACCCAATATTTGCATAGAATCGATACATTCAGTGGCAGAAGTAGTTTCATGTTTTGGTCCTCTTGGAAGGATCAGAAAAATGGGGGAGATTCTATGGCAAAAACGAGAAACTAAGGCTCATACAAATGTATTGGTTTGGTTGTAGGGAGCCAGGGACTCGGACAAATCTCGCATGGTCAAAGATAAAACTTGCCAAATGTTTCTTTGTTTTTTCACCTACATTACATTCTTCATTTTTGAAGAAAGAATACTTTCACATTTGAAGGATTAACTGTTTAATCGGTTGCAAGTTTAATACAAGTCAGTGACCCTTGACATGTCAAAATATTACTAAAAATCCTTCGAATCCAAAAGCACTAGATTCAAAATGTTTTGTTACTTGTGTTTAAACACATGTACATCTATGTAATAAAATGCTTATGGTTAGAGTTGTACCTAGACATTTGGGGCCGAAAAAGATCAACTACCACCTAAGTAGCATGTCCATATGTGTTTTTAACTTAAAAATAAGATATATTAAATATATAACTCATGATCAAACAATTTGACCACAGCCCCAAAATCATTCCCGTTTTGTGTTTGGTCCAAGTCTTACAACGTTGGGCATTCCTTATTTTAAGGATTTATCTCCCTTTTATAATTAAAATGTCCTTATAAACACCCAGTTTTTCACTGAAAAAAAAATAAATCCTTAAAATAACGAATGCCAAATGCAGCCTAAAATTATTAATCAATTCCTATCTCTATATAACTATATTTGAATTCTATTCATTATTAAGTATTAACCATCAGTATCATTTTCAGCGCTACCCAATTGGATGTTGGCCTAGTTTTGGTCGGATCGATCCCCACTCCTAGGAATAGGAAAAGGTGGGGTATCTTTTGTACAGCAACTCAAATTAGGGTACTCAAGCACCACCTTGCAGGTTTCAATTCGTTGTTCATGAAAGGATGAGCACAAGCAAGATAAGCATATCCCAACCCAGTTTTAATTCATAGGCTGCGTTTGTTTGTGGTGTAAATACATGATGGTGTGCAATCTGAAAGTTCCCTGCTGGAGGACAGTTTGGATGTTAGACCATGTAGGTCGATTGGTTGAGCTGTAAAGAAAGAGACAGGATCAGAGTACCCGGTCTATTTTATTTGATGTGGAAACTCTAATGCTTAATTCAGCGAATTAGAGTTTTGTGAGAGCTAGAAAGCAAGAGAGATCTAGAGAGCGTGAGTGCTCAATCTCGCGTACCTTATGAGGTTGAAGGTGAGGCCTTTATATAGGTGAGTTGTCGTGAGTCTCACGAAACGCGTCCATAATCTTTGGTCCATCTGGTTTGGAGGTGGTTTCATGCCTAGAAGTGGACTCCATGTAAGTAGGTAATGTCTATCTAATCCCACCCAAAGCAGGCAGAGTGGTAACTAGTTCTTCCTACATGGCGTCGTGATCTTGGAGAATTCAAAGGGAATAGCCCTCTTAAGGGGGAGGTCGCTCGGCACATCAGGCAGGTCGCTAATCGAAAACAAGTTAGATCGATGGAAGCAGGTCGCCTCTTACACCGACCTAAGCTCTTGCCTGGCTGTTTGTAGTTCAGCCTACCAAAGGTGGTGCCAAGGTTGCTGATGCAGTTGTGAAGTGTCCAAAGTGCTCCTAGTGTCTGCTTACATGGTGTCGAGGTGTCATTCTGTTGTTCTGCAATGCCACGTGTTGTCATATCATTGGAGGACCAAATTACCCCTCATTAATTGCCCCCACTCCTAAGTACAACGAGGGAGTAGTCTTAACCCAAGGTGATCTGGTCCAATTTCCATCCTTGTTTGTGGTCCAACCAATGGCTTAGGATCGGGTTAGTTTGGTCGGTTTGACCTAGGCACAAGGGAGCGTACCGAGGACGTTCTGATGCCACGCAACAACCATTAGGTCGTGTAGACGTAAAAAATGCGCTAAACTGATTTCATCTCGGAATATGAACTATCGCACCCTTGCGAACCATTTCCAACCGATCTCAACCATCCATAGTTCAGTTCATCCATTTATAGATAGGACCCTCAGGGGCCCATTTCTCTCACCCCTATCTTTGGAGTTCTGGTGAGATCGCGGAGATCGGCGTTGTCGGTGTTGCCGGTGAGGTCGGTTTACTTGTCCTAAGTGAGTCATCTCCCTTAGTTCTGCTTTATTCATAATGTCTGATAGTGAATCTAGGGAAGAGAGGGGTCCGTACTTCTAGGCCGAGGAAGGGACCTTGGCTCAAGACCGACGAGATTCTCATAATAGGGTCTTGTCTTCCCGTAGGGTTAAAGCACTAGTCTAGTTAAGTCCCAATTAGCTCTCTACCGAGAACGCCTATGAGCTCATAGCTCGATATAGGATTCTGAATCAGATTGGATATTCCCTTCCCCTTGAGCAGTACCCATGGAAGCACGAGGAAGATGAGGTTGCTGTCTTCGAGGAGGCCTTGAAAGCAGGTCTTCGATTCCCCCTTCGTCCACTTATTCTCGAGGTGCTGAAATACTATAACATTAGCTTAAGTCAACTTCATCCCCATTCCATTAGAACACTGGTCGACACCATCTCCTTTTATCACCACGTCGGCTTCCCATAGATGTTAAGACCATTGTCGACATATGCCATATAAAGAAAATCCTCTCTAGTACTCCCAAGATGTATAATTATTACTTGTCTTACCACCCTAGGTGTAAGCTGTTGAACGACTTTCCCTCCAAGGTACCGGCTTGAAAGAGGAAGTATTTCTTCCTTGACCGAAGTAGAAAATGGTCGTTCTTGACAAGGGGGTAGGTCCTAGTGGAAACTTTGAGTGACATACGTAGGCAAGAGTGTAGGTCCTAGTGGACCAGAAGTCAATGCTAAGTGACTACTTTGCTGTGGAGAAGTATATCTAGGTCGGGTAGAGTCCTCTAGGTAGGTCGTCGTTTTAGTCTTGGGCATTTTCTTTTCCTTCTTTACTTTCTCCCTTTTTATAGTTCGACTCAACAAGAGGCACCTCAAGTTGCTGCTACAGAGATTGCCATGCAAAGTGCTGTTGAGGCCATGCCGATTAATGACCTGGTTGAGGGAAACCAACAAGAAAGAACATCACTAGAGCCCGAGGCCGCCCATACATCCGAGGAGAGGCATATGGACTTCCAACCACGTTAGTGAAGAGCGAGGGGGTCGTCTTTCCCAAAGAGGTCGCGAGGCTTCGCAAATCATGTCCTAGTGAGCTTGGTGGAAAGCTTATGCATTGCCTCATGGTGATATGTTCCTGAACTTCCTGTCGTATTCATTCCGATCTCCATTCTCGATTTATTTCCCTTTTTCTCTTTTGTAGGCAAACACTTTGGCGCACTCCTTGTTGAGGCAGGCTAAGGAAAATTTGGTGAGGGCCCAAGTTGCTGAGGAGAAAGCAGTAGAGTACAGGTCCCAAATTGAGCGGACTGTCCGTTTCATCAGCAACCAAAAGGATGAGCTCATAAAGGAGTAGAGATGCATTGCGGACCTAACAAGTAGAGGTGTAAATCAGGTTGTGCCGCCCGCAGCCCAACACGAATTTGGACCGGCCCGGCCCAGTACGACACGACAACCCGCGAGCCATGCTAGCCCCGGCATGATGGTTCGTGTCATGTTGGGTCGGGGATTTGTAGTCCACGGCACGGCACGGCCCACCCATGGCCCATAGGCCGGCACAGTCACGAGCCGTCATGGCATGGCCCGCAGGGCCCGTAGCGGGATACACTCAACCCGTCCAAAAACTAGCCATTGGACCCCCCCCCCTCCCCCCCCAATGGCTAGTTTATGCTTTTTGGGGTTTTTTTACATAAATACCCCCAACAGCTATAAACAACTATATAGGAGGGATATTTATGTATTTTGCTTATGGAGGGGAGAAAAAATGACAAAAATGCCCCCCCAACAGCTATATAACAAATAGTTTAGGGGGGCTTTTTGGGTAAAGTTATAAATAACTTTACAATGACCAAAATACCCCTCTCAACAACTAAAAAATAACTAGTTTTCAGGGTATTTCGGGCAATTAAATTATTTCCAATTCCTATAAATAGTCCTATCCTCCACCAATTCCTATAAATTATTTCCAATTCCTATAAATTATCTCCCTCTCATACATTCTCTGCAATTTGAGTGAAATCTAATAGTCTAATTGGCTGATTCTCCAATTATCAACTTTATTAAAGTTTCAATAAGAATAAAGTTTGCTCAATCAGCTCAAGTATCTCAAGTTAGCAATTTGGGAGGCTTGGACGTTGAAAGGATTTAACCGTTGAAATCAAGTTAGGATTCTAAACCGGCAATCTGGGTAAGTCCAATTAAATTAATTTTTATGTTTTTAGAATTAAAAAAAAAAGGTTGATTCTTCCCAAAACCAATTCCCCAACATGTTCACTGTTGACGATATTCAATCGCATCATGATAGTGTTAGCATTGATGCTATTGAGTAGCCCTGGTACTCATACTAGGGGAAAGAAAAAGAGGGCCTCTAAGTCAAGTAGCCCGGTTTGGAAAATATTTATGGTAGAGGATGTTAAGGGGAAGGGAAAAAGAGTAGTTTACCAAAATGTAGAAAAGACTTTAGCTATTGTAGCAAGGGTGGTACTAGCCATTTGAACAGACGTTTGCTCACACGTGAGAAGGAAGAAGAAGGGAAACAAACAACACAAGCACAATTTGGGAGGGGGTTTTTGGTACATTTAAATATTCACAAGAAAAAATGAGACAAGAATTACCAAAATACATTGTACATGCAAAACAATCATTTTTGTTAGCTGAAGATATTAAACTTGAAAAATGGTTACGTAATTCTGTAAATCCACAATATAAAAAAATTTCTAGGAATACTATTAGATCATATGGTTTAAAAAAAATTTTATTCATATAAACAAAATTTAATTTATTTGTTATCAAATCTTAATTCTAAACTTGCAATTACTTCTGATTTTTGGACTTCTAAATTTAACATAAGTTATATTTGTGTTACTAACCATTTTATTTATGAAAATTGGATTTGAAATAGAAGAATTTTAAGTTTTACTAGGCATGAATGGCAACATACTGGCCCAACTATTGCTACAAGCATTTCAAATACTTTACATGGTTATGGAATTGAGAATAAATTAATTTCTATTAATTTTCATAATGCCAACAATAATGATTCTATAATAAATATTTTAAAATCTCTATTAAAACCATATTTAAATAGTAAATTATTTCTTATAAGATGTGCATGTCACATCTTAAATTTATGTATTCGAGATGTTTTAAATATTATTTCTACTCATATTTCTAAAATTAGAAGTTGTATTATATATATTAAAAGTTCAAGGGAAATAAAAGAAGAATTAATATATATTTTAAAATCAAAATTTAAACCATATTTAAATGGTAAATTATTCCTTATAAGATGTGCATGTCACATTTTAAATTTATGTATTCAAGATGCTTTAAATATTATTTCTACTCATATTTCTAAAATTAGAAGTTGTATTATATATATATATATATATATATATTAAAAGTTCAGGGGAAAGAAACAAGAATTTAAATATTTATGTCAAAATTATGGTTTAAAATATAAACACTTTATATTGGATGTTAAACATAGATGAAATTCAACCTATGCTATGCTAGAAAGTTGTATTTCTCATAAACAAATTCTTACTAATTTTTATAATGCAAAAATGCCTAATGATATCGAGGAAGACTAGGAAATGGCAGTTTGTATAAGAGATTTTTTAAAACATTTTTATGATGCAACTAATGAATTATCAGGTATTTATTATCCAATTAGTTGTAATTTACCTTAATTAGTGATTGTTTTGCAAAATATAGAAATAATCCACAATTTAAATGTATTGTTGAAATAATGGAAAATAAATTTAAAAAATATTTGGAAAACATTTCTCCCATTATTGCTTAGCTATAATATTAGATCCTAGGATTAGGAAATATGGCTTAAATATTTTACTTGAAATATATTGTGAAAATATGAATATTGAAATTGAAAATAAAAAAGAAGAAATTAATAATTTATTATTTGATATGTACAATTTATATGAATCTGAAGTAGTAGGAAATAATCCTACTTGTACAACATCTTCTACTTCTGATCTTAACCCCAATAGTAGAAGAGAAAAACGTTTTTATTTAATATGTAAAAGGCAGAAATCTGCTACTTCTACAACAAGTTCATTTACTGAACTTAATTTTTATTTACAAGCAATTTTTTCTAGTTTAGGTGAGAAAACAAATAATTTTGATATTTTAGCTTAGTGGAGTGGACATTCAAAAAATTATCCAGTTCTCGTCACCATGACACGTGATCTACTAACCCCTCTGGTGTCTATAGTTCCACCGGAGTCTTGTTTTAGTGCAGGTACCTAGGTGTTGGACGATAAGAGAAGTTGCATGAATGATGAAAGTATAGAGATGTGCATCTGCTTTAAGGATTGGCTTGATGTAGAAGATAGATTACAAGACAAAGGAGGGTGTGATACTACACTATATATTTCACCTGAAGTAGATGATGAAAGTCATGATTCATGAAGTTGACTACTTGTATAGAATTTTTTATTTTTTTTCAATTTATTGTAAACTTTGTTTTAATTTTATTTAATTTATTTGCTATTTTTAACAATGTAATTTTGTATTTTCAATTTGTAACTATATTGTATTTTTATATTTTATTATTTTTTCCATTTTCATATTTCATTCATCCAAGTATCCAACCATTGTATGCTTTGTAATTTGTATCATTAAAATTTAAATGAAATAAAATTCCTATTTTTCTTCCAATTTGTTATTCCATCATTCTTATTTGGTTAAGTATATTTTTTAATTATGTGTTAGATTTATCATTTCTCATTTCTCATTTCTTAATTTTTCAAATAGTTTCCAAAGTTTAAAGGAAAGTTAAATATTTTAGTTTTACACTTTTACTTAGAAAATAAATAAAAAATTTCAGAAAAAACAAAAAAAAGGTAAAAAATCAGTTTGGCCTGGTTCGACCTAGGCCCAAGGCCTGCCCTATGGCCTAGACCAACACGACCCAAGTCCACGGCCCGGCTTGATCCAGGACCACGACACAACACGCCAAGGCATGGACCCACATAGACCCCCAAAATTTTCACTAGGGAGGGCCGCATGGTCCATGATGGCCCATTGGCCAGCGCGGCACGACCTGCACTTTGCGTAGGCCGTGCTATGCTAGCCCAGCATTACCCACTTTACACCTCTACTGACAAGGGAGATCGAGAAGCTGACCAAGGAGCTCAGACTCAAGGACCATAAGTTACAGGAGAAAGAACTTGAGCTCACTGAGGAACAGTTAATGATTCTCAACGACGTCCATGCTATCGAGGTCCATGCAGTTGAAGAATTCAAGACTTTGCTCAACTTCTTGAAGGAAAGGGGGGAGTTTAGGTCCAATGCTTTTCATTAAGGATCCAAGTTGTGCCAGATGCTAGTGGCCTCATTCCTCGACATGCATGAATGAGATGATGGGTCAGGTCCATCAAGAGCCTGACTCCGAGGAGGAGGAGGATGAAGTTGGTGTGGCCGGCAGATCTGATGCTATCGTGGAAGGTGCCGGTGTGGAGAGCATGGGGGCAGACGAGCCCCGTAATGTCTAACTTTCTTGCCTCTTTTCTTAGACCCCCCATGTATATACATTATATGTTGAGCCTTCAAGCTCGACTTCCTTAATGGAATTGGACCCCCCATGTATATGTTAGACAGTTTTGTATGCCCTTAGCTTCAATCAGAATGATGTACTTTATGAGTTTATTGTAAATGAATAAAGATACATATTTGATTCATGTTCCCTTGGTATGTTTCTGTGTAATACCCTTAAACTGGACACTTAATGAGACTCGTGTTAGTTTAGAATATTCACAGCCAATGGGTCGGTCTGGGGAGACCTAT
Source organism: Nelumbo nucifera (assembly GCF_055504915.1). Taxonomy (NCBI): domain Eukaryota; kingdom Viridiplantae; phylum Streptophyta; class Magnoliopsida; order Proteales; family Nelumbonaceae; genus Nelumbo; species Nelumbo nucifera. The sequence continues at coordinate 110,753,767 of NC_142649.1, read as the reverse complement.
CCTGACAAGGCTGACATTGTAGTGCCACCAAGTCGGTTGGGGTGGCTTGTCTCAGCTACCAGGGTGAGACCCTAGGCACATACAGTGTAGGATTAATTGAATCTTTGAACTGGACCAAATTTCCAGTATTGCCCTGGACCTTGGAGATTGATGGGCAAAACTGGAAAGTTACACCCGACCCCTAGACTCGATTATGATACTACAGTAGGTGTCGGATTGGGCTGTCTTTGATGTACCAATCAGTGAGATCCTTAGCGGGGGTCAAAAACCTGGGTATGTTGGGACAGTCCGAGAATTCATCTGAGTGGGTGATCATAGTGACAGGATCAGCCCCTTTGTCGGACAAAGGTAATGATCGGGGATGCACTCTCACTGATGGAAACCAAGACTGCCGGTAGCCGATTTCAACCGTTGAGATTTGTTTTGCAAAATATATTTTATATAAGATATAAAAGTATATATGTATGGTTTCTAAATTGTTTGCAAGAAGGTTTTAATTCCCGGGATCCATATAAGTGGAGAGTGCAACATGTTCCTTGCAGCCGAGGGAGAGGTCCTCTCTTGTCGGGCAGTGTATGATCATTATGGGCTGAGAGGTTAAGTGTAAGACCATTGAGGATAATGCCTGATGGCCTAATCTTGCATATGCCCACAGTCCCTGGGTGTTACAAGGTGGCTTGGCCCAGGGACCACTTAGTGTAAGTGTTGGGCCCATAGAGCTCATTTGATGGGTTTCAGGGGGTACACTGTCTTCAGCAGTGCATTCGGCTAGGCCTTGTAACAAAGGCTGGGCTGAACCCATGTGGCTGATGTGTAGATCAATGCTTGGGTCCCACGCCATACAAGGAAGCCCAACTGGGCAGCAATTTGGAAGGTTTTTGAGTACATAACCTTAATGGGCCTTAAGCCCATTTCGAACTGGGCTGATTTGATCAGTCATTTAAAGGGGGCGAATTCTGAAGTGGGTCAGCTAAAAGGATTGGGCTTAGACCCTATCCACTCAGAGAGTCCATGATCTAAATAAGATTTAGATCTGGAAACCTCCTAATTAGATTAGGAGACAGCTGATCTCATCTGCAGATAAGATAAGGGTTATCCCTTGTCACTAAGGGACTTCTAACCCAAATATGATTTGGATTAGCAGCTCCTAATCTGATTAGGAGCTGATCCCTTTTGAGATTATAAAAGGGGAAGGGGGCGGCAGCCTACTACACAACAACATCCATAGCATTCTTCTCTTTGAAGAAAGAGAGATTGAGAGATTTCCTGCATACTGCGAATTCTCTCCTGCCGCCACCTTCCTGCTTTTGCCATTCCTTCAGTTCGATCTCCAGTTCTTGGGAGCAATCAAGATTGGATCTTGATTTCAATCTTTTAGGGAAAAGATTGGTTGGAGCTGTACTCAAGTCGTCCAGTTGATTCTTGTGAAGGGTCAAGTTCTTTTGAAGAACATTGCTGATTCTGTTCCATCCTTCACTGCGCCATCTTCAGTGGGAGCAGATTTTGGATCCTTCCTTGGGCGTGAACACCTCCATTGGGAGAAAGTATTTCTCCGTATCAGGTATAATCCTCTCCCACTCCTTTTGGTTCAGATCTGGTTCAGTTTATGGTTCAAGATTGATCCTTGAAAATATGATTTTCTAAATAGGGAATACGATTCCTAGTTGAAGGGAGAGAAAAATTTTTAAAATTCGCCCCTTATTCCGCAATGTTTGGGCGTCCATAGGATGGATCTCTCATCCCTTCAGTATATACTTTTTCCATCTTCTGTTTAATGGAATTGATTTTTTGCACAACCTATGTCTCTATCATTTTGCCTTAGAAAGTAGGCTAAGTCTTAGAAACGCAATCCGAAGTGTCAAGGTAACGAGGTGCACCAATTGCCTAGGTTTCAAAGGGACTAAGCTTTTGATTTTGGCTAAGTTAGAATGATGTTGAGTTATCAAACTACCAATGTATTCCGAAGTCGACATAGGGGGCCTTAGAGTTGAAAGAGGTTTAGCTTCCCCTTATGTACAACTTAGCCAAAGTACTCATAGCGTAAATCGGCGAGACCAGGTCACCAAGGCAAGCAGTCTAATTTTTCACACTTAATGAAATTTGTAGTATTTGCAGACACAACTTGAAACTTCCAAACTCTTCATAGGATAATATCTCCTTAGGTTATCAACGTTCCATACACGTGGTAATTGCTTCCCCTCCAACATTTCGAGCTCATAAGTACCCTCACTGATCACCTTGAGAATTTTGTAAGGGCCTTCCTAGTTTGGCCTAGCTTTCCCATGCTGGGCTGAGGTACCATAACCTTCTTGAGTATTAGTTTGCCAAATCGAAATTGGCATCTCTTAACTTAGGCGCAATAATATCGAGTTACTCGTTGCTAATATGTCGCAGTCCAAATATAGGCTATGTTATGGACTTCTTCCACCAGGTTGAGGTTGGTCCACAGCTCGTCCTCATTAGCCTCCTCATCAAACATCTCAGACTGCAAGGTTGGAACCTTGATCTCATTTGGGACGGCAACCTCCGTCTCATACGTTAGGTTGAAAGGAGTATCGTCAGCCGCCATCTTAATTGCAGTTTGGTAAACCCAAATGACATTGGGCAACTCGTCCACCCACAAACCCTTAGCTCGGGAGAGTTGAACTTTGAGTCTGCGGAGTATTGCCTTATTTGTCACTTCTGCCTAACTGTTTTCCTAAATGTGAGCTACCACAACGAAATTTTGCTGGATTCCCATCTTGGCACACTAATTTTGAAATTTTATGTCTTTTTACTGCTTCCTGTTGTCTGATATCAACACCTTAGAGAGTTTGAATCTACAGAGGATGCTCTTCCAGAAAAAAGTTTTGCATGTTTCAAGTTGTGATGGATACCAGCAGTTCAGCTTCTACCCACTTCGTAAAGAAGTCAACCACAAAGACAAATAACCTCCTCTGCCTGGTCACAAGTGGAAAGGGACTAAGGATATCTATCCCCCACTATGCAAATGACCACGGACTAGTAAGGTACCTCAGGTCGACAATAGATTGATGAGGTATGTTGGCATGTTGTTGGCACTTATTGCACTTCCAAACTAATTCTAGTGCATCCACCTTCATCATGGGCCAATAGAAGCCTTGTCGTAATACTTTTTGGGTGAGTGCCCTGCCCCCCCAAGTGTCCTCTACAGAGACCTTTGTGGATCTCACGTAGCACCTTCCTTGCTTCAGTTGGGTGCAAGTAGCGCAACTAGGGGAGCGTGGATGACCTACGATACAGTTGCTTGCCAATTATTACATAGTGAGCTAACTACCACTCTACCCTTTGAGCTACATTGCGCTTTGTAGGTTGGGTTCCATGGAGCAGATAGTTAATGAGTGGATCCATCCAGCTCGGCTCTACAAGAAAAACAAGAGTGACCCCTTCTGCAACCCTTTCTATGCTAGGTCGTGGCAGGTCTTAAATGTAGACCATTCTCTTTGTGACATTTGTTGCACCAGCCAGCTTCAAGAGCGGACCGGCCTTAGTGTTGTCGGACCTTGAAACTTGTTGGATGTACCAAGAGTGGAAGTTGGGCAGGAGCTCTCTAACCTTGGCCAGGTAGGCCAACATGGCGGGCTCCCAGGCCTCATACTAATTCACTTGATTGACTACTATCTGTAAGTTATTGTAGATGACGAGGTGTTTTGTGTTGACCTCCTTTGTCATGGACAGCCCTACTATTAGCACCTCATAATCAGCTTTATTGTTCAACACTTGAAACGCAAACCGGAGAGCACACTACAGCTTCACTTCGCTAAATCTAAAGAGTATCAACCCAGCTCCACTTCCGTGCTAGTTGGATGAGTCGTCCACATGTAGGATCCAGGGCTCTTCATCTCAGGTTAGGCTGGGTGCCATATTGGTTGATGCCTCTGAGATGGTAACAAGCTCGACAATTTCAGGGGTCAGCATGTTGAACGTGCATTCGGCAACAAAGTCAGCCAAGACCTATGCCTTGATCATTGGGCATGGCTCAAACTGGATGTCATACTCACTGAGGTTGATTGCCCATTTTGTCAACATTCTCGATACCTCAAGCTTTTGAAGGACTTGCCTCAAAGGTTGATCGGTTAGGACTACTATAGTGTGGGCCTCAAAGTAAGGGTGCAGTTTGTAGGCTACTAACACCTTCGAGAAGGCCAGCTTCTCGATATTCAGGTACCTCATCTCGGTAGTGTGCAAGACTTTACTTATGTAGTAGACAGGTCACTACACCCTGTCTACCTCATGAGTTAGGACCAAGCTAAACTACCTCGTCACTCACCAAGAGGTAGTGTTTGAGTTCATCCTCGAGCTCTGACTTGGTTAACAAAGGTGGCAAACTGAGGTACCTCTTGTGCTCGTTAAACATGAGCTAACACTCTTTAGTCCACTTGAATTCTTGGTTTTTCTTGATGGGTTTAAAGAACGGAAGGCACTGCCCAACCGACATAGACATAAACCGGTTCAGGGTGGCTATTCAACCCATTATCCTTTGTATTTCTTTTATTGTTCTAGGAGGTCTCATATCTAGGACGGCCTAAATTTTATCCGGGTTGGATTCGATGCCACATCAGTTTACTATGTACCCAAGGAACTTTCCCAAATGACCCCGAAGACACACTTGTTTAGGTTGAGTTTCATGTTGTATTTTCTTACAATGTCAAAAACACAATTAAAATCAGAAATTAAAGAGTTTAAAAATTGGATTTTCATAACAATATCATTAACATTACCCTCAATTTTATTTCCAATTAAATCTAAAAAGACTTTGTTTACAAAGCGTTGGTATGTCGCTACAACATTTTTTAAACCAAAGGGCAAAACTTTATAACAATACAAGCCCATTTTGGTAACAAAAGTAGTCTTTTCTTCAATTGGTTGAATCCATCTAGATTTGGTTGTAACCAGAGTATTCATCCATGAAACTCAACAGATTGAACCCCAAGGTCGCGTCTACTAGGAATTCAATCCTAGGGAGAGGGAAGTTGTCCTTTTGGTAGGCTCGGTCCGTATAGTCGACGTACATGCACCACTTTCCATTGGCTTTCTTCATGAGCACTGGGTTGGCAAACTAGCTTGGGTATTGGACCTCTCTAACAAAGTCTATTGCAAGGAACTTCTTGACCTCCTCATCTACTATCCTCCATCGCTCTTGGGTATGGTTCCTCTTCCTCTACCGAACTAATCTAATTAAAGGGTCAACATTTAGCCTATGAATTATGACAGAGGGGTCTTTACTGGACATTTCCGTTGCCGACCAAGAAAAAACATCTATATTTTTAATTAATAAACTTACTAGCTTAGAGCATAGTGGTTCCATGAGATGAGATTCGATCTGCACCGTGTTCTCAGGGTCGGTATCCGAGACTGGCATCAAGGTGGTGTCCTCCATAGGGCGAGCTCTCTCGTTACCGTTCTCCAGAGATGGCTCCAAGTCGATGTCGATGGCCTGTTTTCCCTTCCCCTTCAATGTGGCCATGTATCACTTGTGAGACTCAAGCTAATCATCTCGCACCACTCCTACTCCATAGTTTATCAAAAACTTCATCGACATGTAGTAGGTCAACACTACTACTCAGAGGGCGTGCAAGATAGGTCGGCCCATAATGGCGTTATAGGGTGAGGGGGTCACGACCACCAGAAATTCGTGATCAAAGTGTACTAAGTTCGGTGCTAATCCCACTGTTACTAGCACTCTCACCCGAACTAAGGGACAGACCACATCTCCACTAAAGCTGACTAGAGGGACATTAGTCGGCTATAAGTCCTTCCTCTTGAGCTCCATTCGCTCGAAAGCCTCCAAGAAGATGTTATTAGCCGAGCTTCCGAAGTCGAATAGAATCCACTTTACCTCAAAGTCACTAATGACTAACTTGACTACAAGGGCGTCATTGTGCAGATATTGGATCCTATGAGCATTATCCTCGATGAATTAAATCACTCCCTCAACACGAGGGCACTTTGGTGAGTTCTCATCCTCATGCTCAAGCTCACGAACTGAGTTCTTTCCCATCGAGGTGCTATATCCTGCCTCTATGGATCCTCCCATGATCATGTTGATAATTCCACGGATGGGCCACTCTGTTGGTGGTGGGTCTTAGGGAGGCTGATCTCTATTTTGGTCCCTGCTCGACTATGGCACTTCTCTTGGCTGGTCGGTAGGTCAGCTTTGGCCCTCTCGCTTGGTGAAATGAATCAAATAACCTCGGTGGATCAGCTCCTCAATCTCATCCTTAAGGTTACGAAAATTCTCAATGTCGTGGCCGATGTCTTGAGGGAAGTAGCAATATTTGTTGAGGTTCTTTTGGTAGGGTCCCCTCTCATATGAGGTGGCCATCTAATGTACTTGTCTATCTTGATTTGCATCAGAATCTCTCCCCTCTGGATGGGAAGGGTGCGAGAACGCTGACCCAAGAGCCTACTGCTTCTGTATGGAGACTTGCTTCTTTTCCACGATAACCTACTGCGGCGGTTGCAAGGGGACCTGTTGCACCTTGGTGACTTGTTGTTCTGATGCTATTTGCTGCTCCCTGACTTGTCTTCTGACCTCTTTCACTTGTCACTCAACTCCAATCGAGATCCCAACGCTTCTTTAGCCTTCGTAGACTTGGCTACTTGGTTGAGGAACTCCTACATAGAGGCCGAAGGGTTCAACTCAACCTCCCAACGCAAGTCGGGATGTTGGATGTTGTTAACCGTTGCGGTGAGCTGGATGGCTGGGTCGAGGTTGGGAATCTGAAGTCGCTTCAAGTTGAATCGTTTGATGTACTCCTGGAGCTTCTCATCAGGTCGCTAGATGACATTCAACAAGTAAGTCGCCGACTTTGGGCACCGCTTGCTCATCGCAGTGTATAGTAAACAGGTCGATGAATTGGTTCCAACTTTTGATGGAGCCTACGGTCTACCTCCTCATTGTCATTCAGAGCAAGGCATCTCCTTCCTATGGCACAACGTGTGTGTATGCAGCACCTTCCTCAGTCAAGATGGTGGCCTTGGTCTCGATTAGTGCTACGGCCCGGCTCAATTCCTCAATTGGGACCTGGTTCCGATCATCAAAGCAATGAGGTGGGTCAAGTATTGGGTTCTGATTCTGGTTGTCGGGCTACTAGTTATAGTTCTGACTAGCATTCTGCCCAGTGGCTCGATCTTGTCGTTGTTGTTGTTAATGTTGCATCCCTGTTAGGGCGGTAAAATGTCCTTCCCATGTCCTCATCTACAGGTTTATCCCGCAAACTTACTACATCAACTCATTGAATTGGTGCACATCGATCTCGATAGAAACTACTGAGGACTCAACTGGCAAGAGAGGTATGTTCACGTTGGGCAAAGAGAAGTTGGGATTCTACATGACGGGAATGCCTTGTAAGGTCAGGGGCACGGTAAACTATCCAAAAGTCACAGAGGGGATCCCGAGGTGCACAGCGGGTTGATCTTGACCCGTTGTGACTGAGTTGTTGTTGTTAACAGGGTTGTTGACGAGTGTTGCTGGAAGATACCCTTAAAGATATACTTGGAAATGAAGTGCGAGAGTACGACTTTCATGTACGTTTCCCATAGTCAGTGCCAACTGATGGTGCACGATTTGGATGCTCCCTACTGGAGGACAGCTCAGATGCCAGACTATGTAGGTCACTTGGTTGAGCTGTAAAGAAAGAAAGAAAGGATCAGAGTACCCAAGCTATTTCACCTGGTGTGGGCACTCCGATGCTTAAGTCAGCGAACTAGAGTTTTTTGAGAGATAGAAAGCAAGAGAGAGCTAGAGAGCTTGAGTGCTAAATCGTGTGTACCTTATGAGGTTGGAGGTGAGGTCCTTATATAGGTGAGTTGCCGTGAGCCTCACGAAATGCGTCAAGGATCTCTAGCCCATCTGGTTTGGAGGTGGTTTTAAACCTGGAAGTGGACTCTGTGTAAGCAGGTAATGTCTATCCAATCCCGCCCGAAGCGAACAAGGTGATAACCAACTCTTCTTACGTGGCATCGTGATCCCGGGAAATTCGAAGGCGATAACCCACTTAAGGGGGAGATCGCTCGGCATGTCTAGTAGGTCGCTAACCAGAAATAAGTCAAATCGGTAGAAGCAAGTCACCTTGATACATGGGGTGGTGCAGAGGTCATTGATGCAATTGTGAAGCATCCGAAGTGCTCTTGGAGTCTGCGTACGTAATGCCAACGTGTCATTCTACTATTCTGCAATACCATGTATTGTCATATCATTGGAGGACCAAATTAGCCCTTATCAATACATATTTACATTGTTGAGTATATCAGGCTCAGGATCACTGACGATGCAAAATGGAACCAGTGCCGTCTTCTGATTTGCTCTCTTGTCATTTTGCACTCAGGACATAAAAGTATACGTGCAAATTTGCGGGCGTTTGGATAATGGGGAATGGTGTAATTTTCAACAGTTCACCTAGTGCTCTGAGCCTCGGACCTTTACAATACTACATTTTTAGCGCCATACTTGTCACATGGGCAAATTATAATACCAGAAATGATTCATTGTTGTGAATTACGGTTCAAACTTTTGTTTACTGTAACCTACCCTACCGTCCACAAATAAGTAGGAGTTAATTTTGACTCCCTTTTTTTTAATTAGAACAAGTGATCCTCCACGGTGGATAACAAAACCAGACACCTATGTGAGTAGATGGGCCTGATGGGCCATATTATTATTTGCTTAGCTTTTCGTTGGATCCCAATTGAATTTACACATGGGAAACAACTGGAAACCATGGTCCTAATATAGACCGAAACTGATCAAGCAAGGTTGCCAATGGCCACCCCAAAGGATCCAATGAATCAACTATAGACATTAGGCGAATATAATGAAAAAAAGACTGCAAGTGATTAAAAATAATTTATTGATTTTCATCATTCTTTGCCTCTTCATTTGGGTATCTACACTCAAAGCAATCACTAGCAAATTTTGCAGTTCTCATTCAAAGTATGAAGAACTTACTTTCTGAAGTTTCCCCTGTTTTGGTGTTTGGTGGGTCTTATGTAAGTTGAAAGAATCCTCAATAGTCAATACCTCCTCTATAAACATGTGCATTTGTGCAATTCTTAGTTCTCCCTAAAGGCTATGTTTGGTTGCAATGCAAATAATATGCACTGATACAAAATTATGTCACTGCAAATAATTTGAGTGTAAATTCTGACTTATTTTTATTTCAAAATTTAGATTATTTTGTTTGCTTGTAGTACAAATGAAGTAAATTAAGACATGAAGTAGAATAAAACTAAAGTAGAAGCATGCAACATCAGAGCCTGCCTGTGCTTTCTCCCTTACCCCAACCAGAACTCTTAGCCCCTCTTCATTTTAGCCTTCTTTGCTCCAGCATGATGCCACCTTATCACTCTTCTTTCCTCTATGTTTATACCTTTGGATATTCCTTTCTAAAACTGTTCCTAAAATCTCTCTACCAAAATCTAATTTAATCTAGCCAAGTGGCACCACTATCTCCCACTTTCTCCTAAATTATATATAATTCCTATTTATCCCCTAAATTATATACAATTAGTCAGAACCCATGTGATGCACGGGACTTTTTAATCGAATTGTAAATCAGAGTTAATGGGGTTTTAAAGAACCCTAGATACTTATAAACACCTTACTACAAAATTTCATCACAAATATCCCCATTTAATCCTTCATCGCACTAAGATTTTAATTTGGGCTATCTCATTGCCCAAGATATTCGTTTCTTAAATGCCCTTGATCATACCATTTATGAACCAATCAAACCCCACCAAATGATCCAAGAGACTAATACCTCTAGAAACCCCATTGTTAACACCTGATTTTTGTTCAATTTGCTGTTGAAACCCCAATTTACCTCGAACACCTGATCAGACCGTTCTAATCCTTCTAAAGTACTTAAAAATCCCCTAACACCGTCATCAAACCTATAACCTCCTAAAAAATCTACCCCTGAAATTTCAACCCTAGATTCCCTTTCAAAACTTCATATTGACTAGATCAAGTCCTTTCCAAATATGCTCGATCTTGGCATAATTGGGCCAATTTGACCCTACCAATCAACCCATAATTCTCACACCAGCCTGTCAAATTTCAACAAAAAATTCTCTCATTTTCCCTTCCATCACACTAAGATTTTGTTTCAAAGTTAATAAATTAACTGAATCACTACCACTCTAGATCTGCCTAATCTAAGCCTATTTAGGCCAATATGACCACACCAATTGATTCAAAATGCCTAAAAACCACACCCTATAAAATTTTAATAAAAAATACCCTTGCTTGCTTTCCATATAAAAAGATTCCATTTTGGTCAATCTTGTTGGCCCGTATATGCAAAGCCACTGTATATATACTCAAATCCATTTGTACCCTTCATTTTTTATTAACACAAAATACACACCATTAGATTATAATTTTGTTTTGGCCTCCTTAGACCTGAATTAACTAAAGTACCCCCCTAAGCTTACCAAAATTATAAAAATACCTAAATTAAATAAATAAATACTATAATTAATTATAGTATTTTTTTAACGATATTTTTGTTATTAATTGTAGCATTTATTTAATTACTTAATTTTTTAATTAATAAATAGTATTTATGAAAATACTATTAATTAATTAACGATATTTTGATATAATTAATTATGGTATTTATTTAATTATTTCACAATATTAAATGTATTTTTTATTAAGTATGGTATTTAAATAAATAAATACCATAATTGATTAATAAATACTATTATATAATTTATTTCTAATATTTTTAATTAATTAAATAAATTAAATAATTCATTATGAGAGAGGAAAAAGGAAGTGATGAGGTGGCTTCATGAGGGAGCAAGAAAGGCTAAAATGAGAAGCGTTGGGAGTTCTTTGTTGGGGTAATGAAGAAAGATCAAGCCATGACGTCGTGGCATCATTCTATTATATATATATATATATATAGATTAAAAATTTATTAAAAAACAAAAAGATGGATTTATACTTTAATTTTGGAAATATATTTATCACAAAATTACAATAAATAGTTACTAAAAATACAATGAATATAAAATTTAGTATATAAATATATAATTAATATAGATTAATATTTTAAAATTACTTTTAATAAATATTAATTTTCTGAAAGTTATTTTCTATAATTGATGAGGGGTAATTTGGTCCGACCTAGTAAGCAAGGGACACATGGATGCGACCTGCGAGTTAGACTGCGAATCATCACTTACAGCCATCTCAGCACCACTACCACCTCTAGCATCTCAGGCACTTGAGATAACCAAGGTACGGGTAGCTCGGGATTGGCAAACTCACTGAGGTGATACATCAGACTTCTAGAAGTATGCTAGTTGTCTCTAAGCTCTCCAAGATCATGCCACACAACCGTAGGACTTATCCATATCCCGCCCAATTCGAACGGACACGATAGGCCTTATCGGCTAGCACGTTATCCATCTCCCAGGGCAGAACAGACTCCTAATGGCGCGGGGCAAGTATCTCGGAGATGTTTTCGTGAGACCTATGACAACCCATCTATATAAGGGCATCAGCCCCTGAGACCCAAGTACACACGATTTAGTGTATTCAAGCTCTCGTATTCACTTATTTTCAACTCGCAACCAACCTAATACTAACTTAAGCATTGGAGTGACCACACTGGGTTAGCCACTCCAGGTTCTTTGAATACTTCTTCCTTGTAATTAGACCGGCCAGCTAGAAAAGCTACCATCCAGCTAGGAGATACCAGATCGTGCACCATCAATTGGCGTCATCTATGGAAATGCGACTAAATGTCAAGTTTCTACTTCAACCAATTTAGCAAATCATCAATGGTATCCTCAAGTAACACTGAAAAAAACATCAACGCGACTATGACTGAGGGGTAGGAATAGACCACTTTCAATCCAGAGTTCCCCTCAGTTTGCACCGGTTAGTTCACCATTCCCCTCACCATTTTGGGGGTTCCTATGGCTACCCGACCCGGAGGGGGGGACAGATTTGGGTATGGATTTTGGAGTTTGGATGGAGTCGCCACCTAAATTTTTGGAATTGGGAATTTAGGAAAACCCGGGTTTTTCAAGAAAAACATTTTATTTTCTTGGTGACTTGTTGCCCAATGAGGATGAGATTCTTAGGATCTGGGGACCAAGGTACAGTGTGGGAAGGTGTTAGGCACCCCACACGCAGCCGGTTGAACCAGCCTCTACTTCACCAATTTCCAAAGAAGATTTTAATAATTTTGGGCTTGTAAAAGTAATAAATATCACACTAATAAATTGACAAAAAAGAGTCTAACTATCAATTAATAAAACAATAGAACACTCAAATGGATAAAAATTGATCAATTATCTAGAAAATATAAAATATGGGTATCAAAATTGATGAGTAAATGGTTAAAGAAAAAGGGAAGACCTAGCTTAAAGAAAAAAACAAGAATTAAAGGAGCTCCCAATTACATGCATGCAACCTAACATAAAAAGATGATTATTGTGAACGGGTATGGGATTCCTAACTTAATCTGATGCTAATATGAGGAATGTAAAGTTCCTTTTTTTTCTTTTCTTTTGCTACAAATTAATGCAACCTAAGACAATAAAGGGTGTGAAAATGAAATGGGTTGTTAATAAAAAAAATGGAGGAGTTTTGAAGGGGACATGAGATGTGAAAACAATGAAGTGTGTGATGCTATTTTGAAAATGGAAAATTAAACAAGAAAAGAAACTGAAGCTGCATTGAAATTTAAAAGAAAGAAAAAAAGGTGTGGGTTATGATCGACCAGAGTGACTGAATGCCTATTATATCAATGTAGGAAGATGGTTTTTTTCAGTATGAAATATGCATGATAAAAAACATTTTCAAATTACAGACCTATCAAAATTGTAAAGAAAATTATGACTAATTAATAGATGATTGAAAACTAAACGACTCATGTTTTAATGTGGGAAAGACAATGTTACGATGCAAGCAACTACCTAGGGATGATTTCGAATGAGGAATGATTTAATTACCCTATGGACGCTACAAGACTCAAGTTCAAATGCTTATAATGTAGAACTACTTTAATGAAATGAGATAATAATTGATCTTAGATGATTAGCATGCACCTTAATGAAGAACTAATAGAATGATGATTAAATCAGCATCAAACAAACTAATGGTTGGGATGAAAGAGTATGTAGGATAACATAATTTAAAGCAATGAAAAGAAGCTAACAATGTTATGGCCGAAATTCAATCGTACTGTAACTACAAAAAAAACTAAGACAAAATGGAAATTGCAAGCCTACAATAGAAGAAGAAAAACAAAACAAGGGAACGTCAAACCTTACGGATCATAAGGTGGTAATCACCTCTCACCAATTTATCTTTTAGCAACATGGCCTTCATAGTTATCCTTGCAAAGCTTCTTCATGAGGCCTTTAAATACTTAGTGAAATTCCTTGTGTTGAAGATGAATTCCCGATCATTTAGGAGATCAAACACATTGGATATGTAGTCCAAGATGTGTACAAACATGCTGGATGACTGTAATTTTTCTACAACATGATTTTTGCTTCAAGAAAGCTTCATACTTCTTCTCTTGAATTAAGGCATGACCCAAGGGCATTCTTTGGCTTCAAACTGATATGGAGGGACTATAGGGATGCTGGAGAGTGAGTGGGGAGGCTTTAGGACATTGGTAATGGCTGTGGGACTTGAGCTTTCTCCCTAAGCTAGTTTGTTTCTAGGTTAGATTGTGTGCCTAGGATGTGAGAAATGGGTGGTATTTATAGATTTTTTGAGAGGAGAATGGAGGGCTATGATGAGAGACATGAGAGATCAATGGCTGAGGTTTAAATGGTTTTTGGAGGGAAATTGATTGAGAGAATGGGCTGTCAAGACAGTTTTTTGAGAGATTCTCTCAATCAATCAAGACAAAGAGTGAAAGATTTCACCAATTTACCTGATTTGGACATTCCAAGTTTAGGTGATTGGCTTGATTGATTGGAAGCTATTGCTGGTCAAATCTTAGATTTTTAAGATGTTTCTAGAGGTTGAGAGTATATGTCTTAAAGGCATTATTTCAAGCGTATTTTTGTTCTTAGAGTAATCAAAATGTCTCATTTTCCCAATTAAATTCAATATTGTGACCCCTAAGGGTCTTTGTGCAAATCTTGGGGAAAACTAGGGAAGTTTCAAGGGTAAAATGTAGTTTTTGGGAAGCTGGTGTGAATTCCAACTGAGAAAGGGAGTATTTTGGGAAAAATTGAGCACAGGATGGCACCTTCTATCTACTAAACCCAGAATGGCACCCCTCCTACTGTATTAGCATACTCCCCTCAACCTAAAAAACCTTAGGGTGTCTCTCTACTCATTCTTTTCATCTCTAACAGACCCTATCTACCCCTAACTACTAAATCCTCACCTTTCATTCCCTTTCTAATATCTAATCTCCACCCGCCATTCTAGGGCACCCTCTTTGGAGTGCATTCAAACCCTAGGGCGTCACCTAACTACTAATCCTCACCGTTCAGCCTTTAGCCACTAGATCTCAGCCATTCATTCTAGGGCGCCACCCACTCCTTTTAATCTCCACCTTTCAACCCTAGGCGCCCAAATCGCCATCATCCAATTCTGGAAGCCCAAATCTCAGCCCTACATAATATTGGGTGCCCTCTCCTTCTCTTCTCAGCCTTAAGATCACCTTAGAACAATCCTAACCCTCCATTCTAAACCCTAGGGTGCCCATATTTCTACTAAATTCTAGTCGTTGCCTCCCTCTTTCTCTCTAATCCCAATTTTATCCACCCTTCTCTATAAAAAGGACCCAAGGGATCTTGAGAAGGGGTTGGATTTTGCCCCCAGGTAAGACGGAAGGTTGTTCTTGAGAAGTTCAAGGGTAGAAAAAGAGGAGAACACCCAGGCAAGAGGAGGGATTCCGGCTTGCAGTTCGCCTTGCCACTGCAACCTCTAGGTTCGAATCCCAACCAATTTTCCATTAGTTTCCGATTTACTTTTCATTCTTTAATTTTCAGCCCTTATTTTTATTTCTGCAATTTACTTTTATCTAGTTTAATTTTTGCCTTCCATTTTGCATATCTAAAATTCGGCCAGGTAAGACGGAAGGCATAACTCAAGGAGTTCGAGGGTCAAAGGATAGATTCGGAGACTGCTACCTCTGACCGAGTTGCAAACTTTCTATTTAGTTTTATTTATTTATTTATTTATGTCATTTATTTATCTTTTTTCAAGTTTCACTTTCTGCATTGTTAGAATTTTATTTTAATGGATTCCAGTTTAATTAATTAAATTTTGTTTTTCTACAATCTCCAATCGTGTTATTTTGTCCGGATTGAAGTACATAACAATTTTTCCCTCGCTTCCCTGTGGATACAACCCCTTTCCACCACTAACTGCATTTTGTAGTTGTTTTGAGAATTAGTAAATTTATAAATATTGAAACTGGTGTTCCGGAGTGGTGAACGACACGCTTCCGGAGACACCAAGTTTTTGGTGTCGTTGTCGGGGAAGCAACGGAGAAAATTTTTTATTTGCTTTGTCCGGATTTGTTTCATTATTTTTTTATTTTTGTTTGATTACTTGATCTGTGATCTTATTTTAATTCTTATTTCTCTTTGATTTTGCAGGACGTAATATCAAAAGGTGGGGTATCGGAGCATTAACGGACAGCTGAAGAAAAGAGAATAGAAGAGAAATTGGATTGCGTTTTAGGTGTAGTCATCCTAATTTAGTCTTGTTTTTTTTTATTTTTGAACTCCTTTTTTTTTGGTAAAATAGTGATTTTTTAATTCTTAGTTAATTAATTTTTTTCTTTCTTTTTTCTAGATTCGATTTATTTTGTTTAATACTATTTCTTTTCCTTTAGTTCTTAGATCTTTTTTTTTTCTTTTAATTTATTGAGTGAATTTCTGTTTAGGATTATAAGGTTCTATTTTTTTTTTTTATTTTCATGTTAGAAACTCACTTTGTTTATTTTATTTTCTTTTCTTTTATTGCCGCATATTCTTTTATATTTTTGGTTTAATCCTTAGAGTAGCAATTTCCCTTGTTAGTATTTATTTTTGTAGTTGTTAATTTTTTTTAGCATAATTAATCCTTATATTTTCTGTTTGTTGTAATTATTTGTTGCTTTATTTAATTTCCCTTTAATTAGCTATTTAATTGAATAATTAATTATTAATAGGAAATTATTCACATTTTTTAATTTGAGTTTAAATTTCAAATTTGAATTCAAAATTTTAATTTTAATTTGAATCTGAATTTGAATTTGAATTTGAATTCCAATTTAAATTTCAAAATAATAATAATAATAATAATAATAATAAAATAAAATAATTAATTAATATTTTAAATTTTTTGCCTTTGCATTCTAACATTTAGGGTTTGATATTCTAGAGCATGCATCATATAGGATTTTTTAATTGTTGAAATTATCTTGTTAGTTGTTAATGTGTTAGAGTTTTTTATTTTTTAATTACTCCTTTTGCTGAATTAGTTTTGTTTTATTATTTTATGTTAAATTGCTGAGTTGCATATTAGAAATAATTGTTCATGCATTGTAATTAGTTGCATTTATTTTGTTTATTGTGTTTTTTCATTAATCCATTTAAGGGAAATCCAATTTAAATAAGATAAGGTGGGGATTTCGTCACCCTTCCTTGGGCCAAAAACCACCATCCTTTCACGTGCGGTTCACCCTAAACCCTAATTTAAAATTTAGATAGTAAGATCCTTTAGGGAGCCTCACATTTGGTTCAAAAGTGTGTTGAATTTTAGGAAAGCTTGTAATTACTTTCCATAATCGACGATTGGTGTCTAAGGAAAGAGATTAAACGGCTAAACCTAAGCGGGTTTCGTGGTTACTTAATTAGGTCCTTGCGAGAGCAAGGGGAGCCTCCCACATCCCCACTTCTTACCTGGCTAACCAAAGGAAGTGGCATAATTCCAAGTGAACTTAAGAGGATTAACATTGGTTGAACCACTAGTTTAGGGAACCTTAGGTTAGCTTGTAGGTCGTGTGTTTGAATTTCTTGCATTTTTTTTTAATTCAAATTTGAATTTAAATTTAAAAAATTTAATTTTCAAATTTCAAAAAATATTTAAAAACAAAATAAAATGAATTCAATGGCCGAAGTTTTTGGAATGAGAAACTACTTCCAACCTAAGCTACAGATAGATTGGAACCATGTGTCTCAACAACAGGATAAGATTAATGGGATGGCCCAAAGACTTGGCCAAGTCCTTGTATATTGAAAACAGTTTAGCCTATTCCCTACCTTGTCATCCTGCCCAACATGTTCCATGTATGCAAGCCCGGCAAATCATGTTAGCTAGTGCCCTTTAGCGGGCCCATGTCAACTAGTCATTCCAGAGCAAGTACGTACAACTAACGGATTTTTCCAACCCAATGCTAACCCATCCTTTAGTCCATATAACCCTGGGTGGGAAATTAGCCCAATTTCGCTTATTGGGCCCGAGCCCAAGAAGCCACCTTGCCAAATGTGCACTCTCAATGGTCTGAAGTTCAGACTCACTGTAAGTACAATGATTAACCTAGGACTCAACCGGCTCAGCCATGTCAAACCTCCCCTCATCCTTATCAAACTGATTCACTTGATGATAAGTTTCTACAATCAATCCTAAGATTAGAGAGCCAAGTAGTTCAGCTCATGGAAGCTAACCTATAGTGGGAGAATGATTCAATACTTAGTCAGCCGATTGTAGACCCCAGAAACAAATCCCTAGGTCTTCCCCAATACCAAGATCTTACAACCTCTAATGTCCCATACTTAGAAAATGCTCTTCAAAGGGAGGGAAAGTTTGAAGACCTGTGTGAGTCTTGGAGTCCTTCTGCATATCAAGAACAGAATAGGAATTATTGTATGATAGATGTAGAGAGAAACCCTGGAGAAACCAATCTGGTTACAGTAGATGACCCAACGGAAGAAGCTATTGCCTTAATAAAGTCTCTTCACCCATTTCAATCCTGACCTATTGTTGAACCTCTACCACAACTAAAGAGTGAACCACCTGTGCCTTCTCTTGAATCTCCCCCACAACTGGAACTAAAGCCCTTACTAGACTCCCTTAAGTATGTGTTTTTAGGACCCAACCAAACACTGCCGATGATCATAGTTGTGGACTTAACCCCTAGACAAGAAGAGAAACTGATCGAGGTATTAAATGAGTATAGGGGTGCCATTGGTCGGTTAGTAGCTGATCTAAAGGGGATTAATCCATCCATTTGTATGCACCATATTTACATAGAAAAGGGTGCCTAACCAAGTAGGGAGATGCAAAGAAGGTTGAACCCAAATATGAGAGAGGTGGTCAAGAAGAAGTAGTTAAGTGGTTAGATGCGAATATTATCTACCCGATTTTAGATAGCAGTTGGGTAAGTCCTACGCAAGTGGAGCCTAAGAAAGTTGGACTCGTCGCGGTCACTAATGATCAAGGTGAAGTAATCCCTACCTGACTTACCATGGGATGGAGAGTGCATCGACTTTAGGAAACTCAACGTAGTCACGAAAAAATACCACTTACCTTTATCCTTCATTGACCAAATTCTAGAAATCTTGTCGAGCAAAAATATTTGTGCTTCTTAGATGGGTATTCTGGGTATAAACAAGTAGCCATTTACCCCAAAGACCAAGAGAAATCTACTTTTACCTGCCCTTATGAAACATTCACCTTCTAACAAATGTCGTTCGGATTATGTAATGCACCAGCAACCTTTTAGAGGTGTATGGCGACAATTTTTTCGAAATGGTGGGTGATTTCCTGGAAATATCTATGAAGGATTTCTCTGTCTTTGGGGATTCCTTCAAAACATGTCTCGAACACTTACAAAAAGTTATTCAACAATGTATCGAGACAAAGTTGGTCCTCAGTTGGGAGAAGAGCCATTTCATGGTCAAGGAAGGCGTTGTTTTAGGTCACATAGTTTCCAAACGGGGTATTGAGGTGGATAAAGCAAAAACTGACCTAATCTCTAAACCTCGAACCCCCCCACACTTCTATCAAGCAAATCCGTTCTTTTCTTGGACATGTCGACTGCTACCGATGATTTATTAAGGACTTCTCCTAGATCTCCAGACCATTGTGCAACTTTCTAGCAAAAGATGTCCCAATCAGTTTTGATGAAGCATCTCTTAAAGCTTTCGAGTACCTGAAAGAGGCACTGACCAAGGCACCAATTCTATAACCTCTCGATTGGTCTTTGCCCTTTGAAATCATGTGTGACGCCTCTGACTATGCCATTGGAGCTGTTCTAGAACAAAGGGTGAATAAACGTCTTGTGGTAATCTATTATGCAAGTCGTACCCTCTTGGAAGCTCAATTGAATTATACCACCACAGAGAAAGAATTGTTAACTGTTGTATTTGTTATAGAAAAATTCCGCCTTTACCTATTTGGCACGAAGGTTATTGTACATTCTGATCACTCGGCCCTAAGACATTTGCTATCAAAGAAAGAGGCCAAACCTAGGCTCATTAGATGGATCCTTCTATTGTAAGAATTTGACCTTGAGATTCGGGACAAAAATGGGTCCAAAAATGTAGTAGCTAATCATCTATCCCGAATTCAAATTGAAAAGAGCGAGCCCATCCATGACTATTCCTTCTCAGATGAGCACCTCTTAGCTGTCTCTCATAATGCTTCCCCATGGTACGCTCATATTGTCAATTACTTAGCAGTAGGTAAAATTCCCGAGGGGTGGTCTAAGAATGAGAAAGACAAAATCTTTTCTCAACCCAAATACTACTTTTGGGAAGATCCCAAGCTATTTCGTATCTGCTCAGATCAAGTGATCCGGCGTTGAGTCCCCGAGTTTGAACACCAAAGAATCCTCAACTTTTGTCACACTCTCGCTTGTGGGAGGCACTTTTCAGGAAAGAAAACTACAGCCAATGTTCTATAGAGTGCTTTGACTGGCCGAGTTTATTTAAGGATGCCCATGTCTTTAACCAAAATTTCCTAAGATGCCAATCTATCGAGAATATGTCCCGTAGAGACATGATGCCACTTAACCCTATTCTAGATGTAGAAATCTTTGATGTTTGGGGTATTGATTTTATGAGACCGTTCCCACCATCATCCGGTTACGAATACATCCTGGTGGCCATTGATTATGTGTCGAAATGGATTGAGGTTGTACCAACCCGAACCAATGACCACAAAGTTATAATGAAATTTGTTCAAAAGAACATTTCTCTAGGTTTGGGTGTCCGCGAGCAATCATCAATGATGAAGGATTGCACTTTACTAATGCGCAATTCCGTGCTTTGCTCCGCAAATACGGAATGAACCATAAGATAGCAACACCTACCATCCCCAAACAAATGGTCAAGTGGAAGTGTCCAATAGGGAAATTAAAAGTATTCTGCAAAAGTCCATTAGGCCCGACCGAAAAGATTGGTTAGACAGACAAGATGACATGCTTTGGGCTTATCGGACTACCTACAAAACTCCCATTGGAATGTCCCCATATATGCTAGTTTTTGGTAAAGCATGTCACCTTCCTATCGAATTAGAACATCTGGCTTATTGGTAAAGCATGTCACCTTATAAGGTTGGATTTCTGATTTTATGGGGGTTAGGATTTATGATCTGAAACCGATTCCGATCGTCCGATCAATCATTTTAATCCTAATCCTCATTTCACATAAAATCCAAAATCCGAGACCATAGGTACGTAGAGCCCAAAAATAAGATCACCTGAATCTGACACCGTTAACCCCTTCATCTCAAGACCCAAAACCGAAGCCGATTCCAATCGTCTGTTTGGGATCATCTCTGATCCTAAATCCTAACCCCCACAAAATCTGAAATCCAACCTTATAGATGGATAGAGCTCAAAATTCCGAGTCCGACGGTACCACGATCATCCAATTCCGACACCGTTAGCCCCTCCATTTTGAAACCCGTAGCTAGACTCGATCCGGGCCCTCCATTTAGAATCCTCTTTACAATAATTTCGAACCTAGGGCATTCCACGACCCAAACTTCCCCTCATCCTCTAGAAACATCTTAAAAATTTAAGATTTGACCAGGTATAGCTTCCAATCAATCAAGACAATCACCTAAACTTGGAATGTCCAGTTTATGTAAATTGGTGAAATCTTTCACTCTTTGTCTTGATTGATTGAGAGAATCTCTCACAAAGCTCTCTTGACAGAATATCAATCTCCCTCCAAAAACCATTCAATCATCAGCCATTGATCTCCCTTATCTTCCATATCAACCCTCCATTCCCCTCTCAAAAACTCTATAAATACCACCCCTTTTTCACATCCAAGACACACGTGAAAGCCTAGAGATCCTACACTCACTAGTGTGGAGAATACCCCCCTCACTCTCCCTCTCCCTATCCCAAACTTCCTAAGCTTGAAGAATGCTATTCTTGTACTCCTGCCCTTGCCCCAATCCAATTTGAAGCATGAAAACTTACTCGGGTTGTAGTCATATTCATGAAGAGGAAGCTAAAGCTTGTCTGAATTCTACGAAATGGTGTAAAGAGCCTACAGATTTCCAGCTGAATTTCACATTTATTGGGCAACATTCCACATTCAAAGATAATCATCAATGAGTGCTTGGGACAAGAAGAGTTCTGTGGTGAGAGGAATCTATTCGGCGTCTCTCCTCCATCTCTAGAATGCATTAACAAGTTAGTATATATGACATCTTACTCAATTCTCATGTTGAAGCATCGAAGTAGAAATGGTTTGTTGTGTAACATTCAGCTCTGTCTTATGTTTCTATGTCTATGAAAGCTTCCACTGCACTTATTACCGAAAATTTTCAGATTTTATTATCATGAGCATGACAATCTTTGAAATAGTTAATTCGGTCTGCATCCTCTAGGTTAGTTCCTCATTAATTGCATTAATGAGTGGTATTGATCATCTCTCTCCTTCTATCTACTTTAGAACTTCCTTTAGGTGCTTCATCTTAATTTGGTATTTGTCATAATTAATTTATAAGGGGAAGATCTCCATACTCAAGTTTTTTTTAGTTTAACTTTCTTAGGTACCGATATTTTTCTTAGTTTTCCATTAGAGAGGTTAAAAGCAATATAGGATTTTCTCATCACATCATATTAGTGATTAATTTATTTTGTTTTTTTTATATTGCATGGTCCCATCATTCCCATCCTTTTCTTTAAATACTTTTAGTCTCAATGCTTCCCTCACTAAGCGTTTTTTTATAGAAGATCACTACTTCTTAACTTTGTTTAACATTAGTGAAGCCCAATAGACCGCTTAGAATTCCACCTTAATACCCAACTCATTTAACAAAACCCCCCCATTCACCTAGGCATTAGTCTTTTTTTTTTTTATTCGCATATCTTAGTTCGGTTCTGTTTTTTCTCTCTTACATGCATTCTCATTTAGTTAAGTGCATTGATCATAAGTACTATTGGATAGCGGGCCATTTAATTCATTTACTGTTTTAGGTTTTGGTTACATTGATTATCTTTGATTATCTTGCTCTCTTTGGTTTTCTTTTTATAGTTAACTTTTTATCTTTCTTCCGATGTTCCATTTAGATGTAAGTTTATTTTTTTTAGTTGTTAATCGCTGAATTTCTATATTTAACTTTTCTTCTTTTTGTCTTCAATTATTTCCTTTTCCTAGTTGTTAATTGATAGTTTTTCTTTTTTTTTTGTGAAAATTAGTGTGTGGTAATCTTTTTATTTCAAGCCCAAAAATTGAAAAATCTTCTTTGAAACATTGATGAAGTAGAGGCCGGTTCAATCGGGTGTGTGTGGGGTGCCTAACACCTTCCCACACCATACCTTGGTCCCCAGAGCCAAAGAATCTCATCCCCATTGGGTAACGAGTCACCAAGCAAACAAAATATTTTTCTTGAAAAATCTCGGGTTTTTCTAAATTCCCAATTCCAAAAATTTAGGTGGCAACTCCAAAATCCATACCCAAATCCGTCACCCCCTCTGGGTCGGGAAGCCATAGATGGCGACTCTACTGGGGACATTCTAAGAGGGCCTAACTTGAAACACCAAGTTCTAAGGAGTATTTTCCAACTTTTGGTCTTCACTTGGGCTGCACACACTTCACATTGCATTCTTCTACACGCCCAAGTCATAGAATTTTTTTTCTTCATTTACTTGTCATCCGTCTCTCCTTGCTTTGTTTTGTCGTGGATAAAGCAATTGAACTGGACTATAGCAGGTCCATAGAGGTACTCATCTCCTTTCTTTCTACTCAAGTCTGCACCCTAAGAGTCACACCACGACTCATTGGAAAAGAATTGGTAGGGGGTTAACTAGGGTAGAAGAACCAGAGACACTGAATCTTGTGATTGATCCAGAGGTGGCCCCAACATCCCCTAGGACCCTTGAGAGCAAATCGATGGTTGAGCCACCTATGACCAACAACTTAGGCACTGAAGAAACCACTCCCATCAACCAAAGTCAAGGGATGGATTTGACCCAATTCTTAAGGGTCATGGAGCAACTCCAACAGAAACAATTAGAAAAAATAGAACTACTCTGTTCTGAAATAAGTCAGCTCCGGACAAAAGACCAAGCCCAACCCTCGTCTAGCCGAACCCTATCATCCAATAGGCAAATACTTGAGCCAGAGAACCCATCAAACCAGAGACTAATCTTGATGACCCACTCATCTGTTCCAAACCCATTAAGACAAGGGCAAGTTCCCCACCACTTGCAGGGAACACATGAACAAAACCAACAAGCTCGGATTAACCCAATACCCACTACTATGAGAGAAACCACTTCACCCCAGTTCCCTCCCTGCCAATCATGCAAACACTAGAACCAACCCAACTCAATTCCTCCACCTCCAGCCTAGGGGCACGTTTGCAAGCCTAAACTCTTTGGACCTCATCTTCACCTATCCCTAAACCATCACCATCACAAAGCACCTAATTACATCCGATTGGTTCTCAGAGGCACCCTCATCATACTCAAGCATCATGTGCTCCTTAAGCCTAGGATCCCAACTCATATTTGGCTTGCTCTCAAGAATCTTCTCAACAGGTTCAAACCCAGGCACAACCCTCAACCTCTACTCTAGTTCAAACCCAAATGCAAGGGGCAACACCAATGCCTCCGGCCCAAAGTATGATAGTTCCAAAAATGAGGCTGGTAGGGGAATAGGAATTGTCCTAGCCTCACTTGAAGGATTGTAGGTCCCACTCGTCTTCAAGCTAAGGTTCCCCTGCAGCAACAACATGGTAGAATATGAAGCATGCATCACTGGTCTAAAAGCAATTCTATTGCTAGATGTCAAAAACATTGAGATCTATGGTGACTCCTTACCCATCATCAGTCAAGCTAATCAGGAATGGAAGATCAAGAACAAGAGACTTAAGGCTTACCATGATCATTTGTAGAGTCTAGCCCATCATTTTGAAAATATCTCTTTGTTAGACAGTTTTTGTATAGCCTTAGCTTCAATCAGAATGATGTACATTATGAGTTTATGTTAAATGAATAAAGTACATATTTGATTCATGTTCCTATGGTGTGTTTCTGTGTAATACCCTTAAACTGGACACTTAATGAGACTCGTGTTAGTTTAGAATGTTCACAGCCAGTGGGTCGGTCTGGGGAGACCTATCCTGATAAGGCTGACACTAATGTGCCACCAAGTCGGTTGGGGTGGCCTGTCTCAGCCGCCAAGGTGAGACCCAAGGCACATGCAATATAGGATTAATTGAATCTTTGAACCGGACCAGATTTCCAGTATTGCCCTGGACCTTGGAGATTAATGGCCAAAACTGGAAAATTACACCCGACCCTTAGACTCGATTATGATACTGCACTAGGTGTCAGATTGGGGTGTCTTTGATGTACCAATCAGTGAGAACCTTAGTGGGGGTCAAAACCTGGGTATGTTGGGACAGTCTGAGAATTCATCTGAGTGGGTGATCATAGTGACAGGATCAGCCCCTTTGTCAGACAAAGGTAATGATCGAGGATGCACTCTCTCTGATGGAAACCAAGACTGCCGGCAGCCGATTTCAATCGTTGAGATTTGTTTTGCAAAATATATTTTATATGAGATATAAAAGTTATATATATTATGGTTTCCAAAATGTTTGTAAAAGGTTTTAATTCACGAGATCCATATAAGAAGAGAGTGCAACATTGTTCCTTGCAGCCGAGGGAGAGGTCCTCTCTTGTCGGGCAGTGTTTGATCATTATAGGCTAAGAGGTTAAGTGTAAGACCATTGAGGGTAATGCCTGATGGGCTAATCTTGCATTTGCCCACAGTCCCTAGTTGTTACAAGGTGGCTTGGCCCAGGGACCACTTAGGGTAAGTGTTGGGCCCATAGAGCCCATGTGATGGGTTTCAGGGGTGCACTGCCCATAACAGTGATAAGGCTAATGGGTTTACCCTTATCACTTAAAGGGATGTCTGATCCAAATATGATTTGGATAAGCAACTCCTAATGGGATTAGGAGCTGATCCCTTTAAGGCTATAAAAGGAGGAAGGGACGGTAGCCTTTAGACACTACAACACAAGTCCTTCACTTGTCTTCAGAGCTGAA
This sequence comes from Nelumbo nucifera, assembly GCF_055504915.1. NCBI lineage: Eukaryota > Viridiplantae > Streptophyta > Magnoliopsida > Proteales > Nelumbonaceae > Nelumbo > Nelumbo nucifera. The sequence goes on along the minus strand of NC_142649.1, from coordinate 110,728,238 downwards.
ATCACAGAAGAGAGAATTCAGCACATCTGCGAAAATTCTCTCTTGCCACTTCCTTCCTGCCGCCACCTCACCTGCCAGTTCAACCTCCAGTTTAGTGGGAGAAATCAAGATTCGATCTTGACATCAGTTCCATGTGAAGGGACTGATAGGAAGTTATGCTCACGTGCCATCCTGCTATTTCTTGTGAAGGATTAGGTTCTTGGAAAGAACACTACTGATTCTGCTCCATCCTACACTGCACCATCTTCAGTGGGAGCAGTCTTTGGATCCTTCCTTGGGCGTGAACACCTTCGTTGGGAGATATTATTTCTTCGTATCGGGTATAATCCTCTCCTACTGCTTTTGTTTAGATCTGGTTTGATTCATGGTTCAAGGTTGATCCTTGAAAAATATGATTTTTCTAAAATAGGGAATGCGATTCCCAATTGAGGGGAGAGAAATTTTTGAAATTCGCCCACCTTATTCCGCAAGATTTGGGCGTCCATACAATGGATCTCTCATTCCTTCACTCTTTCCATCATATATCCAGAGAATACAATCACTTGGACAATGCACTAGCAGCCTTGGGGTCGTAGTTCCAATTGTCTGAAGGAGGCCATATCAAACCAATCGTGATAGAACAAAGAGAAGAACCATTCAATTGTTACACTATTAGAAGTTCTACTATAGTAATTGACGACAAGACATCCAATGGTACTTGGAAGATAGGATCTTTCCAGACAATACTTCACATAAAGACAAGAGAACTATCCAACGATTGGCTTAGTATATACTATGGGGAGGAAAGTTGCACAAAAGGGCCCAAGATAGAACTCACCTACTTTGCTTAACTGAGCAAGAAGCAGATGAGATGATGAGACAAGTCCACATGGGTGACTATGGACCCCACATGAATGGGCACATGTTATCCAAGAAAATACGATGAATGGGATATTACTCGAGCACCATGGTCAAGGACTGATGCAAATTTGTTAAAAGATGCCACCAATGTCAAATATACGGAGACCACATCCATGCACCACCTACTGAACTTCACAACCTAGTTTCCCCTTATTCATTCTCTGTATGGGGGGTGGATGTCATCGGTAGGATAACTCCTAAGGCATCTAATGGACATGAATACATACTTGTGATGATTGACTACTTTACAAAATGGGTCAAAGTAGCAACCTACAAGAATGTCACCCAAAAGCATGTGGCCAAGTTTATCATGAATAATATAATCTGTAGATTTGGAGTACCACATGAAATCATTTCTGATAATGCACTAAATTTTGACAACTAGTATCTCAACTCCCTCTACGAAAAGTACAAGATCAAGAGGCATAAATCTTTGCCTTATAGACCTTAGACGAATGGAACTATCAAAGCCGCTAACAAGACCATTGGTCATATATTGAAGAAGACCATAGAGACATATAAAGACTGGCATGAGAAGCTCCCTTATGCCTTATGGGCTTATCGTACTTCCATCCGCACTCTAACTAATGCTACACCCTACTCCTTGGTGTATGGGATGGAACCGGTACATCTGATTGAGGTCCAGGTCCCGACTAAAAGGATCTTGATGGAAGATGCCCTATCTGAAGAGGACTGGTTGCAAATTAGAGTAGAGGAGTTGTTGAATGTTGATGAAAAGAGACGACAAGCCTTGTGTCACATCAAATCTTATCAAGAAAGGATTGCCAAAAGTTTTGCAAAGAAGGTCTGACCAAGGGAGTTTCAACTAGGAGATCTAGTACTTAAAGCCATCATAGAAGATTGTACTGATACTAGGGGCAAGTTCAAGCCTAACTGGGAGGGCCCCTATGTCATCAAAGAAGCATTGCCTGGTTATGCTGTTCGACTTGTTGGCCTTGATGGAAATGAACTTCCAAAGCCTACCAATGTTGATAGGATCAAAAAATACTATGCATAGCCCATTGAGTTGAAACTTGAAAGGGCGGCTCAGGCAAAAGTTAGGGTAAAAAAAAAGAAAAAGAAAAAAAAATGAAAAGAAAAAGATAGAGTAATGCCCTTCCTACAATTAAATTGGAAATGAGGTGCAAAGTTGTTGAGAGGCCATCTTTGGTTGATTTTTATCCCAAGCCACCTTATTTTATACCCCATCCCTTGGAATCCGTGATTGAGCCTTAGCCTTTCCTTCTTACCTTAATCACTCTTTAGACAACCTGGTCTGAAAAAAAAAATATAGTAAAGCAAGGTAAGGACTCCTAGAGTCTATCATCTATTCCTTAGACAAGGGGCAATGAAAGCCTTAAGCGGTCCATAAAAAGGGAAGCCATCGTTGACCGAAAACATACCCTAAGCCACCCATGATCACACTTTGATCCCTTAACAACTTTGGACTTGACCTTTTTTTTTCCTTAAACTTCAAGAAAAATTTGAAATAAAAAAGAAAAATATGAAAAAATCAAAAAATATTTTCTTTTTACATCCTTCCATCGTCTTTAAGGGCCTTTCGAGGAATACTCACCCACCTGCACCCAGATTAGGGGAAAGATGGTCTTGGCAAAAGTCCTTTAAAAAAACCAAAAAAAAGGAGAGGAAATAAAAGAAAAGAAAAACAATTCAAAGATGGAAAAGAAAGATTTTATCAAGATTTAAGACAAAGAGGCAGATCATTATTTCCCCAGTCATTCAGTCACTCAAGTGAGGTGCTACACTGCACTCGTAACCCCTCGATAGGCCCCCAGATGCCGCATTTAGTTTGAGCTTTTTATCTGTTCATTCCTCACCCAAGTCCTAAGCCACAGACAAGTCCTCTCTTGATCCCAAGGTAATGAAAACCTCGAATCAAAGGAAATAGATGGGACCACTCTAAGGAACCCTTCCTAGCTTTCAAAACAAAAAATATAACCTTTGGACATTGCAATCCCACAACCCTTCAAAAAGCCCTCCATCTACGCCTTTTCTCACCCATCCGAGTCCCAAGCCACATTTTGACCTAATAAGAAGCCCTCTCTAGACCTCGTAAGATTACGTGTCTCCTATAAGTAGAATTCAAGGCAATTGATTTAATGGAAAGGCATTCTCTTAGCCCGCTGAGTTGAAAACCCGAAAGGGCGATTCAAGCAAAAGTTAGGGCAAGCAAAAAAAAGAGGTTAAAAAAACGAAAAAAAAAATGAAGAAGAAAAAAAAGAGAGAGAGAGTTCCTAGAAGCACTTGGTATCTCACAACTTTAGAAGAATAGCAAAATAGCACCAGAGATCAATCATCCGCCTTCTCTACTAAATTACAAAGGAAATGCCTAAGTGGACCATTGGAAGAGAATTCCACAGTGCCACCTCCCAGACTTCAAGTCAACTCAACCATTTTCACACACATCTGATGGACCAAACTCAGTAAAAGTTAGTAGCACAAATCATGCTTTTTGGGTTTAGTCGGCTATTTTCAAAAGAATTTTTAAAACTCCAAAAAGATTTTGTTTTCGAAAAGTTTTCAAATAAATGCTTTGATGATGGTCGTTGATGATAAGTCTAGGGCATCCATCGCAAAAGAAAAGAATTCACCCACTTAGACAAATCAGAGGCCATAAAATCACCAAAGTTGTTTTCCTTCATATTTCAAAAAAAGGCGGGGCGGGGAAAAGAGTGCTTTTAACATGTCATGCATGCATCATTCAAAAAACAAGGAAAAAAAAGATAAAAAAAATCATTCTTCATTAGTACTCTTTGTCATCTCATCAAGGGATATTGGCTACTTGCACCAACACCAACCATCAAGCATCAGCACAGGTAAGCACCAGGTACACAATCATCAACTTCCTCATCTCTTACGCTGCAACTCAATCTCCATCCTCACATCAACATCACTATTATCATTGCATTGCATCCATTACGAGAGCCCTGAGTTCCATACACCCCTAATCTTCATATTAGGTGGCTGACCCAACTCCCAACATCAAAGCATATTTGGATTTCAAAGACAAATGCCCCAAAGAACCATATATTGACTTGCCCATGTCAAACATGCATGGCTTAGGTGTGAGAACCTGCTGGATGTCTTCCAGTTATGCTTAACAAGGAAATACATTGGAATCGCTTTCCCTCACTCAATAGTTTTTTGCAAAAAAGATTTTCTCGGTGACAAAGGTCTTATTTCCTTTTTCATCATCTATTTATCAAATCTTGTATCCCCAAAATTCTCAAGGAATTGGCCAGTGAGAGATTCCGCAATTTCTCTATTGTAGGGGTGACCGTAGTCCTAGGCAGCCATACAAATGTTGTGGGTGAGAGATTTCATTTCAAAAACCCCTTTAGGATGATCCGGAGATTGGCCTGCGTATAGCAATCCTTTTGTCAACAGCCGAACGAGTGCGTGACTGCTATGAGAGCATGCCATAGGAGGAGATTCCAAGGGCATCATTTTTAATTAAAAATAATTATCTTCTCTCAATCATCAACACTTTTGTCGTGAAAAAGTTTTTTTAAGCAGCACTCTATTGAACAGGACAGTCATTCCATCGTATTTTTGCACAAAAATGGGTTGTCTCCTCAAGCTTTGTTGTTCAGATTATCATCCTCCAACAAAGAGGGGAAATTTGTAGGCACCCCATTTTTGCGCTCTTAAGTCTTTTTGCAGCACTTTGAGCATCAAGCATGCTTTAGCTAACCTCGCGGTTGACCTGGGGTACTTTTTGGAATTTTACAAAAGTTAGGGCCTTAAGGATCCAAAATGAGAGGTACGTAGAGATCAAAAAACCAAACCCAATGACACCAATATCACCCAAATCTGACACTGTTTACCTCTTCATCTTTAGACACAAAGTCGGAACTGATTTCGATCGTTCAATTAGTCATTTTGACCCTAAACCATATTTCACACCAAATTAGAAATCCAAAACTATAGGCACATAGAGCTCAAAAATCCAAACCTAATGACACCAATATCACCCAAATCCGACACTGTTTACCCCTTCATCCCATGACCCGAAGCTAGAACCAATTCCGATCACCTGATCGGAGTCATTTCGACCCTAAACCACATTTCACACCAAATCAGAAATCCAATACCATAGGTATGTAGGGCCCAAAAATCCGAATCCAACGACACCAAGACCACTCGAGTCCGACACCATTAACCCCATCATCTTAAGACCCGAAGCCAAAACCGATTTTGATTGTTCGATCAGAGTCATTTTAATCCTAATCCTCGTTTCACATAAAATCCAAAATCCGATACCATAGGTATGTAGAGCCAAAAAATCTAAATCCAACGACACCAAGATCACCCGAATCTGACACTGCTTACCCCTTCATCTCAAGACCCAAAACCAAAATCGATTCCAATCGTCCGATTGGGATCATCTCTGATCCTAGATCCTAACCCCCATAAAATCTAAAATCCAACCTTATAGATGGATAGATCTCGAAATTCCGAGTCCGACGGTACCAAGATCATCCAATTCCGACACCGTTAGCCCCTCCATCTTGAAACCCGAAGCTAGAATCGATTCGGGCCCTCCATTTAGAATCATCTTCACAATAACTTCGAACCTAGGGCATTCCAGAACCCAAACTTCCCCGAAACCTCAAGCAACATCTTAAACATATAAGATTTGATAAGCTATAGATTCCAATCAATCAAGTCAATCACCTAAACTTGGAATGTCCAGTTTAGGTAAATTGGTGAAATCTTTCATTCTTTGCAAAATGTTTTAATTCCTGGGATCCATGTGAGTAGAGAGTGCAACACTGTACCTTGCAACCGAGGGAGAGATCATCTCTTGTCGGGTAGTGTTTTGATCATTAAGGGTTGAGAGGTTAAGTGTAAGACCATTGAGGGTTATACCTGATGGGCTAATCTTGCATCTTTCCACAGTCCTTAGGCCTTAATAAGATGGTTGGACCCAAGGACCATTTGTTAGATAGTGTATGCCCTTTGCTCCAATTAGAATGATGTACATTATGACATTTAATGTAAATGATTAAAGTACATATTTGATTCATGTTATTATGTTGTGTTTCTGTGTAATACCCTTAAAATTGACACATATGAGACTCGTGTTAGTTTAGAAGCTTCACAGTCGATGGATAGTTCTGTGGAGATTTATCCTGCCAAGGCTGACACTGATGTGCCGCCAAGTTAGTTGGGGTGGTTTGTCTTAGCTACTAGGGTGAGACCTGAGGTACAAGTAGTGTGGGTTTTCTTGAAACCCTGAACCAGATCAGAATTCCAGTATTGCCATGGACCTTGGAGATAGATGGTCAAAACTAAAATGTTACACCTGACCCCTAGACTCCATTATGATACTGCACTAAGTGTCGGATTGGGCTGTCTTTGATATGCCAATCAGTGAGATCATTAGAGGGGGTCAAAACCTGGGTATGTTGGGACAGTCCGAGAATTCATCTGAGTGGGTGATCAAGGATGCATTCTCTCTGATGGAAACCAAAACTGCCGGTAGTCGATTTCAACCGTTGAAATTTGTTTTGCAAAATATATTTATATAGAGATATACAACATATATATATATATATGTATGTATATATATATATATATGTACATATATATATACATATATACATATATTATGGTTTCAAAATGTTTGCAAAAGGTTTTAATTCCTGGGATGGATGTGAGTAGAGAGTGCAGAACTGTTCCTTGTCGAGCAGTGTTTGATCATTATGGGCTAAAAGGTTAAGTGTAAGACCATTGAGGGTAACCTTTGAGGGTAATACCTAATGGGCTAATCTTGCATCTGCCCACAGTCCTTGGGTTTTTATAAGGTGGCTTGATCCAATGACCATTTAGTGTAAACGTTGGACCCATTAAGAGCCCATGGTGATGGACTCAGGGGTTCACTATCTCCTACAGTGAATTCAGCCAAGCCTTGTAATAGAGGCTCAGCTGAACCCATGTGGCTGATGTGTAGATCAATGTTTGGGTCCCATGCAATACAAGGATACCCAACTGGGCAACAGTTTGGGGGATATGTGAGCACATGGACTTAATGGGCCTAAAGCCCAATTCAAACTGGTTTGATATGATTAATTAAAGAGGGGCGGTTCTGGGATTTAGATCAGCAGATAGGATAAGGGATTGTCCCTATCCACTTAGAGAGTCTAGATCCAAATGGAGATTTGGATAAGGAAACTCCTAATCAGATTATGAGGGTTGATCTTTATCTGCAGATAAGATAAGGGATTATCCTTATCTCTTAAAGAGAGCCTAGATTAGGGGGAAGATGGTCTTGGAAAAAGACCTTCAAAAAAAACCAAAAGAAAAGAGAGAAAATAAAAGAAAAGAAAAACAATTCAAAGACAGAAAAGAAAGATTTGATCAAGATTTAAGACAAAGAGGCAGATCATTATTTCCCCAGCTATTTAGTCACTCCACTGAGGTGCTACACTGCACTCGTAACCCCTCGATTGGCCCCAGATGCCACATTTAGTTTGAGCTTTTTATCTGTTCGTTCTTCACCCAAGTCCTAAGCCACAGACAAGTCCTCCCTTGACCCCAAGGTAACGAAAACCTCGAATCAAAGGAAATAGATGGGACCACTCTAAGGAACCCTTCCTAGCTTTCAAAAAAAAAAAAAAAACATAACCTTTGGACCTTGCAATCCCACAACCCTTCAAAAAGCCCTCCATATACGCCTTTTCTAACCCATCCGAGTCCCAAGCCACATTTCGACCTAATAAGAAGCCCTCTCTAGACCTCGTAAGATTATGTGTCTCCTTGAAGTAGAATTCAAGGAAATTGATTTAATGGAAAGGCATTCTCTTAGCCTGCTGAGTTGAAAACCCAAAAGGGCGATTCAGGCAAAAGTTAGGGCAAGCAAAAAAAAGAGGTTAAAAAAAAGAAAAATAATGAAGAAGAAAAAAAAAAGAGAGAGAGAGTTCATAGAAGCACTTGGTATCTCACAACTATTGAAGAACAGCAAAATAGCACCAGAGATCAATCATCCGCCTTCTCTACTAAATTACAGGGGAAATTCCTAAGTGGACCATTGGAAGAGAATTCCACAGTGGCACCTCCCAGTCTTGAAGTCAACTAAACCATTTTCACACACCTCTGATGGACCAAACTCGGTAAAAGTTAGTAGCACAAATCATGCTTTTCGGTTTTAGCTGGCTGTTTTCAAAAGAATTTTTAAAACTCCAAAAAGATTTTGTTTCTGAAAAGTTTTCAAACAAATGCTTCGATGATGGCCGTTGATGATAAATCTAGGGCATCCATCACAAAAGAAAAGAATTCACCCACTTAGACAAATCTGAGGCCATAAAATCACCAAAGTTGTTTTTCCATCATATTTCAAAAAAAGGGGGGCGGGGAAAAGAGTGCTTTTAACATGTCATGCATGCATCATTCAAAAAACAAGGAAAAAAAAGATAAAAAAAAAATCATTATTCATTAGTACTTTTTGTCATCTCATCAAGGGATATTCGCTACTTGCACCAACACCAACCATCAAGCATCAGCACAGGTAAGCACCAGGTACACAATCATCAACTTCCTCATCTCTTACGTTGCAACTCAAGCTCCATCCTCACATCAACATCACTATTATCATTGCATTGCATCCATTACGGGAGCCCTGAGTTCCATAAACCCCTAATCTTCATATTAGGTGGCTGACCCAACTCCCAACATCAAAACATATTTGGATTTCAAAGACAAATGTCCCAAAGAACCATATATATTGACTTGCCCATGTCAAACATGCATGGCTCAGGTGTGAGAACCCGCTGGATGTCTTCCAGTTATGCTTAACAAGGAAATACATTGGAATGACTTTCCTTCACTCAACAGTTTTTTGCAAAAAATATTTTCTCAGTGACAAAGGTCTTCTTTCCTTTTTCATCATCTATTTATCAAATCATGTATCCCGAAAAATCTCAAGGAATTGGCCAACGAGAGATTCCGCAATTCCTCTATTGTAGGGGTGACCGTAGTCCTAGACAGCCACACAAACATTGTGGGTGAGAGATTTTATTTCAAAAACCCCTTCAGGAAAATCCGGGGATTGGCCTGTATACAACAATCCTTCTGTCAACAGCTGAATGAGTGCTAGACTACTATGGGAGCATGCCATAGGAGGAGATTCCAAGGGCATCATTTTCAATCAAAAATAATTATCTTCTCTCAATCATCAACACTTTTGTCAGGAAAAAGTTTTTTTAAGCAACACTCTTTTGAACAGGACAGTCATTCCATCGCATTTTTGCACAAAAATGGGTTGTGTCCTCAAGCTTTGTTCTTCGGATTATCATCCTCCAACAAAGAGGGGAAATCTGTAGGCACCCCATTTTTGTGCTCTTAAGTCTTTCTACAGCACTTTGAGCTTCAAGCATGCTTTATCTAACCTCGCGGTTGACCTGGGGGTATTTTTGGAATTTTACAAAAGTTAGGGCCTCAAGGATCCAAAATGAGAGGTACGTAGAGACCGAGAAACCAAAACCAATGACACCAATATCACCCAAATCTGACACTGTTTACCCCTTCATCTTTAGACACAAAGTCGGAACTGATTTCGATTGTCCGAATTAGAGTCATTTTGACCCTAAACCACATTTCACACCAAATTAGAAATCCAAAACTATAGGCACGTAGAGCCCAAAAAACCAAACCTAATGACACTAATATCACCCAAATCCGACACTGTTTACCCCTTCATCCCATGACCCAAAGCCAGAACCAATTTGGATCATCCGATCGGAGTCATTTTGACCCTAAACCACATTTCACACCAAATCAGAAATCCAATACCATAGGTATGTAGGGCTCAAAAATCTGAATCCAATGACACCAAGACAACTCGAGTTCGACACCATTTACCCCATCATCTTAAGACCCGAAGCCAAAATCGATTATGATCGTCCAATCAGAGTCATTTTAATCTTAATCCTCATTTCACATAAAATATAAAATCCGAGGCCATAGGTATGTAGACCCCAAAACTCCGAATCCAACGACACCAAGATCTCCCGAATCTAACACCGCTTACCCCTTCATCTCAAGACCCGAAACTGAAATCAATTCTAATCATCCGATTGGGATCATCTTTGATCCTAAATCCGAACCCCCATAAAATCTTAAATCCAACCTTATAGATGGATAAATCTCGAAATTCCGAGTCTGACGGTACCAAGATCATCCAATTCCGACACCGTTAGCCCCTCCATCTTGAGACCCGAAGCTAGAATTGATCCGAGTCCTCCGTTTAGAATCATCTTCACAATAACTTCGAACCTAGGGAATTCCACGACCCAAACTTTCTCGAAACCTCAAGAAACATCTTAAAAATCTACGATTTGTCCAGCTATAGTTTCCAGTCAATCAAGTCAATCACCTAAACTTGGAATGTCCAGTTTAGGTAAATTGGTGAAATCTTTCTTTCTTTGTCTTGATTGATTGAGAAAATCTCTCACAAAGCTGTCTAGACAGCCCATTCTCTCAATCAATCTCCCTCCAAAAACCATTAAAACATCAGCCATTGATCTCCCTTATCTTCCATCTGAGCCCTTCATTCCTCTCTCAAAAAATCTATAAATACCACCCCTTTTTCACATCTAAGACACACAAGAAAGCCTAGAGATCCTACACTCACTAGTGTGGAGAATACCCCCTTAAACTGGACACATATGAGACTTGTGTTAGTTTAGAATCTTCACAGCCGTTGAATAGATCTGGGGAGATTTATCCTACCAAGGCTAACACTGATGTGCCGCAAAGTTGGTTGGGGTGGCTTGTCTTAGCCGCTAGGGTGAGACCTGAGGTACATCCAGTGTGGGTTTTCTTGAAACCCTGAACAGGACCAAAATCCCAGTATTTCCCTGGACCTTGGAGATAGATGGGCAAAACTGGAATGTTCACCTGACCCCTAGACTCAATTATGATACTGCACTAGGTGTTAGGTTGGGTTGTTTTTGATATGCCAATCAGTGAGATCCTTAGAGGGGGTCAAAACCTGGGTATGTTGGGACAATCCAAGAATTCATCTGAGTGGGTGATCATAGTGACAGGATCAATCCCTTTGTCAGACAAAGTGAATGATTGGGAAAATGCACTCTCTCTTATGAAAACCTAAACTACTGGTAGTAGATTTCAAATGTGTTTGAAATTTGGTTTTGCAAAATATATTTATATAGAGATATACTTGTATCTATTATGGTTTCAAAATGTTTGCAAAAGGTTTTAATTCCCGGGACCCATGTGAGTAGAGAGTGCAACACTGTACCTTGCAACCGAGGGAGAGGTCATTTCTTGTCAGGTAGTGTTTTGATCATTAAGGGCTGAGAGGTTAAGTGCAAGACCATTGAGGGTTATATGTGATGGGCTAATCTTGCATCTTTCCACAGTCCTTGGGCCTTCATAAGATGGCTGGACCCAAGGACCATTTGTTAGACAGTGTATGCCCTTAACTCCAATCAAAATGATGTACATTATGACATTTAATGTAAATGAATAAAGTACATATTTGATTCATGTTATTATGGTGTGTTTCTGTGTAATACCCTTAAACTGGACACATATGAGACTCGTGTTAGTTTAGAAGCTTCACAGCCGTTGGATAGATCTGGGGAGATTTATCCTGCCAAGGCTGACACTGATGTGCCGCCAAGTTGGTTGGGGTGGCTTGTCTCAGCTACCAGGGTGAGACCTGAGGTACATGTAGTGTGGGTTTTTTTGAAACTCTGAACCGGACTAGAATTCCAGTATTGCCATGGACCTTGGAGATAGATGGGAAAAACTGGAATGTTACACCCGACCCCTAGACTCGATTTTGATACTGTACTAGGTGTCAGATTGTGGGCTGTCTTTGATATGCCAATCAGTGAGATCATTAGAGGGGGTAAAAACCTGGGTATGTTGGGACAGTCCAAGAATTCATCTGAGTGGGTGATCGAGGATGCACTCTCTCTGATGGAAACCAAAATTGCCGGCAGTCGATTTCAACCGTTGAAATTTGTTTTGCAAAATATATTTATATAGAGATATACAATATATATATACATATATATATATATATATTATGGTTTCAAAATGTTTGCAAAAGGTTTTAATTCCCGGGATCTATGTGAGTAGAGAGTGCAAAACTGTTCCTTGCAGCTGGGGGAGAGGTCCTCTCTTGTTGGGCAGTGTTTGATCATTATGGGCTGAGAGGTTAAGTGTAAGACCATTGAGGGTAATACCTAATGGGCTAATCTTGCATCTGCCCAAAGTCCTTGGTTTTTTATAAGGTGGCTTGACCCAAGGACCATTTAGTGTAAACGTTGGGCCCATTAAGAGCCCATGGTGATGGACTCAGGGGTTCATTGTCTCCTACAGTTAATTCGGCCAGGCCTTGTAATAGAAGCTCGGCTAAACCCATGTGGTTGATGTGTAGATCAATGTTTGGGTTCCACACCATACAAGGATACCCAACTGGGCAGCAGTTTGGGGGATATGTGAGCACATGGACTTAATGGGCCTAAAGCCCAATTCAAACTAGTTTAATATGATTAATTAAAGAGGGGCGGTTCTGGGATTTAGATCAGCAGATAGGATAAGGGATTGTCCCTATCCACTCAAAGAGTCTAGATCCAAATGGAGATTTGGATAAGGAAACTCCTAATCAGATTAGGAGGGTTGATCTTTATTCGCAGATAAGATAAGGGATTGTTCTTATCTCTTAAAGAGAGTCCAGATCCAAATACAATATTTGGATTAGAAAACTCCTGATGGGATTAGGAGAACCTCTCTTTAAGGCTATAAATAGAGGAGAAGGGTGAACCCCAATTCATCCATTAGATTACTGATTGAAGAGAGAAGACAGTTTGCAGTTGGACTAACGCCATGTTCTGCTCTTGCCTTCTCCTGTTGTTACCACCATTGCCAGTTCGATCTCCACTTGTAGGAACGATCAAGAAAGGTTCTTGATATCAGTTTTTGGAAGAAAAGCTGATCTGAAGTCGTGCTCACTCATCCTCTATTAGATTCTTGGTGAAGAATCAGGTTCTTATTGAAGAACCACCCTGCTGATTCTGCTCCACCCTACGTTGTGTCATCTTCATTGGGAGCAGTCATTGGTAATCTCCTTGGGCGTGAACACCTTCATTGAGAGTTACTACTACTCTGTATCAGGTATTTCCCTCTCATGCCTTTTGGTTTCAGATCTGGTTTGGTTTAGGGTGCAAGATTGATCCTTGAAAATGCAGTTTTCTAAAATAGGGAATGTGATTCCCAAATGGGAGAGAGAAATTTTTGAAATTTCGCCCAACCTACCTGCAGGGTTCGGCCATCCATATGATGGATCTCTCATCCCTTCACCATTTTGTGTAAATTTTGGGCCCATTAAGAGCCCATAGTGATGGACTTAGGGGTTTACTGTATTCAGTAGTGAATTCGGTCAGGCCTTGTAACAAAGGCTAGGCTGAACCCATGTGACTGATGGGCAATAAGACGTGAGATGAACCGGCAATAAGACTTCTCAGACTCTACGAATGCAAAAATTAGAAAGCGTTGCTCATCACTGTTTAGCCGGTCGCTAGATTATTAAGGGCTTCTCACTTCCTCACCCATAGCATATATAGCTAAACCAGAAGTGCAGAGGAGAGAAGTTGGACCGAAAGGAGGCTTGCGAGATGGCATCAAAAGGGAGCAAATAGGAAAGAATCCTGGTCTCAGAGAAGGCCTGCGAGGGGATATCTGGATCCAGAGGAGAGAAGATGGTCGATTAGCTTTCTACAAAAGAGATTTAGGTCAGGTACTAGGCTCAGCTCAACCTAAGTGCCCCTCTTATGGCATTCATAACATAGCTCTGTACCTGATTTTCGAGCAGGGGGAGGATAAAATCTGCTACACTCACCGCATAGACAGAGATTGTGACTGTGACAACAGTAGTAGACGAGAATCCAATGAGGATTTTTCCTAATGAGAATCCAGCAGAGATTAAGAATGAGTCCATTCATCTAGTAACTAATCTCTTCTCCTTGTTTCTCTGTCTCTGTCTTGTTCTCCTTTTTTTACCGGCTTTTTTCAGTTTTTTTTTTTTTTTTACTTTTCATGATAGTTGAATGAGTTGCAGTAGGGATTTTTTTCACTATAAACAGTAGTGGTTGATTCTAGTTTAAATATTCCTTTTTTTCTTATTTGAGTTATATGAAGCGGTCTTGGTGGATTGACAAGTCGAAACGAGATCTGTAGAGGCTTAGAGTGATTTGCTTCTTTCTTGATTATTCAAGATTGATGTTGGATTGCTTGTGCTAAGTTACAAGAGAAGTCTAGTTTTGGATCTGTGTATAATTGAATGCTTGTTAGAGTGAAGATAGTGATGGTTGCTGTGCAAACCCTCTAAATATAAATCTAATGTTTGTTAGAATGATGATTCGTTCATGATCGCTTTATTGAAGAAGAATTGATGGAGAGATGGAGGCAGAGGGGTGGAGACAGAGAAGGGTTGAGGCGTAGGGGTGACAATGATGGCAGTTGCAAACACTTCTTAACATGGTCAGCAATGACACCTTATCTGAGAAGAACTGATGGAGAGATTTTATTCTTGTTGTAGGAACGACTCGGATAAAGCAGGAGATTTTAGTCTTGTTTTGCTCAAATAAAGTAGAGTTCCTCTCATCAGATGCTGGGTCATTTTGCTTTGGCTCTCCCAACCATGGAAGATGACAGCAGCAATGGAAATGACAACAAAGATGGCAGTGACTCAACAACAACCGGTGGAGAAAGAGAACGAGGTTCTCTGGACACCCGGCAGGGCACCGGGATTGTGAAATTTTGAAGGAAAATAATGGGTAAAATAGTCTTTTTGGTCTTTTTGTTAATGATGTTAATCACAAGGAAGTTTTAGACAATAGTCAGAAAACTTAGGGGTATTCTAAGACAATATGTAAACAGTAAGGGTAAAGTTAGTCAATTAGCTAAACCACAAGGGTAGTTTAAGAAATTTGCTCTAATTCAACTTGGCAAGTTTTTGGGATGACTGGTGGGCTAAAGCACGTGTATGATTATCGTATTATTGCTAAAAGAAAATATTTGAATTATTATGAATTAATTTCCAAATTTCAAGTATGAAAAATAATAATTGACTGTGGGATCTACTTTGTCCAAGATGCCGATGGACTATTATGACTCGTTGGTTGCTGTCCTCCTTCCCATGGAACTTGTAGCACCAGAGGAAGAGGTAGAGGCAGAAGTAATTAGGTCCACTAGCAAGTTTTTTTGCTTTTTCATGGTTAAGGGGGTTCTTTGGGCCTCTATAGGTAGGACAACCGAGGTCTTTGTGTTCGGGTGTTGTATTTGTTAGGTCTTGTTCTTGCGATTTCAAGCCCGCTCGATGTTTGTTTTGTTGGAGAGGCTTGTGGAATCTGCTATGTCTCTGTTTTCTACTTTTCATACATGTTTTGTATACTTTGTTTTCTTTTCTAATAAATTTACCTTGCCTTATTCAAAATAATAATAATAATAATAAAATAAAATAATAATAATAATAACTCAATTCTTCATCAATTTATAAACCAACTTTAGCTTATAATCAAACAATTAAGATTATAAGCTAATCAATTTATGAACCAACTAAATTAAACCAGACCAATTATGATTGAAGTTGTGGAAGTTTACTCAATTTAATAAACTACTCTTAATCCGACATGCTTTACATGATTAGATGAAAAAAAATGATTGAATATTTAAATAACCCAATGAATGTTCATGGCAAAAAATCACCCAGTGCAATCAACTTTAAAGCTCATCAACTACTAAGGCCAAGTTTGAGAGTGATTATTGGAATAAGAACTTATTTTGGGCCAAGACCATACCCTTAAACACTTATTGGCGTTTGGAAAATAAGCTTTAAATAAGTGCTTATTGAAGAAGCCTAAAATTTCAACTTTTTTAACTGCTTATACAATAATTACTTATTCAAAATTTTGATTCAAAAGTTGTCCCCAATTAGTTTTCAAAATGCCACTTATGCCCTTCAATTGTTTAAAAACATAGGGTTAGGCTCTTCGATGCTTTCTATCGACTTCTCCAACCAATGGCAGAACTACAACTCAATCGATTACCTAGGTAAGGTGTCCCCTCTTTTCTTTTTTTTTCTCATTTTTTCATTCTCAAACGTTCAACATTGACTGGTTTCAGTAGTTCCATTATGACCCAAATCATCAACTAAGCACTTATTCTTAGGACCTTTGAACTAAATTGACCTGAAATTGAAGAATTGCTAGAGCATCATTTTGTTCTGCCATGCCTACATCGACAACTTAAAATCTATCATTGAATCAACAAATCATAATCCTCAGTCATGATATCTAACTCATGTTTTGAACAAAACACCATCCTCCTAGCCTCCGAAAACAATGCAAAAATTCACATAAACTATTAAGAAATTGAAAATCCTTACTGACACCCTAAATAATGCCATAAGAAAACCATTATTTTGTTATCCAATAATTTGATAATTTATAATTATTCCAATTCCAATAATTACCATTAATTAAAATAATTTTCAATAATTTTCTTATTAGAAATTACAGAAAATTATTTAAATTTTGTTATTAAAATAATTATTGATAACTATTTTTTATTAAATTCAATAATTTCGTAATTTCATAATTATGGTAATTTCAGAAATTTTCTTATTAAAAATGACAATGACTAACAATTTTTATTGATAATAACACTAATTTTAAAACTGAAATTATCATTATACTACTTTCAACTTCTTCTTTTTATCTATTTTCATTAAGGGTAATTATGAGAACATCAGTAATAATAACAAGAATTATGGAATAATAATAATTTTTATTAAATAATACTAGTAAATACAATAATTTTGAAAATGATAGTTACATAATAATAACAATTATAATTATCCCATAGAAATTGTTGATAATTTCAACTTTATTAGAAACTATTGATAATTCAAAAGTAATAACAGTGATTTTTAAAATAATTTTTGTTATTCAATAATTTTTTTTAAATTGTTTTTTTATTCAATGATTTGTTTTTTCAGAAATTTGACAATTGTGGAAATTTGAGTAATTACATTAATTTTGTTATTCAATAATTTGATAATTTTGAAATTATTAATAATTTCAAAATTATTGAGGTTATTAATAGGCAAAATTATAGATAACTAGTTTTAATAATGACTAATAAATTGATAATAACAACTACTGAAATTACCATCATTATGAAATTATCAAATTATTGAATAACAAAATAATTATCAATAATTATTATTAAATTATCAATATTTTTGTAATAATTGTAAATCATTTTAAAATTACTCTTAATATTATTTTTAACTATTAATAACCTCAATAATTTTGATATTAAAATAATTTCAAAGCTTTCAAATTATCAAATTATACCCTAGCATTTCTTTTACATCATAATCTCCATAAGTATACATTGCCATGAAATTTTTTGCCTTCATGTAGAGCCTCCAATAAATATGTCTACTTGAAATAGAAGTGGGTCCTCACTTCTTTGTACGTGGCTTCTGCTCACCATAGAAGTAAATTGACAGAAATCATGTAGACTTTTGCTATCGTTGTGTTTTCGTTTTTGGAACACCTGTGTTATGTTATATGTAGAGGCAAAATAGAAGGCTTTGAGTTTGTTCGCCAATCCATTCAGAGATATATTAAAAGGGATAAAATTGGAAGCAAAAATCAGGGTGTTCGACCAAAGAAATTGATCATTCTCATTTTTATAATAAATGGTAATAGAAACACGTTGGTCCAATCTCCACTTTGATATGAATTTTAGAAAAATTGTTTCTTCTTGTAAAATGTTTTAGCATTGTAGCAATTTTATCGGTTTAATTGTAAATCACCCTACTGCCTGATATATATGTTTCACATTTTTCTTTTTGCTACCAATACACGGTTGAGTTTATCTTTGCTCATTAATTGGATATGGCCGGGGTGTTAACAGTTAATTGGATTGGATTTAGTCCAATCCCATCTAGTCCAATGTGAGTTCATTACAAATGGACCAGGTCTAGTCCAATCCAATGAATATTTTGGACCGGTCAAATTCAACGCCTGGAATTCAAATTTGTTTTAATTTAGATTGGTTCCAATCTAGTCCATTGACACCTATATTCTTATAATCTACCAAAGAACTAGATATTGATTTAATTTAATCCAATCCAATATAAATTAATTACACATGGACCAGTCCAATTCAATCTAATAAATATTTTGGGCTATTAAGTCTGGAATGGTCGGTTAATTGAATATGTCTTGTTGGTTCATCGAATGGGCTGACAGTCACAAGTGGACAAATATAGGAATGTGGTATGGATGTTTCAGTGGATCGAATATGCATCCTCCAATTAATGACTGAAGATTCAACACTTGTGTTTATTTATTTATGTACTATTGAGATCTCTTGCCAACACAAACGGTCACAACATTCTTTCTACATGATTTTGATTTGTGTCCCGTACATCTCACTGAGATCATGTATGAGATACGCGGATATAAATCATGTTAGAACATATTGGAACGGGTTTTTGTTGCAGGATATTTGACCTCCCAGCTATGTGGGGCACTACACATAAACAAAGAAAGTTGTCATGGTGCTCATAAAATATAATGGGTAACTTGTAAATGCATTAAACTTCCTGTGTTTTTGATATGGGAAAAAAAATCCCTCTAGGGTCAAGAAATGAGTTTGGCTTCGGTAAGTGTAAGCCCGTATTCATACCGTTCGAATAACCTCTTATAACCTTGGAATATCTCCTCATGAAATAAAGTATGCAAGTATGAAGATTTTCTCAATGTGAAACTGTGGGTTCACATTTATGCCCCACAGATGATGAGACATGTGGTCAAAAAAATGTTCTTGTTTTGGAATTTTTTATTTATTTTTATTCCATGTCATTTTCAAGACAACCAATAAGATACACTTTTCCAATAACCTAAATAATCTCTTCTCCTAAAATTTCTCATAAACTACATCCCCCACTATTCCTTACTTTCTCGAAAATTATCTCTAATTCCTATTTATCTTATAAGTTATCTCTAATTCCTATTTATCTTCAAAGTTATCTCTAATTTAGTAGAGAGTTTCTCTCCTAAATTATCTCTAATTCATATTTATCCTCTCCCCTACTTTTTATCCATATCTATCTAAAGAAAGTTTAGATTAAAAAATTAAAAATTATTTAAATATTCTAACAAAATTATATAATAACTTTAAAATATTTTTTAATAACACAAAAAATAATTTTTTATTTTTACAAAATATATCAGGATATTATGTACTAACAATTTAAATTATGTTTTTTTGGACTATCAATTTAAATGTTTTATAAATATTTAATAATATGTAATGACTTTAAATAAATAAAATTCAAATAACAGAAGATTTTAAATATTTTGTAGATTATTTAAATATATAAATAACTAAATATTTATCATAACTAGATTTCAAATACTTAAAATAATGAAATTATGTAATAAATTTAAGAAAATTCTTCAAAGTAGAAAAATAATTATAACATAATGTTAAAATTAATAATAATTTAATATATTACAAAATTAATAATGAAATTATGTAATAATATTATAAATTATGATTTTATGGATAACTAAATTTAATAAATAATTAATATTTTAAAATTTAAATATTTTACATATTATTTAAGTATTTAAATAAATAAATATTTTAAATAACAAAACATTAAACATAAGTAGATTTTAAATAGTTAAAATAAAGAAATTATGTAATAAATTTAAAAAATTCCTGAAAATTAGAAAAATAATTATAACATATTATTGAAATTAATAATAATTTAATATTTTTACATAATATTAGAAATAACTGATTTCAATTATATCAAGTAATAATTTGAGAAAATAACTTTCAAAAAATAATATTTATTTATAATAATTTTAAACTCTTAATCTGTATTTATTATATAATTATATATACTAAAATTAATATTTATTTTATTTTAGTAATTATTTATTTTTTTGTAATAAATGTATTTTCAATGACTATGTATAAATTTATTTTGTTTTGCTATTTAACAGAAAAATTTTTATAATTATTGGAGATTAAACTACTCTTACTGAAAATTTTAAATTTAATTTATTATACTTATTGTATTTATTATATTTTTGTTATAACTTATTAATTAATTTTTATAAGATATTAAATTATTATTTGAGATTATACTATTTATTGACTAAGTTAATATATTTTTAGTACTTATTGTATTTTTGTAATTATTGCAATTATTGTATTTTTTCATTATCAATATATTTTTAATAATTGTGTATTTTTGCTATAAAGTTTCAATAATTATTGGAGATTAAACTATTCTTAATTATTTATCAGAGATGAGACTATTAATTTAGGTGAAATTTTGAGTGTTCGTGACTTGGTTCAGTTCGCTCATAGGATATTTGGCCAACTAAATTGACTTGGTTAAGTTGGGGAGTTAGTCAGTTAAAACCGATTGGCCTTTTGTGAAATCCAACCCACTCAAGTTGTATTGGTTTGGGTCGATTTTTGCTTTGGTCAGTCAGTTCAAAATATTTAAAATTAAAAATTAAACTTAATTTTAAAGATTACAGTGCAATTATTAAAAAATAAATTTAAAAATTAGATTTATGATATAAAACATTTTAGACTAAGAAAAATGGGAAATTTTCCACTTTTCCATATTTATATTTAAAATATAAAATATTAATATATATCCATTGTAGGTCATTTGATTTTGGTTGGTTTACAAATGGACAAAGTGAAACTGATCCAACTTAGTCGAAAATGATCGGGCTAGTTGGTTTCACCAGTTTGATGAATAAACCTAACTGAAATTAATTACTGTTATTTTGTATTATAAACAATTGTATACTCGTATGTGTTTCCATTAGGGTCATTTACTAGAACACACCTTTAGGGATGGCAAGTTTCCTCATCCCCGATGGGGACCTAACTTCCCCAACCCGATGGGGATTGTTTTGGCGGAGCAAGGCAGGGACGAGGATAAAATGTTATTTATATTAAATATACTATTATATTATTTATATTATATATATATATATCAAAACATATTTAAAACATTATTTATAATTTAAAATTTTTATTTATTTTAAATAAATATATTTAAAAAATACTATTATCTGAAAACATTTTGGGGACTCATATCCCCACAAGGAACCCATCCCCGTCGGGGATCGGGGATGGGGGTTAATTTCAAAATCGGGGTCAGGGATGGGGAATATGATCCCTGCCCTGAACCTACCCCGTTGCCATTCCTACACACCTTATAGCTTTACATATTTACTTAAACCCACCTTATAGTTTTTATTTTACTAAAACATCCCATATATTTTACAATTTATTTACTTAATCAACCTTTCATTAAGGAGTGTTTGTTTTGCCATTAGACTCATGATTTTTTTCTTTCAAAAATACCCTTAACACTTTCTTTTGTATATAAAACAAAATTGACCAAATATAGTCAATAGAGTGGTTGTCCGTGTTTTATTAAGGGCAAAAATTGTATTTTTATTTTTTTATTAAATTTATTTAAATGAGCATTAGGGTCAACATTGTCATTTTCCACTGTCATCTAATGGAAGATTGATTAAATCCATTGCAAATTATAAGTGGTGTTTTAGTAAAATACTAATTATAGGGTAAACTTTAGTAAATCCATGAAACTATAAAAGGTATTTTAGTAAATGACCATTTCTATTATTTAACTTTCATTTAATAAATTCCGTACATCACACAGGTCCCCGCTAATTTCTAATATAAGGCTGGGATGTGCTATGGGGCATTGTGGGGCGCCCCCTTGTAGGGCAAAGATGTGAACTCGAAAGCTGTAAAGGCTGTTCGTGCTGATTGACCGAAGCCGAGACAGTAGCATCTAAACCCTTTCTACTAAATTTGATAGCTGGAAAATGCAAAATTACCCATAAACCTAACATTTGAAAATGAAGAGACAAGAAGATTTAATAGAAAAGTAAGGGGAGATCAACAAATCAGCAACAATCGTACCCGTTCAAATCAAAGGTGGGAGTGATTTTGTTGGGATCGGATGGACTGGAGTAAAAATTGCGTACAGTACATTGGGCAATCTATCAAGAATGAATATACCAGTGTTCCATAGACATTTTGAGGCTCATATGAAACCCACACTTGTTTTGGCGATGGAACCCACACCTTTTGCCTAGGGAACATTGGCAAGTTCACTATGATGAATTGCCCTCGAGATCAAATCAATCCCCACAAGATTGCCTCCCACAACGTCTCATAACACATCTTTACCATGTATTGAAAACATCTTCCGATGATAATACTAGAAATGATGATGTCATCATCGGGAGATGTTTCTAATACATGGCGGGGATGTGCTGTGGGACGTAGTGGGGGGCTGATTTGAACTTGCCTAGTTCACTGTTTATGATTTTTTAAATTTTCTTCTTATTTTTTTTTTCTATTCATTTTTCCTCTACCCACCCGTTTTCATTTTTGTCGTCTTCATCTAGGAGGTTCAGCGTCACCACTAGTATTTTAATTCGTTGGGAAAACAAGGGTACACACCAGGGGTGAAATTGTTGGTTGCATCTCGAGCTCTAAGAGAGTATAATTAAGTTTTTCCAGGAAGAGAAGCGTAGAAATTAGTATCTTCAGTTGGATTTATCACAGGGACCAAGTTATTGTTAGCATTTATCCTCTTTAAGTTTTGAAACACTAAATGGAGAGAAAGTGTATAAGTACCTCATTGTTCGACCTTTTAATATTAAGGGGGCATTCTTTCTTTGGATTTTGAGAGGAGGGGAAGTTGGTTAATGGGATTTTGGTTCCCATTAACCAAGAATCCCATGTTCTTTTTTCATATTAATGTGGGGATTAGGGAAAGTTTATTTTCCATATCCTAGGTGGGTAAATAACTTTCTCACTTAGGGGAAAAGTTTCCAACACTTGAATAGGACAAAAGTGCATCTTTTAATAATGAATTTTTATGGTTAAAATGCTCATTTCCTTTTTTTACTTGGAAAACAAAAGAACATGAGCAAATACACTTATCTTGGTAAGTGTTTCCCAAGAAAAACTTACCTAGGTAATTGCATTAATCTAGGTAAATAACTTACCGAAAAGCAAACGGGGCCTAAGAATTGTTGCCAATGGGAAATGACTACTCAGAATGTGATGTATTGGCCTTCAAAGAACATGTTTTAGATTCTAGGCCCTTTGTGCTAGTGTTTTCAAAACTGGACTAGACCGGATGGTTAGATTGGAAAAATTGGGATGATCGATTCTGTTTCACTCCAAAATCGTTTTTTGGCCAAAAATTGTTGATTTGGTCAGCGAACCGCTGACCTAGTGGTTGAACCTTTGACCCAAACAACGAATTTTAGTCATTTTTTATTTTTATTTTTGTCAGAACGGGCCATCCATTCAAACCAGATGATCAGACCATTCGACCCAAGAACTGGTCTCTAGACCGGTTCCCTGTCCAGTCCAGTTTTAAAAACCTTGCTTTGTACGGTCCTCCAAAACTCCTTTAGGAGAGGAATTATCCATCTCTTCATGTCTAGGAATACGAAAGTATTACCTAATAAGGCCTTGTTCCTTTTTTTAGAATTTCACTTGTGTAAGTGCACTTATTTAAGTAAATGTTTCTTAGGACTCAGGTAAGTTTATTTATCCATTTTCTTTCCCAAGTAAATTATATAATGACTTTTTATCCATAAAAAGCCAATGTTAAAATAGTTAAATTTATCCTATTATGTTTTGTAAATTTTACCCCATAGGTGGAAAAGTTATTTATCCACTTGGGAGATGGGCATCACTCACCGGGGTAAGTGATACCCAAGAAAACTAAATTTATCTTAGGGCCTAGAGCTTACTGAAAAAAGAACATTGTAAGTTGGTGAATGGAAAATCCCCCTCCTATTTACTGAAAACAAACAGGGCCTAAGAGTAATAAAAGGGAATCAATAAAATTTGATTCTAATGGCCTCACTCTTAAAAATTGGGGATCTGGCCTTCAGAAAAAATAGAAAACAAAGCGAACGGAACTCTATCTTCATCTATAGACACCTCGCCTTGGAGGAGTTTCACGGTTGATGGAACTAGCGGGCGTTACCATTTTCGCTGTGATTATAAACCTTATTCAAAGAATAAACCACCAAACATGCAGGTAAAAAGAGCAAATTAATTACAAATAATTCACAGCCAAAATCATCAGGGCTTCTCGCCTCTTGCTGCTTTTGGTGACTCGGCTAACACAGTCAGGTAGTTGAAAGATGAACAAGGTGGCCCATGGTGTTTGGATTTTTTTTTTTTTTTTGACTGAAGCAAGGGTCCTAGATTCCTCTGTTAGTATGACCTTCAGTTGGATCCCAGGGAACAAAACACTGCAGCAGAAACTTTAGCAAAATCTGGAGTCCATGGATCTCTTTTGTACACCAATGACTCGATGCCTTGATGCCCTGTTATAGGCTCCTCTGTTTCTATCTCTGCCTGTGTAACCTTTTGATTTTATTAATATAACATCTTGTTATTTAATTTTCAAAAAGAAAATCTATGATACCGGAAAGAAGTGCTACTGATAGATATTTCCTTCTTGGGTGCAACTATGATGCTGGAGGAGAATGATATCGGAAAAATTTCTAACCAATCAATTAGCACAAAAATTGTAATCAATCAGGTGGATTTTCATCAAAATTCAACAGTGTTCTGATTGGTCAAATCCTTTCAGGTATTATATCATGATAAAAAAGGAAAAAGCAAAAAGCGAGCAAAGAAAAGTCATATCCCGAAATTCCTATTTGATATATGAGAAAAGTACGGACAGTCCCATTGCAGAAACCTGAACCCCACGCCAGCCCATACAGAATTTATAATGACTCTCAAATTCAACTTTTGAAATTATAAGACTGATTCCCACACCATGTAAGCATCACACTTTTACCTATGCTTTTCCTGTGAGGTGGCAGTCCAGCTCGGATTCCATGTCATAATAACATTTATTTAGATTTTTATTTTGAAATTTAACCTTAAATTGCAAAGACTCAAATGACCCTGCTAGGGCCCACGGTCATTGTTCTCTCCCGCCCTCCCTCTTCCCTCTCTTTCGTTGTCTCTCACACTCTCAACTCTCTTCTCTTACTATTTCTTCCTACGACTTTTCGACCTTCGACTGAACTTCGACTGTACAGATCCACGACTCTCTCCCTATGTCCCTCCCTCTCTCTCTCTCTCCAAGAACATCTTCACATAAAAGAACAAAGCCATAAAAAGAGAAACTATACTTCTCGCTTTGTATCTACTATTGCATTTTTACCACCACCCCATCTCTCTCTGTTATCCATGGTCTCTCTTTCAGATTGGTCGATATGAATCGCATCTCGATGAATTATTTGGCCGGAGGGAGGATTGTTCCGGCGAGATCGCAACTCTGGAGAGGTCGGAGCAACGCTGCCATGTCGAGAGATACGGATGAAAACTTGGATCTCTTCTCCAGGCTGTTCTTGCTATTTCAGCGAGATGATAGAAATTTCATTTTTTTTTTCAATTTCAAAATTTGTCAGCTTCCAGCAGGCTGTTCTTGCTATTTCAGCGAGACGATAGAAATTGTCAGAGGAACTGATCAATTTGATGATTATTTTGATTAGGTTGATGTTCCTATGTGCACCTGTGCAAATTTAGAGGGCATTTGTATTTCTTTGCTAGAACTTTATATTTATGATAGTATTATTTTCTAGCCTAAGAATGATGCTAAATATTTTTCTCATTTTTTCGTTTTTATTTGATTCTACAATTTATTTATCATTATTATTTTCTGCTTGTCATTTCGCCCTTTCTGACTCTAGTTGCTTAGTTAAATACTTAAGAAGGAACGCCAATGTTTGATTTCCTCCTGATAATAAATTTTTGAGAAGAAATTAGTCAAAGTCAAATTTATTATTTTGATATTTTCTTAATAAAAAAATATCATATTTGTTAATAGTTCTGGTTATGAATGTCTTCAGTATCGATGAAATTGAGGAAAATTATCAGTTGGACCAATAAAACTAGCGAGGAATGGAATCGACGATCTACTCTCTTCAGCGGATGGGGGCTGGAAAGCATGATTATGACTGGTATGCGTTCTGTCCATAATTTGCTCCCTGATGTAATTTGTATGGTTGTTAGTTTTCAGATCACTTTTTGTCATTTACTTGCTTGCTAGCTTTAATAGTCTCCTTCCTATATTGAATAAAATTCTCTCCATCTCTCTGGCTAGCCATGGTGGTCTTCTTTTCGCTAATTGCATTTTCTATTTAGCTAAGTTTTAACCAGTAAGAGACAATGGGAATTCAATTCCTCTTGAAGTCTAGATCCTTAACATGGTAAAATTTGTTAGTGTGAGGTCCGACAATGCTAGGATCTTCTTGCTTGAGAATGTTGTTCGGTGTTTCTCATCATATTATTTGGTCTAGAGAGGCTACCCAGCAATTGTTGATAGCACTATGAGGTTGTCTTATTGCTGCTACCTGGGAATTCATTTGCTTTTATCATTCTAATGGCTTTTTCATTCAGTAAATGATTCTTCAGTAATAAGGAAATTAACTTGTAAAGGAAGATTTGCTGGCCATTTCTACAGCTAATGAAATTAAGATAGGAAAAGTGAACCAATTAGGATACAGTTTACTAAAGTAGGCCTATTGTGGTCAGAATATGAAACATATTTTGAACCATAAGAAAAAGCCTCTTGAAGTTCATAGATCAATAACAGGTAGCATCTCCAAAACAATTCAAGAAATCATGAAAGAGAGCTATAGGTCACTTTGACATTATTGCCATGATCTTAATGATGTTATAGAATGTTTGACCATAGTAAAGTTTACATGGTCTGTTAAGTAAACGCAACATGGAATGAAGATAGGAAATAGCGTGGCTTAGGTAGCTTTTATTTTTCATTTACTTTTCAGTTCACAGTTGGCAAGAAGTTGATAGATATGATTTTAACAGATGTATTAATTTAAAAAAAAAAATCCTTAGATGGAAGAATTTAGTTTTTATTTTCATGAAAAGGTGATTTATATGTCATCAGACTACTATAGACTACCATATATATAGTAGTCTATCCAGTTTTTAGCAGCTATCCGAATCATATGATTGTTACTTTTTCTCTAATGGCATGCTTGTAATTTTCTCATCATTCATTTTTTGAAATGCCTTGTATCTTTTCTTTTTCAACTCTATGAAGCCCCTTATTTCTAGTCAAGTGAGCAAAATTGTTCCACGTAGTGCCTATATAATTATCCCTGCGACTATTAGCATTTCTAGACTAGACCTCAAAATGCCACTATACCTATCAAGATTTGCAAATAAATAATTATCTGATGCAAACCCAAGGAGAAGTAATTTCTAAATTAGAATCCAAATCATGGATGACAGATTATCCTTCCTAAGATTCAAAATATAGTACTGACTTGTAGGTGCCAAGTGCCAACCCACATAAAGTTGCACTGCTACAGTGGTTAAATTTGTAATGTTAAAAGCATATATTCACAAACTTTTCAATCTTATGATCAAGTTATTGCTCCTAGCCCAACAAGCCTGAGTCAATTCTCAACCAAAATGAGTTTGTTCTGCAAGTTCCTTTTGTACTCATCTAGTTGTGGAATCACATTTCTATGAAAGAATCTTCTGTTTTCACA
Source organism: Nelumbo nucifera (assembly GCF_055504915.1). NCBI lineage: Eukaryota > Viridiplantae > Streptophyta > Magnoliopsida > Proteales > Nelumbonaceae > Nelumbo > Nelumbo nucifera. The sequence goes on along the minus strand of NC_142649.1, from coordinate 110,700,612 downwards.
ATGGCATAGTATGGAAATGAAACAAACTTATTTTGTTTCTAATTCTTTGAGTTTGAGAATATAATCTTACCACTGACAAGTATGGTTGTGTATATGTTTTTCTTTCCCTTAATAAATAGGTGTAAGTATATTCTTAGATAGATGATGTATAATTAGAAAATTTAACTCAAACTAGCATTTGACGGCTAATGTTTGTTTCCTTCAATTTCCATGAATAGGCTTCTTACCCCTCTTGAGACACCTCTTTTGTCTTCATTAGATACAAGTGAGCCCCCTCCAACCTTATTGGCTCCAAGAAGTAGTTCCTTGGTCAGATCAGTTTCTACAACTAAGACTACAAGGGTACATTTTCCAATTTCTTCTTGTTCATCACCTTCATAACTGTTTCTCCTCCCTCTTGAATGTTTGTGTTGCCTAGGGAAGAACATGAATGCAATTTGGTCATAATCTTTATGTCTGATGGTTATGCACTGCCAATTTGATAAACTAGTGAAGCTTCTTATATGATTTATTGAGTGATGGGACCCCTTAGAGGTCTTCTATATATGGAGGGGAGTGTGACACGTCTGATTGGTTCTAACTGGAGTATTTCCCTCCTAAAATTTTCCACTTAAACTAAACTGTCTTTTGATTCCCTTGTTGATAAGCAAGGTTTTAAGTTGAGGTCTTCAATTAGGCAACTCAACTCGAAGATAGGCCTTCCATTGGATCAGATCTAGTTTAAGTTGTGTTGTTCGAAGATCCCATACTAATACCCATAGAACCAAATGGCAAAATCTTATAATCTTTTCTCCAAACAACCTTTATCACAATCTAATAAAACAAATGAAGATATTCATTTATTGTCAAATGATATTACTTGTTTGCAATGGCTTTTGCATGCCTTTATATTTAAAATTGTCATTTTAAGTCCAATTTGATAAATTTTTACCAAGTTAGTTGATGCTTCCTAGGTCGACACATTTGGCCATAATTGTCATATCTGCCAAAGGCCATTAAGATTTTTTTTGAAGAATAATATAAAAGCCATTGGGAAAAAGAATACATTCACTACCGAAAAATTCATCTATAGAGGTGGCCATAATTGCCTCTAAAAGAGTAAAAAATGCCTCTAAAGGTTATAAGAGGCAATTAGGTAAATGCTTCTAAATGCCTTGTCGCTAAATGTTTTAAAGGCACTTGGTTGAGCATTAGAAAATCTGCCTCTAAATTGGACTTTTAGAGGCACATGCGACTGCCTCGATTGCACTAACGTTAAAGTCATGTATAGAGGCAATTAAAAGTGCCTCTAAAAGTTCAAACAACCTTTGTCATAGTCCCAAAAACAAACCAAGGTATTCCTTTATTGTCAAATGATATTGCTTTTTTTCTATGGCTTTTGCATGCCTTTATATTTAAAATTGTTATTTTAATTCCATCCTAGTAAGTTTTACCAAGTTAGATGATGCTTACCAGGTTGGCACATTTGGCCCTGTCTCTACCAATAGGCCATTAAGATATATTTTTTTTGAAAAATAAAACAAAATTCATTTGAGAAAAGAATACCTTAAGAAGGTGATAAAACATCACCCAAAGAGGAAATGAACCCAAGAGCCCCACAATCATCCCACTGGTCCCATACTAATACCCCTAGAACCGAATGGCAAAATCTGACAATCTTTTCTCCAAACAACCTCTATCAGAGTCTGATAATACAAACCAAGGTATTATTTTATTGTCAAAAGATATTGTTTGTTTCCAAAGGCTTTCGGATGTCTTTATATTAAAAATTGTCATTTTAACTCCATCTTGGTAAATTTTTACCAAGTTAGGTGATGGTTACCAGGTTGGTACATTTGGCACCTTATTTTTCAAGGGGTCATTAAGATTTTTTTTTTTTTGTTGAAGAATAAGATAAAATTCAGTAGGAAAAATAATACATTAGGATGGTGATAATCCATAAAGAATTCCAAAAGCCCAACTTTGATCTCATAGATCCCATACTAATACCCGTAGAACCGAATGGCAAAATCTTATCATCTTTTCTCTAAACAACCTCTATCACAATCCAAAAAACAAACCAAAATATTTCTTTATTGTCACAAGATATTGCTTCTTTTCTATGGCTTTTGCATGCCTTTATATTTAAAATTGTTATTTTAATTCCATCCTGGTAAAGTATTACCAATTTAGATGATGCTTACCAGGTTGGCACATTTGGCCCCGTCTCTGCCAATGGGCCATTAACATATGTTTTTTTTTTAAATAAAACAAAATTCATTTGAAAAAAGAATACCTTAGGAATGTGATAAAGCATCACCCAAAGAGGAAATAAACCCAAGAGCCCCACAATCATCCCACTGGTCCCATACTAATACCCCTAGAACCGAATGGCAAAATCTGATAATATTTTCTCCAAACAACCTCCATCAGAGTTCGATAATACAAACCAAGGTATTATTTTATTGTCAAAAGATATTGTATGTTTCCAATGGCTTTCGGATGTCTTTATATTAAAAATTGTCATTTTAACTCCATCATGGTAAATTTTTACCAAGTTAGGTGATGGTTAACAGGTTGGAACATTTGGCACCTTATTTGCCAAGGGGCCATTAAGATTTGTTTTTTTTTTTGTTGAAGAATAAGATAAAATTCATTAAGATGGTGATAATCCATAAAGAATTCCAAAAGCCCAACTTTGATCTCACAGATCCCATACTAATACCTGTAGAACCGAATGACAATCTTATCATCTTTTCTCTAAACAACCTCTATCACAGTCCAAAAAACAAACCAAAATATTCCTTTATTGTCACAAGATATTGCTTCTTATCTATGGCTTTTGCATGCCTTTATATTTCAAATTGTCATTTTAATTATATCTTAGTAAAGTTTTACCAAGTTAGATGATGGTTACCAGGTTGGCACATTTGGCCCCGTCTCTGCCAATGGGCCATTAAGATATCTTTTTTTTTTGAAAAATAAGATAAAATTCATTTTAAAAAATAATATCTTAGGAAGGTGATAAAGCATCACCCAAAGAGGAAATAAACCTAAGAGCCCCACAATCATCCCACTGGTCCCATACTAATTCCCCTAGAATCAAATGGCAAAATCTAACAATCTTTTCTCCAAACAACCTCTATCACAGTCCGATAACATAAACTAAGGTATTATTTTAATGTCAAATGATATTGGTTGTTTGCAATGGCTTTCAAATGTCTTTATATTAAAAATTGTCATTTTAACTACATCTTGGTAGACTTTTACCAAGTTGTTGATCTGCTAAGTTTGGTTCAATACCAAACAACTTACCTTTCATCTTATGGACTAGTTTCAGATACAATCCATCTACAAACTATCTAGTATCATCTCAAGGATTTTTTTAACATAAGGGTACCATGGTATAGAAGGTGATGGTTAAGTATGAATATGAGTATGATTTTGTAAGCATCTTAGGTGGGATTTGCATAGGCATATTATAGATATGTGATGGTTGAGTATGAGTTTGTAACAACCGAGTATTAGGTTATGAAAGTTAATTTGATATGCTAATGGATATCATTCAATGCAATTCATATACATGCTTGTTTTACTTTATTTTGTGCCATGCTGAATTATGTACTAATTCATTTCTCTGTATTAGTTGTAAAGAAAGATTGGGAACTAATTTCAGTTGCTCATATATTGATGCTAATCAATTTTTATTGGTCACAGGTGGTGGTGCTCTTTGGAATGTATCAAGTGATTTGGAAAGGGAGCTTCAATCTACTTACAAAACTTTGTTCTTCCCGATGGAGGTGTTTTTGGCGTGATTGTTAATTCCACATCAGACTATGATTCAATATTGGCTTGATGGGCTAAAATGCACAGCTCTTGGAATATATTTATATAGATGGATGTGAAGTGTTTAATGGAAAAGTAAGACATGAGACCATGCTCACCCCCTCCTAAATGAACATTTATCAAATAAGGAGGTTATGTAGGTGGATGTGAAGGCTTGATGGGTTGAAATGTCCAAATTCATTCACGTAATGGTCATACATGCCTTAACAACCACCACCTTTGTAAAGATTTATCAAGATGGAATTGGAGGTGTTGGTTAAGTTTATCTAAGAGAACATATTATCTGCAATTGGAACATCTGTTTTGTATGAATTAGCTAATAACAAATGGTGAAATAGTGTCAATTATTATGTGTTTAACCTTTCCTTAATGGCCATTTTCCAAGGATTCCATATTATTGAAATTTACCAGGTTGGCTCATATGACCACAAGTTGCCAAATAGCCATCTAGCAACAGATGTTGATCATTGCATCAACTACCCCCACCCCCCAGTGGCCACAAAGAAGAGTAATTAAATAATTTTGCTAGTAGTGCCCCATCCTGGGACAGTTATCCTAATCCCATTCAATGAAAAGAAAGCTTTGCTAGATGTTGGGGAGGAAGCGGTTGAATTCACCATAGTGGAAACAAAGGAAGGCACTATGGTGATCGAAAACTGGCTCTTAGGGTGCAACTGTTTGACTATATTCCACTTTATTGACCTCTACTGCAATAAGAGTTTGTCATTCGGTTGAACATCTTAGTTTGTTTTATTGGATAGTGATAGAGGTTTTCTGGAGAAAAGATGATAAGAGTTTGTCATTCGGTTCTAGGGGTATTAATATGAGACCAGTGGGATCATTAATGGGCTCTTGGGTTTATTTCCACTTGGTTAATGCCTTATCACCTTCCTAATGAATTTTATCTTATTCTTCAACAAAAAAAAAATCTTAATGGCCCCTTGGTAAATAAGGTGCCAAATGTGCCAACCTAGTAACCATCAACTAACTTGGTAATAAATTACCAAGATGGAGTTAAAATGACAATTTTTAATATAAAGACATCCGAAAGCCATTGGAAACAAACAATATCAGTTGACAATAAAATAATACATTGGTTTGTATTATCGGACTGTGATGGAGGTTGTTTGGAGGAAAGACTATCAGATTTTGTCATTCGGTTCTAGGGGTATTAGTATGAGACCAATGGGATGATTGTGGGGCTCTTGGGTTTATTTCCTCTTTGGGTGATGGTTCTAAAAGTAGCTTGAATTTTAAGGGATCAACCTCTATTTACTAGCATGAACCCTTAAAATTCTTTGTGTCTTCCAGGTTTGTTTTGTTCTCCAGGTTGGGGGAAAAAAACAGTTTTGGAGGAAAACAGTTTTAGCCCATCAATCCAATATTGAATCGTAGTCTGATGTGGAATTAACAATCATGCCATTGTCGAAAATATTACAAGTGAGTAATAACTCTATCGTACAAAAATATTTAACCAACACCATAATAGTCCTTATGACAATTTTTTTGGTATTTATAGTAATTACTATACATATGAATTTAGCAAAATAAATTCAACAAATCATCCCTAGTAGATATGATATGCCTGTCCAAAAAACACTGAAAGTGATCTTTGTTCGCCATTAAGAGAGATCAAAATAAATGCTACATCTGAAAGTATGATATTGCTTTTGCATCCACCTCCATCGGGAAGAACAAAGTTTTGTAGGTAGATTGGAGGTCCCTTTCCAAATCACTTGATACGTTCCAAAGACACCACCTATGACCAATAAAAATTGATTAGCATCAATATATGAGCAGCTAAAACTAGTTCCCAATCTTTCTTTACAACTAATATAGAGAAATGAATTAATACATACTTCAACATGGCACAAAATAAAGTACAACAAGCATGTATATGAAATGCATTGAATGATATCCATTAGCATATCAAATTCCATCTCCATTGCCATTGAGACCTTACACGAAGCAAGTTTTGCACCACCTCTATTCAAGAATTGATTGGTATCGATAGAAAAGCAAATGACAAAAGTTCCAAACCATATTGTTGTAACTCATATACCACAAGTAATACATCATAGATAATTAATATAATTAATACACCATTCCGTTGTAACACACACAACTGTATAGATGGGGTGGATGACCTGAATGAGCTAGTGATGGTTTACTCTAGCTAGACAAGTTAAGTGATGAAATAAACTTCACCAAATGGATGATACTATTTCTAGTATATACTTGCATCTTGCGTTGTAAATATCTACAGAAAATAATCAAGGTCAGTTGGAACAAGTATATATACATAAGGAAATAATGCAGAATTCATAGTGCCAAGTATATCAGCTTGAGATAAAACTAATTGTATAAAATTTCCCCTTTTGTCTGATTAAAACTCAAATAAATTGGCACACCATTCAACAAGAGGAAAAAAATGAATAACAATTACTATGCAACCAAACAACCTCATGTCAATTTCGGTGATACACACCTTCTTAAGCACAACGGTGATGGAGGAAATCAATTTAATTCATTAAAAGCATGCTTAGATATGATGAAACATGATAAGTAAAACACTATTACATTATTGGTAAGATAGGCAATAGGAAGGGATTAAAATAGATATTGGTCACCCAAAGGAAGGAATTGAATTAAGTGACATAACTCAAATATTGATGCTAGGACATTAATTCCAAATGCGGATGATTATATCCACATCTATAAACTTAAGGAAATTGTAAAAGTTTATCAGTTTGGCATTTAAGAAAATTGTGATAACATGATGGAAGTGTATTTGACACTAATATGTGTAGTAGTCCACATTTAATTCATTACCTAACAATATTAAATCAAATTACAAAAGGTAGGGGGGAAGAGATGTACATCTCAATAAATGATTTGTCAACAAGACAAATCATATAAAGATTAGATCAACCTGCAAAAGAAATCAAAATATTTCAATGAATTAAATTGTTTTGAACTTAGATAGGGTAATGTTGGGGGGGGGGAGAAGATGGGACCAGCAACTCTGGTGAGCTTGTTGTTTTAAAGTTGAGAGTGAATACCCATGAGGGATTACAAATGTTGAAAGGGGGGTGGGGGGAGGAGGTGACGGGGGGAAGGACATGTCTCTAAAGGCGATACACTTGAGAGAGATTGTGATAATAAAGAAAAAGGAGAAGCAAGTGATGAAGAAAGTGGAATGAATCTATAAGTACTAATATGGGACTAGTGGGATGATTGTGGGGCTCTTGGGTTTATTTCCTCTTTGGGTGATGCTTTATCACCTTCTTAAGGTAATCTTTTTTCAAATGAATTTTGTTTTATTTTTCAAAAAAAACGTATCTTAATGGCCCATTGGCAGAGACGGGGTCAAATGTGCCAACCTGATAAGCATCATCTAACTTGGTAAAACTTTACCAGGATAGAATTAAAATGACAATTTGAAATATAAAGACATGCAAAAGCCATAGAAAAGAAACAATATCATGTGATAATAAAAGAATATTTTGGTTTGTTTTCTGGACTGTGATAGAGGTTGTTTAGAGAAAAGATGATAAGATTTTGCCTTTCGGTTCTACGGGTATTAGTATGGGATCTGTGAGATCAATGTTGGGCTTTTGGAATTCTCTATGGATTATCACCATCCTAATGTATTCTTTTTCCTAATGAATTTTATCTTATTCTTCAACAAAAAAAAAATCAGATCTTAATGGCCCCTTGGCAAATAAGGTAACAAATGTGCCAACCTGTTAACCATCACCTAACTTGGTAAAAATTTACCAAGATGGAGTTAAAATGACAATTTTTAATATAAAGACATCCGAAAGCCATTGAAAACAACCAATATCATTTGACATTAAAATAATACCTTGGTTTGTGTTATCGGACTGTGATCGAGGTTGTTTGGATAAAAGATTATCAGATTTTGCCATTCGGTTCTAGGGATATTAGTATGGACTAGTGGGATGATTGTGGGCCTCTTGGGTTTATTTTCTCTTTGGGTGATGCTTTATCACCTTCCTAAGGTATTATTTTTTTAAATGAATTTTATCTTATTTTTCAAAAAAAAAAAGATATCTTAATGGCCCATTGGTAGAGACGGGGCCAAATGTGCCAAAATGGTAAGCATCATCTAACTTGGTAAACTTTTCTAGGATAGAATTAAAATGACAATTTGAAATATAAAGGCATGCAAAAGCCATAGAAAAGAAGCAATATCTTGTGACAATAAATGAATATTTTGGTTTGTTTTTTGGACTGTGATAGAGGTTGTTTAGAGAAAAGATGATAAGATTTTGTCATTCGGTTTTACCGGTATTAGTATGGGATCTGTGAGATCAAAGTTGGGCTTTTAGAATTCTTTATGGATTATCACAATCCTAATGAATTTTATCTTTTGCTTCAACAAAAAAGAAAAACAAATCTTAATGGCCCTTTGGCAAATAAGGTGCCAAATGTGCCAACCTGTTAACCTTCACCTAACTTGGTAAAAATTTATGAAGATGGGGTTAAAATGATAATTTTTAATATAAAGACATCCGAAAGCTTTTGGAAACATAGAATATCTTTTGACAATAAAATAATACATTGGTTTGTATTATCGGACTGTGATGGAGGTTGTTTGGAGAAAAGATAATCAGATTTTGCCATTCGGTTCTAGGGGTATTAGTATGGGACCAATGGGATGATTGTGGGGCTCTTAGGTTTATTTCCTCTTTGGGTGATGCTTTATCACTTTCATACGGTATTCTTTTTTCAAATGAATTTTGTTTTATTTTTCAGAAAAAAACATATGTTAATGGCCCATTGGCAGAAATGGGGCCAAATGTGCCAACCTAGTAAGCATCATCTAACTTGATAAAACTTTACCAGGATAGAATTAAAATAAAAATTTGAAATACAAAGGCATGCAAAAGCCATAGAAAAGAAGCAATATCTTGTGACAATAAAGAAATATTTCGGTTTGTTTTTTGGACTGTGATAGAGGTTGTTTAGAGAAAAGATGATAAGATTTTGTCATTCGGTTGTACGGGTATTAGTATTGGATCTGTGAGATCAAAGTTGGGCTTTTGGAATTCTTTATGGATTATCACCATCCTAATGTATTATTTTTCTTAATGAATTTATCTTATTCTTCAACAAAAAAAAAAATCTTAATGGTCCCTTGGCAAATAAGGTGCCAAATGTGCCAACCTGGTAACCATCACCTAACTTGGTAAAAATTTACCAAGATGGAGTTAAAATGACAATTTTTAATATAAAGACATCTGAAAACCTTTGGAAACAAACAATATCTTTTGATAATAAAATAATACCTTTATTTGTATTATCGGACTGTGATGGAGGTTGTTTGGAGAAAAGATTATCAGATTTTTCCATTTGGTTCTAGGGGTATTAGTATGGGACCAGTGGGATGATTGTGGGGCTCTTGGGTTTATTTCCTCTTTGGGTGATGCTTTATCACCTTCCTAAGGTATTCTTTTTTCAAATGAATTTTGTTTTATTTTTCAAAAAAAAAACATATCTTAATGGCCCATTGGCAAAGACGGGGCCAAATGTGCCAACTTGGTAAGCATCATCTAACTTGGTAAAACTTTACCAGGATAGAATTAAAATGACAATTTGAAATACAAAGGCATGTAAAAGCCATAGAAAAAAAGCAATATCATTTGACAATAAAGGAATATCTTGGTTTGTTTTTTGGACTGTGATAGGTGTTGTTTGGAGAAGAGATACGACTTTATTAACTCCAAAATTTGTATTAGCTATAGATAATCATTGTTTTGCATGGTCCTATTTATCTAATCCCATATGAGTCTAAGCACAACGAGGAATTTTTGCAAGCATATAATTGATGCTTACTAGATTTTGGTGGATGATTCATTTTGGTTGACCACCAATTTGAGAAGATTTTGTGTAATTCTAGGTTTGTTGTGTCCTCCAGGTTGATGGTTCTAAAAGTTGCTTGACTTTTAAGGGATCAACCTCCATTTACTAGCATGAACCCTTAAAATTCTTTGTGTCTTCCAGGTTTGTTGTGTCCTCCAGATTGGGGGAAAAAACAGTTTTGGAGGAAAACAAAACCGATCAAGTGACCAGTTCCCGGTTTTTCCAGTCCGACTGTCCGATTCGGTTTGGTTTTGAAAACAGTTGTTCAAAATGAATCATTCTTGTAGTTGGTTAATTTGATCAATTGGATTGATTTTTTGTGTAAATTAAAATTCTTCAATGTATAGAATTATATATTATAAACTGAACACTTTTGGATCAGTGTAAATAGAACCATGGATGATGCTTTACCATCTAAAGGTTTCAAAAATAGTTGAACTAGGACAAAATACAAGGAACATAGTTCAATAAGTAAATAGAAGGAATTATCCTAACCTTCTTATGGAACAAATTAACATCACAACCACTGTAAATGGAGCTCAATTCTACAATTGCAGATATGATTTCTGCTCTAACCTCAATTGGGTGAATTCATGAATATAAATAAATTTCTCAACGATCTCTTTACCGATGATTCAGTTCTCTATTAAACAAATAATCAAGTTAAAAGCTATCTGTGGTTATAAATATTGAGGAACCAAATACCTCAGCTTCAGGAGACATAGTAGTTTTGTCTTGGGCGTAATCGACGATTGCCAAAGACCCTTTTTTCATTCCCTGACCATCCGAAAGATTGGCATGTTGTGGAGGTGGAACCTGCTGCAACGGTGAGGGTGGAAGTGATGTTTGGGGCTGCTGCGGCGTCCATGCTGCAGTCCTATCGCTTTGGGGGATCGAATTATCATTGGGAAGGGAAGCTTCATACTAAGGAGTAGCAGCGGCTTCAGGGGCAGATGCAGAAACAACCGTGTCTTCTTTGTTTTCTACATCTTCTCCTTCTTCTTCTTCGTCGAGATCCTCCATGTCCTCATCTTCGTCATTGTACATGGACAATAGAGCGATACCTTTGGACGCCTTCTTCTTGGAAGCCATGGAAACTAGGGTTTTGTTCCTCAAAAACTTAATTTAATGGAGAAAGAAGGAAACTTTGGAGTTGTCCTCTGCTAATGCTTGTCTGAGAAGACGAAGGTTAAAGATGGAAAGGAGTGCCGCTGGGGAGACTGAGGGGGAGCGGGGGAGGAGAAAATGAGGGTGAGAAAGAGGTGCGACGTTGGGGAGGAGAACTTGTAGTTGTAGTTGCAGAAACAGTCGAAGAGAAGAGAGTTGAAAGTGTGAGAGAACGAAAGTTGCAGTTGGAGAAGCAGTTGAAGAGAAGAGAGTTGAGAGTGTGAGAGTGTGAGAGAACGAAAGAGAGAATAGGGAGGGCGGGAGAAAACAATGGTCGTGGGCCCTAATAGGGTCATTTTAGTCTTTGCAATCTAAGGGTAAATTTCAAAATAAAATTTTAAATAAATGTTATTGTGACATGTAATCCGAGTTGGATTGCCACCTCACAAGAAAAGCATAGGTAGAAGTGTGATGCTTACATGGCGTGGGAATCGGTCTTATAATTTCAAAAATTGAATTTGAGAGCCATTGTAAATTCTGTATGAGCTGGCCTGGTGTTCAGATTTCTGCAATGGGCCTGCTCGTACTTTTCCCTTGATATATTGGTGGGTCATCAATATAATATATATTGGATGATACGGCCTGATACATTGCAAAATTTTAATTCTAAACAATTTAAAAAATGGCATTTGGACAGTAATCAAACCTAGAAGATCCGAAGGAATTCCAAAGTTTTCTCTCTCTTCCCTTTTGCTTTGAACTAAAAAAGCCTGTTTGGATCAAAGGATCAGGGTGTCATCCAACGGCAAATCAAATATTATTAAATTTTTGAAAGCATGACATCATCATTTTCGATTAAATTTTCAACATAAACCGGGGAAGTTAAAGCAAATGTTAGAAAAGATAGTGGAGATTAAAGCAATTTGCTCAAAAAATAAAAAATAAGGGCTTGGGGACTTTCTCTTTAAAAAGGTTAACAACGTAATATCTTCTTGTGCGATAAAACTATTTCTCTTTTTCAAAAAAAAAAAAATTATTGACTAGTCCTCCCAAATTTTAAACCATTTTAAGTCGTCCATGTCCTTTCTTTAATTTTACTATATTGGCCAAAGTATTGCTGCCTCTCCATGCCCAAACCAAAGCTTATATTGTATAGCGTCCTTTAATCCATGCATCACTAACGTCCATGCAATAGCCTTTCTTGGTAAGGATGACTAACAATGGGTCCACATAGATGAGATGCGTGGCGGATATTGTCCGGGTTTACTAGTGGAAGATGGTCATAACAATCTATGAAGATGACACCTATGGCAGCGATTCAGAGATGGTCGTTCTTCTCTCCAATGCCCTCCAAGCAGTAGGCTCGGAGATTGAATATCGAATGGCTCTCCCACGTTACCAGTGTCCTTGATTCCGTTAACTCTTCTGCCATCTTCTCCAGGTAAGGAGTTTTGGGAATCAAGACCCATTTCTCAGACAGTAGCCCGTCGTTCAAAGAATTTTACAGTGAATTCAAAAAAAAATTTCCGTTAACTCTCCGAGCACACGATACCATCTCTACAGCAACACAGGCAATGATGGAGAAATCAACTTGTAATAGTTGTACTTCAAGAGTGTTATTAGAGAAAATCCTATCAACCGATTTCAATGGTTTAAGTGGAGAAATTCGATTCACAGATGGAGAATTATCAATCTTGCCAAATTTTCAAATAGTAAATGTGTTTGGAAAGAGTTACAAAGAGCTCGACTTCTGGTTGTCTGACATTGGTTTCTTTGAGAACCTCGGAGAGAAAAGTGGTGGTGGTCGTACTCTTAGAACCATGGAAGGCTTGATTTGTCCCGTAAATTGGCCAGGAGGACTACAACGAGCTCCACTAGGTTGGGGATTTCCTTCTAACGGTGAACTGATGAGAATCACTATGATGAACTTGTTGAACAGGTTTATTACCAGGTGATGAATCCATCTCTGAAAATAATGTTATATGAGTTTGTGCATTGATATCTTCCTATTGCAAGAGGAAGAAGATGAACAGTATTTTTATCCTTAATTGATATTACTTTTAAAAAGTTGTCATTATGAGATATAATCATTTTTTTTTCTTTTTATTTTTATGTGCCTTACGAGGACTATACAATGGGATAACCCATCCCCCTATAAGTCATAATCCCCTTTTTCCAATCTAGGTGGATGGATCCCAAATCTTCACCACAACCATACCTTATCAACTCATTCATCAGTTGACACCTTCAATCAAATAAAGCGTTGTCTACTATTCAAATAAATATCTTTTACAATTTCCTTTGGACATTTAGTACAAGTTCATCCCACATTCAGCTTTTCTTTCTTTTCAAAGAGATGTGGCCTTATCATTCACAATGAAAAAGTAGTACCTAATTCATAAAAGGAGTGAAAGATTTTATTTATATAATTTTTATTTTTTGATGGCCAGCAAAAAAGGGTGTTTGACTATGATGTTAAGACAAGAAAAACCATGATAGTGGAAAAACCAATAGCCAATCAACCAATATCATAAAAGTGGTGCCAATAAATCTTTATCAAAACTCACAGGGTTCTGATATGTTAAAATTAAGGATGATCATTGGTCGGGCCAGGCCGGGACTGATTCCAAGCCTAAGTCTCTTATATAAAATTTTGGGCTAATTTTTTAAATCATTTCTACTGTTTAGCTAATTGATAAAGTATATCCACCTCTATTGTTTCTGACAATTGATTAGTCTTACCCCTGTTATTAGCATCTTTAATATTTTGTCAAAATTTGTACAAATGTGACACCACGTGATTGTTTACATTTTTTTAAAACTCAATATTACCCTCGTCCCCTTTGTCTTGACACAATGGCAAAACACCAAAACCCATTCGTCCTTTGACCTCTTTCTCTCTCTATCTCTTCCATCTATATTTCTCTTTCTTCCTCCTCATTCTTCTTCCACCTTCGGTGAATAAGGTGAAGAGAACTTTGATGGCCTCCATTAAGTAGTGAAGAGAACTTTCTAGTGAGAAATAGTTAGAATACATTTACTCGGCATAGTTTAACGTCTTCTTCGTTTTCTACGGCCGTTAGGCGTGTCCTGTCTTCTTCATCGAACATCAGTTCTCCTCCGGTACTTTCAGAGATGAGAGAACACATTCTAAGACATTAACGAGAAATTTCAATTGAATGATTTTGAAATGAATACACAAATAAATAGACAAAAAACTAAAAACATATTGATCTTTGCTTGCCTAAAAATACCTTAAGGACAACGTTCAGGGGCTTTCTTCTTTGATTGATGATTTTGTACATTTTTGAAGGGGAGGAGAGATCCATCCTATGGACGCCCAAAGATTGCGGAATAAGGGGCGAATTTCAAAAAATTTTCTCTCCCTTCAACTGGGAATCGTATTCCCTATTTAGAAAATCGTATTTTCAAGGATCAATCTTGAACCATAAACTGAACCAGATCTGAACCAAAAATAATGGGAGAGGATTATACCTGATACAGAGAAGTAATATCTCCCAATGGAGGTGTTCACGCCCAAGGAAGGATCCAAAGACTGCTCCCACTGAAGATGGCGTAGTGCAGGGTGGAGCAGAATCAGCAACGTTCTTCAAAAGAACTTGACCCTTCATAAGGATCAACTGGACGACTTGAGTACAGCTCCAACCAATCTTTTCACAAAAGATTGAACTCAAGATTCAATCTTGATTGCTCCCTAGAACTGGAGATCGAACTGAAGGAATGGCAATAGCAGGAATGTGGCGGCAGGAGAGAATTCGCAGTATATAGAAATCTCTCAATCTCTCTTTCTTCAAAGAGAAGAATGCTGTTGATCTTGTTGTATTTATTAGGCTGCCGCCCCCTTCCCCTTTTATAATCTTAAAGGGATCAGCTCCTAATCAGATTAGGAGCTGCTAATCCAAATCATATTTGGGTTAGAAGTCCCTAAGGGATAACCCTTATCTTATCTGCAGATCAGATCAGCTGTCTCCTAATCTAATTAGGAGGTTTCCAGATCTAAATCTCATTTAGATCTTGGACTCTCTGAGTGGATAGGGTCTAAGCCCAATCCTTTCAGCTGACCCTCTTAAGAATTCGCCCCCTTTAAATGACTGATCAAATCAGCCAGTTCGAAATGGGCTTAAGGCCCATTTAAGGTTATGTACTCAAAAGGCTTCCAAATTGCTGCCCAGTTGGGCTTCCTTGTATGGCGTGGGACCCAAGCATTGATCTACACATCAGCCACATGAGTTCGGCCCAGCCTTTGTTACAAGGCCTGGCCGAATACACTATTAATGACAGTGCGCCCCCTGAAACCCATCAAATGGGCTCTATGGGCCCAACACTTACACTAAGTGGTCCCTGGGCCAAGCCACCTTGTAACACCCAGGGACTGTGGGCAGATGCAAGATTAGCCCATCAGGTATTATCCTCAATGGTCTTACACTTAACCTCTCAGCCCAGAATGATCATACACTGCCCGATAAGAGAGGACCTCTCCCTCGGCTGCAAGGAACAGTGTTGCACTCTCCACTTATATGGATCCCGGGAATTAAAACCTTCTTGCAAACAATTTAGAAACCATACATATATACTTTTATATCTTATATAAAATATATTTTGCAAAACAAATCTTAACGGTTGAAATCGGCTGCCGGCAGTCTTGGTTTCCATCAGGGAGAGTGCATCCCCGATCATTACCTTTGTCCGACAAAGGGGTTGATCCTCTCACTATGATCACCCACTCAGATGAATTCTCGAACTGTCCCAACATACCCAGGTTTTGAGCCCCGCTAAGGATCTCACTGATTGGTACATCAAAGACAGCCCAATCCGACACCTAGTGCAGTATCATAATCGAGTCTACGGGTCGGGTGTAACTTTCCAGTTTTGCCCATCAATCTCCAAGGTCCAGGGCAATACTGGAAATCTGGTCCAGTTCATAGATTCAATGAATCCTACACTATATGTGCCTAGGGTCTCACCCTGGCAGCTGAGACAAGCCACCCCAACCGACGTGGTGGCACTACAGTGTCAGCCTTGTCAGGATAGGTCTCCCCAGGCCGATCCACTGGCTGTGAACATTCTAAACTAACACGAGTCTCATTAAGTGTCCAGTTTAAGGGTATTACACAGAAACATACCAAGGGAACATGAATCAAATATGTATCTTTATTCATTTACAATAAACTCATAAAGTACATCATTCTGATTGAAGCTAAGGGCATACAAAACTGTCTAACAGCTCCCACTTGCACTTAGGTCCAATCAGATACTAGCTGGAGTCCCATGCTTTCCACGTGTTTCTCAAACACTTTCTGTGATAGTGGCTTTGTCAATGGGCCTGCTACATTTTCCG
This sequence comes from Nelumbo nucifera, assembly GCF_055504915.1. Taxonomy (NCBI): domain Eukaryota; kingdom Viridiplantae; phylum Streptophyta; class Magnoliopsida; order Proteales; family Nelumbonaceae; genus Nelumbo; species Nelumbo nucifera. Next base: position 110,684,432 of record NC_142649.1, on the reverse strand, counting down.
CTGACGCTACCTTCTGAATCAGGACGTCCCCTCTACCAACAATCTCCCGCAGTACGTGGTACTTCCTCTCGATGTGCTTCGACTTCGAGTGGGCTCGTGGCTCCTTAGCCTGAGCAATGGCTCCATTGTTGTCACACAACAATGGGATGGGTGATGTGCTGGACGGAACAACTCCCAACTCGTGAACGAACTTCTTCATCCACACAGCTTCTTTGGCAGCCTCACTTGCGGCAATGTATTCGGCCTCGGTCGTGGAGTCTGCAGTGGACCCCTGTTTGCTGCTTTTCCAGCAAACAGCACACGATCCTATCGTGAAAACATATCCAGATGTAGACTTTCTATCATCTGGGTCTGACTGGAAATCGGCATCTGTAAACCCCTGGATCTGTAGTGAGCTACCGTCGAACACCAGACAAAACTCTTTTGTCCTTCGAAGGTACTTAAGTATGTTTTTCACAGCAGTCCAATGCTCCTGCCCTGGGTTGGCCTGAAATCTGCTTACTACACTCACTGCCTGAGCTATGTCAGGACGAGTGCACAGCATGGCATACATGATGCTCCCTACGGCTGAGGCATAAGGAACGTCTTTCATGCCATCAATCTCCTCAGAAGTCTTGGGAGACATCTTCTTGGAGAGAGTGACTCCGTGCCTGAAAAGAACATTTCCTTTCTTGGAGTTTTCCATGCTGTATCTTTTGACTATTTTGTCAATGTAAGCAGATTGGGATAATCCTATTATCCGCTTCGATCTATCTCTATAGAGTCGAAGACCCAGTATATAGGAGGCTTTTCCAAGATCTTTCATGGAGAATTGCTGCGAAAGCCATACTTTCCCCGTAGTTAACATTCCCACATCATTCCCAATGAGTAGAATGTCATCTACATACAGAACCAAGAAGGTAACCTTATCCCCACTATACTTCCTGTAGACACAGGGTTCATCCGGATTCTGCTCGAAGTCTAACGATTTGACAGCAGAGTTAAAACGGATGTTCCAACTTCTAGAAGCTTGCTTAAGCCCATAAATGGATCTGTTAAGTTTACATACCATGTTTTCCTGACCTGCAGCAATGAAGCCTTGCGGCTGCTGCATATAGATATCTTCAGTAAGATCTCCATTCAGGAATGCAGTTTTGACATCCATCTGCCAAATCTCATAATCATGGTATGCTGCTACAGCTAGCAGGATCCTAATGGATTTAAGCATGGCCACAGGCAAAAAGGTTTCCTCATAATCGATGCCCTCTTTCTGAGTGTACCCTTTCGCCACCAGACGAGCCTTGAAGGTCTCAACTTTACCATCAGGGCCCTTCTTCCTCTTGTAAATCCATTTGCAACCGATTGCCTTTACCCCGGAGGGCGGATCTACTAGAGTCCAGACTCCATTGGTCTCCATTGAGTCCATCTCCGCTCTCATGGCCTCCACCCACTTCTAGGATTCTATGTCCAACATAGCTTCCGCGTAAGTCACGGGATCCTCCTCACTAGTCAAAGTTTCCACCAGGTAACTATCCTGGTCATAACCATAACGGACTGGTGGCCTGGATGCCCGAGTGGATCTTCTAAGTTGGTCACTACCTGGAACTTGTGGGACATCTCCCACTGCTCCTGAGCTCTCCTCATCAAGAACAACTTCCTGACGATGGGTGTCCATGATATAGTCGGTTTCCAAGAATTGCGCATTTCGACTGCAGAACACTTTCTGCTCACTTGGGTCATAGAAAAGGTAACCTACAGAGCCTTTTGGGTAGCCTACAAATAGGCAACGGCTGGTCTTAGATTCCAACTTGTCTGCACTCGTTCTTTTGACGTGTGCTGGACAACCCCAAATCTTCAAGTGTCTGACACTTGGTTTCTTTCCGGTCCAAAGTTCATATGGAGTATTCGGAACCGATTTGGTTGGAACCCGATTCAGCACGTAAATCGTAGTCTCTAATGCGTAACCCCAAAAGGATGTGGGTAACTCTGAGTGTATGAGAAGCGACCGGACCATATCTAATAAGGTCCTATTCCTCCTCTCTGAAACACCGTTAAGTTGTGGTGTAGTAGGAGGAGCTAATTGTGATACTATTCCATTGTCCTTTAAGTAGTCCCTGAATTCGTCAAAGAGATATTTGCCACCTCGATCGGATCGAAGGGCTTTAATTTCTCTCCCTAACTGTTTCTCGACCTCTTGTCTAAACTCTTTGAACTTTTGAAAGGATTCAAACTTGTGTCTCATTAGGTACACGTAACCATATCGTGAAAAATCATCTGTGAAGGTGATGAAATACACGTGTTGATTTCGTGTCCTAACACTCAGGGGACCACATACATCAGTATGTATTAGGTCAAGTGTGCCTGCACATCTTTCAGGCTTACCGTCAAATGGCCGTTTCGTCATCTTGCCTTGTAGGCAAGGCTCACAGGTGGGAAGATCTTCTATAGCTAGAAAATCCAAAGGACCATCCTTTACCAACCTTGTGATTCGGTCAACACCGATGTGGCCAAGTCGGTAATGCCACAGACACGTGTGATTAACTGTATCACGGGCTCTCTTCTTGGGGTTTTCAACCGACGTAGTTTCGGTTATGTTAGTTTCTAGAGAAGGATGTAGAACATAGAGACCGTTCTCCAGTTCCCCGTATGCGATGAATCTGTTGTTTCTTTTAATAGCAATCGTATTACTAAAGAAGACAGAATAACCATCTGCACACAGTTTTGAGACAGAAATCAAATTTCTTCTTAAATTTTGTATATAAAGACAATCTTTTAGTACAATTTTTCCTTCTCTAAAATATAATTCCACGGTTCCTATGGCCGCGGCTGCAATAGTTGCAGTAGTCCCCAAGTAGAGTGTGACTTCTCCTTCACTCAGCCTTCTGCTTACCTTGAACCCTTGCAGTGAGTTACACGCATGAGTTGAAGCCCCGGAGTCAATACACCAGGATGCAGAAGCTACCAATAAATTGGTTTCTATAACACAAGTTTCGAAGTTACCTTTCTTGGATTCCAGGTAGGCAGGACAATTCCTTTTCCAGTGGCCGGTCTTCTTGCAGAAGTGACAGGCATCCGATGCTTTGTCTTTCTTCTGCTTCTTTCTTTTAGTGGCTTTCTTCCGAGGCTTCTTTGCCTTCCTCTTTCTCTTGCCTGTCTTGCCAGCTTCAACAAGCATGGCTACAGGCTCATCCTTTTTAATCAGTTCTTCAGCTCTTTGCAACATATTGCTGAGCTCTTGTAAGCTGACATTCAGCTTGTTCATGTTATAGTTTATGATGAACGGATTAAAGGAAGGAGGCAAAGAGTTAAGGATAGCATCTATCTGGGTTGCAAGGTCCAGCCCGGATCCAAGAGCCTCCAGTTCATTGATGTATCCCATCATCCGAAGACAATGGTCGTGAACTTGTTGGCCCTTGGACATTTGTGTGGTCATGAACTGTTTCAAGACCTTTTGTCGAGTAGAACGATTCTGCTCTTCATACATCGTCCTAAGACTGTCCAATATGTCCTTGGCAAGTTCGATCTGATCGAACTGCCTCTGTATCGGATTGTCCAGCGAGGCAATGATGTAACACCGGGCAAGGGAGTTTTTCTCCTCCCATTCTTGATAGTCTCTCCTTCGGGCCTCAGAAGCCCTATCTCCCGGACGCTCCGGGGCAGGATTCTTTGCCACTTTATCAAGTTTTTCAGAAGCAAGGACCAGCGTAAGGTTTCTATACCAGTCAGCATAGTTTGGGCCCTTCAACTTGTTGTCATCAAGTAGCTTTGCAAAGGATCCGTTTGCCATTTTCTGATAAAAGAGCAAACATCACTCCACGACCTAATTTGATTCATGTTCATTTCATAGATATGGATTTTAATCTACGATCCATTTCCATTTATTCATCTCTAAGATTTCCCTCCTTTCTCAGTGACGGAGACTACGGGTTGTCTCTGGAATTGTGGGAAATCACATAGGGTGCATGAGGCCAACTGTTTCAGCTGCATAACCCCACCACCTTTCTGTGAAGGATCATATCCACTCATCATATGAGTTTTCCCTTTGGCCTCTGTCAGACAAGGTTCAGAGCCGTTTTCAGGTAAACCTTTCTATCCAGTGAGTGCTTACCCATCATGTTCGTGAACGCCAAGGTACCGTGAGAGAGTTCCCATTTTCTGGTGAAGCCCCTCCCACATCGGTCTATGACGCCCCTATCATCTTATGAAACACTTAGACAAGCCCAACAGCAAATTGATAGCCCATTTTCTAGTGCGTTTCCTCATTACTGAAGGACCCATCTTCGTGCTAATGATGGAAGGCCTTTAGAGAGTTCATCATATGAATCTCCCTATCACATGCACTCATATTATCTGGAGGGAACTGATAATTACGCCCTAGTTTTATCTTTAGGTCAAACCAAAGTGGCTCCCACTGACTTTCATAAAGCCAGATTTTGGGGGGCCTAAATCAGCTAGGGTTCCGCACGAGGCCTCATGATGAGGTGTGGGGGCCCACCACTGAGGGAGGTCATCCAATGACCAAAAGGGACACCATGGCAATGATGTGCATTCAGCCATGGTGTGCGAAAGAGCCACTGTCGATTGAGCATGGGCCAAGTACTTATGGCCCATGTACGTAGCACATCACACATCCACACATCTTATGTAGGGATAAATTGATCCAATCAATTAATTATCTGTAAAGCCCATTTGCAGCCCATTTTAAATCCATAATATTAACCATTAATATTATTCAGGTATATGGGCCTAACGGTTCAACCCATATAGCTTTATGTGTTAAGTGGGCTATTAGCAGTTTTAACTATTTAAAACTGGGCCTTTACAGGTTGGGCCGAATTAACCATTTAATTAAACATCAATCCTCAGGCCCATTAGTGGGAAAATTAGGGCTGACTTTCAGCCTTGATTAAACCCTAGATTTGGTCCAAACAGTTTGAACCAATCTTGGTTCGAATGGGTCTAGGGTTTGATTTCTAATTAAATCTTTAATTCAAGAAAATAATCTGAAATTAATTACTGATAAAAGAAAAACAACAATCAGTCAAACAGGGCTGTTCGTACAATCCATCCTGCAAAACAGAGGTTAGATCACAGAATGCAGTTTCATAAACTGCAAATCGCAGATAGCGATTCTCCCATCTGCGAAATCTTCTTCTCTGCGATTTCTCCCTTTCTGCGCCGCCATCTTCGATCCAAAATAAAATAAAATAGAAATCCTATTTCTATTAATTATTACATCAGATCGAATGCCTATACATTGAGTCTAAAAATAAAAAAAAATATTTACAGACCAAATGTAATAAATAAATCAGGAAACTGCAAATCTTGCAGGTTCCCTGCGCAAACCAAGATTTCGATCTCCTCTTGTACGAACAGCCCATAAATCAAGAAAATCATAAAGAACAATTCTAAATAATAATCAGATTTATATAAAATTAATTTCAGATTATTCGCCCATTAATTTTGGGAAAAAATTCCCAAAACCCATATCTGCGCAAATCGGGTAGAACACCTTCTGCCCATTTGCGCAGGTTCAGATCTGAAACAAATTGGTTCAAGATTTGAACCATGGCTCTGATACCACTCAAGGGGAGGAGAGATCCATCCTATGGACACCCAAAGATTGCGGAATAAGGGGCAAATTTCCAAAATTTTTCTCTCCCTTCAACTGGGAATCGTATTCCCTATTTAGAAAATCGTATTTTCAAGGATCAATCTTGAACCATAAACTGAACCAGATCTGAACCAAAAATAATGGGAGAGGATTATACCTGATACAGAGAAGTAATATCTCCCAATGGAGGTGTTCACGCCCAAGGAAGGATCCAAAGACTGCTCCCACTGAAGATGGCGCAGTGCAGGGTGGAGCAGAATCAGCAACGTTCTTCAAAAGAACTTGACCCTTCGTAAGGATCAACTGGACGACTTGAGTACAGCTCCAACCAATCTTTTCACAAAAGATTGAAATCAAGATCCAATCTTGATTGCTCCCTAGAACTGGAGATCGAACTGAAGGAATGGCAATAGCAGGAAGGTGGCGGCAGGAGAGAATTCGCAGTATATAGAAATCTCTCAATCTCTCTTTCTTCAAAGAGAAGAATGCTGTTGATCTTGTTGTATTTATTAGGCTGCCGCCCCCTTCCCCTTTTATAACCTTAAAGGGATCAGCTCCTAATCAGATTAGGAGCTGCTAATCCAAATCATATTTGGGTTAGAAGTCCCTAAGGGATAACCCTTATCTTATCTGCAGATCAGATCAGCTGTCTCCTAATCTAATTAGGAGGTTTCCAGATCTAAATCTCATTTAGATCTTGGACTCTCTGAGTGGATAGGGTCTAAGCTCAATCCTTTCAGCTGACCCTCTTAAGAATTCGCCCCCTTTAAATGACTGATCAAATCAGCCCAGTTCGAAATGGGCTTAAGGCCCATTTAAGATTATGTACTTAAAAGGCTTCCTAATATAAAATATATTTTGCAAAACAAATCTCAACGGTTGAAATCGGCTGCCGGCAGTCTTGGTTTCCATCAGTGAGAGTGCATCCCCGATCATTACCTTTGTCCGACAAAAGGGCTGATCCTGTCACTATGATCACCCACTCAGATGAATTCTCGGACTGTCCCAACATACCCAGGTTTTGACCCCCGCTAAGGATCTCACTGATTGGTACATCAAAGACAGCCCAATCCGACACCTAGTGCAGTATCATAATCGAGTCTAGGGGTCGGGTGTAACTTTCCAGTTTTGCCCATCAATCTCCAAGGTCCAGGGCAATACTGGAAATCTGGTCCAGTTCATAGATTCAATGAAACCCTGGCAGCTGAGACAAGCCACCCCAACCGACTTGGTGGCACTACAGTGTCAGCCTTGTCAGGATAGGTCTCCCCAGACCGACCCACTGGCTGTGAACATTCTAAACTAACACGAGTCTCATTAACTGTCCAGTTTAAGGGTATTACACAGAAACATACTAAGGGAACATGAATCAAATATGTATCTTTATTCATTTACAATAAACTCATAAAGTACATCATTTTGATTGAAGCTAAGGGCATACAAAACTGTCTAACAGTTTCGGTATCTGTTTATATTTTCTCACTCATTTCCAGCAAAGCCATTATTAATTTCAAACCCAAATCTCTGGCCCTCGCAATCTATAAGTCCGCTTTTCTTTATCTCACATATAATCAAGGCGGTTTTCATTCTCTCTGATTCTTGGAGAAGAGTTGGTTCAAGCTACTACTTTCATATTGCTCTGCTAAATTCGTGGTAGATCTATTATTTCCTTTATATGGGTTTTGGAATATCCAATCCATAATTTTTGTGATCAGAAAATCATTTCTGAGTTCGAAGCTTGTTGGACGATCTCAGAGAGATGCCAGTGGTTGGAGGAGTAGGGTTTTCAGACTAGCTGGAATACCGGAAGTAAGGAACTTCCGACGTTGTTGGTATTTGCAGATCAGCTGAAAAATGCCTCACATGCATCCAACGCTCTTGGCCTGGTGGTTTTCTGGCGTGGTTTCTCGACAGGATGAAGATGAAGAAAGAACGCTTTCTCGTCTCTTCATCGAAGGTTTTGGGGAAACTTTGGTGATCTTCTGCCGCAGGCCTCGATTCATATCTCTGTTGACTCCAAGAATAGAATATGGATGTGTGAGGTTTGTGAACAAACTTCGACAATCGTCACCTACGAAGCCGATGTGGCTTCTCTCCATCGTGTTTATGAAGATTTGGGCATGTTTGGACTACAAATTCAAGGTCTGGATAGTAATGCCACTTGCTTCAAGAGTGGTCAAATTTGAGAACATGGGTAAGAATTTACGGAGGAGATACTGTGTCGAAGGGTTAAAGAAGATGAACAGTATCATTTCAACTAGATGCAGTGAGGAAGAGAGAGAGGGAGAGAGAATGACATAAATGCAAAACAGACATTTTCATCCCTTCCATTACGATTTAATGATGGTAATTGTCTGAAACAGTTGGGATAAGATAAGACAATATTAAACAGTAGAGATATAATTAGTCAATTAGTTAAATCAAAAGGTAGTTTAAGAAATTTATTCTAAAATTTTTTTTATATAATGTTTGATATTATATAGCAAGTAAAAGACATAAAGTAGATTTTTTACCTTTTCTTTTCATGTGCAAGACCAAAAATATAAAAAAAAAAGACAAATTAAAAAGTGTGGAGTAACTTTTGCAACCTATCGGAGGAGTGGCAATACTACCCCCTTATTGACAAATAAAAAGAGAAAAACAAAAGCCGTTATTGGCATGCAACTTTATGAGTTATGACCCCAGCCGTTATTGACAAGGTATGACTCCGACACTAAAATGCTTTTTCAATTGGCTGAGAAATCAATACAATCACCATCTCACACCCACCCCTGGCATTATAATTGGTTGGATTATAATAAATATCCAGACTCTTTTTTATTTCTTAGTAAGGAAATATATTCATTAATTGTGAAAATTATGATCTACCCGACTACGTTACAAATTTCTACTTATTTGTTTTTTAATTTATTTTCTTAAGATCCTATTCATCATATATATATGTATACCCTTTTTATTGTGTCAGATTCTCCTAATTGTAATAAATTTGGAAGGTGAAGGAATTAATAATCTGACCCTCATTCATTAAGCCATCCAGAACAACAAGAGTAACCAATTGGACACCCAATACTAGACTCAGACCTTAAAGAATTTCACACAACCAATTAAGGGTGTAAAAGATCGAATTTGTTAGGCAATATCCGAATTCGAATGTGATTAAGAAATTCGATATCCGACGGATATTGAAATTTGATATTTGAATTCAAACTCAATTAAATATTTGAATATTCAATTCGATTTGAATTCGACTAATTAATTATTTTAGGTAATTAATAAATATATACAATAAATATTTTATTTATATAAAGTATATAAATATATAAATTATTTATATAATTTAATTATTATATATATAAATTATATAAAATATTTAAAAATTTTATATATTATATATAAGAATTAAATAATCGATTGAATTCAGATATTTATCAAATCGAATCAGGTCATATTTGAATTCAGCCGATTAGATATTCAAATTGTCCGAATTCGATTCAATTATGTTGAATCTTGAATTCGAAATCGGATTTTCAAATACCATTGACAACCCTACAACCAATTAGAAGGGACTCTAAGCAACACTGATCTTAGAGACTTTTGGCGGCCAAATAATGGTCCATTTCATTACAAGACCTACCCAATTGTAACTAGGGGTGCTCTGTGGTGCACTTTTTGGAATCAAATTGGTAGTATCAGTTTTTGGAAAACTGGTAATCGGAACTGAACCGAAGCCAGTCAGTTAATCGGTTTTTGGAAAATTGGTTGACTGGTTTGGTTAACTGTCGGTTTGGTTCATCGATTTTTCAGTTTTTTAGTTATAGCAATATAAATTATAAAAATATATAATAAAAAATTATAAATATATATAAAATATTATATTAGTTAACCAAAACCAAGCCGATATCTTCAGTTTTTTAAAAACATCGAACCAAAACCAAATCGACCGATTCGGTTAACCAATTTTTTTATTTGATTTAGATTGATTTTTTAGGATGATTTGATTTTTTGATTTTTTGCTCACCCCTACTTATAACAAAACTGAATAAATAAGTCTTCATTAATACATCTTATATTTTGTAGCAAAAATAAAGTCTTTTGGACGTACGCTACAATAGAGAACACACAGTACAGTAAACAATCACTCCTCTAAAACAAAATTCACACATTTACCAAACTGCCTAAAAAGCAGGCACCGCTAATTAACGCCACACACAGCATGAAAAAGAAGAGGGAGCTAGCCGGCCGCCAGCTACCATCCACACTCATCAAAAACAGACCAATTCGCCTCTTCCAATTTGTGAAGAAACAGAAATTAACAAGGGACAAAAGCAAATTGTTAGCCTGGCAGTGAGACAGTAGTGATTAGAACCAAGTTGGAAGAGGGTGAGCAATTGATGAAAACTATATATAAGGATCCAATAATGAAAGCTAGCAATATTATTGTGAATTGGGTAATGTTATTTGGAACCTGACGTGGGATGGATATTCCCCAAAGTTGAGCCCACACAATGTTAACATGCCATACCTTCATTAAGAGGGTCCGGATGTAGTAGGCACATTAGGTAAGTATAATAAGTGAGCGCATAATAGCTGTGTGATACATGTCCTTGTTAATGTGTGTTTCATTTAAATGTTTTTGTTCTATTAGACAGAAATTATCCATTATTTTATTATTTTTGTCAAAATAATTAAAAATAAAAAACAATAAAATAAAAAAATGTAAATAAATTCCAACTCCCAACATGTTTAGATTTTTTATTATTTTTATTTTTAATTATTTTAACAAAAATAATAAAATAATAGATAATTTTTGTCGAACAAAAACGTTTGAATGAAAGACGCATTAACTGAAACATGTGCCACACAACTATTACATACTCACTCATTATGCTTACCTAACGTGCCTACTACATCTAGACCCTCATTAAAATGCCAGACCAAGAACCGCCTGCTATAATAATGCCACCGTCCGGTAGTTGTAAAATTTTGAATTGTGGAAATTCCTACGTCACCCCAACCATTATCAGCTGACTCGTTTGTATATTAATTGGTTTGTTTTAATATTTATGCAGAATCAAATCCCAGAAGCAGTACTTTGAGAACAAGTTATTAATGATGTATAAAACCGAATACCAAAAAATGAATAATATGCAATTTAATTGGTCTCTAAGAAGGGGAGGGACCCATTAATTGATCCATGGAAGCGCATTGACTAACACAAATATCTGGTATATATATGATAATGGGACGCCAATCCATTATTATAGGTCAGGCAGACCAATATCACAATTGCATCATCACCGCCATTTCATTTAATCCATCAGCTACTACTCTCCCGCACGTACCATTCATTCGTATTCCACTTTTTTTATTATTAGTTGAGTTTTTTCTCTTTCTTTCTGTGTTCTCTGAGTCTTCACGAGTACAAAACCAGCACTATGTATATGTATGGATCTTTAGGTTATCATGTATAATTAGCGAGATTGATTGTTACGTTGTTCAAGCGTGCTAGGAAAACAGTTAATTAAAAGATTTATCAAGAAGGCTTTCCTAATAAAAACATAAGAGATTTAACATTCATGATTTTGTTAAGTTCTGCCTACCTACCTACATTTATTAGTACATGTGAAATTTGAATTTCTCAATTCTACAAACTTATCCATCATTAAAAATAATAAAAAAAATCAACAAACTTATAGTCTTTGTGCATGCACCAACTAGTTTTTATATTTATAATATATAATATATAATATTAAAAATCAACAAACTTAATAATATATAATATATTATATAATATTAAAATTAGTAGTGAAAAAAGAATTATACTTATTATAATATATAGAATATTATATAATAATATATTATAAATAATATAAATTAATAAAATATAAAATATCTGTCCAGATCCGACTTTGGGTTTTATATATATAAGGTTGGGTTCAAGCTCAACATATAGGCCCAATGGTCCAGTCGAGCCCGGCCCATGACAGGTCTAATCACCTACAAACCAAGCATTGCCTAAATGAGAAAAGAAATGCAAAATGTCCTCTTGCACATTAGAAATTAGTTTTATTATATGACTTTTCATACCCAAACAAAAAATAAAAAATTCTATCATCTAAGGAAATGTTCGAAAATATGGTTGTTTTTTTTTCTGTTTTGAAAAGAAAAACAACTGATAACAATATAGTTTTGCTGATGTATTGGTTGTCTTTTTCAATAACGAAAGTAAATTTAGCAATTTATTTAATCTTCAATAATTCTTAGTATCATATATACATCAATTGTTTAATACACTAGAATTTATGTTTTTAGGGAAAATCTATAATAAGGAAAAGATATGATATGGAAAGAGTTTTGATAAATGGCACCTGATTCGCTATTATGTTTATGATTTTAATCTATTGGCCAGTTGTTTTTTCAATATCATATCTTTTCCATATCATAGTTGAACCCTTTTAACATATGGAAATGCAAGTTCACATCTGCACCCCACAGGACATCTCCACCTTGTATTGGGAACATCTCCCGATAATATCTTATTATCTCCCATACTTATTATCAGTAGATATTTCCAATACAAGGTGGGGATATGCTGTGGGGCATGGTGGGGCTCCCCCTTATAGGGCGCAGATGTGAACTCATGAAGTGATTGCCGACACCTAGTTCTAGTGAGATATATATTTTTTTAGTTCCATTTTCTTTGCCGACCCATAAATATAGTTAGGACTTAGGACAACACAAGGTTTGAATGATGGCGATGACTTCTAAAAAAATTGATTCTTTATTTAAGTGGGTTTCATTGTTGTCGTTGGGTTTCATTTTAGCTCAGTGAACCAAAAGTATAAAATGTAAATGGATCGAGATTTTTACTGAGATCTTTTGTTTTTTTGTCATACTATAGCTTGTGAAGTAACAATACTTCATAGGACGAGAACTAATCGAATAAAATGTATTTGCATATTTACTTAAAGCATAAAGGGAGATTTGCACAGAGAACAGAAGTAGGGGTGTCAACAGAACGTTTTTGGGTTGGATTCTGTCCAAATCAAAATCTATTTGGATGGATTGGACGGACCAACAAAACATATTGAATTTGGATGGACTGGACAGACCAATATGACATATTGGATAGGACCTGGTCCATACATAATGAATTTATATTGAATTGAGCCAATATCTGATCTATTGATAGAAGATAAAAACATAGGTGTCAATGGATCAGGTTTGAGTTGAAACTAATCTAAATTAACAGATATTTGAACAGATTAAAGTCTCTGAACCGGTGCAAAATGGTCTAAAATATTCATTAGACTAGATTGGACAAGGTCCATTTGTAATGGACTCACATTGGACTGGACCGGATTAATTGGACCAAATCCAATCCAATTGACACCCCTTGGACAAAAGTACACGAAAATTTTATTTTTAGAAAACATAGGGAATATTTCAATGATAATTCACTCAAAACACAACAAACAAACGAACCCTCACGGGAGAAAAGCAAAATAACAAATATTCAAATAAAAAGAAACAGATTCACTATATTAAAAAAAAAAACTATACAAATTGTTTAATGCAAGACTACATACAAAGTCACAAACATACACACATAACTTCAAACTACACTACTACACACTCACACACAATACATAACGAAGATTTTGGTTTAAACAAAATTTATGATGTTTGAATGAATAATCTACGTGGGCCCTTTTAATTCAATTGTTAAGCGGTGTTGAAAGTCCGTTCTGTAAACCGATAAAAGAAGTCAGTTTAGAGAAATCGGTGACGACTACGTATCATAAAAAGCCAAGGCCCAACGCCTCGTAAGTTGTAACTTAGCATTTCCAAGATTGTTCTTCCACACACACATACAGACTGATGAGTGTTGGGTTCTCTTGGAGTGGTCGAGAAGCAGAAGCTTCACGCAGTTTGTATCCCATACCCAGCACAGGGCCACATCAACCCTATGTTCAAGCTTGCAAACATCCTCCATTACAGAGGTTTCCACATAACCTTCGTTCACACGGAATACAATTACCGTCGCTTGGTCAAGTCAAGGGGCCTTGATTCTGTAAAGGGACGACCTGGTTTCAGGTTCGAAACCATCCCTGACGGTCTTCCACCCTCTGATGATATTGATGCCACCCAAGACATCCCATCTCTCTGTATCTCAACTAGTAAAACCTGCTTAGTGCCATTTCGCAATCTCCTTTCCAAACTCAATGATTCTTCGTCGTCCAACATTCCTCCGGTTACTTGCATCATCTCTGATGGGGTCATGAGTTTCACTCTCGCTGCTGCTCAAGAACTCGATATCCCTGAAGTTCTGTTCTGGACCACCTCCCTTTATTTAAACTTGATATATCTATATTGAGCTAACTGCATCTATAATAATTTGCAGACACCAACTACTTAATAAATGGGTATTTGGGCACCATCATCGATTGGATTCCTGGATTGATCAAGGATATTCGTTTGAGGGATCTTCCAAGCTTCGTTAGGACCACTGATCCCGACGATATCTTGCTCAACTTTTTAAAGGAAGAAGCAGAGAGAGCTAATAAAGCTCAGGCTATCATTCTTAACACCTTTGATGTCCTTGAGCTTGATGCCTTAGATGCACTGTCATCCATGTTTCCTCGTATTTACACCATAGGCCCACTCCATTTGCTCCACAATCAGATCATGGAGGATGGGTTAAAGTCTGTTGGGTCCAATCTATGGAAAGAACGACTGGACTGTCTGGAGTGGCTTGATTCCAAGAAACCCAACTCAGTTGTGTACGTGAATTTTGGCAGTATCACAGTTATGACGTCTCAACAACTTGTGGAGTTTGCTTGGGGACTCGCTAACAGCAATCACACCTTCTTGTGCGTAATTCGAGTTGATCTCGTGGCCGGTGACTCCGTGCTTCTGCCTCCCGAATTCGTAACAGATACCGAGGAAAGGGGACTCATAGTGAGCTGGTGCCCACAAGAACAAGTCCTAAATCACCCTTCTATTGGAGCCTTTTTAACGCACTGTGGCTGGAATTCGACAATCGAAAGCATCTGTGGTGGAGTGCCTATGATCTGCTGGCCATTCTTCGCAGAACAACAAACCAATTGTCGTTATGTATGTACTGAATGGGGAATGGGCTTTGAAATTGATAGCAACGTCAGGAGAGAGCACGTTACGGATATTATCAAACAGTTAATGGAAGGGGAGAAGGGTAAAGAGATTAAAAATAAAGCCATGGAGTGGAAAAAGAGAGCAGAAGAAGCCACCAATCTAGGTGGATCGTCTCAGTTGAATTTGGATAAAATGATCAACGAGGTGCTGCTCTGCCAATAAGAATTTCAGCCATTTCTGTTGCTTCTACACTTCAATCAGTGTACTTTTTTCCAATAAATAAAAGCAAAAAAATAAAAGGGTTTCTAGCATATAAGGGCAACTTTTGAGGTTTAATATCAATAAAATAATATATTTAAAAAAAAATTCAAAACTAGGTTAACTTTTTAAAAATAATATCAATAAAGGACAAAAATACTATTCATCTTCTTATTCTTGTCATTTGTTCACCAGAGCTGCCGTCCTCCGCCGTCCACTGCCACTTGCCGCTCCACCCACCTCCTTCTCTGCCTCCGGCAACATTGCCAGAGGTGGCCAGAGGTAGAGGTGGCAACGACGGCACTGGTGGTCATTCCTCTGCCCGCCGCCGCCACCACCTCTGCCTCTACCCATCTCCAGCAACATTGCTGGAGGCGGAGGCGGAGGTGGTGGCATTGGACAGAGAAACCACCAACACTGCCACCGCCACTTTTGCCTCCACCTCCAGCAACGTTGCCGGAAGCAGAGGCGGCGGTGGGCGGTGGCGGGTGGTGGCGGGTGGCAGCTCTGGTGAACAAATGGCAAGAAGAAGATGATGGACAGTGCTTTTGCCCTTCATTGATATTATTTTTAAAAAGTTAACCTGTTTTTTAAATTTTTTTAAATATATTACTTTTATTGATATTAAACCCCAAAAATTGCCCTTATATGCTATTAACCCAAAAAAAAGTGGACATTCCAAGCTAACGCTGTTTCTTGTTTAAAATATGGAAAGAAACTTAAAAAATGAAAAAAAAGGTAGAATTATTCAAGAGCTATTCTACTCAGCCTGAATTGGGAAATTGGCAACCTTACTTGAATGAGTGTGATTTGCTAGATCTTAATTGGTAGAAGTTTTTGTGTTGACTTTCTGAGCAATTGCAATTTCTTCGGTGGCTTGGGCTGACAAAATGTTTTTGTTCTGTTCATTGTCAACAGGAAAGGGGCTTTACATAAGTTATGCATCAGAGGATACCACACGAATCATAAACTCGTGCTACTCTGTGAGCTCAATTAGGTATAGATCCATTGGTTTCAACTACACAAACGTCTAGAAATTAGGAGAATAAATAACCACCTGGATAGCTGTCAATAAAAACCCATACTTTGGATTGTGTAGCGTAGTAATATACAGCATGCTAGGAGCTAACATATATATTGTCTTGTTAGTTGTTACATGAAACGGAGAGATTCTACGTGCAAATTAACTTAATTCTTTCAACAAAAACAAAAAGTGATATCCTATTATCTCCCGATAAATGGGTGTTGCAGGAATCAAGTTAAACCACAGCCATAAGCAACCACCTACCCCACTGCAAGGCGGGCTGGATTAGATCAGGTTGAGGCCATTCCTAACTCAACCCTAAGTTTTAAACCCCCAACTCAACCTTCAACTATATCAACTCAATCCTACCATTAATTCTAATTAAATTATTTTAATTCTAATCCAATTCAACCCAATTCAAAGTTAATTTCGGGTTAGATTGGGCCCAATCCAACCTTCCCATCCCTTAAAATCTTTATAGAATTTTTCAACTTTAAATCTTAAGTCAACTTTCATTATATATATTAATGCTATGTTTCATTAGTATTTATCTGTTGATATTTTTTTATTCTTTTGATATAAAAGTCAGAAAAACAAGTGTTAGAAATGACTATAGTTTATTATGAATTATGACTCATCATAGATTTTTTATGGGCGGCAAATAACAAAGAGGAGATGAAGAATAAAATTTTCAAAAAACATAAAATAATGTTGTTAAGGCTCTGTTTGGAAGGAGTACAAATGCAAATATGTAGAGTGCAAAACCTTATGTTTTGTATTATTTTGTATGTATTTGCATTGTACATATTTGCATTTGTACTCTTTCCAAACTGAGCCTAAGATTTTAGTCTTTTTAATTAGGATTAAGTGAAATGATTATCTTAAAAGAAATACATGATACTATGTGGTGGGGGTTATACAAATATCATACATCTAAACAAATCAATGTATGTTATATATTACATATAACATATATTTATAAATGACATATATTATAGACTCGGGTTCGGATTAAGTCCGATTTCCTAAGGGGTCAATCCTAACCCAACCCGAAGTAAAATCGAGTTCATGAATTTCAACCCTAACCCTAATCCGAACATCAATCCGACCCAACCCAATCCAACTTTTTGGATTGAATTTGGGGCAACCCAGTCCAGATTGCAGCCTTAGTTGAGAAGCCTCATGCGGTTTGTATCCCCTACCCAATACCCATTAAAACGGCCACATAGCAAAGCTCACTCCTTCATTATTACATTACCTTTGTTTATACTGAATACAGTCACGCCACTTGGTCAAGTCTAAGGGCCCTGATTCTGTAAAGGGGTTACCCGGTTTCAGGTTCGAAACCATATCCATGACGGTCTTTCTACCCTCTGAATTCTAATATCGACGACTCAAAGACCTCTCATCCCTCCACAAGCTGTTGAGTCATCGTAATGGTATGCTGCCAAAATTCACGTACGCAACCAAACTGGGGTTCTTGGAATCCAACAACTCCAAACATCGATCTTGGTTGTTCCTACAATAAATTGGGCCCAATAGACTTTAACCCATCCGAGATCTGATTGTGAAGCAATGGAAGTGGACCTACATATGGATGAACTTTTACATCTCGAGGGATGGGTTAAAAGTTTATTAGGTCCAATGAATGGCAATAAGAATAGCAATCAGGATGTCTAGAGTGGTTCGATTTTAGGGATGGTAATTTTTCCCATTTCCCCAACCCCCGTAGGGATAGGGATGATTTTCCTCCGCGGGGATGGGGATGGGAAAATTTTCATCCCCGCTGATGGGGCGGAGATGGGAAGAGCACTCCCCGTCCCATAGGATCCCTACTAATATATGTATGCATACATTATATATGTATATATGTACATATACATCTATATATTAATATTTTAAAAAATATGGTTGAATCTTTTCTAATAGGATTGTAAATTTTAATTATATTTTTTTGAATAAAATAAAAAACAAAAACAAAATGATTAACGTTATAAAAAATCACAAGGAATGGAGATCCCCGCGAGGATGAGAATCCCTGTGGGGATGGGGATGGGGATAACCTTGTCCCCGTTAACGGGGACAGGGACAAAGATGGGGATAGGGATTTTCACAGGGAAACTCAGTTGTGCATGTAAATTTTGGCAACATCACCGTCATGATGCCTCAACAACTTGTGGACTTTGCTTGGGGGCTCATTAACAAAGTTTTAAACATTCTTGTGTTGTGGGTAATTCAATCTCTGCTGAATACTATATATTAAAATATTTTGATAAGATCATAACATTTAGTGGTGGCTACGAGCTGAGCTCTTCACAAGCTATTCAAGCTCGCAGCTTGGTTTCAACTGAGCTTCGAGCCAAGTTCAAGCCCAATTTACAAGCTCGATTAATAAACAAACCGAGCTCGAGCCTAATAGAGCTCAGCTCGCAAGTCGAGTTCGAATATATATATATATATATATATATATTGTATATATATAGTTATAGTTATAGAAAATAATATATAATAAAATATTATAATTCTTAATTTTTTTAAATATCAAATCAAAAATATTTTTATATATAAGTTTTATTTTTATAACACATTTTTTCTCAAATTGAGCTCGAGCCGAGCCGAGCTGAGCTCGAGTTTACGAGTTTTGACTCAAATCAAGCTCAAGCCTTGTACTACCTTAGCAAGCCAAGCTCAAGCCTCGTACTATTCGGCTCGGCTCGGCTTGAACCCACCCCTAATAATATTTTCTTTTCATAAAAAAATATTCACTAAAAAACAAAATAAATAACAAACTACAAGGAAACAAATGAGAACACGGACAACGAACTTACTTGGGGATGGCAATTTCTACCATACCCTATGGGTACCCCCCCCTATCCTCCCTGACGGGGTGGATATTTTTGCTTGAAGGATGGGTTTTGGGGTGGGATGGGTTTTAGGATTCTACAACCTGTATAGGTACGGGTATAGTATGGTATTAGGCTAAACCCAACCCTCCCGGACCCGTATATTGTTGGAAAGCATATAAACTTTATGTACCAAGTATTGAAATTAATAATATTTTGAATTTTATGTAAAAGATAATTGATTAATTAAAATATGTGTTTTCTACATGTCTAAATCAAATAATTGGAAATTTTGTTATTTATTTGTGTTATTTTACTTATTTATTGCTTATATATGACAATAAATAATAGGAAATTAGATATGGGTTGTAAATCAAACCCACTCCTACCCTTGAATGCAAGGAGGATAGGGTCGGGAAGGGCTTTGCATTTTCATGTGCGGATATGGTTTGCATTCTCAAAATCCAACCCGCTATTGGTTTTGGGGCAAATATGAATTGAGGGAACGGGATTTGCTCCTCACACATGGGCACCTCACAGGCACATCCACCGTGCATTGGGAACATCTCCCTTGAATAATAACTTTTAAGTACAGAAGATGTTCCCAATGCATGGTAGGATGTGCGTGTGAGGTCGGTTTGAGGCACCATGTGTGAGGAGCAGATCCGATCTCTGAATTGAGAGGCTTAGGGAGATGGGTAGAATCTAGAATTATAAAATCATCCCCAAATCCATCCCATTGCCATCCCTAAACCTACTACAAAACAAATATTTTAAATTTCTATACATCCATGACACATGCCCTTAGGCACAAGGGAGTTGCTTAGCTTTTTCAGAGGGTTTTCAACCTGGTTCTTCCAATTTTGTGAGGATGAGTACCTAAGACCTTGCATTCGCATTGGCTCTGAGCTCAAAATGAGGTCCTCTTGTCAAAAAAAGAATGAAGAATGGGACTGGATGGTGGTAGTGTGCCACCGCGTGCTTACAACAAAGGCAATCAATCATAAGGGTCTCAAGAGCATGCTGATTTAGGCTGGTTAGAAAAGGCTCTGCCGATCGTTCTCTAACGAGCAAGGTTTAGCTGAATGCTTTAGTAGTTCGGTAGGCTGTGGAACCAATGATAAGGTTTCACGTCAATATTAAACTGAGGGCCTGTTTGTTTGATCTGAAGTCTGACATCTGAAAGTGCAATAATTACATTAAGAGGTATATATTGGTATTGGTGAACTTTTCTTTCCACTAAACTCAACTCTGAATGGAGAGAATGTTGTTCTCGATTCTAAATTTAGAAAATTATCAAATATACATTTTAACATATATGAGAGTTTTTCTGTCTTTGGGGATATTATTGAAAAATAAAAAGTTGTATGATTGCACTTTAAGAAATAAGAGATAAAAAAACAACAGGCCTTTAAAGTCACATCAGTATTAATTTGAATTCTATTTATATATACGAAGCTACATCAAACTATCAGGTTTGGAGACTTTGGACAAACAAACTCAATACAAGATGAAAATTCCAAGAAGCCGATGATTGAAGTTTAATTTGCAGCTGTAACATCAAGTATTAATTTCCTCAATTAATCTATCCAATTGGAAAAAAGATGACCCCCTGGCTTTGCAGCAGTTTCTGCTCTCTTCTTCCACTCCATGGTCTTGCTCCTCAACATTTTCCCCCTCTCCCCTTCCATCAATTCCCTCACAAACTCCTCCACTTGCTCTCTCTTGACGTCGGTGCTGATCTCCATACCGATCCCCCATTTGGTGCGTGCATACAGGCAGTTAGTCTGCTGGTCGGCGAAGAAAGGCCAACAGATCATGGGAACTCCCTCACATATACTTTCCAGTGTGGAATTCCATCCACAGTGCGTTAAAAAGCCACCAACCGAAGGATGACCCAAGACTTGCTCTTGTGGGCACCAATCCACAAGCAAACCTCTCCCTCTGATTACCTCAACGAAGTCATTTGACTTGATTTCTGATCCACCATCCACAAGATCAGGTCGAATCACCCATAAGAAAGGATACCCGGTATTAGCAAGCCCCCAAGCAAACTCCCTCAGCTGTTGAGGTGTCATAGTGACTAGGCTCCCAAAGTTCACGTACACAACTGATTTGGGCTTCCATTTCTCTAACCATTCCAGGCATCCCATCTCCTCTTTCCACAGATTTGATTCAATCGACTTCAATTTTGCATCGGATATTTGCTGCCGACAGAGCATTGATAATGGACCAATGGTGTAAAGCTGGGGAAACTTGGATCTAATGACGTCTATGACCTCTTGCTCTAGATCATCAAATGTGTTGAGAATAAGTCCTCTAGCTTTCCTAGCATTAGTCACTTGTTCGAAATTGTAGTTGAACATGGTGTCATAGCGATCCGTTGTCCTAAGGAACGTAGGTAGATCCCTTAGTCGAATTCCACTCATAGCAGGTATAAAATCGATGGGAGTGTCCAGGTACCCATTACTTAAGCAACTCTCATCTACAATAAGAGCATAAATATAAGTAACTCCGTGAAAGGTGAAACTTTTTTAATTCATATCCATGATTGAAATGAAAAGGATCAAGGACTAGAAAAAAAGTATGCTGTATATATACCTTTCAGTGGGAAGTAGCCTCTTTCCATGAGCTGCTCATAATATAAGTAACACAAGAAACCACATGCGCTTGGTGTAAAGAAGACTAACTCAGGAATGCCCAAGTCTTGAGCAACCTGTAAAGTGAAGCTCATGACCCCATCTGATATGATACAGGTGACAGGAGGCATATCTGGTGAGCTATTGAGCATCCTTACTAGATTGTGGAATGGAACTACACAATTCCTTGGCATCGATCTACATAGTGCCGGAAGATCTAGTATGCCTCGCTTGTTGTCCGGTGGCAATCCGTCAGGGATGCTCTCGAATCTGAAGTCGTTCAATCCTTTGACAGATTCTGGGCCTCTCGAACTCACCAGGCGCTGATAGTTGAACTCCGTGTGGACAAAGGTGATATGGAAGCCTCTAAAATGGAGGAGTTTTGCCAGTTTGAGCATAGGGTTTATGTGGCCTTGAGCCGGCAACGGAACACAAACAGCATGGGGCTTGACCTTTACTGGCTTCATTTGGCACTTGTAAATGGAAGTGCCGGACGGGGCCGGGACACTTATTTGCTTGTGAAGACTCACTTGGGCCGTTGAATTCAAGCTTTGATTTATAGCACAGATGACAGAACACAGGAAAATGGGGCACTAACAGATATCCGAATCCAACTATTAGAATCTATTTTTTTTTTATTCTATTTTGATAAAAAAATAGAAACAACACTATCAAGACGCACTAACACGTGAAACTACACTACAACCATATATTAGTCTCATATATAACATAAAGAACCTTCAAACTGTCTAATTCTTTTTTTAACTCCACGGCTTTTTATTGGTCAAATATGTGGTTGGGTGTCTTGTTGGGGCAGGTTCCATATTAGATGGCTTGAGGCAATCCTATCATCGATCGTCCACAGCGACCTCATAATGGATATGTGGTCCCAATATTGAGGTAGCCTCCGTCACAATTTCTGTTTTCCCTATCCATCTCTGCCCCCATCGCCATTTTCCACCGAACAAATATGGGACTTGGTATATGGAATCATAATCTCTTTCGAATCCTCTATTTTGCTCGCAAGAGTTATTGTCCCAAATTCCCTTCTCCATCCATCCTTTTTTTTCTCCAAAACACACACTCAGAATGCTAACGTCCAAAAAACTGTAGCTAAAACACAGGATATAACCACCGACAATTTGATGTCCGTGTCAAAAAGTTAAACTTTAATTACGGATAATTTGTCCGTGGCTAAAAGATATTTGTAGCCACGGTTATAATGCATCCATGGCTATAAGTTATAAAGGCAAAATATGAGCTTTAGTTACAGATAAATTGTCCGTGGTTAAAAGGTGAGCTTTACCTACAACAATTTGTCCATAGTTAAAAATTATTTTATCTGTGGCTAAAAATTATTTATAGCCACGGTTATAATGTATTGTGGCTATAAGTTACAAAAGCAGAAAATGAGCTTTAATTACGGACAATTTGTTCGTAATTAAAAGTTATTCTGTCCGTGGCAAAAAGATATATATAACCACGGCTATAATGTATCTGCGGGTATAAGTTACAAAGGTAGAAGTTGAGCTAGCTAGGGACAATTTGTCCATGGTTAAAAGTTATTCTGCCCATGGTTAAAAGATATTTATAACCACGGCGTGGCTATAAGTTATAAAAGCAAAAGTTGATCTTTAGCCACGTGCGTGGTTAAAAGTTATTCTGTCCTTGGCTAAAGAGCTATTTATCACTATCGCCACGGATAACTATAATTCCATGGCTATAATTACGAAGTTAATCATCTTTGGCTAGAATCGTTTTATTCCTAGCTCATAAATAATAATCATATAATATTCATTTAAAATATTTATTATTTATTAATTACTTTTTTATAGTAAATCAATAATTAAGAATTTATTAAAGTAAATGAAAATAATTAACAAATTATTAGCTCATTACTATTGCATAACAATCATAATTAATGATTTCTATTTAATAATAATTAAACTAGAAAATAAATTATTAATAATTTCACAAGTACATTAATAAAAAGAAAATAATTTCTAAAATATAAATAAATAAGTATTAATTATTATTTGATTAATTAAAACTAATCATCAAAAATTAATTTAATTATTTAAGTAAATTAATAATTAATATAAAATGATAAAGTAAATATGAAAACCACTAATAGTAAATTAATTAATTACCTATAAATGAAAATAATATTGACAATTACACTAAATTATTTAAATTTGTAAATAAATTATTAATAAAGTAATAGTTATACAGTATAGATAAATAATTATTAATTATTACATTAATAATTAAATAATAACTAATAATTTATTTAATAAATTATTGCAACCACTTTACCAATTTTTTTGCCTCAAAGTGCAATTTTTAACTTTTTTATTTGTGAAAGATGAAAAACTAAAATAAAATATAAATAAATCAATACATATTCTACATATTTTATAACAACATTATTTATTCTATTTATAATAAAACATATGACACTAACCAATGTTTAAAAAGTTGGACGAGACCAACTTGTCAGCTTATTGTTAAACCATGACTCAACCCTTAACCAATTCGATCATACACCTAACCCTATTTACTCCAAGAAAAAAGCCAAAACCATCCACCAAACTGGTCTAACCCAATAACTAATGAATTGGCCTTGGGTAACTTTTTTTCTAACTATGTCTTTTAAAGTATTGAAGGCACCTTACCCTGCTATTTTTGTCATAAAACAAGGGTGAACATTTAAGCGACTTGGAAAATTTCACTCTTGGACCTAGATTTTGTGTTTAAGCCCTAGTCGAGGCTCGGGCCCTCATTAGAGCCCCAAATTTTAGGGTTGAGCATAGGCCTAACACTTTAAACCCGCCTTGGGCTTAACTTGACCCACATATATTTAACTATATGTATGTTATAGATAATATATATGTTATTTTATATTACATAGAAATAGGGCATTCAATGGGTCAGGTTCGACCTGACGAACCCAATGTTCATTAACTGATTAGGTTGGTTATGGTTCTAGGAATCAGAACCGATGAGTTGACTCTGGTTCTGGGTATATTGTCTCGATTATTATCATTTTGGAATTGGTTCCACCTAGTCCTGAAGTGATTCAAACCCAACCCAACCAAATAGTCAGATTTCTTCTCTTCTCCCCTCTTAGTGAAACCTTTTTTGTGTTACGACATTATCTTATTCAGGTCATAGTGACCAAAATCTAATGTTCAGCCTATAACACTGATGACCAACCATCCCCATTGGCTTTTATTCACTAATGACATAGAGACAACAAACACACTACAACCAAAGGCATGGGTCATGGCATATTTGATGTTTCATTTTCCATCTCAAAAAGCAAATGTCATGCCACAAGCAATGAAAGATAGGGGTACTCAAATATGGTTACCAAAATGAAAAACAAATCGTGCCAAAAAAAATAAGCAAATTTAATTTGATTTATTTGATACTTGGTTTGATGGTGGCTTAGTTGGTAGGATCTCTAGTCATTGTAGCAAAGACCTAGGATCAAATTCCATTGCCACTAGGGTTGGGGGATATGGTACCTCCCATTGTGTAGCCCCTGGAAGCATATATATATATATATGTATGTATGTATATACAATGATTTGTTTAGGTGCATGATAGTTGATGATGTGCATTTTGGCAGCTCCCGGCTGGCTGGTGACTCAAATGCCTAGCTAAATAATCCCTACCTATAATGTGGGTTAGACGCCTAGCTGAATGGTTCCTTCCAGGAAGGTGGCTTCGTTGCCTAGCTGAATGGTGACGAGCTGGGAGGTGGCTCTGATGCCTAGCTAGATGGTGATGAATTGTAGATGTGGCTCTGATGCCTAGCTGAATGGTGACGAGCTAGAGAGGTGGCTCTAATGCCTAGCTGGAGAGGTGACTCTAATGCCTGGCTGTATGGTGATGAGTTGGAGAGGTGGCTCTGATGCTTAGATGAATGGTGATGAGCTGGAGAGGTTGCTCTGATGCCTAACTGAATAGTGACGAGTTGGAGAGGTGACTCTGATGCCTGGCTATATGGTGAAGAGTTGGGGGTGGCTCTGACACCTAGCTGGATGGTGACGAGTTGGAGAGGTAGCTCTGATGCCTAGCTGAATGGTGATGAGCTGGGTAGGTGGCTCTGATGCCTAGCTAGATGGTGAGGAGTTGGAGAGGTGACTCTAATGCCAAGCTGAATGGTGAAGAGCTGGAGAGGTGGCTCTAATGCCTGGCTGAATGGTGACGAGCTGGAGAGGTGGCTCTAATGCTTGGCTATATGGTGACAAGCTAGAGAGGTGGCTATGATGCGACCTGCAAGGAAGCACTGTTAGAGTGCTCGGGTTGCTTTACCCGGGGTGGGCACTCCGATGCTTAAGTCAGCGAATGTAGAGATTTTGTGAGAGAGCTGAAAGTAAGAGAGCTAGAGAGCTACGAGAACTAAATTGCGCATGTCCCTTCTGATGTTGGAGGTTAGGCCTTTATATAGGCATTGTTTGGCGTGGGCCTCACGTAACGCGTCCGGGATCTCCGAGAAGACGTGCCTAACTGCTCCGAAGTCCTTAGAGGTAGTTGTGCACATAGGCCAATCTTTGTGCCTTACTCGGTTTGCTCCAAAACATTCGGTGTGAGAGTTGACTTCCAAGAGACTCGGGAGTGATGGGATGCAAGCAGAATTCGTTGGCGAGCATGTCTTGCAAGTTGCCACTTGGACCTCAATCAGGTCAGCAAGCCCTCGACGGAGGTTGCTCCTCAAGCAGAATTCGTTGTAAGTTCTATAATTTACTTTCTATTGGGATTTTATAGCTGTTATCACTTTAATATGTTTAATTTTTTACTTTTCTATTTTTTTGCTTTAGATTTAATTTTATATTTTTCTATTGGGATCTTACTACTCCCTTCCCTTTCTTCTATTGTGGTGGTCTTCCATGAAAGGAGGATCTATCATTACTAACAAAAGGAGTAGATCTAGAAACCCAACCCTGTTGATTGGCAATTAAAACATGAGCTTCAGCAATGACTTCAAACCTCAATCAAAAATCTTGTTTGCAAGTTGCTGGAAGGTAGGTAAAGCGTTTTTAAATCCAAAGGGCATGATTTTATAATAATGCAACCCTAATTCAATTACAAATGAAATCTTGTCCTGGTCGGCTAATCCCATTTGAATTTGATTGTAGCCGGAATAGGCTTCCATGAAGCTTAGTAACTCGTGCTCCAAAGTTGTATCTACCAGGCGATCAATTCTAGGAAGGGGGAGCAGTCATTTGGGCAGGCTTTGTTGAGGTCGGTGTAGTCGACACACATGTGCCACTTGTCATTGCATTCTTCACGAGCATAGGATTTGCTACCCAACCCGGGTATTGGACCTCTTTAACAAAGTCTGTTGTGAGGAGCTTCCCAACTACCTCATCTACTATCCTCCACCTCTCTAGGAAGAGGTTTCTTTTCCTTTACTTGATTGGCCTAACTAAAGGGTCCAAATTAAGCTTATGAGTAATGATACTAGAGTCAATGCTGGGCATTTCTACTTTTGACCATGCAAAAACATCTAATGTGATCGAAATGGTTCGTTTAGGCGAGTGCTGATGTGGAGAGTCTTCGTGGGCTCGGTATCAGAGTGTTAGACAGTTTTGTATGCCCTTAGCTTCAATCAGAATGATGTACTTTATAAGTTTATTGTAAATGAATAAAGATACATATTTGATTCATGTTCCTTTGGTATGTTTCTGTGTAATACCCTTAAACTAGACACTTAATGAGACTCGTGTTAGTTTAGAATGTTCACAGCCAGTGGGTCGGTCTAGGGAGACCTATCCTGACAAGGCTGACACTGTGGTGCCACCAAGTCGGTTGGGGTGGCCTGTCTCAGCTGCCAGGGTTACACCACTTACAGCCTCTTATGGTGAAAATTTAATTGGGTACAAATTCTCACTAACTCAACAAGAGGTTGTAACTTAAGCGGTGTAACCTTTTGTCCTTCATTGTTTCAACATACAAATATGTAGTGAGTTATTGTGCTTCCAATGGAATTGTCACATCGGGTACTAATTTAACAATAAATTTCTTAAATTATTCCTACTATTTAGTTAATTAATAAATTGTATTCTTATTGTTTAACTATTTCTTGCACCACCCCTATTGATTTTGACAATTTACTAACATTATCATTACCGTCGTGAATATCCATTAATATTCCATCAAAACTCATATGCACCTGACACCATATGACGTATAATACTTTTAAAACCTAATTTTACCCTTTATCCCTCTCCCTTTTTTTTCTCCCTTGTCAATGATCATTCCAAGAACTAGACCTGTTCATGGGCCGGGCCGGGCCGGGCTCGGGCCGTGCTTTGACTCTTTATTAACAGAAAACTGTTAGGCCCAAGCCCGAGCCCGGCCCGACCAATGGGCCTATAACTTGGGCCCGAGCTCGGCCCTGATAAAAAACTCGAAGCCCGACCTAATAAAAGAAATTCAAAATTTTCGCTATTCAAATGGACATTTTTTATTCTAATTTAGATGTTTTTTCCCCTATTTAAATGAACAATGAGCCTACAAGTGAATCAATGACCTTCTCAAATCAAAAAATTTATTCAAATAGACATCACATTGGGTTTTTACTTAGGTTTAACTAAAGGTTGGGCCGGGTTTACTTAGGTTTAACTATAGGTCGGGCCGGGCCGGGCTCGGGCCGGGCTATTTTGGCAAAGCCCTAGCCCGACTCGAATTTTATGCGGGCTGGGCTTTTTGGCCCGAGGTTAAGCCCGTGGGCCAAAAAGCCTGTTCAAGCCCGTCCGGGGGTCGGGCCGGGCCGGGCCAGCCCGTCGGGCCACCTGGCCCATGAACAGGTCTACCAAGAACCACCCACACCACCCCCAACGCAGTTTCCGGATTCAGCTACTGTAGCAAGTTATTCTATTCCTAGTGGGTAAGCGGCCATTTCTGTGGAGGGTTATTGGAAACCACTTGAATCAAACATTCTCCTTCTCCCCCGTTAATTCTGACAAATCTCCGAGCGAACCTCTCTCATCAGACCCCTTAGATTATCTTAGTTTAATACAAGGTAATGATTGATTCCCTCTGGAATAGAGAATGGAACTGGAATGGACCATTAATGCATTTAGAACTACACTTAGCAAGTGCACTAGCCGATCAAGTAATATACTTATGAGTAAAGTATCGTTCCCACGAGGATTAATCCAATAACTACTAGTCCTAAATCTGCCTCATGTTATCTAATAATCCGAAAAATCAATGAATTACTTCATAATTAGCTAACTATTTTAGGTATTATCGAATTAAACCACCCGAATCAAATAGAGAAAGCAATTCACGAAAATGATTGCAAAATCAATTCAGTGGTTATCTCATTAAACTATCCAACCGAAGTTGATTTCAGTTATGGGTTGGTGATTTTCTTCTTGTTATGAACAACCTCTTTCAAGCACATGCCAATCTATCTACGAGTAACAACCCTTATATCTCTATCAAGAATTTAATTACTGTAGATGCATTAAGGACAAGGAAATCGAATGATATCAGTTCTTGCTGAATGAATGCCAAACGAATCATGTAAATTATCTCTAAGATACATTCAATTCGTTTTCTTGATCAGTTGGTCTGATTACCTAAACCCTTTCTCAAGCAATATAGGTAGTCCAAGAAACAAGAGCAGATCGGTCGAATTTACTCTTACTATTGAAAACCCTAATCAAGAAATCCCAATACTGAATAACTATCAATCGGATTAGCTTAAAAGATCAATCACAGATCTGGAATAACATCAATCATGGTTCGCATGGTAGAAAGAATGAAAGATTCAAACAAAAGAAAACCCTAGTTGAACCTAGGTTACCGAAATCGCTGAATTAAAGAAGAAGACAACCTAAAACTTCTGCATGAATTCTCGATCTCCTCTCCAATTCTCCTTCGGCAGCCTTGTGATCTTTCTCACAGCACTTCTTCCTTTGTTCCTGTAACAAGAAATTGAACCCTAATTTCTTCTTTCTCGTTTTTTTTTATACTCTTTCTTGCAGCTTTAGAGTCCTACTCCCCTTCGAACTCTGCTAAAATCAGCTGCCTCCTGGAGCCTCTCAATAAGCTGCAGCTGTGCCTTTATTCTCCTAGGCCGAAGTGCTCCTTTGTAGCAATATCACTATGTCTTCATGCTCTATTAACCCCAAACTGTTCTAAACTCTTGTTTTCCTGAAATTCAGCTCAATTAGGGCAAGAACCATTAAGATTTATCATAAAAACCATGTATGAGACAATAAAAACAATGTATAGCATGCACACACATCAAATACCCCCACACTTAACCTTTTGCTTGTCCTCAAGCAAAGATAATGATCATAAACTGCCCATTCCCCCAAATTACTCCTATCTATCATATGAATTCTAGGATGAGAATGCGTTAAGTGATCGGAAATCATACATAAGTATTCTAATTCATCCCCTTGACAAACCACTCTTACCACATACACAAAAACGAAGGACGGGAAGAACATGAGATTCTTCATGCTCCAGCACTCAATTCCATTTAGTATATAGTAGCTCCTTGACCGCCCTGACTAACCATCACCTTGAGCTTGATCTTAACTCCTGTCAATGCACTAAATTGAATATCCAACTATAATTTTTCCCTCTTGAACCTCAGCCGTCACCGAAAGAATATATATTTTGAATGTGAGTGCATTTTATGCTCCATCTCACAAAGGTCACAGCTAGAGGCAGATAGACATTACTCATATTCTGAGTTGCTAGTTTTACTATTCAACTTGAAATAGCGGAGTTGGGACTGAACTCATATCATGAACCGCTAGTTTTACTATTCAATTCATGACAGCGGAGTAGTTCGAACTTTGTCCAAGGACAATTTTTGCTTCCTTATTGTCCTCTTTTCCTCAACTATCAAAATTTATTCATGCATTAACAGTTCATGATGTTCACCAAATGCTCGAGTGTTCATTAAAACTTCAATCAAGTACAACTATACACATGAATAGAATTAGTGTTGGCCATGATGAAAATCCTATTCGACTTCCTAATCCTCATATATTGTGATAAAATTGAATAAGTCATAGAAACAAATTATAACACTTACAAGTAATTTTCCTCAAACTTCATCATATTCTCTCTTGTGAATTCACTTTATAGACAACAATTAATTTCGAGGAGCTTACCAGTTTATGCGGCCTATCAATGCATTTATGTATACGGGTGCATAACTATAGCCTCCCCCACACATGTCATAAACATTGTCCTCAATGTTCATATTGATAGAGCGCGAAGATGGTTTAGCAATGTAGAGAGTAGGAATTCAAGAATCTGAGGGGGTTGAGAGAATTTTCCTAAACAACTTTTAGAAATTTGAAGTGACTTCTTTCTCATGGACCATCTAGCTGCTAAGGATAAAAAAGAACTAGGAGGAGAGAATGAAGAGCAACTAGGAGTGGTGGGTGTCGAATCCTACCAAAGATAAATGTTTTGCTCAAATTAAATATTTTTGTAGATAGTGATGAGCAAGGTCATCTCCACAAAGATTGGGTGGATTTATATCCAAGAGAAAATAAAATAGGGGGGTTGTTATAAAAGCAAGGAAAATAAATAAAATAAAATAAAGCAAGGATCAAATCGATGGGAGATAGCTTCTGGTTGAAGGGACAAGTTCAACCTTGATTCTTATCATTGATCATCGATGCAAGGATAAATTCATATGTTTATGAATAAATTGGTTATAGCCATTAACAAACTCTAACAGCCAGCCTCTACTCGTATTTCTCGGCAACTGAAACAAGCTCTTTGATTGCTTCTCTTATTAATAGACAGTCCTAAACAGGCTCTTAGGATTTAATCTATTAATAGCATTAAGAGGGGAGAGACCCAATTCTAGTCAACGATCTCACAAGCTCGGACCGTTTAAACCAGATCATATATCCTCCTAACATAAATTGAAAACTTGTCCATAATCAATTTATGTTAGTTGTCACCATGATTAGACCTACCAATCATATACGAAATTGGAAGTTCAATCGGCCATAGATTATTCTCATTGAATGAGCAAGGGATCCTTCTTGCTTAGTCAATAAAAATAATCCTCACAGGAAATCGGAGAAAACATATCAATACCCATAAGCAATGAACTAAAATAAAAATCAATTAGATCTCACAATGTTTAAGAATCAAAGCTTCCCTAACCTTTCAACCAGAAATCAAAAGCTTACACACACTTCATGTAGAAATTATAGCTTCCAGATGATGGGGGGCGTATTCTGCTTCTTTTCTCCCTTCTTGCTGAATTCTTGTTTCCAAGATTTGATGATGCCTGGGTGCTAGTCGGCCCCCCTTTATATAGCCTTAGGAGGGAGCAGTTTTCAGCTCTTCTTAGGAGTTCTCTTTCTCAAAAATAGAAAGTCCTATTTCCTAATTCAGATCTAATCTTATCATTATCTCTAAATAGAAACTCTTAACTAAGTTGGACTCTAACTCTTTTCTTTCTTTAAGATTACAATAAAAATCAGATCTGATTAAGACTCTTAGTCGAATTCTATTAGGAATGATGAGTGGGCCCTGCTACTGCATGCTGAATTGGGTTGGTCTTCTCCAGCGAACTGGGGCTTCTCTGCGAGTTTTCTTAGACTTCGGGCCCGATTTTGACTTCGATGCAGTCCGAATCTATCAAAACTCAAAACATGAAATTTGTAAAGTTTTTATCTTTCTAATGCATCTTGAATCATCTCAATTGGAGTCTGGATGGGAGAGTTATGCCAAAATTACCACGCAACGCCGAAACTGTGCAAAATTACCCGATTAGCCTTGTTTTTCACCTAACGCCTCCTTTCATGCCCTAAATCGAAATACAAGAATAGTGAGTCCAATTAGGCACTAAATGAGTATAAAAGATTGAATATTAAGGGATAAAAATATGATAATTTTCATTCTCATCAAATCCCCCCACACTTAGACCTTGCCTGTCCTCAGGCAAGACAAAATTCAAGCAAGATAAGCAAACTATTCTACCAGACTTTAAACTCAATCTTCCTTCATCTTTTTTCCACAAATATCCTAGGTCGGTTATTGCGAACTGCTAAGTCAATACAACCAAGTTATACATGACTCATCCATCAACCAATCCAATTTTTGCTACTACAAACCAGGTAATAAACTAGGGAAAACATTTTTATTTCCTCTCTCTTTTATTTTCTTTTTCTCTTCTTGGTGGAAGTGAGTGCATTTTATGCTCCATCTCATTTTTAGGATTATTTGGTCAGTAGGTGCATTTTATGCTCCATCCTACTGTTTGAATTGCTGGCTAGTAAGTGCATTTTATGCTCCATCCTACTATTGAATTACTTGGCTGGTAGGTGCATTTTATGCTCCATCCTACCAAAAATATTCACCCTATTTACTTAAACCTGAATTTAGGACTAGCTTAACAGGAAATGGTTTCAGATAGGTCGTGTACTTCTTAATTGTACATCATTACTAAGTTCACAAGAATTTTCCTAGAATATTGTTTCAATTGAATTCAAAAGAGTTGAGTTTTTTTTTTTTTTTTTGAACTAAAATAAAAAAATACTACTTATCAGATCCTATACTCCCCCCCACACTTAATCCAAGTATTGTTAGAAAGAAATAGCAATTTAGCAATATAGAGATAAGGGGAACTTCCCTGAACTTTGTTGCAGCAAAAGGTGGGTGAGGGGGTCATGCATCATTTTGCATATTTTGGGCTTTCAAGAGCTACCTCTTCCACATCGTACACTTGAAATCCTTCATAGAAGGGTTTTAAGCGGTGACCATTTACCTTGAACTTCTTGGTTGTGGTTGGACTTTGAATTTCAACTGCTCCATGAGGTAGGATATTAGTGACGATGAAAGGTCCAGCCCATCGAGATCGCAACTTACCAAGGAAATGTTTAAGTCTAGAATGGAAGAGGAGGACCTTCTGACCAACTAAGAAATCTTTCCTTGAAATCATTCTGTCATGAAAGACTCTTGCCTTTTCCTTATAAATTTGGGAGCTCTCATAAGCATCATTGCGGATCTCTTCAAGCTCTTGTAGCTGCAACTTTCTTTGTTTTCCCGCTTCATCCATGCGCATGTTGCATTGCTTTACTGCCCAGTATGCTTTATGGTCCAATTCAACAGGGAGATGACATGGCTTACCAAATATTAGGCGACAAGGGGACATACCTATAGGAGTTTTGTAAGTTGTGCGATAAGCCCATAGTGCATCATCGAGTCTCAAACTCCAATCCTTACTTTTTGGATTAACCATTTTCTCAAGTATGGACTTGATCTCCCTGTTGGATACCTCAGCTTGTCCACTTGTTTGGGGGTGGTATGCAGTGGAAGCCCGATGGGTGATGTTGTATTTCTTGAATAAAGCCTCTACCACCCAGTTGAAAAAATGAGTGCCTCGGTCGCTTATTATAACTCTTGGCATGTTGAACTTGACCCACATATATTTAACTATATGTATATTATAGATAATATATATGTTATTTTATATTACATAGAAATACGACATTCAATGGGTCAGGTTTGACCTAACGAACCCAATGTTCATTAACTAATTAGGTTGGTTATGGTTCTAGGAATCAGAACTGATGAGTTGACTCTAGTTCTGAGTATATTGTCTCAATTATTATCGGTTTGGAACTGGTTCCACCTAGTCTTGAACCGATTCAAAGCCAACCCAACCCAATAGTCAGATTTCTTCTCTTCTCCCCTCTTAGTGAAACCTTTTTTGTGTTACGACATTATCTTATTCAGGTCATAGTGACCAAAATCTAATGTTCAGCCTATAACACCAATGACCAACCATCCCCATTGACCTTTATTCAATAATGACATAGAAACAACAAGCACACTACAACCAAAGGCATGGGTCATGGCATATTTGATGTTTCATTTTCCATCTCAAAAAGCAAATGTCATGCCACAAGCAATGAAAGATAGGGGTACTCAAATTTGGTTACCAAAATGAAAAACAAATCGAGCCAAACTAAATAAGCAAACCACATATTGATAACTTTTGACGACGGTTGTAAACATCGTCAAAAGCCGTCAATATTTTTTCCCTGCGCTACCTACAAACGTCACCAAAAGTTCTTTGTTTTTTTTCCTATTTTGCTCATTTTTGTAGCTATCCAAATTAATTTAAATCACCTGCTTTACACCTAATTAATCATGTTTATCCATATAACTTTCTATTTGACAATATAAACATATATTAAAATATTATAAAAAACTTTAATACTTGCAATTAAACATTTATGTTTAAACAAAAAAGAAGATAAAATAACATCCAAAATGAAGGGATTTCCCGTTTGCATTCGTATTCTCCTCCCTACTTGTTACATATGCACAAGAAGACCCTCTACCAAATGCTGGTTCAATGTCTTACAAAAGACAACAATTTTCGCTAAAAGATTTGAAAGTATAAACATAATTTTTCTTGGTTGATATAAAATTAAATTTGGCTTATCTTACTAGGTTTGATGATAGAACAGCATGATGGGAATCAAAATCTCTAAGTGGAACATAAATGTTTTCCGACCCATGGCTCTGCACAGAAAAACAGTGTATTCAAACATTCTTATCAATTAAATATTATGAACATAGGGTTCAAATAAAGAGGGTAAGAATAGATAGTTGAGATCATCAATTAAATCATGCTGGTTTTTTGCTCCAAATAATAATTCACATATAAAAAGCAAGAATAGTAGATTGGTGAACTACCATAGAACTATGTGAGCATTTCTATAATTGACAAAACAGTGATTTTAGGTCCCAGATTGGTGAACTACCATAAAACTGTGAGATTCTATACAAAGCTGGAAGTGATGTTGTATCCCAACACTGAAACTAGTGGTTTTCTGAATTGCTGGATCAATGTGGTTCTCACTTCCACTAAAACATGAAATGCAAAATTTACAGCTCAATCCAACTTAATTCATGATATTGGGTACCATAAAATTCTCGTACAGAAACATGTCTTATGGTACTGATGCTTTGTGGGGTTGTGAAGCTTGACCTGACCCGACCCATTTCCATCCATCCCAAGTCCCCAACTGAATCTGGAACAGATTTTGGAAGGAGAAGTGGGCCAAGAAGGTTGGAGAAAGAAAGGGAAGGGTGGGGATTTATTTTCCTAGGACTGGTTTATTGAACGAGGGTGCTTTGTGAGGGAGACTGGTTTGATGTAAACTGTTTAATACAAAAGGAAATTCAAATTCGTTGAGTGGGACAGTTAATTGCGGAAGAAATTCAAATTCCTCCCCAAATTTGTCTCTTTTGTAGTATTTTCTTGATTGGACAGGTGAGATGAGATTATGAGAAGCAGCTAGCAAACACTATGGGATTTTTTTTGAAATGTGGCGTGGACTTTTCTCTCTTTCTCTCTCTCTTAGATATCTTTGTTGGGTGGAGGACCCCATTAGAGGGCAGAGATTGAGACATGCGTGGGCTAGGACTACCTTGGTCCCCCACCCACATGAAAGGCTTGACTTGACACGGTATACAGATATAAACAGTTAAGCAAGATTGTCAATGTGAGGGTGTGTTTGGCTGCAGGGATACGCCTGCTAGCTAGCATGAGTAAGGGAAATATATGATGGGATGTTTGACTGTTTATGCATGGCAGTATCTAGCATGCAGTTGAAGCCTCTAAAACAACAGTAATAAAATTAATTAGAAAAGGGAATATCAAGGAAATAGTTTTCTCTTAATAGAGGAAAAGAATAAAAAATATAAAAGAAAAACAACCTTCTTACTATGAAATGAGCTAGATACAAGCCTATAACTATTATATAACTACTTAGCTCACTTGAGGTTTGCTAGATAGAAGAAACCTTCATAGCAAATAAGATTTGAATCTAAAACTGTGATAGAATTTTGGAAAAATAAAAACAAATATGATAATCCTACCAAACTATTTGAATCCAGCCACAAAATGATGAATACAGAAAGGAAGAAAACCGAAATTCAGGAGACAATTTGTAAACCAAACAAATAAAAGAGAGTAGCAAAGAAAATTATGAGGGAGAATGACGGTTCAGCCCAGGGTTTTTGACATTTTGAATGTTTATAGCTCTGCAGTGGAAATCAGAAATCTGCATTGGGCCTTTCCGTACTTTTCCGAAATTATAATGGCACATAGAAAAACATATTGTAATTATTTACATAGATAATCCTAGGAAAATTTCCTAGTTATCTCATGTTGGATTTCTATTGGTTTTTCTCCTCACCCCAACTGGATAAATAATGTTCGCTTGGTTTGTCTCAAGACCTGCGATGCAAGTTCCATTTGCATTGGTACAAAAGCATGGAAGTGCACTAATCAATTTAAGTGCAAATTCTGATTTATGTTTGATTCAACTTCTACCTTATAATAATCTATTCATTTTGCAGTATAATATGGTTATAAGCAGTCATTCACAGAAATCAAAAGAAAAAAAATTCTTCCCATGAGCTCATTAGGACCCATTAAAAGGCTTCATTCATGCTCCTCTAAGTAGTAGTAGTAGTAGTAATCTCTTCTCTAACATGTAATTGGTAGTTTGTGCAATTCAATTTTTTCTTAGGTCCACAAGAAACTGAAGGGATGAGAGATCCATCCTATGGACGCCCAAAAGATTGCGGAATAAGGGGCGAATTTCAAAAATTTTATCTCTCCCTTCAACTGGGAATCGTATTCCCTATTTAGAAAATCATATTTTCAATGATCAATCTTGAACCATAAACTGAACCAGATTTGAACCAAAAGGAGTGGGAGAGGATTATACCTGATACGGAGAAATACTATCTCCCAACGGAGGTGTTCACGCCCAAGGAAAGATTCAAAATCTGCTCCCACTGAAGATGGCGCAGTGAAGGATGGAGCAGAATCAGCAATGTTCTTCAAAAGAACTTGACCCTTCGCAAGAATCAACTGGACGGCTTGTGAGTACAGCTCCAACCATTCTTTTCCCAAAAGATTGAGATCAAGATCAAATCTTGATTGCTCCCAAGAACTGGAGATCGAACTGAAGGAATGGCAATGGCAGGAAGGTGGCGGCAGGAGAGAATTCACAGTATGCAGGAAATCTCTCAATCTCTCTTTCTTTAAGAGAAGAATGCTGTTGATGATGTAAAAGGCTGCCGCCCCCTTCCCCTTTTATAATCTCAAAGGGATCAGCTCCTAATCAGATTAGGAGTTGCTAATCCAAATCATATTTGGGTTAGAAGTCCCTTAGTGATAAGGGATAATCCTTATCTTATCTGCAAATCAGATCAGCTGTCTCCTAATCTAATTAGGAGGTTTCCAGATCTAAATCTTATTTAGATCTTGGACTCTCTGAGTGGATAGGGTCTAAGCCCAATCCTTTGAGCTGACCCACTTTAGAATTCGCCCCCTTTAAATGACTGATCAAATCAGCCCAGTTCGAAATGGGCTTAAGGCCCATTAAGGTTATGTACTCAAAAAGCTTCCAAATTGCTGCCCAGTTGGGCTTCCTTGTATGGCGTGGGACCCAAGCATTGATCTACACATCAGCCACATGGGTTCGGCCCAGCCTTTGTTACAAGGCCTGGCCGAATACACTATTAATGACAGTGCACCCCCTGAAACCCATCAAATGGGCTCTATGGGCCCAACACTTACACTAAGTGGTCCCTGGGCCAAGCCACCTTGTAACACCCAGGGACTGTGGGCAGATGCAAGATTAGCCCATCAGGTATTATCCTCAATGGTCTTACACTTGACCTCTCAGCCCATAATGATCATACACTGCCCGACAAGAGAGGACCTCTCCCCCGGCTGCAAGGAACAGTGTTGCACTCTCCACTTATATGGATCCCGGGAATTAAAACCTTCTTGCAAACAATTTAGAAACCATAATATATATACTTTTATATCTGATATAAAATATATTTTGCAAAAACAAATCTCAACGGTTGAAATCGGCTGCCGGCAGTCTTGGTTTCCATCAGTGAGAGTGCATCCCCGATCATTACCTTTGTCCGACAAAGGGGCTGATCCTGTCACTATGATCACCCACTCAGATGAATTCTCGGACTGTCCCAACATACCCAGGTTTTGACCCCCGCTAAGGATCTCACTGATTGGTACATCAAAGACAGCCCAATCCGACACCTAGTGCATTATCATAATCGAGTCTAGGGGTCGGGTGTTACTTTCCAGTTTTGCCCATCAATCTCCAAGGTCCAGGGCAATACTGGAAATCTGGTCCAGTTCATAGGTTCAATGAATCCTACACTGTATGTGCCTAGGGTCTCACCCTGGCAGCTGAGACAGGCCACCCCAACCGACTTGGTGGCACTACAGTGTCAGCCTTGTCAGGATAGGTCTCCCCAGACCGACCCACTGGCTGTGAACATTCTAAACTAACACGAGTCTCATTAAGTGTCCAGTTTAAGGGTATTACACAGAAACATACCAAGGGAACATGAATCAAATATGTATCTTTATTTATTTACAATAAACTCATAAAGTACATCATTCTGATTGAAGCTAAGGGCATACAAAACTGTCTAACAGCTCCCACTTGCACTTAGGTCCAATCTGGTTCTAGCCGGAGTCCCATGCTTTCCACGTGTTTCTCAAACACTTTCTGTGATAGTGGCTTTGTCAATGGGTCTGCTACATTTTCCGCTGACGCTACCTTCTGAATCAGGATGTCCCCTCTACCAACAATCTCCCGCAGTACGTGGTACTTCCTCTCGATGTGCTTCGACTTCGAGTGGGCTCGTGGCTCCTTAGCCTGAGCAATGGCTCCATTGTTGTCACACAACAATGGGATGGGTAATGTGCTGGATGGAACTACTCCCAACTCGTGAATGAACTTCTTCATCCACACGGCTTCTTTGGCAGCCTCACTTGCGGCAATGTACTCGGCCTCGGTCGTGGAGTCTGCAGTGGACCCCTGTTTGCTGCTTTTCCAGCAAACAGCACACGATCCTATCGTGAAAACATATCCAGATGTAGACTTTCTATTATCTGGGTCTGACTGGAAATCGGCATCTGTAAACCCTTGGATCTGTAGTGAGCTACCGTCGAATACTAGACAAAACTCTTTTGTCCTTCGAAGGTACTTAAGTATGTTTTTCACAGTAGTCCAATGCTCCTGCCCTGGGTTGGCCTGAAATCTGCTTACTACACTCACTGCCTAAGCTTTGTCAAGACGAGTGCACAGCATGGCATACATGATGCTCCCTACGGCTGAGGCATAAGGAACGTTTTTCATGCCATCTATCTCCTCAGGAGTCTTAGGAGACATCTTCTTGGAGAGAGTGACTCCGTGCCTGAAAGGAACGTTTCCTTTCTTGGAGTTTTCCATGCTGTATCTCTTGACTATTTTGTCAATGTAAGCAGATTGGGATAATCCTATTATCCGCTTCGATCTATCTCTATAGAGTCGAAGACCCGGTATATAGGAGGCTTCTCCAAGATCTTTCATGGAGAGTTGCTGTGAAAGCCATACTTTCACCGTAGTTAACATTCCTACATCATTCCCAATGAGTAGAATGTCATCTACATACAGAACCAAGAAGGTAACCTTATCCCCACTGTACTTCCTGTAGACACAGGGTTCATCCGGATTCTGCTCGAAATCAAACGTTTTGACAGCAGAGTTAAAACGGATGTTCCAACTTCTAGAAGCTTGCTTAAGTCCATATATGGATCTGTTAAGTTTACATACCATGGTTTCCTGACCTGCAGCAACGAAGCCTTAAGGCTGCTGCATATAGATATCTTCAGCAAGATCTCCATTCAGGAATGCAGTTTTGACATCCATCTGCCAAATCTCATAATCATGGTATGCTGCTACAGCTAGCAGGATCCTAATGGATTTAAGCATGGCCACAGGCGAAAAGGTTTCCTCATAATCGATGCCCTCTTTTCTGAGTGTACCCTTTCGCCACCAGACGAGCCTTGAAGGTCTCAACTTTACCATCGGGGCCCTTCTTCCTCTTGTAAATCCATTTGCAACCGATTGCCTTTACCCCGGAGGGCGGATCTACTAGAGTCCAGACTCCATTGGTCTCCATTGAGTCCATCTCTGCCCTCATGGCCTCCACCCACTTCTGGGAATCTATGTCCAACATAGCTTCCGCGTAAGTTACGGGATCCTCCTCACTAGTCAAGGTTTCCACCAGGTAACTATCCTGGTCATAACCATAACGGACTGGTGGCCTGGATGCCCGAGTTGATCTTCTAAGTTGGTCACTACCTGGAACTTGTGGGACATCTCCCACTGCTCCTGAGCTCTCCTCATCAAGAACAACTTCCTGACGATGGGTGTCCAGGATATAGTCGGTTTCCAAGAATTGTGCATTTCGACTGCAGAACACTTTCTGCTCACTTGGGTCATAGAAAAGGTAACCTACAGAGCCTTTTGGGTAGCCTACAAATAGGCAACGACTGGTCTTAGATTCCAATTTGTCTGCACTTGTTCTTTTAACGTGTGCTGGACAACCCCAAATCTTCAAGTGTCTGACACTTCGTTTCTTTTCGGTCCAAAGTTCATATGGAGTATTCGGAACCGATTTGGTTGGAACCCGATTCAGCACGTAAATCGCAGTCTCTAATGCGTAACCCCAAAAGGATGTGGGTAACTCTGAGTGTATGAGAAGCGACTGGACCATATCTAATAAGGTCCTATTCCTCCTCTCTGAAACACCGTTAAGTTGTGGTGTAGCAGGAGGAGCTAATTGTGATACTATCCCATTGTCCTTTAAGTAGTCCCTGAATTCGTCAGAGAGATATTCGCCACCTCGATCGGATCGAAGGGCTTTAATTTCTCTCCCTAACTATTTCTCGACCTCTTGTCTAAACTCTTTGAACTTTTCAAAGGATTCAGACTTGTGTCTCATTAGGTACACGTAACCATATCGTGAAAAATCATCTGTGAAGGTGATGAAATACACGTGTTGATTTCGTGTCCTAACACTCAGGGGACCACATACATCAGTATGTATTAGGTCAAGTGTGCCTGTACATCTTTCAGGCTTACCGTTAAATGGCTGTTTCGTCATCTTGCCTTGTAGGCAAGGCTCACAAGTGGGAAGATCTTCTACAGTTAGAAAATCTAAAGGACCATCCTTTACCAATCTTGTGATTCAGTCAACACCGATGTGGCCAAGTCGGTAATGCCACAGACACGTGGGATTAACTGTATCGCGGGCTCTTTTCTTGGGGATTTCAGCCGACGTAGTTTCGGTTATGTTAGTTTCTAGAGAAGGATGTAGAACATAGAGACCGTTCTCCAGTTCCCTGTATGCGATGAATCTGTTGTTTCTTTTAATAGTAATCGTATTACTAAAGAAGATAGAATAACCATCTGCACACAGTTTTGAGACAGAAATCAAATTTCTTCTTAAATTTTGTACATAAAGGCAATCTTTGAGTACAATTATTCCTTCTCTGAAACATAATTCCACGGTTCCTATGGCCGCGGCTGCAACAGTTGCAGCAGTCCCCAAGTAAAGTGTTACTTCTCCTTCACTCAGCCTTCTGCTTACCTTGAACCCCTGCAGTGAGTTGAAGCCCCGGAGTCAATACACCAGGACGCAAAAGCTACCAACAAATTGGTTTCTATAACACAAGTTTCGAAGTTACCTTTCTTGGATTCCAGGTAGGTAGGACAATTCCTTTTCCAGTGGCCGGTCTTCTTGCAAAAATGACAGGCATCTGATGCCTTGTCCTTCCTCTGTTTCTTGGGTTTGGCAGCCTTTTTCTGGGGCTTTCTCTTTGCCTTCCTTTTATTGCCCGATTTGCCAGTTTCAACAAGCATGGCAATGGGCTCATCCTTTTTAATCAATTCTTCGGCCCTCTGCAACATATTGCTGAGTTCTTGCAAGCTGACGTTCAGCTTGTTCATGTTGTAGTTCATGATGAATGGATTAAAGGATGGAGGCAGAGAGTTGAGAATAGCATCGATCTGAGTCACCAGATCCAGCCCGGATCCAAGAGCCTCTAGTTCGTTGATATAGCCCATCATCCGGAGACAATGGTCGTGAACTTGTTGGCCCTTGGTCATCTACACGGTCATGAACTGTTTCAAGACCTTCTGCCAAGTAGAACGATTCTGCTCTTCGTACATTGTCCTAAGACTGTCCAATACGTATTTAGCAAGTTCGATCTGATTGAACTGCCTCTGAATTGGATTGTCCAAGGAGGCAATGATATAGCAGCGGGCAAGGGAGTTTTTCTCCTCCCATTCTTGGTATTCTCTTCTTCGGGCCTCAGAAGCCCTATCTCCCGGACGGTCCGGGGCAGGATTCTTGGCTACCTTGACCAATCTCTCAGAGGTCAAGACCAACAAAAGGTTCCTGTACCAGTCAGCACAGTTTGGGCCTTTCAACTTGTTATCATCAAGTAGCTTTGCAAATGATCCGTTTTCCATTTTCTGATAAAAGAGCAAACATCAGTCCACGACCTAATTTGATTCATGTTCATTTCATAGATATGGATTTTAATCTACGATCCATTTCCATTTATTCGTCTCTGAGATTTCCCTCCTTTCTCAGTGACGGAGACTATGGGTTGTCTCTGGAAATGTGGGAAATCACATAGGGTGCATGAGGCCAACTGTTTCAGCTGCATAACCCCACCACCTTTCTGTGAAGGATCATATCCACTCATCATATGAGTTTTCCCTTTGGCCTCTGTCAGACAAGGTTCAGAGCCGTTTTCAGGTAAACCTTTCTGTCCAGTGAGTGCTTACCCATCATGTTCGTGAACGCCAAGGTACCGTGAGAGAGTTCCCATTTTCTAGTGAAGCCCCTCCCACATCGGTCTATGACGCCGCTATCATCTTATGAAACACTTAGACAAGCCCAACAGCAAATGGATAGCCCATTTTCTGGTGCGTTTCCTCATTACTGAAGGACCCATCCATGTGCTAATGATGGAAGGCCTTTAGAGAGTTCATCATATGAATCTCCCTATCACGTGCACTCATATTATCTGAAGGGAACAGATAATTACGCCCTAGTTTTATCTTTAGGTTAAACCAAAGTTGCTCCCACTGACTTTCATAAAGCCAGATTTTGGTGGGCCTAAATCGGCTAGGGTTCCGCACGAGGCCTCATGATGAGGTGTGGGGCCCACCACTAAGGGAGGTCATCCAATGACCTAAAGGGACACCATGGCAATGATGTGCATTCAGCCATGGTGTGCGAAAAAGCCACTGTCGATTGAGCATGGGCCAAGTACTTATGGCCCATGTACGTAGCACATCACACATCCATACATCACTTACAGGGATAAATTGATCCAATCAATTAATCATCTGTAAAGCCCATTTGAAGCCCATTTTAAATCCATAATATTAACCATTAACATTATCTAGGTATATGGGCCGAACGGTTCAACCCATATAGCTTTAAGGGTTAAGTGGGCTTTTAGCAGTTTTAACTGTTTAAAACTGGGCCTTTACAGGTTGGGCCGAATTAACCATTCAATTAAATATCAATCCTTAGGCCCATTAGTGGGAAAATTAGGGCTGACTTTCAGCCTTGATTAAACCCTAGATTTGGTCCAAACAGTTTGAACCAATCTTGGTTCGAATGGGTCTAGGGTTTGATTTTTTTAATTAAATCTTTAATTCAAGAAAATAATCTGAAATTAATTACTGATAAAAGAAAAACAACAATCAGTCAATCAGGGCTGTTCGTACAATCCATCCTACAAAACAGAGGTTAGATCATAGAATGCAGTTTCACAAACTGCAAATCGCAGATAGCGATTCTCCCATCTGCAAAATTTTCTTCTCGGCGATTTCTCCCTTTCTGCGCCGCCATCTTCGATCCAAAATAAAATAAAATAGAAATCCTATTTCTATTAATTATTACATCAGATCGAATGCCTATACATTGAGTCTAAAAATAAAAAAAAATTATTTACAGACCAAATGTAATAAATAAATCAGGAAACTGCAAATCTTGCAGGTTCCCTGCG
The DNA here is from genome assembly GCF_055504915.1 of Nelumbo nucifera. Taxonomy (NCBI): domain Eukaryota; kingdom Viridiplantae; phylum Streptophyta; class Magnoliopsida; order Proteales; family Nelumbonaceae; genus Nelumbo; species Nelumbo nucifera. The sequence continues at coordinate 110,640,019 of NC_142649.1, read as the reverse complement.
CAAACCAAGATTTCGATCTCCTCTTGTACGAACAGCCCATAAATCAAGAAAATCATAAAGAACAATTCTAAATAATAATCAGATTTATATAAAATTAATTTCAGATTATTCGCCCATTAATTTTGGGAACAAAATTTCCCAAAACCCATATCTGCGCAAATCGGGTAGAACACCTTCTGCCCATTTGCGCAGGTTCAGATCTGAAACAAATTGGTTCAAGATTTGAACCTGGCTCTGATACCACTGAAGGGATGAGAGATCCATCCTATGGACGCCCAAAAGATTGTGGAATAAGGGGCGAATTTCAAAAGTTTTATCTCTCCCTTCAACTGGGAATCGTATTCCCTATTTAGAAAATCATATTTTCAATGATCAATCTTGAACCATAAACTGAACCGGATCTGAACCAAAAGGAGTGGGAGAGGATTATACCTGATACGGAGAAATACTATCTCCCAACGGAGGTGTTCACGCCCAAGGAAGGATCCAAAATCTGCTCCCACTGAGGATGGCACAGTGAAGGATGGAGCAGAATCAGCAATGTTCTTCAAAAGAACTTGACCCTTCGCAAGAATCAACTGGACGGCTTGTGAGTACAGCTCCAACCAATCTTTTCCCAAAAGATTGAGATCAAGATCAAATCTTGATTGCTCCCAAGAACTGGAGATCGAACTGAAGGAATGGCAATGGCAGGAAGGTGGCGGCAGGAGAGAATTCACAGTATGCAGGAAATCTCTCAATCTCTCTTTCTTTAAGAGAAGAATGCTGTTGATGATGTAAAAGGCTGCCGCCCCCTTCCCCTTTTATAATCTCAAAGGGATCAGCTCCTAATCAGATTAGGAGTTGCTAATCCAAATCATATTTGGGTTAGAAGTCCCTTAGTGATAAGGGATAATCCTTATCTTATCTGCAAATCAGATCAGCTGTCTCCTAATCTAATTAGGAGGTTTCCAGATCTAAATCTTATTTAGATCTTGGACTCTCTGAGTGGATAGGGTCTAAGCCCAATCCTTTGAGCTGACCCACTTCAGAATTCGCCCCCTTTAAATGACTGATCAAATCAGCCCAGTTCGAAATGGGCTTAAGGCCCATTAAGGTTATGTACTCAAAAAGCTTCCAAATTGCTGCCCAGTTGGGCTTCCTTGTATGGCGTGGGACCCAAGCATTGATCTACACATCAGCCACATGGGTTCGGCCCAGCCTTTGTTACAAGGCCTGGCCGAATACACTGTTAATGACAGTGCACCCCCTGAAACCCATCAAATGGGCTCTATGGGCCCAACACTTACACTAAGTGGTCCCTGGGCCAAGCCACCTTGTAACACCCAGGGACTATGGGCAGATGCAAGATTAGCCCATCAGGTATTATCCTCAATGGTCTTACACTTGACCTCTCAGCCCATAATGATCATACACTGCCCGACAAGAGAGGACCTCTCCCCCGGCTGCAAGGAACAGTGTTGCACTCTCCACTTATATGGATCCCGGGAATTAAAACCTTCTTGCAAACAATTTAGAAACCATAATATATATACTTTTATATCTGATATAAAATATATTTTGCAAAAACAAATCTCAACGGTTGAAATCGGCTGCCGGCAGTCTTGGTTTCCATCAGTGAGAGTGCATCCCCGATCATTACCTTTGTCCGACAAAGGGGCTGATCCTATCACTATGATCACCCACTCAGATGAATTCTCGGACTGTCCCAACATACCCAGGTTTTGACCCCCGCTAAGGATCTCACTGATTGGTACATCAAAGACAGCCCAATCCGACACCTAGTGCAGTATCATAATCGAGTCTAGGGGTCGGGTGTTACTTTCCAGTTTTGCCCATCAATCTCCAAGGTCCAGGGCAATACTGGAAATCTGGTCCAGTTCATAGGTTCAATGAATCCTACACTGTATGTGCCTAGGGTCTCACCCTGGCAGCTGAGACAGGCCACCCCAACCGACTTGGTGGCACTACAGTGTCAGCCTTGTCAGGATAGGTCTCCCCAGACCGACCCACTGGCTTTGAACATTCTAAACTAACACGAGTCTCATTAAGTGTCCAGTTTAAGGGTATTACACAGAAACATACCAAGGGAACATGAATCAAATATGTATCTTTATTTATTTACAATAAACTCATAAAGTACATCATTCTGATTGAAGCTAAGGGCATACAAAACTGTCTAACAGAAACAAGATAAATATCTGGGAAATGTCTATCGTTTTTGTGATAGCCATACCTGAACTATGTTGAGTGTGGGGAATGGATCAGGCATAGGCATGCCATATTATTGTGCCATCCGCTCCATGAAGGATTGCAAATGTAGCACGTGTGAATTCAGGTTCACCATGTCCGATTGAAGATTGTCCACCTTTGCCCAAAGTTGTTGGTTCTCTTGCTCCAACTGTGTCGTGTATGTGGTGGCAGTTGTACTTTGAGAGGTGCTTTCGGACCTTGCAGTATTAATGTTCATGGATAACACATATACCTGCAATCGCCACTCAGACACAACTTGGGTCCTTGACCTTGATTACCATCCATGACTTAACAAACTTGTCCCATGCATCATAATAAGCCTCAAGGTCTTCGTTAACAACCACTAGCTGCACACAACTAAAACCATCTTAGATCCAAAATCTTCAAACCTATATACAAAATGAGAGCCTTAGAAATAAAACATTAGGCTGAGTTTGGATGGAATACAAATGAAAATATATGCAGTGCAAATACATACAAAATACAAGGTTTTGCACTCTATATATTTGTATTTGTACTCCTCCAAACTCAGCCATAATTGAAACAAACAAATTGACCAGTCCAAACATGTGGATCGATGGCCTTGACTACTTCCCTTTCAAGGGGTTTAAAATTAAGCATCCAACCTTCAAACAAAATAGCCTAAACCATCCAAAGGGCAAAACAATAATGAGACAGAATGGAAAATTATTGATTCAGTAAGCTTTCTATTGGATAAGCTTCAGGAGTTGTGTTTTTTAAAGCCCCAATTCTAAGGTTTGTGTTTTGGGGCTTAAAATTGTTTTGGGACTTTAGTTTAGATTATGTTTTTTTTTAAAGGCATACTTACTGAACACTTAAAACACTTTTTGTCACATTTTGGTTTCCCACAGCCCAAAACTCAAATGTGAAGCTTATCCAAACATAACCTTTAATAATCAAAAAACTGAAGATCACTATCTTACTGCTAGTGGCCCTTCAACCTCTGGCCATGTTGAAGGATCAGATCTGTCACCTCTTCCACCAAACGCAGACTGTATAGAGAGATGTATACCCTATCAATATATAATCTTAAACTCATAAAGAATCTTCAAAAATAAAGAAAAGGGCTGATGATAATTTTCTGCTTGCTTTGTTGTAACGTGGAAGCTTCATCCTCATGCCTGGATGGCTTACAACCCATTGTTACAGACAGGATACCATGTTTTTATAAAGAAAGGAAAACTCCATTATTTGGAACATGAATAAATCAATGCTTTCTTAGTTCGGGAAGGGTGCAAATACAAATATGTATAGTGTCAATTTTGCATTGTACAGTATCTATTTGTATTTGCACTCTTTCCAAACTGAGCCATAGAAATCATCAAAGGCAGTAATGCAGACTGTTGAGACATACATACTTTCTTTTGTCAATCTGCACAGGTCCATCAGTCTTTCAATAGAGAGATGAAGATCATGGCCGAAGGGAGTGAGAGATCCATCAGATGGATGCCCAAAACTTGCAGAATAGGGTGGGCGAATTTCAAAAATTTTCTCCCTTCAATTAGGAATCGTATTCCCTATTTTAGAAAAATCATATTTTTCAATGATCAATCTTGAACCATAAATCGAACCAGATTTGAAACGAAATAGTAGGAGAGGGATATACCTGATATAGAGAAATAGTATCTCTCAATGGAGGTGTTCATGCCCAAAGAATATCACTAAAGACTGCTCCCACTGAAGATGACACAGTGGATGGAGGAGCAGAATCAGCAGGGTCCGTCCCACGAACCAAACTCTTCAGGAAGAATCCAATGGAGGCAGTGAACACAACTTCCTATCAGCCTTTCTCCAAAGACTGATATCAAGAACACTTCTTGATCTTCTCCCACCAAGGAGATCGAACTAGCAGTGAGGCGGCAACTGGAGGAGAACGCAAGAGCAGGAGATGGCACAGATATCTTCTTTCTTGGTTGTTTGAGATTTGATCTCTAGATGCTTGGATGATATGGATTGTTCGCCCCCTCCAGTCTTTACAAGCTTAAAGAGATCAGCTCCTGATCCTATCAGGAGTTTCCTAATTCAGATCATTATCTGAATTTGGACTCTCTTTAAGTGATAAGGATAAGACCCTTATCTTATTTGTAGATTATATCAGCCTTCTCTTGATCTTATCAGGAGGTTTCCAGATCTAAATTCAGATCTGGTCTCTTTGAGTGGATAGAGTGGGACTTTATCCTATCAACTAATTTAATCCCAAATCCGCCCCCTCTATTTAACTAATTAAAACAAGCCAGTTCGAAATGGGCTTTAAGCCCAATAAGTCTGTGTGTTCAAACTGCTTCCAAACTGCTACCTAGTTGGGCTTCCTTGTATGGCGTGGGACCCAAGCATTGATCTACACATCAGCCACATAGGTTCGGCCCAGCCTTTGTTACAAGGCCTGGCCGAATATACTGTTGTGGACAATGCACCCCCTGAAACCCATCACATGGGCCTCTATTGGGCCCAACACTTACATTAAGTGGTCCCTGGGCCAAGCCACCTTATAAAAACCCAAGGACTGTGGGCAGATGCAAGATTAGTCCATCAGGTATTACCCCTAGTGGCCTTACACTTAACCTCTTAGCCATAATGATCAAACACTGCCCGACAAGAGAGGACCTCTCCCTCGACTGCAAGGAACAGTGTTGCACTCTCTGCTTATGTGGATCCCGAGAATTAAAACCTTTTGCAAACATTTTAGAAACCGTAATATATATATATATACTTTTATATCTCATATAAAATATATTTTGCAAAACAAATCTCTACGATTAAAATCGGTTGTCGACAGTCTTGGATTCCATCAGAGAGAGTGCATCCCCGATCATTACCTTTGTCCAACAAAGGGGCTGATCCTGTCACTATGATCACCTACTCAGATGAATTCTCAAACTGTCCCAACATACCCCCGCTAAGGATCTCACTGATTGGCATATCAAAGACAGTCCAATCCGACACCTAGTGCAGTATCATAATCGAGTCTAGGGGTCAAGTGTAACTTTCCAGTTTTACCCATCAATCTCCAAGGTCCAGGGCAACATTGGAAATCTGGTCCGGTTCAAAGAATTAATTAATTCTACGCTGCATGTGCCTTGGGTCTCACCCTGGCAGCTGAGACAGGTCACCCCAACCGACTTGGTGGCACATCAGTGTCAGCCTTGTCAGGATAGGTCTCCCCAGACCGACCCACCAGCTATGAACATTCTAAACTAACACGAGTCTCATTAAGTGTTCAGTTTAAGGGTATAACACAGAAACAAACCACAAGAACATGAATCAAATATGCATTTTATTCATTTACAATAAATGTCAAAAGTACATCATTCTGATTGAAGCTAAAGGCATACAAAGACTGTCTAACAATGGCTTCTAGCATTCCTCCGAAGCTGATGAAGGCAGAAATTGACAAAAATTGAAAGAACAAATCCCTTATATCTACTTTTAACAAGTTAAGGAGAAGAATATTAAAATATCAAACGGAAGGCATTAATTTCAATTGCTACCTCTAAAAGTGCATTTCCAGGATTTTCTTATCGCAGTTCAGCCTACAATAAAATCAAACCATAAACAAAATTTTGAGTTGAAGAAGGGGAAAATACTTAAATGAACTACAAATGATCATTACTTGATCCTCAGCTATCAAATAGAAATCATCCATTGATATTGTTGCAGAATTCCTAAGATTAATTATAGCTTCAGAAACTCCATATTTTTCATATAGTCTTCACTCTAAAAAGGAAATTTTATATAAAATATTGCACTAGTTTGCAACCAACCTTCCAGTGCATCGTAAAAGATAATCTAGAGCAAAAATAAGTGTAGTCTTCCCACTTCCTTGTGGAGCAGCGAAACCAATCTGTACCACAAACAGAAATTATCTATATGAGCTGCTTATGCAAACACACTTATGGACAGTGATCAGGGAATAAGGAAAACGATATGTCCAAAAGGATATCTATACCACTAAAAGAGTGATATCTTCTGCAACCTTGAACATTGACCTATGATGGAAAATTTGATCTTCACACCAGAAGAACACCGGTATATACAAGTGATAAAATCTGGCTTTTTGAGGGATTGATAGGTTAAGTTCATTGAATTAAAATAATTTGCAGAGGTAAAGCCCACATTTTAACCACTTATGAAAAGTCTGCAATTTTTTTGGGGTCAAACCCAGTTTCTCTACAAGAGGACCTGAGCATGCAAACTCGTAAAGTTCCTACATAGAGGAAACAACCGTTGGTGTTGCAGGAGACGTTGAATTTAATTAGCCCTGCCTCCAGCTGTTGTTGATGATGGTGTCAAAAAATATGGAATTGTCCTGCATCGGTGAACATCCTTGGGCTAGAAAAAAAAAAAAAAAAAAAAAAAACAAAAACAGATACCAGCAAAAACCTCCAGAATGTATTAGTAGTTTAGTACAATTTTCTTTTGGGTATTACAAAAAGAAATTTGGCAAATGCATATATTATAACCACTCAAACTCTTCCTGGAATATGTCTACTCTCATGCATACTGTAATTTATTTCTCATAGTTCAGAAATACAAAGTAATTAAGTTACAACACTTGGAGCAGTTACCAAACTAATCCATTTCCACGAACCCCAATAAAGAAAAATAGAAAACAACCAAAAAAAAAGGCAGAGTGGATGGAAGAAAACATTGAAATTTTAAATGAATGATTGGATTAGAGAGATGCAAAGGAATTAGTTAAAATGATCAGTTAAAAGACCCTCTTAGATTAAAGGAACTGACCTATCAATAAAATCTATAGAACTTTTAGTTTCCTTCAGATCTGATAATCTATTATAATTTTTGTTTTTACTTTTCTATCTTCGAGTTTCCTTCATGGGGTTATGGACTTGTGGGTTTGGGCAGGAGACCTATCTGTGAAGGGCCGCTATATAGAGTTAATGTTTCTATTTTCTAATCTCTGGGAATGGAGGAGAAACAGAATTCATTTTGCATTCCACTCCCACAAGGTAAACAGTCTTCTACTCCATGATCGACTGCAACATCAATTAAGCAAAAAGAGAAGTTCCCTTACCAAGAGCAATGCATCCTAAAGCAATATTCTTCCACAAGCAAAAAGAGAAGCTCCAACATCAATTAAGCAAAAAGAGAAGCTCCCAAAAAAAGATCGCAGAAAAATAAATGTACATATGCACACCACTAATTTCTAGGTTTGATGAATCAGCAGAAATAAAACAGAGGAAAAATTTTTTAAAAAATAAAAGATTTTCCACTAGAAGATTTTTCAGTAAATAATCAGTAGAAATTTCTACGTTTGATGAATATTTCCAATAGAAGATTTTCCATGAAAAACAAAGAGGAAAAATAAACAAAATAAAAATTACCTGAACTCAAATCGTAATTAGAAAATGGGGTTGAAGCAGCCCCAAAATGATTTACAGCATATGAGGAGTGGAGGGAAAGAGAAAAGATGAAAGAACGACGCGGGTGAAGTAGGAGGGAGAGAGAGAAGAAGAGGGACCGAGAGAGGGAGAAGCAGAAAGCACAACGCGGGAAGTAGAATGAAATCTTAGTGAATGGGTTTGCGCGGGTTTAGAATTTGGGAATGACTGCAAGTGTTGCAGCTGCGACAATAGGAACCGTAGAATTAGTTTTTAAAGGAGTCCTTGTACTTAAAGATTGTCTTTATGTACAGAACTTGAGAAGGAATTTAATTTCTGTTTCAAAATTGTGTGCTGATGGATATACTGTTTACTTTAGTAATATGATTACTGTTAAACGGAATAATAAATTCATCGCATGCGGAGAACTAGAGAACGGTCTCTATGTTCTGCATCCTTCTTTGGAAACTAACTTAACCGAAACTACGTCGGTCGAAAATCCCAAGAAAAGGAATCGTAATACAGTAAGTCCCACGTGCCTCTGGCATTACCGACTTGGCCATATCGGTATTGACCGAATCACAAGGCTGGTAAAGGATGGTCCTTTGGATTTTCTAACCGTAGAAAATCTTCCCACTTGTGAACCTTGCCTCCAAGGTAAGATGACTAAGCGGCCATTTGACGGTAAGCCTGAAAGATCTGCAGGCACACTTGACCTAATACATACTGATGTATGTGGTCCCCTAAGTTTTAGGACACGGAATCAACACGTGTACTTCATCACCTTTACAGATGATTTTTCACGATATGGTTACGTGTACCTAATGAGACATAAGTCTGAATCATTTGAAAAGTTCAAAGAATTCAGACAGGAAGTCGAGAAACAGTTAGGGAGAGAAATTAAGGCCCTTCGATCAGATCGAGGTGGCGAGTATCTCTCTGACGAATTCAGGGACTACTTAAAGGCCAATGGGATAGTGTCACAACTAGCTCCTCCTGCTACACCTCAACTCAACGGTGTTTCAGAGAGGAGGAATAGGACCTTGTTGGACATGGTCCGGTCACTTCTCGTACGCTCAGAACTACCCACATCCTTTTTGGGATACGCATTAGAAACTGCTATCTACGTGCTGAATCGGGTTCCAACCAAATCAGTTCCGAAAACTCCATATGAGCTTTGGACCGGAAGGAAGCCAAGTGTAAGACACTTGAAGATTTGGGGTTGTCTTGCACACGTTAAAAGAACAAGTGCGGACAAGTTGGAATCTAAAACCAGCCGTTGCCTATTTATAGGCTACCCAAAGGATTCGGTGGGTTATCTATTCTATGACCCAAGTGAGCAGAAAGTGTTCTGCAGTCGAAACGCCCAATTCTTAGAAACTGATTACATCCTGGACACCCATCGTCAGGAAATAGTTCTTGATGGGGAGAGCTCAGGAGCAGTGGGAGATGTCCCACAAGTTCCAGGTAATGACCAACCTAGAAGGTCCACCCGGGTATCCAGACCACCAGTCCGATATGGTTATGACCAGGATAGTTACTTGGTGGAAGCCTTGACTAGTGAAGAGGATCCCGTGACTTACGCGGAAGCTATGTTAGACATAGACTCCCAGAAGTGGGTGGAGGCCATGAGAGCTGAAATGGACTCAATGGAGACCAATGGAGTCTGGACTCTGGTGGATCCGCCCTCCGGGGTAAAAGCAATTGGTTGCAAATGGATCTACAAGAGGAAGAAGGGCCCCGATGGCAGGATTGAGACCTTTAAAGCTCGTTTGGTGGCGAAAGGGTATACTCAGAAAGAAGGCATCGACTATGAGGAAACCTTTTCGCCGGTGGCCATGCTTAAATCCATTAGGATCCTGCTAGCTGTAGCAGCGTACCATGATTACGAGATTTGGCAAATGGATGTCAAAACAGCGTTCCTGAATGGAGATCTTAGTGAAGATATCTACATGCAGCAGCCGCAAGGCTTCATTGCTGCTGGTCAGGAACACATGGTATGTAAACTTAATAGATCCATATATGGACTTAAGCAGGCTTCTAGGAGTTGGAACATCCGTTTTGATTCTGCAGTCAAAATGTTTGACTTTGAGCAGAATCCGGATGAGCCCTGTGTTTACAAGAAATCCAGTGGGGATAAGATCACCTTTTTGGTCTTGTATGTGGATGATATCCTACTCATTGGGAATGATGTAGGAATGTTGTCTTCGGTCAAGGTATGGCTATCACAGCAGTTTTTCATGAAAGATCTTGGAGAAGCTTCATACATACTGGGTCTTCGACTCTATAGAGATAGATCGAAGCGGATAATTGGATTATCCCAGGCTGCTTATATTGACAAGATTGTCAAAAGATACAGCATGGAAAACTCCAAGATAGGAAACGTTACTTTCAGGCACGGAGTCACTCTCTCCAAGAAGATGTCTCCCAAGACTTCTGAGGAGATTGAGAGCATGAGAGACGTTCCCTATGCCTCAGCCGTAGGGAGCATCATTTATGCCATGTTGTACACTCGCCCAGACATAGCTCAGGCGGTGAGTGTGGTAAGCAGATTCCAAGCAAACCCAGGACAGGAGCATTGGACTGCTGTGAAGAACATACTCAAATACCTTCGAAGGACGAAAGAGTTTTGTCTGGTATTCGATGGTAGTTCACTGCAAGTTCTAGGGTATACCGATGCCGATTTCCAGTCGGATCCAGATGATAGAAAGTCTACATCTGGGTATGTTTTCACGATAGGATCGTGTGCTGTTTGCTGGAAAAGCAGCAAATAGGGGTCCACTGCAAACTCCACAACCGAGGCCGAGTACATTGCCGCAAGTGAAGCTCCCAAGGAAGCCGTGTGGATGAAGAAGTTCATACACGAATTGGGAGCGATTCCATCCAGCACATCACCTATCCCGTTGTTGTGTGACAACAATGGAGCGATCGCCTAGGCTAAAGAGCCTCGGGCCCACTCGAAGTCAAAGCACATCGAGAGGAAGTACCATGTACTACGGGAGATCGTTGGTAGAGGGGACGTCCTAATTCAGAAAGTAGCATCAGCGGACAATGTGGCAGACCCATTGACTAAGCCACTGACACAGAAGGTGTTTGAGAAACACGTGGAAAGTATGGGACTCCGGCTTGTACCAGATTGGACCTAAGTGCAAGTGGGAGTTGTTAGACAGTTTTTGTATGCCCTTAGCTTCAATCTAATTTGATGTACTTTCGTTATTTAGTGGAAATAAATAAAGTGCATGTTTGATTCATGTTGTTTGGTTTAATTCTGTGTAAAACCCTAAAATTGGACATTTGTACAGACTCATGTTAGTTTTAAATGTTCACAGCCATTGGATAAGTCTGGGGAGATTTATCCTGCCAAGGCTGATGCTGGTGTGCCACCAAGTGTTGGGATGGCCTGTCTCAGCCATCAGGGTAAGACCCGAGGCACATGCAGTATGGGATTACTTGAATCCTTGAATCGGACCAGATTTCCAGTCTTGCCCTGGACCTTAGAGATAGATGGGCAAAACTGGAAAGTTACACCTGACCCCTAGACTCGATTATGACACTTCACTAGGTGCTGGATCAGGCTGCCTTTGATATGCCAATCAGTGAGATCCTTAGTGGGGATCAAAACCTGGGTATGTTGGGGCAGTTTGAGAATTCATCTGAGTGGGTGGTCATAGTGATAGAATCGGCCACTTTGTCGGACAAAGGGTAATGATCGGGAATGCACTCTCTCTGATGGAAACCAAACTGCCGGCAGTTGATTTCAATCGTTGGAATTTTGTTTTGCAAAATTAATATATTTACATATATATGTACGGTTTCAAAATGTTTGCAAATGGTTTTAATTCCCGGGATCCATGTGAGAGGAGAGTGCGGCACTGTTCCTTGCAGCCGAGGGAGAGGTCCTCTCTTGTCGGGCAGTGCTTGATCATTAAGGGCTGAGAGGTTAAGTGTAAGACCATTTAGGATAATACCTGATGGGCTAATCTTGCACCTGCCCACAGTCCCTGGGTTTTTATAAGATGGCTTGGCCCAGGGACCACTTAATGTAAGTGTTGGGCCCATAGGGTCCATACGATGGACTCAAGGGGTTCATTGAGTTTTTCAGTGAATTCGGCTGGGCCTTGTATTAAAGGCTAGACCGAACCCATGTGGCTGGTGTGTAGATCAATGCTTGGGTCCCACGCCATACAAAGAAGCCCAACTGGGCAGCAGATTGGAAGCTAATTAAACACTGAACACTTAATGGGCCAAAAGCCCATTTCGAGGTGGGCTGATATGATCACCCATCCAGGGGGCGAATTTTAGATTGAAGTTAGTAAAAGGATTGGGCTCTTAGCTCTATCCACTCTTAGAGACCAAATTCAAATCAGATTTGAATCTGGTAATCTCCTGATAAGATCAGGAGTAAGCTAACTCTATCTGGGAAAGGGATTAAGATCATCCCCTATCCAAATACTGATTTGGATTGGGATAACTCCTAAGGAGGAGATTTCTTAATCAAGAAGAAAGGAGGAGATTTCGAACCAACTAAGAGGGAGAAATATCAGATTTCGAACCAAGCAAGATTGCAAGAAGGGTTCCTGCGGTTTGAGATTAGATCTCATACTCTCTAGAAAAGAAAAACAGTTCAGCTTTTTTCGTTTTCTGGAGATCTCCTCCTGCCGCCGCCATCTGCAATATTGCAAGATACGATCTTTGCAGAAAAGAAAGTCAAGAAACCAGTTCTTGACATCAGTCTTGCAAGAAAGACTGAAAGAATTCAGTGTTTAGTACATCCAGGGGATTCTTGTGAAGGATCCAGTGTGTAGGACGCACCCTGCTGGTTCTGTTCCATCCACAGCTGTGTCATCTTCAATAGGGACAGATCTTGGAGCATTCTTTGGGCGTGAACACCAACTTTGGGAGATACTGCTTCTCCGGATCAGGTATAATCCTCCCATTTATCTTTTGGTATAAATCTGGTTTGATTAGGGTTCAAGTAGATCCTTGAATATTGTATTCTAAATTTAGGGAATATGATTCCCAGTTGGGAGAAGGTAGGAAATTTTTGAAATTCGCCCACCCATTCTGCAACCTTTATGGCGTCCATTAGATGGATCCTACCATTCTTTCACTCAGTCACAGCCCAAAAAACAAACCAAGATATTTCTTTATTGTTAAATGATATTGCTTTTTTTCTATGGCTTTTGCATGCCTTTGTATTTCAAATTGTCATTTTAATTCTATCCTGGTGAGTTTTACCAAGTTAGATGATGCTTACCAGGTTGGCACATTTGGCCCCGTCTCTGCCAATGGGCCATTAAGATATGTTTTTTTTTTTAAATAAAACAAAATTCATTTAAAAAAAAAAACCTTAGGAAGGTGATAAAGCATCACCCAAAGAGGAAATAAACCCATGTGCCCCACAATCACCCTACTGGTCATATACTAATACCCCTACAACCAAATGGAAAAATTTGATAATCTTTTTTCCAAACAACCTCTATCATAGACCGATAATACAAACAAAAGTATTATTTTATTATCAAAAGATATTGTTTGTTTCCAAAGGCTTTTGGATGTCTTTATATTAAAAATTGTCATTTTAACTCTATCTTGGTAAATTTTTACCAAGTTAGGTGATGGTTAACAGGTTGGCACATTTGGCACCTTATTTGCCAAGGGGCCATTAAGATTTTTTTTTGTTGAAAATAAGATAAAATTCATTAGGAAAAATAATACATTAGGATGGTGATAATCCATAAAGAATTCCAAAAGCCCAACTTTGATCTCACAGATCCCATACTAATACCCATAGAACCGAATGATAAAATCTTATCATATTTTCTCTAAACAACCTCTATCACAGTCCAAAAAACAAACCGAAATATTCCTTTATTGTCACAAGATATTACTATTTTTCTATGGCTTTTGCATGCCTTTGTATTTCAAATTGTCATTTTAATTCTATCCTAATAAAGTTTTACCAAGTTAAATGATGCTTACCAGGTTGGCACATTTGGCCCCGTCTCTGCCAATGGGTCATTAACATATGTTTTTTTTGAAAAATAAAACAAAATTCATTTGAAAAAAGAATACCTTAGGAAGGTGATAAACCATCACCCAAAGAGGAAATAAAGCGAAGAACCCCACAATCACCCTACTGGTCCTATACTAATACCCCTAGAACCAAATGGAAAAATCTGATAATCTTTTCTCCAAACAATCTCCATCATAGTTCGATATTACAAACAAATGTATTATTTTATTATCAAAAGATATTGTTTGTTTCCAAAGGCTTTCGGATGTCTTTATATTAAAAATTGTCATTTTAACTCCATCTTGGTAAATTTTTACCAAGTTAGGTGATGGTTAATAGGTTGGCACATTTGGCACCTTATTTGCCAAGGGGCCATTAAGATTTGTTTTTTTTTTGTTGAAGCATAAGATAAAATTCATTAGGATTGTGATAATCCATAAAGAATTTCAAAAGCCCAACTTTGATCTCACAGATCCCATACTAATACCCATAAAACCGAATGGCAAAATCTTATCATCTTTTCTCTAAACAACTATCACAGTCCAAAAAACAAACCAAAATAATCCTTTATTGTCACAAGATATTGCTTCTTATCTATGGCTTTTGCATGCTTTTATATTTTAAATTGTCATTTTAATTCTATCCTGGTAAAGTTTTACCAAGTTAGATGATGCTTACCAGTTTGGCACATTTGGCCCCGTCTCTGCAATGGGCCATTAAGATATCTTTTTTTTTTTTTTAAAAAAATAAGATAAAATTCATTTAAAAAAACAATACCTTAGGAAGGTAATAAAGCATCACCCAAAGATAAAATAAACCCAAGAGGCCCACAATCATCTCACTTGTCCCATACTAATACCCCTAGAACCGAATGGCAAAATCTGATAATCTTTTCTCCAAACAACCTCGATCACAGTCTGATAACACAAACCAAGGTATTATTTTAATGTCAAATGATATTGGTTGTTTTCAATGGCTTTTGGATGTCTTTATATTAAATATTGTCATTTTAACTCCATCTTGGTAATTTTTTACCAAGTTAGGTGATAGTTAACAGGTTGGCACATTTGGCATCTTATTTGCCAAGGGGCCATTAAGATCTGATTTTTTTTTGTTGAAGAATAAGATAAAATCATTAGGAAAAAGAATAAATTAGGTTGGCACATTTGGTACCTTATTTGCCAAGGGGCCATTCAGCTGCTCATATATTGATGCTAATCAATTTTTATTGGTCACAGGTGGTGGTGCTCTTTGGAATGTATCAAGTGATTTGGAAAGGGAGCTTCAATCTACCTACAAAACTTTGTTCTTCCCGATGGAGGTGGATGCAAAAGCAACATCATATTTTCAGATGTAGCATTTATTTTGATCTTTCTTAATGGCGAATAAAGATCATGTTTGGTGTTTTTTGGACAAGCATATCATATTTATTAGGGATGATTTGTTGAATTTATTTTGCTAAATTCATATGTAAAGTAATTACTGTAAATACCAAAAAAATTGTCAAAAGGACTATTATGGTGTTGGTTAAATATTTTTGTACGACGGAGTTATTACTCACCCAAAGAGGAAATAAACCCAAGAGCCCCACAATCATCCCACTGGTCTCATACTAATACCCCTAGAACCGAATGACAAAATATGATAATCTTTTCTCCAAACAACCTCCACCACAGTCCGGTAATACAAACCAAGGTATTATTTTATTGTCAACTGATATTGTTTGTTTCCAATGGCTTTCAGATGTCTTTATATTAAAAATTATCATTTTAATTCCATCTTGGTAATTTATTACCAAGTTAGTTGATGGTTACCAGGTTGGCACATTTGGCACCTTATTTGCCAAGGGGCCATTAAGATTTTTTTTTTATTGAAGAATAAGATAAAATTCATTAGGAAGGTGATAAGAAATTACCCAAGCGGAAATAAACCCAAGAGCCCATTAATGATCCCACTGGTCTCATATTAATACCCCTATAACTGAATGACAAACTCTTATCATCTTTTCTCTAGAAAACCTCTATCACAATCCAATAAAACAAACCAAGATGTTCAACCGAATGGCAAAATCTTATTGCAGTTGAGGTCAGTAAAGTGGAATATAATCAAATAGTTGCACCCTAAGAGCTAGTTTTCGATCACCATAGTGCCTTCATTTGTTTCCACTATGGTGAATTCAATCGCTTCCTCCCCAACATCTAGCAAAGCTTTCTTTTCATTGAATGGGATTAGGATAACAGTCCCAGGATGGGGCACTACCAACAAAATTATTTAGTTACTCTTCTTCATGGCCACTAGAGGTGGGGATAGCTGATGCAATGATCAACATCTATTGCTAGATGGTTATTTGGCAACTTGTGGTCATATGAGCCAACCTGGTAAATTTCAATAATATTGGATCCTTGGAAAATGGCCATTATGGAAAGGGTAAATACATAATAATAGACATTATTTCACCATTTGTTATTAGTTAATTCATACAAAACAGATGTTCCAATTGCAGATATTATGTTCTCTTAGATAAACTTAACCAACACCTCCAATTCCATCTTGATAAATCTTTACAAAGGTGGTGGTTGTTAAGGCATGTATGACCATTACGTGAATGAATTTGGACATTTCAGCCCATCAAGCCTTCACATCCACCTACATAACCTCCTTATTTGATAAATATTCATTTAGGAGGGGGTGAGCATGGTCTCATGTCTTACTTTTCCATTCAACACTTCACATCCATCTATATAAATATATTCCAAGAGCTGTGCATTTTAGCCCATCAAGCCAATATTGAATCATAGTCTGATGTGGAATTAACAATCATGCCAAAAAACACCTCCATCGGGAAGAACATGATCTTTGTTCGCCATTAAGAGAGATCAAAATAAATGCTACATCTGAAAATATGATATTGCTTTTGCATCCACCTCCATCGGGAAGAACAAAGTTTTGTAGGTAGATTGAAGCTCCCTTTCCAAATCACTTGATACATTCCAAAGAGCACCACCACCTGTGACCAATAAAAATTGATTAGCATCAATATATGAGCAACTGAAATTAGCTCCCAATCTTTCTTTACAACTAATACAGAGAAATGAATTAGTACATAATTCGGCATGGAACAAAATAAAGTACAACAAACATGTATATGAATTGCATTGAATGATATCCATTAGCATATCAAGTTAACTTTCATAACCTAATACTCAGTTGTTACAAACTCATACTCAACCATCACATATCTATAATATACCTATGCAAGTCCCACCTAAGATGCTTACAAACTCATACTCATATTCATACTTAACCATCACCTTCTATACCATGGTTCCCTTATGTTAAAAAAATCCTTGAGATGATACTAGATAGTTTGTAGATGGGTTGCATCTGAAACTAATCCATAAGATGAAAGGTTAGTTGTTTGGTATTTAAACAAACTTAGCAGATCAACAACTTGGGCTAGTGTGAATAAAGACATGATGGTTTAATGAAAGCCAAGAGATTGAGAGCAAAACATATGATGGTTTTTTGCAACTCTACTAGTATTACAGATGCAACTATCAAAGACATGGAGGTGGGCTGGTCTATGAAGAATTTTAATGATTCCACTCTGAACCAAATTAAATATTTTGAGTATGTACATATTATATCTAGATTGTCAAACTCATATGCCCATCTACTAGCTTATAATGCTTATAAGTTCAAAAATAAGGTTCTTATGTAGTCATGCCCATCTACTAGTTTTGATGTCTAATATAGTTTTGATGTCTAAAATAGTATTCACCTTCCTAAAGTATTCTTTTTTTAAATGAATTTTGTTTTATTTTTCAAAAAAAAAACAAATGTTAATGGCCCATTGGCAGAGACGGGGCCAAATGTGCCAACCTGGTAAGCATCATCTAACTTGGTAAAACTTTACCATGATAGAATTCAAATGACAATTGTGGGATGATTGTGGGGTTCTTGGGTTTATTTCCTCTTTGGGTGATGCTTTATCACCTTCTTAAGGTATTCTTTTTTCAAATGAATTTTGTTTTATTTTTCAAAAAAAACATATCTTAACGGCCCATTGGCAGAGACGGGGCCAAATGTGTCAACCTGGTAAGCATCATCTAATTTGGTAAAACTTTACCAGGATGGAATTAAAATAACAAATTTAAATATGAAGGCATGCAAAAGCCATAGAAAAAAATCAATATCATTTGACAATAATGGAATACCTTGGTTTGTTTTTGGGACTATGACAGAGGTTGTTTGAACTTTTAGAGGCACTTTTAACTGCCTCTATACATGACTTTAACATTAGTGTAATCGAGGCAGTCGCATGATCCTTTAAAAGTCCAATTTAGAGGTGGATTTTCTAATGCTCAACCAAGTGCCTTTAAAACATTTAGCGATAGGGCTTTTAGAGGCATTTACCTGGTCGCCTCTTATAACCTTTAGAGGCATTTTTTACTCTTTTAGAGGCAATTATGGCCGCCTCTATAGATGAATTTTTCAGTAGTGAATGTATTCCTTTTCCCAATGACTTTTATCTTATTCTTCAAAAAAAAAATCTTAATGGCCTTTGGCAGATATGACAATTATGGCCAAATGTGTCGACCTAGCAAGCATCAACTAAATTGGTAAAAATTTATCAAATTGGACTTAAAATGTCAATTTAAATATAAAGGCATGAAAAAGCCATTGCAAACAAGTAATATCAGTTGATAATAAATGAATATCTTCATTTGTTTTATTAGATTGTGATAAATGTTGTTTGGAGAAAAAATTATAAGATTTTGCCATTTGGTTCTATGGGTATTAGTATGGGTTTTTCAAACAGCACAACTTAAACTGGATCTGATCCAATGGAAGGCCTATCTTTGAGTTGAGTTGCCTAATTGAAGACCTCCGCTTAAAACCTTGCTTATCAGCAAGGGAATCAAAAGACAGTTTAGTTTAAGTGGAAAATTTTAGGAGGGGAATACTCCAGTTAGAACCAATCAGACGTGTCACACTCCCCTCCATATATAGAAGACCTCTAAGGGGTCCCATCACTCAATAAATCATATAAGAAGCTTCACTAGTTTATCAAATTGGCAGAGCATAACCATCAGACATAAAGATTATGACCAAATTGCATTCATGTTCTTCCCTAGGCAATACAAACATTCAAGAGGGAGGAGAAACAGTTATGAAGGTGATGTATACCATTATAGTTTTAGAATAAATAAATTTATAACTTAGATCAAAGTGAATAGTGATGAACAAGAAGAAATTGGAACATATACCCTTGAAGTCTTAGTTGTGGAAACTGATCTGACCAAGGAACTACTTCTTGGAGCCAATAAGGTTGGAGGGGGCTCACTTGTATCTAATGAAGACAAAAGAGGTGTCTCAAGAGGGGTAAGAAGCCCATTCATGGAAATTGAAGGAAACAAACATTAGCCGTCAAATGCTAGTTTGAGTTCAATTTTCTAATTATACATCATCTATCTAAGAATATACTTACACCTATTTTTTAAGGGAAAGAAAAACATATACACAACCAAACTTGTCAGTGGTAAGATTATATTCTCAAACTCAAAGAATTAGAAACAAAATAAGTTTGTTTCATTTCCATACTATGCCATTGTGAAAATAGAAGATTCTTTCATAGAAATGTGATTCCACAACTAGATGAGTACAAAAGGAACTTGCAGAACAAACTCATTTTGGTTGAGAATTGACTCAGGCCTGTTGGGCTAGGAGCAATAACTTGATCATAAGATTGAAAAGTTGGTGAATATATGCTTTTAACATTACAAATTTAACCATTGTAGCAGTGCAACTTTATGTGGGTTGGCACTTGGCACCTACAAGTCAGTACTATATTTTGAATCTTAGGAGTGATAATCTGTGATCCATGATTTGAATTCTAATAGTCCTAGGGAAAATTATACAGGCACTACATGGAACAATTTTGCTCACTTGAGTAGAAATAAGGGGCTTCATAGAGTTGAAAAGGAAAAGATACAAGGCATTTCAAAAAATGAATAATGAGAAAATTACAAGCATGCCATTAAAGAAAAAGTAACAATCATATGATTCGGGTAGCTGCTAAGAACTGGATAGACTACTATATATATGGTAGTCTATAGTAGTCTGATGGCATATAAATCACCTTTTCACGAAAATAAAAACTAAATTCTTCCATCTAAGGATTTTTTTTTTTAAATTAATACATATGTTAAAATCATATCTATCAACTTTTTGCCAACTGTGAACTGAAAAGTAAATGAAAAATAAAAGCTACCTAAGCCACGCTATTTCCTATCTTCATTCCACGTTGCATTTACTTAATAGACCATGTAAACTTTACTACGGTCAAACATTCTATAACTTCATTAAGATCATGGCAATAATGTCAAAGTAACCTATAGCTCTCTTTCATGATTTCTTGAATTTTTTTGGAGATGCTACTTGTTATTGGTCTATGAGCTTCAAGAGGCTTTTTCTTATGGTTCAAAATATGTTTCATATTCTGACCACAATAGGCCTACTTTAGTAAACTATATCCTAATTGGTTCACTTTTCCTATTTTAATTTCATTAGCTGCAGAAATGGCTAGCAAATCTTCCTTTATGAGTTAATTTCCTTGTTACTGAAGAATCATTTACTGAATGAAAAAGCCATTAGAATGATAAAAGCAAATGAATTCCCAGGTAGCAGCAATAAGACAACCTCATAGTGCTATCAACAATTGCTGGGTAGCCTCTCTAGACCAAATAATATGATGAGAAACACTGAACAACATTCTCAAGCAAGAAGATCCTAGCACCGTCGGACCTCACACTAACAAATTTTACCATGTTAAGGATCTAGACTTCAAGAGGAATTGAATTCCCATTGTCTCTTACTGGTTAGCACTTAGGTAAATAGAAAATGCAATTAGCGAATAGAAGACCACCATGGCTAGCCAGAGAGATGGAGAGAATTTTATTAAATATAGGAAGGAGACTATTAAAGCTAGCAAGCAAGTAAATGACAAAAAGTGATCTAAAAACTAACAACCATACAAATTACATCAGGGAGCAAATTATGGACAGAACACATACCAGTCATAATCATGCTTTCCGGCCCCCATCCGCTGAAGAGAGTAGATCGTCGGATTCCATTCCTCGCTAGTTTTACTGGTCCAACTGATAATTCTCCCCGATTTCATCGATACTGAAGACATTCATAACCAGAACTATTAACAAATATGATATTTTTTTATTAAGAAAATATCAAAATAATTCTCAAAAATTTATTATCAGGAGGAAATCAAACATTGGCGTTCCTTCTTAAGTATTTAACTAAGCAACTAGAGTCAGAAAGGGCAAAATGACAAGCAGAAAATAATAATGATAAATAACTTGTAGAATCAAATAAAAACGAAAAAATGAGAAAAATATTTAACATCATTCTTAGGCTAGAAAATAATACTATCGTAAATATAAAGTTCTAGCAAAGAAATACGAATGCCCTCTAAATTTGCATAGGTGCACATAGGAACATCAACCTAATCAAAATAATCATCAAATTGATCAGTTCCTCTGACAATTTCTATCGTCTCACTAAAATAGCAAGAACAACCTACTGGAAGTCGACAAATTTTGAAATTGAAAAAAAAAATGAAATTTCTATCGTCTCGCTGAAATAGCAAGAACAACCTGGAGAAGAGATCCAAGTTTTCATCTGTATCTCTCGACATGGCAGCATTGCTCCGACCTCTCCGGAGTTGCGATCCCGCCGGAACAATCCTCCCTTCGGCCAAATAATCCTTCGAGATGCGATTCATATCGACCAATCTGAAAGAGAGACCATGGATAACAAAGAGAGATGGGGTGGTGGCAGAAAATGCAATAGTAGATACAAAGCGAGAAGTATAGCTTCTCTTTTTATGGCTTTGTTCTTTTATGTGAAGATGTTCTTGGAGAGAGAGAGAGAGAGAGAGAGAGAGAGAGAGAGAGAGAGGGAGGGACATAGGGAGAGAGTTGTGGATCTGTACAGTCGAAGTTCAGTCGAAGGTCGAAAAGTCGTAGGAAGAAATAGTAAGAGAAGAGAGTTGAGAGTGTGAGAGACAACGAAAAAGAGGGAAGAGGGAGGGCGGGAGAGAACAATGACCATGGGCCCTAGCAGGGTCATTTGAGTCTTTGCAATTTAAGGTTAAATTTCAAAATAAAAATCTAAATAAATGTTATTGTGACATGGAATCCAAGCTGGATTGCCACCTCACAGGAAAAGCATAAGTAAAAGTGTGATGCTTACATGGTGTGGGAATCAGTCTTATAATTTCAAAAGTTGAATTTGAGAGTCGTTATAAATTCTGTATGGGCTGGCCTGGGGTTCAGGTTTCTGCAATGGGGCTATCCGTATAGGTTTTTCCTTTTTTATATTAAAAAATAAGTTTTATTTTTTTATAAATGAAGTTGAAGTTTTAATCAATGTTTTAAAAACTGACCCGAAGCATAATCGTTTTGTCCACTGGTTTTTGGGTTGGTTCAACTAGGGTTTTAAAAACTGACCCAGAAATAGAACCATTCTGACCACCAGTTTTAAGGTGACGGTTCAACCATTCGATTTGAATGAACGGTACATTCTAACAACAAAAATTAAAAAATAATTAAAAATAAAAAAAAAACGCCCAAAACGATTGAACGGATCGGCGGGTTGATGGTTCAACTGGACTCAAGACCTAGGCAATTGATCAGGCTGGGCCTGAGTATATTCTATTAATACAAAGACAATGCCCAACCCAAACAATTCTATTGACAATCCTATGAAAAAAGAACTTCGACGACGTTTAAAATAAACGTGGCAAGAGGAAGTTTTTTTTTGTAGTGACTAAAGAAACTAACCAATAAATTAGGCAAAAGAATTAAAGCAACGATTATATTTCTTCTTTTTACAGATTAATAAGAAGTTATAGTAAAAGGAAAACAAAAGATCTATAAAACAAGAGAATTGAAACAAATATAAGGCTGATAATATATAAGAAAAAGGTGGCTGGTAGATACATAATACTTACAACCTTAACCTCATTAAGATATCTGCCATCAAATTGGCTGGTCTTAGAATTCATCTATATGAGATGTTTTTTTTTTTTTTTTCGTTTTTATTGGTAATGGTTAGGCTCAATTAATTTTAACAAATAAAATAAAACAGCAAATGCCATGAACTCCCAAAAATAGGCTAGCTTCAGCTACCTAACCCTTCTATTTTCTACTAAAGAACTTATCTCACAATTCAATTGTGCCCAGAAAAGTTGAGCCCATTTCACCCATTGTATCAGCCATCCATTTGCAGATTGTTGCACCCATGAATAATCGGTTACTAAGTCCCTAGCCAGGTATCTTATTTCTCCAACTAAATGCTAAATGCCAAGAAACCTGACATCTATTCCTAAGCCAGTCCACTACCGTTTTTATAAATAAAAATCAAAATTTTATTCATATAAAAAAAGAATATGCAAATTTACTAAGGAAAATAGTGGACCATACATACAATCCACCCCAAACATTCAGTTCCTCTATAGTGTTCTAATTCCCTTAAGATATATCTGTACTTCCACGTTGCTTGTGCATTGTTTCCCTTAAGATACATCTATTTGTATAAGCTTCTTTTGATTTGATAAAAGCTAATGTGGTACCAATCAAAATATATATATATATATATATATAATAACCTATGTATCCCACTTCCTCAAACCTTGTAACAAAGAAAATACATCAACCAGAAGCCATGAACCAAGCTAATGTCCCTGCTTAGATAGAACCACCTTTGCCACTCAGTTCGGAGTAGGCATGATCACCACCAAGCCCTGAAGACCTTGGATTTCCTAGGAAGCACCCTTGTATAAGTAATTAAATAAATTACCAAGTGTACAGCTTGACAATAAAAGAAAAAAACACGCATCACAGTACACTCTGTAATGCTTTACATTATACTACCCTCTGCACTCAAAATACCAGTCTAGTTAAACACAGATCCCTTCTACTAAAAGAACCAATCCATAAGGAGATTACTGGTATCCATGCAAAGCCCAGAAAAGCCTTTGTTCTTTTCAAATGCATGCCAATTTCTTTTGTTCCACAAAGCCCAACAGATGACACCAGAAACCATTGCCCACAAAATGGCAGCTCCATAGCCAGCTGAAGTTAACTCCCATATTACAAAACAGACATATTATTGTTCAGCTAAAAATAATTAACAAATTACAAAACAGCCAAAAATAATTATGAAAGAATGGTAGGATCCATCTAATGGACGCCATAAAGGTTGCGGAATGGGTGGGGCGAATTTCAAAAATTTCCTACCTTCTCCCAACTGGGAATCATATTCCCTGAATTTAGAATACAATATTCAAGGATCTACTTGAACCCTAATCAAACCAGATCTGTACCAAAAGATAAATGGGAGGATTATACCTGATCCGGAGAAGCAGTATCTCCCAAAGTTGGTGTTCACGCCCAAAGAATGCTCCAAGATCTGTCCCTGCTGAAGATGACACAGCTGTGGATGGAACAGAACCAGCAGGGTGCGTCCTACACACTGGATCCTTCACAAGAATCCCCTGGATGTACTAAACACTGAATTCTTTCAGTCTTTCTTGCAAGACTGATGTCAAGAACTGGTTTCTTGACTTTCTTTTCTGCAAAGATCGAATCTTGCAACAATGCAGATGGCGGCGGCAGGAGGAGATTTCCAGAAACGAAAAAGCTGAACTGTTTTCTTTTCTGGAGAGAATGAGATCTAATCTCAATTCGCAGGAACTTTTCTTGCTCACCAGAACCTCTTGGATCGAAATCTTATTTCTCTCTTTTTGGTTCATTCGAAATCTCCTCTCTTTTCTTCTTGATTAAGAAATCTCCTAATTAGGAGTTATCCCAATCCAAATCAGTATTTGGATAGGGGATAATCTTAATCCCTTTCCCAGATAGAGTTAGCTTACTCCTGATCTTATCAGGAGGTTACCAGATTCAAATCTGATTTGAATTTGGTCTCTAAGAGTGGATAAGGCTAAGAGCCCAATCCTTTTTGCTAACTTCAATCTCAAATTCGCCCCATTGATGGGTGATCATATCAGCCCACTTCGAAATGGGCTTTTGGCCCATTAAGCATTCAGTGTTTAATTAGTTTCCAATCTGCTGCCCAGTTGGGCTTCTTTGTATGGCGTGGGACCCAAGCATTGATCTACACACCAGCCACATGGGTTCGGCCCAGCCTTTAATAGAAGGCCCAGCCAAATTCACTGAAAATCTCAATGAACCCCTTGAGTCCATCGTATGAACCCTATGGGCCCAACACTTACATTAAGTGGTCCCTGGGCCAAGCCATCTTATAAAAACCCAGGGACTGTGGGCAGGTGCAAGATTAGCCCATCAGGTATTATCCTAAATGGTCTTACACTTAACCTCTCAGCCCTTAATGATCAAGCACTGCCCGACAAGAGAGGACCTCTCCCTCGGCTGCAAGGAACAGTGCCGCACTCTCCTCTCACATGGATCCCGGGAATTAAAACCATTTGCAAACATTTTGAAACCGTACATATATATGTAAATATATTAATTTTGCAAAAACAAAATTCCAACGATTGAAATCAACTGCCGGCAGTTTGGTTTCCATCAGAGAGAGTGCATTCCCGATCATTACCCTTTGTCCGACAAAGTGGCTGATTCTGTCACTATGACCACCCACTCAGATGAATTCTCAAACTGCCCCAACATACCCAGGTTTTGATCCCCACTAAGGATCTCACTGATTGGCATATCAAAGGCAGCCTGATCCAGCACCTAGTGAAGTGTCATAATCGAGTCTAGGGGTCAGGTGTAACTTTCCAGTTTTGCCCATCTATCTCCAAGGTCCAGGGCTAGACTGGAAATCTGGTCCGGTTCAAGGATTCAAGTAATCCCATGCTGTATGTGCCTCGGGTCTTACCCTGATGGCTGAGACAGGCCATCCCAACACTTGGTGGCACACCAGTATCAGCCTTGGCAGGATAAATCTCCCCAGACTTATCCAACGGCTGTGAACTTTTAAAACTAACATGAGTCTCTATAAATGTCCAGTTTTAGGGTTTTACACAGAATTAAACCAAACAACATGAATCAAACATAAAGGTTTATTTATTTCCACTAAACAACAAAAGTACATCAAAATGATTGAAGCTAAGGGCATACAAAACTGTCTAACAGCTCCCACTTGCACTTAGGTCCAATCTGGTACAAGCCGGAGTCCCATACTTTCCACGTGTTTCTCAAACACCTTCTGTGTCAGTGGCTTAGTCAATGGGTCTGCCACATTATCCGCTGATGCTACCTTTTGAATTAGGACGTCCCCTCTACCAACGATCTCCCGCAGTACATGGTACTTCCTCTCGATGTGCTTTGACTTCGAGTGGGCCCGAGGCTCTTTAGCCTGGGCGATCGCTCCATTGTTGTCACACAACAACGGGATGGGTGATGTGCTGGATGGAATCGCTCCCAATTCGTGTATGAATTTCTTCATCCACACGGCTTCCTTGGCAGCTTCACTTGCGGCAATGTACTCGGCCTCGGTTGTGGAGTCTGCAGTGGACCCCTGTTTGCTGCTTTTCCAGCAAACAGCACACGATCCTATCGTGAAAACATACCCAGATGTAGACTTTCTATCATCTGGATCCGACTGGAAATCGGCATCGGTATACCCTAGAACTTGCAGTGAACTACCATCGAATACCAGACAAAACTCTTTCGTCCTTCGAAGGTATTTGAGTATGTTCTTCACAGCAGTCCAATGCTCCTGTCCTGGGTTTGCCTGGAATCTGCTTACCACACTCACCGCCTGAGCTATGTCCGGGCGAGTGCACAACATGGCATACATGATGCTCCCCACAGCTGAGGCATAGGGAACGTCTCTCATGCTCTCAATCTCCTCAGAAGTCTTGGGAGACATCTTCTTGGAGAGAGTGACTCCGTGCCTGAAAGGAACGTTTCCTTTCTTGGAGTTTTCCATGCTGTATCTTTTGACAATTTTGTCAATGTAAGCAGCCTGGGATAATCCAATTATCCTCTTCGATCTATCTCTATAGAGTCGAAGACCCAGTATGTATGAAGCTTCTCCAAGATCTTTCATGGAGAACTGCTGTGATAGCCATACCTTGACCGAAGTCAACATTCCTACATCATTCCCAATGAGTAGGATATCGTCCACATACAAGACTAAAAGGGTGATCTTATCCCCACTGGATTTCCTGTAAACACAGGGCTCATCCGGATTCTGCTCAAAGTCAAACGTTTTGACTGCAGAATCAAAACGGATGTTCCAACTCCTAGAAGCCTGCTTAAGTCCATATATGGATCTATTAAGTTTACATACCATGTGTTCCTGACCAGCAGCAATGAAGCCTTGCGGCTGCTGCATGTAGATATCTTCACTAAGATCTCCATTCAGGAACGCTGTTTTGACATCCATTTGCCAAATCTCGTAATCATGGTACGCTGCTACAGCTAGCAGGATCCTAATGGATTTAAGCATGGCCACCGGTGAAAAGGTTTCCTCATAGTCGATGCCTTGTTTCTGAGTATACCCTTTCGCCACCAAACGAGCTTTAAAGGTCTCAATCCTGCCATCGGGGCCCTTCTTCCTCTTGTAGATCCATTTGCAACCAATTGCTTTTACCCCGGAGGGCGGATCCACTAGAGTCCAGACTCCATTGGTCTCCATTGAGTCCATCTCGGCTCTCATGGCCTCCACCCACTTCTGGGAGTCTATGTCTAACATAGCTTCCGCGTAAGACACGGGATCCTCTTCACTAGTCAAGGCTTCCACCAGGTAACTATCCTGGTCATAACCATATCGGACTGGTGGTCTGGATACCCGGGTGGACCTTCTAGGTTGGTCATTACCTGGAACTTGTGGGTCATCTCCCACTGCTCCTGAGCTCTCCTCATCAAGAACTATTTCCTGACGATGGGTGTCCAGGATGTAATCGGATTCTAAGAATCGGGCGTTTCGACTGCAGAACACTTTCTGCTCACTTGCGTCATAGAATAGATAACCCACCGAATCCTTTGGGTAGCCTATAAACAGGCAACGGCTGGTTTTAGATTCCAACTTGTCCGCACTTGTTCTTTTAACGTGTGCAGGACAACCCCAAATCTTCAAGTGTCTCACACTTGGCTTCCTTCCGGTCCAAAGTTCATATGGAGTTTTCGGAACTGATTTGGTTGGAACCCTATTCAGCACGTAGGTGGCAGTCTCTAATGCGTATCCCCAAAAGGATGTGGGTAATTCTGAGCGTACGAGAAGTGACCGGACCATGTCTAATAAGGTCCTATTTCTCCTCTCTGAAACACCGTTGAGTTGAGGTGTAGCAGGAGGAGCTAGTTGTGACACTATCCCATTGGCCTTTAAGTAGTCCCTGAATTCGTCAGAGAGATACTCGCCACCTCGATCTGATCGAAGGGCCTTAATTTCTCTCCCTAACTGTTTCTCGACTTCCTGTCTGAACTCTTTGAACTTTTCAAATGATTCAGACTTATGTCTCATTAGGTACACGTAACCATATCGTGAAAAATCATCTGTAAAGGTGATGAAGTACACGTGTTGATTCCGTGTCCTAACACTCAGGGGACCACATACATCAGTATGTATTAGGTCAAGTGTGCCTGCACATCTTTCAGGCTTACCGTCAAATGGCCGCTTAGTCATCTTACCTTGGAGGCAAGGTTCACAAGTGGGAAGATTTTCTACGGTTAGAAAATCCAAAGGACCATCCTTTACCAGTCTTGTGATTCGGTCGACACCGATGTGGCCAAGTCGGTAATGCCAGAGGCACGTGAGATTTACTGTATCACGAGTCCTTTTCTTGGGATTTTCGACCGACGTAGTTTCGGTCAAGTTAGTTTCCAAAGAAGGATGCAGAACATAGAGACCGTTCTCTAGCTCCCCGCATGCGATGAATTTATTATTCCGTTTAACAGTAATCATATTACTAAAGTAAACAGTATATCCATCAGCACACAATTTTGAAACAGAAATTAAATTCCTTCTCAAGTTCTATACATAAAGACAATCTTTAAGTACAAGGACTCCTTCTTTAAAAACTAATTCTACGGTTCCTATTGCCGCAGCTGCAACACTTGCAGTTGTTCCCAAGAACAGTGTCACTTCACCTTCACTCAGCCTTCTGCTAACTTTGAACCCCTGCAGTGAGTTACACGCATGAGTTGAAGCCCCGGAGTCAACACACCAGGACACAGAAGTAACTAACATATTAGTTTCTATGACACAAGTTTCGATATTACCTTTCTTAGATTCCAGGTAGGTAGGACAGTTCCTCTTCCAGTGGCCGGTCTGCTTGCAGAAGTGACAGACATCAGATGCCTTGTTCTTCTTCTGCTTCTTGGGTTTGGTAGTCTTCTTCTGGGGCTTCTTTGCCTTTCTCTTTCTCTTGCCCGATTTGTTAGCTTCAGCAAGCATAACCACAGGCTCATCCTTCTTGAGTAAATCCTCGGCCCTCTGCAACATATTGCTGAGTTCCTGGACGCTGACATTCAGCTTATTCATATTGTAGTTCATGGTGAACGCATTGAAGGAAGAGGGCAAAGAATTTAGGATGGCATCCACTTGCGTGCCAAGATCTAGCCCGGATCCAAGAGCTTCAAGTTCGTTGATGTATCCCATCATCCGAAGACAATGGTCATGAACTTTCTGCCCTTTGGTCATCTGCGCGGTCATGAACAATTTCAGGACCTTCTGTCGAGTAGAATGGTTCTGCTCCTCATACATTGTCCTTAGACTGTCCAATATGTCCTTGGCAAGTTCGATCTGATCGAACTGCCTCTGTATTGAGTTGTCTAATGAGGCAATGACAAAGCAGCGGGCTAGGGAGTTCTTATCCTCCCAATCTTGGTAGTCCCTCCTACGGGCCTCAGAAGCCCTATCACCCGGACGTTCCGGGGCAGGATTTTTCACTACCTTGTCTAACTTTTCAGAAGTTAGGACCAGCATAAGATTTCTGTACCAGTCGGCATAGTTTGGGCCCTTAAGCTTGTTATCGTCTAGAAGCTTTGCAAATTGACCGTTTGCCATTTTCTGATAAAACAGCAAAATCATTAGTCCACAACCTTAGTTTGATTCATGTTTACCTACATAGATATGGCTTTTAATCTATGTTCCATTCCCATTTGTTCATCTCTGAGATTTCCCTCCTATCTCAGTGACGGAGACGACGAAATGTCTCTGGAAATGTGGGAAATCACATGGGGTGCGTGAAGCCAACTGTTTCAGCTGCATAACCCCACCACCTTTCTGTGACGGATCATATCCACTCATCAAATGAGTTTCCCTTTGGCCTCTGTCAGACAAGGTTCAGAGCCGTTTTCAGGTAAACCCTTCTGTCAGTGAGTGCACACCCATCATATTCAGGTTACGCCAAGGTACCGTGAGAGAGTTCCCATTTTCTGGTGAAGCCCCTCCCACATCGGTCTATGACGCCCCTATCATCTTATGAAACACTCTAACAGATCCAACAGCAAATGGATAGCCCAATTTTATGGTGCGTTTCCTCATTACTGATGGACCCATCATTGTGCTAATGACGGAAGGCCTTTAGAGAGTCCATCATATGGATCTCCCTATCACTTGCATTCATATTTGCTGGAGGGAACAAAATCACGGCCTAGTTCTAATTTAGGTCAAACCAAAGTGGCTCCCACTGACTTTCATAAAGTCAGATTTCTGGTGGGCCTTAATCGGCTAGGGGTTCCGTACGCATCCCTTTTCAGGGTTGTGGGGCCCACCAGGCAAAGAGGGGGTCATCCAATGACCTTCAGAAACACCATGGCAATGATGTGCATTCAGCCATGGTGTGCGCAAGAGCCACTAACGAGTCATCACGGGCCAAGTACTTATGGCCCATGGTCGCAGCACATCAAACATCCAAACATCACATGTAAAGGAGGAATTGATCCAATCAATTAATTGCTGTAAAGCCCATTCAACGGCCCATTTAAAAACCAAGTCATTAACGATTAATGTCCACTAGGTGTATGGGCTGAATCGCAGATAGCAGTTCGGCCCATACAGCTTATCTCACAATAATGGGCTTTTGCAGTTTTAACCCTTTAAAACTGGGCTTTACAGGTGGGCCGAATTAATCCCTGTAATTGAACATCAGATTTGGAACGAAAGTGTGAGACAATTGGACTGAGAACAGCCCCTTTCGAAACCCAGATTCGGTCCAAACAGTTTTGGTCCAATCTAGTCCGAAATGGTCCAAAACTGATTTTCAATTCAAGAATTAATTATTGAATGATCTGAAATTAATAGTTTTGATTTCTAGCAAAACACAAAACAATTATGGACTGTTCGCACCACCTGCAAAGCAGAGGTTAATCACAAGGGTTGCAGTTTCATAAACTGCAAATCGCAGAAAACGATTTCTCCATCTGCAAATCTCTAGCACCGCCATCTTCTTCCATCTTCTTTAATCAAGAAAAATAACAGAAATCCTATTTCTATTAATTACATTCTTGATCAAATCCTATACATTCAGTCTAAAAATAAAATAAAAAAAATTATTTACAGACCGAATTGAATGAAATAAATAAATAGAAAAGAAAAAGGGTGCGCAGACCATCTGCGCTAAAACTGCACTGCGATCTCCAGGTTTGAACAGTCCATTAAATCAAAATAAATAAAGAACAATTCCAAATAAATTTTGGATTTAATAGAAATTAATTTCAAATCAATCGCCCTTAACAAGAAACAGTTTCTTGAAAAAAGAAAACAATCTGCGCAAATCTTGAAAGAACACCTTCTATCCATCTGCGCAGGGTCAGATCTGATTTTCTTTTGGTTCAAGATTCGAACCTGTGGCTCTGATACCACTGAAAGAATGGTAGGATCCATCTAATGGACGCCATAAAGGTTGCGGAATGGGTGGGGCGAATTTCAAAAATTTCCTACCTTCTCCCAACTGGGAATCATATTCCCTGAATTTAGAATACAATATTCAAGGATCTACTTGAACCCTAATCAAACCAGATCTGTACCAAAAGATAAATGGGAGGATTATACCTGATCCGGAGAAGCAGTATCTCCCAAAGTTGGTGTTCACGCCCAAAGAATGCTCCAAGATCTGTCCCTGCTGAAGATGACACAGCTGTGGATGGAACAGAACCAGCAGGGTGCGTCCTACACACTGGATCCTTCACAAGAATCCCCTGGATGTACTAAACACTGAATTCTTTCAGTCTTTCTTGCAAGACTGATGTCAAGAACTGGTTTCTTGACTTTCTTTTCTGCAAAGATCGAATCTTGCAACAATGCAGATGGCGGCGGCAGGAGGAGATTTCCAGAAACGAAAAAGCTGAACTGTTTTCTTTTCTGGAGAGAATGAGATCTAATCTCAATTCGCAGGAACTTTTCTTGCTCACCAGAACCTCTTGGATCGAAATCTTATTTCTCTCTTTTTGGTTCATTCGAAATCTCCTCTCTTTTCTTCTTGATTAAGAAATCTCCTAATTAGGAGTTATCCCAATCCAAATCAGTATTTGGATAGGGGATAATCTTAATCCCTTTCCCAGATAGAGTTAGCTTACTCCTGATCTTATCAGGAGGTTACCAGATTCAAATCTGATTTGAATTTGGTCTCTAAGAGTGGATAAGGCTAAGAGCCCAATCCTTTTTGCTAACTTCAATCTCAAATTCGCCCCATTGATGGGTGATCATATCAGCCCACTTCGAAATGGGCTTTTGGCCCATTAAGCATTCAGTGTTTAATTAGTTTCCAATCTGCTGCCCAGTTGGGCTTCTTTGTATGGCGTGGGACCCAAGCATTGATCTACACACCAGCCACATGGGTTCGGCCCAGCCTTTAATAGAAGGCCCAGCCAAATTCACTGAAAATCTCAATGAACCCCTTGAGTCCATCGTATGAACCCTATGGGCCCAACACTTACATTAAGTGGTCCCTGGGCCAAGCCATCTTATAAAAACCCAGGGACTGTGGGCAGGTGCAAGATTAGCCCATCAGGTATTATCCTAAATGGTCTTACACTTAACCTCTCAGCCCTTAATGATCAAGCACTGCCCGACAAGAGAGGACCTCTCCCTCGGCTGCAAGGAACAGTGCCGCACTCTCCTCTCACATGGATCCCGGGAATTAAAACCATTTGCAAACATTTTGAAACCGTACATATATATGTAAATATATTAATTTTGCAAAAACAAAATTCCAACGATTGAAATCAACTGCCGGCAGTTTGGTTTCCATCAGAGAGAGTGCATTCCCGATCATTACCCTTTGTCCGACAAAGTGGCTGATTCTGTCACTATGACCACCCACTCAGATGAATTCTCAAACTGCCCCAACATACCCAGGTTTTGATCCCCACTAAGGATCTCACTGATTGGCATATCAAAGGCAGCCTGATCCAGCACCTAGTGAAGTGTCATAATCGAGTCTAGGGGTCAGGTGTAACTTTCTAGTTTTGCCCATCTATCTCCAAGGTCCAGGGCTAGACTGGAAATCTGGTCCGGTTCAAGGATTCAAGTAATCCCATGCTGTATGTGCCTCGGGTCTTACCCTGATGGCTGAGACAGGCCATCCCAACACTTGGTGGCACACCAGTATCAGCCTTGGCAGGATAAATCTCCCCAGACTTATCCAACGGCTGTGAACTTTTAAAACTAACATGAGTCTCTATAAATGTCCAGTTTTAGGGTTTTACACAGAATTAAACCAAACAACATGAATCAAACATAAAGGTTTATTTATTTCCACTAAACAACAAAAGTACATCAAAATGATTGAAGCTAA
Source organism: Nelumbo nucifera (assembly GCF_055504915.1). Classification (NCBI taxonomy): domain Eukaryota; kingdom Viridiplantae; phylum Streptophyta; class Magnoliopsida; order Proteales; family Nelumbonaceae; genus Nelumbo; species Nelumbo nucifera. The sequence continues at coordinate 110,606,580 of NC_142649.1, read as the reverse complement.
GGGCATACAAAACTGTCTAACAAATTAACCCTTGTTTAGCCAAAAAAGAATCAAGCATATTATTGTTCAATCTTGGAACCCACTGAAGTTAACTCCCATATTCAAAGTCGGTCATTTAATTTCCCTAAGTTCCTCTCAAGTCCACAAAGCGTTCCCTTCATTGGATAACCAGATTACTATAGTCTTTGAATCACCTTCAATAAGCAGATTAGTACTGACACTCGTTTGCTTTGCCAAACTGATGCCCTGAAGTGCTGCTAGCAGTTAGATCTGCTCTAATAAAATCTTCAATCCCTATTCGACCTTGGAACACTGCATTAACTCTGCCATGTTCATCCCTGAACACATCACCCATTCCAAATGGACCTGGATTCCCCAAATTACTGTCATCAAAGTTGAATTTGAAAGCTCCCCTATCAGGCGGTTTCCATGGATTTTTCACCACCACTTTCAAAGACTTTATCTATTAGACAGTTTTTGTATGCCCTTATCTTCAATCAAGAATGATGTATTTTATGAATTTATTGTAAATGAATAAAACTACATATTTGATTCATGTTCCCTTGGTATGTTTCTGTGTAATACCCTTAAACTGGACACTTAATGAGACTCGTGTTAGTTTAGAATGTTCACAGCCAGTGGATCGGTCTGGGGAGACCTATCCTGACAAGGCTGACACTATAGTGCCACCAAGTCGGTTGGGGTGGCCTATCTCGGCTACCAGGGTGAGACCCTAGGCACATACAGTGTAAGATTAATAGAACCTTTGAACCGGACCAGATCTCCAGTATTGCCCTAGACCTTGGAGATAGATGGACAAAACTGGAAAGTTACACTAACCCCTAGACTCGATTATGATACTACACTAGATATCGGATTGGGCTGTCTTTGATGTACCAATCAGTGAGATCCTTGGCGAGGGTCAAAACCTGGGTATGTTGAGACAATCCGAGAATTCATCTAAGTGGGTGATCATAGTGAAAGGATCAGCCCCTTTGTCGGACAAAGGTAATGATCGGGGATGCACTATCTCTGATGGAAACCAAGACTGCCGATAGCCGATTTCAACCGTTGAGATTTGTTTTTGCAAAGTATATTTTATATGAGATATAAAAGTATATAGTATGGTTTCTAAAATGTTTGCAAAAGGTTTTAATTCCCGGGATCCATATAAATAGAGAGTGCAACATTGTTCCCTGCAACCGAGGGAGAAGTCCTCTCTTGTCGGGCAGTGTATGATCATTATGGGCTGAGAGGTTAAGTGTAAGACCATTGAAGATAATACCTGATGGGCTAATCTTGCATCTGCCCACAGTCCCTGGGTGTTACAAGGTGGCTTGGCCCAGGGACCACTTAGGGTAAGTGTTGAGCTCATAGAGCCCATAAGATGGGATTCAGGGGGTGCACTGTCCATAACAGTGTATTCGGCTAGGCCTTGTAACAAAGGCTGGGCCGAACCCATGTGGCTGATGTGTAGATCAATGTTTGGGTCCCACGCCATACAAGGAAGCCCAATTGGGCAGTAGTTTGAAAGGCTAATTGAGTACATAACCTTAAATGGGCCTTAAGCCCATTTCGAATTGGGCTGATTTGATCAGTCAATTATATGGGGCGAATTCTGAGATAGATTAGCAGATAGGATAGGGTCTTAACCCTATCCACTCAGAGAGTCCAGATCTGAATGTGATTCAGATTTAGAAAACTCCTAATGAGATTAGGAGAAAGTTAATCTAATCTACAGATAAGATAAGGGTTTATCCCTATCACCTAAAGAGAGACCTTATCCAAATATGATTTGGATAAGCAGCTCCTAATTGGATTAGGAGCTGATTTTTTAGGTTAACAAAAGAAGGGGGTGGCAGCCTAAGAAAGATACACAGATCTGATTCTCTTTAGAGCTGAAAAAGGTCACAGAAAGAGAGATTTTCTGCAGCCTACGAATTCTCTCCTGTTGCATCCTTCCTGCCGCCGCCATTGCCTTTAGTTCGATCTCCAGTTCTTGGGAGAAATCAAGATCTGATCTTGATTCCAATCTTTTGGGAAAAGATTGGTTGGAGCTGTACTCACAAGCCATCTAGTTGATTCTTGCGAAGGGTCAAGTTCTTTTGGAAGAACATTGCTGATTCTGCTCCATCCTGCACTGCGCCATCTTCAGTGGGAGCAGATTTTGGATCCTTCCTTGGGCGTGAACACCTCCATTGGGAGATATTGATTCTCTGTATCAGGTATATCCTCCCTCCTACTTCTTTTGGTTTAGATCTGATTTGGTTTTTGATTCAAGATTGATCCTTGAAAATATGTTTTCTGAAATAGGGAATTCGATTCCTTGCAAAGATGGGAGAAATTTTTGAAATTCGCCCTATCCATTCCGCAAGATTTGGGCGTCCATGTGATGGATATCCCATCCCTTCAGTGGTATCAGAGCTGTGGTTCAAATCTTGAATCAATTTAATTCAGAACTGAACCTGCGCAAATGGGTAGAAGGCGTTCTACCCGATTTGCGTAGATATGGGTTTTGGGAAATTTGTTCCCAAAATTATTGGGCGAATAATCTGAAATTAATTTTATATAAATCTGATTATTGTTTAGAATAGTTCTTTATGATTTTCTTGATTTATGGGCTGTTCATACAAGAGGAGATCGAATTCTTGGTTTGCGCAGGGAACCTGCGATTTGCAGTTTCTTGATTTATTCATTACATTTGGTCTGTAAATAATTTTTTTTTTATTTTCTAGACTCAATGTATTAGGTATTTGATCTGATGTAATTTTAATAGAAATTAGGTTTTCTATTTAATTTATGTTGGATCGAAGATGGCGGCGCAAGGAAGGAGATTTCGCAGATGGGACATTCGCTACCTGCGATTTGCAGTTTATGAAACTGCATTCTGTGATCTAACCTCTGTTTTGCAGGATGATTTGTACGAACAGCCCTGGATTAACTGATTGTTGTTTTCTTTTATCATTTCTTTAATTTCAGATTATTTTCTTGAATTAAAGATTTAATTAAAGATCAAACCCTAGACCCATTCGAACCAAGATTGGTTCAAACTGTTAGGACTAAATCTAGGGTTTATTCAAGGCTGAAAGTCAGCCCTAATTTTCCCACAAATGGGCCTAAGGATTGATGTTTAATTAAATGATTAATTCGGCCCAACCTGTAAGGCCCAGTTTTAAACTGTTAAAACTGCCAAAAGCCCACTTCAAGGGAACAAGCTATATGGGTCGAACTGGGTAGCCCTGATTCAGCCCATATACCTAGATGATATTAATTGTTAATATTATGAATTAAAATGGGCTTCAAATGGGCTATTACAGATAATTAATTGATTGGATCAATTCCTCCCTGCATGTGATGTATGGATGTGTGTGATGTGCTACGTCCATGGGCCATAAGTGCTTGGCCCATGCAGATTCGATAGTGGCTCTTGCACACACCATGGCTGAATGCACATCATTGCCATGGTGTCCCTATTGGTCATTTGATGACCTCCCTCAATGGTGGGCCCCACACCTCCTGAAGAGGTTACGTGCGGAACCCTAGCCGATTTAGGCCCACGAAATCTGGCTTTATGAAAGTCAGTGGGAGCCACTCTGGTTTGACCTAAAATAAACTAAGGCGTAATTCTTGTTCCCTCCAGTAAATATGAGTGCATGTGATAGGGAGATTCATATGATGAACTCTCTAAAGGCCTTCCATCATTAGCATGAGGATGGGTCCTTCAGTAATGAGGAAATGCACCAGAAAATGGGCTATCCATTTGCTGTTGGGCTTGTCTAAGTGTTTCATAAGATGATAGGGGCGTCATAGACCGATGTGGGAGGGGCTTCACTAGAAAATGGGAACTCTCTCACGGTACATTGGCGTTCATGAATATGATGGGTAAGCACTCACGGGACAGAAATGTTTACCTGAAAATGGCTCTGAGCCTTGTCTGGCAAAGGCCAATGGGAAAACTCATATGATGAGTGGATGTGATCCTTCACAGAAAGGTGGTGGGGTTTTGCAACTGAAACAGTTGGCTCCATGAACCCTATGTGGTTTCCCACATTTCTAGAGACAAGTCGTTGTCTCCGTCCCTGAGCAGGAGGGAAAACTCAAAGATGAAAAAAAATGGGAATAGAACATAGATTAAAATCCATATCTATGACTTGAACATGGATCAAATAAGGTTGTGGACTGATATTTGCTGTTTTATCAGAAAATGGCAAACGGACAATTTGCAAAGCTTCTTGACGACAACAAGCTTAAGGGCCCAAACTATGCCGACTGGTACCATAACCTAATGCTGGTTTTAACATCTGAAAAACTGGACAAGGTAGTCAAGTCTCCTGCCCCGGAACGTCCGGGTGATAGGGCTTCTGAAGCCCGTAGGAGAGAATTCCAAGAATGGGAGGATAAAAACTCCCTAGCCCGCTGCTATGTCGTTGCTTCTTTGGACAACTCAATACAGAGGCAGTTCGATCAGATCGAACTCGCTAAGGACATATTGGACAGTCTAAAAACAATGTATGAAGAGCAGAACCGTTCTACTCGGCAGAAGGTTTTGAAAATGTTCATGACCGCTCAGATGTCCAAGGGGTAGAAAGTTCACGACCATTGTCTTCGGATGATGGGTTACATTAACGAGCTGGAAGCCCTTGGATCCGGGCTATATCTTGGAACTCAAGTAGATGCCATTCTGAACTCCTTGCCCTCTTCCTTCAATGGGTTCATATTAAACTACAATATGAACAAGCTGAATGTCAGCGTCCAAGAGCTGAGCAATATGTTGCAAAGAGCCGAGGACCTACTTAAGAAGGATGAGCCTGTGGTGATATACTTGTTGAAGCTAACAAAACGGGCAAGAAAAAGAGGAAGGAAAAGGAGCCTCAGAAGAAGACTACCAAGCCCAAGAAGCAGAAGAAGGATAGGACAGCAGATGCATGTCACTTCTGCAAACAAACCGGCCACTGGAAGAGGAACTGTCCTCAGTACCTGGAATCCAAGAAAGGTAATTTCGAATCTTGTGTCATAGAAACCAACTTATTGGTGACTTCTGCGTCCTGGTGTATTTACTCTCGGGCTTCAACTCATGCGTGTAACTCACTGCAGGGGTTCAAGGTAAGCAGAAGGCTGAATGATGGAGAAGTGATGCACTACTTGGGGACTTCTGCAAGCGTTGCAGCTATGGCAATAGGCACCGTAGAATTAAAATTTAGAGAAGGATATATTGTACTTAAAGACTGTCTTTTTGTGCAAAATCTAAAGTGGGTCAGCTAAAAGGATTGGGCTTAGACCCTATCCACTCAGAGAGTCCTAGATCTAAATGAGATTTAGATCTGGAAACCTCCTAATTATATTAGGAGATAGCTGATCTGATCTGCAGATAAGATAAGGATTATCCCTTATCACTAAGGGACTTCTAACCCAATATGATTTGGATTAGCAACTCCTAATCTGATTAGGAGCTGATCCCTTTGAGATTATAAAAGGGGAAGGGGGCGACAGCCTATGATCATGATCAACAGCATTCTTCTCTTTGAAGAAAGAGAGATTGAGAGATTTCCTGCATACTGCGAATTCTCTCCTGCCGCCACCTTCCTGCCATTGCCATTCCTTCAGTTCGATCTCCAGTTCTTGGGAGCAATCAAGATTTGATCTTGATCTCAATCTTTTGGGAAAAGACTGGTTGGAGCTGTACTCACAAGCCGTCCAGTTGATTCTTGCGAAGGGTCTAGTTCTTTTGAAGAACATTGTTGATTCTGCTCCATCCTTCACTGCGCCATCTTTAGTGGGAGCAGATTTGGGATCCTTCCTTGGGCGTGAACACCTCCATTGGGAGATAGTATTTCTCCGTATCAGGTATAATCTTCTCCCACTCCTTTTGGTTCAGATCTGGTTCAGTTTATGGTTCAAGATTGATCATTGAAAATATGATTTTCTAAATAGGGAATATGATTCCCAGTTGAAGGGAGAGATAAATTTTTTGAAATTCGCCCCTTATTCTGCAATCTTTGGGCGTCCATAGGATGGATCTCTCATCCCTTAAGTGGTATCAGAGCCATGGTTCAAATCTTGAACCAGTTTGTTTCAGATCTGAACCTGCGCAATTGAGCAGAAGGTGTTCTACCCAATTTGTGCAGATATGGGTTTTGGGAAATTTTGTTCCCAAAATTAATGGGCGAATAATCTGAAATTAATTTTATATAAATCTGATTATTATTTAGAATTGTTCTTTATGATTTTCTTGATTTATGGGCTGTTCGTACAAGAGGAGATCGAAATCTTGGTTTGCGCAGGGAACCTGCAAGATTTGCAGTTTCTTGATTTATTTATTACATTTGGTCTGTAAATAATTTTTTTTTATTTTCTAGACTCAATGTATAGGTATTCGATCTGATGTAATTAATAATTGAAATAGGATTTCTATTTATTTTAATTATGGATCGAAGATGGCGGCGCAGAAAGGGAGATTTCGTAGATGGGAGAATCGCTATCTGCGATTTGCAGTTTGTGGAACTGCATTCTGTGATCTAACCTCTGTTTTGCAGGATGGATTGTGCGAATAGCCATGATTTACTGATTGTTGTTTTTCTTTTATCAGTAATTAATTTCAGATTATTTTCTTGAATTAAAGATTTAATTAAAGATCAAACCCTAGACCCATTCGAACCAAGATTGGTTCAAACTATTTGGACCGAATCTAGGGTTTAATGAAGGCTGAAAGTCAGTCCTAATTTTCCCACTAATGGGCCTAAGGATTGATATTTAATTAAATGGTTAATTCGGCCCAACCTGTAAAGGCCCAGTTTTAAACAGTTAAAACTGCTAAAAGCCCACTTAACCTTTAAAGCTATATGGGTTAAACCATTCGGCCCATATACCTAGATAATATTAATGGTTAATATTATGGATTTAAAATGGGCTTCAAATGGGCTTTACAGATAGTTAATTGATTGGATCAATTTATCCCTGCATGTGATGTATGGATATGTGATGTGCTACGTACATGGGCCATAAGTACTTGGCCCATGCTCAATCGACAGTGGCTCTTTCGCACACCATGGCTGAATGCACATCATTGCCATGGTGTCCCTTTTGGTCATTGGATGACCTCCCTCAGTGGTGGGCCCCACACCTCATCATGAGGTCTCGTGCGGAACCCTAGCCGATTTAGGCCCACCAAAATCTGGCTTTATGAAAGTCAGTGGGAGCCACTTTGGTTTGACCTAAAGATAGAACTAGGGTGTAATTATCTGTTCCCTCCAGATAATATGAGTGCATGTGATAGGGAGATTCATATGATGAACTCTCTAAAGGCCTTCCATCATTAGCACGAGGATGGGTCCTTCAGTAATGAGGAAACGCACCAAAAAATGGGCTATCCATTTGCTGTTGGGCTTGTCTAAGTTTTCATAAGATGATAGGGGCGTCATAGACCGATGTGGGAGGGGCTTCACCAGAAAATGGGAACTCTCTCACGGTACCTTGGCGTTCACGAATATGATGGGTAAGCACTCACTGGACAGAAAGGTTTACCTGAAAACTGCTCTGAACCTTGTCTGACAGAGGCCAAAGGGAAAACTCATATGATGAGTGGATATGATCCTTCACAGAAAGGTGGTGGGGTTATACAGCTGAAACAGTTGGCCTCATGCACCCTATGTGATTTCCCACATTTCCAGAGACAACCCGTAGTCTCCATCACTGAGAAAGAAGGGAAATCTCAGAGACGAATAAATGGAAATGGATCGTAGATTAAAATCCATATCTATGAAATGAACATGAATCAAATTAGGTCGTGGACAAATGTTTGCTCTTTTATCAGAAAATGGCAAACGGATCATTTGTAAAGCTACTTGATGACAACAAGTTGAAGGGCCCAAACTATGCTGACTGGTATAGGAACCTTATGCTGGTCCTTGCTTCTGAAAAACTTGACAAAGTGGCAAAGAATCCTGCCCCGGAGCGTCCGGGAGATAGGGCTTCTGAGGCCCGAAGGAGAGACTATCAAGAATGGGAGGAGAAAAACTCCCTTGCCCGGTGTTACATCATTGCCTCCTTGGACAATCCGATACAGAGGCAGTTCGATCAGATCGAACTTGCCAAAGACATATTGGACAGTCTCAGGACAATGTATGAAGAGCAGAATCGTTCTACTCGACAAAAGGTCTTGAAACAGTTCATGACCACACAAATGTCCAAGGGTCAACAAGTTCACAACCATTGTCTTCGGATGATGGGATACATCAACGAACTAGAGGCTCTTGGATCCAGGCTGGACCTTGCAACCCAGATAGATGCTATCCTTAGCTCTTTGCCTCCTTCCTTTAATCCGTTCATCATGAACTATAACATGAACAAGCTGAATGTCAGCTTACAAGAGCTCAGCAATATGTTGCAAAGAGCTGAAGAACTGATTAAAAAGGATGAGCCTGTAGCCATGCTTGTTGAAGCTGGCAAGACAGGCAAGAGAAAGAGGAAGGCAAAGAAGCCTCAGAAGAAAGCCACTAAAAGCAAGAAGCAGAAGAAAGACAAAGCATCGGATGCCTGTCACTTCTGCAAAAAGACCAGCCACTGTAAAAGGAATTGTCCGGCCTACCTGGAATCCAAGAAAGGTAACTTCGAAACTTGTGTTATAGAAACCAATTTCTTGGTAGCTTCTGCGTCCTGGTGTATTGACTCCGGGGCTTCAACTCATGCGTGTAACTCACTGCAGGGGTTCAAGGTAAGCAGAAGGCAGAGTGAAGGAGAAGTCACACTCTACTTGGGGACTACCGCAACTGTTGCAGCCGCGGCTATAGGAACTGTGGAATTATTTTTTAGAGAAGGAATAATTGTATTGAAAGATTCTCTTTACGTACAAAATTTAAGAAGAAATTTGATTTCTGTCTCAAAACTGTGTGCAGATGGTTATTCTGTCTTCTTTAGTAATACGATTACTATTAAAAGAAATAACAGATTCATCGCATACGGAGAACTGGAGAACAGTCTCTATGTTCTACATCCTTCTCTAGAAACTAACATAACCGAAACTACGTCAGCTGAAATCCCCAAGAAGAGAGCCCGTGATACAGTTAATCCCACGTGTCTGTGGCATTACCGACTTGGCCACATCGGTGTTGATCGAATCACAAGGTTGGTAAAGGTTGGTCCTTTGGATTTTCTAGTTGTAGAAGATCTTCCCACCTGTGAGCCTTGCCTACAAGGCAAGATGACGAAACGGCCATTTAACGGTAAGCCTGAAAGATGTACAAGCACACTTGACCTAATACATACTGATGTATGTGGTCCCCTGAGTGTTAGGACACGAAATCAACACGTGTATTTCATCACCTTCACAGATGATTTTTCACGATATGCTTACGTGAACCTAATGAGACACAAGTCTGAATCATTTGAAAAGTTCAAAGAGTTTAGACAAGAGGTCGAGAAACAGTTAGGGAGAGAAATTAAAGTCCTTCGATCAGATCGAGGTAGCGAGTATCTCTCTGACGAATTCAGGGACTACTTAAGGCAAAATGGGATAGTATCACAATTAGCTCCTCCTACTACACCACAACTTAACGGTGTTTCAGAGAGGAGGAATAGAACCTTATTAGATATGGTCCGGTCGCTTCTCATACACTCAGAGTTACCCACATCCTTTTGGGGTTACGCATTAGAGACTGCGATTTACGTGCTGAATCGGGTTCCAACCAAATCGGTTCCGAATACTCCATATGAACTTTGGACCGGAAAGAAACCAAGTGTCAGACACTTGAAGATTTGGGGTTGTCCAACACACGTTAAAAGAACGAGTGTAGACAAGTTGGAATCTAAGACTAGCCGTTGCCTATTTGTAGGCTACCCAAAAGGCTCTGTAGGTTACCTTTTCTATGACCCAAGTGAGCAGAAAGTGTTCTGCAGTCGAAATGCGCAATTCTTGGAAACCGACTATATCCTGGACACCCATCGTCAGGAAGTTGTTCTTGATGAGGAGAACTCAGGAGAAGTGGGAGATGTCCCACAAGTTCCAGGTAGTGACCAACTTAGAAGATCCACTCGGGCATCCAGGCCACCAGTCCGTTATGATTATGATCAGGATAGTTACCTGGTGGAAACTTTGACTAGTGGGGAGGATCCCGTGACTTACGCGGAAGCTATGTTGGACATAGATTCCCAGAAGTGGGTGGAGGCCATGAGAGCAGAGATGGACTCAATAGAGGCCAATGGAGTCTGGACTCTAGTAGATCCACCCTCCGGGGTAAAAGCAATCGGTTGCAAATGGATTTACAAGAGGAAGAAGGGCCCCGATGGTAGGATTGAGACCTTCAAGGCTCGTCTAGTGGCGAAAGGGTACACTCAGAAAGAAGGCATCGATTATGAGGAAACCTTTTCGCCGGTGGCCATGCTTAAATACATTAGGATCCTGCTAGCTGTAGCAGCATACCATGATTATGAGATTTGGCAGATGGATGCCAAAACTGCATTCCTGAATGGAGATCTTACTAAAGATATCTATATGCAACAACCGCAAGGCTTCATTGCTGCAGGTCAGGAAAACATGGTATGTAAACTTAATAGATCCATTTATGGACTTAAGCAAGTTTCTAGAAGTTCAAGCATCCGTTTTGACTCTGCTGTCAAATCGTTTGACTTCGAGCAGAATCTGGATGAACCCTGTGTCTACAGGAAGTTCAGAGGAGATAAGGTTACCTTCTTGGTTCTACATGTAGATGACATTCTACACATTGGGAATGATGTAGGAATGTTAACTATGGTGAAAGTATGGCTTTCGCAGCAATTCTCCATGAAAGACCTTGGAGGAGCCTCCTATATACTGGGTCTTCGACTCTATAGAGATAGATCGAAGCGGATAATAGGCTTATCCCAATCTGCTTATATTGACAAAATAGTCAAAAGATACAACATGGAAAACTCGAAGAAAGGAAATGTTCCTCTCTCCAAGAAGATGTCTCCCAAGACTTCTGAGGAGATTGATGGCATGAAAGACGTTCCCTATGCCTCTACCGTAGGGAGCATCATGTATGCCATGCTGTGCACTCGTCCTGACATTGCTCAGGTAGTGAGTGTAGTAAGCAGATTTCAGGCCAACCTAGGGCAGGAGCATTGGACTGCTGTGAAAAACATACTTAAGTACATTCGAAGGACAAAAGAGTTTTGTCTGATGTTCGACGGTAGCTCACTACAGATCCAGGGGTTTACAGATGCCGATTTCCAGTCAGACCCAGATGATAGAAAGTCTTCATCTGGATATGTTTTCATGATAGGATCGTGTGTTGTTTGCTGGAAAAGCAGCAAACAGGGGTCCACTGCAGACTCCACGACCGAGGCCGAATACATTGCCGCAAGTGAGGCTGCCAAAGATGCTGTGTGGATGAAGAAGTTCGTTCACAAGTTGGGAGTTGTTCCGTCCAGCACATCACCCATCCCATTTTTGTGTGACAATAATGGAGCCATTGCTCAGGCTAAGGAGCCACGAGCCACTCGAAGTCGAAGCACATCGAGAGGAAGTACCACGTACTGTGGGAGATTGTTGGTAGAGGGGACGTCCTGATTCAGAAGGTAGCATCAGCGGAAAATGTAGCAGACCCATTGACAAAGCCACTATCACAGAAAGTGTTTGAGAAACACGTGGAAAGCGTGGGACTCCGGCTAGTACCTGATTGGACCTAAGTGCAAGTGGGAGCTGTTAGACAGTTTTGTATGCCCTTAGGTTCAATCAGAATGATGTACTTTATGAGTTTATTGTAAATGAATAAAGATACATATTTGATTCATGTTCCCTTGGTATGTTTCTGTGTAATACCCTTAAACTGGACACTTAATGAGACTTGTGTTAGTTTAGAATGTTCACAGCCAGTGGGTCGGTCTGGGGAGACCTATCCTGACAAGGCTGACTCTGTGGTGCCACCAAGTCGGTTGGGGTGGCCTGTCTCAGCTGCCAGGTGAGACCCTAGGCACATACAGTGTAGGATTAATTGAATCTTTGAACTGGACCAGATTTCCAGTATTGCCCTGGACCTTGGAGATTGATGGGCAAAACTAGAAAGTTACACCCGACCCCTATACTCGATTATGATACTGCACTAGGTGTTGGATTGGGCTATCTTTGATGTACCAATCAATGAGATCCTTAGCGGGGGTCAAAACCTGGGTATGTTGGGACAGTCCGAGAATTCATCTGAGTGGGTGATCATAGTGATAGGATCAGCCCCTTTGTCGGACAAAGGTAATGATCAGGGATGCACTCTCACTGATGGAAAACAAGACTGCCGGCAGCCGATTTCAACCGTTGAGATTTGTTTTGCAAAATATATTTTATATAAGATATAAATGTATATATTTTATGGTTTCTAAAATGTTTGCAAGAAGGTTTTAATTCCCGGGATCCATATGAGTGGAGAGTGCAACACTGTTCCTTGCAGCCGAGGGAGAGGTCCTCTCTTGTCGGGCAGTGTGTGATCATTATGGGCTGAGAGGTTAAGTGTAAGACCAATGAGGATAACACCTGATGGGCTAATCTTGCATCTGCCCACAGTCCCTGGGTGTTACAAGGTGGCTTGGCCCAGGGACCACTTAGTGTAAGTGTTGGGCCCATAGAGCCCATTTGATGGGTTTCAGGGGGTACACTGTCTTCAGCAGTGCATTCGGCCAGGCCTTGTAACAAAGGCTGGGCTGAACCCATGTAGCTGATGTGTAGATCAATGCTTGGGTCGCACGCCATACAAGGAAGCCCAACTAGGCAGCAGTTTGGAAGGCTTTTTGAGTACATAACCTTAAATGGGCCTTAAGCCCATTTCAAACTGGACTGATTTGATCAGTCATTTAAAGAGGGCGAATTCTGAAGTGTGTCAGCTAAAAGGATTGGGCTTAGACCCTATCCACTCAGAGAGTCCAAGATCTAAATGAGATTTAGATCTGGAAACCTCCTAATTATATTAGGAGATAGTTGATCTGATCTGCAGATAAGATAAGGATTATCCCTTATCACTAAGGGACTTCTAACCCAAATATGATTTGGATTAGGAACTCCTAATCTGATTAGGAGCTGATCCCTTTGAGATTATAAAAGGGGAAAGGGGCGGCAGCCTTTTAAAATGATCAACAGCATTCTTCTCTTTGAGAAAGGAGAGATTGAGAGATTTCCTGCATACTGCGAATTCTCTCCTGTCGCCACCTTCCTGCCATTGCCATTCCTTCAGTTCGATCTCCAGTTCTTGGGAGCAATCATGATTTGATCTTGATCTCAATCTTTTGGGAAAAGATTGGTTGGAGCTGTACTCACAAGCCGTCCAGTTGATTCTTGCGAAGGGTCAAGTTCTTTTGAAGAACATTGTTGATTCTACTCCATCCTTCACTACGCCATCTTTAGTGGGTGCAGATTTTGGATCCTTCCTTGGGCGTGAACACCTCCATTGGGATATAATATTTCTCCGTATCAGGTATAATCTTCTCCCACTCCTTTTGATTCAGATCTGGTTCAGTTTATGGTTCAAGATTGATCCTTGAAAATATGATTTTCGAAATAGGGAATACGATTCCCAGTTGAAGGGAGAGATAAATTTTTTGAAATTCGCCCCTTATTCCGCAATCTTTGGGCGTCCATAGGATGGATCTCTCATCCCTTCAGTGGCTTAGTCAATGGGTCTGCTACATTCTCCGCTGATGCTACCTTCTAAATTAAGATATCCCCTCTACCAACAATCTCCCGGAGTACGTGGTACTTCCTCTCGATGTGTTTCGACTTCGAGTGGGCTCATGTCTCCTTAGCCTAAGCAATCGCTCCATTGCTGTCACACAACAATGGAATGGGTGATGTGCTGGATGGAACTACTCCCAATTCATGAATGAAATTCTTCATCCACACGGCTTCCTTGGTAGCTTCACTTGCAGCAATGTATTCGGCCTCGGTTGTGGAGTCTGTTGTAGACCGCTGTTTGCTGCTTTTCCAGCAAACAGCACACGATCCTATCGTGAAAACATATCCAGATGTAGACTTTCTATCATCCGGATCCGACTGGAAATCCGCATCTGTATACCCTTGGATCTATAGTGAACTACCATCGAATACCAGACAAAACTCTTTTGTCCTTCGAAGGTACTTAAGTATGCATTTCACAGCAGTCCAATGCTCCTGCCCTGGGTTGGCCTGGAATCTGCTTACTACACTCACTGCCTGGGCGATGTCAGGACGAGTGCACAGCATGGCATACATGATGCTCCCTACGGCTGAGGCATAGGGAACGTCTTTCATGCTCTCGATCTCCTTAGAGGTCTTTGGAGACATTTTCTTGGAGAGATTGACTCCATGCCTGAAAGGAACATTTCCTTTCTTGGAGTTTTCCAAGCTGTATCTCTTGACTATTTTGTCAATATAAGCAGATTGGGATAATCCTATTATCCGCTTCGATCTATCTCTATAGAGTCGAAGACCCAGTATATAGGAGGCTTCTCCAAGGTCTTTCATGGAGAATTGCTGTGATAGCCATACTTTTATCATAGTTAACATTCCCACATCATTCCCAATGAGTAGAATGTCATCTACATACAGAACCAGAAACGTAACCTTGTCACCACTGGTCTTCCTGTAAACACAGGGTTCATCCGGATTTTGCTCAAAATCAATCTTTTTGACCATAGAGTCAAATCGGATGTTCCAACTTTTAGAATCTTGCTTGAGTCCATATATGGATCTATTCAACTTACAGACCATGTGTTCCTGACCCGTAGCTACAAAACCTTGCGGTTGCTGCATATAGATATCTTCAAAAAGATCTTCATTCAGGAACACAGTTTTGACATCCATCTGCCTATTATCATAGTCATAGTAAGTTGCTACAGCTAGCAGGATCCTAATGGATTTAAGCATGGCCACGGGCGAAAAGGTTTCCTCATAATCGATGCCTTCTTTCTGAGTGTATCCTTTCGCCACCAGACGAGCTTTGTGGGTCTCAACCCTGCCGTCAGGGCCCTTCTTCCTCTTGTAGATCCATTTGCATCCAATTGCTTTTACCTCGGAGGGCGGATCCACTAGAGTCCAAACTTCATTGGTCTCCATTGAGTCCCTCTCAGCTCTCATGGCATTTACCCATTTAAGGAAGTCTATGTCCAACATAGCTTCCGTATAAGTTACGGGATCCTCTTCGCTAGTCAAGGTTTCGACCAGGTAACTATCCTGATCGAAACCAAAACGGACCGGTGGCTTGGACACCCGGGTAGATCTTCTAGGTTGGTCACTACCTGGAACTTGTGGGACACCTCCCACTGCATCTGAGCTCTCCTCATCAAGAACAATTTCCTGACGAAGATTGTCCAGGTTGTAGTCATTTTCCAAGAATTGTGTAATCCGACTGTAGAACACCTTCTGCTCACTTGGATCATAGAATAGGTATCCCACTGAGCCCTTTGGGTAGCCTACGAATAGGCAATGGCTGGTCTTGGATTCCAGTTTGTCCAGATTCGTTCTTTTAACGTGAGTCAGACAACCCCAAATCTTCAAGTGTCGTACACTTGGTTTCTTTCCGGTCCAAAGCTCATAGGGAGTCTTAGGAACCGATTTGGTTGGAACCCGATTCAACACGTATATCGCAGTCTCTAATGCATATCCCCAAAAGGATGTGGGTAACTCTGAATGGATGAGAAGTGACCGAACCATATCTAATAGGGTCCTATTCCTCCTCTCTGAAACACCGTTAAGTTGTGGTGTAGCAGGAGGAGGTAACTGTGATACTATTCCGTTTACCTTTAAGTAGTCCCTGAATTCGTCAGAGAGATATTCGCCGCCTCGATCAGATCGAAGGGACTTACTCTCCCTCGACTGCAAGGAACAGTGTTGCACTCTCCGCTTACATGGATCCCGGGAATTAAAACCTTTTGCAAATCATTTCGAAACCATAACATATATATATATATATATATATCTTTATATAAATATATTTTGCAAAACAAAATCTCAACAATTGAAATCGGTTGCCGGCAGTCTTGGTTTCCCTCAGAGAGAGTGCATCCCCGATCATTACCTTTGTCCGACAAAGGGGCTGATCCTGTTACTATGATCACCCACTCAGATGAATTCTCGGACTGTCCCAACATGCCCAGGTTTTGACCCCCACTAAGGATCTCACTGATTGGTACATCAAAGACAGCCCAATCTAACACCTAGTGTAGTATCATAATCGAGTCTAAGGGTTAGGTGTAACTTTCCAGTTTTGCCCATCTATCTCCAAGGTCCAGGGCAATACTGGAAATCTGGTCCGGTTCAAAGGTTGTATTAATCCTACACTGCATGTGCTTCAGGTCTCACCCTGGTAGCTGAGACAAGCCACCCCAACAGTTGGCCGCACAACAGTGTCAGCCTTGGCAGGATAAATCTCCCCAGACTTACCCAATGGCTGTGAACATTCTAAACTAACATAAGTCTCATTAAGTGTCCAATTTAAGGGTATTACACAGAAACACACCACAGGAACATGAATCGAACGAGTACTTTATTCATTTACAATAAATTCATAATGTACATAATTCTGATTGAAGCTAAGGGCATACAACTGTCTAACAACCGGACCATGTCCAACAAGGTCCTATTCCGCCTCTCTGAAACACCGTTGAGTTGAGGTGTAGCTAGAGGAGCTAGTTGTGACACTATCCCATTGTCCTTCAAGTAGTCCATGAATTCGTCAGAGAGATACTCGCCACCTCGATCCGATCAAAGGGCCTTAATTTCTCTCCCTAACTGTTTCTCGACTTCCTGTCTGAACTCTTTGAACTTTTCAAAGGATTCAGACTTGTGTCTCATTAGGTACACGTAACCATATCGTGAAAAATCATCTGTAAAGGTGATGAAATGCACGTGTTGATTCCATGTCCTACCACTCAGGGGACCACAAACATCAGTATGTATTAGGTCAAGTGTGCCTACAGATCTTTCAGGCTTACCGTCAAATGGCCGCTTAGTCATCTTACCTTGAAGGCAAGGCTCACAAGTGGGAAGATTTTCTACGGTTAGAAAATCCAAAGGACCATCCTTTACCAGCCTTGCGATTCGGTCAACACCGATATGGCCAAGTCGGTAATGCTAGAGGCACGTGGGATTTACTGTATCACGATTCCTTTTCTTGGGATTTTTGACCGACGTAGTTTCGGTTAAGTTGGTTTCCAGAGAAGGATGTAGAACATAGAGACCGTTCTCCAGTTCCCCGCATGTGATGAATTTGTTATTCCGTTTAATAGTAATCATATTACTAAAATAAACAGTATATCCATCAGCACATAGTTTAGAAACAGAAATTAAATTTCTTCTCAAGTTCTATACATAAAGACAATCTTTAAGTACAAGCACTCCTTCTCTAAAAACTAATTCTACGGTTCCTATTGCCGCAGCTGCAACACTTGCAGTCGTTCCCAAGAATAGTGTCACTTCGCCTTCACTCAATCTTCTGCTAACTTTGAACCCCTACAGTGAGTTACATGCATGAGTTGAAGCCCCAAAGTCAACACACCAGGACACAGAAGTAACTAACATATTAGTTTCTATGACACATGTTTTGATGTTACCTTTCTTAGATTCCAGGTAGGTAGGACAGTTCCTCTTCCAGTGGCCGATCTGTTTGCAGAAGTGACAGACATCAGATGCCTTGTTCTTCTTCTGCTTCTTAGGCTTGGAAGATTTCTTCTGGGGCTTCTTTTCCTTTCTCTTTTTCTTGCCCGATTTGTTAGCTTCAGCAAGCATAACCACAGACTCATCCTTCTTGAGTAGATCCTCGGCCCTCTGCAACATATTGCTGAGTTCCTGGACGTTGACATTCAGTTTATTCATATTGTAGTTCATTGTGAATGCATTGAAGGAAGAGGGCAAAGAATTCAGGATGGCATCCACTTGCGTGCCAAGATCTAGCCCGGATCCAAGAGCTTCTAGTTCGTTAATGTATTCCCTCATCCGAAGACAATGGTCATGAACTTTTTGCCCCTTGGACATCTGCGCAGTCATGAACAATTTCAGGACCTTCTGTCGAGTAGATCGGTTTTGCTTTTCATACATTGTCTTTAGACTGTCCAATATGTCCTTGGCTAGTTCAATCTGATCGAACTGCCTCTGTATTGAGTTGTCTAGTGAGGCAATGACAAAGCAGCGGGCTAGGGAGTTCTTATCCTCCCAGTCTTGGTGGTCCCTCCTACGGGCCTTAGAAGCCCTATCACCCGGACACTCCGGGGCAGGATTTTTCACCACCTTATCTAACTTTTCGAAAGTTAGGACTAGCATAAGATTTTTGTACCAGTCGGCATAGTTTGAGCCCTTAAGCTTGTTATCGTTTAGAAGCTTTGCGAATTGACCGTTTGCCATTTTCTGATAAAACAGCAAAGACGTTAGTCCACAACCTTAGTTTGATTCATGTTACCTACATAGATATGGTTTTTAATCTATGTTCCATTCCCATTTGTTCATCTCTAAGATTTCCCTCCTTTCTCAGTGACGGAGACGACGAAATGTCTCTGGAAATGTGGGAAATCACATGGGGTGCGTGAAGCCAACTATTTCAGCTGCATAACCCCACCACCTTTCTGTGACGGATCATATCCACTCATCGAATGAGTTTCCCTTTGGCCTCTATCAGACAAGGTTCAGAGCCATTTTTAGGTAAACCTTTCTTTCCAGTGAGTGCTCACCCATCATATTTAGGTTACGCCAAGGTACCGTGAGAGAGTTCCCATTTTCTAGTGAAGCCCCTCCCACATCGGTCTATAACGCCCCTATCATCTTATGAAACACTCTAACAGATCCAACAACAAATGGATAGCCCAATTTTATGGTGCGTTTCCTCATTACTGAAGGACCCATCATTGTGCTAATGACGGAAGGCCTTTAGAGAGTCCATCATATGGAACTCCTTATCACATGCACTCATATTTGCTGGAGGGAACAAGATTACGCCCTAGTTCTAATTTAGGTCAAACCAGAGTGGCTCCCACTGACTTTCATAAAGTCAGATTTCTGGTGGGCCTTAATCGGCTAGGGGTTCCGTACGCATCCCTTTTCAGGGTTGTGGGGCCCACCAAGCAAGGAGGGGTCATCCAATGACGTTAAGGGACACCATGGCAATGATGTGCATTCAGCCATGGTGTGCGCAAGAGCCACTAACGAGTCTTCATGGGCCAAGTGCTTATGGCCCATGGTCACAGCACATCAAACATCCAAACATCACATGTAAAGGAAGAATTGATCCAATCAATTAACTGCTGTAAAGCCCATTTTAACAGCCCATTTAAAATCCATAACATTAACAATTAAAGTCTACTAGGTATATGGGCTGAATCGCAGTTAGCAGTTCGGCCCATACAACTTTTCTCACAATAGTGGGCTTTTGCAGTTTTAACCATTTAAAACTGGGCTTTGCAGGTGGGCCGAATTAATCCCTGTAATTGAACATCAGATTTGGAGCAGCAAGTGTGAGAAATATGGAATGAAAAACAGTCCCTTTCGAACCCTAGATTCGGTCCAAACAGTTTTGGTCCAATCTAGTCCGAAATGGTTCGAAAACTGATTTTCAATTCATGAAAGATCTGAAATTAATAATCTTGATTTTAAACAATCACAAATCAACCATGGACAGTTCGCACCACTTGCAAAACAGAGGTTAATCACCAAGGTTGCAGTTTCACAAACTGCAAATCGCAGGAAGCGATTTCTCCATCTGCAAATCTCCAGCGCCACCATCTTCTTCCTTCTTCTTTATTCAAGAAAATAAAGAAAAAAAAACAGAATTCCTATTTCTATTTATCCTGCCAAGGTTGATACTGGTGTGCCACCAAATGTTGGGATGGCCTGTCTCAGCCACTAGGGCTACCCAAGGCACATGCTAGACGATAACAAGCTTAAGGGCCCAAACTATGCCGACTGGTACAGAAATCTTATGCTGGTCCTAACTTCCGAAAAGTTAGACAAGGTGGTGAAAAGTCCTACCCCGGAACGTCCGGGTGATAGGGCTTCTGAGGCCCGTAGGAGGGACTACCAAGATTGGGAGGATAAGAACTCCCTAGCCCGCTGCTTTGTCATTGCCTCATTAGACAACTCAATACAGAGGCTGTTCGATCAGATCAAACTAGCCAAGGACATATTGGACAGTCTAAGAACAATGTATGAATAGCAGAACCGTTCTACTCGACAGAAGGTCCTGAAATTGTTCATGACCGCGCAGATGTCCAAAGGGCAGAAAGTTCATGACCATTGTCTTCGGATGATGGGATACATTAACGAACTAGAAGCTCTTGGATCCGGGCTAGATCTTGACACGCAAGTGGATGCCATCCTAAATTCTTTGCCCTCTTCCTTCAATGCGTTCACAATGAACTACAATATGAATAAGCTGAATGTCAGCGTCCAGGAACTCAGCAATATGTTGTAGAGAGCCGAAGATCTACTCAAGAACGATGAGCCTGTGGTTATGCTTGCCGAATCTAACAAATCGGGCAAGAAAAAGAGAAAGGCTAAGAAGCCCCAGAAGAAAGCTGCCAAACCTAAGAAGCAGAAGAAGAACAAGGCATCTGATGTCTGTCACTTCTGCAAGCAGATCGGCCACTGGAAGAGGAAGTGTCCTACCTACCTGGAATCTAAGAAAGGTAAAATCAAAACTTGTGTCGTAGAAACTAATATGTTAGTTACTTCTGTGTCTTGGTGTGTTGACTCCAAGGCTTCAACTCATGCGTGTAACTCACTGCAGGGGTTCAAAGTTAGCAGAAGATTGAGTGAAGGCGAAGTGACACTATTTTTGGGAACAACTGCAAGTGTTGCAGCTGCGGCAATAGGAACCGTAGAATTAGTTTTTAGAGAAGGAGTACTTGTGCTTAAAGATTGTCTTTGTGTACAGAACTTGAGAAGAAATTTAATTTCTGTTTCTAAACTGTGTGCTGATGGATATACTGTTTATTTTAGTAATATGATTACTGTTAAACGGAATAACAAATTCATCGCATGCGGGGAACTGAAGAACGGTCTCTATGTTCTACATCCTTCCCTGGAAACTAACTTAACCGAAACTACGTCGGTCGAAAATCCCAAGAAAAGGAATCGTGATACAGTAAATCCCACGTGCCTCTGGCATTACCGACTTGGCCATATTGGTGTTGACCGAATCACAAGACTGGTAAAGGATGGTCCTTTGGATTTTCTAACCGTAGAAAATCTTCCCACTTGTGAACCTTGCCTTCAAGGTAAGATGTCTAAGCGGCCATTTGACGGTAAGCCTGAAAGATCTGAAGGCACACTTGACTTAATACATACTGATGTATGTGGTCCCTTGAGTGTTAGGACATGGAATCAACACGTGTATTTCATCACTTTTACAGATGATTTTTCACGATATGGTTACGTGTACCTAATGAGACATAAGTCTGAATCCTTTGAAAAGTTCAAAGAGTTCAGACAGGAAGTCGAGAAACAGTTAGGGAGAGAAATTAAGGCCCTTCGATCAGATCGAGGTGGCGAGTACCTCTTTGACGAATTCAGGGACTACTTAAAGGTCAATGGGATAGTGTCACAATTAACTCCTCCTGCTACACCTCAACTCAACGGTGTTTCAGAGAGGAGGAACAGGACCTTGTTGGACATGGTCCGGTCACTTCTCGTACGCTCAGAATTGCCCACATCCTTTTAGGGATATGCATTAGAGACTGCTATCTATGTGCTGAATCGGGTACCAACCAAATCAGTTCCGAAAACTCCATATGAACTTTGGACCGGAAGGAAGCCAAGTGTAAGACACTTGAAGATTTGGGGTTGTCCTGCACACGTTAAAAGAACTAGTGCGGACAAGTTGGAATCTAAAACCAGCCGTTGCCTGTTTATAGGCTACCCAAAGGATTCGGTGGGTTATCTATTCTATGACCCAAGTGAGCAGAAAGTGTTCTGCAATCGAAACGCCCAATTCTTAGAATCCAAATACATCCTGGACACCCATCGTCAAGAAATAGTTCTTGATGAGGAGAGCTCAGGAGCAGTAGGAGATGTCCCACAAGTTCTAGGTAATGACCAACCTAGAAAGTCTACCCGGGTATCCAGACCACCAGTCCGATATGGTTATGACCAAGATAGTTACCTAGTGGAAGCCTTGACTAGTGAAGAGGATCCCGTGACTTACGCAGAAGCTATGTTAGACATATACTCCCGGAAGTGGGTGGAGGCCATGAGAGCTGAGATGGACTCGATGGAGACCAATGGAGTCTGGACTCTAGTGGACCCGCCCTCCGGGGTAAAAGCAATTGGTTGCAAATGGATCTACAAGAGGAAGAAGGGCCCTGATGGCAAGATTGAGACCTACAAAGCTCGTTTGGTGGCGAATGGGTATACTCAAAAAGAAGGCATCGATTATGAGGAAACCTTTTCGCCCGTGGCCATGCTTAAATCCATTAGGATCCTACTAGCTGTAGCAGCGTACCATGACTACGAGATTTGGCAAATGGATGTCAAAACCGCGTTCCTGAATGGAGATCTTAGTGAAGATATCTACATGCAGCAGCCATAAGGCTTCATTGCTGCTGGTCAGGAACACATGGTATATAAACTTAATAGTTCCATATATGGACTTAAGCAGGCTTTTAGGAGTTGGAACATCCGATTTGATTCTGTAGTCAAAATGTTTGACTTTGAGCAAAATTCGGATGAGCCCTGTGTTTACAGGAAATCCAGTGGGGATAAGATCACCTTTTTGGTGTTGTACGTGGACGATATCTTACTCATTGGGAATGATGTAGGAATGTTGATTTCGGTCAAGGTATGGCTATCACAGCAGTTCTCCATGAAGGATCTTGGAGAAGCTTCATACATACTGGGTCTTCGATTCTATAGAGATAGATCGAAGCGGATAATTGGATTATCCCAAGCTGCTTATATTGACAAAATTGTCAAAAGATACAGCATTGAGAACTCCAGGAAAGGAAACGTTCCTTTCAGGCACGGAGTCACTCTCTCCAAGAAGATGTCTCCCAATACTTCTGAGGTGATTGTGAGCATGAGAGACGTTCCCTATGCCTCAGCCATAGGGAGCATCATGTATGCCATGCTGTGCACTCGCCCGGACATTGCTCAAGCGGTCAGTGTGGTATGCAGATTCCAGGCAAACCCAGGGCAGGAGCATTGGACTGCTGTGAAGAACATACTCAAATACCTTCGAAGGACAAAAGAGTTTTGTCTGGTATTCGATGGTAGTTCACTACAAGTTCTAGGGTATACCGACGCCGATTTCCAGTCGGATCTAGATGATAGAAAGTCTACATCTGGGTATGTTTTCACAATAGGATCTTGTGCTGTTTACTGGAAAAGGAGCAAACAAGGGTCCATTGCAGACTCCACAACCGAGGCCGAGTAGATTGCCGCAAGTGAAGCTGCCAAGGAAGCCGTGTGGATGGAGAAATTCGTACACGAATTGGGAGCGATTCCATCCAGCACATCACCCATCCCGTTGTTGTGCGACAACAATGGGGCGATCGCCTAGGCTAAAGAGCCTCGGGCTCACTCGAGGTCAAAGCACATCGGGAGAAAGTACCATGTATTGCGGGAGATCGTTGGTAGAGGGGACGTCCTAATTCAGAAGGTAGCATCAGCAGATAATGTGGCAAACCCATTGACTAAGCCACTGACATAGAAGGTGTTTGAGAAACACGTGGAAAGTATGAGACTCCGGCTTGTACCAGATTGGACCTAAGTGCAAGTGGGAGCTGTTAGACAGTTTTTGTATGCCCTTAGCTTCAATCCGATTTGATGTACTTTTGTTATTTAGTGGAAATAAATAAAGTGCATGTTTGATTCATGTTGTTTGGTTTAATTCTGTGTAAGACCCTAAAACTGGACACTTATAGAGACTCGTGTTAGTTTTAAATATTCACAGCCGTTGGATAAGTCTGGGGAGATTTATCCTGCCAAGGCTGATACTGGTGTGCCACCAAATGTTGGGATGGCTTGTATCAGCCACCAGGGTAAGACCCAAGGCACATGCAGTATGGGATTACTTGAATCCTTGAACCGGACCAGATTTCCAGTATTGCCGTGGACCTTGGAGACATATGGGAAAAATTGGAAAGTTACACCTGACCCCTAGACTCGATTATGACATTTCACTAGGTGTCGGATCAGGCTGTCTTTGATATGCCAATCAGTGAGATCCTTAGATGGGGATCAAAACCTGGGTATGTTGGGACAGTCTGAGAATTCATCTGAGTGGGTGATCATAGTGACAGGATCAGCCCCTTTGTCGGACAAAGGGTAATGATCGGGAATGCACTCTCTCTGATGGAAACCAAACTGCCGGCAGTTGATTTCAATCGTTGGAATTTTGTTTTGCAGAATTAATATATTTATATATATATGTACGGTTTCGAATTGTTTGCAAATGGTTTTAATTCCCGAGATCCATGTGAGTGGAGAGTGCGGCACTGTTCCTTGCAGCCGAGGGAGAGGTCCTCTCTTGTCGGGCAGTGCTTAATCATTAAGGGCTGAGAGGTTAAGTGTAAGACCATTTAGAGTAGTACCTAATGGGCTAATTTTGCACCTGCCCACAGTCCCTGGGTTTTTATAAGATGGCTTGGCCCAGGGACCACCTAATGTAAGTGTTGGGCCCATAGGGTCCATATGATGGGCTCAGGGCTTTACTGAGTCTTTTAGTGAATTCGGCTGGGCCTTGTATTAAAGGCTGGGCCGAACCCTTGTGGCTGGTGTGTAGATCAATGCTTGGGTCCCATGCCATACAAAGAAGCCCAACTGGGCAGTAGATTGGAAACTAGTTAAACACTGAACATGTAATGGGCCAAAAGCCCATTTCGAGCTGGGCTGATATGATCACCCATCTATGGGGCGAATCTGAGATTAATGTTAGTAAAAGGATTGGGCCTTTAACCTTATCCACTCCAGGAGACCAAATTCAAATTAGATTTGAATCTGCTAACCACCTGATAAGATCAGGAGTAAACTAACTTAATCTGCAGATACGATTAAGATAATCCCCTATCCAAATACAGATTTGGATTGGGATAACTCCTAATTAGGAGGTTTCTTAATCAAGAAGAAAGGAGGAGAAAAACAAGAGGAAATACATCAGAATTCGAACTAGGGTTTTGGTAAAAGAAAACTCCCTACGAATTGAGATTAGATCTCATTCATACTCCAGAGAGAAGAAAAGCAGTTCAGCCATCTTCGTCCCTGGAGTTCTCCTTCTGCCGCCGCCATTCACTATTGCAAGTTTCGATCTTTGCAACAATAGGAAGTCAAGAAATCAGTTCTTGACATCAGTCTTGCAAGAAAGACTGAAGAAGATTCGGTGTTCAGAGTTTCCAGAGGATTCTTGAGAAGGATGTGTGTAGGACACACCCTACTGGTTCCGTTCCATCCACAGCTGTGTCATCTTTAGCAGGAGCGGATCTTGGTTTCTTCTTTGGGCGTGAACACCAACTTTGGGAGATACTGCTTCTCCGGATCAGGTATAATCCCTTTTACCTTGTGGTTCAGATCTGGTTCCATTATGGTTTAAATAAGATCCTTGAATATGGTATTCTAAATTTAGGGAATACGATTCCTAGTTGGAGGAAGGTAGGAAATTTTTGAAATTCGGCCACCCATTCCGCAACCTTTTTGGCATCCATCAGATGGATCCTACCATTCCTTCATCATATGTGTCCAGTTTAAGGGTATTACACAGAAAACACCATAATAACATGAATCAAATATGTACTTTATTCATTAAATGTCATAATGTACATCATTCTGATTGGAGCTAAGGGCATACACTATCTAACACCCTATCTGTCTTTGCGTCAATTATGGAGGCTGGGCGGACATTTGGCTCGAGACGAACTATATGTTAGACAGTTTTGTATGCCCTTAGCTTCAATCCGATTTGATGTACTTTTGTTATTTAGTGGAAATAAATAAAGTGCATGTTTGATTCATGTTGTTTGGTTTAATTCTGTGTAAGACCCTAAAATTGGACACTTATAGAGACTCGTGTTAGTTTTAAATATTCACAGCCGTTGGATAAGTCTGGGGAGATTTATCCTGCCAAGGCTGATACTGGTGTGCCACCAAATGTTGGGATGGCCTGTCTCAGCCACGAGGGTAAAACCCAAGGCACATGCAGTATAGGATTACTTGAATCCTTGAACCAGACCAGATTTCCAGTATTGCCCTGGACCTTGGAGACATATGGGAAAAATTGGAAAGTTACACCTGACCCCTAGATTCGATTATGACATTTCACTAGGTGTCGGATCGGGCTGTCTTTGATATGCCAATCATGGAGGCTGGGCAGACATTTGGCTCGAGACGAACTATATGTTAGACAGTTTTTGTATGCCCTTAGCTTCAATCCGATTTGATGTACTTTTGTTATTTAGTGGAAATAAATAAAGTGCATGTTTGATTCATGTTGTTTGGTTTAATTCTGTGTAAGACCCTAAAACTGGACACTTATAGAGACTCGTGTTAGTTTTAAATATTCACAGCCGTTGGATAAGTCTGGGGAGATTTATCCTGCCAAGGCTGATACTGGTGTGCCACCAAATGTTGGGATGGCCGGTATCAGCCACCAGGGTAAGACCCAAGGCACATGCAGTATGGGATTACTTGAATCCTTGAACCGGACCAGATTTCCAGTATTGCCGTGGACCTTGGAGACATATGGGAAAAATTGGAAAGTTACACCTGACCCCTAGACTCGATTATGACATTTCACTAGGTGTCGGATCAGGCTGTCTTTGATATGCCAATCAGTGAGATCCTTAGATGGGGATCAAAACCTGGGTATGTTGGGACAGTCTGAGAATTCATCTGAGTGGGTGATCATAGTGACAGGATCAGCCCCTTTGTCGGACAAAGGGTAATGATCGGGAATGCACTCTCTCTGATGGAAACCAAACTGCCGACAGTTGATTTCAATCGTTGGAATTTTGTTTTGCAGAATTAATATATTTATATATATATGTACGGTTTCGAATTGTTTGCAAATGGTTTTAATTCCCGAGATCCATGTGAGTGGAGAGTGCGGCACTGTTCCTTGCAGCCGAGGGAGAGGTCCTCTCTTGTCGGGCAGTGCTTGATCATTAAGGGCTGAGAGGTTAAGTGTAAGACCATTTAGAGTAGTACCTAATGGGCTAATTTTGCACCTGCCCACAGTCCCTGGGTTTTTATAAGATGGCTTGGCCCAGGGACCACCTAATGTAAGTGTTGGGCCCATAGGGTCCATATGATGGGCTCAGGGGTTTACTGAGTCTTTTAGTGAATTCGGCTGGGCCTTGTATTAAAGGCTGGGCCAAACCCTTGTGGCTGGTGTGTAGATCAATGCTTGGGTCCCATGCCATACAAAGAAGCCCAACTGGGCAGTAGATTGGAAACTAGTTAAACACTGAACATGTAATGGGCGAAAAGCCCATTTCGATCTGGGCTGATATGATCACCCATCTATGGGGCGAATCTGAGATTAATGTTAGTAAAAGGATTGGGCCTTTAACCTTATCCACTCTAGGAGACCAAATTCAAATTAGATTTGAATCTGCTAACCTCCTGATAAGATCAGGAGTAAACTAACTTAATCTGCAGATAGGATTAAGATAATCCCTTATCCAAATACAGATTTGGATTGGGATAACTCCTAATTAGGAGGTTTCTTAATCAAGAAGAAAGGATGAGAAAAACAAGAGGAAATACATCAAAATTCGAACTAGGGTTTTGGTAAAAGAAAACTCCCTGCGAATTGAGATTAGATCTCATTCATACTCCAGAGAGAAGAAAAGCAGTTCAGCCATCTTCGTCCCTGGAGTTCTCCTCCTGCCGCCGCCATTCACTATTGCAAGATTCGATCTTTGCAACAATAGGAAGTCAAGAAATCAGTTCTTGACATCAGTCTTGTAAGAAAGACTGAAGAAGATTCGGAGTTCAGAGTTTCCAGAGGATTCTTGAGAAGGATCCAGTGTGTAGGACGCACCCTGCTGGTTCCGTTCCATCCACAGCTGTGTCATCTTTAGCAGGAGCGGATCTTGGTTTCTTCTTTGGGCGTGAACACCAACTTTGAAAGATACTGTTTCTCCAGATCAGGTATAATCCTCCCTTTTACCTTGTGGTTCAGATCTAGTTCCATTATGGTTCAAATAAGATCCTTGAATATGGTATTCTAAATTTAGGGAATACGATTCCCAGTTGGAGGAAGGTAGGAAATTTTTGAAATTCGGCCACCCATTCCGCAACCTTTTTGGCCTCCATCAGATGGATTCTACCATTCCTTCACTATATGTCATGACCACAGTCTAGTCCGAGCATGGGGGCCTTAGAGGAGGCTAGACACATCGGCCGGACATGCAGTCGAGGGGTCCTGGCCACTTAGAATAAGAACATAACACGTTAGAAGATTGAGCTGAGGAGAAACTTTGCACTAGTATTCACTATTCAGCCAATAGGTACTACATTCTTTGGTAGTACATCCGGAGGTTTTCCGACTTCCATGTCTAAGGACCGATATTCTATCTAAGTGTTCGAGCGAAAAGCCAAAAGGTATCGGGGCCGACGACTTGCTTGATCTTGTAGGGACCTTCCTGGTTGGGGTTGAGCTTGCCTATGTGGGGCTCGAGCACCATAACTTTTCTAGGAACAAGGTCTCCTTCTCGGTAATGTCTTTCTTTGACCCTTGAATCATAGTAGCGGGCCACCCTCTGCTGGTAGCCACCACCCTAATTTGTGTCTGTTCTCAGACTTTTTCCAATAGGTCCATGTTTGTTCTGAGTTCTTCATTGTTCTTGGCCTCATTGTACACCTCAGTTCGAAGCGTCGGCTTGTCAATCTCTGCTAGAATGATGGGATCGATGCTATAAGTTAGGTTGAATGGGGTCTCTCCTATGGCTATCTAAGGTGTCGTCTGGTATGCCCACAAGACACTACTTAGTTCGTTAGCCCATAGGCCTTTTGCTTTGTCAAGTCTAATCTTTAGTCCATCCAGGGTAGTTCGGTTGGTGACTTTGGCTAGGTCATTCATTTGAGTTTAGCCTACTGAGGTGTTTTGTTGCTTGATGTCGAGGGTGGCACACCATTCTCGGAACCTCACGTTGTCGAATTGCTTCTCATTGTCTGTGACTAGCATGTGGGGGAGGCCAAAGCGGCAAATGATGTTCTTCCAAAAGAAACTTTGAATCACTCGGTTTGTTGATAACTCTACATTTTGATGCCTTAAGGGCATCAATTCATAGGTATTTTCGGCCTTAGAGTAGTCAAGATGTGGCCTTTTCCTAGTTAAATGCAAAGTTGTGGCCTCTAAGGGTCTCTGTACATATTTTGGGGAAAACTGAAAAGTTTTCAAGGCTAAAATGCAGATTTTGGGAAGCTAGTGTGAAGTCCAGTTGAGAGAGGGGGTGTTTTTGTGAAAAACTGAAAGCAGGAGGGCGCCTCTTAGCTGCTAAACCCAGTTTGGCGCCCCTCCTACTATATTAGCATGCTCCCCACGCCTTAGCAAACCCTAGGGCGCCTTTTAACCCATTCTTTTCACTCTTAACAAACCCTAGCCACCCCTAACTGCTAAATCCTCACCTTTCATCCCTTCTAATATCTACCATCCATTCTAGGGCACTCTCTTTTTAGCATTCTAACCCTAGGAACCACCTAACTTCTAATCTTCACCATTCAGCCTTTAGCCATTAAATTTCGGCCTTACACAATATTGGGTGCCTTCGCCTTTTCTTCTCAGCCTTAGGATCACCCTAGAACCATCCTAATTCTAAACCCTAGGACTCCCATATTTTTGCTAAAACCAAACTTCCACCCCCTTCTTCTCTCTAATTCCAGTTATATCCACCATTCTCTATAAAAAGGACCCCAGGGGCCCTGGAGAAGGGGTTGGTCAATTCACCCAGTTAACAAGGCTAAGGTTTCTTGATGAGTTCAAGGGTTGTAGAAGGGGAGGACGCCCAGATCTTGTCAGGAGGGGTTCCTGCAAGCTGTTCAATAAATCAGCAACTACCACCACTAGATCTGATCAACCATTCTTTTATTTTCTGTTATTTTTATTTCTGTAATCTTTTAGATTTAATTCTAGTTTGTTTCTCTATTTTACAGATCTGAATTCGTTCGATTCAAAGCTAAGGTGTCTCGAGGGGTTCGAGGGTTGTAGAAAAGAAAGACATCCAGTTCTTATCAGGAGAGGTTTCTGCAAGCTGTCTGGTCGATCTACAGCTAACACCACCGGATCCGGATTTTGGATCATTTTTTTATTATTTTATTTCCTTTGTTGATTCCCATACTTTATTAAATTCTGATTTTTATTTATTGTCTTGTTTAAATTTGAAACATTTAATTTCAGCAATAATAGATTCTATTTTCTTATTTTCTGCAATTCTCGATTGTATTCTCTTGTCCAAATCTAAGTATATATTAATTTTTCACTTGTTTCCCTGTGGATATGACCCGTTCTCACCCATTTACTACATTAGTAGTTGTTTGAGAAACGGTAAGAATTATAAATGTTTAAATTGGTGTTCCAGGGTGTTCAACGATGCACTTCCAGAGACACCAGCTGTGATGGTGATGCCCCATTTAGCAAAGCACCGAGGACTGTTGAGGGCCAATAGAGTTGTGGTCAGCCGATGGCTGATGTTGGAGTGTTTCTAGCACTTATCACATTTTCGCACCAGTTCAGCCACATCCTTCTGAAGAGTCAGCCAGAAGTACCCTTGCCTTAGTGTTTTTTGGGCCAAGGCTCTACCTCTGAGGTGGTTGTTGCAGATGCCTTCGTGAATCTCTCGGAGCACGTACTCGCCCTCCTCCTGATGGGGGCATTGGAGGTAGTGCAAGGTAAATGACCTTCGGTATAGCTTTCCCTCGAGCAAGGTATTGTGAGCGGCCTGACGTCGAATTCACTTGGCTTGGTTTCTATCATCGAGCAGTTGCTTAGTCAAGAGGAAGTAGATAAAGGGATCCATCCATGATAGCTCGGCCTAGTCAAGGAGGACATGGCTTCTTCAATGGAGGGATGAGCATGCAAACTGTGCGGTCGAGGGCTGCACCAAAGGTGCTTGCCAACTTGGATAGGGCATCAGCTCTCATGTTCTCAGACTGCGAGACTTGCTATAGGGAGAAGTGTTGGAAGTGGCAGGCTAGTTCTTGCACTTAAGCGAGGTACTTGGCCATGCTTCGTTCCCTGGACTCGTACTCTTTGTTGACTTGGTTCACCACTATCCTAAATGGTCTTACACTTAACTTCTCAGCCCTTAACGATCAAGCACTGCCCGACAAGAGAGGACCTCTCCCTCGGCTGCAAGGAACAGTGCCGCACTCTCCACTCACATGGATCCCGGGAATTAAAACCATTTGCAAACAATTTGAAACCGTACATATATATATAAATATATTAATTTTGCAAAAGAAAATTCCAACGATTGAAATCATCTGTCGGCAGTTTGGTTTCCATCAGGGAGAGTGCATTCCCGATCATTACCCTTTGTTCGACAAAGGGGCTGATCCTGTCACTATGATCACCCACTCAGATGAATTCTCAGACTGTCCCAACATACCCAGGTTTTGATCCCCATCTAAGGATCTCACTGATTGGCATATCAAAGACAACCCGATCCGACAACTAGTGAAATGTCATAATCGAGTCCAGGGGTTAGGTTTAACTTTCCAATTTTTCCCATCTGTCTCCAAGGTCCAAGGCAATACTGGAAATCTGGTCCGGTTCAAGGATTCAAGTAATCCCATACTGCATGTGCCTTGGGTCTTACCCTGGTGGCTGAGACAGGCCATCGCAACATTTGGTGGCACACCAGTATTAGCCTTGGCAGGATGAATCTCCCCAGACTTATCCAATGGCTGTGAATATTTAAAACTAACACGAGTCTCTATAAGTGTCCAGTTTTAGGGTCTTACACAGAATTAAACCAAACAATATGAATCAAACATGCACTTTATTTATTTCCACTAAATAACAAAAGTACATCAAATCGGATTGAAGCTAAGGGCATACAAGACTGTCTAACATAATTAAACACCAATCCTTAGGCCCATTAGTGGGAAAATTAGGGCTGACTTTAAGCCTTGATTAAACCCTAGATTTGGTCCAAACAGTTTGAACCAATCTTGGTTCGAATGGGTCTAGGGTTTGATCTTTAATTAAATCTTTAATTCAAGAAAATAATCTGAAATTAAATACTGATAAAAGAAAACAAGAATCAGTCAATCAGGGCTGTTCGCACAACCCATCATGCAAAACAGAGGTTAGATCACAGAATGCAGTTTCACAAACTGCAAATCGCAGATAGCGATTCTCCCATCTGCGAAATCTCCTTCTCTGCGAAATCTCCTTTTCTGCGCCGCCATCTTCGATCCAAAATAAAATAAATAGAAATCCTATTTCTATTAATAATTACATCAGATCGAATACCTATACATTGAGTCTAGAAAATAAAAAAAATATTTACAGACCAAAAATAATTCAAGAACTACAAAATCGCAGGTTCCCTGCGCAAACCAAGAATTCGATCTCCTCTTGTATGAACAACCCATAAATCAAGAAAATCATAAAGAACAATTCTAAATAATAATCAAATTTATGTAAAATTAATTTCAGATTATTCGCCCATTAAGTTTTGGGAACAAATTTCTCAAAACTCATATCTACGCAAATCGGGTAGAACGCCTTCTACCCATTTGCACAGGTTCAGATCTGAAACAAACTGGTTCAAGATTTGAACCTAGCTCTGATACCACTGAAGGGATGAGAGATCCATCCCATGGACGCCCAAAGATTGCGGAATAAGGGGGCGAATTTAAAAAATTTTTCTCTCCCTTCAACTGGGAATCACATTCCCTATTTAGAAAATCATATTTTCAAGGATCATTCTTGAACCATAAACTGAACCAGATCTGAACCAAAAGGAGTAGGAGAGGATTGTACCTGATCCGGAGAAATAGTATCTCCCAACGAAGGTGTTCACGCCCAAGGAAGGATCCAAAGACTGCTCCCACTGAAGATGGCGCAGTGTAGGATGGAGCAGAATCAGCAGTGTTCTTCTCCAAGAACTCTGTCCTTCGCAAGAATCAGCAGGATGGTACGTGAGCATAGATTCCTTTCAATCCTTTCTCAAAGAACTGATGTCAAGATCCAATCTTGACTTCTCCCACAACTGGAGATCAAACTGGCAAATAGGGCGGCAAGAACAGGGAGGCGGCAAGAGAGTATTCGCAGGGTGCAGAATTCTCTCTTCTTGATTTCAGCACTGAAGAAAATCTGATGTGTGTCTCTAAAGGCTGCCGCCCCCTCCTTCTTTTGTTAACCTAAAAGGATTAGCTCCTAATCTCATTAGGAGCTGCTTATCCAAATCATATTTGGATCAGCCTTCTCTTCAGGTGATAAGGATAAACCCTTATCTCATCTGCAGATTAGATTAGCTTTCTCCTAATCTCATTAGTAGTTTTCTAAATCTGAATCACATTCAGATCTGAACTCTCTGAGTGGATAGGGTCAAGACCCTATCCTATCTGCTAATCCATCTCAGAATTCGCCCCATTATTAACTAAATAAATAGTCCAGTTCGAAATGGGCTTTAGGCCCATTAAGCTTTTATACTCACTTAACCTTCCTAACTACTACCCAGTTGGGCTTCCTTGTATGGTGTGGGACCCAAGCATTGATCTACACATCAGCTACATGGGTTCGGCCCAGCCTTTATTACAAGGCCTGGCCGAATACACTGTTAAGGACAATGCACCCCCTGAAAACCCATCAAATGGGCTCTATGGGGCCAACACTTAAGTGGTCCCTGGGCCAAGCCACCTTGTAACACCCAGGGACTATGGGCAGATGCAAGATTAGCCCATCAGGTATTATCCTCAATGGTCTTACACTTAACCTCTCAGCCCATAATGATCATGCACTGCCCGACAAGAGAGGACCTCTCCCTCGGCTGCAAGGAACAGTGTTGCACTCTCTACTTATATGGATCCCGGGAATTAAAACCTTTTTGCAAACATTTGAGAAACCATAATATATATACTTTTATATCACATATAAAATATTTTGCAAAACAAATCTCAACGGTTGAAATCGGCTGCCGGCAGTCTTGGTTTCCATCAGTGAGAGTGCATCCCCAATCATTACCGTTGTCCGACAAAGGGGCTGATCCTGTCACTATGATCACTCACTCAGATGAATTCTCGGACTGTCCCAATATACCTAGGTTTTGACCCCCGTTAAGGATCTCACTGATTGGTACATCAAAGACAGCCCAATCCGACACCTAGTGCGGTATCATAATCGAGTCTAGGGGTTGGATGTAACTTTCCAGTTTTGCCCATCAATCTCCAAGGTTCAGGGCAATATTGGAAATCTGGTCCAGTTCATAGATTCAGTTAATCCTACACTGTATGTGCCTAGGGTCTCACCTTGGCAGTTGAGACAGGCCACCCCAACCGACTTGGTGGCACCACAGTGTCAGCCTTGTCAGGATAGGTCTCCCAGACCGACCCACTGGCTGTGAACATTCTAAACTAACACGAGTCTCATAAAGTGTCCAGTTTAAGGGTATTACACAGAAACATACCAAGGGAACATGAATCAAATATGCACTTTTATTCATTTACAATAAACTCATAAAGTACATCATTCTGATTGAAGCTAAGGGCATACAAAACTGTCTAACATGGACCAATGGTCCTAGCGATTTCACTTAATCGTTGCATATTCAGTTATTGATTGCCCTTGCTTCTATTTTCTTTGTTTATTCAGTAGTTCTTACAGTTGGGTTTGAATTTCGATTGTCCAATTAATTAAGGAAGGCTGTAGTTCTAATACTTCTTTTGTTAAATCCTCGTGGGAACGATATTTTTATACTACTTGTAAATCCCTAAGAATTCCCAAGACAAAATGGAAAAGAAGCAAAGGAATTTTCTGTGGGCTAAGCAGAATGACAAAAAGTCTCTTCAACTTGCCAATTGGGGCAGAGTTTGCACCACCAAGCATTGGGGAGGTTTGGGTATTAAAAATTGGTGGTGGTATAATTAGACAAATTTGGCCAAACTAGGTTGGAGAATTCTAAATGAAAAGGATAATCTTTGGGTTCAAGTGGTGAGTCAAAAATACTTAATGAATAAAAATTTCTTGGATATGTCCAGCCACAATGGATTCTCTTGGGCTTGGAAAGGCATTCTTTCCTCTAGGGAGTTGATTAAGGGAGGGACTAGAGTTGTTATTGGTAATGGCAATTCTACTAGGTTTTGGTTGGATAATTGGATGGATGCGAAGCCCCCTTATCAGTTCAATTGATGAAAACTTAATCTCAAATATTGTTCTAAAAGTGAGTGAAGTGATTGACAAAGATCGACTCACTTGGGATGCGCCAAAAATTAGGAACCTTGTTACCTCTTTAGTGTGGAACAAGATCAAGCTATCTTTATCCCTTCGGGTGATGTGGAAGATAAACAAATCTGGAGACCTAATCCGAGTGGGGAACTCTCCTTTAAATCTGCAAATAATGAGGCATGTTTAATGCATGGACATGACATGAGATCTATGAATGGAACAAATAAAATATGGGGCAGGAAACCCCCTCCAAAATAAGTATTTCCTTTACCTACTTCTCAACAACAAACTCTCCACTAAGAAAATGCTAATCACAAAGGGGATGAACATTAATGAATCCTGTGAGATTTGTGGGGATGGAGAAGACATAGACCATATCTTTATAAATTGTCTAGTTGCCAAACAAGTTTAGTTGGGTAATAGAGACTCAGTTAAGGTTCCTAGTGACCTGAATGGTTCTGTCAGCGATTGGTGGAACCTTGTTTCTAGTAATGAAGGTGGGGGATCAATTAGTTGCCCATATATAATGGAAAAATTTATTTTACTTCTCTGGAAACTTTGGAAAAATCGTAATGATAGAGTTTTTAATAGAAGAAATGTGGCTCCTCCCAGTATTATTGAGAGAGTGCGAAATTCATGGGATGAGATCCAAATTTGTGAGGAAAGGTATGTAATTGATCAGAGTATAAGAGAAATTATTCCTATTAGGTGGTCAAGTCCTGAATTTGAGGTCATTAAAGTCAACTTTGGTGCCTCTTGTATTAATGTGAATTGCTCAATAGCTTGAATAGCTAGAGACCATATCGGCCGAATATTGGACTTCAAGGCTTATAAATTAGGCATTTCTACTGTCAATGTGGCAATGGCATGGGCTGTGTGAGAAGCCCTCAATGTTGCTCTTAGCTTTCCTAACAGGTCCATTATCA
This sequence comes from Nelumbo nucifera, assembly GCF_055504915.1. Taxonomy (NCBI): domain Eukaryota; kingdom Viridiplantae; phylum Streptophyta; class Magnoliopsida; order Proteales; family Nelumbonaceae; genus Nelumbo; species Nelumbo nucifera. The sequence continues at coordinate 110,570,354 of NC_142649.1, read as the reverse complement.
TTAAGGGTGATTCTAAGCTGGTGATCAACTATTTGAAGAGTGCCACCAACTCCCCATGGAAAGTGAAGCCAATTATTGATGGTTGCAGGTTGCTGTTTGAGAGGCTTCAAAAAATGATGGATTACTGGCATGTCTTTAGAGAGGGGAATGTGGTTGTAGATTGATTTGCTAATCATGCACATTCTAATGAAGTCTGCAATAGTTCCATTCCTAGGGATTTAATTGATATCTATTGTTGCGATTTTAGGGGATGTGCTACCCTCGTTCTATGTAGCCCCTTTTGGTTCTATAAAAAAAAGTAGAGTGCAAAACCTTATATTTTGTATGTATTTGCACTGTACATATTTGTATTCGTACTCTTACCAAACTGAGCCTAAATAAAAATATTTTTAGATAAATAAAACACATAACATGTATGTATTTGTATATTTTGTGCATGGGTGTATATTTAAACTAATGACTCAAAAGTGCGGATGCGTCAACTTCGGCTTCTGAGATCTTCCCTTAGTTGGCTAGTGGTAGTTGCTTTGAAGTTGACTCCGCCTCTTAGGAGTGTCACAGTGGGCCGAGGACTCAGTACCGTGCCTTGTACATGTACAAGATGCTTGTGCCCCCTTGTCACGGGGGTAGATCTGTAGTGGAAGAAACCCGTGCGGCGTCCAGGCCAAGGTAGGCCAAGACAAGCCTTTTGTGTGCTTGGGGCTAGGAGTTGTCCGATGTGATGGCTCCACCAAATTCAGTAGCACTAGATCATGACCTCAAGTCACATGGTTGGGGCTCCCTTGCTGGCTCTGGCCGATCCATGGGAGGTGCTGCTTACGTGCTAAAGGGGGAAGGCCATGATGTGAGGTGACTTGGCACCGATGTGAACGGTCTCTTGTATGCCAAGAAGATGGGCACCTGTATGCCATGTTGATAGGCAACTGCTGAGCCGAAACACACCAAGCAATGGGGTAGCTCGATCAGCTCAGACACGGGGCTGGCAAGGTATAGGGACATGCTTAGGCCAGACCCACGTGCAGAGCCTCCCTTGAGTGTCAGTGGCGCAGTGTCGGTCCATGCACTGTCCCCATGAGCATGTGTGCGCCCATGAGGAACCCTGATAGCCGTGGTAGACGTTAACCAGGGCCACCTCGCAAGGTAAGTTGGTCTAGGAGTGCCAAGGTCAAGCACCCAAGGAGGTCGACCACCCCTCCTCAAAGAGTACGCTAAGCTTTTGGAGGTCTACCTAAAGATAATAACACTTTTCCCAAAAATCTTACAGGCAAAAATGATGATGGTGTCCCTTAACGTAAGCCCGGCAAGCATATGCAAGGCTAAGGCTGTGTCAGACCATGACAGGCTCCCCCACTCAATGAATTGTTGTCCTCGACAATGGCTCCTTCTATGAATGGGCATCTGTGTCCCACGCCATCCACTTGTGTGTCAGTTCCTAGGCTCGCCTGGCCAACCCGGGTCTCGCCTATGTTGGTGTCCATTTATGGGGACAGAACCATTTCACCATGCCGGCCTGCCTGGACTTCATCCCCTGTGTTGAGGTTACTCAAACCGCGTGGTGGCTATGCCATTGAAATGTGTGAGAAGGGCCCTCGAAGAAATTTGGATGTGTGTGCTTCGTCGAGGTCCACCCCATGTATCATCTTTACCTCAAGGCTTGATTGTCTTCTTGATAGCTTTTCGGTGGTGCTACAAAAAATGATGTGATAGGTCTACTCCTGTTGTTGGCAATGTGTCCTGGGTACCCTTTCACCCTGCTGGCCTGCAGACTTCACCTCATTGTGTGTGGGTTACTCAAACCTAGTCCATGGCTTATGCTCTATTGTCCCTTGAAACTGCATTTCACCTCACCGGTTTGGTCTAACTCTTCACTCCGAGGGGGCCTCAATGTGTTGCTGCCTCAAGGAGATCTGACCCCAATGTGCATGAGTGTGGCAACTTTTACCCATGATGTTGTCAAACATGCACTCGCCTATGTGATGTGTGATTGCTGCTACAAGTGTTCCACCTTGTTGTTGAGCTGAGCATGTCCTCCGATGCATTGCCAGTGTAGGGCTGCCATGCTCCAATGGCCAGTACCCACATTCCTAACATTCTAATATTGTGGCTTCAACCGATGACCCATTTGATGCAAAACTGCCACTTCAGTGATATTCCTTGACCAACTATCGACACCAACCAATTTCAGACTACTATCCCTACCTTAGTAGTGCCTCAAACAAAGCTACGAAACAATGGCTCATCCGTCATGAAACCAAGATGTAGGCGCACCGCCCATAACTCACTAAAATGAATAGCATCTGATGTCCGTGATGAAGCATGACACTCCTCTAGTCAAACCACCACAATATGCCTTTCATGAAATGGTTCATGCGTCTTTCCCCGCATGAGCACAGTGCCCAATGCATCTCCCCCCACAAGGGCACTGCTTTGGGGTCATTTGAATGGGGACACGATGAATGGCCTCTTGCCAGGCCTGATGTATGTTGCTTGCTTGAATTTGGGTGGAAGTGCATAGGGATCGCACTCCACATTGTGCTACTTGTCGTGATGACCGCTTCAATTGGCTCTGTTTGCATTCTGCTCTGATACCAACTATCACGGGGGTAGATCTGCAGTGGAAGAAACCCATGCGGTGTCTAGGCCAAGGCAGCCTAGGACAAGCCTTTTGTGTGCTTGGGGCTAGGGGTTGCCCGATGTGATGGCTCCACCAAATTCAGTAGCATTGGATCATGACCTTAAGTTACATGGACGGGGCTCTCTTCCTGGCTCTGGCCGGTCCATGGGAGGCGTCGCTTATGTGCTAAAGGGGGAAGGCCATGATGTGAGGCGACTTGGTGCTAATGTGAAGGGTCTCCTGTATGCCGAGATGATGGGCACCTACGTGCCATGTTGATAGGAAATCGCTGGGCGGGAACACACCCGTGCGCTAAGGGCAACGGGGTAGCTCAATCAGCTCAGACATGGGGCTGGCAAGGTGTAGGGACATGCTTAGGCCAGACCCATGTGTAGAGCCTCCCTTGAGTGTCAGTCCATGCACTATCCCCATGATCATGTGTGCGCCCATGAGGAACCCTGGTAGCCATGCTAGTCGTTAACCAGGGTTGCTCTGCAAAGGAAGTTGGTCTAGGAGTTCCAAGGTCAGGCACCCAAGGAGGTTGACCAACCCTCCTCAAAGAGTACATTAAGCTTTTGGAGGTCTGCCTGAAGATAACATCACTTTTTCCAAAAATCTTATAGGCAAAAATGATGATGGTGTCCTTTAACGTAAGCCCACCAAGCGTAGAAAAGGCTAAGCCTGTGTCAGACCGTGACACCCTGGTCTTGTGCTTCACAGATGTATTGGTGAACTCATGTGCAGGCCAGGCTCGGTGTTGGCTAATTGATGGTATGAGTGATACGGGCAACGAATCGGCTTGTCATAGCCGTGCACGAGATGGGTGCCGGCGTCAATGAGTTGTGACCATACTCGAGATAGGTGTCAACGTCGACAAGTCGTAATCGTATGTGGGACAGGTGTTGGTGTCGACTAGTTGTGACCATACGTGGGATGGGTGTCGATGTCGACTAGTCATAATCATATCCGAGATGGACATCAGTTCATCCGAGTTGGGTCACACATCGGATTGGGCTGTCATGTCGACTACTCTACAACCATTGGATCAGAGACGACTTGAGTCGTCTGTTTCCCTTTAAGTAGGGCGTCGGTTCAAGGCAAAGACCACCATTTTCCCTCTTCATCCTGGGCTTTTAGAGACATTGGCCATTATCTAAGCCAATCCTTTAACCTATAGAGACCACGTCCACTAGGTAAAGACTGCGGCCTTAGCCATGTCTTCATGTGACTCTGACCTTGATTGCTACAAGCTCCCTGACTTGTTGGGTGCCAGCTTGCCTCGTACCACCACATCCATCAGCAATAGCGAGAGCTACAGTAATGAGTCCGAGGGCTCACCTCCGAGGCCCGAGATCCAGGTACCGAGGGAGAGGATTTATCTTGTAGCATTGAGTGTAGCCAACAAAGCAATGACTCTCCTGATGAAAGTGCCACATTAACGAGGCCGAGAGATGGTGAAGGTGCCTTAGGGTCTCTCAAGGTGGTGGAGGGCAATGAGGTTGAAGAGTCGATCCCTTGGCTCATAGCCAAGGCCGCGACCCGAAGCGTAGAAATAATGCACTATCCACACTTCGACAAGGATAGCGTACTTAGCATAGATCAAGTGAAAGCTCTTGCTAAGAAGTACCACATTCCAAGGGGATATAGGCTTAGATTCCCCAACACTGGTGATTGGTCGTGGCAGCCAGACGAGGGTGAGGTGTGCATATACGAGCACCATCTCCACTTCGGACTCAGGTTCCCCCTTCCACCCCTCGTCTCCGAGCTATAGAGGTGCTAAAACATCTCACTAACTTGGCTTGCCCCCAATGCCGTGAGGATGCTCGTTGCAGTGATGGTGATGGCTTGGCTCCAAGGCATCTATTTGACTGAGAAGATCTTCTAGTGTATCTTCATTCTAAGGAGGCACCCTTCTGGAGAGGGACTGTACTACTTTTAGGCCCGTCATGGATGGGTAGTTGACAAACCATTATCCATGCACAATTGGAAGAATAAGTATTTCTTCATGTCCTATCTAGAGGGTTGGTGATTCAAGTTGGATTGGAGGAAGTCGGGCCTCGTGGTCGAGAGGCCCATATCCGATTGATCGGGACCATCCGAATCAAGCCCTTAGTGTCGGAGGAAGCTTTCGTGTGGGTTGGCATTAGCCCCGCCCGCCTCGATAGGGAAACTCCTACTGTTGGCTTAACACGTCGGCTTTTGCCCTTCATACTGCACATTAATGTTCTTGTTGTGCTTTTGTAGAGATGCAAGGGAATACCAAGTAAATGTTGCCGCAGGTGGCCAAATCCTTGAAGAAGACTCCGGACGAGGGCCCATCGAAGAAATAGCCGCCGAAGGGAGGGGTGCCATCCGAAAAGATCCCTTAGCCTAAGGCGCTTAGCGGTGCTGGAGCCGAGAAGAGGAAAGGGCTCACCGAGGCTAATCGGTGGAAGGAGCCACCACCAAGAGGCTAGCTGAGCCCCTTCAGCCTCCGAGGGACAAGAGGTTGGTGGCGAAGGACCACCTTGCCGAGGGTAGTGAAGGAGGTGCAGAAACACCAAGGGGGTGCTCGGCCGAGGGAGCCGTTGGAGGGTCCTGCTACTCGGGGCCCCATATGTCATTCGAGTTAAGGGATGAAATGCCGCTAACGATGTGGCGCACCTTCCACCCCCAATGGAGCATCAACGAGGGGGATGCTAGACAGTTTTGTTTGCCCTTAGCTTCAATCCGATTTGATGTACTTTTGTTATTTAGTGGAAATAAATAAAGTGCATGTTTGATTCATGTTGTTTGGTTTAATTCTATGCAAAACCCTAAAACTAGACTTTTATAGAGATTCGTGCTAGTTTTAAATGTTCATAGCCGTTGGATAAGTCTGGGGAGATTTATACTGCCAAGGCTGATACTGGTGTGCCACCAAGTGTTGGGATTGCCTATCTCAGCCACCAGGGTAAGACCCGAGGCACATGCAGTATGGGATTACTTGAATCCTTGAACCGGACCAGATTTCCAGTGTTGCCCTGGACCTTGGAGACAGATGGGCAAAACTGGAAAGTTACACCTGACCCCTAGACTCGATTATGACACTTCACTAGGTGTCGGATCAGGCTGTCTTTGATATGCCAATCAGTGAGATCCTTAGATGGGGATCAAAACATGGGTATGTTGGGGCAGTTTGAGAATTCATCTAAGTGGATGATCATAGTGACAGAATCAGCCACTTTGTCGGACAAAGGGTAATGATCGGGAATGCACTCTCTCTGATGGAAACCAAACTACCGGCAGTTGATTTCAATCGTTGGAATTTTGTTTTGCAAAATTAATATATTTATATATATATATACGGTTTCAAATTGTTTGCAAATGGTTTTAATTCCCGGGATCCATATGAGAGGAGAGTGCGGCACTGTTCCTTGCAGCCGATGGAGAGGTCCTCTCTTGTCGGGCAGTGCTTGATCATTAAGGGCTGAGAGGTTAAGTGTAAGACCATTTAGGATAATACCTGATGGGCTAATCTTGCACCTGCCCACAGTCCCTGGGTTTTTATAAGATGGCTTGGCCCAGGGACCACTTAATGTAAGTGTTGGGCCCATAGGGTCCATGTGATGGACTCAAGGGGTTCATTGAGTTTTTTAGTGAATTCGGCTGGGCCTTGTATTAAAGGCTAGGCCGAACCCATGTGGCTGGTGTGTAGATCAATGCTTGGGTCCCACGCCATACAAAGAAGCCCAACTGGGCAGCAGATTGGAAAGTATTTAGACACTGAACACTTAATGGGCCGAAAGCCCATTTCGAGGTGGGCTGATATGATCACCCATCCATGGGGCGAATCTAAGATTAATGTTAGTAAAAGGATTGGGCCTTTAGCGTTATCCACTCTTGGAGACCAAATTCAAATTAGATTTGAATCTGGTAACCTCCTGATAAGATCAGGAGTAAGCTAACTTTATCTGTAGATAGGATTAAGATAATCCCCTATCCAAATACAGATTTGGATTGGGATAACTCCTCATTAGGAGGTTTCTTAATCAAGAAGAAAGGAGGAGAAACCCTAAGGGAGAGAAATCATCAGATTTCGAACCACCTTTTGAAGAGATATAGGATATCTCCTGCGATTTGAGATAGGATCTCATTCATACTCTAGAAAAAGAAGAAGAAGTAGTTCAGCCCTTTTTCGCTCTTGGAGTTCTCCTCCTGCCGCCGCCATCTACCCTTCCAAGATTTGATCTTTGCAGAAAAAGAAAGTCAAGAAATCTGTTCTTGACATTAGTCTTGCAACAAAGACTAAAAAGATTCAGTGTTTAGTGTATCCAGAGGATTCTTGTGAAGGATCCAGTGTTTAAGACGCACTCTGCTGGTTCTGTTCCATCCACAGCTGTGTCATCTTCAGCAGGAACGGTTCTTGGTGCATTCTTTGGGCGTGAACACCAACTTTGGGAGATACTGCTTCTCCGGATCAAGTATATTCCTCCCATTTGTCTTTTGGTACAGATCTGGTTTGATTATGGTTCAAGTAGGATCCTTGAATATTGTATTCTAAATTTAGGGAATATGATTCCCAGATGGGAGAAGGTAGGAAAATTTTTGAAATTCGCCCACCCATTCCGCAACCTTTGTGGCATCCATTTGATGGATCCTACCATTCTTTCAGTGGTATCAGAGCCACAGGTTCGAATCTTGAACCAAAAGAAAATCAGATCTGACCCTGCGTAGATGGATAGAAGGTGTTCTTTCAAGATTTGCGCAGATTGTTTTTCTTTATTTCAAGAAACTGTTTCTTGTTAAGGGCGATTGATCTGAAATTAATTTTTTATTAAATCCAAAATTTATTTAGAATTGTTCTTTATTTATTTTGATTTAATGGACTGTTCAAACCTGGAGATCGCAGTGCAGATTTGGCGCAGATGGTCTGCGCACCCTTTCTCTTTTCTATTTATTTATTTCATTTAATTCGGTCTGTAAATAATTTTTTTTATTTTTATTTTAGACTGAATGTATAGGATTTGATCAAGAATGTAATTAATAGAAATAGGATTTCTGTTATTTTTCTTGATTAAAGAAGAAGGAAGAAGATGGCGGCGTTGGAGATTTGCAGATGGAGAAATCGCTTTCTGCGATTTGCAATTTGTGAAACAGCAACCCTTGTGATTGACCTTTGTTTTGCAGGTGGTGCGAACAGTCCATAGATTGATTTGTGATTCTTTGAAATCAAAATTATTAATTTCAGATCTTTCATGAATTAATTCTTGAATTGAAAATCAGTTTTGGACATTTTCGGACTAGATTGGACCAAAACTGTTTGGACCGAATCTGGGGTTCGAAAGGGACTATTTTTCAGTCCTATAGTCCATATTTTCTTACACTTGCTGTTCCAAATCTGATGTTCAATTACAGGGATTAATTCGGCCCACCTGTAAAGCCCAGTTTTAAAGGGTTAAAACTGCCAAAGCCCATTACTGTGAGATAAGTTGTATGGGCCGAACTGCTAACTACGATTCAGCCCATACACCTAGTAGACATTAATTGTTAATGACTTGGATTTTTAATGGGCTATTCGATGGGCTTTACAACAGTTAATTGATTGGTTCAATTCCTCCTTTACATATGATGTTTGGATGTTTGATGTGCTGCGACCATGGGCCATAAGTACTTGGCCCATGAAGACTCGTTAGTGGCTCTTGCGCACACCATGGCTGAATGCACATCATTGCCATGGTGTCCCTCAAGGTCATTGGATGACCCCTCTTTGCTTGGTGGGCCCCACAACCCTGAAAAAGGGATGCGTACGGAACCCCTAGCCGATTAAGGCCCACCAGAAATCTGACTTTATGAAAGTCAGTGGGTGCCACTTTGGTTTGACCTAAATTAAAAATAGGGCGTAATTTTGTTCCCTCCAGCAAATATGAATGCATGTGATAGGGAGATCCATATGATGGACTCTCTAAAGGCCTTCCGTCATTAGCACAATGATGGGTTCTTCAGTAATGAGGAAACGCACCATAAAATTGGGCTATCCATTTGCTGTTGGATCTATTAGAGTGTTTCATAAGATGATAGGGGCGTCATAGACCGATGTGGGAGGGGCTTCACCAGAAAATGGGAACTCTCTCATGGTACCTTGGCGTAACCTGAATATGATGGGTGTGCACTCAGTGGACAGAAAGGTTTACCTGAAAACGGCTCTGAACCTTGTCTGACAAAGGCCAAAGGGAAACTCATTTGATGAGTGGATATGATCCGTCACAGAAAGGTGGTGGGGTTATGCAGCTGAAACAGTTGGCTTCACGCACCCCATGTGATTTCCCACATTTCCAGAGACATTTCGTCATCTCCGTCACTAAGAAATGAGGGAAATCTCAGAGATGAACAAATGAGAATGGAACATAGATTAAAAGCCATATCTATGTAGGTAACATGAATCAAACTAAGGTTGTGGACTAATGATTTTGTTGTTTTATCAGAAAATGGCAAACGGTCAATTTGCAAAGCTTCTAGACGATTACAAGCTTAAGGGCCCAAACTATGCCGACTGGTACAGAAATCTTATGCTGGTCCTAACTTCCGAAAAGTTAGACAAGGTGGTGAAAAATCCTGCCCCGGAACGTCCGGGTGATAGGGCTTCTGAGGCCCGTAGGAGGGACTACCAAGATTGGGAGGATAAGAACTCCCTAGCCCGCTGCTTTGTCATTGCCTCATTAGACAACTCAATACAGAGGCAGTTCGATCAGATCGAACTTACCAAGGACATATTGGACAGTCTAAGAACTATGTATGTAAGCTCCCACTTGCACTTAGGTCCAATCTGGTACAAGCCGGAGTCCCATACTTTCCACGTGTTTCTCAAACACCTTCTGTGTCAGTGGCTTGGTCAATGGGTCTGCCACATTATCCGCTGATGCTACCTTTTGAATTAGGACGTCCCCTCTACCAACAATCTCCCGCAGTACATGGTACTTCCTCTCGATGTGCTTTGACTTCGAGTGGGCCCGAGGCTCTTTAGCCTGGGCGATCGCTCCATTGTTGTCACACAACAACGGGATGGGTGATGTGCTGGATGGAATCGCTCCCAATTCGTGTATGAATTTCTTCATCCACACGGCTTCCTTGGCAGCTTCACTTGCGGCAATGTACTCGGCCTCGGTTGTGGAGTCTGCAGTGGACCCCTGTTTGCTGCTTTTCCAGCAAACAGCATACGATCCTATCGTGAAAACATACCCAGATGTAGACTTTCTATCATCTGGATCCGACTGGAAATCGGCATCGGTATACCCTAGAACTTGCAGTGAACTACCATCGAATACCAGACAAAACTCTTTCGTCCTTCGAAGGTATTTGAGTATGTTCTTCACAGCAGTCCAATGCTCCTGTCCTGGGTTTGCCTGGAATCTGCTTACCACACTCACCGCCTGAGCTATGTACGGGCGAGTGCACAACATGGCATACATGATGCTCCCCACAGCTGAGGCATAGGGAACGTCTCTCATGCTCTCAATCTCCTCAGAAGTCTTTTGAGACATCTTCTTGGAGAGAGTGACTCCGTGCCTGAAAGGAACGTTTCCTTTCTTGGAGTTTTCCATGCTGTATCTTTTGACAATTTTGTCAATGTAAGCAGCCTGGGATAATCCAATTATCCGCTTCGATCTATCTCTATAGAGTCGAAGACCCAGTATGTATGAAGCTTCTCCAAGATCTTTCATGGAAAACTGCTGTGATAGCCATACCTTGACCGAAGTCAACATTCCTACATCATTCCCAATGAGTAGGATATCGTCCACATACAAGACTAAAAAGGTGATCTTATCCCCACTGGATTTCCTGTAAACACAGGGCTCATCCGGATTCTGTTCAAAGTCAAACGTTTTGACTGCAGAATCAAAACGGATGTTCCAACTCCTAGAAGCCTGCTTAAGTCCATATATGGATCTATTAAGTTTACATACCATGTGTTCCTGACCAGCAGCAATGAAGCCTTGCGGCTGCTGCATGTAGATATCTTCACTAAGATCTCCATTCAGGAACGCTGTTTTGACATCCATTTTCCAAATCTCGTAATCATGGTACGCTGCTACAGCTAGCAGGATCCTAATGGATTTAAGCATGGCCACCGGTGAAAAGGTTTCCTCATAGTCGATGCCTTCTTTCTGAGTATACCCTTTCGCCACCAAAAGAGCTTTAAAGGTCTCAATCCTGCCATCGGGGCCCTTCTTCCTCTTGTAGATCCATTTGCAACCAATTGCTTTTACCCCGGAGGGCGGATCCACTAGAGTCCAGACTCCATTGGTCTCCATTGAGTCCATCTCGGCTCTCATGGCCTCCACCCACTTCTGGGAGTCTATGTCTAACATAGCTTCCGCGTAAGTCACGGGATCCTCTTCACTAGTCAAGGCTTCCACCAGGTAACTATCCTGGTCATAACCATATCGGACTGGTGGTCTGGATACCCGGGTGGACCTTCTAGGTTGGTCATTACCTGGAACTTGTGGGACATCTCCCACTGCTCCTGAGCTCTGCTCATCAAGAACTATTTCCTGACGATGGGTGTCCAGGATGTAATCGGATTCTAAGAATCGGGCGTTTCGACTGCAGAACACTTTCTGCTCACTTGGGTCATAGAATAGATAACCCACCGAATCCTTTGGGTAGCCTATAAACAGGCAACGGCTGGTTTTAGATTCCAACTTGTCCGCACTTGTTCTTTTAACGTGTCCAGGACAACCCCAAATATTCAAGTGTCTCACACTTGGCTTCCTTCCGGTCCAAAGCTCATATGGAGTTTTCGGAACTGATTTGGTTGGAACCCTATTCAGCACGTAGGTAGCAGTCTCTAATGCGTATCCCCAAAAGGATGTGGGTAATTCTGAGCGTACGAGAAGTGACCGGACCATGTCTAATAAGGTCCTATTTCTCCTCTCTGAAACACCGTTGAGTTGAGGTGTAGCAGGAGGAGCTAGTTGTGACACTATCCCATTGGCCTTTAAGTAGTCCCTGAATTCGTCAGAGAGATACTCGCCACCTCGATCTGATCGAAGGGCCTTAATTTCTCTCCCTAACTGTTTCTCGACTTCCTGTCTGAACTCTTTGAACTTTTCAAATGATTCAGACTTATGTCTCATTAGGTACACGTAACCATATCGTGAAAAATCATCTGTAAAGGTGATGAAGTACACGTGTTGATTCCGTGTCCTAACACTCAGGGGACCACATACATCAGTATGTATTAGGTCAAGTGTGCCTGCACATCTTTCAGGCTTACCGTCAAATGGCCGCTTAGTCATCTTACCTTGGAGGCAAGGTTCACAAGTGGGAAGATTTTCTACGGTTAGAAAATCCAAAGGACCATCCTTTACCAGTCTTGTGATTCGGTCGACACCGATGTGGCCAAGTCGGTAATGCCAGAGGCACGTGAGATTTACTGTATCACGAGTCCTTTTCTTGGGATTTTCGACCGACGTAGTTTCAGTTAAGTTAGTTTCCAAAGAAGGATGCAGAACATAGAGACCGTTCTCTAGTTCCCCGCATGCGATGAATTTATTATTCCGTTTAACAGTAATCATATTACTAAAGTAAACAGTATATCCATCAGCACACAATTTTGAAACAGAAATTAAATTCCTTCTCAAGTTCTGTACATAAAGACAATCTTTAAGTACAAGGACTCCTTTAAAAACTAATTCTACGGTTCCTATTGCCGCAGCTGCAACACTTGCAGTTGTTCCCAAGAACAGTGTCACTTCACCTTCACTCAACCTTCTGCTAACTTTGAACCCCTGCAGTGAGTTACACGCATGAGTTGAAGCCCCGGAGTCAACACACCAGGACACAGAAGTAACTAACATATTAGTTTCTATGACACAAGTTTCGATATTACCTTTCTTAGATTCCAGGTAGGTAGGACAGTTCCTCTTCCAGTGGCCGGTCTGCTTGCAGAAGTGACAGACATCAGATGCCTTGTTCTTCTTCTGCTTCTTGGGTTTGGTAGTCTTCTGCTGGGGCTTCTTTGCCTTTCTCTTTCTCTTGCCCGATTTGTTAGTTTCAGCAAGCATAACCACAGGCTCATCCTTCTTGAGTAAATCCTCGGCCCTCTGCAACATATTGCTGAGTTCCTGGACGCTGACATTCAGCTTATTCATATTATAGTTCATAGTGAACGCATTGAAGGAAGAGGGCAAAGAATTTAGGATGGCATCCACTTGCGTGCCAAGATCTAGCCCGGATCCAAGAGCTTCAAGTTCGTTGATGTATCCCATCATCCGAAGACAATGGTCATGAACTTTCTGCCCTTTGGTCATCTGCGCGGTCATGAACAATTTCAGGACCTTGTGTCGAGTAGAACGGTTCTGCTCCTCATACATTGTCCTTAGACTGTCCAATATGTCCTTGGCAAGTTCGATCTGATCGAACTGCCTCTGTATTGAGTTGTCTAATGAGGCAATGACAAAGCAGCGGGCTAGGGAGTTCTTATCCTCCCAATCTTGGTAGTCCCTCCTACGGGCCTCAGAAGCCCTATCACCCGGACGTTCCGGGGCAGGATTTTTCACTACCTTGTCTAACTTTTCAGAAGTTAGGACCAGCATAAGATTTCTGTACCAGTCGGCATAGTTTGGGCCCTTAAGCTTGTTATCGTCTAGAAGCTTTGCAAATTGACCGTTTGCCATTTTCTGATAAAACAGCAAAATCATTAGTCCACAACCTTAGTTTGATTCATGTTTACCTACATAGATATGGCTTTTAATCTATGTTCCATTCCCATTTGTTCATCTCTGAGATTTCCCTCCTATCTCAGTGACGGAGACGACGAAATGTCTCTGGAAATGTGGGAAATCACATGGGGTGCGTGAAGCCAACTGTTTCAGCTGCATAACCCCACCACCTTTCTGTGACGGATCATATCCACTTATCAAATGAGTTTCCCTTTGGCCTCTGTCAGACAAGGTTCAGAGCCGTTTTCAGGTAAACCCTTCTGTCAGTGAGTGCACACCCATCATATTCAGGTTACGCCAAGGTACCATGAGAGAGTTCCCATTTTCTGGTGAAGCCCCTCCCACATCGGTCTATGACGCCCTTATCATCTTATGAAACACTCTAACAGATCCAACAGCAAATGGATAGCCCAATTTTATGGTGCGTTTCCTCATTACTGATGGACCCATCATTGTGCTAATGACGGAAGGCCTTTAGAGAGTCCATCATATGGATCTCCCTATCACTTGCATTCATATTTGCTGGAGGGAACAAAATCACGGCCTAGTTCTAATTTAGGTCAAACCAAAATGGCTCCCACTGACTTTCATAAAGTCAAATTTCTGGTGGGCCTTCATCGGCTAGGGGTTCCGTACGCATCCCTTTTCAGGGTTGTGGGGCCCACCAGGCAAAGAGGGGGTCATCCAATGACCTTCAGGGACACCATGGCAATGATGTGCATTCAGCCATGGTGTGCGCAAGAGCCACTAACGAGTCATCACGGGCCAAGTACTTATGGCCCATGGTCGCAGCACATCAAACATCCAAACATCACATGTAAAGGAGGAATTGATCCAATCAATTAATTGCTGTAAAGCCCATTCAACGGCCCATTTAAAAACCAAGTCATTAACGATTAATGTCCACTAGGTGTATGGGCTGAATCGCAGACAGCAGTTCGGCCCATACAGCTTATCTCACAATAATGGGCTTTTGCAGTTTTAACCCTTTAAAACTGGGCTTTACAGGTGGGCCGAATTAATCCCTGTAATTGAACATCAGATTTGGAACAAAAGTGTGAGACAATTGGACTGAGAACAGCCCCTTTCGAAACCCAGATTCGGTCCAAACAGTTTTGGTCCAATCTAGTCCGAAATGGTCCAAAACTGATTTTCAATTCAAGAATTAATTATTGAATGATCTGAAATTAATAGTTTTGATTTCTAGCAAACACAAAACAATTATGGACTGTTCGCACCACCTGCAAAACAGAGGTTAATCACAAGGGTCGTAGTTTCATAAACTGCAAATCGCAGAAAACGATTTCTCCATCTGCAAATCTCCAGCGCCGCCATCTTCTTCCATCTTCTTTAATCAAGAAAAATAACAGAAATCCTATTTCTATTAATTACATTCTTGATCAAATCCTATACATTCAGTCTAAAAAATAAAAAAAAAATTATTTACAGACCGAATTGAATGAAATAAATAAATAGAAAAGAAAAAGGGTGCGCAGACCATCTGCGCTAAAACTGCACTGCGATCTCCAGGTTTGAACAGTCCATTAAATCAAAATAAATAAAGAACAATTCCAAATAAATTTTGGATTTAATAGAAATTAATTTCAGATCAATCGCCCTTAACAAGAAACAGTTTCTTGAAAAAAAAAAAGAAGACAATCTGCGCAATCTTGAAAGAACACTTTCTATCCATCTGCGCAGGGTCAGATCTGATTTTCTTTTGGTTCAAGATTCGAACCTGTGGCTCTGATACCACTGAAAGAATGGTAGGATCCATCTAATGGACGCCATAAAGGTTGCGGAATGGGTGGGGCGAATTTCAAAAATTTCCTACCTTCTCCCAACTGGGAATCATATTCCCTGAATTTAGAATACAATATTCAAGGATCTACTTGAACCCTAATCAAACCAGATCTGTACCAAAAGATAAATGGGAGGATTATACCTGATCAGGAGAAGCAGTATCTCCCAAAGTTGGTGTTCACGCCCAAAGAATGCTCCAAGATCTGTCCCTGCTGAAGATGACACAGCTGTGGATGGAACAGAACCAGCAGGGTGCGTCCTACACACTGGATCCTTCACAAGAATCCCCTGGATGTACTAAACACTGAATTCTTTCAGTCTTTCTTGCAAGACTGATGTCAAGAACTGGTTTCTTGACTTTCTTTTCTGCAAAGATCAAATCTTGCAACAATGCAGATGGCGGCGGCAGGAGGAGATTTCCAGAAACGAAAAAGCTGAATTGTTTTCTTTTCTGGAGAGAATGAGATCTAATCTCAATTCGCAGGAACCCTTCTTGCTTACCAGAACCTCTTGGATCGAAATCTGATTTCCTTTTTTTTGTTCATTCGAAAATCTCCTCTCTTTTCTTCTTGATTAAGAAATCTCCTAATTAGGAGTTATCCCAATCCAAATCAGTATTTGGATAGGGGATAATCTTAATCCCTATCCCAGATAGAGTTAGCTTACTCCTGATCTTATCAGGAGGTTACCAGATTCAAATCTGATTTGAATTTGGTCTCTAAGAGTGGATAAGGCTAAGAGCCCAATCCTTTTTGCTAACTTCAATCTCAAATTCGCCCCATTGATGGGTGATCATATCAGCCCACTTCGAAATGGGCTTTTGGCCCATTAAGTATTCAGTGTTTAATTAGTTTCCAGTCTGCTGCCCAGTTGGGCTTCTTTGTATGGCGTGGGACCCAAGCATTGATCTACACACCAGCCACATGGGTTCGGCCCAGCCTTTAATACAAGGCCCAGCCAAATTCATTGAAAATCTCAATAAACCCCTTGAGTCCATCGTATGAACCCTATGGGCCCAACACTTACATTAAGTGGTCCCTGGGCCAAGCCATCTTATAAAAACCCAGGGACTGTGGGCAGGTGCAAGATTAGCCCATCAGGTATTATCCTAAATGGTCTTACACTTAACCTCTCAGCCCTTAATGATCAATCACTGCCCGACAAGAGAGGACCTCTCCCTCGGCTGCAAGGAACAGTGCCGCACTCTCCTCTCACATGGATCCCGGGAATTAAAACCATTTGCAAACATTTTGAAACCGTACATATATATGTAAATATATTAATTTTGCAAAAACAAAATTCCAACGATTGAAATCAACTGCCGGCAGTTTGGTTTCCATCAGAGAGAGTGCATTCCCGATCATTACCCTTTGTCCGACAAAGTGGCTGATTCTGTCACTATGACCACCCACTCAGATGAATTCTCAAACTGCCCCAACATACCCAGGTTTTGATCCCCACTAAGGATCTCACTGATTGGCATATCAAAGGCAGCCTGATCCAGCACCTAGTGAAGTGTCATAATCGAGTCTAGGGGTCAGGTGTAACTTTCCAGTTTTGCCCATCTATCTCCAAGGTCCAGGGCAAGACTGGAAATCTGGTCCGGTTCAAGGATTCAAGTAATCCCATGCTGTATGTGCCTCGGGTCTTACCCTGATGGCTGAGACAGGCCATCCCAACACTTGGTGGCACACCAGTATCAGCCTTGGCAGGATAAATCTCCCCAGACTTATCCAACGGCTGTGAACATTTAAAACTAACATGAGTCTCTACAAATGTCCAGTTTTAGGGTTTTACACAGAATTAAACCAAACAACATGAATCAAACATGCACTTTATTTATTTCCACTAAATAACAAAAGTACATCAAAATGATTGAAGCTAAGGGCATACAAAACTGTCTAACAGTATGAAGAGCAGAACCGTTCTACTCGACAGAAGGTCCTGAAATTGTTCATGACCGTGCAGATGACCAAAGGGCAGAAAGTTCATGACCATTGTCTTCGGATGATGGGATACATTAACGAACTTGAAGCTCTTGGATCCGGGCTAGATCTTGGCACACAAGTGGATGCCATCCTCAATTCTTTGCCCTCTTCCTTCAATGCGTTCACAATGAACTATAATATGAATAAGCTGAATGTCAGCGTCCAGGAACTCAGCAATATGTTGCAGAGAGCCGAGGATCTACTCAAGAAGGATGAGCCTGTGGTTATGCTTGCCGAAGCTAACAAATCGGGCAAGAAAAGGAGAAAGGAAAAGAAGCCCAAGAAGAAAACTGCCAAACCTAAGAAACAGAAGAAGAACAAGGCATCTGATGTCTGTCACTTCTGCAAGCAGACCGGCCACTGGAAGAGGAATTGTCCTGCCTACCTGGAATCTAAGAAAGGTAACATCGAAACTTGTGTCATAGAAACTGATATGTTAGTTACTTCTGTGTCCTGGTGTGTTGACTCCGGGGCATCAACTCATGCGTGTAACTCACTGCAGGGGTTCAAAGTTAGCAGAAGGTTGAGTGAAGGTGAAGTGACACTATTCTTGGGAACAACTGCAAGTGTTGCAGCTGCGGCAGTAGGAACCGTAGAATTAGTTTTTAAAGAAGGAACACTTGTACTTAAAGATTGTCTTTATGTACAGAACTTGAGAAGAAATTTAATTTCTGTTTCTAAACTGTGTACTGATGGATATACTGTTTATTTTAGTAATATGATTACTATTAAACGGAATAACAAATTCATCGCATGCGGGGAACTGGAGAACGGTCTCTATGTTCTACATCCTTCTCTGGAAAGTAACTTAACCGAAACTACGTCGGTCGAAAATCCCAAGAAAAGGAATCGTGATACAGTAAGTCCCACGTGCCTCTGGCATTACCGACTTGGCCATATCGGTGTTGACCGAATCACAAGGCTGGTAAAGGATGGTCCTTTGGATTTTCTAACCGTAGAAAATCTTCCCACTTGTGAACCTTGCCTTCAAGGTAAGATGTCTAAGCGGCCATTTGACGGTAAGCCTGAAAGGTCTGAAGGCACTCTTGACCTAATACATACTGATGTATGTGGTCCCCTGAGTGTTAGGACATGCAACCAACACATATATTTCATCACCTTTATAGATGATTTTTCACGATATGGTTACGTGTACCTAATGAGACATAAGTCTGAATCCTTTGAAAAGTTCAAAGAGTTCAGACAGGAAGTCGAGAAACAGTTAGGGAGAGAAATTAAGGCCCTTTGATCAGATCGAGGTGGCGAGTATCTCTCTGACGAATTCAGGGACTACTTAAGGGACAATGTGATAGTGTCACAACTAGCTCCTCCTGCTACACCTCAACTCAACGGTGTTTCAGAGAGGAGGAATAGGACCTTGTTGGACATGGACTGGTCGCTTCTCGTACGCTCACAATTACCCACATCCTTTTGGGGATATGCATTAGAGACTGCTATCTACGTGCTGAATCGGGTTCCAACCAAATCAGTTCCGAAAACTCCATATGAACTTTGGACTGGAAGGAAGCCAAGTGTAAGACACTTGGAGATTTGGGGTTGTCCTGCACACGTTAAAAGAACAAGTGCGGACAAGTTGGAATCTAAAACCAGTCGTTGCCTGTTTATAGGCTACCCAAAGGATTCGGTGGGTTATCTATTCTATGACCCAAGTGAGTAAAAAGTGTTCTGTAGTCGAAACGCCCAATTCTTAGAATCCGATAACATCCTGGACACCCATCGTCAGGAAATAGTTCTTGATGAGGAGAGCTCAAGAGCAGTGGGAGATGTCCCACAAGTTCCAAGTAATGACCAACCTAGAAGGTCCACCCGGGTATCCAGACCACCAGTCCGATATGGTTATGACCAGGATAGTTACCTAGTGGAAGCCTTGACTAGTGAAGAGGATCCCGTGACTTACGCGGAAGCTATGTTAGACATAGACTCCCAGAAGTGGGTGGAGGCCATGAGAGATGAAATGGTCTCAATGGAGACCAATGGAGTCTGGACTCTAGTGGATCCGCCCTCTGGGGTAAAAGCAATTGGTTGCAAATGGATCTACAAGAGGAAGAAGGGCCCCGATGGCAGGATTGAGACCTACAAAGCTCGTTTGGTGGCGAAAGGGTATACTCAGAAAGAAGGCATCGACTATGAGGAAACCTTTTCGCCCGTGGCCAGGCTTAAATCCATTAGGATCCTACTAGCTGTAGCAGCATACTATGACTACGAGATTTGGCAAATGGATGTCAAAACCACGTCCCTGAATGGAGATCTTAGTGAAGATATCTACATGCAGCAACCGCAAGGCTTCATTGCTGTTGGTTAGGAACATGGTATGTAAACTCAATAGATTCATATATGGACTTAAGTAGGCTTCTAGGAGTTGGAACATCCGTTTTGATTCTGCAGTCAAAACGTTTGACTTTGAGCAGAATCCGGATGAGCCCTGTGTTTACAGGAAATCCAGTGGGTATAAGATCACCTTTTTGGTGTTGTACGTGGACGATATCCTACTCATTGGGAATGATGTAGGAATGTTGACTTCGGTCAAGGTATGGCTATCACAGCAGTTCTCCATGAAAGATTTTGGAGAAACTTCATACATACTGGGTCTTCGACTCTATAGAGATAGATCGAAGCGGATAATTGGATTATCCCAGGCTGCTTATATTGACAAAATTGTCAAAAGATACAGCATGGAGAACTCCAAGAAAGGAAACGTTCCTTTCAGGCACGGAGTCACTCTCTCCAAGAAGATGTCTCCCAAGACTTCTGAGGAGATTGAGAGCATGAGAGACGTTCCCTATGCCTCACCCGTAAGGAGCATCATGTATGCCATGCTGTGCACTCGCCCGGACATTGCTCAGGCGGTGAGTGTGGTAAGCAGATTCCAGGCAAACCCAGGGCAGGAGCATTGGACTGCTGTGAAGAACATACTCAAATACCTTCGAAGGACAAAAGAGTTTTGGCTGGTATTCGATGGTAGTTCACTGCAAGTTCTAGGGTATACCGATGCCGATTTCCAGTCGGATCCAGATGATAGAAAGTCTACATCTGGGTATGTTTTCACGATATGATCGTGTGCTATTTGCTGGAAAAGTAGCAAACAAGGGTCCACTGCAGACTCCACAACCGAGGCCGAGTACACTGCCGCAAGTGAAGCTGCCAAGGAAGCCGTGTGGATGAAGAAGTTCATACACGAATTGGGAGCGATTCCATCCAGCACATCACCCATCCCGTTGTTGTGTGACAACAATGGAGCGATCACCCAGGCTAAAGAGCCTCGGGCTCACTCAAAGTCAAAGCACATCGAGAGAAAGTACCAAGTACTGCGGGAGATCGTTGGTAGAGGGGACGTCCTAATTCAGAAGGTAGCATCAGTGGATAATGTGGTAGACCCATTGACTAAGCCACTGACACAGAAGGTGTTTGAGAAACACGTGGAAAGTATGGGACTCCGGCTTGTACCAGATTGGACCTAAGTTACACCTAACCCCTAGACTCGATTATGACACTTCACTAGGTGTCGGATCAGGCTATCTTTGATATGCCAATCAGTGAGATCCTTAGATGGGGATCAAAACCTGGGTATGTTGGGGCAGTTTGAGAATTCATCTGAGTAGGTGATCATAGTGACAAAATCAGTCACTTTGTCGGACAAAGGGTAATGATCGGGAATGCACTCTCTCTGATGGAAACCAAACTACCAGCAGTTGATTTCAATCGTTGGATTTTTGTTTTGCAAAATTAATATATTTATATATATATATATATATATACGGTTTCAAATTGTTTGCAAATGGTTTTAATTCCCGGGATCCCTATGACAAGACAATGCGGCACTGTTCCTTGCAGCCGAGGGAGATGTCCTCTCTTGTCGGCCAGTGCTTGATCATTAAGGGCTGAGAGGTTAAGTGTAAGACCATTTAGGATAATACCTGATGGGCAAATCTTGCACCTGCCCACAGTCCCTGGGTTTTTATAAGATGGCTTGGCCCAGGGACCACTTAATGTAAGTGTTGGGTCCATGTGATGGATTCAAGGGGTTCATTGAGTTTTTCAGTGAATTCGGCGGGGCCTTGTATTAAAGGCTGGGTCGAACCCATGTGGCTGGTGTGTAGATCAATGCTTGGGACCCACGCCATACAAAGAAGCCCAACTGGGCAGCAGATTGGAAAGTATTTAGACACTGAACACTTAATGGGCCGAAAGCCCATTTCGAGGTGGGCTGATATGATCACCCATCCATGGGGCGAATTTGAGATTAATGTTAGTAAAAGGATTGGGCCTTTAGCCTTATCCACTCTTGGAGACCAAATTCAAATTAGATTTGAATCTGGTAACCTCCTGATAAGATCAGGTGTAAGCTAACTTTATCTGCAGATAGGATTAAGATAATCCCCTATCCAAATACTGATTTGGATTGAAATAACTCCTCATTAGGAGGTTTCTTAATCAAGAAGATGTTAAACAGTTTTGTATGCCCTTAGCTTCAATCAGAATGATGTACTTTATGAGTTTATTGTAAATGAATAAAGATACATATTTGATTCATGTTCCCTTGGTATGTTTCTGTGTAATACCCTTAAACTGGACACTTAATGAGACTCGTGTTAGTTTAGAATGTTCACAGCCAGTGGGTCGGTCTGGGGAGACCTATCCTAACAAGGCTGACACTGTGGTGCCACCAAGTCGGTTGGGGTGGCTTGTCTCAACTGCCAGGGTGAGACCCTAGGCACATACAATGTAGGATTAATTGAATCTTTGAACTGGACCAGATTTCCAGTATTGCCCTGGACCTTGCAGATTGATGGGCAAAACTGGAAAGTTACACCCGACCCCTACACTCGATTATTATACTGCACTAGGTGTCAGATTGGGCTATCTTTGATGTACCAATCAGTGAGATCCTTAGCGGGGGTCAAAACCTGGGTATGTTGGGACAGTCCGAGAATTCATCTGAGTGGGTGATCATAGTGACAGGATCAGCCCCTTTGTCGAACAAAGGTAATGATCGGGGATGCACTCTCACTGATGGAAACCAAGACTGCCGGCAGCCGATTTCAACCATTGATATTTGTTTTGCAAAATATATTTTATATAAGATATAAAAGTATATATGTATGGTTTCTAAATTGTTTGCAAGAAGGTTTTAATTCCCGGGATCCATATAAGTGGAGAGTGCAACACTGTTCCTTGCAGCCGAGGGAGAGGTCCTCTCTTGTCGGGCAGTGTATGATCATTATGGGCTGAGAGGTTAAGTGTAAGACCATTGAGGATAATGCCTGATGGGCTAATCTTGCATATGCCCACAGTCCCTAGGTGTTACAAGGTGGCTTGGCCCAGGGACCACTTAGTGTAAGTGTTGGGCCCATAGAGCTCATTTGATGGGTTTCAGGGGGTACACTGTCTTCAGCAGTGCATTTGGCTAGGCCTTGTAACAAAGGCTGGGCTGAACCCATGTGGCTGATGTGTAGATCAATGCTTGGGTCCCACGCCATACAAGGAAGCCCAACTGGGCAGCAATTTGGAAGGTTTTTGAGTACATAACCTTAATGGGCCTTAAGCCCAATTCGAACTGGGCTGATTTGATCAGTCATTTAAAGGGGGCGAATTTTGAAGTGGGTCAGCTAAAAGGATTGGGCTTAGACCCTATCCACTCAGAGAGTCCAAGATCTAAATAAGATTTAGCTGATCTGATTTGCAGATAAGATAAGGATTATCCCTTATCACTAAGGGACTTCTAACCCAAATATCATTTGGATTAGCAACTCCTAATCTGATTAGGAGCTGATCCCTTTGAGATTATAAAAGGGGAAGGGGGCGGCAGCCTTTTACATCATCAACAGCATTTTTCTCTTAAAGAAAGAGAGATTGAGAGATTTCCTGCATACTGCGAATTCTCTCCTGCCGCCACCTTCCTGCCATTGCCATTCCTTCAGTTCGATCTCCAGTTCTTGGGAGCAATCAAGATTGGATCTTGATTTCAATCTTTTGTGAAAAGATTGGTTGGAGCTGTACTCAAGTCGTCCAGTTGATCCTTACGAAGGATCAAGTTCTTTTGAAGAACGTTGCTGATTCTGCTCCACCCTGCAGTGCGCCATTTTCAGTGGGAGCAGATTTTGGATCCTTCCTTGGGCGTGAACACCTCCATTGGGAGATAGTATTTCTCCGTATCAGGTATAATCCTCTCCCACTCCTTTTGGTTCAGATCTGGTTCAGTTTATGGTTCAAGATTGATCCTTGAAAATATGATTTTCTAAATGGGGAATACGATTCCCAGCTGAAGGGAGAGATAAAATTTTTGAAATTCGCCCCTTATTCCGCAATCTTTGGGCGTCCATAGGATGGATCTCTCATCCCTTCAGTGGTATCAGAGCCATGGTTCAAATCTTGAACCAGTTTGTTTCAGATCTGAACCTTCGCAAATGGGCAGAAGGTGTTCTACCCGATTTGCATAGATATGGGTTTTGGGAAATTTTGTTCCCAAAATTAATAGGTGAATAATCTGAAATTAATTTTATATAAATCTAATTATTATTTAGAATTGTTCTTTATGATTTTCTTGATTTATGGGCTGTTCGTACAAGAGGAGATCGAAATCTTGGTTTGCGCAGGGAACCTGCAAGATTTGCAGTTTCTTGATTTATTTATTACATTTGGTTTGTAAATAACTTTTTTTTTTATTTTCTAGTCTCAATGTATAGGTATTCGATCTGATGTAATTATTAAAAGAAATAGGATTTCTATTTATTTTAATTTTGGATCGAAGATGGCAGCGCAGAAAGGGAGATTTCGCAGAGAAGAAGATTTCGCAGATGGGAGAATCGCTATCTGCGATTTGCAATTTGTGAAACTGCATTCTGTGATCTAACCTCTGTTTTGCAGGATGGATTGTGCGAACAGCCCTGATTTACTAATTGTTGCTTTTCTTTTATCAGAAATTAATTTCATATTATTTTCTTGAATTAAAGATTTAATTAAAAATCAAACCCTAGACCCATTCAAACCAAGATTGGTTCAAACTGTTTGGACCGAATCTAGGATTTAATCAAGGCTGAAAATCAGCCCTAATTTTCCAACTAATGGGCCTAAGGATTGATATTTAATTGAATGGTTAATTCGGCCCAACCTGTAAAGGCCCAGTTTTAAACAGTTAAAACTGCTAAAAGCCCACTTAACCCTTAAAGCTATATGGGTTGAACCGTTCGGCCCGTATACCTAGATAATGTTAATGGTTAATGTTATGGATTTAAAATGGGCTTCAAATGGGCTTTACAGATAATTAATTGATTGGATCAATTTATGAAGGGGAGGAGAGATCCATCCTATGGACGCCCAAAGATTGCGGAATAAGGGGCGAATTTCAAAAATTTTTCTCTCCCTTCAACTGGGAATCGCATTCCCTATTTAGAAAATCGTATTTTCAAGGATCAATCTTGAACCATAAACTGAACCAGATCTGAACCAAAAAAAATGGGAGAGGATTATACCTGATACAGAGAAGTAATATCTCCCAATGGAGGTGTTCACGCCCAAGGAAGGATCCAAAGATTGCTCCCACTGAAGATGGCGCAGTGCAGGGTGGAGCAGAATCAGCAACGTTCTTCAAAAGTGTTAGACAGTTTTGTATGCCCATAGCTTCAATCAGAATGATGTACTTTATGAGTTTATTGTAAATGAATAAAGATACATATTTGATTCATGTTCCCTTGGTATGTTTCTGTGTAATACCCTTAAGCTGGACACTTAATGAGACTCGTGTTAGTTTAGAATGTTCACAACCAGTGGGTCGGTCTAGGGAGACCTATCCTGACAAGGCTGACACTGTAGTGCCACCAAGTCAGTTGGGGTGGCTTGTCTCAGCTGCCAGGGTGAGACCCTAGGCACATACCGTGTAGGATTAATTGAATCTTTGAACTGGACCAGATTTCCAGTATTGCCCTGGACCTTGGAGATTGATGCGCAAAACTGGAAAGTTACACCCGACCCCTAGACTCGATTATGATACTACACTAGGTGTCGGATTGGGCTGTCTTTGATGTACCAATCAGTGAGATCCTTAGCGGGGGTCAAAACCTGGGTATGTTGGGACAGTCCGAGAATTCATCTGAGTGGGTGATCATAGTGACAGGATCAGCCCCTTTGTCGGACAAAGGTAATGATCGGGGATGCACTCTCACTGATGGAAACCAAGACTGCCGGCAGCCGATTTCAACCGTTGAGATTTGTTTTGCAAAACTTATTTTATATAAGATATAAAAGTATATATGTATGGTGTCTAAATTGTTTGCAAGAAGGTTTTAATTCCCGGGATCCATATAAGTGGAGAGTGCAACACTGTTCCTTGCAGCCGAGGGAGAGGTCCTCTCTTGGCGGGCAGTGTATGATCATTATGGGCTGAGAGGTTAAGTGTAAGACCATTGAGGATAATGCCTGATGGGCTAATCTTGCATCTGTTCACAGTCCCTGGGTGTTACAGGGTGGCTTGGCCCAGGGACCACTAAGTGTAAGTGTTGGGCCCATAGAGCTCATTTGATGGGTTTCAGGGGGGACACTGTCTTCAGCAGTGCATTCGGCCAGGCCTTGTAACAAAGGCTGGGCTGAACCCATGTAGCTGATGTGTAGATCAATGCTTGGGTCCAACGCCATACAAGGAAGCCCAACTGGGCAACAATTTGGAAGCCTTTTGAGTACATAACCTTAAATGGGCCTTAAGCCCATTTCGAACTGGGCTGATTTGATCAATCATTTAAAGGGGGCGAATTCTAAAGAGGGTCAGCTGAAAGGATTGGGCTTAGACCCTATCCACTCAGAGAGTCCAAGATCTAAATGGGATTTAGATCTGAAAAACTCCTAATTAGATTAGGAGACAGCTGATCTTATCTGCATATAAGATAAGGGTTATCCCTTAACACTAAGGGACTTCTAACCCAAATATGATTTGGATTAGCAGCTCCTAATCTGATTAGGAGCTGATCCCTTTTGAGATTATAAAAGGGGAAGGGGGCGGCAGCCTACTACACAACAACATCCATAGCATTCTTCTCTTTGAAGAAAGAGAGATTGAGAGATTTCCTGCATACTGCGAATTCTCTCCTGCCGCCACCTTCCTGCTTTTGCCATTCCTTCAGTTCGATCTCCAGTTCTTGGGAGCAATCAAGATTGGATCTTGATTTCAATCTTTTAGGGAAAAGATTGGTTGGAGCTGTACTCAAGTCGTCCAGTTGATCCTTGAGAAGGGTCAAGTTCTTTTGGAAGAACGTTGCTGATTCTGCTCCACCCTACACTGCGCCATCTTCAGTGGGAGCAGTCTTTGGATTCTTCCTTGGGCGTGAACACCTCCATTGGGAGATATTACATCTCTGTATCAGGTACATTCCTCTCCCATTATTTTTGGTTCAGATCTGGTTTAGTTTATGGTTCAAGATTGATCCTTGAAAATATGATTTTCTAAATAGGGAATACGATTCCCAGTTGAAGGGAGAGAAAAATTTTTGAAATTCGCCCCTTATTCCGCAATCTTTGGGCGTCCATAGGATGGATCTCTCATCCCTTCAGTGGTATCAGAGCCATGGTTCAAATCTTGAACCAATTTGTTTCAGATCTGAACCTGCGCAAATGGGCAGAAGGTGTTCTACCTGATTTGCGCAGATATGGGTTTTGGGAAATTTTGTTCCCAAAATTAATGGGCGAATAATCTGAAATTAATTTTATATAAATCTGATTATTATTTAGAATTGTTCTTTATGATTTTCTTGATTTATGGGCTGTTCGTACAAGAGGAGATCGAAATCTTGGTTTGCGCAAGGAACCTGCAAGATTTGCAGTTTCTTGATTTATTTATCACATTTGGTCTGTAAATAATTTTTTTTTTCTAGACTCAATGTATAGGTATTCGATCTGTTGTAATTATTAATAGAAATAGGATTTCTATTTATGGATCGAAGATGGCGGCGCAGAAAGGGAGATTTCGCAGAGAAGAAGATTTCGCAGATGGGAGAATCGCTATCTGCGATTTGCAGTTTGTGAAACTGCATTCTGTGATCTAACCTCTGTTTTGCAGGATGGATTGTGCGAACAGCCCTGATTTACTGATTGTTGTTTTTCTTTACCAGTAATTAATTTCAGATTATTTTCTTGAATTAAAGATTAAATTAAAAATCAAACCCTAGACCCATTCGAACCAAGATTGGTTCAAACTGTTTGGACCAAATCTAGGGTTTAATCAAGGCTGAAAGTCAGCCCTAATTTTCCCACTAATGGGCCTAAGGATTGATATTTAATTGAATGGTTAATTCGGCCCAACCTGTAAAGGCCCAGTTTTAAACAGTTAAAACTACTAAAAGCCCACTTAACACATAAAGCTATATGGGTTGAACCGTTCGGCCCATATACCTGAATAATATTAATGGTTAATATTATGGATTTAAAATGGGCTGCAAATGGGCTTTACAGATAATTAATTGATTGGATCAATTTATCCCTGCTTGTGATGTATGGATGTGTGATGTGCTACGTACATGGGCCATAAGTACTTGGCCCATGCTCAATCGACAGTGGCTCTTTCGCACTCCATGGCTGAATGCACATCATTGCCATGGTGTCCCTTTTGGTCATTGGATGACCTCCCTCAGTGGTGGGCCCCACACCTCATCATGAGGTCTCGTGCGGAACCCTAGCCGATTTAGGCCCACCAAAATCTGGCTTTATGAAAGTCAGTGGGAGCCACTTTGGTTTGACCTAAAGATAAAACTAGGGCGTAATTATCTGTTCCCTCCAGATAATATGAGTGCATGTGATAGGGAGATTCATATGATGAACTCTCTAAAGGCCTTCCATCATTAGCACAAGGATGGGTCCTTCAGTAATGAGGAAACGCACCAGAAAATGGGCTATCCATTTGCTGTTGGGCTTGTCTAAGTGTTTCATAAGATGATAGGGGCGTCATAGACCGATGTGGGAGGGGCTTCACCAGAAAATGGGAACTCTCTCACGGTACCTTGGCGTTCACGAACATGATGGGTAAGCACTCACTGGATAGAAAGGTTTACCTGAAAACGGCTCTGAACCTTGTCTGACAGAGGCCAAAGGGAAAACTCATATGATGAGTGGATATGATCCTTCACAGAAAGGTGGTGGGGTTATGCAGCTGAAACAGTTGGCCTCATGCACCCTATGTGATTTCCCACATTTCCAGAGACAACCCGTAGTCTCCGTCACTAAGAAAGGAGGGAAATCTCAGAGACGAATAAATGGAAATGGATCGTAGATTAAAATCCATATCTATGAAATGAACATGAATCAAATTAGGTCGTGGACTGATGTTTGCTCTTTTATCAGAAAATGGCAAACGGATCATTTGCAAAGCTACTTGATGATAACAAGTTGAAAGGCCCAAACTATGCTGACTGGTACAGGAACCTTATGTTGGTCTTGACCTCTGAGAGATTGGACAAGGTAGCCAATAATCCTGCCCCGGACCGTCCGGGAGATAGGGCTTCTGAGGCCCGAAGAAGAGAATACCAAGAATGGGAGGAGAAAAACTCCCATGCCCGCTGCTATATCGTTGCCTCCTTGGACAATCCAATTCAAAGGCAGTTCGATCAGATCGAACTTGCTAAAGACGTATTGGACAGTCTTAGGACAATGTACGAAGAGCAGAATCGTTCTACTCGGCAGAAGGTCCTGAAACAGTTCATGACCGCGCAGATGACCAAGGGCCAACAAGTTCACGACCATTGTCTCCGGATGATGGGGTATATCAATGAACTAGAGGCTCTTGGATCCGGGCTGGATCTGGTAACTCAGATCGATGCTATTCTCAACTCTCTGCCTACATCCTTTAATCCATTCATCATGAACTACAACATGAACAAGCTGAACGTCAGCTTGCAGGAACTCAGCAATATGTTGCAGAGGGCCAAAGAATTGATTAAAAAGGATGAGCCCCGTGCCATGCTTGTTGAAACTAGCAAATCGGGCAAGAAAAGGAAGGCAAAGAGAAAGCCCCAGAAAAAGGCTGCCAAACCCAAGAAACAGAGGAAGGACAAGGCATCAGATGCCTGTCATTTTTGCAAGAAGACCGGCCACTGGAAAAGGAATTGTCCTGCCTACCTGGAATCCAAGAAAGGTAATTTCGAAACTTGTGTTATAGAAACCAATTTGTTGGTAGCTTCTGCGTCCTGGTGTATTGACTCCGGGGCTTCAACTCATGCGTGTAACTCACTGCAGGGGTTCAAGGTAAGCAGAAGACTGAGTGAAGGAGAAGTAACACTTTACTTGGGGACTACTGCAACTGTTGCAGCCACGGCCATAGGAACCGTGGAATTATGTTTCAGAGAAGGAATAATTGTACTCAAAGATTGCCTTTATGGACAAAATTTAAGAAGAAATTTGATTTCTGTCTCAAAACTGTGTGCAGATGGTTATTCTGTCTTCTTTAATAATACGATTACTATTAAAAGAAAACAACAGATTCATCGCATACGGGGAACTGGAGAACGGTCTCTATGTTCTACATCCTTCTCTAGAAACTAACAAAACCGAAACTACGTCGGTTGAAAACCCCAAGAAGAGAGCCCGTGATACAGTTAATCCCACGTGTCTGTGGCATTACCGACTTGGCCACATCGGTGTTGAACGAATCACAAGGTTGGTAAAGGATGGTCCTTTGGATTTTCTAGCTGTAGAAAATCTTCCCACCTGTGAGCCTTGCCTACAAGGCAAGATGATGAAACGGCCATTTGACGGTAAGCCTGAAAGATGTACAGGCACACTTGACCTAATACATACTGATGTATGTGGTCCCCTGAGCGTTAGGACACGAAATCAACACGTGTATTTCATCACCTTCACAGATGATTTTTCACAATATGGTTACGTGTACCTAATGAGACACAAGTTTGAATCCTTTGAAAAGTTCAAAGAGTTTAGACAAGAGGTCGAGAAACAGTTAGGGAGAGAAATTAAAGCCCTTCGATCCGATCGAGGTGGCGAATATCTCTCTGACGAATTCAGGGACTACTTAAAGGACAATGGGATAGTATCACAATTAGCTCCTCCTGCTACACCACAACTTAACGGTGTTTCAGAGAGGAGGAATAGGACCTTATTAGATATGGTCCGGTCACTTCTCATACACTCAGAGTTACCCACATCCTTTTGGGGTTACGCATTAGAGACAGCGATATACGTGCTGAATCGGGTTCCAACCAAATCGGTTCCGAATACTCTATATGA
The DNA here is from genome assembly GCF_055504915.1 of Nelumbo nucifera. Lineage (NCBI taxonomy): Eukaryota > Viridiplantae > Streptophyta > Magnoliopsida > Proteales > Nelumbonaceae > Nelumbo > Nelumbo nucifera. Next base: position 110,540,028 of record NC_142649.1, on the reverse strand, counting down.
ACTTTGGACCGGAAAGAAACCAAGTGTCAGACACTTGAAGATTTGGGGTTGTCCAGTACACGTTAAAAGAACGAGTGCAGACAAGTTGGAATCCAAGACCAGCCGTTGCCTATTTGTAAGCTACCCAAAAGGCTCTGTAGGTTACCTTTTCTATGACCCAAGTGAGCAGAAAGTGTTCTGCAGTCGAAATGCACAATTCTTGGAAACCGACTATATCCTGGACACCCATTGTCAGGAAGTTGTTCTTTATGAGGAGAGCTCAGGAGCAGTGGGAGATGTCCCACAAGTTCCAGGTAGTGACCAACTTAGAAGATCCACTCGGGCATCCAGGCCATCAGTCCGTTATGGTTATGACCAGGATAGTTACCTGCTGGAAACCTTGACTAGTGAGGAGGATCCCGTGACTTACGCGAAAGCTATGTTGGACATAGATTCCCAGAAGTGGGTGGAGGCCATGAGGGCAGAGATGGACTCAATGGAGACCAATGGAGTCTAGACTCTAGTAGATCCGCCCTCCGGGGTAAAGGCAATCGGTTGCAAATGGATTTACAAGAGGAAGAAGGGCCCCGATGGTAAAGTTGAGACCTTCAAGGCTCGTCTGGTGGCGAAAGGGTACACTCAGAAAAGAGGGCATCGATTATGAGGAAACCTTTTTGCCTGTGGCCATGCTTAAATCCATTAGGATCCTGCTAGCTGTAGCAGCATACCATGATTATGAGATTTGGCAGATGGATGTCAAAACTGCATTCCTGAATGAAGATCTTACTGAAGATATCTATATGCAGCAGCCGCAAGGCTTCATTGCTGCAGGTCAGGAAAACATGGCATGTAAACTTAACAGATCCATTTATGGGCTTAAGCAAGCTTGTAGAAGTTGGAAGATCCGTTTTAACTCTGCTGTCAAATCGTTTGACTTCGAGCAGAATCCGGATGAACCCTGTGTCTACAGGAAGTACAGTGGGGATAAGGTTACCTTCTTGGTTCTGTATGTAGATGACATTCTACTCATTGGGAATGATGTGGGAATGTTAACTACGGTGAAAGTATGGCTTTCGCAGCAATTCTCCATGAAAGATCTTGGAAAAGCCTCCTATATACTGGGTTTTCGACTTTATAGAGATAGATCGAAGCGGATAATAGGATTATCCCAATCTGGTTACATTGACAAAATAGTCTAAAGATACAGCATGGAAAACTCCAAGAAAGGAAATGTTCCTTTCAGGCACGGAGTCACTTTCTCCAAGAAGATGTCTCCCAAGACTTCTGAGGAGATTGATGGCATGAAAGACGTTCCTTATGCCTCAGCCGTAGGGAGCATCATGTATGCCATGCTGTGCACTCGTCCTGACATAGCTCAGGCAGTGTGTAGTAAGCAGATTTCAGGCCAACCCAGGGCAGGAGCATTGGACTGCTGTGAAAAACATACTTAAGTACCTTCGAAGGACAAAAGAGTTTTGTCTGGTGTTCGACAGTAGCTCACTACAGATCCAGGGGTTTACAGATGTCGATTTCCAGTCAGACCCAGATGATAGAAAGTCTACATCTGGATATGTTTTCACGATAGGATCGTGTGCTGTTTTCTGAATGTCAGCAAACAGGGGTCCTAAGTAGCAAATTAATAGTCCACAACCCAAGCCGAAAGGATTGCCGTAAGTGAGGCTGCCTTATGAATGAAGGTGTTCATTCCTGAATTTGGAATTCAGCACATCACCCATTCCACTGTTGTATGACAACGATGGACATACGGGAGGATAGTGTAAAGAGGTAGCATCAGCGGAGAATGTGGTAGACCCATTGACTAAGCCACTATCACAGAAAGTGTTTGAGAAACACGTGGAAAGCATGGGACTCCGGCTAGTACCTGATTGGACCGAAGTGCAAGTGGGACCTGTTAGACAGTTTTGTATGCCCTTAGCTTCAATCAGAATGATGTACTTTATGAGTTTATTGTAAATGAATAAAGATACATATTTGATTCATGTTCCCTTGGTATGTTTCTGTGTAATACCCTTAAACTGGACACTTAATGAGACTCGTGTTAGTTTAGAATGTTCACAGCTAGTGGGTCGGTCTGGGGAGACCTATCCTGACAAGGCTGACACTGTAGTGCCACCAAGTCGGTTGGGGTGGCTTGTCTCAGCTGCCAGGGTGAAACCCTAGGCACATACTGAAAGAATGGTAGGATCCATCTAATGGACGCCATAAAGGTTGCGGAATGGGTGGGGCGAATTTCCAAAATTTCCTACCTTCTCCCAACTGGGAATCATATTCCCTGAATTTAGAATACAATATTCAAGGATCTACTTGAACCTTAATCAAACCAGATCTGTACCAAAAGATAAATGGGAGGATTATACCTGATCCGGAGAAGCAGTATCTCCCAAAGTTGGTGTTCACGCCCAAAGAATGCTCCAAGATCTGTCCCTGCTGAAAATGACACAGCTGTGGATGGAACAGAACCAGCAGGGTGCGTCCTACACACTGGATCCTTCACAAGAATCCCCTAGATGTACTAAACACTGAATTCTTTCAGTCTTTCTTGCAAGACTGATGTCAAGAACTGGTTTCTTGACTTTCTTTTCTGCAAAGATCAAATCTTGCAACAATGCAGATGGCGGCGGCAGGAGGAGATTTCCAGAAACGAAAAGGCTGAACTGTTTTCTTTTCTGGAGAGAATGAGATCTAATCTCAATTCGCAGGAACCTTTCTTGCTTACCAGAACCTCTTGGATCGAAATCTGATTTCCCTCTCTTGGTTCATTCGAAATTCTCCTCTCTTTTCTTCTTGATTAAGAAATCTCCTAATTAGGAGTTATCCCAATCCAAATCAGTATTTGGATAGGGGATAATCTTAATCCCTTTCCCAGATAGAGTTAGTTTACTCCTGATCTTATCAGGAGGTTACCAGATTCAAATCTGATTTGAATTTGGTCTCTAAGAGTGGATAAGGCTAAGAGCCCAATCCTTTTTGCTAACTTCAATCTCAAATTCGCCCCATTGATGGGTGATCATATCAGCCCACTTCGAAATGGGCTTTTGGCCCATTAAGTATTCAGTGTTTAATTAGTTTCCAATCTGCTGCCCAGTTGGGCTTCTTTGTATGGCGTGGGACCCAAGCATTGATCTATACACCAGCCACATGGGTTCGGCCCAGCCTTTAATACAAGGCCCAGCCAAATTCACTGAAAATCTCAATGAACCCCTTGAGTCCATCGTATGAACCCTATGGGCCCAACACTTACATTAAGTGGTCCCTGGGCCAAGCCATCTTATAAAAACCCAGGGACTGTGGGCAGGTGCAAGATTAGCCCATCAGGTATTATCCTAAATGGTCTTACACTTAACCTCTCAGCCCTTAATGATCAAGCACTGCCCGACAAGAGAGGACCTCTCCCTCGGCTGCAAGGAACAGTGCCGCACTCTCCTCTCACATGGATCCCGGGAATTAAAACCATTTGCAAACATTTTGAAACCGTACATATATATGTAAATATATTAATTTTGCAAAAACAAAATTCCAACGATTGAAATCAACTGCCGGCAGTTTGGTTTCCATCAGAGAGAGTGCATTCCCGATCATTACCCTTTGTCCGACAAAGTGGCTGATTCTGTCACTATGACCACCCACTCAGATGATTTCTCAAACTGCCCCAACATACCCAGGTTTTGATCCCCACTAAGGATCTCACTGATTGGCATATCAAAGGCAGCCTGATCCAGCACCTAGTGAAGTGTCATAATCGAGTCTAGGGGTCAGGTGTAACTTTCCAGTTTTGCCCATCTATCTCCAAGGTCCAGGGCAAGACTGGAAATCTGGTCCGGTTCAAGGATTCAAGTAATCCCATGCTGTATGTGCCTCGGGTCTTACCCTGATGGCTGAGACAGGCCATCCCAACACTTGGTGGCACACCAGTATCAGCCTTGACAGGATAAATCTCCCCAGACTTATCCAACGGCTGTGAACATTTAAAACTAACATGAGTCTCTACAAATGTCCAGTTTTAGGGTTTTACACAGAATTAAACCAAACAACATGAATCAAACATGCACTTTATTTATTTCCACTAAATAACAAAAGTACATCAAAATGATTGAAGCTAAGGGCATATAAAACTGTCTAACAGCTCCCACTTGCACTTAGGTCCAATCTAGTACAAGCTGGAGTCCCATACTTTCCACGTGTTTCTCAAACACCTTCTGTGTCAGTGGCTTGGTCAATGGGTCTGCCACATTATCCGCTGATGCTACCTTTTTAATTAGGACGTCCCCTCTACCAACGATCTCCCGCAGTACATGGTACTTCCTCTCGATGTGCTTTGACTTCGAGTGGGCCCGAGGCTCTTTAGCCTGGGCGATCGGTCCATTGTTGTCACACAACAACGGGATGGGTGATGTGCTGGATGGAATCGCTCCCAATTCGTGTATGAATTTCTTCATCCACACGGCTTCCTTGGCAGCTTCACTTGCGGCAATGTACTCGGCCTCGGTTGTGGAGTCTGCAGTGGACCCCTGTTTGCTGCTTTTCCAGCAAACAGCACACGATCCTATCGTGAAAACATACCCAGATGTAGACTTTCTATCATCTGGATCCGACTGGAAATCGGCATCGGTATACCCTAGAACTTGCAGTGAACTACCATCGAATACCAGACAAAACTCTTTCGTCCTTCGAAGGTATTTGAGTATGTTCTTCACAGCAGTCCAATGCTCCTGTCCTGGGTTTGCCTGGAATCTGCTTACCACACTCACCGCCTGAGCTATGTCCGGGCGAGTGCACAACATGGCATACATGATGCTCCCCACAGCTGAGGCATAGGGAACGTCTCTCATGCTCTCAATCTCCTCAGAAGTCTTGGGAGACATCTTCTTGGAGAGAGTGACTCCGTGCCTGAAAGGAACGTTTCCTTTCTTGGAGTTTTCCATGCTGTATCTTTTGACAATTTTGTCAATGTAAGCAGCCTGGGACAATCCAATTATCCGCTTCGATCTATCTCTATAGAGTCGAAGACCCAGTATGTATGAAGCTTCTCCAAGATCTTTCATGGAGAACTGCTGTGATAGCCATACCTTGACCGAAGTCAACATTCCTACATCATTCCCAATGAGTAGGATATCGTCCACGTACAAGACAAAAAAGGTGATCTTATCCCCACTGGATTTCCTGTAAACACAGGGCTCATCCGGATTCTGCTCAAAGTCAAACGTTTTGACTGCAGAATCAAAACGGATGTTCCAACTCCTAGAAGCCTGCTTAAGTCCATATATGGATCTATTAAGTTTACATACCATGTGTTCCTGACCAGCAGCAATGAAGCCTTGCGGCTGCTGCATGTAGATATCTTCACTAAGATCTCCATTCAGGAACGCTGTTTTGACATCCATTTGCCAAATCTCGTAATCATGGTACGCTGCTACAGCTAGCAGGATCCTAATGGATTTAAGCATGGCCACCGGTGAAAAGGTTTCCTCATAGTCGATGCCTTCTTTCTGAGTATACCCTTTCGCCACCAAACGAGCTTTAAAGGTCTCAATCCTGCCATCAGGGCCCTTCTTCCTCTTGTAGATCCATTTGCAACCAATTGCTTTTACCCCGGAGGGCGGATCCACTAGAGTCCAGACTCCATTGGTCTCCATTGAGTCCATCTCGGCTCTCATGGCCTCCACCCACTTCTGGGAGTCTATGTCTAACATAGCTTCCGCGTAAGACACGGGATCCTCTTCACTAGTCAAGGCTTCCACCAGGTAACTATCCTGGTCATAACCATATCGGACTGGTGGTCTGGATACCTGGGTGGACCTTCTAGGTTGGTCATTACTTGGAACTTGTGGGTCATCTCCCACTGCTCCTGAGCTCTCCTCATCAAGAACTATTTCCTGACGATGGGTGTCCAGGATTTAATCGGATTCTAAGAATCGGGCGTTTCGACTGCAGAACACTTTCTGCTCACTTGGGTCATAGAATAGATAACCCACCGAATCCTTTGGGTAGCCTATAAACAGGCAACGGCTGGTTTAGATTCCAACTTGTCCGCACTTGTTCTTTTAACGTGTGCAGGACAACCCCAAATCTTCAAGTGTCTCACACTTGGCTTCCTTCCGGTCCAAAGCTCATATGGAGTTTTCGGAACTGATTTGGTTGGAACCCTATTCAGCACGTAGATAGCAGTCTCTAATGCGTATCCCCAAAAGGATGTGGGTAATTCTGAGCGTACGAGAAGTGACCGGACCATGTCTAATAAGGTCCTATTTCTCCTCTCTGAAACACCGTTGAGTTGAGGTGTAGCAGAAGGAGCTAGTTGTGACACTATCCCATTGGCCTTTAAGTAGTCCCTGAATTCATCAGAGAGATACTCGCCACCTCGATCTGATCGAAGGGCCTTAATTTCTCTCCCTAACTGTTTCTCGACTTCCTGTCTGAACTCTTTGAACTTTTCAAATGATTCAGACTTATGTCTCATTAGGTACACGTAACCATATCGTGAAAAATCATCTGTAAAGGTGATGAAGTACACGTGTTGATTCCGTGTCCTAACACTCAGGGGACCACATACATCAGTATGTATTAGGTCAAGTGTGCCTGCACATCTTTCAGGCTTACCGTCAAATGGCCGCTTAGTCATCTTACCTTGGAGGCAAGGTTCACAAGTGGGAAGATTTTCTACGGTTAGAAAATCCAAAGGACCATCCTTTACCAGTCTTGTGATTCGGTCGACACCGATGTGGCCAAGTCGGTAATGCCAGAGGCACGTGAGATTTACTGTATCACGAGTCCTTTTCTTGGGATTTTCGACCGACGTAGTTTCGGTCAAGTTAGTTTCCAAAGAAGGATGCAGAACATAGAGACCGTTCTCTAGCTCCCCGCATGCGATGAATTTATTATTCCGTTTAACAGTAATCATATTACTAAAGTAAACAGTATATCCATCAGCACACAATTTTGAAACAGAAATTAAATTCCTTCTCAAGTTCTGTACATAAAGACAATCTTTAAGTACAAGGACTCCTTCTTTAAAAACTAATTCTACGGTTCCTATTGCCGCAGCTGCAACACTTGCAGTTGTTCCCAAGAACAGTGTCACTTCACCTTCACTCAGCCTTCTGCTAACTTTGAACCCCTGCAGTGAGTTACACGCATGAGTTGAAGCCCCGGAGTCAACACACCAGGACACAGAAGTAACTAACATATTAGTTTCTATGACACAAGTTTCGATATTACCTTTCTTAGATTCCAGGTAGGTAGGACAGTTCCTCTTCCAGTGGCCGGTCTGCTTGCAGAAGTGACAGACATCAGATGCCTTGTTCTTCTTCTGCTTCTTGGGTTTGGTAGTCTTCTTCTGGGGCTTCTTTGCCTTTCTCTTTCTCTTGCCCGATTTGTTAGCTTCAGCAAGCATAACCACAGGCTCATCCTTCTTGAGTAAATCCTCGGCCCTCTGCAACATATTGCTGAGTTCCTGGACGCTGACATTCAGCTTATTCATATTGTAGTTCATAGTGAACGCATTGAAGGAAGAGGGCAAAGAATTTAGGATGGCATCCACTTGCGTGCCAAGATCTAGCCCGGATCCAAGAGCTTCAAGTTCGTTGATGTATCCCATCATCCGAAGACAATGGTCATGAACTTTCTGCCCTTTGGTCATCTGCGCGGTCATGAACAATTTCAGGACCTTCTGTCGAGTAGAACGGTTCTGCTCCTCATACATTGTCCTTAGACTGTCCAATATGTCCTTGGCAAGTTCGATCTGATCGAACTGCCTCTGTATTGAGTTGTCTAATGAGGCAATGACAAAGCAGCGGGCTAGGGAGTTCTTATCCTCCCAATCTTGGTAGTCCCTCCTACGGGCCTCAGAAGCCCTATCACCCGGACGTTCCGGGGCAGGATTTTTCACTACCTTGTCTAACTTTTCAGAAGTTAGGACCAGCATAAGATTTCTGTACCAGTCGGCATAGTTTGGGACCTTAAGCTTGTTATCGTCTAGAAGCTTTGCAAATTGACCGTTTGCCATTTTCTGATAAAACAGCAAAATCATTAGTCCACAACCTTAGTTTGATTCATGTTTACCTACATAGATATGGCTTTTAATCTATGTTCCATTCCCATTTGTTCATCTCTGAGATTTCCCTCCTATCTCAGTGACGGAGACGACGAAATGTCTCTGGAAATGTGGGAAATCACATGGGGTGCGTGAAGCCAACTGTTTCAGCTGCATAACCCCACCACCTTTCTGTGACGGATCATATCCACTCATCAAATGAGTTTCCCTTTGGCCTCTGTCAGACAAGGTTCAGAGCCGTTTTCAGGTAAACCCTTCTGTCAGTGAGTGCACACCCATCATATTCAGGTTACGCCAAGGTACCGTGAGAGAGTTCCCATTTTCTGGTGAAGCCCCTCCCACATCGGTCTATGACGCCCCTATCATCTTATGAAACACTCTAACAGATCCAACAGCAAATGGGTAGCCCAATTTTATGGTGCGTTTCCTCATTACTGATGGACCCATCATTGTGCTAATGACGGAAGGCCTTTAGAGAGTCCATCATTTGGATCTCCCTATCACTTGCATTCATATTTGCTGGAGGGAACAAAATCACGGCCTAGTTCTAATTTAGGTCAAACCAAAGTGGCTCCCACTGACTTTCATAAAGTCAGATTTCTGGTGGGCCTTAATCGGCTAGGGGTTCCGTACGCATCCCTTTTTCAGGGTTGTGGGGCCCATCAGGCAAAGAGGGGGTCATCCAATGACCTTCAGGGACACCATGGCAATGATGTGCATTCAGCCATGGTGTGCGCAAGAGCCACTAACGAGTCATCACGGGCCAAGTACTTATGGCCCATGGTCGCAGCACATCAAACATCCAAACATCACATGTAAAGGAGGAATTGATCCAATCAATTAATTGCTGTAAAGCCCATTCAACGGCCCATTTAAAAACCAAGTCATTAACGATTAATGTCCACTAGGTGTATGGGCTGAATCGCAGATAGCAGTTCGGCCCATACAGCTTATCTCACAATAATGGGCTTTTGCAGTTTTAACCCTTTAAAACTGGGCTTTACAGGTGGGCCGAATTAATCCCTGTAATTGAACATCAGATTTGGAACGAAAGTGTGAGACAATTGGACTGAGAACAGCCCCTTTCGAAACCCAGATTCGGTCCAAACAGTTTTGGTCCAATCTAGTCCGAAATGGTCCAAAACTGATTTTCAATTCAAGAATTAATTATTGAATGATCTGAAATTAATAGTTTTGATTTCTAGCAAACACAAAACAATTATGGACTGTTCGCACCACCTGCAAAACAGAGGTTAATCACAAGGGTTGCAGTTTCATAAACTGCAAATCGCAGAAAACGATTTCTCCATCTGCAAATCTCCTGCGCCGCCATCTTCTTCCATCTTCTTTAATCAAGAAAAATAACAGAAATCCTATTTCTATTAATTACATTCTTGATCAAATCCTATACATTCAGTCTAAAAATAAAAAAAATTATTTACAGACCGAATTGAATGAAATAAATAAATAGAAAAGAAAAAGGGTGCGCAGACCATTTGCGCTAAAACTGCACTGCGATCTCCAGGTTTGAACAGTCCATTAAATCAAAATAAATAAAGAACAATTCCAAATAAATTTTGGATTTAATAGAAATTAATTTCAGATCAATCGCCCTTAACAAGAAACAGTTTCTTGAAAAAAAAGAAAACAATCTGCGCAAATCTTGAAAGAACACCTTCTATCCATCTGCGCAGGGTCAGATCTGATTTTCTTTTGGTTCAAGATTCGAACCTGTGGCTCTGATACCACTGAAAGAATGGTAGGATCCATCTAATGGACGCCATAAAGGTTGCGGAATGGGTGGGGCGAATTTCCAAAATTTCCTACCTTCTCCCAACTGGGAATCATATTCCCTGAATTTAGAATACAATATTCAAGGATCTACTTGAACCTTAATCAAACCAGATCTGTACCAAAAGATAAATGGGAGGATTATACCTGATCCGGAGAAGCAGTATCTCCCAAAGTTGGTGTTCACGCCCAAAGAATGCTCCAAGATCTGTCCCTGCTGAAGATAACACAGCTGTGGATGGAACCGAACCAGCAGGGTGCGTCCTACACACTAGATCCTTCACAAGAATCCCCTGGATGTACTAAACACTGAATTCTTTCAGTCTTTCTTGCAAGACTGATGTCAAGAACTGGTTTCTTGACTTTCTTTTCTGCAAAGATCAAATCTTGCAACAATGCAGATGGCGGCGGCAGGAGGAGATTTCCAGAAACGAAAAGGCTGAACTGTTTTCTTTTCTGGAGAGAATGAGATCTAATCTCAATTCGCAGGAACCTTTCTTGCTTACCAGAACCTCTTGGATCGAAATCTGATTTCCCTCTCTTGGTTCATTCGAAATTCTCCTCTCTTTTCTTCTTGATTAAGAAATCTCCTAATTAGGAGTTATCCCAATCCAAATCAGTATTTGGATAGGGGATAATCTTAATCCCTTTCCCAGATAGAGTTAGCTTACTCCTGATCTTATCAGGAGGTTACCAGATTCAAATCTGATTTGAATTTGGTCTCTAAGAGTGGATAAGGCTAAGAGCCCAATCCTTTTTGCTAACTTCAATCTCAAATTCGCCCCATTGATGGGTGATCATATCAGCCCACTTCGAAATGGGCTTTTGGCCCATTAAGTATTCAGTGTTTAATTAGTTTCCAATCTGCTGCCCAGTTGGGCTTCTTTGTATGGCGTGGGACCCAAGCATTGATCTACACACCAGCCACATGGGTTCGGCCCAGCCTTTAATACAAGGCCCAGCCAAATTCACTGAAAATCTCAATGAACCCCTTGAGTCCATCGTATGAACCCTATGGGCCCAACACTTACATTAAGTGGTCCCTGGGCCAAGCCATCTTATAAAAACCCAGGGACTGTGGGCAGGTGCAAGATTAGCCCATCAGGTATTATCCTAAATGGTCTTACACTTAACCTCTCAGCCCTTAATGATCAAGCACTGCCCGACAAGAGAGGACCTCTCCCTCGGCTGCAAGGAACAGTGCTGCACTCTCCTCTCACATGGATCCCGGGAATTAAAACCATTTGCAAACATTTTGAAACCGTACATATATATGTAAATATATTAATTTTGCAAAAACAAAATTCCAACGATTGAAATCAACTGCCGGCAGTTTGGTTTCCATCAGAGAGAGTGCATTCCCGATCATTACCCTTTGTCCGACAAAGTGGCTGATTCTGTCACTATGACCACCCACTCAGATGATTTCTCAAACTGCCCCAACATACCCAGGTTTTGATCCCCACTAAGGATCTCACTGATTGGCATATCAAAGGCAGCCTGATCCAGCACCTAGTGAAGTGTCATAATCGAGTCTAGGGGTCAGGTGTAACTTTCCAGTTTTGCCCATCTATCTCCAAGGTCCAGGGCAAGACTGGAAATCTGGTCCGGTTCAAGGATTCAAGTAATCCCATGCTGTATGTGCCTCGGGTCTTACCCTGATGGCTGAGACAGGCCATCCCAACACTTGGTGGCACACCAGTATCAGCCTTGACAGGATAAATCTCCCCAGACTTATCCAACGGCTGTGAACATTTAAAACTAACATGAGTCTCTACAAATGTCCAGTTTTAGGGTTTTACACAGAATTAAACCAAACAACATGAATCAAACATGCACTTTATTTATTTCCACTAAATAACAAAAGTACATCAAAATGATTGAAGCTAAGGGCATACAAAACTGTCTAACACATACCGTGTAGGATTAATTGAATCTTTGAACTGGACCAGATTTCCAGTATTGCCCTGGACCTTGGAGATTGATGGGCAAAACTGGAAAGTTACACCCGACCCCTAGACTCGATTATGATACTACACTAGGTGTCGGATTGGGCTGTCTTTGATGTACCAATCAGTGAGATCCTTAGCGGGGGTCAAAACCGGGGTATGTTGGGACAGTCCGAGAATTCATCTGAGTGGGTGATCATAGTGACAGGATCAGCCCCTTTGTCGGACAAAGGTAATGATCGGGGATGCACTCTCACTGATGGAAACCAAGACTGCCGGCAGCCGATTTCAACCGTTGAGATTTGTTTTGCAAAACATATTTTATATAAGATATAAAAGTATATATGTATGGTTTCTAAATTGTTTGCAAGAAGGTTTTAATTCCCGGGATCCATATAAGTGGAGAGTGCAACACTGTTCCTTGCAGCCGAGGGAGAGGTCCTCTCTTGGCGGGCAGTGTATGATCATTATGGGCTGAGAGGTTAAGTGTAAGACCATTGAGGATAATGCCTGATGGGCTAATCTTGCATCTGTTCACAGTCCCTGGGTGTTACAGGGTGGCTTGGCCCAGGGACCACTTAGTGTAAGTGTTGGGCCCATAGAGCTCATTTGATGGGTTTCAGGGGGGACACTGTCTTCAGTAGTGCATTCGGCCAGGCCTTGTAACAAAGGCTGGGCTGAACCCATGTAGCTGATGTGTAGATCAATGCTTGGGTCCAACGCCATACAAGGAAGCCCAACTGGGCAACAATTTGGAAGCCTTTTGAGTACATAACCTTAAATGGGCCTTAAGCCCATTTTGAACTGGGCTGATTTGATCAATCATTTAAAGGAGGCGAATTCTAAAGAGGGTCAGCTGAAAGGATTGGGCTTAGACCCTATCCACTTAGAGAGTCCAAGATCTAAATGGGATTTAGATCTGAAAACCTCCTAATTAGATTAGGAGACAGCTGATCTTATCTGCAGATAAGATAAGGGTTATCCCTTATCACTAAGGGACTTCTAACCCAAATATGATTTGGATTAGCAGCTCCTAATCTGATTAGGAGCTGATCCCTTTTGAGATTATAAAAGGGGAAGGGGGCGGCAGCCTACTACACAACAACATCCATAGCATTCTTCTCTTTGAAGAAAGAGAGATTGAGAGATTTCCTGCATACTGCGAATTCTCTCCTGCCGCCACCTTCCTGCTTTTGCCATTCCTTCAGTTCGATCTCCAGTTCTTGGGAGCAATCAAGATTGGATCTTGATTTCAATCTTTTAGGGAAAAGATTGGTTGGAGCTGTACTCAAGTCGTCCAGTTGATCCTTGAGAAGGGTCAAGTTCTTTTGGAAGAACGTTGCTGATTCTGCTCCACCCTACACTGCGCCATCTTCAGTGGGAGCAGTCTTTGGATTCTTCCTTGGGCGTGAACACCTCCATTGGGAGATATTACATCTCTGTATCAGGTACATTCCTCTCCCATTATTTTTGGTTCAGATCTGGTTTAGTTTATGGTTCAAGATTGATCCTTGAAAATATGATTTTCTAAATAGGGAATACGATTCCCAGTTGAAGGGAGAGAAAAATTTTTGAAATTCGCCCCTTATTACGCAATCTTTGGGCGTCCATAAGATGGATCTCTCATCCCTTCAAAAAGAAGTTGACCCTTCGTAAGGATCAACTGGACGACTTGAGTACAGCTCCAACCAATCTTTTCACAAAAGATTGAAATCAAGATCCAATCTTGATTGCTCCCTAGAACTGGAGATCGAACTGTAGGAATGGCAATAGCAGGAAGGTGGCGGCAGGAGAGAATTCGCAGTATATAGAAATCTCTCAATCTCTCTTTCTTCAAAGAGAAGAATGCTGTTGATCTTGTTGTGTTTTTAGGCTGCCGCCCCCTTCCCCTTTTATAATCTTAAAGGGATCAGCTCCTAATCAGATTAGGAGCTACTAATCCAAATCATATTTGGGTTAGAAGTCCCTAAGGGATAACCCTTATCTTATCTGCAGATCAGATCAGCTGTCTCCTAATCTAATTAGGAGGTTTCCAGATCTAAATCTCATTTAGATCTTGGACTCTCTGAGTGGATAGGGTCTAAGCCCAATCCTTTCAGCTGACCCTCTTAAGAATTCGCCCCCTTTAAATGACTGATCAAATCAGCCCAGTTCGAAATGGGCTTAAGGTCTATTTAAGGTTATGTACTCAAAAGGCTTCCAAATTGCTACCCAGTTGGGCTTCCTTGTATGGCGTGGGACCCAAGCATTGATCTACACATCAGCCACATGAGTTCGGCCCAGCCTTTGTTACAAGGCCTGGCCGAATACACTGTTAATGACAGTGCACCCCCTGAAACCCATCAAATGGGCTCTATGGGCCCAACACTTACACTAAGTGGTCCCTGGGCCACGCCACCTTGTAACACCCAGGGACTGTGGGCAGATGCAAGATTAGCCCATCAGGTATTATCCTCAATGGTCTTACACTTAACCTCTCAGCCCATAATGATCATACACTGCCCGACAAGAGAGGACCTCTCCCTCGGCTGCAAGGAACAGTGTTGCACTCTCCACTTATATGGATCCCGGGAATTAAAACCTTTTGCAAATATTTTAGAAACCATAATATATATACTTATATATCTGATATAAAATATATTTTGCAAAAACAAATCTCAACGGTTGAAATCGGCTGCCGGCAGTCTTGGTTTCCATCAGTGAGAGTGCATCCCCGATCATTACCTTTGTCCAACAAAGGGGCTGATCCTGTCACTATGATCACCCACTCAGATGAATTCTCGGACTGTCCCAACATACCCAGGTTTTGACCCCCGCTAAGGATCTCACTAATCGGTACATCAAAGACAGCCCAATCCGACACCTAGTGTAGTATCATAATCGAGTCTAGGGGTCGGGTGTAACTTTCCAGTTTTGCCCATCAATCTCCAAGGTCCAGGGCAATACTGGAAATCTGGTCCAGTTCAAAGATTCAATTAATCCTACACGGTATGTGCCTAGGGTCTCACCCTGGCAGCTGAGACAAGCCACCCCAGCCGACTTGGTGGCACTACAGTGTCAGCCTTGCCAGGATAGGTCTCCCCAGACCGACCCACTGGCTGTGAACATTCTAAACTAACACGAGTCTCATTAAGTGTCCAGTTTAAGGGTATTACACTGAAACATACCAAGGGAACATGAATCAAATATGCACTTTTATTTATTTACAATAAATTCATAAAGTACAACATTCTGATTGAAGGTAAGGGCATACAAAACTATCTAACAATATTTTGAAAATTTAAAAGAGAATGAAGCTTAAAAAGCCACAATGTATATTTAAGTCCTTTTATATAATTCAGGGAATGTTCAAATCTTTTACCCTAAAATAGTAATTCATCAAAATTGGCACTTGATTCGTTGTTTGATTGTTTTCTTTCCTCTTTGTTTTTTTGGTTATGTATCCTCCATCTTCTTCCGAGTGAAGAAGACGGTATATCTAGGTCTTTTCAATAGAAATTTATCCGACTCTTAGGCCATGTTTGGCTTGCTACCACTGACCTCCATCTTTTAATTCTTACTAATTTTGGAAAAGAATGGGCAAGAATGAATGAGATGTGGGTGTTTGGATAACTATTTCTTGCTGCGAGACTCATTCTGGAAAGAATGAAATTTGGGTCACGAAAAATAATCATGCCCCATTTTACAAGCCCATTCTTTTTTTTTCGTTCGAAGTGTTTGAAACTCAGGTTTCGATCGAACCCTCGTCCCTCTCTCTCTTTGTATGGGTTTGGTTCCGTTTATGTTTATTTGGTGGGCATTTATTGGAAAAACGTTTATCTGATAAACACCCACTATAAATGTTTTTTATTTTGTTGTTTGGTTAAGGCATTTCAAAAAACATCCTTTTACAACTCAACACAATAAACATTTTTTCATTTCGTGCTGTTTTGTGGGGCGTTTCAAGAAACAACCATATGGATGTTTCAGTGTGAGACTTTTACTTTGGTGTATAGGATCCATTAGTCAATCCAACGGTCCAAATTACATGTGCTTGTAATTAAAGATCGATTTTTTTATCCAACGGTGAAAATGTGATATAATCCACCTTCAACGGTGGATATATGACTCTCTCTCTCTCTCTCTCTTTTCTATTTTGTTATTTCATTAATATTTTGTTAATTGGGTTAAGAGGCATTCCTTTTTCTTGCTAAAGGAAAATAAGGAAATGCATTATAAATTAACAAAGTTTTATAAAAAATATTCCATATGAATACTCAATTCTCACTTGGCCAAGCCCATCTAGATGCTTTACAAAATTTTATTTATCCATCTTACCTGCCATATCCTTTTTGATCAGGTCCAACAACCTGAATCCATTTCTTTAGATGGTTTTACTCTACAGTCCCTTTACTGAGTCAATATTTGCTCTACAAGTGCATGAGAAGGGGAGGTACAGGCCTTGTATTTTTCACTTTCTCAGCCCTCTTTAAGGCTTGTGCTACAACCCTTGTCAATCTTGGGTGGCAAATACTGTTAGACAGTTTTGTATGCCCTTAGCTTCAATCATTTTGATGTACTTTTGTTGTTTAGTGGAAATAAATAAAGTGCATGTTTGATTCATGTTGTTTGGTTTAATTCTGTGTAAAACCCTAAAACTGGACATTTATAGAGACTCATGTTAGTTTTAAAAGTTCACAGCCGTTGGATAAGTCTGGGGAGATTTATCCTGCCAAGGCTGATACTGGTGTGCCACCAAGTGTTGGGATGGCCTGTCTCAGCCATCAGGGTAAGACCCGAGGCACATACAGCATGGGATTACTTGAATCCTTGAACCGGACCAGATTTCCAGTCTAGCCCTGGACCTTGGAGATAGATGGGCAAAACTGGAAAGTTACACCTGACCCCTAGACTCGATTATGACACTTCACTAGGTGCTGGATCAGGCTGCCTTTGATATGCCAATCAGTGAGATCCTTAGTGGGGATCAAAACCTGGGTATGTTGGGGCAGTTTGAGAATTCATCTGAGTGGGTGGTCATAGTGACAGAATCAGCCACTTTGTCGGACAAAGGGTAATGATCGGGAATGCACTCTCTCTGATGGAAACCAAACTGCCGGCAGTTGATTTCAATCGTTGGAATTTTGTTTTTGCAAAATTAATATATTTACATATATATGTACGGTTTCAAAATGTTTGCAAATGGTTTTAATTCCCGGGATCCATGTGAGAGGAGAGTGCGGCACTGTTCCTTGCAGCCGAGGGAGAGGTCCTCTCTTGTCGGGCAGTGCTTGATCATTAAGGGCTGAGAGGTTAAGTGTAAGACCATTTAGGATAATACCTGATGGGCTAATCTTGCACCTGCCCACAGTCCCTGGGTTTTTATAAGATGGCTTGGCCCAGGGACCACTTAATGTAAGTGTTGGGCCCATAGGGTTCATACGATGGACTCAAGGGGTTCATTGAGATTTTCAGTGAATTTGGCTGGGCCTTCTATTAAAGGCTGGGCCGAACCCATGTGGCTGGTGTGTAGATCAATGCTTGGGTCCCACGCCATACAAAGAAGCCCAACTGGGCAGCAGATTGGAAACTAATTAAACACTGAATGCTTAATGGGCCAAAAGCCCATTTCGAAGTGGGCTGATATGATCACCCATCAATGGGGCGAATTTGAGATTGAAGTTAGCAAAAAGGATTGGGCTCTTAGCCTTATCCACTCTTAGAGACCAAATTCAAATCAGATTTGAATCTGGTAACCTCCTGATAAGATCAGGAGTAAGCTAACTCTATCTGGGAAAGGGATTAAGATTATCCCCTATCCAAATACTGATTTGGATTGGGATAACTCCTAATTAGGAGATTTCTTAATCAAGAAGAAAAGAGAGGAGATTTCGAATGAACCAAAAAGAGAGAAATAAGATTTCGATCCAAGAGGTTCTGGTGAGCAAGAAAAGTTCCTGCGAATTGAGATTAGATCTCATTCTCTCCAGAAAAGAAAACAGTTCAGCTTTTTCGTTTCTGGAAATCTCCTCCTGCCGCCGCCATCTGCATTGTTGCAAGATTCGATCTTTGCAGAAAAGAAAGTCAAGAAACCAGTTCTTGACATCAGTCTTGCAAGAAAGACTGAAAGAATTCAGTGTTTAGTACATCCAGGGGATTCTTGTGAAGGATCCAGTGTGTAGGACGCACCCTGCTGGTTCTGTTCCATCCACAGCTGTGTCATCTTCAGCAGGGACAGATCTTGGAGCATTCTTTGGGCGTGAACACCAACTTTGGGAGATACTGCTTCTCCGGATCAGGTATAATCCTCCCATTTATCTTTTGGTACAGATCTGGTTTGATTAGGGTTCAAGTAGATCCTTGAATATTGTATTCTAAATTCAGGGAATATGATTCCCAGTTGGGAGAAGGTAGGAAATTTTTGAAATTCGCCCCACCCATTCCGCAACCTTTATGGCGTCCATTAGATGGATCCTACCATTCTTTCAGTGGTATCAGAGCCACAGGTTCGAATCTTGAACCAAAAGAAAATCAGATCTGACCCTGCGCAGATGGATAGAAGGTGTTCTTTCAAGATTTGCGCAGATTGTTTTCTTTTTTCAAGAAACTGTTTCTTGTTAAGGGTGATTGATCTGAAATTAATTTCTATTAAATCCAAAATTTATTTGGAATTGTTCTTTATTTATTTTGATTTAATGGACTGTTCAAACCTGGAGATCGCAGTGCAGTTTTAGCGCAGATGGTCTGCGCACCCTTTTTCTTTTCTATTTATTTATTTCATTCAATTCGGTCTGTAAATAATTTTTTTTATTTTATTTTTAGACTGAATGTATAGGATTTGATCAAGAATGTAATTAATAGAAATAGGATTTCTGTTATTTTTCTTGATTAAAGAAGATGGAAGAAGATGGCGGTGCTAGAGATTTGCAGATGGAGAAATCGTTTTCTGCGATTTGCAGTTTATGAAACTGCAACCCTTGTGATTAACCTCTGTTTTGCAGGTGGTGCGAACAGTCCATAATTGTTTTGTGTTTTGCTAGAAATCAAAACTATTAATTTCAGATCATTCAATAATTAATTCTTGAATTGAAAATCAGTTTTGGACCATTTCGGACTAGATTGGACCAAAACTGTTTGGACCGAATCTGGGTTTCGAAAGGGGCTGTTCTCAGTCCAATTGTCTCACACTTTCGAAAGGGGCTGTTCACACCCAAGGAAGGATCCAAAGACTGCTCCCACTGAAAATGGCGCAGTGCAGGTGGAGCAGAATCAGCAGTGTTCTTCTCCAAGAACTCTGTCCTTCACAAGAATCAGCAAGATGGTACGTGAGCACAGCTTCCTTTCAATCCTTTCTCAAAGAACTGATGTCAAGATCCAATCTTGACTTCTCCCCACAACTGGAGATCGAACTGGCAAACAGGGCAGCAAGAACTGGGAGGCAGTAAGAGAGTATTTGCAGGGAGCAGAATTCTCTCTTCTTTTTCAGCACTAAAGAAAACCTGATGATTTGTGTGTCTTTTAGGCTGCCGCCCCCTTCTTCTTTTATAATCTTAAAGGGATCAGCTCCTAATCAGATTAGGAGTTGCTAATCCAAATCACATTTGGGTTAGAAGTCCCTTTAAGTGATAAGGGATAATCCTTATCTTATCTGGAGATCAGATCAGCAATCTCCTAATCTAATTAGGAGGTTTCCAGATCTAAATCTTATTTAGATCTTGGACTCTCTAAGTGGATAGGGTCTAAGCCCAATCCTATTAGCTGGTCCACTTCAGATTTTGCCCCTTTATTTACAAAATAAACAGCCCAGTTCGAAATGGGCATTAGGCCCATTAAGCTTATGTGCTCACTTAACCCACTTAACTGCTGCCCAGTTGGGCTTCCTAGTATGGCGTGGGATCCAAGCATTGATCTACACATCAGCCACATGGGTTCGGCCCAGCCTCTGTTACAAGGCCTGGCCGAATACACTGTTAAAGACAGTGCACCCACTAAAACCCATCAAATGGGCTCTATGGGCCCAACACTTACCCTAAGTGGTCCCTGGGCCAAGCCACCTTGTAACACCCAAGGACTGTGGGCAGATGCAAGATTAGCCCATCAGGTAGTATCCTCAATGGTCTTACACTTAACCTCTCAGCCCATAATGATCATACACTGCCCGACAAGAGAGGACCTCTCCCTCGGCTGCAAGGAACAGTATTGCACTCTCCACTTATATGGATCCCAGGAATTAAAACCTTCTTGCAAACATTTTAGAAACCATATATATACTCTTATATCTTATATAAAATATATTTTGCAAAACAAATCTCAACGGTTGAAATCGGTTGCCGACAGTCTTGGTTTCCATTAGTGAGAGTGCATCCCTGATCATTACCTTTGTCCGACAAAGGGGCTGATCCCGTCACTATGATCACCCACTCAGATGAATTCTCGGACTGTCCCAACATACCTAGGTTTTGACCCCCGCTAAGTATCTCACTGATTGGTACATCAAAGATAGCCCAATCTGACACCTAGTGTAGTATCATAATCGAGTCTAGGGGTCGGGTGTAACATTCCAGTTTTGCCCATCAATCTCCAAGGTCCAGGGCAATACTAGAAATCTGGTCCAGTTCAAAGATTCAATTAATCATACACTATATGTGCCTAGGGTCTCACCCTCGCAGCTGAGACAGGCCACCCCAACCGACTTGGTGGCACCATAGTGTCAGCCTTGTCAGGATAGGTCTCCCCAGACCGACCCACCGGCTGTGAACATTCTAAACTAACACGAGTCTCATTAAGTGTCCAGTTTAAGGGTATTACACAGAAACATACTAAGGGAATATGAATCAAATATGCACCTTTATTCATTTACAATAAACTCATAAAGTACATCATTCTGATTGAAGCTAAGGGCATACAAAACTGTCTAACAGCTCCCACTTGCACTTAGGTTCAATCAGGTACTAGTCGGAGTCCCATACTTTCCACGTGTTTCTCAAACACTTTCTGTGATAGTGGCTTTGTCAATGGGTCTGCTACATTTTCCGCTGACGCTACCTTCTGAATTAGGACGTCCCCTCTACCAATAATATCCCGCAGTACGTGGTACTTCCTCTCGAAGTGTTTCGATTTCAAGTGGGCTCATGGCTCCTTAGCCTGAGCAATGGCTCCATTGTTGTCACACAACAATGGGATGGGTGATGTGCTGGACGGAACTACTCCCAACTCGTGAACGAACTTCTTCATCCACACGGCTTCTTTGGCAGCCTCACTTGCGGCAATGTACTTAACCTCGGTCGTGGAGTCTGCAGTGGACCCCTGTTTGCTGCTTTTCCAGCAAACAGCACACGATCCTATCGTGAAAACATATCCAGATGTATACTTTCTATCATCTGGGTCTGATTGGAAATCGGCATCTGTATACCCTTGAATCTGTAGTGAGCTACCGTCGAATACTAGACAAAACTCATTTGTCCTTCGAAGGTACTTAAGTATGTTTTTCACAGCAGTCCAATGCTCCTGCCCTAGGTTGGCCTGAAATCTGCTTACTACACTCACTGCCTGAGCTATGTCAGGACGAGGGCACAGCATGGCATACATGATGCTCCCTACGGCTGAGGAATAAGAAACATCTTTCATGCCATCAATCTCCTCAGAAGTCTTGGGAGACATCTTCTTGGAGAGAGTGACTCCATGCCTGAAAAGAACATTTCCTTTCTTGGAGTTTTCCATGTATCTCTTGACTATTTTATCAAAATAAGCAGATTGGGATAATCCTATTATCCGCTTCGATCTATCTCTATAGAGTCGAAGACCCAGTATATAGGAAGCTTCTCCAAGATCTTTCATGGAGAATTGCTGTGAAAGCCATAATTTCACTGTAGTTAACATTCCTACATCATTCCCAATGAGTAGAATGTCATCTACATACAGAACCAAGAAGGTAACCTTATCCCCACTGTACTTCCTGTAGACACAGGGTTCATCCGGATTCTGCTCGAAGTCAAACGATTTGACAACAGAGTTAAAACGGATGTTCCAACTTCTAGAACCTTGCTTAATTCCATAAATGGATCTGTTAATTTCATAGATATGGATTCATGTTCATTTCATAGATATGGATTTTAATCTACGATCCATTTCCATTTATTCATCTCTGAGATTTCCCTCCTTTCTCAGTGACGGAGACTACGGATTGTCTCTGGAAATGTGGGAAATCACATAGGGTGCATGAAGCCAATTGTTTCTGCTGCATAACCCCACCACCTTTCTATGAATGATCATATCCACTCATCATATGAGTTTTCCCTTTGGCCTCTGTCAAATAATGTTCAAAGCCGTTTTCAGGTAAACCTTTCTGTCCAGTGAGTGCTTACCCATCATATTCGTGAACGCCAAGGTACCGTGAGAGAATTCCCATTTTCTGGTGAAACCCCTCCCACATCGGTCTATGACGCCCCTATCATCTTATGAAACACTTAGACAAGCCCAATAGCAAATGGATAGCCCATTTTTTGGTGCGTTTTCTCATTATTGAAGAACCCATCCTCGTGCTAATAATGGAAGGCCTTTAGAGAGTTCATCATATGAATCTCTCTATCACATGCACTCATATTATCTGGAGGGAACAGATAATTACGCCCTAGTTCTATCTTTAGGTCAAACCAAAGTGGCTCCCACTAACTTTCATAAAGCCAGATTTTGGTGGGCCTAAATCGGCTAGGGTTCCGCACGAGACCTCATGATGAGGTGTGGGGCCCACCACTGAGGGAGGTCATCCAATGACCAAAAGGGACACCATGGCAATGATGTGAATTCAGCCATGGTGTGCGCAAGAGCCACTGTCGATTGAGCATGGGCCAAGCACTTATGGCCCATGTACATAGCACATCACACATCCACACATCTTATGTAGGGATAAATTGACCCAATCAATTAATTATCTGTAAAGCCCATTTGCAGCCCATTTTAAATCCATAATATTAACCATTAATATTATTCAGGTATATGGGCCGAACGGTTCAACCCATATAGCTTTATGTGTTAAGTGGGCTTTTAGCAGTTTTAACTATTAAAACTGGGCTTTTACAGGTTGAGCCGAATTAACCATTTAATTAAATATCAATCCTTAGGCCCATTAGTGGGAAAATTAGGGCTGACTTTCAGCCTTGATTAAACCCTAGATTCGGTCCAAACAGTTTAAACCAATCTTGGTTCGAATGGGTCTAGGGTTTGATCTTTAATTAAATCTTTAATTCAAGAAAATAATCTGAAATTAATTACTGATAAAAGAAAAACAACAATCAGTAAATCATGGTTGTTCGCACAATCCATCCTGCAAAACAGAGGTTAGATCACAGAATGCAGTTTCACAAACTGTAAATCGCAGATAGCGATTCTCCCATTAAGCTTATGTGCTCACTTAACCCGCTTAACTGCTGCCCAGTTGGGCTTCCTTGTATGGTGTGGGACCCAAGCATTGATCTACACATTAGCCACATGGGTTTGGCCCAGCCTCTCTTACAAGGCCTGGCCGAATACACTGTTAATGACAGTGCACCCCCTAAAACCCATCAAATGGACTCTATGGGCCCAACACTTACCCTAAGTGGTCCCTGAGCCAAGCCACCTTGTAACACCTAGGGACTGTGGGCAGATGCAAGATTAGCCCATCAGGCATTATCCTCAATGGTCTTACACTTAACCTCTCAGCCCATAATGATCATACACTGCCCGATCATTACCTTTGTCCGACAAAGGGGCTGATCCTGTCACTATGATCACCCACTCAGATGAATTCTCGGACTGTCCCAACATACCCAGATTTTGACCCCCGCTAAGGATCTCACTGATTGGTACATCAAAGATAGCCCAATCCGACACCTAGTGCAGTATCATAATCGAGTCTAGAGGTCGGGTGTAACTTTCCAGTTTTGCCCATCAATCTCCAAGGTCCAGGGCAATACTGGAAATCTGGTCCAATTCAAAGATTCAATTAATCCTACACTGTATGTGCCTAGGGTCTCACCCTGGCAGCTGAGACAGGCCACCCCAACCGACTTGGTGGCACCACAGTGTCAGCCTTGTCAGGATAGGTCTCCCCAGACCGACCCACCGGCTGTGAACATTCTAAACTAACACGAGTCTGATTAAGTGTCCAGTTTAAGGGTATTACACAGAAACATACCAAGGGAACATGAATCAAATATGCATCTTTATTCATTTACAATAAACTCATAAAGTACATCATTCTGATTGAAGCTAAGGGCATACAAAACTGTCTAACAACCAGATCTGAACCAAAAAGCAAAAGGGAGGAATATACTTGATCCGGAGAAACAATATCTCCCAAAGTAGGTGTTCACACCCAAAGAAGAAACCAAGATCCGCTCCTGCTGAAGATGACACAGCTGTGGATGGAACGGAACCAGCAGAGTGCGTCCAACACACTGGATCCTTCACAAGAATCCTCTAAAAATTCTGAACACCGAATCTTTTTCAGTCTTTTCTGCAAGACTGATGTCAAGAACTGGTTTCTTGACTTCTTTCTTCTACAAAGATCGAATCTTTTAAGAAGCAATGGCGGCGGCGGCCGGAGGAGAACTCCAAGGACGAAGACAGAAGAATTGCTTCTCTTCTCTCTGGAGTATGAATGAGATCTAATCTCTATTCGCAGGAAGCCTTGTTGCTTTCACTCAAACCCTTGGTTCGAAATCTGATATGTTTCTTCTCTTAGGGTTTCCCCTCTTTTCTTTTTGATTAAGAAACCTCCTAATTAGGAGTTATCCCAATCCAAATCAGTATTTGGATAGGGGATTATCTTAATCCTATCTGCAGATTAAGTTAGCTTACTCCTGATCTTATCAGGAGGTTACCAGATTCAAATCTGATTTGAATTTGGTCTCCCAGAGTGGATAAGGTTAGAGGGCCCAATCCTTTTGCTAACATTAATCTCAGATCCGCCTCATAGATAGGTGATCATATCAGCCCAACTCGAAATGAGCTTTTGGCCCATTATGAAGGAATGGTAGGATGCATCTGAAGGACGCCAAAAATGTTACGGAATGGGTGGCCGAATTTCAAAAATTACCTACCTTCCTCCAATTGGGAATCGTATTCCCTAAATTTAGAATACCATATTCAAGCATCTTATTCGAACCATAATCGAACCAGATCTGAACCACAAGGTAAAAGGGAGGATTATACCTGATCCGGAGAAACAGTATCTCCCAAAGTTGGTGTTCACACCCAAAGAAGAAACCAAAATCCGCTCCTACTGAAGATGACACAGCTGTGGATGAAACGGAACCAGCAGGGTGCGTCCTACACATTGGATCATTCGCAAGAATCCTCTGGAAACTCTGAACACCGAATCTTCTTTAGTTTTTCTTGCAAGACTGATGTCAAGAACTAATTTCTTGACTTCCTATTGTTGCAAAGATCGAATCTTGCAATAGTGAATGGCGGCGGCAGGAGGAGAACTCCAGGGACGAAGATGGCTGAACTGCTTTTCTTCTCTCTGGAGTATGAATGAGATCTAATTTCAATTCACAGGGAGTTTTCTTTCACCAAAACCCTAGTTCGAATTCTGATGTATTTCCTCTTGTTTTTCTCCTCCTTTCTTCTTGATTAAGAAACCTCCTAATTAGGAGTTATCCCAATGCATATCTGTATTTGGATAGGGGATTATCTTAATCCTATCTGCAGATTAAGTTAGTTTACTCCTGATCTTATCAAGAGGTTACCAGATTCAAATCTAATTTGAATTTGGTCTCCTGGAGTGGATAAGGTTAAAGGCCCAATCCTTTTACTAACATTAATCTCAGATTCACCCCATAGATAGGTGATCATATTAGCCCAGCTCGAAATGGACTTTTGGCCCATTACATGTTCAGTGTTTAACTAGTTTCCAATCTGCTGCCCAGTTGGGCTTCTTTGTATGGCGTGGGACCCAAGCATTCATCTACACACTAGCCACATGGGTTCGGCCTAGCCTTTAATACAAGGCCGAGCCGAATTCACTGAAAGACTCAGTAAACCCCCGAGCCCATCATATGGACCCTATGGGCCCAACACTTACATTAAGTGGTCCCTAGGCCAAGCTATCTTATAAAAACCCAGGGACTGTGGGCAGGTGCAAGATTAGCCTATCAGGTACTATCCTAAATGGTCTTACACTTAACCTCTCAGCCCTTAATGATCAAGCACTGCCCGACAAGAGAGGACCTCTCCCTCGGCTGCAAGGAACAGTGCCGCACTCTCCACTCACATGGATCCCGGGAATTAAAACCATTTGCAAACAATTCAAAACCGTACATATATATATATAAATATATTAATTTTGCAAAACAAAATTCCAACGATTGAAATCAACTGCCGGCAGTTTGGTTTCCATCAAAGAGAGTGCATTCCCAATCATTACCCTTTGTCCGACAAAGGGGTTGATCCTGTCACTATGATCACCCACTCAGATGAATTCTCAGACTGTCCCAACATACCGAGGTTTTGATCCCCATCTAAAGATCTCACTGATTGGCATATCAAAGACAGCCCGATCCGACACCTAGTGAAATGTCATAATCGAGTCTAGGGGTTAGGTGTAATATTCCAATTTTGCCCATCTATCTCTAAGGTCCAGGACAATACTGGAAATCTGGTCCGGTTCTAGGATTCAAGTAATCCCATACAACATGTGCCTTGGGTCTTACCCTGGTGGCTGAGACGGGCCATTCCAACATTTGGTGGCACACCAGTATCAACCTTGGCAGGATAAATCTCCCCAAACTTAACCAACGGCTGTGAATATTTAAAACTTACACGAGTCTCTATAAGTGTCCAGTTTTAGGGTCTTACACAGAATTAAACCAAACAACATGAATCAAACATGCACTTTATTTATTTCCACTAAATAACAAAAGTACATCAAATCAGATTGAAGCTAACGGCATACAAAAACTTTCTAACACATTAAGTGTTCAGTACTTAACTAGTTTCCAATCTGCTGCCCAGTTGGGATTCTTTGTATGGCATGGGACCCAAACATTGATCTACACACCAGCCACATTGGTTCGGCCTAGCCTTTATTACAAGGCCCAGCCGAATTCACTGAAAAACTCAGTAAACCCCTGAGCCCGTCACATGGACCCTATGGGCGCAACACTTACATTAAGTGGTCCATGGGCCAAGCCATCTTATAAAAACCCAGGGATTGTGGGCAGGTGCAAGATTAGCCCATCAGGTATTATCCTAAATAGTTTTACACTTAACCTCTCAACCCATATTGATCAAGCACTGCCCAACAAGAGAGAACCTCTCCCTCAGCTGTAAGGAACAGTGTCGCATTCTCCACTCACATGAATCCCGGGAATTAAAACCATTTGCAAACATTTTGAAACCGTACATATACATAAATATATATATATATATTAATTTTGCAAAACAAAATTCCAACGATTGAAATCAACTGCCGGCAGTTTGGTTTCCATCAAAGAGGGTGCATACCCGATCATTACCCTTTGTCCGACAAAGGGGTTGATCCCCTGCAGTGAGTTACACTGCAACCTTCTGCTTACCTTGAACCCCTGTAGTGAGTTATACGCAAGAGTTGAAGCCCGAGTCAATACACCAGGACGCAGAAGCTACCAACAAATTGGTTTCTATAACACAAGTTTCGAAGTTACCTTTCTTGGATTCCAAGTAGGCAGGACAATTCCTTTTCCAATGGCCGATCTTCTTGCAGAAGTGACAGGCATCCGATGCTTTGTCTTTCTTCTGCTTCTTGCTCTTAGTGGCTTTCTTCTGAGGCTTCTTTGCCTTCCTCTTTCTCTTGCCTGTCTTGCCACCTTCAACAAGCATGGCTACAAGTTCATCCTTTCTAATCAGTTCTTCAGCTCTTTGCAACATATTGTTGAGTTCTTGCAAGCTGACATTCAGCTTGTTCATGTGGTCCGAAACTGATTTTCAATTCAAGAATTAATTCATGAAAGATCTGAAATTAATAATTTTTTATTTTCAACAATCACAAATCAACTATGGATTGTTCGCACCACCTGTAAAACAGAGGTTAATCACTAGGGTTGCAGTTTCACAAACTGCAAATCGCAGAAAGCGATTCTCCATCAGCGGCGCCTTCTTCTTTCTTCTTCTTCAATCAAGAAAATAAAAAAACAGAAATCCTATTTCTATTAATTTATTACATTCTTGATCAAATCCTATACATTCAGTCTAGAAAAATAAAAAAAAAATTATTTACAGACCGAATTGAATAAAATAAATGAATAAAAAGGAAAAAGGGTGCGCAGACCATCTGCGCCAAATCTGCACTGCGATCTCCAGGTTCGAACAGTCCATTAAATCAAAAATAAATAAAGAACAGTTCTAAATAAATTTTGGATTTAACAAAAAATTAATTTCAGATCAATCGCCCATAACAGGAAACAGTTTCTTGAAATAAAGAAAACAATCTACGCAAATCTTGGCAGAACAGCTTCTGTCCATCTGCGCAGGTTCAGATCTGATTTTCTTTTGGTTCAAGATTCGAACCTGTGGCTTTGATACCACTGAAAGAATGGTAAGATCCATCTAATGGACACCAAAAATTTGCAGAATGGGTGGGCGAATTTCAAAAATTTTCCTACCTTCTTCCAACTGAAAATCATATTCCCTTTTAAAATACAATACTCAATGATCCTATTTGAACCATAATCGAACCAGATCTGAACCAAAAAGAAAAATGAGGATTATACCTGATCCGGAGAAACAATGTCTCCCAAAGTTGGTGTTTACGCCCAAGGAAGACACCAAGATCCGCTCCTGCTGAAGATGACACAGCTGTAGGTGGAACGGAACCAGCAGAGTGCGTCCTACACACTGGATCCTTCTCAAGAACCCTCTGGAAACTCTGAGCACCAAATCTTTTACAGTTTTTTCTACAAGACTGATGTCAAAAATAATTTATTGATCTCTTTTTCTTCAAAGATCGAATCTTGTAAGGAAGATTAGCGGCGGTTGGAGGAGAACTCCTAGGACGAAGAGGGTTGAATTGCTGCCCTTCTCTCTGAAGTCTGTATGAGATCTGATCTCAATTTGCATGATGTATCCTTGCAAAAACCCCTATTCGAAATCTGATATTTTTCTCTTAGGGTTTTTCCTCTTTTCTTCTTGATTAAGAAACCTCCTAATTAGGAGTTATCCCAATCCAAATCAATATTTGGATAGGGACTTATCTTAATCCTATCTACAGATTAAATTAGCTTACTTCTAATCTTATCAGGAGATTTACCAGATTCAAATCTGATTTGAATATGGTCTCCCAGACTGGATAAGGTTAAAGGCCCAATCCTTTTGCTAACATTAATCTCAAATCTGCCCCTTAGATGGGTGATCATATCAGCCCAGCTCAAAATGGGCTTTTGCACCTGTTGCCAAGATGACATCTGTGAGGGTTCTTCTATCTTTAGTTGCTCACTTTGACTGGCCCCTCTATCAATTGGATGTGAATAATGCATTTCTGAATGGAGAATTACATGAGGAGGTTTACATGTCTCTTCCTGAGATATATGGAACTGATAGGAAAGGAAAGGTATGCAGGCTGAAGAAATCTCTTTATTGACTAAAACAGTCCCCTAGAGCATGGTTTGAGAGATTTAGAACAACACTTGTTAATTTTTGTTATGTGCAGACACAATCCGATCATACTCTTTTTGTGAAGAGAAGTGGACCTCTAGCAGTATACCTCATTGTGTATATAGATGATATTATAGTGACTGGTAATGATGCCTCAGGAATTCAAGATCTAAAATTTTTTCTCCATACAGAGTTTGAGGAATTTTTTCTCTTCATTATGTAATTAATTTTCTAATGATCCAATCTCCGTCCCAAAACCCAATTCATCAATAAATTCATCCAATGCAATAACAAGAACAACAAGACCATGGTGAGTCTCATGTCAAGATGTTGGCCCAATAACCTAGAAGATTCTAAACCTGTATCAAAACATATTGTCAACTGCTTTGAATACTAAAAGTAATCTATAGGTGTGACCAAAAAAAGATACAAGACCTTGAGTACGTTCCCTACTTCTAGCATAGGCACAAGAAAGGAGGGTCATATCAAAATATTTCTTGATTCCCTTATTGAACATCATAGATACCACAGTTGTTGCCTCAAACTTTCCATTAAAACAAAGGAAACCAACGACAAAATAAAATTAGAAAAGGAAACCAAGGATTAATTTCACTTACCTGCTTCCAAAGGTAAAGGAAGCCAAGGCCTATACAGAAACGATGTAAGCGGCTCGCCTAGTTCTGAATCACTTCTATCCATTAAGGCAAAGATAATAGCTCGAGTAATATCTTCACTGCAAGACGCAACAGAAATAAAGCCCAATGAGATCGTGGTGAAGAAAATCACATCAATTCAAGATTTTGCATCTTCCAAAATTGGAGATGATTTCCTTCTTATCTGTTAATAAAATAAAGTTAGCTTCAAATTGAACTGCATATTTAATTCATCAAAATTCTAAAAAACAATAAACAATATACAACATATGTTCTGATACATTACAATAACGGGCAAAAGCCTACTAAATAGAGCATGCTTAACCATTTAATTAGTTTTGAGTCGCAAAAACTTCAACAACAAATAATATTCCCGACAAAAGGTGGTTAACAGATGTACAGAAAAATCCCCTCGAACCATATTCCAACCCATTTGTGATAAAGAATTGGCCTAACAGTTTGGTAATCTTCTACTCTAAGACTTTAGAAACCAGGCTTTGAAAATGCTTTTATGAAACAAAATGTCACTCTACGGGTGAAAACTGAGATACTTCACCTTCTAATCATGTGTTCCTGCATATGCAACGCCAAGGCCCACTATTACACACAACTCAAATACTTGAATCATTTGCGTCGACATAACCTCCTACAAGTGTCAATGCTTGAAGATGTCTAGGATTAGTTTAAGAAAACAACACAAAAGAAAATTGACAATAGAAACAACAATAAGGAAATGTTAAAATATAAAAAATTTTGGCATATAAAAACAATGTTGGCTTACAAGCCCTACGATCATTCTTTATACTGCAGTTGACAATGCCAACTACTAATAATGCACACACATTGGCATGGTTGTCATTTTGGGGAAGTATTTATCGATTTGTTTGGGTCCAAAATCAACATCCCACTATACAATCATACCCTACAACAGCAAAGGTTTCAACATTGGCAATGCGTTGAAAAGGTCACAACCAAGAAAAGCAAATCCCCGTGGAGAAGGAAAAGAAATACCAGACTTATTGCAGCTCCTGTCTTCCCATGATCCTTATTCTAGAATTAGAGCAGCCAATGGATCGCATTTGCTCGGTGAACACAAACAGATCAGAACCGTTTATAATTCTAGAATTATAACGGTTCTGGTTCCATGATTTTGTCTCAAATAATAATTGGGTCGGTGCATGGTATTTCCTGTCCTGAACCAATTCATATCCGGAACCAGTTGTTTTATAAAGTATGTACAAGATTTTCTTAATTCTCCAATATCTTTTACCATATTTTATGTTATAAATGTCAATTCTGATAGATAATATTAGTTAAAATGTTTAATTGATTAATATATCAATAATAATCATTTTTTGTAAATTTTATTAAGGTTATATTATCGAAATTCAAATTTTAATTTATTCTTTAAATAAATAATTCTTGTTTTCAATTCCGGGTCTATGAATTTGTCCAAAGTAATAATAATCGATTCGAGGCTAGTTCTACCAAAACCCAACCCATTGGAAGCCCTATCTTGAGAGGCAAACTTCCAAAGCAACAACCATTTGAAGCTTCGGAATGAACAATCATCGACTTAGCCGACAAAATGATGGAAGAGGAAATCCACTAAGCATGTGGAAACAAAATTCATAAAATTAAACACCGCCACATGATTAGACAGTTACGTGGTTGGAATCGGCATTCACGAAAGCATTGACAAAAGAAAAAATGAAACAGAACATTTGCCATATGTTTCCCCATTAGACAAACATATAAATAACGATGGATTAAATTAGATGTATTTGGGACGAGGGACGGAGAGAGGGAAGGAAGGAGGGAAAGAGAACAAAAGGAAAAGAATGCAGACTTTGGCTGTTTAAAATTGTTCCCTTGTTGGAAACAACTTCTCCACAACAGCAAACGACAAATTAGAATAAAACTATGCTCTGTTTTATAAAGGTTTCTAGGAAACTATGCAATGCTAACCAAACCAACCTAATAAAACTCCGTCCAAAGCCCTCTTACCAGTTCAGTTGAATGCTAAGAGGATTCAACAAACTTGTATATCACATATGGCTTACCTTCAGATTGCAAATGCAAAGGAGACCAAAAACTAAAGGAACTGCCCTCTAGGTGTTCTTCTCTTCATAATATAATTAATGTTCTAATGATCCAATCTCCGTCCCAAGACGCTATTCATCAAAAAATTAATCCAATGCAATAACAAGAACAACAAACCATGGTGAGTCTCATGTCAAGATGTTGGCCCAGAACCTAGAAGATTCTAAACATGTATCAAAACATATTGTCAACTGCTTTGAATACTAAAAGTAATCTATAGGTGTGACTAAAAAAAGATACAAGACCTTGAGTACGTTCCCTAGTTCAAGCATAGGCACAAGAAAGAAGGGTTATATCAAAATATTTCTTGATTCCCTCATTGAACATCATGGATACCACAGTTGTTGCCTCAAACTTTCCTTTAAACAAAGGAAACCAACGACAACATAAAATTAGAAAAGGAAACCAAGGATTAATTTCACTTACCTGCTTCCAAAGGTAAAGGAAGCCAAGGCCTATACAGAAATGGTGTAAGCGGCTCGCCCAATTCTGAATCACTTCTGTCCATTAAGGCAAAGATAATAGCTCGAGTAATATCTTCACTGCAAGACGCAACAGAAATAAAGCCCAATGAGATCGTGGTGAAGAAAATCACATCAATTCAAGATTTTGCATCTTCCAAAATTGGAGATGATTTCCTTCTTATCTGTTAATAAAATAAAGTTAGCTTCAAATTGAACTGCATATTTAATTCATCAAAATTCTAAAAAACAATAAACAATATACAACATATGTTCTAATACATTACCATAACAGGCAAAAGCCTGCTAAATAGAGCATGCTTAACCATTCAATTAGTTTTGAGTCGCAAAAACTTCAACAACAAATAATATTCCCGACAAAAGGTGTTTAACAGATGTATAGAAAATCCCCTCGAACCATATTCCAACCCATTTTTGATAAAGAATTGGTCTAACAGTTTGGTAATCTTCTACTCTAAGACTTTAGAAACCAGGCTTTGAAAATGCTTTTATGAAACAAAATGTCACTCTGCGGGTGAAAACTGAGATACTTCACCTTCTAATCATGTGTTCCTGCATATGCAACGCCAAGGCCCACTATTACACACCAACTCAAATACTTGAATAATTTGTGTCGACATAACCTCCTACAAGTGTCAATGCTTGAAGATGTCTAGGATTAATTTAAGAAAACAACACAAAAAAAACAAAAAAAAAATTGACAATAGAAACAACAATAAGGAAATGTTAGCATATAAAAAATTTTGGCATATAAAAAAAATGTTGGCTTACAAGCCCTACGGTCATTCTTTATACTGCATTTGACAATGCCAACTACTAATAATGCACACACATTGGCATGGTTGTCATTTTGTGAATGTACTTATCGATTTGTTTGGGTCCAAAATCAACATCCCACTATACAATCATACCCTACAACAGCAAAGGTTTCAACATTGGCAATGCGTTGAAAAGGTCACAACCAAGAAAAGCAAATCCCCGTGGAGAAGGAAAAGAAATACCAGACTTATTGCAGCTCCTGTCTTCCCATGATCCTTATTCTAGAATTAGAGCAGCCAATGGATCGCATTTGCTCGGTGAACACAAACAGATCAGAACCGTTTATAATTCTAGAATTATAACGGTTCTGGTTCCATGATTTTGTCTCAAATAATAATTGGGTCGGTGCATGGTATTTCCTGTCCTGAACCAATTCATATCCGGAACCAGTTGTTTTATAAAGTATGTACAAGATTTTCTTAATTCTCCAATATCTTTTACCATATTTTATGTTATAAATGTCAATTCTGATAGATAATATTAGTTAAAATGTTTAATTGATTAATATATCAATAATAATCATTTTCTGTAAATTTTATTTAGGTTATATTATCGAAATTCAAATTTTAATTTATTCTTTAAATAAATACTTCAAGTTTTCAGTTCCGGGTCTATGAATTTGTCCATAGTAATCGATTCGACGCTGGTTCTACCAAAACCCAACCCATTGGAAGCCCTATCTTGAGGAACAAACTTCCAAAGCAACAACCATTTAAAGCTTCGGAAAGAACAATCATAGACTTAGCCGACAAAATGATGGAAGAGGAAATCCACTAAGCATGTGGAAACATAATTCATAAAAATAAACACCGCCACGTGATTAGATAGTTACGTGGCTGGAATCGGCATTCACGAAAGCATTGACAAAAGAAAAAATGAAACAGAACATTTGCCATATGTTTCCCCATTAGAAAACATATAAACAAGGATGGATTAGCTTAAATGTGTTTGGGATGAGGGACAGAGAGAGGGAAGGAAGAACGGAAAGAAAACAAAAGAAAAAGAATGCAGACTTTGGTTGTTTAAACATGTTCCCTTGTTGGCAACAACTTCTCTACAACAGCAAACCACACATTAGAATAAAACTATGATTTGTTTTATAAAGGTTTCTAGGAAACTATGCAATGCTAACCAAACCAACCTAATAAAACTCCGTCCAAAGCCCTTTTACCAGTTCAGTTGAATGCTAAGAGGACTCAACAAACTTGTATATCACATATGGCTTACCTTCAGATTGCAAATGCAAAAGAGACCAAGAACTAAAGAAACTACCCTCCAGGTGTTCTGCTCTTCATAATGTAATAAATGTTCTAATGATCCAATCTCCGTCCCAAGACCCAATTCTTCAAAAATTTCAACCAATGCAATAACAAGAACAACAAGACCTTGGTGAGTCTCACCCATGTCAAGATGTTGGCCCAATAACCTAGAAGATTCTAAACCTGTATCAAAACATATTGTCAACAGCTTTGAATGCTAAAAGTAATCTATAGGTGTGACCAAAAAAAGATACAAGACCTTGAGTGCGTTCCCTAGTTCTAGCATAGGCACAAGAAAGAAGGGTCATATCAAAATATTTCTTGATTCCCTCATTGAACATCATGGATACCACAGTTGCTGCTTCAAACTTTCCTATAAAACAAAGGAAACCAAGGACAACATAAAATTAGAAAAGGAAACCAAGGATTAATTTCACTTACCTGCTTCCAAAGGTAAAGGAAGTCAAGGCCTATACAGAAACGGTGTAAGCGGCTCGCCTAGTTCTGAATCACTTCTGTCCATTAAGGCAAAGATGTTTAATATATTAATATATCAATAATAATCATTTTCTGTAAATTTTATTAAGGTTATATTATCGAAATTCAAATTTTAATTTATTCTTTAAATAAATACTTCTAGTTTTCAGTTCCGGGTCTATGAATTTGTCCATAGTAATAATAATTGATTCGAGGCTGGTTCTACGAAAATCCAACCCATTGGAAGCCCTATCTTGAGTAGCAAACTTCCGAAGCAACAACCATTTGAAGCTTCGGAAGGAACAATCATTGACATAGCCGACAAAATGATGGAAGAGGAAATCCACTAAGCATGTGCAAACAGAATTCTTAAAAATAAACACCGCCACAAGATTAGACTATTACATGGCTGGAATCGGCATTCACGAAAGCATTGACAAAAGAAAAAAGAAATGGAACATTTAGAATATGTTTCCCCATTAAACAAACATATAAACAAGGTTGGATTAGCTTAGATGTGTTTGGGATGAAGGACAGAGAGAGGGAAGGACGGAGGAAAAGAGAACAAAAGAAAAAGAATGCAGACTTTGACTATTTAAAATTGTTCCTTTGTTGGCAATAACTTCTCTACAACAGCAAACCACACATTAGAAGAAAACTCCACTCTCCCTAGGTATTGCTTCCATTTTGTACTCATTCAAATGCATACCATTAGTAAACCCTTTCATTGAGATTATTTATCTGATGCATACAGACTCATTTCTAAGTAGAAATTGTACTAAAATAAAACGAAGAAAGCATATAGATCAAATTTCCACCAAGGAGCCACAATCAATAAATAAAAGAAGAAACTAGTACCCAAAACAATCATTGGAAACAACGAACCATTATGTTCTGCAATAGAAATAAATAACCAAAACATCTCATGGAAAATTTTACATGGGGACGTTCAAAAGGAAAGTAGTCTCATAACATTGTCAATTACCATTTCATGCGCGCACTGGAATGGAATTCCCCCCCCCCCCATTTGAAGTAATGGTCGTTCCCTCCCCTCCCTCCCTTGGGAATGAAATCCCTTTCCTGTTGATTTAAATTTCCATTCCCATTCCTGTATGAACCAAACAAACTATAGGAATTGACCATTCTGATTCCAATTCCGGAGGATTTCGATTCTAATTCCATTTACGGCTGCAAACCAAACGGTCCCTAAATCAATTGGAAGGTGTATGTACTTCAAAATCTGTTTAGTAATCAGTAGGAGGTGTGACTAAAATTTGACCCCAACTATGCTCTGTTTTATAAAGTTTTCTTGGAAACTATGCAATGCTAACCAAACCAACCTAATAAATCTCCGTCCAAAGCCCTCTTACAAACTCTGTTGAATGCTATGAGGATTCAACATACTTGTATATATCACATATAGCTTACCTTCAAATTGCAAATGCAAAGGAGACCAAGAACTAAAGGAACTGCCCTCCAGATGTTCTGCTCTTCATAATGTAATAAATGTTCTAATGATCCAATTGTTAGACAGTTTTGTATGCCCTTAGCTTCAATCCAATTTGATGTACTTGTTAGACAGTTTTATATGTCCTTAGCTTCAATCAGAATGATGTACTTTATGAGTTTATTGTAAATGAATAAAGATACATATTTGATTCATGTTCCCTTGGTATGTTTCTGTGTAATACCCTTAAACTGGACACTTAATGAGACTCGTGTTAGTTTAGAATGTTCACAGCCAGTGGGTCGGTCTGGGGAGACCTATCCTGACAAGGCTGACACTGTAGTGCCACCAAGTCGGTTGGGGTGGCTTGTCTCAGCTGCCAGGGTGAGACCCTAGGCACATACAGTGTAGGATTCATTGAACCTATGAACTGGACCAGATTTCTAGTATTGCCCTGGACCTTGGAGATTGATGGGCAAAACTGGAAAGTTACACCCGACCCCTAGACTCGATTATGATACTGCACTAGGTGTCGGATTGGGCTGTCTTTGATGTACCAATCAGTGAGATCCTTAGCGGGGGTCAAAACCTGGGTATGTTGGGACAGTCCGAGAATTCATCTGAGTGGGTGATCATAGTGACAGGATCAGCCCCTTTGTCGGACAAAGGTAATGATCGGGATCCATATAAGTATGTTGCACTCTCACTGATGGAAACCAAGACTGCCGGCAGCCGATTTCAACCGTTGAGATTTGTTTTGCAAAATATATTTTATATAAGATATAAAAGTATATATGTATGGTTTCTAAATTGTTTGCAAGAAGGTTTTAATTCCCGGGATCCATATAAGTGGAGAGTGCAACACTGTTCCTTGCAGCCGAGGGAGAGGTCCTCTCTTGTCGGACACTGTATGATCATTATGGGCTGAGAGGTTAAGTGTAAGACCATTGAGGATAATGCCTGATGGGCTAATCTTGCATCTGCCCACAGTCCCTGGGTGTTACAAGGTGGCTTGGCCCAGGGACCACTTAGTGTAAGTGTTGGGCCCATAGAGCTCATTTGATGGGTTTCAGGGGGTACACTGTCTTCAGCAGTGCATTCGGCCAGGCCTTGTAACAAAGGCTGGGCTGAACCCATGTGGCTGATGTATAGATCAATGCTTGGGTCCCACGCCATACAAGGAAGCCCAATTGGGCAGCAATTTGGAAGCCTTTTGAGTACATGACCTTAATGGGCCTTAAGCCCATTTCGAACTGGGCTGATTTGATCAGTCATTTAAAGGGGGTGAATTCTAAAGAGGGTCAGCTGAAAGGATTGGGCTTAGACCCTATCCACTCAGAGAGTCCAAGATCTAAATGGGATTTAGATCTGGAAACCTCCTAATTAGATTAGGAGACAGCTGATCTTATCTGCAGATAAGATAAGGGTTATCCCTTATCACTAAGGGACTTCTAACCCAAATATGATTTGGATTAGCAGCTCCCAATCTGATTAGGAACTGATCCCTTTTGAGATTATAAAAGGGGAAGGGGGCGGCAGCCTACTACACAACTGCATCCATAGCATTCTTCTCTTTGAAGAAAGAGAGATTGAGAGATTTCCTGCATACTGCGAATTCTCTCCTGCCACCACCTTCCTGCTTTTGCCATTCCTTCAGTTCGATCTCCAGTTCTTGGGAGCAATCAAGATTGGATCTTAATTTCAATCTTTTGTGAAAAGATTGGTTGGAGCTGTACTCAAGTCGTCCAGTTGATCCTTACGAAGGATCAAGTTCTTTTGAAGAACGTTGCTGATTCTGCTCCACACTACACTGCGCCATCTTCAGTGGGAACAGTCTTTGGATTCTTCCTTGGGCGTGAACACCTCCATTGGGAGATATTACATCTCTGTATCAGGTATATTCCTCTCCCATTTTTTTTGGTTCAGATCTGGTTTAGTTTATGGTTCAAGATTGATCCTTGAAAATATGATTTTCTAAATAGGGAATACGATTCCCAATTGAAGGGAGAGATAAAATTTTTGAAATTCGCCCCTTATTCCGCAATCTTTGGGCGTCCATAGGATGAATCTCTCATCCTTTCAGTGGTATCAGAGCCATGGTTCAAATCTTGAACCAGTTTGTTTCAGATCTGAACCTGCGCAAATGGGCAGAAGGTGTTCTACCCGATTTGCGCAGATATGGATTTTGGGAAATTTTGTTCCCAAAATTAATGGGCAAATAATCTGAAATTAATTTTATATAAATCTGATTATTATTTAGAATTGTTCTTTATGATTTTCTTGATTTATGGGCTGTTCGTACAAGAGGAGATCGAAATCTTGGTTTGCGCAGGGAACCTGCAAGATTTGCAGTTTCCTAATTTATCTATTACATTTGGTCTGTAAATAATTTTTTTTATTTTTAGACTCAATGTATAGGCATTCGATCTGATGTAATAATTAATAGAAATAGGATTTCTATTTTATTTTATTTTGGATCGAAGATGGCGGCGCAGAAAGGGAGAAATCGCAGAGAAGAAGATTTCGCAGATGGGAGAATCGCTATCTGCGATTTGCAGTTTGTGAAACTGCATTCTGTGATCTAACCTTTGTTTTGCAGGATGGATTGTGCGAACAGCCCTGATTTACTGATTGTTGTTTTTCTTTTATCAGTAATTAATTTCAGATTATTTTCTTGAATTAAAGATTTAATTAAAAATCAAACCCTAGACCCATTCGAATCAAGATTGGTTCAAACTGTTTGGACCAAATCTAGGGTTTAATCAAGGCTGAAAGTCAGCCCTAATTTTCCCACTAATGGGCCTAAGGATTGATATTTAATTGAATGGTTCGGCCCAACCTATAAAGGCCCAGTTTTAACAGTTAAAACTGCTAAAAGCCCACTTAACCCTTAAAGCTATATGGGTTGAACCGTTCGGCCCATATACCTAGATAATGTTAATGGTTAATATTATGGATTTAAAATGGGCTTCAAATGGGCTTTACAGATAATTAATTGATTGGATCAATTTATGCCTGCATGTGATGTATGGATGTGTGATGTGCTACGTACATGGGCCATAAGTACTTGGCCCATGCTCAATCGATAGTGGCTCTTTCGCACACCATGGCTGAATGCACATCATTGCCATGGTGTCCCTTTTGGACATTGGATGACCTCCCTCAATGGTGGGCCCCACACCTCATCATGAGGTCTCGTGCGGAACCCTAGCTGATTTAGGCCCACCAAAATCTGGCTTTATGAAAGTTAGTGGGAGCCACTTTGGTTTGACCTAAAGATAAAACTAGGGCGTAATTATCAGTTCCCTCCAGATGATATGAGTGCATGTGATAGGGAAATTCATATGATGAACTCTCTAAAGGCCTTCCATCATTAGCACAAGGATGGGTCCCTCAGTAATGAGGAAACGCACCAGAAAATGGGCTATCCATTTGCTGTTGGGCTTGTCTAAGTGTTTCATAAGATGATAGGGGCGTCATAGACCGATGTGGGAGGGGCTTCACCAGAAAATGGGAACTCTCTCACGGTACCTTGGCGTTCACGAATATGATGGGTAAGCACTCACTGGACAGAAAGGTTTACCTGAAAATGGCTCTGAACCTTGTCTGACAGAGGCCAAAGGGAAAACTCATATGATGAGTGGATATGATCCTTCACAGAAAGGTGGTGGGGTTATGCTGCTGAAACAGTTGGCCTCATGCGCCCTATGTGATTTCCCACATTTCCAGAGACAACCCGTAGTCTCCGTCACTGAGAAATGAGGGAAATCTCAGAGACGAATAAATGGAAATGGATCGTAGATTAAAATCCATATCTATGAAATAAACATGAATCAAATTAGGTCGTGGACTGATGTTTGCTCTTTCATCTGAAAATGGCAAA
The DNA here is from genome assembly GCF_055504915.1 of Nelumbo nucifera. NCBI lineage: Eukaryota > Viridiplantae > Streptophyta > Magnoliopsida > Proteales > Nelumbonaceae > Nelumbo > Nelumbo nucifera. The sequence continues at coordinate 110,499,523 of NC_142649.1, read as the reverse complement.
CGGATCTTTTGCAAAGCTACTTGATGACAACAAGTTGAAGGGCCCAAACTATGTTGACTGGTATAGAAACCTTATGCTGGTCCTTGCTTCTGAAAAACTTGATAAAGTGGCAAAGAATCCTGCCCCGGAGCGTCTGGGAGATAGGGCTTCTAAGGCCCGAATGAGAGACTATCAAGAATGGGAGGAGAAAAACTCCCTTGCCCGGTGTTACATCATTGCCTCGCTGGACAATCCGATACAGAGGCAGTTCGATCAGATCGAACTTGCCAAGGACATATTGGACAGTCTCAAGACGATGTATGAAGAGCAGAATCGTTCTACTCGACAAAAGGTCTTGAAACAGTTCATGACCACACAAATGTCCAAGGGACAACAAGTTCACGACCATTGTCTTCGGATGATGGGATACATCAATGAATTGAAGGCTCTTGGATCCGGGCTGGACCTTGCAACCCAGATAGATGCTATGCTTAACTCTTTGCCTCCTTCCTTTAATCCGTTCATCATGAACTATAACATGAACAAGGTGAATGTCAGCTTACAAGAGCTCAGCAATATGTTGCAAAGAGCTGAAGAACTGATTAAAAAGGATGAGCCTGTAGCCATGCTTGTTGAAACTGGCAAGACAGGTAAGAGAAAGAGGAAGGCAAAGAAGCCTCAGAAGAAAGCCACTAAAAGTAAGAAGCAGAAGAAAGACAGCATCGGATGCCTGTCACTTCTGCAAAAAGATCGGCCACTGGAAAAGGAATTGTCCTGCCTACTTGGAATCCAAGAAAGGTAACTTCGAAACTTGTGTTATAGAAACCAATTTATTGGTAGCTTCTGCGTCCTAGTGTATTGACTCTGGGGCTTCAACTCATGCGTGTAACTCACTGCAGGGGTTCAAGGTAAGCAGAAGGCTGAGTGAAGGAGAAGTCACACTCTACTTGGGGACTACTGCAACTGTCGCAGCCGCGGCCATAGAAACCGTCGAATTATATTTTAGAGAAGGAAAAATTGTACTAAAAGATTGTCTTTATGTACAAAATTTAAGAAGAAATTTGATTTCTATCTCAAAACTGTGTGCAGATGGTTATTCCGTCTTCTTAAGTAATACGATTACTATTAAAAGAAACAACAGATTCATCGCATACGGGGAACTGGAGAACGGTCTCTATGTTCTACATCCTTCTCTAGAAACTAACATAACCGAAACTACGTCAGTTGAAAACCCCAAGAAGAGAGCCCGTGATACAGTTAATCCCACGTGTCTGTGGCATTACCGACTTGGCCACATCGGTGTTGACCGAATCACAAGGTTGGTAAAGGATGGTCCTTTGGATTTTCTAGCTATAGAAGATCTTCCCACCTGTGAACCTTGCCTACAAGGAAAGATGACGAAACGGCCATTTTCGGTAAGCCTGAGAGATGTACAGGCACACTTGACCTAATACATACTGATGTATGTGGTCCCCTGAGTGTTAGGACACGAAATCAACACGTGTATTTCATCACCTTCACAGATGATTGTTCACGATATGGTTACGTGTATCTAATGAGACACAAGTCTGAATCCTTTGAAAAGTTCAAAGAGTTTAGACAAGAGGTCGAGAAACAGTTAGGGAGAGCAATTAAAGTCCTTCGATCAGATCGAGGTGGCGAATATCTCTCTGACGAATTCAGGGACTACTTAAGGCAAAATGGGATAGTATCACAATTGGCTCCTCCTGCTACACCACAACTTAACGGTGTTTCAGAGAGGAGGAATAGGACCTTATTAGATATGGTCCAGTCACTTCTCATACACTCAGAGTTACCCACATTCTTTTGGGGTTACGCATTAGAGACTCCGATATACGTGCTGAATCGGGTTCCAACCAAATCGGTTCCGAATACTCCATATGAACTTTGGACCGGAAAGAAACCAAGTGTCAGACACTTGAAGATTTGGGGTTGTCCAGCACACGTTAAAAGAACGAGTGCAGACAAGTTGGAATCCAAGACCAGCCGTTGCCTATTTGTAGGCTACCCAAAAGGCTCTGTAGGTTACCTTTTCTATGACCCAAGTGAGCAGAAAGTGTTCTGCAGTCGAAACGCACAATTCTTGAAAACCGACTATATCCTAGACACCCATCGTCAGGAAATTGTTCTTGATGAGGAGAGCTCAGGAGCAGTGGGAGATGTCCCACAAGTTCCAGGTAGTAACCAACTTAGGAGATCCACTCGGGCATCCAGGCCACCAGTCCGTTATGGTTATGACCAGGATAGTTACCTGGTGGAAACCTTGACTAGTGAGGAGGATCCCGTGATTTACGCGGAAGCTATGTTGGACATAGATTCTCAGAAGTGGGTGGAGGCCATGAGGGCAGAGATGGACTCAATGGAGACCAATGGAGTCCGGACTCTAGTAGATCCGCCCTCCGGGGTAAAGGCAATCGGTTGCAAATGGATTTACAAGAGGAAGAAGGGCCCCGATGGTAAAGTTGAGACCTTCAAGGTTCGTCTCGTGGCAAAATGGTACACTCAGAAAGAGGGCATCGATTATGAGGAAACCTTTTCGCCTGTGGCCATGCTTAAATCCATTAGGATCCTGCTAGCTGTAGCAGCATACCATGATTATGAGATTTGGCAGATGGATGTCAAAACTGCATTCCTGAATGGAGATCTTACTGAAGATAGTATATGCAGCAGCCGCAAGGCTTCATTGCTGCAGGTCAGGAAAACATGGTATGTAAACTTAACAGATCCATTTATGGGCTTAAGCAAGCTTCTAGAAGTTTGAACATCCGTTTTAACTCTGCTGTCAAATCCGGATGAACCCTGTGTCTACAGGAAGTACAATGGGGATAAGGTTACCTTCTTGGTTCTGTATGTAGATGACATTCTACTCATTGGGAATGATGTGGGAATGTTAACTACGGTGAAAGTATGGCTTTCGTAGCAATTCTCCATGAAAGATCTTGGAGAAGCCTCCTATATACTGGGTCTTCGACTCTATAGAGATAGATCGAAGCAGATAATAGGATTATCCCAATCTGCTTACATTGACAAAATAGTCAAAAGATACAGCATGGAAAACTCCAAGAAAGGAAATGTTCCTTTCAGGCACGGAGTCACTCTCTCCAAGAAGATGTCTCCCAAGACTTCTGAGGAGATTGATGGCATGAAAGACGTTCCTTATGCCTTAGCCGTAGGGAGCATCATGTATGCCATGCTGTGCACTCGTCCTGACATAGCTCAGGCAGTGAGTGTAGTAAGTAGATTTCAGGCCAACCCAGGGCAGGAGCATTAGACTGCTGTGAAAAACATACTTAAGTGCCTTCGAAGGACAAAAGAGTTTTGTCTGGTGTTCGACGGTAGCTCACTACAGATCCAGGGGTTTACAGATGCCGATTTCCAGTCAGACCCAGATGATAGAAAGTCTACATCTGGATATGTTTTCACGATTGGATTGTGTGTTGTTTGCTAGAAAAGCAGCAAACAGGGGTCCACTGCAGACTCCACGACCGATGCCGAATACATTGCCGCAAGTGAGGTTGCCAAAGAAGCTGTGTGGATGAAGAAGTTCGTTCACGAGTTGGGAGTTGTTCCGTCCAGCACATCACCCATCCCATTGTTGTGTGACAACAATGGAGCCATTGCTCAGGCTAAGGAGCCACGAGCCCACTCGAAGGTAGAGGGGACGTCCTGATTCAGAAGGTAGCGTCAGCGGAAAATGTAGTAGACCCATTGAGAAAGCCACTATCACAGAAAGTGTTTGAGAAACACGTGGAAAGCATGGGACTCCGGCTAATACCTGATTGGACCTAAGTGCAAATGGGAGCTGTTAGACAGTTTTATATGCCCGTAGCTTCAATCAGAATGATGTACTTTATGAGTTTATTGTAAATGAATAAAGACACATATTTGATTCATGTTCCCTTGGTATGTTTCTGTGTAATACCCTTAAAGTGGACACTTAATGAGACTCGTGTTAGTTTACAATGTTCACAGCCAATGGATCGGTCTGGGGAGACCTATCCTGACAAGGCTGACACTGTAGTGCCACCAAGTCGGTTGGGGTGGCTTGTCTCAACTGCCAGGGTGAGACCTTAGGCACATACAGTGTAGGATTCATTGAACCTATGAACTGGACCAGATTTCCAGTATTGCCCTGGACCTTGGAGATTGATGGGCAAAACTGGAAAGTTACACCCGACCCCTAGACTCGATTATGATACTGCACTAGGTGTCGGATTGGGCTGTCTTTGATGTACCAATCAGTGAGATCCTTAGCGGGGCTCAAAACCTGGGTATGTTGGGACAGTCCGAGAATTCATCTGAGTGGGTGATCATAGTGACAGGATCAGCCCCTTTGTCGGATAAAGGTAATGATCGGGGATGCACTCTCACTGATGGAAACCAAGACTGCCGGCAGCCGATTTCAACCGTTGAGATTTGTTTTGCAAAATATATTTTATATAAGATATAAAAGTATATATGTATGGTTTCTAAATTGTTTGCAAGAAGGTTTTAATTCCCGGGATCCATATAAGTGGAGAGTGCAACACTGTTCCTTGCAGCCGAGGGAAAGGTCATCTCTTGTCGGACAGTGTATGATCATTATGGGCTGAGAGGTTAAGTGTAAGACCATTGAGGATAATGCCTGATGGGCTAATCTTGCATCTGCCCACAATCCCTGGGTGTTACAAGGTGGTTTGGCCCAAGGACCACTTAGTGTAAGTGTTGAGCCCATAGAACTTATTTGATGGGTTTCAGGGGGTATACTGTCTTCAGCAGTGCATTCGGCCAGGCCTTGTAACAAAGGCTTGGCTGAACCCATGTGGCTGATGTGTAGATCAATGCTTGGGTCCCACGCCATACAAGGAAGCCCAACTGGGCAGCAATTTGGAAGCCTTTTGAGTACATGACCTTAATGGGCCTTAAGCCCATTTCGAACTGGGCTGATTTGATTAGTCATTTAAAGGGGGCGAATTCTAAAGAGGGTCAGCTGAAAGGATTGGGCTTAGACCCTATCCACTCAGAGAGTCCAAGATCTAAATGGGATTTAGATCTGGAAACCTCCTAATTAGATTATGAGACAGCTGATCTTATCTACAGATAAGATAAGGGTTATCCCTTATCACTAAGGGACTTCTAACCCAAATATGATTTGAATTAGCAGCTCCTAATCTGATTAGGAACTGATCCCTTTTGAGATTATAAAAGGGGAAGGGGGCGGCAGCCTACTACACAACTACATCCATAGCATTCTTCTCTTTGAAGAAAGAGAGATTGAGAGATTTCCTGCATACTGCGAATTCTCTCCAGTTCTTGGGAGCAATCAAGATTGGATCTTGATTTCAATCTTTTGTGAAAAGATTGGTTGGAGCTGTACTCAAGTCGTCTAGTTGATCCTTACGAAGGATCAAGTTCTTTTGAAGAACGTTGTTGATTCTGCTCCACCCTGCACTGCGCCATCTTTAGTGGGAGCAGTCTTTGGATTCTTCCTTGGGCGTGAACACCTCCATTGGGAGATATTACATCTCTGTATCAGGTATATTCCTCTCCCATTTTTTTTGGTTCAGATCTGGTTTAGTTTATGGTTCAAGATTGATCCTTGAAAATATGATTTTCTAAAAAGGGAATACGATTCCCAGTTGAAGGGAGAGATAAAATTTTTGAAATTCGCCCCTTATTCCGCAATCTTTGGGCGTCCATAGGATGAATCTCTCATCCCTTCAGTACTTTTGTTATTTAGTGGAAATAAATAAAGTGCATGTTTGATTTAACGTTGTTTGGTACAATTCTGTGTAAGACCCTAAAACTGGACACTTATAGAGACTCGTGTTAGTTTTAAATGTTCATAGCCATTGGATAAGTCTAAGGAGATTTATCCTACCAAGGCTGATACTGGTGTGCCACCAAGTGTTGGGATGGCCTGTCTCGGCCACCAGGGTAAGACTCAAGGCACATGCAGTATGGGATTACTCGAATCCTTGAACCGGACCAGATTTTCAATATTGCCCTGGACCTTGGAGATAGATGGATAAAACTGAAAAGTTACACCTGACCCCTAGACTCGATTATGACACTTCACTAGGTGTCAGATCGGGCTATCTTTGATATGCCAATCAGTGAGATCCTTAGATGGGGATCAAAACCTAGGTATGTTGGGACAGTCTGAGAATTGATCCGAGTAGGTGATCATAGTGATAGGATCAGCCCCTTTGTCGGACAAGGGTAATGATCGGGAATGCACTCTCTGATGGAAACCAAACTCGTTGGAATTTTGTTTTGCAAAATTAATATATATATATATATGTATGTATATGTACGGTTTCGAAATGTTTGCAAATGGTTTTAATTCCCGGGATCCATGTGAGTGAAGAGTGCGGCACTGTTCCTTGCAGCCGAGGGAGAGGTCATCTTTTGTCGGGCAGTGCTTGATCATTAAGGGCTGAGAGGTTAAGTGTAAGACCATTTAGGATAATACCTGATGGGTTCATCTTGCACCTGCCCACAGTCCCTGGGTATTATAAGATGGCTTGGCCCAGGGACCACTTAATATAAGTGTTGGGCCCATAGGGTCCATGTGATGGACCCAGGGGTTCACTGAGTTTTTCAGTGAATTCGGCTGGGCCTTGTACCACAGTCCCTGGGTATTATAAGATGGCTTGGCCCAGGGACCACTTAATGTAAGTGTTGGGCCCATAGGGTCCATGTGATGGACCTAGGGGTTCACTGAGTTTTTCAATGAATTCGGTAGGCCTTATAATAAAGGCTGGGCCGAACCCATGTGGCTGGTGTGTAGATCATTGTTTGGGTCCCACACCATACAAAGAAGTCCAACTGGGCAACAGATTGGAAACTAATTAAACACTGAACACTTAATGGGCCAAAATCCCATTTCGAGCTGGGCTGATATGATCACCCATCTATAGGGCGAATCTGAGATTAATGTTAGTAAAAGGATTGGGCTTTTAACCTTATCCACTCCAGGAGACCAAATTCAAATTAGATTTGAATCTTGTAACCTCCTGATAAGATCAGGAGTAAGCTAACTTAATCTGCAGATAGGGTTACGATAATCCCCTATCCAAATACTGAATTAGATTGGAATAACTCCTAGTTAGGAGGTTTCTTAATCAAGAGAAAAAGGAGGAGAAACCCAAGAGAAACATCATCAGATTTTGAATCAAGGGTTTGTGGTGCAAGAAATTATCCTGCAAATAGAGATTAGATCTCATACAGACTCTAGAGAGAAGAGAAGCAGTTCAGCCATCTTCGTCCTAGGAGTTCTCCTCTAGCCGCCGCCATTCCCTCTTGCAAGATTTGATCTTTGCAGCAATAGGGAGTCAAGAAATCAGTTCTTGACATTAGTTTTGCGAAAAAGACTGAGAAAGATTCAGTGTTCAGAGTTTCCAGAGGATTCTTGCGAAAGATCCAATGTGTAGGACGCACCCTGCTGGTTCCGTTCCATCCACAGCTATGTCATCTTCAGCAGGAGCGGATCTTGGTTTCTTCTTTGGGAGATACTGCTTCTCCGAATCAGGTATATTCCTCCATTTTGCCTTTTGGTTCAGATCTGGTTCGATTATGGTTCAAGTAGGATCATTGAATATAGTATTCTAAATTTAGGGAATATAATTCCCAGTTGAAAGAAGGTAGGAAAAATTTTGAAATTCGCCCACCCATTCCGCAACCTTATTGGCGTCCATTAGATGGATCCTACCATTCTTTCACCTATCTCTGTCCCAAGAGCCAATTCTTCAAAACTTTCAACCAATGCAAGAAGAAGAACAACAAGACCTTGATGAGTCTCACCCCGGTCAACAAGATATTAAGTACTTTCCCTAGTTCTAGCATAGGCCCAAGAAAGAAGGGTCACTTCAAAATATTTCCTGATTTCTTCATTGTACATGGATACCACAGTTGGTGCCTCTAAACTTTCCTATATCAAAGGAAACCAAGGACAACATAAAATTAAAAAAGGAAACCAAGGATTAAATTCATTTACCTGTTTTCAAAGGTATAGGAAGCCAAGGCCTAAATAGAAACAGAGTAAGTGGCTCGCCCAGTTCTGAATCACTTTTGTCCATTAAAGCAAAGATAATAGCTCGAGCAGCATCTTCAATGCATGACGCAACAGAAATAAAGCCCAATGAGATCACGGTGAAGAAAATCACATCAACTGAAGATTTTGCATCTCCCAGAACTGGAGATGATTTCCTTCTTATCTGTTAATAAAATAAAGTAAGCTTCAAATGCATATGTAATTCATTAAAATTGTAAAAAACAATAAACACTTCAACATAGGTTCTGATACATTACCATAACAAGCAAAAGCCTACTAAATAGAGCATGCGTAACCACTCAATTAGTTTTGAGTCGCAGAAACTTCAATAACAAATAATATTCTTGGCGGAAAGGTGTTTAGTAGATGTACAGCAAAATCCCCTAGAATCATATTCCAGCACATTTGTGATAAAGAATTGGCCTAACAGTTTGTTAATCTGCTTCTCTAATAGTTTAGGAACCAGGCCTTGAAAACGCTTTTATGAAACAAAATGTCACTCTAAGGGTGAAAACTGAGATACTTCCCCTACTATTCTGGCTGTACGTCCCTCTTTTTTTGTAGGTTTGTACACCTTAGATTCCAGTCAAGACCTTCATTGAGTGCCTCAAAAATGTTAGCTCTATGCTGAGACCTGGTCCTGGTACAAGCAGCACACACCTTCCTCTACTATCATGAATCACCCCTAAAAAACCAACTCCTCTAATCAAGCACTTGCCCAAAAAGCTCCATTCTATAGGTATATACAATCCATCTAATCATCCCTCTACATCTTCAACCTACCAAACCTCTATATAAACTTAAATATGAAGTTGCATCAAGATTTTAAAATTGAATACAAATATTTGTAATTGTAAGTCTTTGGACACCAACAAAGTAACAAATCACTATATCGCCTAGAGAGGCCAAAAGCAAGGATCAAATTTTTCCCAGCATATCAGCCCACATTGGTTGATACATATTGTATTTGTGACCCATTGATATGTAAAATACCAAGTGTTTTGGGTTTGACCTATTTCAGGGGGTAGACAGGCCTTATACCGAACCCCCTGAACAGGTTTGAAAAATAAAAAAACAAAATAAAATATAAAGCATCTCAGGGTAAAGATGGATATGCCCCATCTAGCATATCTGGCTATATCAATATTTAGAACCTTGGCTAAAAATACATGTTGTCGCCTCACTGCATTGATGACACTAGTAAGAACTAACAACTTTTACTATATTTGTTTGACCATACAGTATAGCATGATGTGTATGAAAGTGCATAGACTTAAAATTCACTACAATATTTTACTCACCCAATCTCTTCCTACATTTTGTCACCTTGTAACAGAACTTGAATATGATAGCACTGTGACTTTAAATTGCAGTATTTAAAAGTTAAAACTGGATCTCTTGGTCTATTCTTGAGAAAGCTATTTCTTCAAGGAGTTCAAGTCTTGTCATGTTGCTTGCAATGAAGTTAAGAAACAAGTGGTATACTAAAAAGAAATAATTGCTACATAACTAATTTGCACGTTGTTTCACTTTTTAAATTTTTTAAAAAAAGCAGTTAGTAAATTTGCTTAAGCATGGTTTTAGTGTACTACATTGGAAAGTAAAAATAAAGGAATTTATTTGTTTAGAAAATACAAGTCATATAATATACAGTTTAAAAATGATAAAAATCAAGAAGGACATGGCATAAACCAAAAGAATGGTCAGGATAAAGAAATTGACAAACCATCTAAAGAGGCTTGCAGGGAAAGAACTCAGGAAATTCAATTTCTTCAAGGGTTTAGAAAACATCATCAGCATTGATTGTTTGTCACTTTGATTCTTTACATATCTAATTTACGCTGCAAGGGAACATTATTCAAGGGAAGTTAGCATTGTTGCAAACTAAAGAGGGGAAATCAGTTAAATATCAAGAACTAACTAATTTAACAATATGAAAAGCTGCAAAAGGAAAAATAAATGAAAGGAAAATGTATAAGAAGAAAGAATGGCTTCAAGTCTCCACATTTTCGTACGCAAATAGCATTGCCAGACATATTATGGATATGTCCAAGAGCATTTATGGGTCACACTTATAAGATCTTCAAGTTCTGAAATCAACAATGTCACGGGGCCTCGCCGGTTAGCCCCGTGACACTATGCTACTGATTTCCCAAATAACAGTCATAATCCATCCACAATAACGAAATCTGCTCCTAATCATCTGAAATAAAGATACTATTAAAAATTAACACAAAAGAAATGCAGCCCGAAGTAAAAGCTAATTCAGGAAACCCTGAAAAAGATTATTTGACAATTTCCCCGACCAAATATTATTTGACAAGCGTTGATTTTAATTGGAATTCCAGCCCCAAAAATAAATAAAATAAAATAAAATAAAAAAAAAACAGAGAAAGAGGGAGGGCGGAAAAAGATTTGAAAGTAAGTCTTACATAGCAGAGAGGTAGTGAACGAAGATCCTGGAGCTCTCGGACAAATCAAGGAGAGCATCTTTGTGGACATTGATTTCGTCTTGATCGGACGAACGAGCGAGTTTATCCTTCGCAACTCTGCGCACGATAGCCTTCGACAGCTCTTTTCCTCTCTTCTCCTCTAAGACACCAAAATGATTTCCCAAATAACGGTCATAATCCATCCACAATAACGAAATCTGCTCCTAATCATCTGAAATAAAGATACAATTGAAAGTTGACAGAAAAGAAATGCCGCTAATTCAGGAAACCCTAAAAAAGATTCAAGACAAGGCAATTTCCCCGACGTAATATTATTTGACGAGCGTTGATTTTAATTGGAATCCCAGCTCCAAAAAAACACAGAGAAAGAGGGAGGGCGGAAAAAGATTTGGAAGCAAGTCTTACGTCGCAATGAACGAAGATCCTGGCGCTCTCGGAAAGCGAGGAAAGCATCTTTGTGGCATTGATTTCGTCTTGATTGGACGGACCAGTGAGTTTATCCTTCACAACTCTGCGCACGATAGCCTTCGGCAGTTCTTCAACTTCTGATGCAGCTTTCGCCATCTTTTCCTCTCTTCTGCTCTAAGACACCAAAATGTCCTTTCCTTCAAGCCTTCAAGACCAAAACCGTTGCTCGTTGCAACAAATATTTGCTGCTGCCTTGACTGTACTTCCTCAGTTTTCTTGTTCCCTTCGTATTTTGTCACAATCCAGACCAGACCCAATCTTCCTTCGATTTCACCTCGGCTCTTCATCGTTTCAGTCCGTGGTAAATGAGATCAAGATCGAATCCAATACGATATGGAATAGATCTCTCTTAACGGTCAAATTGTTTTCTTTTCCTTTTTGCTTCGTTCTGTTACATTTTTCCTCATGCCAGTTCCTAGTTTCGGTTACAATTTTGTTTTTAATGATTTAACAAATTAATTGGCTGGGTCGATTGGATTGGGTCAAGGTGGCTTTGGGTTCAACCGGCCCACTTATATTTTTTTTTTAAATGGGTCACATTAATGGGTTGATGGGTTGAACGAGTTGGGATAAAGCTCAACCCAAACCCACCCAATTGCCCCCCCTTCATGTAAAGAAAAAAAAAAGGCTAAGAACATCCTTTATAATACAAAATATTAATAAGATAAAAATTAAAAAAATTGATAGCATTCAATCAAGGTTTTTAAAATTCGACGAGATAGGGAATCGTTCTAGGGGATTGGTTCCCAGGTCGAACAGTCCAACCATCCAGTTTGAATGGATGACCAGTTCTTATTTAAAAAAAAATGACCAAAAAATCATCGTTCATGTCAATGGTTTGACTGCCCAGGTGAGTAGGTCACTGAATAAATCAATGGTTTTTGGCTAAAAAACGATTTTAGGGTGAAACGGAACCAATTACCCGATGACCGAACTAGTTGGCCCATTTTGACAAAACAATAAAAAAATTAAAAAAATTGAAAAATAGTCTAAACCATTCAAACGGTTCGAATAGTTAACTGGCCGGTTCAGCGGTTTGCTGACCAAAATCAACGGTTTTGGGGAAAAACTGAACCGGTCAGGTGACCAGTTCCTGGTTTTTCCAGTCCGGTCTGATTTTGAAAACCATGTAATAAAGCTATGGTGTTTTTTCCGTATGATATTAGGTTGTAACTTTTAAAGGTTAAAAACTAATGAATTTATTAATGGTTTTCTAATTGGGTTAACTGGTTGATTGGTTTGTATTTTTTACCTGTTGGTTTTTTGAATTTATAATATATTATAATTAAATATACTAGCGGAGGGGCCCTACTTTGCAAGGGTTGGAATACATTAAAAAAGATAATTCCATTAAGACAATGGTTTTTTAATAAGAAACTTACAATTATAGGCACTTAAGTCTTAAAACTCATATAAAGACTTAAAAGAGATTATCATGTGCTCGTTTTTTAAATATTGCTTCAACAAAACATCTCATACAAAAGAATACGATCATACAATGATAGTTTTGAGTTCTACTTCATAGTTGTCCTTTGTTTCACATCGAAAACTCCCAGTTGACCTGGGCGGTATGACCGTTCAGCCCGAGAACCGTCCAGCCAACCAGTTCCATTTTACCCCAAACCCAGTCCTTGGCCAAAAATCGTTGAATCAGTCAACGACAAATTGACGCATATGGTCGAACCATCAATCCATTGACCCGTTCAATGGTTTTTGGCCATTTTTATTTTTAATTTTTGTTGTCAAAATGAGCCATCCATTTGAACCAGACAATCGAACCATCGACTTGGAAACCAGTGGCCAGAACAATTCTGTTTCCGGGTCATTTTTTCTATATGTCAATAATTAGACAAAATAACTTTGTAGTCATAGTCATGGGAAGGGTGGACATTGCAAGGGATTCCAAAACCTTTCCACAAATCCAAAGTGACCTTAAACACACAAAAAAAAAAAAAATGGCGGTAAATCCACAATACTGAAAAAACCAAGGGAAAAAAATTAGAAAATCAAGTCCAAAGTTCTGCTTTGAATCAGAGCTAAACATACATGCAATCAAAGAAAGAGATAAAGCAGATTGTCTTGTACGAAAACTAAAAAAAACATTACAAAAGAAAACCTAAAGAAAAAACTAAAGGAAAGAAATAAAATGGTGGTAAACCCTAGACTGCTTTGGAGGATCTTAAAGAAGAAGACCAAACACAAAAAAAAGCAGTAAAATGAAAAAAAAAGGAACATACCACACACACTCGAACTGTCGGGCATTTTGGCACAGGAACCGTCCAGGCAACCGATTCCATTTTACCCCAATCCTAGTCCCTGGCCAAAAACCGTTGAATCAGTCAACCACCCATTGACTCGAGAGGTTGAACCATCGACCTGTTGACACATTCAATGATTTTAGGCCGTTTTTTAATTTTTTTAATTGGGAACTGTCCAAGCAACTGGTTCTGTTTTATCCCAATCCGGGTCCCTGGCCAAAAACCGTTGAATCAGTCAATGACCCATTGGCCAGGTAGTCGAACCATTGACCCATTGACCCATTCAATGGTTTTTGGTTGTTTTTTTATTTTTTAATTTTGCTGTCAGAATGGGCCATCCGTTCGAACTGGACAATCGAATTGTCAACCCGAAAGTCGATGGCCAAAACGGTTCCATTTTCGGGTCGTATGAATTACACGCTCAAATGACATAACACGTATGATATTGCTTAATTGACCTCACACACCCATTTTTTTGCCTGTAATTTTTATTGTCAGAATGGGCCATCCATTTTTTTTTATTTTTTTTAATTGGGAACCATCCAGGCAATCGGTTCTGTTTTACCCCAATCCCAGTCCCTAGCCAAAAACTATTGATTTGATCAATGACCCATTGACCCGAGCGGTTGAACTGTCAACCCGTTGACCCGTTCAATGGTTTTTAGCCGTTTTTTTATTTTTTAAAGTTTTATTGTCAAAACGAGCCGTTCATTCGAACCGGATGGTTGAACCGTTGATCCGAAAACCGGTGGCCAGAATGGTTCCATTTTTGGGCCATATGAGTCATACGTTTGATTGACATAATACGTATGGTACTGCTTAATGGACCTCACACACTCAATTTTTTGCTTATAATTTTTGTTGTCGGAATTGGTTGTTCGTTCGAATCGGACGGTCAAACCGTAGACTCGAAAACCGATGGTTAGAATGGTTCCATAATTTTTTGTTGTCAGAACGGACCATCCATTCGAACCGGATAGTCAAACCGGTGGCCAAAACAATTTCATTTTCGGGTTGTATGAGTCACACGCTTGAATGACATATCATGTATGATACTACTTAATGGACCTCACACACTCAATTTTTTGCCTGCAATTTTTGTTGTCAGAGTGAGCCGTCTGTTCGAATCGGACAATTGAACCATTGACCCGAAAACCGATGGTCAAAAGTTCCATAATTTTTTGCTTGTAATTTTTTGTTGTCAGAATAGGTCATCCATTCAAACCAGACAGTCGAACCATCGGTTGTCAAAACGACCATGATTTTTGTTATGAACTAGTCATCCATGCGAATCGGACGGTCGAACCGTCGACCTGAAACCGATGGTCAAAATGGTTCCATCATTTTTTGCTTGTAATTTTTTGTTGTCAAAACGGGCCGTCCATTCCAACCAGACAGTCGAATCGTCGACCTGAAAACCGATGGCCAAAACAACTTCGTTTTCAGGTCGTACAAGTCACACGCTTGAATGACATATCACGTATGATACTACTTAATGGACCTCACACACTCAATTTTTTGCCTGTAATTTTTGTTGTTAGAGCGGACTGTCCGTTTGAACCGTCGACCAAATACCAATGATTAGAATAGTTCTATAATTCTTCGCTTGTAAATTTTTTGTTGTCAAAACGGGCCATTGTACGAACCAAACGGTCGAATTGTCGATTGTCAAAACAGGCCATCCATTAGAACCGAACGGTTAAATTGTCGACTCAAAAACCGGATGATCAAACCTTATATATATATATATATAAGATAATTATATAATATAAATATTAGAAATATATATAATATATTTTATTCTAGGTTATAATAATATTAGATATACTTGTCAGTTCGGTTAATTGGATTTCTTGATTCAGTTTCATTGGTTCAATTCTGATTTCAGTTTTCAGTTTTTGATGAGCACCCCTAATCCCATCCGAGCCATCATTTTGATGGGACCCTATCACCTCTATCGCCAAATTCCAATTATGTTCAATTCATTGTCTAAACTACCAAAAAAAATCAATATTTTAAAAGTCAAATAGGAGGTTGACCCAGTAGTTTGTCTAAGTGACGGTTCATTGGTCCAACTATCTGGGCTGAATAGTAGGGGTGCAAACGGATTGGATCGGATTCGAATTAGGGTATATTCAAATTTGATCCGACACTGTTAATTGCAGATCAAATCCGAATGGATCTAATAAATATGAATCTAAATTCAAATCCGCTAAAGAAATTAGATATTCAAATCTGACCTGATCCGATTTGATTCTTTTTAAAAATTAATAAATTATTAAAAGAAAAATAAAATATAACAATTTAAATAAAGAAAAACAAATTCTACAAGTATCTTTTCAACTATTTTCGTCATATATATATGCATGTTTTTTTATAAAAAATAAATAATATAACAAACTTACAAAAATACAATATAAATAATATGAGTAGATTGCATATGTGCACACTGTACTCTAGGGATAGTTAGAGGTGTAAATTGGGTTGTATCGTCCGTGGCCCGGCCCAACACGATGGTACGTAGGTCGTGTCAAGCCTAACACGATGGTTCAGGCCGTGCTGGGCTTGGGGTTTAAGGTCAACGGGCTGGGCCGCCATAGCCTGCATTATCATGTCGTGCCACCCGTGGCTCACGAGCTAGCACAGCTCGGCCCGGCATGGCCCATCTATATATTTTATATATAAATATATAATATTTATATACTTTATATATACTATATATAATATAGTATATATTATATAAAATTATAATTATATAATAATATATAGTATATAATATATTAATAAAATAAATATTTTTTTCAATTTTTAAAATAAATAACTTTGGCTCAGTGTATAACCTGACTTGGCCCAATGCTCAGCAAACAGACCAGCTCGGCCCACGGCATAGGCCCACACGGGCTTGGGTTGTGGGTCATGTCAGGCCGACCCCCCAAGTTATCCCAAGGGAGGATGGCACATCCCGTTTTACACTTCTAGGAATAGTGATAAATAAGTACCCCGAACTTTCAATTGCAATACTTGAGTACCTTGAATTCTTAGAAATAGACACATAAGTCCATCGTTAACATTCCATCAGTTAAACATTACATAATGCCAAAACTACAACCATTTTTTGCTCATCGTTTACTGCCAAACGATGTGCTGTACCCCATTCATCATTCATGACACAGTTCTCTGCTGCGCTTCCGCAATCTCGCAGCGAAACAACGGTATAAACATCCAGTCTTGGGTGTTTCCGACCAGTCTCTGATAGCTTGACCCAATAACAACAGTGCTTCAAAAGTTCAGCTTTGGGCCTTGCCAACTTTAAAATTAACTCTTCTTTGCTGGAGATGAAAACAGAGACATTGGAGACCGCTCTCTGTCTTTAAATCGACTTCCACAGACGGCTTTGTACCTTTTGGATGGAAGTGAGCTTTTGCTCGTGATCCATGGCCCCGGTATCATTGCTGGCCTTTTCCTTCCTATCCTTGGTGCTGTTCTTGATGCCATGCTCATCCTTGGTAAACCTCCTAATCAATTCATTTCGCTATTAATTTCTCCCTCTGTATCTTGTTCTTTTTCCAACGAGAGTGACTTTTTGGATAATTTGCTGAAAATCTTGTATAAGATTAACTTAACTTCGCATTTTATTTAGTAAAAGGGTCTAAGATTACCCTTACACCGGTTTTTGATTTACAATGTGATTTCCTTGTTCTTCTAAAACAAAGAGATGGTTTCAAAATCAGAGTTCTGGTGGAATTTGATGAAGGTGGACGCAAGGAACCGTCTATGTTTGCTGTTGATGGACAAGTAACCACCAAGGTGGTCATTGTTCGGTATCCTGATGCGAAGGATGGCGATTCTACTGGAGCCATTGTAGCTAACACTGAGGCAGCAGCCAAAGGTCGTGGCTGATACAGAGGCAGAGCTTCACCTGGTGCCGAAGAAGGAGTATGAATTTCACGAGAATATAGAAGAGAAAAACGGTCTGAACATGAGAAGGGTAGTTTTGGCATTATGAAATGTTTAATTGACCGCAATATTAACAGATGGACTTAGGTCTCTATTTCTAAAGAGTTAAAAGGTGCCCAAGTGTTGCAATTGAAAGTTCAGGTACCTAGTGACACACAAAGTACAGGATACCTATATGTAATTTATAAATAAATAAATAACATAAAAAATATGTATTATATATTATATAAATAAATAAATGACATATATATATATATATATATATTAGATAAGATCGGATAGGGGGTGATTCAAATTCGATTCGATTTCTGATTGGATCCTATTATTTGATCCAATCTGAAGATTTGAAATAGGGCCATCTAAATTTGAAAATATATGATCGGACATCAGATCAGATTGGATCATGATCCAGTCCATTTACACCCCTG
Source organism: Nelumbo nucifera (assembly GCF_055504915.1). Lineage (NCBI taxonomy): Eukaryota > Viridiplantae > Streptophyta > Magnoliopsida > Proteales > Nelumbonaceae > Nelumbo > Nelumbo nucifera. The sequence continues at coordinate 110,481,924 of NC_142649.1, read as the reverse complement.
CTGAATAGGTTAATCCACTAAGACAATAATAGTCATTAGACTAGATTAGTATTAAAACATTATAGCCTTTGGCCGGATTAGAATATTGGGTTAGGTTTCATGCATTTATGATATCTATATGGAACGAAAAAATGTTGGATTTTTCCCTCTTTTATGTGTTGAGAATGCTTGAGATTATGTTGCCATCTCATAGAAGAAATGTGCAAGGTCTAGCTTGCATGTTTGATGGATCTCACAAGTTGAAAAGGTCAAGTTCACGTAGTCGTTGATATCGCAAAGTATGAAGAATGCAAACTTGGGGTTCACAACTTGTAGAGATCGAGGATTGTTGTTGGTGAACCTCACAAGTAGGTTGATTTCGTAGAGCTCCTATCTCACTCTTCTTTTACCTTGCACGTTGAGATCAAGAACCCCGTGACCTTCATATTTCAAAAGGATTTTTTATGTTAAAATTATACGTATTTGACCCCCAAAGTGAATTCTTAGACTGCCCCAACATACCCAGGTTTTGACCCCCAAAGGATCTCACTGATTGGCATATCAAAGATAGCTTGATCCGACACCCAGTGTAGTACCATAATCAAGTATAGGGGTTAAGTGTAACTTTCCAGTTTTGCCTATCAATCTTCAAGGTCCAGGGCATCACTGAAAAATGGTCTGGGTTCAATGTTTCAATCGAACACACACTACATGTGCTTCGGGTCTAACCCTAGCAACTGAGACAAGCTGCTCCAACTTCTTTGGCAGCACATTAGTGTCAGCCTTGGCAGGATAAACTCTCCAAGTCTATCCAGTGGCTGAGAACATTCTAAACTAACACGAGTCTCATAAGTGTCCAGTTTAAGGGGTAATTTCACAGAAACATAACAAAGTCAACATGAAACAATAATGTACTTTTATTCATTTACAATAAATGTATTTGTACATCAATTTGATTGGAGCTAGGAGTATACATTTTCTAACATCCAGTCAGCCCAAAATCATAAATTAAATGCGGGTAGGAATCCCTGAATCACAAAACACCATGCCTCAGCACTATTGAATGTATCAATGTCTCATTCGGATCCAAGAGAATCCAATGCAGATCCCAAAATTATTATAACAAAGTCCAAGAAAGATCCAGGCTAGATTCAGCATGGTCAACCCAGATTCATTACTATTACTCTATTCAGGTTGGCATGGTCAAGCCCATGTCCATATTCTCTAACATACACAAGAAACTAGTAAAGTGATTATGTTTTATTTTACCTTTAAGAAAAGGTCCTAGGAAAGTGTTAGACAGTTTTGTATGCCCTTAGCTTCAATCATTTTGATGTACTTTTGTTATTTAGTGGAAATAAATAAAGTGCATGTTTGATTCATGTTGTTTGGTTTAATTCTGTGTAAAACCCTAAAACTGGACATTTGTAGAGACTCATGTTAGTTTTAAATGTTCACAGCCGTTGGATAAGTCTGGGGAGATTTATCCTGCCAAGGCTGATACTGGTGTGCCACCAAGTGTTGGGATGGCCTGTCTCAGCCATCAGGGTAAGACCCGAGGCACATACAGCATGGGATTACTTGAATCCTTGAACCGGACCAGATTTCCAGTCTTGCCCTGGACCTTGGAGATAGATGGGCAAAACTGGAAAGTTACACCTGACCCCTAGACTCGATTATGACACTTCACTAGGTGCTGGATCAGGCTGCCTTTGATAAGCCAATCAGTGAGATCCTTAGTGGGGATCAAAACCTGGGTATGTTGGGGCAGTTTGAGAATTCATCTGAGTGGGTGGTCATAGTGACAGAATCAGCCACTTTGTCGGACAAAGGGTAATGATCGGGAATGCACTCTCTCTGATGGAAACCAAACTGCCGGCAGTTGATTTCAATCGTTGGAATTTTGTTTTTGCAAAATTAATATATTTACATATATATGTACGGTTTCAAAATGTTTGCAAATGGTTTTGATTCCCGGGATCCATGAGAGAGGAGAGTGCGGCACTGTTCCTTGCAGCCGAGGGAGAGGTCCTCTCTTGTCGGGCAGTGCTTGATCATTAAGGGCTGAGAGGTTAAGTGTAAGACCATTTAGGATAATACCTGATGGGCTAATTTTGCACCTGCCCACAGTCCCTGGGTTTTTATAAGATGGCTTGGCCCAGGGACCACTTAATGTAAGTGTTGGGCCCATAGGGTTCATACGATGGACTCAAGGGGTTCATTGAGATTTTCAGTGAATTTGGCTGGGCCTTGTATTAAAGGCTGGGCCGAACCCATGTGGCTGGTTTGTAGATCAATGCTTGGGTCCCACGCCATACAAAGAAGCCCAACTGGGCAGCAGATTGGAAACTAATTAAACACTGAATACTTAATGGGCCAAAAGCCCATTTCGAAGTGGGCTGATATGATCACCCATCAATGGGGCGAATTTGAGATTGAAGTTAGCAAAAAGGATTGGGCTCATAGCCTTATCCACTCTTAGAGACCAAATTCAAATCAGATTTGAATCTGGTAACCTCCTGATAAGATCAGGAGTAAGCTAACTCTATCTGGGAAAGGGATTAAGATTATCCCCTATCCAAATACTGATTTGGATTGGGATAACTCCTAATTAGGAGATTTCTTAATCAAGAAGAAAAGAGAGGGAAATCAGATTTCGATCCAAGAGGTTCTGGTAAGCAAGAAAGGTTCCTGCGAATTGAGATTAGATCTCATTCTCTCCAGAAAAGAAAACAGTTCAGCCTTTTCGTTTCTGGAAATCTCCTCCTGCCGCCGCCATCTGCATTGTTGCAAGATTTGATTTTTGCAGAAAAGAAAGTCAAGAAACCAGTTCTTGACATCAGTCTTGCAAGAAAGACTGAAAGAATTCAGTGTTTAGTACATCCAGGGGATTCTTGTGAAGGATCCAGTGTGTAGGACGCACCCTGCTGGTTCTGTTCCATCCACAGCTGTGTCATCTTCAGCAGGGACAGATCTTGGAGCATTCTTTGGGCGTGAACACCAACTTTGGGAGATACTGCTTCTCCGGATCAGGTATAATCCTCCCATTTATCTTTTGGTACAGATCTGGTTTGATTAAGGTTCAAGTAGATCCTTGAATATTGTATTCTAAATTCAGGGAATATGATTCCCAGTTGGGAGAAGGTAGGAAATTTTGGAAATTCGCCCCACCCATTCCGCAACCTTTATGGCGTCCATTAGATGGATCCTACCATTCTTTCAGTGGTATCAGAGCCACAGGTTCGAATCTTGAACCAAAAGAAAATCAGATCTGACCCTGCGCAGATGGATAGAAGGTGTTCTTTCAAGATTTGCGCAGATTGCTTTCTTTTTTTTCAAGAAACTGTTTCTTGTTAAGGGCGATTGATCTGAAATTAATTTCTATTAAATCCAAAATTTATTTGGAATTGTTCTTTATTTATTTTGATTTAATGGACTGTTCAAACCTGGAGATCGCAGTGCAGTTTTAGCGCAGATGGTCTGCGCACCCTTTTTCTTTTCTATTTATTTATTTCATTCAATTCGGTCTGTAAATAATTTTTTTTATTTTTAGACTGAATGTATAGGATTTGATCAAGAATGTAATTAATAGAAATAGGATTTCTGTTATTTTTCTTGATTAAAGAAGATGGAAGAAGATGGCGGCGCTGGAGATTTGCAGATGGAGAAATCGTTTTCTGCGATTTGCAGTTTATGAAACTGCAACCCTTGTGATTAACCTCTGTTTTGCAGGTGGTGCGAACAGTCCATAATTGTTTTGTGTTTGCTAGAAATCAAAACTATTAATTTCAGATCATTCAATAATTAATTCTTGAATTGAAAATCAGTTTTGGACCATTTCGGACTAAATTGGACCAAAACTGTTTGGACCGAATCTGGGTTTCGAAAGGGGCTGTTCTCAGTCCAATTGTCTCACACTTTTGTTCCAAATCTGATGTTCAATTACAGGGATTAATTCGGCCCACCTGTAAAGCCCAGTTTTAAAGTGTTAAAACTGCAAAAGCCCATTATTGTGAGATAAGCTGTATGGGCCGAACTGCTATCTGCGATTCAGCCCATACACCTAGTGGACATTAATCGTTAATGACTTGGTTTTTAAATGGGCCGTTGAATGGGCTTTACAGCAATTAATTGATTGGATCAATTCCTCCTTTACATGTGATGTTTGGATGTTTGATGTGCTGCGACCATGGGCCATAAGTACTTGGCCCGTGATGACTCGTTAGTGGCTCTTGCGCACACCATGGCTGAATGCACATCATTGCCATAGTGTCCCTGAAGGTCATTGGATGACCCCCCTCTTTGCCTGGTGGGCCCCACAACCCTGAAAAGGGATGCGTACGGAACCCCTAGCCGATTAAGGCCCACCAGAAATCTGACTTTATGAAAGTCAGTGGGAGCCACTTTGGTTTGACCTAAATTAGAACTAGGCCGTAATTTTGTTCCCTCCAGCAAATATGAATGCAAGTGATAGGGAGATCCATATGATGGACTCTCTAAAGGCCTTCCGTCATTAGCACAATGATGGGTCCATCAGTAATGAGGAAACGCACCATAAAATTGGGCTATCCATTTGCTGTTGGATCTGTTAGAGTGTTTCATAAGATGATAGGGGCGTCATAGACCGATGTGGGAGGGGCTTCACCAGAAAATGGGAACTCTCTCACGGTACCTTGGCGTAACCTGAATATGATGGGTGTGCACTCACTGACAGAAGGGTTTACCTGAAAACGGCTCTGAACCTTGTCTGACAGAGGCCAAAGGGAAACTCATTTGATGAGTGGATATGATCCGTCACAGAAAGGTGGTGGGGTTATGCAGCTGAAACAGTTGGCTTCACGCACCCCATGTGATTTCCCACATTTCCAGAGACATTTCGTCGTCTCCGTCACTGAGATAGGAGGGAAATCTCAGAGATGAACAAATGGGAATGGAACATAGATTAAAAGCCATATCTATGTAGGTAAACATGAATCAAACTAAGGTTGTGGACTAACGATTTTGCTGTTTTATCAGAAAATGGCAAACGGTCAATTTGCAAAGCTTCTAGACGATAACAAGCTTAAGGGCCCAAACTATGCCGACTGGTACAGAAATCTTATGCTGGTCCTAACTTCTGAAAAGTTAGACAAGGTAGTGAAAAATCCTGCCCCGGAACGTCCGGGTGATAGGGCTTCTGAGGCCCGTAGGAGGGACTACCAAGATTGGGAGGATAAGAACTCCCTAGCCCGCTGCTTTGTCATTGCCTCATTAGACAACTCAATACAGAGGCAGTTCGATCAGATCGAACTTGCCAAGGACATATTGGACAGTCTAAGGACAATGTATGAGGAGCAGAACCGTTCTACTCGACAGAAGGTCCTGAAATTGTTCATGACCGCGCAGATGACCAAAGGGCAGAAAGTTCATGACCATTGTCTTCGGATGATGGGGTACATCAACGAACTTGAAGCTCTTGGATCCGGGCTAGATCTTGGCACGCAAGTGGATGCCATCCTAAATTCTTTGCCCTCTTCCTTCAATGCGTTCACTATGAACTACAATATGAATAAGCTGAATGTCAGCGTCCAGGAACTCAGCAATATGTTGCAGAGGGCCGAGGAATTACTCAAGAAGGATGAGCCTGTGGTTATGCTTGCTGAAGCTAACAAATCGGGCAAGAGAAAGAGAAAGGCAAAGAAGCCTCAAAAGAAGACTACCAAACCCAAGAAGCAGAAGAAGAACAAGGCATCTGATGTCTGTCACTTCTGCAAGCAGACCGGCCACTGGAAGAGGAACTGTCCTACCTACCTGGAATCTAAGAAAGGTAATATCGAAACTTGTGTCATAGAAACTAATATGTTAGTTACTTCTGTGTCCTGGTGTGTTGACTCCGGGGCTTCAACTCATGCGTGTAACTCACTGCAGGGGTTCAAAGTTAGCAGAAGGCTGAGTGAAGGTGAAGTGACACTGTTCTTGGGAACAACTGCAAGTGTTGCAGCTGCGGCAATAGGAACCGTAGAATTAGTTTTTAAAGAAGGAGTCCTTGTACTTAAAGATTGTCTTTATGTACAGAACTTGAGAAGGAATTTAATTTCTGTTTCAAAATTGTGTGCTGATGGATATACTGTTTACTTTAGTAATATGATTACTGTTAAACGGAATAATAAATTCATCGCATGCGGGGAGCTAGAGAGCGGTCTCTATGTTCTGCATCCTTCTTTGGAAACTAACTTAACCGAAACTACGTCGGTCGAAAATCCCAAGAAAAGGACTCGTGATACAGTAAATCTCACGTGCCTCTGGCATTACCGACTTGGCCACATCGGTGTCGACCGAATCACAAGACTGGTAAAGGATGGTCCTTTGGATTTTCTAACCGTAGAAAATCTTCCCACTTGTGAACCTTGCCTCCAAGGTAAGATGACTAAGCGGCCATTTGACGGTAAGCCTGAAAGATGTGCAGGCACACTTGACCTAATACATACTGATGTATGTGGTCCCCTGAGTGTTAGGACACGGAATCAACACGTGTACTTCATCACCTTTACAGATGATTTTTCACGATATGGTTACGTGTACCTAATGAGACATAAGTCTGAATCATTTGAAAAGTTCAAAGAGTTCAGACAGGAAGTCGAGAAAAAGTTAGGGAGAGAAATTAAGGCCCTTCGATCAGATCGAGGTGGCGAGTATCTCTCTGACGAATTCAGGGACTACTTAAAGGCCAATGGGATAGTGTCACAACTAGCTCCTCCTGCTACACCTCAACTCAACGGTGTTTCAGAGAGGAGAAATAGGACCTTATTAGACATGGTCCGGTCACTTCTCGTACGCTCAGAATTACCCACATCCTTTTGGGGATACGCATTAGAGACTGCTATCTACGTGCTGAATAGGGTTCCAACCAAATCAGTTCCGAAAACTCCATATGAGCTTTGGACCGGAAGGAAGCCAAGTGTGAGACACTTGAAGATTTGGGGTTGTCCTGCACACGTTAAAAGAACAAGTGCGGACAAGTTGGAATCTAAAACCAGCCGTTGCCTGTTTATAGGCTACCCAAAGGATTCGGTGGGTTATCTATTCTATGACCCAAGTGAGCAGAAAGTGTTCTGCAGTCGAAACGCCCGATTCTTAGAATCCGATTACATCCTGGACACCCATCGTCAGGAAATAGTTCTTGATGAGGAGAGCTCAGGAACAGTGGGAGATGTCCCACAAGTTCCAGGTAATGACCAACCTAGAAGGTCCACCCGGGTATCCAGACCACCAGTCCGATATGGTTATGACCAGGATAGTTACCTGGTGGAAGCCTTGACTAGTGAAGAGGATCCCGTGACTTACGCGGAAGCTATGTTAGACATAGACTCCCAGAAGTGGGTGGAGGCCATGAGAGCCGAGATGGACTCAATGGAGACCAATGGAGTCTGGACTGTAGTGGATCCGCCCTCCGGGGTAAAAGCAATTGGTTGCAAATGGATCTACAAGAGGAAGAAGGGCCCCGATGGCAGGATTGAGACCTTTAAAGCTCGTTTGGTGGCGAAAGGGTATACTCAGAAAGAAGGCATCGACTATGAGGAAACCTTTTCACCGGTGGCCATGCTTAAATCCATTAGGATCCTGCTAGCTGTAGCAGCGTACCATGATTACGAGATTTGGCAAATGGATGTCAAAACAGCGTTCCTGAATGGAGATCTTAGTGAAGATATCTACATGCAGCAGCCGCAAGGCTTCATTGCTGCTGGTCAGGAACACATGGTATGTAAACTTAATAGATCCATATATGGACTTAAGCAGGCTTCTAGGAGTTGGAACATCCGTTTTGATTCTGCAGTCAAAACGTTTGACTTTGAGCAGAATCCGGATGAGCCCTGTGTTTACAGGAAATCCAGTGGGGATACGATCACCTTTTTAGTCTTGTATGTGGACGATATCCTACTCATTGGGAATGATGTAGGAATGTTGACTTCGGTCAAGGTATGGCTATCACAGCAGTTCTCCATGAAAGATCTTGGAGAAGCTTCATACATACTGGGTCTTCGACTCTATAGAGATAGATCGAAGCGGATAATTGGATTATCCCAGGCTGCTTACATTGACAAAATTGTCAAAAGATACAGCATGGAAAACTCCAAGAAAGGAAACGTTCCTTTCAGGCACGGAGTCACTCTCTCCAAGAAGATGTCTCCCAAGACTTCTGAGGAGATTGAGAGCATGAGAGACGTTCCCTATGCCTCAGCTGTGGGGAGCATCATGTATGCCATGTTGTGCACTCGCCCGGACATAGCTCAGGCGGTGAGTGTGGTAAGCAGATTCCAGGCAAACCCAGGACAGGAGCATTGGACTGCTGTGAAGAACATACTCAAATACCTTCGAAGGACGAAAGAGTTTTGTCTTGTATTCGATGGTAGTTCACTGCATGTTCTAGGGTATACCGATGCCGATTTCCAGTCGGATCCAGATGATAGAAAGTCTACATCTGGGTATGTTTTCACGATAGGATCGTGTGCTGTTTGCTGGAAAAGCAGCAAGCAGGGGTCCACTGCAGACTCCACAACCGAGGCTGAGTACATTGCCGCAAGTGAAGCTGCCAAGGAAGCCGTGTGGATGAAGAAATTCATACACGAATTGGGAGCGATTCCATCCAGCACATCACCCATCCCGTTGTTGTGTGACAACAATGGAGCGATCGCCCAAGCTAAAGAGCCTCGGGCCCACTCGAAGTCAAAGCACATCGAGAGGAAGTACCATGTACTGCGGGAGATCGTTGGTAGAGGGGACGTCCTAATTCAAAAGGTAGCATCAGCGGATAATGTGGCAGACCCATTGACCAAGCCACTGACACAGAAGGTGTTTGAGAAACACGTGGAAAGTATGGGACTCCGGCTTGTACCAGATTGGACCTAAGTGCAAGTGGGAGCTGTTAGACAGTTTTGTATGCCCATAGCTTCAATCATTTTGATGTACTTTTGTTATTTAGTGGAAATAAATAAAGTGCATGTTTGATTCATGTTGTTTGGTTTAATTCTGTGTAAAACCCTAAAACTGGACATTTGTAGAGACTCATGTTAGTTTTAAATGTTCACAGCCGTTGGATAAGTCTGGGGAGATTTATCCTGCCAAGGCTGATACTGGTGTGCCACCAAGTGTTGGGATGGCCTGTCTCAGCCATCAGGGTAAGACCCGAGGCACATACAGCATGGGATTACTTGAATCCTTGAACCGGACCAGATTTCCAGTCTTGCCCTGGACCTTGGAGATAGATGGGCAAAACTGGAAAGTTACACCTGGCCCCTAGACTCGATTATGACACTTCACTAGGTGCTGGATCAGGTTGCCTTTGATATGCCAATCAGTGAGATCCTTAGTGGGGATCAAAACCTGGGTATGTTGGGGCAGTTTGAGAATTCATCTGAGTGGGTGGTCATAGTGACAGAATCAGCCACTTTGTCGGACAAAGGGTAATGATCGGGAATGCACTCTCTCTGATGGAAACCAAACTGCCGGCAGTTGATTTCAATCCTTGGAATTTTGTTTTTGCAAAATTAATATATTTACATATATATGTACGGTTTCAAAATGTTTGCAAATGGTTTTGATTCCCGGGATCCATGAGAGAGGAGAGTGCGGCACTGTTCCTTGCAGCCGAGGGAGAGGTCCTCTCTTGTCGGGCAGTGCTTGATCATTAAGGGCTGAGAGGTTAAGTGTAAGACCATTTAGGATAATACCTGATGGGCTAATTTTGCACCTGCCCACAGTCCCTGGGTTTTTATAAGATGGCTTGGCCCAGGGACCACTTAATGTAAGTGTTGGGCCCATAGGGTTCATACGATGGACTCAAGGGGTTCATTGAGATTTTTAGTGAATTTGGCTGGGCCTTGTATTAAAGGCTGGGCCGACCCCATGTGGCTGGTTTGTAGATCAATGCTTGGGTCCCACGCCATACAAAGAAGCCCAACTGGGCAGGAGATTGGAAACTAATTAAACACTGAATACTTAATGGGCCAAAAGCCCATTTCGAAGTGGGCTGATATGATCACCCATCAATGGGGCGAATTTGAGATTGAAGTTAGCAAAAAGGATTGGGCTCATAGCCTTATCCACTCTTAGAGACCAAATTCAAATCAGATTTGAATCTGGTAACCTCCTGATAAGATCAGGAGTAAGCTAACTCTATCTGGGAAAGGGATTAAGATTATCCCCTATCCAAATACTGATTTGGATTGGGATAACTCCTAATTAGGAGATTTCTTAATCAAGAAGAAAAGAGAGGGAAATCAGATTTCGATCCAAGAGGTTCTGGTAAGCAAGAAAGGTTCCTGCGAATTGAGATTAGATCTCATTCTCTCCAGAAAAGAAAACAGTTCAGCCTTTTCGTTTCTGGAAATCTCCTCCTGCCGCCGCCATCTGCATTGTTGCAAGATTTGATTTTTGCAGAAAAGAAAGTCAAGAAACCAGTTCTTGACATCAGTCTTGCAAGAAAGACTGAAAGAATTCAGTGTTTAGTACATCCAGGGGATTCTTGTGAAGGATCCAGTGTGTAGGACGCACCCTGCTGGTTCTGTTCCATCCACAGCTGTGTCATCTTCAGCAGGGACAGATCTTGGAGCATTCTTTGGGCGTGAACACCAACTTTGGGAGATACTGCTTCTCCGGATCAGGTATAATCCTCCCATTTATCTTTTGGTACAGATCTGGTTTGATTAAGGTTCAAGTAGATCCTTGAATATTGTATTCTAAATTCAGGGAATATGATTCCCAGTTGGGAGAAGGTAGGAAATTTTGGAAATTCGCCCCACCCATTCCGCAACCTTTATGGCGTCCATTAGATGGATCCTACCATTCTTTCAGTGGTATCAGAGCCACAGGTTCGAATCTTGAACCAAAAGAAAATCAGATCTGACCCTGCGCAGATGGATAGAAGGTGTTCTTTCAAGATTTGCGCAGATTGCTTTCTTTTTTTTCAAGAAACTGTTTCTTGTTAAGGGCGATTGATCTGAAATTAATTTCTATTAAATCCAAAATTTATTTGGAATTGTTCTTTATTTATTTTGATTTAATGGACTGTTCAAACCTGGAGATCGCAGTGCAGTTTTAGCGCAGATGGTCTGCGCACCCTTTTTCTTTTCTATTTATTTATTTCATTCAATTCGGTCTGTAAATAATTTTTTTTATTTTTAGACTGAATGTATAGGATTTGATCAAGAATGTAATTAATAGAAATAGGATTTCTGTTATTTTTCTTGATTAAAGAAGATGGAAGAAGATGGCGGCGCTGGAGATTTGCAGATGGAGAAATCGTTTTCTGCGATTTGCAGTTTATGAAACTGCAACCCTTGTGATTAACCTCTGTTTTGCAGGTGGTGCGAACAGTCCATAATTGTTTTGTGTTTGCTAGAAATCAAAACTATTAATTTCAGATCATTCAATAATTAATTCTTGAATTGAAAATCAGTTTTGGACCATTTCGGACTAAATTGGACCAAAACTGTTTGGACCGAATCTGGGTTTCGAAAGGGGCTGTTCTCAGTCCAATTGTCTCACACTTTTGTTCCAAATCTGATGTTCAATTACAGGGATTAATTCGGCCCACCTGTAAAGCCCAGTTTTAAAGTGTTAAAACTGCAAAAGCCCATTATTGTGAGATAAGCTGTATGGGCCGAACTGCTATCTGCGATTCAGCCCATACACCTAGTGGACATTAATCGTTAATGACTTGGTTTTTAAATGGGCCGTTGAATGGGCTTTACAGCAATTAATTGATTGGATCAATTCCTCCTTTACATGTGATGTTTGGATGTTTGATGTGCTGCGACCATGGGCCATAAGTACTTGGCCCGTGATGACTCGTTAGTGGCTCTTGCGCACACCATGGCTGAATGCACATCATTGCCATAGTGTCCCTGAAGGTCATTGGATGACCCCCCTCTTTGCCTGGTGGGCCCCACAACCCTGAAAAGGGATGCGTACGGAACCCCTAGCCGATTAAGGCCCACCAGAAATCTGACTTTATGAAAGTCAGTGGGAGCCACTTTGGTTTGACCTAAATTAGAACTAGGCCGTAATTTTGTTCCCTCCAGCAAATATGAATGCAAGTGATAGGGAGATCCATATGATGGACTCTCTAAAGGCCTTCCGTCATTAGCACAATGATGGGTCCATCAGTAATGAGGAAACGCACCATAAAATTGGGCTATCCATTTGCTGTTGGATCTGTTAGAGTGTTTCATAAGATGATAGGGGCGTCATAGACCGATGTGGGAGGGGCTTCACCAGAAAATGGGAACTCTCTCACGGTACCTTGGCGTAACCTGAATATGATGGGTGTGCACTCACTGACAGAAGGGTTTACCTGAAAACGGCTCTGAACCTTGTCTGACAGAGGCCAAAGGGAAACTCATTTGATGAGTGGATATGATCCGTCACAGAAAGGTGGTGGGGTTATGCAGCTGAAACAGTTGGCTTCACGCACCCCATGTGATTTCCCACATTTCCAGAGACATTTCGTCGTCTCCGTCACTGAGATAGGAGGGAAATCTCAGAGATGAACAAATGGGAATGGAACATAGATTAAAAGCCATATCTATGTAGGTAAACATGAATCAAACTAAGGTTGTGGACTAACGATTTTGCTGTTTTATCAGAAAATGGCAAACGGTCAATTTGCAAAGCTTCTAGACGATAACAAGCTTAAGGGCCCAAACTATGCCGACTGGTACAGAAATCTTATGCTGGTCCTAACTTCTGAAAAGTTAGACAAGGTAGTGAAAAATCCTGCCCCGGAACGTCCGGGTGATAGGGCTTCTGAGGCCCGTAGGAGGGACTACCAAGATTGGGAGGATAAGAACTCCCTAGCCCGCTGCTTTGTCATTGCCTCATTAGACAACTCAATACAGAGGCAGTTCGATCAGATCGAACTTGCCAAGGACATATTGGACAGTCTAAGGACAATGTATGAGGAGCAGAACCGTTCTACTCGACAGAAGGTCCTGAAATTGTTCATGACCGCGCAGATGACCAAAGGGCAGAAAGTTCATGACCATTGTCTTCGGATGATGGGGTACATCAACGAACTTGAAGCTCTTGGATCCGGGCTAGATCTTGGCACGCAAGTGGATGCCATCCTAAATTCTTTGCCCTCTTCCTTCAATGCGTTCACTATGAACTACAATATGAATAAGCTGAATGTCAGCGTCCAGGAACTCAGCAATATGTTGCAGAGGGCCGAGGAATTACTCAAGAAGGATGAGCCTGTGGTTATGCTTGCTGAAGCTAACAAATCGGGCAAGAGAAAGAGAAAGGCAAAGAAGCCTCAAAAGAAGACTACCAAACCCAAGAAGCAGAAGAAGAACAAGGCATCTGATGTCTGTCACTTCTGCAAGCAGACCGGCCACTGGAAGAGGAACTGTCCTACCTACCTGGAATCTAAGAAAGGTAATATCGAAACTTGTGTCATAGAAACTAATATGTTAGTTACTTCTGTGTCCTGGTGTGTTGACTCCGGGGCTTCAACTCATGCGTGTAACTCACTGCAGGGGTTCAAAGTTAGCAGAAGGCTGAGTGAAGGTGAAGTGACACTGTTCTTGGGAACAACTGCAAGTGTTGCAGCTGCGGCAATAGGAACCGTAGAATTAGTTTTTAAAGAAGGAGTCCTTGTACTTAAAGATTGTCTTTATGTACAGAACTTGAGAAGGAATTTAATTTCTGTTTCAAAATTGTGTGCCTCAGCTGTGGGGAGCATCATGTATGCCATGTTGTGCACTCGCCCGGACATAGCTCAGGCGGTGAGTGTGGTAAGCAGATTCCAGGCAAACCCAGGACAGGAGCATTGGACTGCTGTGAAGAACATACTCAAATACCTTCGAAGGACGAAAGAGTTTTGTCTGGTATTCGATGGTAGTTCACTGCATGTTCTAGGGTATACCGATGCCGATTTCCAGTCGGATCCAGATGATAGAAAGTCTACATCTGGGTATGTTTTCACGATAGGATCGTGTGCTGTTTGCTGGAAAAGCAGCAAACAGGGGTCCACTGCAGACTCCACAACCGAGGCCGAGTACATTGCCGCAAGTGAAGCTGCCAAGGAAGCCGTGTGGATGAAGAAATTCATACACGAATTGGGAGCGATTCCATCCAGCACATCACCCATCCCGTTGTTGTGTGACAACAATGGAGCGATCGCCCAGGCTATAGAGCCTCGGGCCCACTCGATGTCAAAGCACATCGAGAGGAAGTACCATGTACTGCGGGAGATCGTTGGTAGAGGGGACGTCCTAATTCAAAAGGTAGCATCAGCGGATAATGTGGCAGACCCATTGACCAAGCCACTGACACAAAAGGTGTTTGAGAAACACGTGGAAAGTATGGGACTCCGGCTTGTACCAGATTGGACCTAAGTGCAAGTGGGAGCTGTTAGACAGTTTTGTATGCCCTTAGCTTCAATCATTTTGATGTACTTTTGTTATTTAGTGGAAATAAATAAAGTGCATGTTTGATTCATGTTGTTTGGTTTAATTCTGTGTAAAACCCTAAAACTGGACATTTGTAGAGACTCATGTTAGTTTTAAATGTTCACAGCCGTTGGATAAGTCTGGGGAGATTTATCCTGCCAAGGCTGATACTGGTGTGCCACCAAGTGTTGGGATGGCCTGTCTCAGCCATCAGGGTAAGACCCGAGGCACATACAGCATGGGATAACTTGAATCCTTGAACCAGACCAGATTTCCAGTCTTGCCCTGGACCTTGGAGATAGATGGGCAAAACTGGAAAGTTACACCTGACCCCTAGACTCGATTATGACACTTCACTAGGTGCTGGATCACGCTGCCTTTGATATGCCAATCAGTGAGATCCTTAGTGGGGATCAAAACCTGGGTATGTTGGGGCAGTTTGAGAATTCATCTGAGTGGGTGGTCATAGTGACAGAATCAGCCACTTTGTCGGACAAAGGGTAATGATCGGGAATGCACTCTCTCTGATGGAAACCAAACTGCCGGCAGTTGATTTCAATCGTTGGAATTTTGTTTTTGCAAAATTAATATATTTACATATATATGTACGGTTTCAAAATGTTTGCAAATGGTTTTAATTCCCGGGATCCATGTGAGAGGAGAGTGCGGCACTGTTCCTTGCAGCCGAGGGAGAGGTCCTCTCTTGTCGGGCAGTGCTTGATCATTAAGGGCTGAGAGGTTAAGTGTAAGACCATTTAGGATAATACCTGATGGACTAATCTTGCACCTGCCCACAGTCCCTGGGTTTTTATAAGATGGCTTGGCCCAGGGACCACTTAATGTAAGTGTTGGGCCCATAGGGTTCATACGATGGACTCAAGGGGTTCATTGAGATTTTCAGTGAATTTGGCTGGGCCTTGTATTAAAGGCTGGGCCGAACCCATGTGGCTGGTGTGTAGATCAATGCTTGGGTCCCACGCCATACAAAGAAGCCCAACTGGGCAGCAGATTGGAAACTAATTAAACACTGAATATTTAATGGGCCAAAAGCCCATTTCGAAGTGGGCTGATATGATCACCCATCAATGGGGCGAATTTGAGATTGAAGTTAGCAAAAAGGATTGGGCTCTTAGCCTTATCCACTCTTAGAGACCAAATTCAAATCAGATTTGAATCTGGTAACCTCCTGATAAGATGAGGAGTAAGCTAACTCTATCTGGGAAAGGGATTAAGATTATCCCCTATCCAAATACTGATTTGGATTGGGATAACTCCTAATTAGGAGATTTCTTAATCAAGAAGAAAAGAGAGGAGAATTTCGAATGAACCAAGAGAGGGAAATCAGATTTCGATCAAAGAGGTTCTGGTAAGCAAGAAAGGTTCCTGCGAATTGAGATTAGATCTCATTCTCTCCAGAAAAGAAAACAGTTCAGCCTTTTCGTTTCTGGAAATCTCCTCCTGCCGCCGCCATCTGCATTGTTGCAAGATTTGATCTTTGCAGAAAAGAAAGTCAAGAAATCAGTTCTTGACATCAGTCTTGCAAGAAAGACTGAAAGAATTCAGTGTTTAGTACATCCAGGGGATTCTTGTGAAGGATCTAGTGTGTAGGACGCACCCTGCTGGTTCTGTTCCATCCACAGCTGTGTCATCTTCAGCAGGGACAGATCTTGGAGCATTCTTTGGGCGTGAACACCAACTTTGGGAGATACTGCTTCTCCGGATCAGGTATAATCCTCCCATTTATCTTTTGGTACAGATCTGGTTTGATTAGGGTTCAAGTAGATCCTTGAATATTGTATTCTAAATTCAGGGAATATGATTCCCAGTTGGGAGAAGGTAGGAAATTTTTGAAATTTGCCCCACCCATTCCGCAACCTTTATGGCGTCCATTAGATGGATCCTACCATTCTTTCAGAAAGAGCATTTCTTTTTCCAGTCAGTAAGAGATAGAGAAAAGGAAGAAAATCAAGTACCCAATAGTAAAACAAAAAAGTTACTAACCAAGGGAAGGAATAAATCTCAAAGTAGCAACAACATGGGAGAGCACGTGAAGTATGAGTTACACATGAATATGAACTCCTCTGAATAGTGAATAGTGCTTCCTCATATTATAGTAATGAAAAGCAAGACTGGTGGTGATGTCACATCCACCTTCATTGCTTATCTACTTGTTTTTATTCCAAGATACAAGAAAACAAACTCTTTTGCCCTTCGAAGGTACTTAAGTATATTTTTTACAGCAGTCCAGTGTTTCTGCCCTGGGTTGGCCTGGAATTTGCATACCACACTCACTGTCTGAGCAATGTTAGGACGAATGCACAGCATGGCATACATGATGCTCCCTACGGCTGAGGCATAGGGAACATCCTTCACGCCCTCAATCTCCTTGGGAGTCTTGGGAGACATGCCCTTGGAGAGAGTGACACCATGTTGAAAGGAATATTTCCTTTCTTGGAGTTCTCCATGTTGTATCTTTTGACTATCTTGTCAATGTAAGCAGATTGGATCAATTCTTCCTGCATGTGATGTATGGATGTGTGATGTGCTGCGTTCATGGGTCATAAGCACTTGGCCCATGCAGATACGATAGTGGCTCTTGCGCACACCATGGATGAATGCACATCATTGCCATGGTGTCCCTTATGGTCATTGGATGACCTTCCCTTCGTGGTGGGCCCCACACCCCTGAAAAGGACACGGGCGGAAACCCTAGCCGAATTGGGCCACCAGAAATCTGGCTTTATGAAAGCCAGTGGGAGCCACTCAGGTTTGACCTAAAACTAGGGCGTAACTTGTTCCCTCCTGAAATATGAGTGCATGTGATAGGGAGATCCATATGATGGACACTCTAAAGGCCTTCCGTCCTTAGCATGAAGACGGGTCCTTCAAGTGATGAGGGGAAGCACCAGCAAAATGGGCCAACCGATTTGCTACTGGATCTGTTGGATTGTTTCATATGATGATAGGGATGTCATAGACCGATGTGGGAGGGGCTTCACTAGAAAATGGGAACTCTCCTCGGAGCGTCCGGGTGATCGGGCTTCTGAGGCCCGCAGAAGGGACTACCTTGAGTGGGAGGAAAAGAACTCCCTGGCCCGCTACTATATCATAGCTTCTCTGGACAACCCAATACAGAGGCAGTTTGATCAGATAGAACTGGCCAAGGACATATTGGAATGTCTGAAAACTATGTACGAAGAGCAGAATCGTTATACTCGGCAGAAGGTCTTGAAGCAGTTCATGACCGCTCAAATGACCAAGGGCCAGCAAGTGCATGACCCTTTACCACGCCAGTCCCTTGCCCAAACTGAGTGAGCTACCCCGTTGCCTCTAGCGCACGGGTGTGTTCCGGCCCAAGCGGTTGCCTATCATCACGGCACACAGGTGCCTGTCATCATCGGCATACAAAAGACCCTTCACATCGGTGCCAAGTCACCTCATCGGCGCACAGTCACCTTGCATTATGGTTGTCCCCCTTTAGCACGTAAGCGGCGCCTCCCATGGACCGGTCTGAGCCAGAAGAGTGCCCCAGCCATTAGACTTGAGGTCATGATCCAGTGCTACTGACTTTGGTGGATAGGGCATCTGATGTCTGTCACCATTGTCACCAGACCGACCACTAGAGAAGGAACTGTCCAGCCTACCTGGAATCCAAGAAAGGTAATCCCGAATCCTGTGTCATAGAAACCAATTTGTTGGTTACTTCTGCTTCCTGGTGTATTGACTCTGGGGCTTCGACTCATGCATGTAACACATTGCACGGTTTCAGAATAACCAGAAAACTGAGTGAAGGAGAGGTGACGCTCTTCTTGGGAACTTCTACAAGCGTTGCAGCTGCGGCCATCGGAATCGTAGAATTGTTTTTTAGAGAATGATCACTTGTACTTAAAGATTGTCTTTATGTACAAAATTTAAGAAGAAATTTGATTTCGGTCTCAAAACTATGTGTTGATGGATATTCTGTTTTCTTTAGTAATACGATTACTATTAAAAGATGTTAGACAGTTTTGTATGCCCTTAGCTTCAATCAGAATGATGTACTTTATGAGTTTATTGTAAATGAATAAAAGTGCATATTTGATTCATGTTCCCTTGCTATGTTTCTATGTAATACCCTTAAACTGGACACATAATGAGACTCGTGTTAGTTTAGAATGTTCACAGCCAGTGGGTTGGTCTGGGGAGACCTATCCTGACAAGGCTGACACTGTGGTGCCACCAAGTCGGTTGGGGTGGCCTGTCTCAGCTGCCAGGGTGAGACCCTAGGCACATACAGTGTAGGATTAATTGAATCTATGAAGTTGACCAGATTTCCAGTATTGCCCTAGACCTTGGAGATTGATGGGCAAAACTGAAAAGTTACACCCGACCCCTAGACTCGATTATGATACTACACTAGGTGTTGGATTGGGCTGTCTTTGATGTACCAATCAGTGAGATCCTTAGCGGGGGTCAAAACCTGGGTATGTTGGGGCAGTCCGAGAATTCATCTGAGTGGGTGATCAAAGTGATAGGATCAGCCCCTTTGTCGGACAAAGGTAATGATCAGGGATGCACTCTCACTAATGAAAACCAAGACTGCCAACAGCCGATTTCAATCGTTGAGATTTGTTTTGCAAAGTATATTTTATATAAGAGATAAAAGTATATATATATTATGGTTTCTAAAAGGTTTGCAAGAAGGTTTTAATTCCTGGGATCCATATAAGTAGAGAGTGCAACACTGTTCCTTGCAGCCGAGGGAAAGGTCCTCTCTTGTCAGGCAGTGTATGATCATTATGGGCTGAGAGGTTATGTGTAAGACCATTGAGGGTAATACCTAATGGGCACATCTTGCATCTGACCACAGTCCCTGAGTGTTACAAGGTGGCTTGGCCCAGGGACCACTTAGGGTAAGTGTTGGGCCCATAGAGCCCATTTGATGGGTTTCAGGGGGTGCACTGTCCATAACAGTGTATTCGGCCAGGCCTAGTAACAAAGGCTGAGCCGAACCCATGTGGCTAATGTGTAGATCAATGCTTGGGTCCCACGCCATACAAGGAAGCCCAACTGGGCAGCAGTTAGGAAGGTTAGGTGAGCACATAAGCTTAATGGGCCTAAAGCCCATTTCGAACTAGGTTATTTTATTAGTTAATAATGGGGTGAATTCTGAGATGGATTAGCAGATAGGATAGGGGCTTGACCCTATCCACTCATAGAGTCCAGATTTGAATGTGATTCTGATCTATGAACCTCCTAATGGGATTAGGAGAAAGCTAATCTAATCTGCAGATAAGATAAGGATTTATCCCTATCACCTAAAAGGGGTTTTATCCAAATATGATTTGGATAAGAAACTCCTAATTTGATTAGGAGTTGATCTTTTAGGTTAATAAAAGAAGGAGGGGGCGGCAGCCTTTAGTAGACATACAATCAGATTTTCTTTAGTGTTGAAATCACAAGAAGAGAGAATTCTGCACCCTGTGAATACTCTCTTGCCGCCTCCCTGTTCCTGCTGCCCTGTTTGCCAGTTCGATCTCTAGTTGTGGGAGAAGTCAAGATTCGATCTTGACATCAATTCTTTGAGAAAGAATTGATAGGAAGCTGTGCTCACGTGCCATCCTGCTGATTCTTGCGAAGGACAGAGTTCTTGGAGAAGAACACTGCTGATTCTGCTCCATCCTACACTGCGCCATCTTCTGAGGGAGCAGTCTTTGGATCCTTCCTTGGGCGTGAACACTTTCGTTGGGAGATACTATTTCTCCGTATCAGGTATAATCATCTCCTACTCCTTTTGATTCATATCTGGTTCAATTTATGGTTCAAGTGTGATCATTGAAAATATGATTTTCTAAAATAGGGAATGTGATTCCCAGTTGAAGGGAGAGAAAAATTTTTGAAATTCGCCCCCTTATTCCGCAATCTTTGGGCGTCCATATGATGGATCTCTCATCCCTTCAGTGGTATCAGAGCCATGTTCAAATCTTGAACCAATTTGTTTCAGATCTGAACCTGCGCAAATGGGCAGAATGGGCTGATTCAAGATCCACTGAAAAGATAAGAGAAAAAGCCACAACTTTCATGTTTTGGGCTTTCGCAGATTCGGCCTGAATCGAAGTCAAATCTGGGCCCGAAGTCGCGGCGAATTCACAGGAAGGCCCAATCCGCAGCTGAAGCCCAACTTGCAGAAAAGCTTGGCTGAATCCCAATTCGCAGAAGAGGTCTAATACAAATCCAAGAACAAGAAACTGAGAAGAGTCCTTCTAGATCTAAATTCTTGATGTAATCTTAGAGAGATAAGAGAATTGAGTTCATTAGATAAAAAGACAATATTAGAATTAGGATAGGACTTTCTATTCTTGTAAAGATCAACTTCAAGAGGAAGTAGGAGACCACCCCCTCCCCTTTAAGCTATATAAAGGAGGGGGCGGACCAGCTTTAGGCATCACACAATCACTCAATCTTGGGGATTGAATCAAGAAGAAAGGAACAATCAGTCAAGAAAGGATCAAGAATTTAAGAAACTTCAAGAAGAAGGTGGTAGCAAGAAGAGGAGATCTCAGCACCATGGGCAAATTCAAGAGTTTCTTTCTTCCCCTTTGTTTGCTTTAATTCTTCCATCATGAACTGATCTATTTTCTTGCTAGGGCTATGGAAAGCCTAACCATGTTAATGAGTATATTTTTATCTTCTTGATTTATCCAAGATTGTGATTTCCATATACTCTATGAATTATTGTGCTTAGTGCAATTAAGAGCTTGGCCACCTCTTAATTGATTTGGGTTATGTGAATGAATTTAGAGAGGAATTCACATAATTGACAGAATAATTCATAGTGTGATTGAATGGTATATAGAGATATATATACATGATTCATCTGAATTTAATGGTTTTCTTGGACTTAATAAACTTCCATCTTGAGAGCTCTACTCGAGAGATCGAAGGGTTACCTGAGGGGCATAGGTTTAGTATATCTCGAGAGAGAATATTAAATAAATTTGGAAAAATCTCAGCTTATGGGAATGACAATTAGTCTTGGATAATCGGACCCATCAATATTCATTACATTGGTTAGGTGGACCAAAAGTCCTAGCGATTTCATCATTTGCATATTCGATTAGTGATCACCCTTGTTTTTATTTTCTTTGTTCCAGTTTTATTTTTAGTAGTTCTTGCTCAATCCTAAATTTTGATTGTCCAAATAATAAGGGAAAATTGTGATTCTAATACTTATTTTGTTAAATCCCTGTGGGAACGATATTATTATACTACTTGATAACTAGTACACTTGCTAGGGTTATATATTTATAGCTATTAGTTACGTGTACCTAATGAGACACAAGTCTGAATCTTTTGAAAAGTTCAAAGAGTTTAGACAAGAGGTCAAGAAACAGTTGGGGAGAGAAATTAAGACCCTTTGATCCGATCGAAGTGGCGAGTATCTCTCTGACGAATTCAGGGACTATCTAAAGGTCAACGGGATAGTATCACAGTTAGCTCCTCCTGCTACACCACAACTTAACGGTGTTTCAGAGAGGAGGAATAGGACCCTACTTGATATGGTCCGGTCACTTCTCGCACACTCGGAGTTACCCACATCCTTTTGGGGATACGCATTAGAGACTGCGATTTACGTGCTGAATAGGGTTCCAACCAAATCTGTTCCGAGCACTCCATATGAATTTTGGAGCGAAAAGAAACCAAGTGTCAGACACTTGAAGATTTGGGGTTGTCCGACACACGTTAAAAGAATGAGTCCGGACAAATTAGAATCCCGAACCAGTCGTTCAATATTTGTAGGCTACCCCAAAAGCTCTATGGGCTATCTTTTCTATGACCCAGAGGAACAGAAGGTGTTTTGTAGTTGGAATGCCCATTTCTTGGAAGATGATTACATCCTAAACAATCATCGTCAGGAAATTGTTCTTGATGAGGAGAGCATAGGAGTAGTGGGAGATGTCCCACATGTTCCAAGTAGTGACCAACCTAGAAGATCTACCCGGGTATCTACGCCACCAGTCTGTTATGGTTATGACTAGGATAGTTACCTGGTGGAAGCCTTGACTAGTGAGGAGGATCCCGTGACTTACGCGGAAGCTATGTTGGACATAGATTCTCAAAAGTGGGTAGATGCCATGAGAGCTGAGATGGACTCAATGGAGGCCAATGGAGTCTGGACTCTAGTAGATCCGCCCATTGGGGTAAAAGCAATTGGTTGCAAATGGATCTATAAGAGGAAGAAGGGCCTCGATGTCAATGTTGAGACCTACAAGGCTCGCATGGTGGCGAAAGGGTATACTCAGAAAGAGGGCATCGATTATAAGGAAACATTTTCGCCTGTGGCCATTCTTAAATCCATTAGGATCCTGCTAGCGGTAGCAGCATACCATGACTACGAGATTTGGCAAGTGGATGTCAAAACTGTGTTCTTGAATGGAGATTTTACTGAAGATATCTACATGCAGCAGCCGCAAGGCTTCATTGTTGCTAGTTAGGAACACATGGTATGTAAACTTAATAGATCCATATATAGACTTAAACAAGCTTCTAGGAGTTGGAACATCCGGTTTGACTTTACCGTCAAAACGTTTGACTTTGAGCAGAACCCGGATGAGCCCTGTGTATGCAAGAAGTCCAGTGGGGATAAGGTTACGTTCTTGGTTTTGTATGTGGATGATATCCTACTCATTGGGAATGATGTGGGAATGTTGACATCGGACAAAGTATGGCTTTCATAGCAATTCTCCATGAAAGATCTTGGAGAAGCGTCTTACATACTGGGTCTTCGACTCTATAGAGATAGATCGAAACGGATAATAGGATTATCCCAATCTGCTTACATTGACAAAATTGTCAAAAGGTACAACATGGAGAACTCCAAGAAGGGAAACATTCCTTTTAGGCACGGAGTTACTCTCTCCAACAAGATGTCTCCCAAGACATCTGAGGAGATCGAGGACATGAAAAATGTTCCCTATGCCACAGCCGTGGGGAGCATCATGTATGCCATGCTGTGCACTCGCCCCGATATTGCTCATGGGGTGAGTGTACTAAACAGATTTCAGGCCAACCTAGGGCAGGAGCATTGGACCGCTATGAAATGCATACTTAAGTACCTTTGAAGGACAAAAGAATTTTGTCTGGTATTCAATGGTAGCTCACTACAGATCCAAGGGTATACTGATACTGATTTCCAGACAGACCCAGATGATAGAAAGTCTACATCTGGTTACGTATTCACAATAGGATCGTGTGTTGTTTGCTGGAAAAGCAGCAAATAGGGGTCCACGACGGGTTCCTCAACTGAAGCCAAATACATTTCCGCAAGTGAGGCTGCCGAGGAAGCCATGTGGATGAGGAAGTTCATCCAAGAGTTGGGAGTAGTTCCATCCAGCACATCACCCATACCATTGCTGTGCGACAACAATGGAGCCATTCCTCAGGCTAAGGAGCCACGAGCCCACTCAAAGTCCAAGCACATCGAGAGGAAGCACCACGTATTGCGGGAGATTGTTGGTAGAGGGGATGTCCTGATTCAGAAGGTAGCTTCAGCGGAGAATGTTGCAAACCCATTGACTAAGCCACTGACACAGAAAGTGTTTGAGAAACACGTGGAAAGTATGGGACTCTGACTTATTCCAGATTGGACCTAAGTGCAAGTGGGATCTTTTAGACAGTTTTGTATGCCCTTAGCTCCAATCAATTTGATGTACTTATGAAATTTATTGTAAATGAATAAAGTGCATATTTGATTCATGTCATGTGGTGTGTTTCTGTGTAATACCCTTAAAACCGGACACTTATGAGACTTGTGTTGGTTTGGAACGTTCACAGCCAGTGGGTCGGTCTGGGGAGACCTATCCTGATAAGGCTGACACTGATGTACCGCCAAGTCAATTGGGGTGGCCTGTCTCTGCCACCAGGGTGAGACCCAAGGTACATGTTGTGTGGGATCACCTTGAGACCTTGAAACAGACCAGAATTCCAGTATTGCCCTGGACCTTGGCGATTAATGGGCAAAACTGGAATGTTACACCTAACCCCTATACTCGATTATGGCACTGCACTAGGTGGCGGATTGGGCCATCTTTGATATGCCAATCAGTGAGACCCTTAGAGGGGGTCAAAACCTAGGTATGTTGAGATGATTCATGAACCCATCTAAGTGGGTGATCATAGTGACAGGATCAGCCCCTTTTTTGGACAAAGGTAATGATCGGGGAAATGCACTCTCTCTGTTGGAAACCAAAACTGCCGGTAGTTGATTTCAATCGTTGAAATTTTGTTTTGCAAAATATATTTATATAATATATATACTACAGGTTTCTAAAATTGTTTGCAAAAGGTATTAATCCCCGAGGTCCATGTAAGAGGAGAGTGCAGCACTGTACCTTGTAGTTGGGGGAGAGGTCCTCCCTTGTCGGGTAGTGTTTGATCATTATGGGCTGAGAGGTTAAGTGTAAGGTCATTGAGGGTTAAACCTGATAGGCTAATCTTGCATCTGTCCACAGTCCTTGGGTGTTACAAGGTGGCTTGGCCCAAAGACCACTTAGTGTAAGTGTTGGGCCCATAGAGTCCAAATGATGGGCTCAAGGGGTTCACTGGGCTCTCCAGTGAATTCAGCTAGGCCTTGTGATAGAGACTGGGCCCAACCCTTGTGGCTGATGTGTAGATCAACGATTGGGTCCCACACCATACAAAGAAAGCCCAACTGGGCAGCAATTTGGAGGGCTTAAGTGAGCACATGCATTCAATGTGCCAAAAGCCCAATTCGAACTGCGCTAATTAGAATTGGATTCAATGGGGAGAATTTGAGATATGGACCAGCCTTAAAGGATAAGGGGAAGTCCCTATCCACTCAGTAAGAGTCCAGATCTGAATATGATTCAAAACTGGAAACTCCTAATTAAATTAGGAGGGATGATCATGATCTGCAGATTAGATAAGGTATCTACCTTATCACTTAAGGGGATCAACATCTCCTAATAGGATTAGGAGCTGATCCCTTAAGGGTTATTAAAGGAGGAGGGGGCGGCAGCTTCAAAATGCACTCATATGAGATATAGACACAACAAACAAGAGAGAAATCAGCATACAGTAAGGAGGGGGAGACAGCCTTTAGATGAATCAGATAATCAGATCCTCTTCAGAGCTGAAAACACAGAAGAAAATTTTCTGCAATCCCTAGAAAGATCTTTCTTGTCGCCGCCTTCTTGCAGCCGCCAGACATCCAGTTCGATCTCCAGTTGTGGGAGAAGTCAAGATTCGATATTGACATCAGTTCTTTGATAAAGAATTGACAGGAAGCGGTGCTCACGTGCCATCCTGCTGTCTCTTGCGAATGACAGAGTTCTTGGAGAAGAACACTACTGATTCTGCTCCATCCTACACTGCGCCATCTTTAGTGGGAGCAGTCTTTGGATCCTTCCTTGGGCGTGAACACCTTCGTTGGGAGATATTATTTCTCTATATCAGGTATAATCCTCTCCTACTCCTTTTGGTTCAGATCTGGTTCAGTTTATGGTTCAAGATTGATCCTTGAAAATATGATTTTCTAAATAGGGAATGCGATTCCCAGTTGAAAGGGAGAGAAAAATTTTTGAAATTCGCCCCTTTATTCCGTAAGATTTGGGCGTCCATACGATGGATCTCTCATCCCTTCAATCCTATATGCTGATCCATCTCAGAATTCACCCTTATTTAACTTATTAAATAAGTCCAGTTCAAAATGGGCTTTAGGCCCATTAAGCTTATGTGCTTACTTAACCTTCCTAACTGCTGCCCATTTGGGCTTCCTTGTATGGCGTGGGACCCAAGCATCGATCTACACATCAGCCACATGGGTTCGGCCCAACTCGTGAACGAACTTCTTCATCCACACGGCTTCTTTGGCAGCCTCACTTGTGGCAATGTACTCGGCCTCGGTTGTGGAGTTTGCAGTGGACCCCTGTTTGCTGCTTTTCCAGCAAACAGCACACGATCCTATCGTGAAAACATATCCAGATGTAGACTTTCTATCATCTGGATCCGACTGGAAATCGACATCTACCCTTGGATCTGTAGTGAGCTATCGTTGAATACTAGACAAAACTCTTTTGTCTTTCGAAGGTACTTAAGTATGTTTTTCACAGCAGTCTAATCTGCAGATAAGATAAGGGTTAATCCTCATCACCTAAAGGGATGTCTGATCCAAATCAGATTTAGATCAGCAAGTCCTCATTGGATTAGGAGCGGATCCTTTAGGGTTACAAGAGAAGGAAGGAGCGGCAGCCTTTAGTTGAGTTGGTTCACATCCTCTTTAGTGCTCAATAATAGAGAAGAAAGAATTAAGCAACCCTGCAGAATTCTTTCTTGCCACCTCCTTGTTCTTGCCACCCAGTTTGCCAGTTCGATCTCCAGTTGTGGGAGAAATCAAGATTTGATCTTGACATCAATTCTTTGAGAAAGAATTAATAGGAAACTGTGCTCACGTGCCATTATGCTGTTTCTTGTGAAGGACAGAATTCTTGCAGAAGAATACTGTTGATTCTGCTCCATCCTGCACTGCGCCATCTTCAGTGGGAGCAGTTTTCGGATCCTTCCTTGGGCGTGAACACCTTCGTTGGGAGATATTACTTCTCTGTATCAGGTATAATCTTCTCCTACTACTTTTGGTTCAGATCTGGTTCAATTTATGGTTCAAGATTGATCCTTGAAAATATGATTTTCTAAATAAAGAATGCGATTACCAGTTGAAAGGGAGAGAAAAATTTTTGAAATTCGCCCCTTTATTCCGCAAGACTTGGGCGTCCATACGATGGATCTCTCATCCCTTCAGTGGTATCTGAGCCATGGTTCAAATCTTGAACCAATTTGTTTTAGATCTGAACCTGCGCAAATGGGCAGAAGGCGTTCTACCCAATTTGCGCAGATATGGGTTTTGGGAAATTTGTTCCCAAAATTATGAGCGAATAATTTGAAATTAATTTTTATATAAATCTGATTATTATTTAGAATTGTTCTTTATAATTTTCTTGATTTATGGGTTGTTCGTACAAGAGGAGATCGAATTCTTGACTTGCGTAGGGAACCTGCGATTTTGCAGTTTTCGGATTACTTTATTACATTTGGTCTGTAAAATAATTTTTTTTTTATTTTTTTTAGACTGAATGTATAGGTATTCGATCTGATGTAATTATTAATAGAAATTAGGATTTCTATTTATTTTATTTTGGATCGAAGATGGCGACGCAAAAAAGGAGAACTCGCAAAGGAGAAGATTTCGCAGATGGGAAAATCGCTATCTGCGATTTGCAGTTTGTGAAACTGCAACATGTGATCAAACCTCTGTTTTGCAAGAAGGATTGTGCGAGCAGCCCTGATAGACTGATTCTTGATAGTTCTTTTATCATAATTTAATTTCAAATTATTTTCTTAAATTAAAGATTTAATTGAAAATCAAACCCTAGATCCATTCGAACCAAGATTGGTTCAAATTGTTTGGATCGAATCTAGGGTTCAATCATGGCTGAAAGTCAGCCCTAATTTTTCCCACTAATGGGCCTGAGGATTGATATTTAATTAAATTGTTAATTCAGCCCAACCTGAAAAGGCCCAGTTTTAAATGGTTAAAACTGCTAAAAGCCCACTCTGCAGATAAAGCTATATGGGCGGAACCCATTAACCCTAATTCGGCCCATATACCCAGATAATATTATGGATTTAAAATGGGCTTCAAATGGGCTTTACAGATAATTAATTGATTGGATCAATTTCTCCTTGCATGTGATGTATGGATGTGTGATCTGCTACGTACATGGGCCATAAATGCTTGGCCCATGATCAATCGACAGTGGCTCTTGAACACAAAATGGCTGAATGCACATCATTGCCATGGTGCTCCTTTTGGTCATTGGATGACCTCCCTCAGTGGTGGGCCCCACATCTCATGGAGAAGTTACGTGCAGAACCCTAGCCGATTTAGGCCCACCGAAATTTGGCTTTATGAAAGTCAATGGGAGCCACTTGGGTTTGACCTAGATCAAACTAGGGCGTAATTTACTGTTCCCTCCGGCTAATATGAGCGCATGAGATAAGGAGATTCATAAGATGAACTCTTTAAAGGCCTTCCAACATTAGCATGAGGATGGGTCCTTCAATAATGAGGAAACGCACCAGAAAATGGGCTATCCATTTGCTGTTGGGCTTGTCTGAATGTTTCATAAGATGATAGGGGCGTCATAGACCGATGTGGGAGGGGCTTCACTAGAAAATGGGAACTCTCTCACGGTACCTTGGCGTTCACGAACATGATGGGTAAGCACTCACTGGACAGAAAGGTTTACCTAAAAACGGCTCTGAAACTTGTTTGACAGAGACCAAAGGGAAAGCTCATGTGATTTGTTGATATGATCCTTCACAGAAAGGTGGTGGGGTTATGCAACTGAAATAGTTGGCTCCATGCACCCTATGTGATTTCTCACATTTCCAGAGACAACTCGCAGTCTCCGTCACTGAGAAGAGAGGGAAATCTCAGAGATGAACAAATGGAAATTGAACGTAGATTAAAATCCATATCTATGTAATGAACATGAATCAAATTAAGTTGTGGACTGATGTTTGCTCTTTTATCAGAAAATGGCAAACGGACAATTTGCAAAGTTGCTTGACGACAACAAGCAGAAGGGCCCCAACTATGCCGACTGGTATAGGAACCTTATGTTGGTCTTAACCTCTGAAAAGTTAGATAAGGTAGCCAAGAATCCTGCCCCCAGATCGTCCGGGAGATAGGGCATCTGAGGCCCGGAGTAGAGAATACCAAGAATGGGAGGAGAAAAACTCCCTTGCCCGCTACTATATCATTGCCTCTTTGGACAATCCAATTCAGAGGCAGTTCAATCAGATCGAACTTGCTAATGACATATTGGACAGTCTCAAGACAATGTACGAAGAGCATAATCGTTCTACTCAGCAAAAGGTCTTGAAACAGTTCATGACCGTGCAGATGTCCAAGGGCCAACAAGTTCACGACCATTGTCTCCGGATGAGGGGATATATCAACGAACTGGAGGCTCTTGGATCCGGGCTGTATCTGGTAACACAGATCGATGCTATTCTCAACTCTCTGCCTCCATCCTTTAATCCATTCATCATGAACTACAACATGAACAAACTAAACGTCAGTTTGCAGGAACTCAGCAATATGTTGCAGAGGGCTGAAGAATTGATTAAAAAGGATGAGCCCATTGCCATGCTTGTTGAAACTAGCAAATCGGGCAAGAAAATGAAGGCAAAGAGAAAGCCCAGAAGAAGGCTGCCAAACCAAAGAAACAGAGAAAGGACAAGGCATCAGATGCCTATCATTTTTGCAAAAAGACCAGCCACTGGAAAAGGAATTGTCCGGCCTACTTGGAATCCAAGAAAGGTAATCTCGAAACTTGTGTTCCCCTGAGTGTTAGGACACTTGACCTTATACATACTAATGTATGTGGTCCCCTGAGTGTTAGGACACGGAATCAACACGTGTACTTCATCACCATCACCGATGATTTTTCACGATATGGTTATGTGTACCTAATGAGACACAAGTCTGAATCCTTTGAAAAGTTCAAAGAGTTCAGAAAAAAGGTCGAGAAACAGATAGGGAGAGAATTAAAGCCCTTCAATCAGATCGAGGTGGCGAGTATCTCTCGGATGAATTCAGGGACTACTTGAAGGACAATGGGATAGTATCACAGATAGCTCCTCCCGCAACACCACAACTTAACGGTGTTTCAGAGAGGAGGAATAGAACCTTATTGGATATGGTCCGGTCACTTCTCAAAAACTCAAAGTTACCCACATCCTTTTGGGATTACGCGTTAGAGACTGCGATTTACGTGCTAAATCGGGTTCCAACCAAATCGGTTCCAAACACTCCATATGAACTTTGGACCGGAAAGAAACCAAGTGTCAGACACTTGAAGATTTGGGGTTGTCCAGCACACGTTAAGAGAACGAGTGCAGACAAGTTGGAACCCAAGACCAGTTGTTGCCTATTTGTAGGCTATCCAAAAGGCTCTGTGGGTTACCTATTCTATGACCCAAGTGAGCAGAAGGTATTCTGCAGCCAAAATGCACAGTTCTATTAAACAGTTTTGTATGCCCTTAGCTTCAATCAGAATGATGTACTTTATAAGTTTATTGTAAATGAATAAAAGTGCATATTTGATTCATGTTCCCTTGGTATGTTTCTGTGTAATACCCTTAAACTGGACACTTATTGAGACTTGTGTTAGTTTAGAATATTCACAGCCAGTGGGTCGGTCTGGGGAGACCTATCCTGACAAGGCTGACACTGTGGTGCCACCAAGTCGGTTGGGGTGGCTTGTCTCAGCTGCCAGGGTGAGACCCTAGGCACATACAGTGTAGGATTAATTGAATTTTTGAACTGGACCAGAATTCCAGTATTGCCCTGGACCTTGGAGATTGATGGGCAAAACTGGAAAGTTACACCCGACCCCTAGACTCGATTATGATACTGCACTAGGTGTCGGATCGGGCTATCTTTGATGTACCAATCAGTGAGATCCATGGCGGGGGTCAAAACCTGGGTATGTTGGGACAGTCCGAGAATTCATCTGAGTGGGTGATCATAGTGACAGGATTAGCCCCCATGTCAGACAGTTTTCAAGAAGGTTTTAATTCCCGGGATCCATATAAGCAGAGAGTGCAACACTGTTCCTTGCAGCCGAGGGAGAGGTCATCTCTTGTCGGGCAGTGTATGATCATTATGGGCTGAGAGGTTAAGTGTAAGACCATTGAGGATAATACCTGATGGGCTAATCTTGCATCTGCCCACAGTCCCTGGGTGTTACAAGGTGGCTTGGCCCAGGAACCACTTAGGGTAAGTGTTGGGCCCATAGAGCCCATTCGATGGGTTTCAGGGGGTGCATTGTCTTTAACAGTGTATTCAGCCAGGCCTTGTAACAAAGGCTGGGCCGAACCCATCTGGCTGATGTGTAGATCAATGCTTGGGTCCCACGCCATACAAGGAAACCCAACTGGGCAGCAGTTAGGAAGGGTAAGTGAGCACATAAGCCTAATGAGCCTAAAGTCCATTTCGAATCGGGCTATTCATTTAGTTAATTAAAGGGGCTATTCATTTAGTTAATTCTCTCTTGCCGCCTCCTTGTTCTTGGTGCCCTGTTTGCTAGTTTGATCTCCAGTTGTGGGAGAAGTCAAGATTGGATCTTGACATCAGTTCTTTGAGAAAGGACTAAAAGGAATATGTGCTTACGTACCATCTTGCTGATTCTTGCAATGCACAGGGTTCTTGGAGAAGAACACAGATAATTCTGCTCCATCCTGCACTGTGCCATCTTCAGTGGGAGCAGTTTTTGGATCTTTCCTTGGGCGTGAATACCTCCGTTGGGAGATACTACTTCTCCGTATCATGTATAATTCTCCCCTACTCCTTTTGGTTCAGATCTGATTAAGTTTAAGGTTCAAGATGAAAGAATGGTAGGATCCATCTAATGGATGCCATAAAGGTTGCGGAATGGGTGGGGCGAATTTCAAAAATTTCCTACCTTCTCCCAACTGGGAATCATATTCCCTGAATTTAGAATACAATATTCAAGGATCTACTTGAACCCTAATCAAACCAGATCTGTACCAAAAGATAAATGGGAGGATTATACCTGATCCGGAGAAGCAGTATCTCCCAAAGTTGGTGTTCACGCCCAAAGAATGCTCCAAGATCTGTCCCTGCTGAAGATGACACAGCTGTGGATGGAACAGAACCAGCAGGGTGCGTCCTACACACTGGATCCTTCACAAGAATCCCCTGGATGTACTAAACACTGAATTCTTTCAGTCTTTCTTGCAAGACTGATGTCAAGAACTGGTTTCTTGACTTTCTTTTCTGCAAAGATCAAATCTTGCAACAATGCAGATGGCGGCGGCAGGAGGAGATTTCCAGAAACGAAAAAGCTGAACTGTTTTCTTTTCTGGAGAGAATGAGATCTAATCTCAATTCGCAGGAACCTTTCTTGCTTACCAGAACCTCTTTGATCGAAATCTGATTTCCCTCTCTTGGTTCATTCCAAATCTCCTCTCTTTTCTTCTTGATTAAGAAATCTCCTAATTAGGAGTTATCCCAATCCAAATCAGTATTTGGATAGGGGATAATCTTAATCCCTTTTCCAGATAGAGTTAGCTTACTCCTGATCTTATCAGGAGGTTACCAGATTCAAATCTGATTTGAATTTGGTCTCTAAGAGTGGATAAGGCTAAGAGCCCAATCCTTTTTGCTAACTTCAATCTCAAATTCGCCCCATTGATGGGTGATCATATCAGCCCACTTCGAAATGGGCTTTTGGCCCATTAAGTATTCAGTGTTTAATTAGTTTCCAATCTGCTGCCCAGTTGGGCTTCTTTGTATGGCGTGGGACCCAAGCATTGATCTACACACCAGCCACATGGGTTCGGCCCAGCCTTTAATGCAAGGCCCAGCCAAATTCACTGAAAATCTCAATGAACCCCTTGAGTCCATCGTATGAACCCTATGGGCCCAACACTTACATTAAGTGGTCCCTGGGCCAAGCCATCTTATAAAAACCCAGGGACTGTGGGCAGGTGCAAGATTAGCCCATCAGGTATTATCCTAAACGGTCTTACACTTAACCTCTCAGCCCTTAATGATCAAGCACTGCCCGACAAGAGAGGACCTCTCCCTCGGCTGCAAGGAACAGTGCCGCACTCTCCTCTCACATGGATCCCGGGAATTAAAACCATTTGCAAACATTTTGAAACCGTACATATATATGTAAATATATTAATTTTGCAAAAACAAAATTCCAACGATTGAAATCAACTGCCGGCAGTTTGGTTTCCATCAGAGAGAGTGCATTCCCGATCATTAC
Organism: Nelumbo nucifera; assembly: GCF_055504915.1. Lineage (NCBI taxonomy): Eukaryota > Viridiplantae > Streptophyta > Magnoliopsida > Proteales > Nelumbonaceae > Nelumbo > Nelumbo nucifera. The sequence goes on along the minus strand of NC_142649.1, from coordinate 110,448,653 downwards.
CCTTTGTCCGACAAAGTGGCTGATTCTGTCACTATGACCACCCACTCAGATGATTTCTCAAACTGCCCCAACATACCCAGGTTTTGATCCCCACTAAGGATCTCACTGATTGGCATATCAAAGGCAGCCTGATCCAGCACCTAGTGAAGTGTCATAATCGAGTCTAGGGGTCAGCTGTAACTTTCCAGTTTTGCCCATCTATCTCCAAGGTCCAGGGCAAGACTGGAAATCTGGTCCGGTTCAAGGATTCAAGTAATCCCATGCTGTATGTGCCTCGGGTCTTACCCTGATGGCTGAGACAGGCCATCCCAACACTTGGTGGCACACCAGTATCAGCCTTGACAGGATAAATCTCCCCAGACTTATCCAACGGCTGTGAACATTTAAAACTAACATGAGTCTCTACAAATGTCCAGTTTTAGGGTTTTACACAGAATTAAACCAAACAACATGAATCAAACATGCACTTTATTTATTTCCACTAAATAACAAAAGTACATCAAAATGATTGAAGCTAAGGGCATACAAAACTGTCCAACACAAGAATGATCCTTGAAAATATGATTTTCTAAATAGGGAATGTGATTCCCAGTTGAAGGGAGAGAATTTTTTTTTTGAAATTCGCCCCTTATTCCGCAATCTTTGGGCATCCATGGGATGGATCTCTCATCCCTTCAGTGGTATCAGAGCCATGGTTCAAATCTTGAACCAGTTTGTTTCAGATCTGAACCTGCGCAAATGGGCAGAAGGTGTTCTACCCGATTTGCGCAAATATGGGTTTTGGGAAATTCTGTTCCCAAAATTAATGGGCGAATAATCTGAAATTAATTTTACATAAATCTGATTATTATTTAGAATTGTTCTTTATGATTTTCTTGATTTATGGGTTGTTCGTACAAGAGGAGATCGAATTCTTGGTTTGTGTAGGGAACCTGCGATTTTGCTGTTCTTGAATTATTTTTGGTCTGTAAATAATTTTTTTTTTATTTTCTAGACTCAATGTATAGGTATTCGATCTGATGTAATTATTAATAGAAGTAGGATTTCTATTTATTTTATTTTGGATCGAAGATGGCGGCATAGAAAAGGAGATTTCGCAGAGGCGATTTCGCAGATGGGAGAATTGCTATCTGGGATTTGCAGTTTGTGAAACTGCATTCTGTGATCTAACCTCTGTTTTGTAGGATGGATTATGCGAACATCCCTGATTGACTAATTCTTGTTTTTCTTTTATCAGTATTTAATTTCAGATTATTTTCTTGAATTAAAGATTTAATTCAAGATCAAACCCTAAACCCATTCGAACCAAGATTGGTTCAAATGGTTTGAACCGAATCTAGGGTTTAATCAAGGCTGAAAGTCAGCCCTAATTTTCCCACTAATGGGCCTAAGGATTGGTGTTTAATTGAATGGTTAATTCGGCCCAACCTGTAAAGGCCCAGTTTTAAAAGGTTAAAACTACTAAAAGCCCACTTAACATTTAAAGCTATATGGGTTGAACCATTCGGCCCATATACCTAGATAATATTAATGGTTAATATCATGGATTTAAAATGGGCTTCAAATGGGCCTTACAGATGATTAATTGATTGGATCAATTATTCCTGCATGTGATGTATGGATGTGTGATGTGCTACGTACATGGGCCATAAGTACTTGGCCCATGCTCAATCGACAGTGACTCTTGCGCACACCATGGCTGAATGCACATCATTGCCATGGTGTCCCTTTTGGTCATTGGATGACCTCCCTCAGTGGTGGGCCCCACACCTCATCAAGAGGTTACGTGCGGAACCCTAGCCGATTCAGGCCCACCGAAAGCTGGCTTTATGAAAGTCAGTGGGAGCCACTTTGGTTTGACCTAAAATGAGAACTAGGGCGTAATTAACTGTTCCCTCCAGTTAATATAAGTGCAGGTGATTGGGAGATTCATACGATGAACTCTCTAAAGGCCTTCCATCATTAGCGTGAGTATGGGTCCTTCAGTAATGAGGAAACGCACCAGAAAATGGGCTATCCATTTTCTGTTGGGCTTGTCTGAGTGTTTCATCACCTTCACAGATGATTTTTCACGATATGATTACGTGTACCTAATGAGACACAAGTCTGAATCCTTTTAAAAGTTCAAAGAGTTTAGACAAGAGGTCGAGAAACAGTTAGGGAGAGAAATTATGACCCTTTGATCAGATCGAGGTTGCGAGTATCTCTCTGACGAATTCAGGGACTACTTAAAGGACAATGGGATAGTATCACAATTAGCTCCTCCTGCTACACCACAACTTAATGGTGTTTCAGAAAGAAGGAATAGGACCTTATTGGATATTGTCTGGTCGCTTCTCATACACTCAGAGTTACCCACATCCTTTTGGGGTTACGCATTAGAGACTGCGATTTATGTGCTAAATCGGGTTCCAACCAAATCGGTTTCGAATACTCCATATGAACTTTGCCCGGAAAGAAACCAAGTGTCAGACACTTGAAATTTTGGGGTTGTCCAGCACACGTTAAAAGAATGAGTGCAGACAAGTTGGAATCCAAGACCAGCCGTTGCCTATTTGTAGGCCACACAAAAGGATCTGTAGGTTATCTATTCTATGACCCAAGTGAGCATAAAGTGTTTTGCAGTCGAAAAGCGCAATTCTTGGAAACCGATTATATCCTGGACACCCATCATCAGGAAATTGTTCTTGATGAGGAGAGCTCAGGAGCAGTGGGAGATGTCCCACAAGTTCCAGGTAGTGACCAACCTAGAAGATCCACTCGGGTATCCAGGCCACCAGTCCGTTATGGTTATGACTAGGATAGTTACCTGGTGGAAACCTTGACTAGTGAGGAGGATCCCGTGACTTACGCGGAAGCTATGTTGGACATAGATTCCCAGAAGTGGGTGGAGGCCATGAGAGCAGAGATGGACTCAATGGAGACCAATGGAGTCTGGACTCTAGTAGATCTGCCCTCCGGGGTAAAGGCAATCGGTTGCAAATGAATTTACAAGAGGAAGAAGGGCCTCGGTGGTAAGGTTGAGACCTTCAAGTCTCATCTGGTGGCGAAAGGGTACACACAGAAAGAGGGCATCGATTATGAGGAAACCTTTTCGCCTAAGGCCATGCTTAAATCCCTTAGGATCCTGCTAGCTGTAGTAGCATACCATGATTATGAGATTCGGCAAATGGATGTCAAAACTGCATTCCTTAATGGAGGAGATCTTACTGAAAATATCTATATGCAGCAGCCGCAAGGCTTCATTGCTGCAGGTCAGGAAAACATAGTATGTAAACTTAACAGATCCATTTATGGACTTAAGCAAGGTTCTAGAAGTTGGAACATCCATTTTGACTCTGCTGTCAAATCGTTTGACTTCGAGCATAATCCGGATGAACCCTGTGTCTACAGGAAGAACAGTGGGGATAAGGTTACCTTCTTGGTTCTGTATGTAGATGACATTCTACTCATTGGGAATGATGTAGGAATGTTAACTACGGTGAAAGTATGGCTATCACAACAATTCTCCATGAAAGATCTTGGAGAAGTCTCCTATATACTGGGTCTTCGACTGTATAGAGATAGATCGAAGCAGATAATAGGATTATCCCAATCTGCTTACATTGACAAAATAGTCAAGAGATACAGCATGGAAAACTCCAAGAAAGGAAAAGTTCCTTTCAGGCACGGAGTCACTCTCACCAAGAAAATGTCTCCCAAGACTTCTGAGGAGATTGATGGCATGAAAGACGTTCCTTATGCCTCATCCGTAGGGAGCATCATGTATGCCATGATGTGCACTCGTCCTGACATAGCTCAGGCAGTGAGTGTAGTAAGCAGATTTCAGGACAACCCAAGGCAGGAGCATTGGACTGCTGTGAAAAACATACTTAAGTACCTTCGAAGGACAAAAGAGTTTTGTCTAGTATTCGAAGGTAGCTCACTACAGGTCCAAGGGTATACAGATGCCGATTTCCAGTCAGACCCAGATGATAGAAAGTCTACATCTGGATATGTTTTCACGATAGGATCGTGTGCTATTTGCTAGAAAAGCAGCAAACAGGGGTCCACTACAGACTCCACGACCGAGGCCGAGTACATTGCCGCAAGTGACGCTGCCAAAGAAGCCGTGTGGATGAAGAAGTTCGTATACGAGTTGGGAGTAGTTCCATCTAGCACATCACCCATCCCATTGTTGTGTGACAACAATGGAGAATTGCTCAGGCTAAGGAGCCACGAGCCCACTCGAAGTCGAAGCACATCGAGAGGAAGTACCACGTACTGCGGGAGATTGTTGGTAGAGGGGATGTCTTGATTCAGAAGGTAGCATCAGCGGAAAATGTAGCAGACCCATTGACAAAACCACTATCAAAGAAAGTGTTTGAGAAACACGTGGGAAGCATGGGACTCCGGCTAGTACCTGATTGGACCTAAGTGCAAGTGGGAGCTGTTAGACAGTTTTGTATGCCCTTAGCTTCAATCAGAATGATGTACTTTATGAGTTTATTGTAAATGAATAAAAGTGCATATTTGATTCATGTTCCCTTGGTATGTTTCTGCGTAATACCCTTAAACTGGACACATATTGAGACTCGTGTTAGTTTAGAATGTTCACAGCCAGTGGGTCAGTCTGGGGAGACCTATCCTGACAAAACTGACACTGTGGTGCCACCAAGTCGATTGGGGTGGCCGGTCTCAGCTGCTAGGGTGAGACCCTAGGCACATACAGTGTAGGATTAATTGAATCTTTGAACTGGACCAGAGTTCCAGTATTGCCCTGGACCTTGGAGTTTGATGGGCAAAACTGGAAAGTTACACCCAACCCCTAGACTCGATTACGATACTACACTATGTGTCGGATCGGGCTGTCTTTGATGTACCAATCAGTGAGATCCTTGGTGGGGGTCAAAACCTGGGTATGTTGGGACAGTCCGAGAATTCATCTGAGTGGGTGTTAATACTATCCACTCAGAGAGTCCAGATCTGAATATGATTCAGATCTCCCGCAGTATCCATTTAGTCAATGGGTCTGCCACATTATCCGCTGATGCTACCTTCTGAATTAGGACGTCCCCTCTACCAACGATCTCCCACAGTACTTGGTACTTCCTCTCGATGTGCTTTGACTTCGAGTGGGCCCGAGGCTCTTTAGCCAGGGCGATCGCTCCATTGTTGTCACACAACAACGAGATGGGTGATGTGCTAGACGGTATCACTCCCAATTCGTGTATGAATTTCTTCATCCACACGGTTTCCTTGGCAGCTTCACTTGTTGCAATGTACTCGGCCTCGGTTGTAGAATCTGCAGTGGACCCCTGTTTGCTGCTTTTCTAGCAAACATCACACGATCCTATCCTGAAAACATACCCAGATGTAGACTTTCTATCATCTGGATCCAACTAGAAATCGGCATCGGTATACCATAGAACTTGCAGTGAACTACCATCGAATACCAGACAAAACTCTTTTGTCCTTCGAAGGTATTTGAGTATGTTCTTCCCAGTATTCCAATGCTCCTGCCCTGGGTTGGCATGGAATCTGCTTACCACACTCACCGCTTGAGCAATGTCCGAGCGAGTGCACAACATGGCATACATGATGCTCCCCACGGCTGAGGCATAGGGAACATCTCTCATGCTCTCAATCTCCTCAGAAGTCTTTGGAGACATCTTTTTGGAGAGAGTGACTCCATGCCTGAAAGGAACGTTTCCTTTCCTGGAGTTCTCCATGCTGTATCTTTTGACAATTTTGTCAATGTAAGCAGCCTGGGATAATCCAATTATCCGTTTCGATCTATCTCTATAGAGTCGAAGACCTAGTATATATGAAGCTTCTCCAAGATCTTTCATGGAGAATTGCTTTGATAGCCATACCTTGACCGAAGTCAACATTCCTACATCATTCCCAATGAGTGGATATCGTCCACGTACAACACCAAAAAGGTGATCTTATCTCCACTAGACTTCCTATGAACACAGGGCTCATCCGGATTCTACTCAAAGTCAAACGTTTTGACAGCTGAATCAAAGTGGATGTTCCAACTCCTAGAAGCCTGCTTAAGTCCATATATGGATCTATTAAGTTTACATACCATGTGTTCCTGACCAACAGCAATGAAGCCTTGCGGCTGCTGCATGTAGATATCATCACTAAGATCTCCATTCAGGAACAAAGTTTTGACATCCATTTTCCAAACCTCGAAATCATGGTAAGCTGCTACAGCTAGCAGGATCCTTATGGATTTGAGCATGGCCACGGGCGAAAAGGTTTCCTCATAATCGATGCCTTCTTTCTGAGTATACCCTTTCGCCACCTGTTAGACAGTTTTGTATGCCCTTAGCTTCAATCAGAATGATGTACTTTATGAGTTTATTGTAAATGAATAAAGATACATATTTGATTCATGTTCCCTTGGAATGTTTCTGTGTAATACCCTTAAACTGGACACTTAATGAGACTCGTGTTAGTTTAGAATGTTCACAGCCAGTGGGTCGGTCTGGGGAGACCTATCCTGACAAGGCTGACACTGTGGTGCCACCAAGTCGGTTGGGGTGGCCTGTCTCAGCTGCCAGGGTGAGACCCTAGGCACATACAGTGTAGGATTAATTGAATCTTTGAACTGGACCAGATTTCCAGTATTGCCCTAGACCTTGGAGATTGATGGGCAAAACTGGAAAGTTACACCCGACCCCTAGACTCGATTATGATACTACACTAGGTGTCGGATTGGGCTGTCTTTGATGTGCCAATCAGTGAGATCCTTAGCGGGGGTCAAAACCTGGGTATGTTGGGACAGTCCGAGAATTCATCTGAGTGGGTGATCATAGTGACAGGATCAGCCCCTTTGTCGGACAAAGGTAATGATCGGGGATGCACTCTCACTGATGGAAACCAAGACTGCCGGCAGCCAATTTCAACCGTTGAGATTTGTTTTGCAAAATATATTTTATATAACATATAAAAGTATATATGTATGGTTTCTAAATTGTTTGCAAGAAGGTTTGAATTCCCGGGATCCAAATAAGTGGAGAGTGCAACACTGTTCCTTGCAGCCGAGGGAGAGGTCCTCTCTTGTCGGGCAGTGTATGATCATTATGGGCTGAGAGGTTAAGTGTAAGACCATTGAGGATAATGCCTGATGGGCTAATCTTGCATCTGCCCACAGTCCCTGGGTGTTATAAGGTGGCTTGGCCCAGGGACCACTTAGTGTAAGTGTTGGGCCCATAGAGCCCATTTGATGGGTTTCAGGGGGTGCACTGTCATTAACAGTGTATTCGGCCATGCCTTGTAACAAAGGCTGGGCCGAACTCATGTGACTGATGTGTAGATCAATGCTTGGATCCCACGCCATACAAGGAAGCCCAACTGGGCAGCAATTTGGAAGCCTTTTGAGTACATAACCTTAAATGGGCCTTAAGCCCATTTCAAACTGGGCTGATTTGATCAGTCATTTAAAGGGGAAGAATTCTGAAGTGGGTCAGCTAAAAGGATTGGGCTTAGACCCTATCCACTCAGAGAGTCCATGATCTAAATAAGATTTAGATCTGGAAACCTCCTAATTATATTAGGAGACAGCTGATCTTATCTGCAGATAAGATAAGGGTTATCCCTTATCACTAAGGGACTTCTAACCCAAATATGATTTGGATTAGCAGCTCCTAATCTGATTAGGAGCTGATCCCTTTTGAGATTATAAAAAGGGAAGGGGGCGGCAGCCTACTACACAACAACATCCATAGCATTCTTCTCTTTGAAGAAAGAGAGATTGAGAGATTTCCTGCATACTGCGAATTCTCTCCTGCCGCCACCTTCCTGCTTTTGCCATTCCTTCAGTTCGATCTCTAGTTCTTGGGAGCAATCAAGATTGGATCTTGATTTCAATCTTTTAGGGAAAAGATTGGTTGGAGCTGTACTCAAGTCGTCCAGTCGATCCTTAAGAAGGGTCAAGTTCTTTTGGAAGAACATTGCTGATTCTGCTCCACCCTGCACTGCGCCATCTTCAGTGGGAGCAGTCTTTGGATTCTTCCTTGGGCGTGAACACCTCCATTGGGAGATATTACATCTCTGTATCAGGTATATTCCTCTCCCATTATTTTTGGTTCAGATCTGGCTTAGTTTATGGTTCAAGATTGATCCTTGAAAATATGATTTTCTAAATAGGGAATACGATTCCCAGTTGAAGGGAGAGAAAAATTTTTGAAATTCGCCCCTTATTCCGCAATCTTTGGGCGTCCATAGGATGGATCTCTCATCCCTTCACCACCAAACGAGCTTTGTAGGTCTCAATCCTGCCATTGGGGCCCTTCTTCCTCTTGTAGATCCATTTGCAACCAATTGCTTTTACCCCGGAGGGCGGATCTACTAGAGTCCAGACTCCATTGGTCTCATCGAGTCCATCTCGGCTCTCATGGCCTCCACCAACTTCTGGGAATCTTTGTCTAACATAGCTTCCGCATAAGTTACGGGATCTTCCTCACTAGTTAAGGGTTTCACCAGGTAACTATCCTGGTCATAACCGTATCGGACTGGTGGTCTGGATACCCGGGGGGACCTTCTAGGTTGGTCACTACCTGGAACTTGTGGGACATCTCCCACTGCTCCTGAGCTCTCCTCATCAAGAACTATTTCCTGACGATGGGTGTCCAGGATGTATTCGGTTTCTAAGAATTTGGCGTTTCGACTGCATAACACTTTTTGTTCACTTGTGTCATAGAATAGATAACCCACCGAATCATTTGGGTAGCCTATAAACAGGCAACAACTACTTTTAGACTTCAACTTGTCCGCACTTGTTCTTTTAACGTGTGCAAGACAACCCCAAATCTTCAAGTGTCTTACACTTGGCTTCCTTCCGGTCCAAAGTTCATATGGAGTTTTCGGAACTGATTTAGTTGGAACCCGATTCAGCATGCAGATAGCAGTCTCTAATGCGTATCCTCAAAAGGATGTGGGTAGTTCTGAGCATACGAGAAATGACTGGACCATGTCCAATAAGGTCCTATTCCTCCTCTCTGAAACACCGCTGAGTTGAGGTGTAGCAGGAGGAGCTTGTTGTGACACTATCCTATTGTCCTTCAAGAAGTCCCTGAATTCGTCAGAGAGATACTCGCCACCTCGATCCGATCGAAGGGCCTTAACTTCTCTCCCTAACTGTTTCTCGACTTCCTGTCTGAACTCTTTGAACTTTTCAAAGGATTCAGACTTGTGTCTCATTAGGTACACGTAACCATATCATGAAAAATCATCTGTAAAGGTGATGAAATACACATGTTAATTGTGTGTCCTAACACTCAGGGGACCACATACATCAGTATGTATTAGGTCAAGTGTGCCTGCAGATCTTTCAGGCTTACTGTCAAATGGCCGCTTAGTCATCTTACCTTGAAGGCAAGGCTCACAAGTGGGAAGATTTTCTACGATTAGAAAATCCAAAGGACCATCCTTTACCAGCCTGGTGATTCGGTCATCACCGATATGGCCAAGTCGGTAATGCCAGAGGCACGTGGGAATTACTGTATCACGAGTCCTTTTCTTGGGATTTTTTACCAACGTATTTTCGGTCAAGTTAGTTTCCAGAGAAGGATGTAGAACATAAAGACCGTTCTCTAGTTCCCCGAATGCGATGAATTTGTTATTCCGTTTAACAGTAATCATATTACTAAAATAAATAATATATCCATCAGCACACAGTTTAGAAACAGAAATTAAATTTCTTCTCAAGTTCTGTACATAAAGACAATCTTTAAGTACAATTACTCCTTCTCTAAAAACTAATTCTACGGTTCCTATTGCCGTAGCTGCAACACTTGCAGTCGTTCCCAAGAATAGTGTCACTTCGCCTTCACTCAATCTTCTGCTAATTTTGAACCCCTGCAATGAGTTACACGGATGAGTTGAAGCCCCGGAGTCAACACACCAGGACACAGAAGTAACTAACATATTAGTTTCTATGACACAAGTTTCGATGTTACCTTTCTTAGATTCCAGGTAGGCAGGACAATTCCTCTTTCAGTGGCCAATTTGCTTGCAGAAGTGACAGACATCAGATGCCTTGTTCTTCTTCTGATTCTTGGGTTTGGTAGCTTTCTTCTGGGCTTCTTTGCCTTTCTCTTTTTCTTGCCCGATTTGTTAGCTTCAGCAAGCATAACCACAGGCTCATCCTTCTTGAGTAGATCCTCGGCCCTCTGCAACATATTGCTGAGTTCTTGGATGCAGACATTCAGCTTATTCATATTGTAGTTCATTGTGAACGCCCTGAAGGAAGAGGGCAAAGAATTCAGGATGGCATTCACTTGCGTGCCAAGATCTAGCCTGGAACCAAGGGCTTCGAGTTCGTTAATGTAGCCCGTCATCCAAAGATAATGGCCATGAACTTTCTGCCCCTTGGACATCTGCGCGGTCATGAACAATTTTAGGACCTTCTGTTGAGTAGAACGGTTCTGCTCTTCATACATTGCCTTTAGACTGTCCAATATGTCCTTGGCTAATTTGATCTGATCGAACTGCCTCTGTATTGAGTTGTCTAGTGAGGCAATGACAAAGTAGCGGGCTAGGGAGTTCTTATCCTCCCAATCTGGGAAGTCCCTCCTACGGTCCTCAGAAGCCCTATCACCTGGAAACTCTAGGGCAGGATTTTTCACCACCTTATCTAACTTTTCGAAAGTTAGAATCAGCATAAGATTTCTGTACCAGTCGGCATAGTTTAGGCCCTTAAGCTTGTTATCGTCTAGAAGCTTTGCGAATTGACCGTTTGCCATTTTCTGATAAAATAGCAAAGACGTTATTCCACAACCTTAGTTTGATTCATATTACCTACATAGATATGGTTTTTAATCTATGTTCCATTTCCATTTGTTCATCTCTGAGATTTCCCTCCTTTCTCAGTGACGGAGACGACGAAATGTCTCTGGAAATGTGGGAAATCACATGGGGTGCGTGAAACCAACTGTTTCAGCTACATAACCCCACCACCTTTCTGTGACGGATCATATCCACTCATTAAATGAGTTTCCCTTTGGCCTCTGTCAGACAAGGTTCAGAGCCGTTTTCAGGTAAACCTTTCTGTCCAGTGAGTGTTTACCCATCATATTTAGGTTACACCAAGGTACCGTGAGAGAGTTCCCATTTTCTGGTGAAGTCCCTCCCACATCGGTCTATGACGCCCCTATCATCTTATGAAACACTTCGACAGATCCATCAGCAAATGGGTAGCCCAATTTTATGGTGTGTTTCTTCATTACTAAAGGACCCATCATTGTGCTAATGACGGAAGGCCTTTAGAGAGTCTATCATATGGATCTCCCTATCACATGCATTCATATTTGCTGGAGGGAACTAAACTACGCCCTAGTTCTAATTTTAGGTCAAACCAGAGTGGCTCCCACTGACTTTCATAAAGTTAGATTTCTGGTGGGCCTTAATCGGCTAAGGGTTCCGTACGCATCCCTTTTCAGGGTTGTGGGGCCCACCAAGCAATGAGGGTTCACCCAATGACCATAAGGGACACCATGGCAATGATGTGCATTCAACCATGGTGTGCGCAAGAGCCACTAACGAGTCTTCATGGGCCATTTGCTTATGGCCCATCGTTGCAATACATCAAACATCCAATCATCACATGTAAAGGAGGAATTGATCCAATCAATCAACTATTGTAAAGCCCATTAAACAGCCCATTTGAAATCCATAACATTAACAATTAATGTCTACTAGGTGTACGGGCTGAATCGCAGTTAGCAGTTCGGCCCATACAGCTTTTCTCACAAGAGTTGGCTTTTGCAGTTTTAACCCTTTAAAACTGGGCTTTACAGGTGGGCCGAATTAATCCCTGTAATTGAACATCAGATTTGGAACAACAAGTGTGAGAAGAATGGACTGAAAAACAGTCCCCTTCGAACCCTTGATTTGGTCCAAACAGTTTTGGTCCAATCTAGTCCGAAATGGTCTGAAACTGATTTTCAATTCAAGAATTAATTCATGAAAGATCTAAAATTAATAATCTTGATTTTAAGCAAACATAAATCAACTATGGACTGTTCGCACCACCTGCAAAACAGAGGTTAATCATTAGGGTTGCAGTTTCACAAACTGCAAATCGCAGAAAGCGATTTCTCCATCTGCAAATCTCCAGTGCAGCCATCTTCTTCCTTCTACTTTAATCAAGAAAATAAATAACAAAAATCCTATTTCTATTAATTAATTATATTCTTGATCAAATCCTATAAATTCAGTCTAGAAAATAAAAAAAAAAATTATTTACAGACCGAATTGAAGAAAATAAATGAAAAAGGGTGCACAGACCATCTGCGCCAAATCTACATTGTGATCTCTAGGTGCGAACAGTCCATTAAATCAAAATAAATAAAGAACAATTCTAAATAAATTTTGTATTTAACAAAAATAATTTCAGATCAATCGCCCTTAACAAGAAACCATTTCTTGAAAAGAAAAGAAAGCAATCTGCGCAAATCTTGGCAGAACATCTTCTATCCATCTACGCAGGGTCAGATCTGATTTTATTTTGTTCAAGATACGAACCTATGGCTCTGATACCACTGAAAGAATGGTAGGATTCATCTAATGGACGCCAAAAAGGTTGCGGAATGGGTGGGCGAATTTCAAAATTTTTCCTACCTTCTTCCAACTGGGAATCATATTTCCTAAATTAGATTACTATATTCAAGGATCCTACTTGAACCATAATCGAACCAGATCTGAACCAAAAAGCAAAAAGGAGGAATATACCTGATCCAGAGAAGCAGTATCTCCCAAAGTTGGTGTTCACGCCCAAAGAAGAAACCAAGATCCGCTACTACTGAAGATGACACAGCTGTGGATGGAATGGAACCAGCAGGGTGCGTCCTACACACTGGATCCTTCGCAAGAATCCTTTGGAAACTCTGAACACTGAATCTTTCTCAGTCTTTTTCGCAAAACTAATGTCAAGAACTGATTTCTTGAGTCCCTATTGATGCAAAGATCAAATCTTGCAAGAGGGAATGGTGGCGGCCAGAGGAGAACTCCTAGGATGGATATGGTTGAACTGCTTCTCTTCTCTCTGGAGTCTGTACGAGATCTAATCTCTGTTTGCAGGATAATTTCTTGCACCACATACCCTTGGTTCGAAATCTGATATATTTCTCTTGGGTTTCTCCTCCTTTCTCTCTTTATTAAGAAACCTCCTAATTAGGAGTTATCCCAATCCAATTCAGTATTTGGATAGGGGATTATCTTGATCCTATCTGTAGATTAAGTTAGCTTACTCCTGATCTTATCAGGACATTACCAGTTTCAAATCTAATTTGAATTTGGTCTCCTGGAGTGGATAAGGTTAAAGGCCCAATCCTTTTACTAACATTAATCTCAGATTCGCCCCATAGATGGGTGATCATATCAGCCCAGCTCGAAATGGGCTTTTGGCCCATTAAGTGTTCAGTGTTTAACTAGTTTCCAATCTGCTGCCCAGTTGGGCTTCTTTGTATGGCGTGGCACCCAAGCATTGATCTACACACCACCCAAGCATCGAAAAAGAATGCAGACTTTGGCTGTTTAAAATTGTTCCCTTGTTGGCAACAACTTCTCTACAACAGCAAACCACACATTAGAAGAAAACTCCACTCTCCCTAGGTATTGCTTCCATTTTGTACTCACTCAAACGCATACCATTACTAAAACCCTTTCATGCAGATTACTTATCTGATGCGTACAGACTCATTTCTAAATAAAAATTCTACTAAAATGAAACGGAGAAAGCATCTAGATCAAATTTCCACCAGGGAGTCGCAATCAATAAAAAAAAGAAGAAACTAGTACCCGAAACAATCATTGGAAACAACGAACCATTATGTTCTGCAATAGAAATAAATAACAAAAACATCTCGTTCAAATTTTTACATGAGGACGTTCAAAATGAAAATAGTCTCATAACATTATCAATTACCATTTCATGCGCGTACTGGAATGGCATTCCCCCATTTGAGGGACTGGTCGTTCCCTATCCTCCCTCCCTTGGGAATGAAATCCCATTCCTGCTGATTTAAATTCCCATTCCTGTCTGAACCAAATAAACTATGGGAATGGACCATTCCGATTCCGATTCTGAAGGATTTCGATTCTAATTCCATTTACGGTTGCAAACCAAACAAACCCTTAATCAATTGGAAGGTGTATGTACTTCAAAATCTGTTTGGAAAATTGCAGGAGGTGTAACTAAAATTTGGCCCCAGCTATGCTCTGTTTTACACAGTTTTCTAAGAAACTATGCAATGCTAAACAAACCAACCTAATAAAACTCCGTCCAAAGCCCTCTTACCATTTCAGTTAAAAGCTATGAGGATTCAACAAATTTGTATATCACATATGGCTTACCTTCAGATTGCAAATGCAAAGGAGACACAAGAACTAAAGGAACTACCCTCCAGGTGTTCTGCTCTTCAAAATGTAATAAATGTTATAATGATCCAATCTCCGTCCCAAGACCCAATTCTTCAAAAATTTCAACCAATGCAATAACAAGAACAACAAGACCTTGGTGAGTCTCACCCATGTCAAGATGTTGGCCTAGTAACCTAGAAGATTCTAAACATGTATCAAAACATATTGTCAACAGTTTTGAATGCTAAAAGTAATCTATAGGTGTGACCAAAATACATATACAAGACCTTGAGTACGATCCTATTCTAGCATAGGCACAAGAAAAAGGGTCATATCAAAATATTTCTGGATTTCTTCATTGAACATCAGGGATACCACAGTTGTTGCCTCAAACATTCCTATAAAACAAATGAAACCAAGGATAACATAAAATTATAAAATGAAACCAAGGATTAATTTCACTTACCTGCTTCCAAGGGTAAAAGAAGCCAATGCCTATACAGAAACAGTGTAAGCGGCTCGCCCAGTTCAGAATAACTAGAAGCTCTATCTTGAATAGCAAACTTCCAAAGCAACAACCATTTGAAGCTTCGGAAGAAACAATCATCGACTTAGCCGACAAAACGATGGAAGAGGAAATCCACTAAGCATGTGGAAACAGAATTCGTAAAAATAAAAACCGCCACATGACTAGACAATTACGTGGCTGGAATCGGCGTTCACGAAAGCATTGACAAAAGAAAAATGAAACAGAATATTTAGCATATGTTTTCCCATTAGACAAACATATAAACAAGGATGGAATAGCTTAGATGTGTTTGGGATGAGGGACAAAGAGAGGGAAGGAAGGAGGGAAAGAGAACAAAAGAAAAAGAATGCAGACTTTGGCTGTTTAAAATTATTCCCTTGTTGGCAACAACTTCTCCACAACAGCAAACCACACATTAGAAGAAAACTATGTTCTATTTTATAAAGGTTTCTAGGAAACTATGCAATGCTAAACAAACCAACCTAATAAAACTCCGTCCAAAGCCCTTTTACCAGTTCAGTTGAATGCTATGAGGATTCAACAAACTTGTATATCACATATGGCTTACCTTCAGATTGCAAATGCAAAGGAGACCAAGAACTAAAGGAATTGCCCTCTAGGTGTTCTGCTCATCATAAAGTAATAAATGTTCCAATGATCCAATCTCCGTCCCAAGCCCCAATTCTTCAAAAAATTCATCCAATGCAATAACAAGAAAAACAAGACCTTGGTGAGTCACACCCATGTCAAGATGTTAGCCCAATAACCTAGAAGTTTCTAAACTTGTATCAAAACATATTGTCAACAGCTTTGAATGCTAAAAGTAATCTATAGGTGTGACCAAAAAAAGATACATGACCGTGAGTACTTTCCCTAGTTCTAGCATAGGCACAAGAAAGAAGGGTCATATCAAAATATTTCTTGATTCCCTCATTGAATATCATGGATACCATAGTTGTTGCCTCAAACTTTCCTATAAAACAAAGGAAACCAAGGACAACATAAAATTAGAAAACGAAACCAATGATTAAATTCACTTACCTGCTTCCAAAGGTAAAGGAAACCAAGGCATATACAGAAACAGTGTAAGCGGCTCACCCAGTTCAGAATCACTTATGTCCATTAAGGTAAAGATAATAGCTCGAGTAATATCTTCACTGCAAGACGCAACAGAAATAAAGCCCAATGAGATCGTGGTGAAGAAAATCACAATAATTGAAGATTTTGCATCTTCCAAAATTGGAGATGATTTCCTTCTTGTCTGTTAATAAAATAAAGTTAGCTTCAAATTGAACTGCATATTTAATTCATCAAAATTCTAAAAAACAATATACAATATACAACATATGTTCTGATACATTACCATAACGGGCAAAAACCTACTAAATAGAGCATGATTAACCACTCAATTAGTTTTGAGTCGCAAAAACTTCAACAACAAATAATATTCCCGACGAAAGGTGTTCAACAGATGTACAGCAAAATCCCCTCGAACCATATTCCAAACCATTTGTGATAAAGAATTGGCCTAACAGTTTGGTAATCTTCTTCTCTAAGACTTTAGAAACCAGCCTTTGAAAATGCCTTTATGAAACAAAATGTCACTCTGCAGTGAAAACTGAGATACTTCACCCTCTAATCCTGTGTTCCTGCATATGTAACGCCAAGGCGCTCTATTACACACCGCCTCAAATACTTGAATAATTTGCGTCGACATAACCTCTTACAAGTGTCAATGCTTGAAGATGTCTCGGATTAGTTTAAGAAAACAACACAAAAAAAAATTGACAATAGAAACAACAAAAAGGAAATGTTAGCATATAAAAAATTTTGGCATATAAAAAAAATGTTGGCTTACAAGCCCTAAGGTCATTCTTTATACTGCAGTTGACAATGCCAATTACTAATAATGCACACACATTGGCATACTTGTCATTTTGTGGAAGTACTTATCGATTTGTTTGGGTCCAAAATCAACATCCCACTATACAATCATACCCTACAACAGCAAAGGTTTCAACATTGGCAATGCGTTGAAAAGGTCACAACCAAGAAAAGCAAATCCCCGTGGAGAAGGAAAAGAAATACCAGACTTATTGCAGCTCCTGTCTTCCCATGATCCTTAGTCTAGAATTAGGGCAGCCAGTGGGTCACATTTGCCCGATGAATACAAACAGATCAGAACCGTTTATAATTCTAGAATTATAACGGTTCTGGTTCCATGATTTTGTCTCAAATAATAATTGGGTCGGTGCATGGTATTCCCTGTCCTGAACCAATTCATACCCGGAACCAATTGTTTTATAAAGTATGTACAAGATTTTCTTAATTCTCCAATATCTTTTACCATATTTTATGTTATAAATGCCAATTCTCATAGATAATATTAGTTAAAATGTTTAATTTATTAATATATCAATAATAATCATTTTCTGTAAATTTTATTAAGGTTATATTATCGAAATTCAAATTTTAACTTATTCTTTAAATAAATACTTCTACTTTTCAGTTCCGGGTCTATGAATTTGTCCATAGTAATAATAATCAATTTGATGTTGGTTCTACCAAAACCCAACCCATTGGAAGCCCTATCTTGAGTAGCAAACTTCCAAAGCAACAACCATTTGAAGCTTCGGAAGGAACAATCATCGACTTAGCCGACAAAATGATTTCAGAGGAATTCCACTAAGCATGTGGAAACAGAATTCATAAAAATAAACACCGCCACATGATTAGACAGTTACGTGGTCTCAAAGTAGCAACAGCATGGAAGAGCACATGAAGTATCAGTTACACATGAATCTGAACTCCTCTGAATAGTGAATACTGCTTCCTCATATTATAGATATGAAAAGCAAGAGTGGTGGTGATGCCACATCCACCGTCATTGCTTCTCTACTTGTTTTTATTCCAAGATCCAAGAAAACAAAGCATTTGTGTTGAAAAGAAGAATTCTCTGTCTACCCTTTTTTTTAATTTCTGATTCATAAAAGATCTATTCTTTTTTTTTATAATTGAAGAAGAATTTTGTTAAGGCAATATGAGAACTATTACAATCATCTGACTGAGAGGCACGAGGTGAGACCTCCCTTAAAGAGTGAAAATCATATACACTATAGATCAAGATTACAAGGTAGCCCTCATAGGATCGGCCAAATCCAAGGTACACTAGAAATTGACTCGAGGAAAGGTAGCCCTCATAAGACTAGGTAGCATGTAGTTTGGAGGAAGTCGAAAGTGATGAAGATTTTGAACACAAGTCCATCCTAGGCAGTGTTGGGGATGAGTTTTCATCTAAGGAAGAGCTTGAGGCAACTCTAATTCTGGAGTTGTTGTTTAAAGGAGAAGTAGAAGCTACAAATGGAAGCAATACTCTCTCTCGACTTGACAGAGGAGTGACAATCAACAAAGTGGAGCATAGTCAAACTCTTGGAGTTGGAAACCCTCGCTCACATTCAGAAGGGCCATCACCAAATATTTTTATTGATCAAGAAGTGTGTAAGCAATTTCCTGAGACCTCTCAATGACAAGATGGTGGTACAATAGAGAGGGATAAACAAAAGGGTGAAAGAAGGAATCACTTTTAACACAAGAGATAGGAAGCCACTCTCTTTAGAATCAAGCCAAGGAGATAGGCGAACCCCACTCTCCAAAACGGGCACGACAGACCACACTAATACCCTTGCACTCCCCTTCCAAACCAGCAAACTCCAAGTAACTATGTCCTTTCGAGTTTTGCTACTAATGAGTGCTCTATGTATGTTGTGCCAAATCCAGGTCCCTTAGCTCCAATCAAATTGATGTACAGGTACATTTATTGTAAATGGATAAAGTATATTATTGTTTCTTATTAATATTGGTATGTTTTTGTATATTTATCCCTTAAACTGGACACTTATGAGACTCGTGTTAATTTAGAATGTTTTCAACCATTGGATAGACTTGGTGAGTTTATCCTACCAAGACTGAGATCGGTGTGCTACCAAAGAAGTCGAGCAGCTTGTCTCAACTAAACCCGGTCCATTTTCCAGTTATGCCCTAGACCTTGGAGATTGATAGTCAAAACTAAAAAGTTACACATAACCCCAAATTTGATTATGGTACTACACTAGGTGTTGAATTGGGCTATCTTTGATATGCCAATCAGTGAGATCCACCAAGGGTCGAAACCTACGTATGTTAGGGTAGTCTGATAATTCACCTAAGTGGGTGACCATAGTGATAGGATCGACCCCTTTGTCAAACAAAGTGAATGATAGGGTTTACACTCTCTCTAATGGAAACATGAACTATCGGCAGTGAATTTCAACAGTGCTTTGAAATTTGATTTTGCAAAATATATTTATCATGTGTATATATTATTTTTTTATGAAAAAATGTTTGCAAAAGGTTTTAATTCTCGGGATCCATCCGAGCAAAGAGTGTGACACTACACCTTGCAGCCAGGGGATAAGTCATTTCCTATCGGGCAGTGTTTGATCATTATGGGCCGAGAGGTTAAGTGTAAGAGACTATTAAGGGTTGATTACCTGATGGGTTTTATCTTACTTAAATCCATTATCCTTGGGTCTTCATAAGATGGTTGAATTCAATGATCATTTAAGTGTAAATGTTGGGATAGTGATGTGCTTAGGCTTCAGGGGTTCATTGTGTTTAGTAGTGAATTCCGCCAAGCCTTTTCACAAAGGCTAGGCCAAACCCATGTGGACTTATGTGAGGTCATTGTAGGGTTCCACGCTATATAATATTAGGCCTAAAGTGGCCATGCAACGTCTTGAGACATGAGCCTTTAAGGTAAATGTGCCTAAGGCCCATAATTAATAAGATTAAATAAATTGTCACATGACAATTGCTATGGGTTGAATATGGGTTTGGAAATGTGTATAGAGCACCCATCCTCTTAAGTGGATAAAGATTATCTCTTAATAGAGTCAAGATCCAAATTAGGCTTTCAGGGACTGATAGAGATAAGTTTTCTTCTTATTTTTGCAAGAAAAAATTAGAAGAATTTCAGGCTCACCTTCCCTAGTTCGATCCAAGTAGTTGGGTTGCAGTTTTGCTGAAAATTGTGTTGTTGAATCAACTGCACCTATACACTGTGCCATCTTCAGTAGAGGTTGGTTTTATGACTGATTTGGGCATAAATTTCAACCTTGGGATCTAGGTTTATGGTATCCGTATCGGGTACACATCTCCCTCTTAGTTTGGTTTCAAATCTATTTTGGTTCAGTACAAGAACGACCTAGAAAAATGCAATTCTTCAAAACATAAGGAATTTGATTCCCAGAAGGATTAAAAAATTTTTGAAAATTTGCCCAACCATCTAGCATTGTTCAGTCATCCATAAACCCTTCCAACAAAATACTCCCTCAAAACCCCTTGTTTAGCAAGATAATCTTCCATAGCGTTTGTAGACCTGCCAACCCACTATATACTAACATTCATGTTTTTCAATAACCAACTGGCCTTCTTTGAGAGGTTCTCGTAGCACCAAATGATTGAGCTTGAATCTGTTAACCACCTTACAACAACCTTGGAGTCACCTTCAATTTGAAGGTTCTCAACACCAAATTGATTAGTAATCTGAATACCTTGTAAAGCTGCCAACAACTTAGCCCTATTTGAGTCTCCTCTTCCCACTGGACCTGAGTACAAGGCTAAGATATTACCATCCTTATCTATCAAAATCCCTCCTATACCTGAAGGGCCAAGATTGCCTTAACTACTTCCATCAAAATTTAGTTTTACATGAATTACCGTTTCTCATTTCATGCCATAAGAGGTATAGTTCGATTACCTCATATCTGCATTTAGAGTTTCGACTGTAGTTCTAATCATGCATTCTCCATTTATTTGCTAGTCATCCCTCTGTTATTATTTGTAGTTGTTGTTCTTGCTTCTTGGTTTTTTTTTCTTTTTTTTTTAGGCTTGGGGGTTCTCTGGAGTTTGAGAGGTTTACACTTCCTCTCTTTTCAAACCATTCAGTTGAGTCCGAAGGTGGGGGCTCTGATAGAAAAAGGGTGAGGAAGCAATTTCTTATCCTTTTGCTCAAGTCCCCGCGTCCAAAAGGGGATTGGTCTGGGAATGCAGAAGAGAGCACTCTTTCGAGCTATTAGAGGGTCCGAGTCTCCAATACATCTTCTACGGGAGTAGGGATTATGGTGTTCACACTAACCAGAGAAAGGGGTGCCCAACCCCTTCCCTCTCTCTATCTCATCTTACCCATATTTGTCTACCTTGTCTAGGTCGAATGGTATGGAGTCACCATTAAATTCAAGTTTATTTTTGAAATCCAATCCTGGGAGACCCATCACTCCCAGCTAATCCGAGCCCACCATATTATACTCACTCCTTACAATACCATTTTGTTATCTAACGACCTTCTCTCGAGTTAACATTTTGTCAGGAATATATTGCTGGGTTGTTTTATATCTATGTTATATATGACCCCTCAAGCTTTAGGTGATAAATAATGAGATCATTTTGGGTGAGAGATTATTTAGTGAAGGATCTATGACAAAAGATTTTGTTTCAACAAGATCATGGTGTATCCATTTGATCTTTTGTATTTTTCCAAGTGAAGTTTCTACTTGATATTAAAAGGATTAATACCTAGGCTGCACTGTAGTTTCAGATGTCATTGCAATAGTTTGACAATGGTTGCTTATTATCTTCCCAACCGTCCTACTTTAAAAATGCTTGAAGATACCTGAAATTGCTGAAACTGCTAAGCAGCATGAATGCAACTGAGTAGAACTAGCAGTGAAGTGCCATTATAGCTGTCATTAGGGTGTAAACGGATAGAATTCGAATCGGATCAGTAATATCCGATATCTGAATTCGATTCAATATCCGACGGATATTGAAAATTAATATTCAAATTCGAATCCAATTAAATATTCGAATATTCAATTCGATTCGAATTCGATTAATTAATTATTTTAGATAATTAATAAATATATAAAATAATTATTTTATTGATATAAAGTATATAAATCTATAAATTATTTATATAACTTAATTATTATATATAATATTTTATATATTATATATAAGAATTAAATAATCGGTCAAATTCGGATATTTATCGAATCGAATCAGGTCATATCCGAATTCGAATCCGATTAACTATCCGGTACGAATAGGATATCCAAATTCGACCGATTAAATATTCAAATTATCCGAGTTCGATTCGATTATGTTGAATATCGAATTTTCGAATACCGTTTACACCCCTAGCTGTCATAGGTCAAAAGGATACCACTCAGCTCCTAATTCTCATTATTTGAGTGTCCCAAACCCATCATCTACCTTAATTTAAATATCAGTTTCTTGCCTGCATATACCCTAATACCCATCACAGATCTGTTGGTGAGTCTATCTAGATAGTATCAGGATGTTGTAAATCCGTAAGTTAACAATTACTTTACCTTATTCTTTCACTCTACTAGGCCTTCAAGGAGAGCTTGAGTCTCTGCTTCCGTTGTGTCATCTACCTTGTAAGGACCACTAAGAACCCAAGCCAAGTTACCATTAGATCTGCACAAAAGGCCTCCAATTGCAGCTTCGGATGAACCCTCTATAGTCTTCCTGAAAGTTCCATCCAAGTTCATGATATACTACTCACTGGAATGCATTAATTGATTGGACACAAATGCTTTGGAACACTGGAACATGCAGCTTTTTACAGAAACAATTAATCATTAATGGGTAGAGTTGAACATGCCAATCCCAGATACAGAAACAGTGGGCTCAGTGCGATTCTTCAGTGAAAATTTAAAATGCTTAACTGGTTAAATCATGCCAACCAGAAACCTCACATGCTACTAGGTCAGTCAGATCAAATGACTGAATACTAAAGCTGGCGCCATCATATTACATGCACATAATCCTGATAGCAGAAATGTTGAATGGATTTGCAGATCATGATAATATCAAATGCAGGATCTCTCCAGAGTACTGAAACGATCTTTCAGTTTCTTCCAAACAATGGTTTTTCTCTTCTCTAGACCAGCCCTGAGTAAAACCAGGAACATTTGGTAAATATATAGACTAGAGCTAGAATTGTATATAACTTGTATATATATTTGCTCTAAATAACATGTATGGTTTGTTAGTATAAAAATTTCCCAACTATAACATACAAAAGGTAATTGACAGAAAAATTAAGGATGGTATCAAAGAACTTACCTCAGCAACTTTGTTGAGCTTCTCTCTCACATTCTGCAAAAGCTCAGAAAGATCACCATCCCACTTGTATAATTCCAACTCCTTGTTGTTGAGTATCTTCTCAGCGACCTAAAAAGAGAATGGATGAAAAGAGTTTATTACAAGGACATATAATCTTGGATGCATGTTTTTTATGTATTATCTACAGACCAAAAAAAGGTCTTTGAAGGGTCAATATGAGAGGGAAGGAAAACAGAAAGTTATAGAAGTTAATCTGTTACATAGCTGCCAGCATGAAGGCTGCAGCCACTCATCCAGATGGGTGAAATGTCTGATCCAAAACATTTATCTCACAAGGGGCCCCAGGTCAACCAACCATATAGTTTCCTTCCACATCAGCATCAGGCTGCCATGTTTTTCACCCTCTCCAGTAAATAATAGCAATCAAGAATTTTGAACTTATTACCTTATTAGTAGTATGGGACTATGGGTGAAGATAAGCAACTCCTTTTGCAAGTGGCAAAGGGTTATAGGACCAAGGCATGCCAAAATGGAATGAGGGGGTGTGGAGAAACAGGAAACCCATTTTGGATAGCCACCTCAGTGTGTCAAACCATGGAGAAGAGTATGATCACATGAATGCATGCTTGATCAGGGTTTGGTACATTTCCAGTTCATGATCATTACCTTTTTACCTATCATTCTCCCCCCAGCAGTGTGAGCAAAGTAGACATTGTAAAAGTGACAAAGGAATGCTTGGGGATCCTTCTCTGATAAGTCTTTAAGATAGCAAGCATAAGAGACCCCAGGAGGTGATGGTTCTGGAATGACATGGCCTTGCTTCTTGAACCACTCCAAATCTTTAGCCAATTTCTCTGACCTTTCCAAACCAGTATTTCTAAACTCAGCATCTACAACCAAGCATTGAGAAGATTGATTTTTGCTTAAAATCACTAAATAGAAAGACTAATAAACAAAATTCACAAACATTTAGGTTTAATCTATTTCTAGAACTAGGAACTAGAATGCCTCCTTACTGTTAAGATTAATTCCATGCATGCACTAGGCATCATCATTCACCCAGGCTTGACCTGCACAGCAAGATGCAACTCCTGTGTGGAATTTTGACTGTTGGAGATAATGTTCATTTCTAAATTTTTTGAGGGACATAGTTCACCTAGTAAAACCTAATTTCTTATCGCCCCTCTAGATCTATCCAACCATAACCACCTATTTCACAGTTCTCTGAAGTCAATATGCTTCACAATGACACAATCTGAGAAGATCTTCATGAAACCAATTCAGGAATAGCTTAATTTGGAACTTGCTTCCAAAAATGGTCCATGTCACTTGAGTTTTCAATAATTAACCATGATCCAGATCATGAAATCAAAATGAGTATTTGGCAAAGGTCCAAATTTAAACGTTTAGTTACACATTCAGAGAAAAAGCTTTGATGTGCAGCTACCAACTTTTGCATACAAGTTCAAGAACTGAAAAAAAAAAAAACCTTCATCATGGTGTACCTTTATTGACTGCATATCTATTTAAACATTAAGAAGATATCCTATTTCTAAATCATTCAGAAACATTGAAAAGCTCATCAAATAGACCTCAAAACTACATCTATTTAAGCAACACCCATTATATAACAAATGTCTCATGCTATTGAAGAGGTTGAATCTTTTCAGAACAACCTATAAGCTCCTAAGTTGAATTTCATTTTCACTGTTTTCTTTTTCACTGTTTTCATTTTCTACTGTCTTCCGAATATTAAATTCCCAAGAAAAAGTTCAAACTTGGAAGAGCTCAATTGATGGCCAATAGATTCTCAAAGTGATCATCAACATATCCAGTTAAACAATACACAGGAAGTGAAACAGTGAGGGAAATGTTTTCAGTATAGTTAGTGCTGGGTGGATGAAGTTAGGATGCTTTTTCAGAGTATTATCTATTTGATATATATTCCAAGTTGAACTGATAAGGAATTCCTCAATATAGCTTCGAGGCCACCTGATACTTTATGGAGCAGAATGCTGGACAATCAAGAAACATCTTGAATAAGCATCATTCTTTAATAAAGAAGAGGATGTTGAGATGTTTGAGTGGCAAGACCATGAAGACGAAATCAAAAAGGAAATCGTTCTTGTAAACTTAAGGCTGTGTTTGGTTTGAAGGAAAAACAAATAGGTTTCCCTAATTTCACCTTCCTTTTCCTACCTTTCCCTTCAAATCAAACACAGCCTAAATGGTAGTCAGTGGCCTATATGTGATAAAATAGGAGTCAACTGTAATAGTTAGGAAGTCCAACAAAGAACAGTAACATTATAGGTGAGATATATAATTTAGGTCAAAGGCTCTCGATGTAACAAACCCAACATTTTGCAGCATGAAGTATGGCTAGAAACTCCTCTTCAGTTTGATCCATACCTGTTGATCATGTAACACCCCCAATAGTACATCTCCACTTCATCCATACCTCTCTAGTTCTGTGATCGATATCCTTAAGGCAATGATGATTGATCGAAAGTCGAAACTAATCCACTCTTACAATGAACATTGAGAAGAATTGATCTCTAACAATTTTCAAATAAAGATCCAACCCCAAGTCAGGACAAAACCCAGAATCAAGCAATCCCAATATTTAACAGAGAACAAATGAATTGTATTCGAAACACCCAAAGGAAGCAGAATTAATCTAGAATTATCTTTTTGAACACTTGGTACAAGAAGCAATTTTTCTTTCAGAACTAAACCAAACGCATATACATGCAATATACATAAACCAAACAACAGATGAGTCACTGAAGAAATTTCAGAAGGAAAGCAGGGTTACAGCTTACATGAAGCATATGCTGCTTTTTGGACGATCGAGTCGAACGTATCATAAACCAACTTACTGTCCACAAGAAACCTGAGATATCCTTCAATGGTAGGTTCCCATTCCGCTATGAGCTTACCCTCCAGTTCCTTCTCACCTTCTTTAGCTTGATCCTTGGTATGCAACTTCATCGCAACAAACCGCATTTCCTCCACAAAACCTTTGGTTTCGCCCGGATAGCTTTTCTTCGGCTTCTCAGCCTTAGTTGCAGAAACAATAACACTCGTAAAGGGTGTCTGTGTCTCCGCCCGCCCATCACCAAAGCTGCTCTCTCTTAGAACCTTGTATTGAAAACTGGTGTTCTTGAGTGAAACAGATGTGAAAGCGACCTGCGGTCTATGGGCTCTGAAATGGGTTTCACAGTAAAAGGGCTGAGATTGAGAGATGAGCACTGCAGAAGCCATGAAAGGTGATAGCTTTAGATGGTCTGGAGAGCAAATAAATGGAAACCTTCGAGGAATCGGTATACGAAATGGAAGAGAAACCAGAGAGAAAGAGAGCGGAGATCGACAGGGCCGATGAGTGTGTATCTGTGTGTCCAGCGGCAAGCTCACTTGTTATACTCCCCAAGACGAGACGAAGGGAAAGGATATATAAAAATGAAAACTAACACAGTAAACTGTCGTTTTGGAATTTTCTTCCCAATATTCCGCTCAGTGGTCAGTGCGCATCAGATTTACGAGTTCACATCAGCGCCCCCGCCACAACGCCCCACATCACATCCCAACCGTGTGTTGGGAACATCTCCGGCACTAGTGGGGCGCTACGTAATGAATTACGAGTGAAGACTCCAGCCTAATCCAGATTGGCGCCCTACATGCACATCTCACTGTGCATTGGAAACATCTTGCATGGGAGATGTTCTGTGGGGCCTTGCGTAAGGCGCGCTTTTTTGGCATCAAATTCAATTCAGCCTTCTCGACATCCATCAGAGTTCAGCTTCTGTCAGGACAATTCAGTGCTCGCACCGTTCGACCTTACATTTGGAATATCTCCCCTGAAATAAATCGTAGGGTAAATTACAAAGACCCTCTTATATTATAGGGTTAATGACTCCTATTATAGGGTAAGTTTTTTTTTTTTTGCGACAAAGACCCCTGAACTTTAGTCGTTAGACAAAAACCCCCTTTCGTTAATGTTTCGTCAATTAACTTGGAAAAAAAGTTCATCCAACTATTTAAAGTTTTTTAAATGTCCAAACTACCTTTTTTATAATGTTCATTGTGTTCTCCATTGAAGTTAGGTGAAATGGCATAAAAATAACAATTTTTAAACATTCAATAGGGAACATTAACGGAATAAAGGGGACCCCTTTTATAACAAAAATGGGAAAAAGGATGAATTAGAAGACTTAACCAAAGACCACATCAAGGCCATAATCATGGTATGTGAAGTGAAACTCAAAAAGAAAGAAAACAATTACTGACCCATAAGACCAGATTTATATATTTTATGTTTCCTAGGTTAAATAGGTTTTAAGAGAAAAAAGGCAAGAAAAAGTTTAGTGGGGTATTTTGGTAATTTAACGCTTTTCGTCATCTGACTTAATGGCCAAGGGGGTCTTTGTCTAATGGCTAAAGTTCAGGGGGTCTTTGTCGCAAAAAAAAAGTACAAGGGGACTTTGTCACTGACCCCGTAGTAAAAGGGGGGGGTCTTTGTAATTTACCCTAATAAAATACTATTTTTGACAAATTATTGATTCTCCACTCATAAATTAATAGTGTTATTTATTATTGTTACTTGTTAGAAAAAAAAATTATTATTTATTACTATTTAAATAAAAATGTGGTGTCATTTATTTATCTCAATTTGAAAATTAGAATTTGCAACGACGGACAGAGAAAAAGTGGGAACCAACCGACCATGTGCATTTCCTATTACATCATATGTGAAAGTAAGGTTGTCTTTGGTTTGAAGGAAAAGGTAGGGAAAGGAAAGGAAATGCAAGAAAGCCTATAAAAGGTTTATAAAGATTTCCCTACATTTCCCTTCCTTTTCTTACCTTTTCCTTCAAACCAAACATAGCCTAAGGTGACATTCTTTTTCTGGATTTTGAAAAGGGGAGAAAGTTGGTCAATGGGAATCAAAATCCTATTAACCAAGAATCCTATGTTCTTTTTTTAGATTTATGTGGGGACTAAGAAAAGTTTATTTTCTTGGGTATCACTTACTCGAATAAGTGATACCCATCTCCTAGGTGGATAAATAACTTTCCCACCTGAGGGAAAAGTTGGCAACACTTGAATGCAACAAAATCGCCCCTTTTAATAATGGAATTTTATGGCTAAAATGGTCATTGCCATATTTATTTGGGAAATAAAAGAACATGGGTAAATGCACTTACTCGGATAAGTCTTTCCTAGGAAACACTTATCCATGTAAATGCATTTACCCAGGTAAGTAACTTACTGAAAAGCGAATGGGGCCCAAGTTTGAAAGACATGGGAGATATTTTTATTGGGTGAGAAAATCAAATTCATTAATGAAGGAGGAAAGAAAGATAATAATATTTTGCCACCAGTTGGGACTTGGGAGTTGGGAGGAGGCCTAGAAAAGGAAAGAACTCCTTTAGAAGCTCATAGGCTTAATGGTGCACATGACTAAAATGAACATAACCCATCACCTTTATGACGAGACAATATCAATTGCCCATATATTCGACACAATTTCCCAGAATGGAAGAAAGCCCTTACATCTTTACAGACAAAATCTTTTGTGACATCCCAAAATTTTTTGAAAGAAAAAAGGCATTAAGACCATCCGCCTAGGAGCTTAAAGGTCTTTGATTGATTTATGAGCCTCGACGATTTCCTCTTTAGAGACCTCCTTAGTAATTGATATGTTTTTATCCTCAGTTATACAGATATTGATTTCCTCAATAAACTCCTCCATTCCTCTTGTTCGTTCTATTTGAAGTCTCTGCTTAAATTTATCATTGAAGAAACATGATATTCCCTCTTGATCTTCTATTCTTTCACCCTCATCATTTTTAATGGCAATAATTCTATTTATGGATTTTCTTATAGTAGTTGAAGTGTTGAAAAACTTGTTATCTTTATACCCAAGCTTAACCCACTCGATTCTTGATTTTTGGACCCAATATGCTTCTTCTTTAGTAAGAATATTATTTAATTGTTTTTGCAAAGCCACTTCCAAGAGAAGTAAGAATGTTTTGTTTTTTCTTAAAAGTATTTCCGAAGTGCTTTTCATTCCAAATTTCCAGCTTTGTCACATTGTTATTTCTCTTCTTTACAAATTGGATTGCTTTAGATCCAGAGCATTCTAAATTCCAAGCTTTATTGATGACCTCTTGTAAAGTAGGATCTAAGCACCACATTTGTTTGAATCTAAAAGGTCTCGGACCTTTAGATTGAAGAGGGTCTATTTGAAGGATGTGAGGGGTGTGATTCAAGGATAGGAATGGTAACTTTTGAAGAATGCTATTGGAGAACAGTTTCCTCCATTCATCGTTAACAAGTGTCTAGTTCTAACGCTCCCAAGTGAATTTATTTTTCTATGTGAATTGGAGACCCTTCATTTCCAGTTCCATTAGGTTACAATCAAAAAGGAGCTGGTTGAATTCCTTGTTGGCTCGCCATAACCTCTCTCCCTCCTTTCTTGTTATCACTTGCCTTAAAGGAATTGAAATCACCAATAAGGCGCCATGGATCATTTATTGTTTCTAAAATGTCTTTAATCCACTCCCAAACTAATCTTTGTTCAGTTTTATTAGGGGGGCATAAACAAAAGTACACATTCAAGTTTTGTTTGAAGCTAATTCAAGTATGCTAACATGAACAAGTCTGCCATTAGAAAATATATTTAGCTTTAAGTAACATAACAACATTAGCTAAATGGGGAATTGATCTGTCTTGGGACTATTTTTTTAGTTGAAAACTTTACACTGAATAAGAAACATGGGATGAGGGAAAAGTCATAATTTGAGTCAATTTCAAAAACTAAAAGACCCACACTTTATTTCAGACTTCATTTATTATCTTTTTGGAATCAACAAGTATTGCAAGAAAAATTCTCAAGCCTTTAAACTTGCCAAACTAAGAACAAGTTTTTGTGATAGAGTCTTGGACACGTTGCAGTTTTCCAAAGGAAAGTTTGACCCAATTTTTTTCTCTTTGAAGTTGCAATCTTCATCATTCTACTCTCTAAGGCTTTACACGGAATCCAAAGGTAAAAGCTCATTTGTCCTTTATTGGCTGATAGTTTGAAAAACGAAATATCTAACCATCCCTTTGACAAACCGAAAACCGACAAACCAACCCAAACTGAACCTTCAAGTTTGAGTTGGTTTTACTCCATTGTGGGTCAATTTCAGTTTGGTGAATATGCAACCTGACCAGTTCGAGTCGATTGAATACAAGCACTGAAACCAACCCAACCCGACCCATTAACACCCAATCAAGTTAAGCCCGTCAGAAATCACATTTAGCTCTAAGTTCCACAGTTGAAACTAAGGCATAAAGCTATTACTAAACCGGATTGCTCCCAACAAATGCTACCAACAAGCCTCCATATGTGCGGGTAGTGTCTTGTGTTCGAGCATATCCAAGTTCGCTATTTCTATACAGGAAAAACCTTTTTGCTTCCAATCAAGTAGGTCTGTCAAAAATCACATTTAGCTATCTAGGAATCAAATCATTTGAACGGTCAGGGTTGGCAAAATTTTTCACATTCCCCATAAGGACCTTTCTGATTTTATTGCAATTTGCAATACGAAATTAGTCCACTCGAAGTTACAGTCGAATGCCATAAGGGTCAGTTTGGTTTGCAGTCGGAATCGAAATCAGAATCCATTGGAATCAAAATCAGAATGGTCAATTCCTGGTTTGTTTGATTCAAACAGGAATCAGAAACATATCCTATTCTTGTAGGTTTTCATTCGTGGGGAGATGTCCCTAGCGGTGGCAATTGGGCAGGTTCGGTTGGGTTCGGTTTGGGTTGAGCTTCAACCCAACCCATTTAACCTGCCAACCCACCCAAACCCATAAATGTTATATTTATGTACTTAAAATAAAAAACTAACTCCTTAACAAATAAGTTGGTCATAGTTTGGTGATCATAGTAGTTTCTATTTACATAAGTGGTGAAAGTTCAAATCACATTATATGCATGTTATTTTTACACAAGCAACAAAGCCATTTAACTATGTTCGAGTTTTGGATTTGACAAACCACTTAGGTTCAAACCGGTCAGACCAACTTGAATTATCTAATTGGATCGTCTTCGAGCTAATCACATCAAAAGTTGTTGAACCGCTTAGATCCTAATAAGTCTAGTGGGACCAGACCCCAACCAGACCAGTTTAGTTCTATTGGACCAGACCCCAATCAGATTAGTTCAATTCAACCGAACCAAACCGGGCCGATTCAATCAATGGTGGATTGACTTGGGTCGACTCATGTCAGGTTTGTGCACGGGTTTGGAGCCGAACCGACTAGCCCGAAGTGGGTCAAGAGAAGTAAACTAGACTGGGGCAGATTCGAGTCAGGTTGTACGGATATCCAGACCGGAAGATCCAAACCAGGCAAAGCAAGCAGGTAGGTTAGGATTCATACCCCACTCAACCCGTTCAGTATCGGATTCAGGTCAATCTGGATCGGCTTGTGTCGGGTCGAGTCGTCTTGTGTGAATAGTGATTGGATCGGACGACGATCCAAAGCAGGCAAAGCAAGCGGTACTAAACCACTCCGTATGGGGTATATTTCAGATTCGGGTCGACCCGAATCGATATATGTTGGATCATGTTAGACTACGTTGAACTAATCCAGGCTTGGGTCAAACTAATTTAGATTTATATTGGGTAAAGTGTGTTGATTCAAAACAAAACTAATTTTAGTCAATAATTAATAGAAAATTAATGCATTAATTATAAATTATTTAATTCAAATGAAGAAAATTAAAAAAAAAAGGCTAAAGAATTAATACTTATGTTTGTAATGGTTAACCCAATGATTATCCACAACCCAACTCAACCCAACCCATTTAAATGGGCGGGTTGGGTGATAAGTTGATCGGACAACCCGCCAAGTAAATAAGCGGGTTGAGTGAAAAATTGCCACCCCTAAATGTCCCCAATGCACGGCTGCATCAAGGTGGGTGTGAGGACCAGTCTGTGAGGAGGAGAACCAGATTCCAGGGGAGGGGTGGGGATGCTATTTACAGTTGCCAAATTTTACTTCACAAAGACTTGATAAATGTGAGAGATACAGTCATCCAATTAGTTTGTTTCTAAGTTATTTCTTGAACGAAACTATTGACCAGAACCCTGGAGACACCCAACTTGATGCATCACATGTACTTCCATGCAATAGCTAATAAATGGTATCCCCACGAGCGGACATAAAGCAAGCATGCGAAATCTATTAAATGATATTATACGTGTAACACCATTCGGACGTGCCGCTCGAGTTTGTACCTCCCCCACCCTCCCTTGAAGTTTCTCTCCTGCCTCCATTTCCTTCTTATCATCTTCTCGTCTCCTCACTGGAAACTCCATCGGAAAAGCCGGTTCAAGCCCTTTCACTATCTCTCTCATCGTTTCTTCCTAACAAGCATTGCATAACACCTTTGTCTCTCTTGGTCAACACTCCTCGGCAGCTTGTCCATCCAAATTGTTCACTCAATAAGCCGAATTGGAGTAAATCTAGGAATGTTCTCTCTGGTTTACTCCTCAAGCTGTTGATCGCTTTGCTGCCTTACACTTATACCTGGCAATTGGGTTGGGTGGGTCGGGTTCGGGTTGGGTCAAGACAATTCGGGTTGAGTTCGGGTTGGGTTATCAAATGCTAGACCCTAACCCAAAATTTTCGGGTTAGGGTTGACCCATGGGTCAATTCGAGTCATTCCAAAAAATAACTAAAATTTAAAAAATAAAAAAAAACTACATGAAAAATGCCAAAATTAAAGGAATTAACCTTAAAATTCCAAATATAAAATTAAAAAACTTGAACATTTAACAATTTAAAGAATAAACAATAAAGACTAAAGACTAAATAGAAAAAAAAATTAAAGAGTGGAAACTTCTAACAATGCATAAATAGTCCCAATTAGACTTGACAATCGGGTTAGCGGGTTGACCCATGACCCAACCCCGTTTTTTCCAGGTCTGGTCGGGTTGAATTTGTTTTAGGGTTTGTAAGTGCATTCTCTTTTTAGGGTTTTGTTTTCTTTTTGTTTAAGGGTTTGATTTCTCTTGCTTGCATGGTGTATTTTAAGGCTCATTTTTCCTGTTGGTTGCAGATTAGGTTGAGCTCCAGTAGGGGTGATTTTCCTCTCTGCTTCAGTTAGGGTTTGGGTTTTCTTCAGTTCAGTTCTCTCTCAATCAACGTTAAGTTTCAATGGGAAGTTTTCACTATACTATAGCCTTTGCTCAAATTCCATCTTTTACTTTAGATTTCTTCTCGTTTTCCATTTCCTGAAATGGCTTGAATGAAGTTTGGTTTTGAAGTTGATGCATTCGAAAGGATACAAACTTTCTACTCTTTTATGATTGACAGATGGGGAAGGGAGGGGGGAGCTCCCCCCCCCCCCCCCAAACCCCCGGCCCTTTTCTCTTTCCAGGGCACAAAAAAAGGGGGAAATGCATATTCAAAGAGTGGAATTTTTGCATCCTGCTTAACTGAAAGAGTGGATTAATTAATTTTTTTTGTAGCTTCTGTTTAAAGATGGTTTTTATTTAAAGATCATTTCTTTTTTTTTTTTGTCTTGTTATTCACTTATGGAATTAATTTGGCATTTTGTACTTATTATCTAGAGCTTAATTCTAACACAATATTTTCTTATTTTTATAACTTGGCCCATGAATTCTGTTCAAAATCATGAAACTGAATTTGTGTATCGTGTTGGCCATATTATCTAGTGAAAGCTAAAATCTTTGGTTTTGTTTATGAAGCCCATAAAGGTCAGTACATACAAATATAATGCTTCGCAATATCAGCTATGATCTGAAGAATCATAAACTCATTTCAGTTGCCAACAATAGTTGCTCAAAAGCAAGTGAAGGCTCAGCTAAGGGTTTCAATTTCCTTTTGATGGAACTTCATGTTGTAGAATGCATACCATTCAAGAGTAATTTTATGATGACACTAATGTTGGCTTTGCTTTTATTTGCAAATTCCAAGGAGTTTGAACATTTTTTTTTTCTCTTTTCCTTTTTTTGGCGCAGCGAATACTCTCCATTGAGGGGACTCGTACCATAACAAGGGACTTGCCTTCACTAATAGTGAGAGAGATGCTCACTATTTGTGAGTTTAGGGCTAAGGAGGATTTCCTGCCCCGGTTTTGTTTTCAATTCAAACTTTCAAAGAAAACCTGATACAAGTAGATAAAAGTATGGAACAGGTAGACTTTCAGATTGGTGATTTAAAGTAGAAAGCCAGGTGTACTCTATCCTATTTAGCATATATCTGTTTTTTATTGAAATAATTCTTGAATAAACATTGTTTTATTTGTTTACATGATACATGTGCCTTTGTATATTTACATCTCAAATAAGATAGGACTCAAGAATTGAACTTCGATACATGAATGCTGGTTTTTGTAATTTGTACAATTGTATTTGTGGTCTCCATGACATGTTTGGGAGTCTAAAGATACCGTTTTATATTCAATTTCTTTTCTTGATTCAAATTTTTGAATCTCATAAATGTATTTCAAGACATATAACTGACAAGTAAGACACAATGAGCTAATAATCTCAAGTTAAACCATTGTTGCCAAGGAGAGAAGAAGCAGGCATTGTAAGGGAGAGTTTAGAGGTTTTTCTATTGAACCAGTTAGGATGTAGCACAATTGTAGATTAACATACTCATAAAGCATTTGAGCACAAATTATCAAAAAAAAAAAAACTCATTGAGCATTTGAGAACATCTTGGGTAAAGGAATAGTGATAAGAATTGTGTTTCTTAACTTAATTTTCATAATACTTTAATGATTAAGTGTTCAATTCAAATATGAGAATGAGATTCTACTCAATTTTATCTAAACTGCAAAAGGAAACAGAGAATTTTACTATGTTTTTTTTCCAAATTAGAATAATAGTCTTGACTCTTGATACCCACCTTTGGGATTCAAGGGTGAACAATTTTGATGGAAGAAAAAGACAAGCTTCAACAGTTAGTTAATAAAAGGTACATACTCATATAAGATCCTCTAGCAACATTAGACTCCTCAAGGCATTCATAATTCATTTATTTATATTTTTCGTAAGGACCAATGGAATTCATTATGTGATGTGGTATCTCCCAATAAATTTTCTACTATATTCCAGTATTTCTTGTATCTCTTGATTAGTTGATCTCCTTGGGTTATGAAACTTTATTTGTACTTTTCTTTCTATAGGTTTCCTTTTAGCATAAAGTGATTGCGTAGGAAAATCTTACACTTTATTATCAGCCCTAATCTTCTTTGCATAGGTTTTTGCTAAGAAAATCGGAAAGGATACCAACCTATTGATTTCTACTCAATGAAATGGTTAACTTGGTTATTTAACAAGTACAATTATAGATGACATATGTAAGGTTTATGTATATATAAACTGGATAAGGTTCATTACAAATATCTGCCTTATACATCATGGATTTCTATAATGAATGCATTTTCTTTCCTCGGACCTATCAAAAATTTGAATTATTCATATACACAATTGCTTATTGTTGTACTTTGGATAGTTACTAACAATGACCTAATTGTTTAGGAGGAATAGCCTCGACAGTTATAGACACCAGAGTCTGATAACATCTTGCTCTTGTGGAGGATGAACCTGTTAGACAGTTTTGTATACCCTTAGCTTCAATCCAATTTAATGTACTTTTGTTATTTAGTGGAAATAAATAAAGTGCATATTTGATTCATGTTGTTTGGTACAATTTTGTGTAAGACCCTAAAACTGGACACTTATAAAGACTCGTGTTAGTTTTAAATGTTCACAGCCATTGGACAAGTCTGGGGAGATTTATCCTGTCAAGGCTGATACTGGTGTGCCACCAAGTGTTGGGATGGCCTGTCTCGGCCACCAGGGTAAGACCCAAGGCACATGCAGTATGGGATTACTCGAATCCTTGAACCGGACCAGATTTCCAATATTGCCCTGGACCTTGGAGATAGATGGGCAAAACTGGAAAGTTACACCTGACCCCTAGACTCGATTATGACACTTCACTAGGTGTCAGATCGGTCTGTCTTTGATATGCCAATCAGTGAGATCCTTAGATGGGGATCAAAACCTGAGCATGTTGGGACAGTCTGAGAATTCATCTGAATGGGTAATCATAGTGACAGGGTCAGCCCCTTTGTCAGACAAAGGGTAAAGATCGGGAATGCACTCTCTCTGATGGAAACCAAACTGTCGGCAGTTGATTTCAATCGTTGGAATTTTGTTTTACAAAATTAATATATTTATATATATATATATATATATATGTACGGTTTCGAAATGTTTGCAAATGGTTTTAATTCCCGGGATCCATGTGAGTGGAGAATGCGGCACTGTTCCTTGCAGCCGAGGGAGAAGTCCTCTCTTGTCGGGCAGTGCTTGATCATTAAGGGCTGAGATATTAAGTGTAAGACCATTTAGGATAATACCTGATGGGCTAATCTTGCACCTGCCCACAGTCCCTGGGTTTTTATAAGATGGCTTGGCCCAGGGACCACTTAATGTAAGTGTTAGGCCCATAGGGTCCATGTGATGGACTCAGGGGTTCATTGAGTTTTTCATGAATTCGGCTGGGCCTTGTAATAAAGGCTGGGCCGAACCCATGTGGCTGGTGTGTAGATCAATGCTTGGGTCCCACGCCATACAAAGAAACCCAACTGGGCAGTAGATTGGAAACTAGTTAAACACTAAACACTTAATGGGCTGAACCCATGTGACTGGTGTGTAGATCAATGCTTGGGTCCCACGCCATACAAAGAAGCCCAACTGAGCAGCAGATTGGAAACTAGTTAAACACTGAACACTTAATGGGCCAAAAGCCCATTTCGAGCTGGGCTGATATGATCACCCATCTATGGGGCGAATTTGAGATTAATGTTAGTAAAAGGATTGGGCCTTTAACCTTATCCACTCCAGGAAACCAAATTCAAATTAGATTTGAATCTGGTAACCTCCTGGTAAGATCAGGAGTAAACTAACTTAATCTGCAGATAAGATTAAAATAATCCCCTATCCAAATACTGAATTGGATTGGGATAACTCCTAATTATGAGGTTTCTTAATCAAGAAGAAAGGAGGAGAAACCCAAGAGAAATATATCAGATTTCGAACCAAGGGTTTGGGGTGCAAGAAATTATCCTGCAAACAGAGATTAGATCTCATACAGACTCCAGAGAGAAGAGAAGCAGTTCAGCCATCTTTGTCCCAGGAGTTCTCCAGCCGCCGCCATTTCCCTCTTACAAGATCTGATCTTTACAGCAATAGGGAGTCGAGAAATCAGTTCTTGACATCAGTCTTGCGAAAAAGACTGGGAAAAATTCAGTGTTCAGAGTTTCCAGAGGATTCTTGCGAAGGATCCAGTGTGTAGGACGCACCCTGCTGGTTCCGTTCCATCCACAGCTGTGTCATCTTCAGCAGGAGCGGATCTTGGTTTCTTCTTTGGGCGTGAACAACAACTTTGGGAGATACTGCTTCTCCGGATTAGGTATATTCCTCCATTTTGCTTTTGGTTCAGATCTGGTTCGATTATGGTTCAAGTAGGATCCTTGAATATAGTATTCTAAATTTAGAGAATATGATTCCCAATTGAAAGAAGGTAAGAAAATTTTTGAAATTCGCCCACCCATTCCGCAACCTTATTGGCGTCCATTAGATGGATCCTACCATTCTTTCAGAACTTGTGCTACTTCACATAGGGAATGCATATAGGAGATATTAGAAATTGTATTTGGTGTAAACTTGTACTTTATATGTGGATGTATTTTCTTACAATGTTAATTACATGTACAATTATAGATATTCAAACAGTGTTAGATACCTATATGATGGGTTTTCAAGGGTAATCACATCTAACATTTCAAACTTGGACTCTTCCAACCACCATTTTCTGATATGGAAAGTTTTGCTTAAAATGGTTCAAAATCCATTTTAAAATTTTTTCTATGTTGCCCCTCTTACACATGGAACTTGATTTTATGGAACAAATCAAGAACTTCGAATTGAATTTAACTCCATCTGAGCACAAGGTATTCTATTACTTTATTAAAGAAACCAAATAGTTCGGTCTGTTTTTTATTCCTCCCCCGCTAGCATTATTTAATAAGGAAACAACACCAAATAGAATATTTAATTAGGCACAAAATATACCAAAAAAAGGATAGATAAAAACAAATGAAGATGCATGAAATAATAAAAGGCATGAATAAGTAACTTCTGTAAATTGACCTCATTTAAAAATCCAGCCATTTATTAAAATAAACACAAGTCCTTGGAGAGATAATACCATCAGGTGTGCACTCATTAATCCGTGGACAAACACCACATGGTATTGAAGCCATGGCTCCCACTTTTGAAGTCCCTCCTGGACCTATCTTACTTGAGCACCTGTAACAAACTGTCCCCAATGGAATAGAGGCAAAATCCCCTGTCTCGGTACTCCTTACCTCCATGACATCATTGTCCAATACCAAGGCCCGAACAATTTCTGATATTTGCTGAGTTGTGCATTCAACTTTACAGAGGCCTGACCTACGTATTGATTCTGAGATCATCTCAATTGTGGCAACCTTCAACTTGTAGATGTGCTTCAAGCATTGGTCTTTGAGAATCTTTATAAATTCTGTGTCGAGGTTCCCATCCACATACCATGCTCCACCTGTGAGTTCCTTTGACGGTTCGAACTCAACAGCCATGTAGTGTTTTTTCCCTTTGTTTTGGATGTTAACAACCTCCTTTATGAGATTCTTGGCTAGGAGTGACTTGAGCGATTTGGTTACTACATTGTCCTGGAGATTGGTTTCTCGTTTCATGTCCCTTGTCCAAATTCCCATGTCTTCCTTACTCCGGATCAGGTTGTAGAGCACACGCTCAGCATCAGACAGAGTTTGAGATGTTGACTTTGGGTCAGGTCGTTTCCGCTTTAGGGATGTATCAGGTGTTCGGCCCATTTCTGTTAAAAATACATGGTAAATTAAAATACAAATGCATCTTGCCTCATTTTCTTTCTAGATGGATATAGAAATGTGGAATGTCAATGAGAAGTTAATACTAATAATTTATATTAATACAGCCATGTACACAAGAAATAAAGGCTCAATTTAGAAAGAGTATACAAATATGTAGGGTGCAAATACATACAAAATAATGCAGAATACAAGGTTTTGCACTAATGCACTCTACATATTTGTATTTGTACTCTTACCAAACTGAATCAAAGAGATTATTTATTTCAGAAAACATGGATAAATCAGATCTACACCATATCGAGGGAACAATCACCACAATAACTTGAGCAATGATCATGTGGGAGTGGTCACACTAAGAAAACCATGTAAATCTAGATCTTGTCAAGGGTTCTTTTTTTGTTTTAGGCGACAAGAAACTAAAAAAGCCTTGAGATGTGTGGAAACAATAAGGTGCTACTCTCAAGAAAAATTAGGGAAAAAACATATGAAACGTGTATATAAATTTATCTAAATGTTAAGACCAAAATGATTCAACTAATAAGAGCTAATGTTAACATCGGTAGCCAAAGTACTAAATTTATTTATTATAAAATATTAACAATAAATAAAATTAACAAAAGTTAACGTAGGTAATCTATTAATCTACATTGTACACGAACAAATATGATAGATTAATTATGTAAAACCATAAACAAATGCAGAGGCAACTCATAGTACTTAAATTCTTTTTATCTGGTTTCTTTTTCACAAAAGAAATTATTAAAAAGAATAAAAACAGCTATTGATGAATAATTTTCTATGGTATGTTAAACTTACAGACTAACATGCATAGCTAGTTTAGAAATCATACATCTTATTTCTGTTCAACATTCTTAGGAACATACAACCAATGCGGAATATTTTCTTTCCCTACTGTAATGCAGGAGAAATGACCTTCAAATGGCACTGATTTAATCAATGTTGGTAAAAAAAAAAAAAAAAAAAAAAACTACTAAAAATGAAGACAAGATGGAGTGGAGGCCCCTGTTTGTGTCTCAGAGAAGAGAAGTAAGATGAGGTAGAAAGCAGAATGCAACCAATGTGAAGATATATTTTATTCTCCCTCTTGTTTATAGGAGCCACAGGAAAAGATCATCCCATCTTGCTATCATTTTTAGTCTTCATAGTTTTTCCATCAACATGGATTAAACCAATGTCATCTGAAGGTCACTTTGGAGGTCCCTGTTTATGTCTTAGAAGAGAAAGAAGATGAGGCAGATTAAAGCAGACTACAGAACCCCTGGGAAGAAAGAAAGTCCAGAATTTTCAATGATAGGCAGAAAGATATAGTGGTCCTGGTGGAGAACATAATGGTGAGAAGATCTTTCAGCACCATTCTGTGGACATCTCTAGGAATTGGTTGGTGATAATTTCATCCTTAACAAGGATTAAACAATCAGCTGTGTAGAGACCACACATCTTCGGTGGATTAAAACTGATTTAGGTAAAAGACTTGAACATGCCTTGCGGTTTCAGAAATCGACTTAAACATACCCTAAGGTTTCTAAATAGACTTAAAACATACCTTGTGGGGTGACCCCATAGGACTTAAACATATACTTGCTTAATGAAAAATAAGAACCATTAACATGTAGTGCCACATAACCCATTTTAATTTTAAAAAACATACTTTACCCTTCTATGCCCTTTCCTCAACCAATTCTTGTATCACACAGAGCCTTTGAACATCACATGGAGTGATCATCTTCAAGTCGGAAATTGTATATAAAGAACATCAAAAACAAGATAAAACTCAATCTTGTTAAATGACACAGCAATCTCTCATCCCTTTAACATGATTCGTTAGGCTCTTCTCTGCATGCAATTCTCTCTGCTCTCAATTTTGTTGATCTTTCATGAATCTCCGGGCTCACATTTCCCTCCCTGGATTATTTCCCCTGCTAAAGTAAAACAGGTCTTATGGAAACTAAGGTCATTTTCTATCTTTTATTTTTTTTCCTCATCATTTCTTTATCTTTTTGCTTTTCCTTTGCAAGCTAGATAATTTGTCGAGATAGTAGAAAGCTTAGTCCAATAACCAAAACCAGCAAGTAAACCCAGCCCACATATCAGAGACTGCACTTTTACAGAAGGCAGCTCAAATGGGATCAGCTAGGAGCAACCCCTCATTGCTCAGTAGCTTCAAAGTGGTGAGTTCATCTTCCTTGGATACAACGAGCTTCAGTCCTCACGCCCAGAACAGAAACAAGTTCCACCAGTTACTCAGTGAAGCAAAGCAACTACAGAACCTAAATGGGCTTATGAATTTTATATCCACAACACCTTCCACCACTGGGGTTGGTAATGGAATGCTGAGTGGATTGAATTTAAGCCCATTAACGGGCACAGTAAACAATCTCGACTATCTAACACGGTGCAAAACAAAGCCAACCAGTTCCACATTCCACAAAAGCTCCTCCCGACAGTAAAGGAAGTGGAGTGCAGCCTTACAAGTTTATCTGCAGAGCTTTTGTGAGTCTAATTTCTTCTATTCAATTCAAGCCAAAACTAATTAACTGTCATTGTATGTTTCACTTCAAACAAAGTCTAATTTCTTCCATTCAATTCAAACAATGACAGTTAATTAGTTTGAAGTGAAACCTGTGCTAAAACTTTCCTGGGTTATTAATTATTTTACTTCTTTTTAGCCTGTTTTTAAATTTTATATCAGACTTTTTTTTCCTTCTTTCTACTTCATTGAGTGGTAGGGATGTCAAAGGTGAAACGGGAGCTCAAGAGATCTGTTGCAGATAATGTTGGGAAAAACAAGCTTTGTGAAGTGCAAGCTAGCTCAGGGATGTCTTTTATCAGCATAGCCCGGGGATGTTTTAAGGAGGGAAAGGTTGTATCTTGTAAAAGATGAGGACTATTGGGGGCTGTATAAACTTCCTTGCCTGCTGCAATTTTTAACATCTTTAGGAAGAAGATGACATTGTTTGTTTAACGGAAAAAGTGTCTTTTCATTATGTCCACCTATCTTAAACGGGAAGAAGGTATATTTTAAGTCCAATTAGAAAACTCAGGACATGTTTAAGTCAGTTTCTGAAACCTCAGGGTATGTCTAAGGATTTTACCCAAGTGAACTTTGATGGATGCAACATTGGAAACCCAGGCCCATCTGGTGTTGTGGTGCACAATGGGAAGGAAATATTCAAGCACTTTACTTGGACCTGATAGAAAATGGAGACTCTATTAGAATAGAATTTTTTTTAAGCCAAAACCAGAAGCGAAACTATATTAATCTTCAGGAGGTATACAATGTGAGTTCTCATTTACACCCTGGTCCACTATTATATTATATTTACAAACATCATAAGCTAAAGAGGGAAAGAGGGTGAGAGGGTGAGGAACTAAGATGGGAGGGAAAGAGGAGGGGATGGAGTTCGTGCAGGCAGGTCAGTGGAGGAGATCCTTGAAGATAGAAGCAAAAAATCTCCTGTTCGAAGAGATGAGAATTAAGGGGAAGGTAAGCCTGAAGGTAAGGGAAGCGAAAAAGGGTACAATACTGCTGGAAGGATTAGAAGTGATCGAGTGGAGTGGCTAAGAGAGTTCATAGCTGGAGCCTGTTCAAAAGGTAAGCAGATAAACTGGCAGGATTTTAGTACATTAGAAGGGAGAAGATATGTTGTTAAATGTAAGAGGAATAGAAAGGGGTTCTTCATAGCTTTGGCTGAATTCTTTGGTAAGGGACAAAGGCAACTGGTGTGTCTACCAGCAGGAAAACAGAACCAAGGTTGGGGGGAAGTTGACTGGTTGCTCAAAGAATTCTTAGCTCAAAGAGTAGCAAATGAGAAATAAGCCTCCATAAGGGAGGAGAAAGTATATCTCAGCAACAACAGGATAGAACAAGGGCCAGTGGTCATGGCAAAAACAAAAGGCCATTGCAGAATGGTGGGAGGTCTAGAGAGAGAGGAGTGGGATAGTAAGCTTGTGATACAAACCAAGGAAAAGGTTAATGATTGGAGGAGGGTAGCTGACTTACCGGCAACCAGGTTGAAGCTGAAGAGTGTCTTCATAGTAACCCCCTTCGATAACTGTAAAGCCATCCTTGATCCATTAAAGAATGATTTGGAAATATCAGCTATCAATGTTCAGGCTGAGTTCGGATCATTCACAGTCTTCAAATGGAATCCAACATCTAACTCCAAGGATTTTTTTGTCGAAGATGGTGTGGTGGTGCGTGTAATAGGCTTGCCATTCCATCTATGGAAACAAGAAATAGCAGAATCTATAGTTGTGTTGTGTGGAGGAATCTTGAAAGGTGCTTTCTGGGGAGATCTTTACTCAGTAGCAATCCTGCTAACTGGTGTGAAGCCAGAAGACATTCCACGAAAGGTAGAGGTACGAACAGAGGGGAGCTTTGTCTCTGTATGGTTAGCTTTCTCCATTGAAGCAGTGCTGTGGAAGGAGGCTCGTATGGTTGGAGGGGAGAAGGACGAAGAAGAAGCACTACGTGGACTTGTGAGAGTGGTTAATTCAAATGGGAAGGGATGTTTCACTAAAAAGGGCCAACAAATTCTGGGAAGCCAAAAAGTTGTGGGGCAGTTGGAAGGTCAAACCTGGAGAAAGCAAGAAAAAATTATGACAAATGGCAGATCATTTGCGCAGGTGGTGTCAGGGGAAACAAACAAAAATTCACTAGTTTCGAAAGGGAGAGGGCTGAACAAGCAACCTCAGACAGGGAAGGTTGCTGGTTCGACCATTAAATCAGGGGGGCGTGACCTTTTAAGTGGTCACGTGGGATGAAATGAAGGGCCCAATCGAGTGGATCCACTTGATGAAGGGCCGGAGAAGGCATCTCAAATAAAGGCTGTAAAGGTGGGCTCCCATAGGCTTCAGCCCAAGGCCCATTACAAGATAGATGGGCCGAAGGGTACTTTAAGTAAGCACGTGACTAGGAGGAGGGACGAGCTGATAGACGAAATTAAGCGTCTATCTTCTTCTACCCCGAACCCCTCCTCTCGTTCGAACAGTTCAGGCGCAAAAAAAATCTCCAGATTTGCAGTCGCGAGGCTCTCTACAATGGGTCCCATCCAACCTGGCGAACCATCTCTCACCAGATAGGCGCAACCCGAGATACCTCAAGCCTAGTGATGAGAACAGAACAGGGATTGAAGACTAGTCGAGTGAACAAAACAGCAATGACGATTCTGATAGAGACGAAACGCTAAGTCTGGGAAGTCTGTCTCTGAAAAGCAACAATGATTTTTTTGAAACAGAAAGTTTGCATACAGAGCTGTTGTTTCTAGAGGAAGAGACTGAAGAGGCAGGTGGCAAGAAGGCTAGAAATGGTGAAGAAAATGGTTCTAAAGCTGTGAAAACTCCTCCCTTCGTCGAGGGAGCTGACCCTGAGTCTAATGAACTACAGGATGTTGGTGGAGAGGGACAAGAATCGGCTGTGAGGATGGATGCGGGTATTCCAGTGTCAGAAACACAGAGAAAGGTCTTCCTAGTGGGTAGG
The DNA here is from genome assembly GCF_055504915.1 of Nelumbo nucifera. Classification (NCBI taxonomy): domain Eukaryota; kingdom Viridiplantae; phylum Streptophyta; class Magnoliopsida; order Proteales; family Nelumbonaceae; genus Nelumbo; species Nelumbo nucifera. The sequence continues at coordinate 110,404,085 of NC_142649.1, read as the reverse complement.
TCGTCAGGAAGTGATTCTTTCACCATGTCTACTTCACAACCTTGTCCAAAAAGGGGAAAGGCTTTAAAACCAGTTGCCGCCTGTCAGCAAGTCATTTCCAGTGATTCTAGTCCTACCCCCGTTCTATCAAGTATAGGTGTCAATTTTGTTTTAGGTACTGACTTGTTTGCTCTGCCTGTAACAGATATCCCAGCTTCCCATCCTGGAGGTTCTGATGCAAGAAAGAGGGTGATAGTGGAAGGAGGAGAGAGGGTGTTGGAAGGAAGTAGTAAGGGGGAGGCGGACAGAATTTGGGAGTTGATTTGTACAATGATGGAGGAACAAAATAAAAAGGAAGGACTCGAAGAAAGATGTTGTAGCCAACATAAGTGTGAGCAGGGTAAAATTCTTCCTCAGACATTGGCTGGAAAGGATGGAGAAAAGAAAGAGGATGATTGTTGTATTAGGATGGGGGGAAAAAAGGAACAAATAAGAAAAAAAGATCTGAAGTGGAAAGGCTAATTTCAGACATTGAGGGGGATTTAGAATTCAGTGGTAGAGGGGATAGGAGGAAGGGCCTAAAATAAGGAGAATATGGCCTCTTATTGGGTTCTTTTTGCTACTTTGTCTTGATGAAAATTATTAGCTGGAATGTAAGAGGGTTAGGGAGTGCAAGGAAGAGAAGGGTGATCAAAGACATACTCCAAAGGGAAAAACCTGATATTGTGCTGTTACAAGAATCCAAATTGATGGAATTAGATGGGAGATGGGTGAGGAGTTTTTGGAGGTCTAGAGGTTTAGGTTGGAGCTCGGCTCCTTCTTGGGGAGCCTCGGGGGGATTGTAACACTGTGGAGGGAGGATGTGGTGGAAGTAATGGAAGAATTGATAGGCAGATTCTCAGTTTCCATTAAGTGCAAGAATGTAGAGAATGGGTGTGTATGGGTTTTAACCAATGTTTATGGCCCTAATTCCTATAGAGAGAGGAATGAGATGTGGGAGGAACTATATGCAATCAAGGGGCTATGGAATGGTCCTTGGTGCTTGGGCGGGAATTTTAACGTCATTAGATTCTCTGATGAAACCAGTAATCCCCAACAGGTAATCTCAACAAGCATGAAAAAATTTAATGGTTTTATTGAAGATTGTGATCTGAAGGAAATACCTCTGTTGCAAGCCAGTTACACTTGGTCCAACCTTCAGGAAACCCCTTTGTGCTCGAAGTTGGATAGATTCCTATTTAACCTTGCCTGGGAGAATAGTTTGGAAAACTTGGTTGCTAGGGCGTTACCCAGGGTCACCTCCGATCACTGTCCTATCCAAATAGGTACTGAGTCTTTTCCTATAGGACCCAAACCTTTTAGATTTGAAAATATGTGGCTTACCCATCCAGATTTTGTGAAAAAAGTGAAATTAAGTTCCACAAGTTCCACAAGATGGAAGGGGATGGAAGGGGATCAAGTTCCACAAGAAATTAAAAAGGTTGAGAGCCAAAATAAAAGAGTGGAATAAAGATCAGTTTGGTAGAATTGAGGAGTAAAAATTGGGCCTAATCTCTCGAATAGAGAACTTGGATGTAAAGGAATCTCACAATGGGCTGACTGAGGAGGACAGAGTGTTAAGGAGACAATTAAAAAAGGATTTGGAAGAGGTGTTATTGAGGGAAGAAATCAGTTGGAGACAAAAATCTAGACACAAATGGATTAAGGAAGGCGATGGGAACACTAGATTCTTCCATGATTTGGCAAATGGGAGACGAAGAAAGAATTTTGTGACCAAGCTAGAGATAGGAGAGGAGGTGTTTACCAACCAGGATGACATAGCCAGAAAATTTGTGGACCACTTCAAATCGATTTATAGAAGGCCTTTGAGAGAGAGGACAGTCATGGAAAGGGTGGATTGGCCAAGAATTGATGAAGGAGTGGCAAGGTGGCTGGAAAGGGATTTCGAGGAAGAAGAGATTAAGAAAGCTGTCTTTATAATGGATAGATCCAAGGCTCCGGGTCCAGATGGCTTTACAATGGGTATCAAGACTGTTGGGAGGTGTTGAAAGAGGATCTAGCTGAAGTCTTTAAGGAATTTGCAGACAATCACACTATAAGCCATGGAATTAATGCCACCTTTTTGGCCTTGATACCTAAGAAGAATGACACCAACCACCCAAAAGATTATAGGCCTATTAGTCTGGTGACAAGCATCTATAAAATTCTGGCTAAAGTGCTCTCATTGAGGATCAAAACAGTCCTCCCTTCCATTCATTCAAGGGCGACAAATAACAGATCAGATCTTAATTGCGAATGAGTGTGTGGAGGAAATGAAAAGGTCTAGTAAGAGAGGATTCATTTGTAAATTGGATCTTGAAAAGGCCTATGATTTGGTGGACTGGAAGTTTCTATTAGAGGTTATGCAAAACTGTGGATTTGGAGACAAGTAGTGTAGTTGGATCTTTGGGTGTATCAGTACTTGTCACTACTCTATTCTGGTAAATGGTACGGTGAGGGACTTTTTCCCAGCTTGCAGGGGTGTCAGTCAAGGGGATCCACTTTCACCCTTCCTTTTTACCTTAGTAGCCGATGTGATTAGTAGGATCATTACTAAGGCTGACAGCAAAGATGCCATTAGGGGTTGGAGAATAGAGAGACACCAAGTCCCCGTCACCTACCTTCAATTTGCAGATGACCTCATGATTTTTTGTGAAGGAGGTCTTAGTGAAAAGGTAGCAAACCTAAAGGAGCTAATAAAAAGATTTGAAAGTATCTCTAATTTGAGAATAAATCTGGAAAAGAGCTGCATTGCGGGTATAAATTTGGAGGTAGGGGAGGTCGAGACTATTGCGATGTGTCTTGAGTGTTCCACCTCTGCTTGGCCTATGTCATATTTAGGGCTTCCTTTAGGGGCAAATCCTAGGGAGAGTAGATTTTGGACCCCAGTGATAGAAAAGTTTGAGAAGAGATTAGCCTCATGGAAGAGGAACTATATCTCTTTAGGAGGGAGAATTACCCTAATAAGAGCTACCTTGGCTAACTTGCCTACCTATTATTTGTTTGTTTTTAGGATACCAGTTAGGGAAGCTAGGAAACTGGAGAAGTTGATGAGAGACTTCTTACGGGAGCCGGGACAAGAAAAAAATGATCACTTGGTTAATTGGGAAATTGTGTGCTGAAGTAAAGAAGAGGGGGGTTTGGGACTTGGGAGGGTAACTAGAAAGAATCAAGCTCTGTTAGGGAAATGGTTGTGGAGATGGCCTTTGGAAAGAGAGAGATTGTGGCATGAGGTGGTGGGAAGCATTCATGGGAGGTCAGAGAATGGATGGGATGCTGGTGTATCGAGGCAAGCTAACCTAGCAGCACCTTGGAAGGCTATTCACAACACCCTTCCTCAATTCCTCAATTTTATCAGGTATGAAGTTTGTTCTAGCAACTCTATCCATTTTTGGGAGGATATTTGGGTAGGAGACTCACCGTTAAAAGATTTGTTCCCTTCGCTTTTTTCTATTTCTCTGTACAAAAAAGAGGTGGTCTCAAAATTTGTCTCACCTTTGGGAACACCCTTAGATCCTACTTGGGATTTTGGGTTTCATAGAGGACTTAGGGATGATGAAATTGAATCTCTTTCTGTTTTGCTTGGTTGTCTTAATCAGGTTTGTTTGGATCCCTCCAAGCTAGATAAGAGGGTATGGACTCCTAGACCCAATGAAACCTTCACTTGTGCCTCTTTCTTCAAGTCCATCTCTCAACTTTCTACTCACCAACCCTTTCCGTCAAAAGAAATTTGGTGTAGGCCAGTTCCCCAAAAAATTATGGCGTTTTGTTGGGAAGTATTCCATGGGAAAGTAAACACTCTAGATAACCTACAAAAGAGAAGACCTTTCCTCTGTATTTCTCCTAATTAGTGTATCTTCTATAGAGCTCACGGTGAGGATTGTTACCACCCATTAATATCTTGTCCCTTTTCTGCAGACCTTCGGGCTTGGCTACTTTCATTGTTTGGGAGTAGTTGGAGTCTACCAGCAGAATTTCACATGCTCTTCAACCATTCTACCTTTTATTGGCCTACAACAATAGGGAGAATTATGTGGAGATGTGCTCGTGCTGCCTTTGATTTGGACTCTTTGGGAAGAAAAGAATATTAAAATTTTTCAAGAAAAGGAAATGAGCAGTCAGGAATTGAAAGACTGTGTGTTAAATAGGGCAATACCTTGGCTGAAGACCTTGAAAATCTTTCATCAATTCTCCTTTAATGACCTTTGGAGAAATTGGTCAACAGTAGCGAGGTGTTCATCTCTAAAAGACAAATCAATTACAAGTTGGTCTCCTCCATCCGAAGGCTCCCTGAAGTTGAACTTTGATGGAAGTAGCATGGGTAATCCAGGATTATCCGGAATGGGGGGTTGCTTTGAGAAATGAGAAGGGAGAGATTTTGTTGCTCTACTCAGGTCCCTTGGGAATTGGGGACTCCATCAGGGCAGAACTTTTAGTTGCTGTACAAGGGGTGCAATTTGCAAACCAGCTGGGGGTACAACACCTAACAATCGAGGGGGATTCCAAAGTGGTGGTGGGTTGGTTGAAAAATCCTGAAGAGGCTATGTGGCGTTACAAGAATGAAATGAAGAAATTTAGTTGGTTGACAAGGAATATGTTGGTCACTGTACAATGGGTGGGGAGATCAGCAAATACTTTGTCAGATGTGTTAGCTAAGCAAGGGGTAAATAGGGAAGAATTGTTTTGGGCTCAGTTGTGATTCTTGCTTTTCTTTCCTAGTTTACTTGTAAGAATCAAGGAGGGGCTGCAGCTCGCGCCTCTCCCTGGGATGTTGTATGAACTCACTCTAAATTTGCTTCTGAATTAATAAATTTATTATCATTCATCAAAAAGTTAGAAACATTGGTTGTATTTATAGGGACATTTTTGGAATAATAAATGTATATAGCTACAGTAATCCATACCGTATATAGACAACTGGGAGTAATGCCCCTTTTTGCTATTATTTTTAAAAAGCTGCCCATCCCAAGTAATTCCCCTCTATTGATGCTCTAAATGGATATTAACCCCCAAAAGTTTCCCTTATAGGCAAGAAACCCTAAATATGAAGCATAGAAAGGAAATAATATTGGGAAGTATTAAGTCAACCCAACAAAAAAAAAGCATCATTTTCAAAAGCTTCACAGCTTAACCAAGGAAAATGAGTGTCGCAATGCCATCGACTACCTTCCAAAAATATTATGCATAGATTTATACCCTAGCATTATGCACTTCCCAAATAAACTAGGCAAGTCATGAACAGGATCAAGCTCCATAAGATCATTCCTTTCAAGTTAAAAGCATGACCACTACATCGTGTGAGTCTTACTCCTTCAGGTGAATCTTGAACAGAAGACCATAAGGCTCAACCTTGAAGCTTGTTCCTAAAAATACAAGGTATATGCCTCACACCTTGAGGTACCTTATTTCTAGAACGCCACCACATAGATTCTTGAGGGATAGTTCTAAGTAAGATTTTTAACCAACAACGATCAAAAAGCTTACTTATTAAAAAACAATGAGTCAATGATCAAAAAACTTCATCAAAGTGAATAAAAAAATTACAAAAAGAGATATACATGATGAACGATAAAGAAAAAATACAGAAAAAAAGACTTACTATATCAATGGTGTCACCCTTACAAAAGGAATAACATTAAAGCTCTAGAGTAACACAACATGTGCTATATCAGTGGAGTCAGCATTACCAATAGAGGTATTAAAATGCCCATACCATATGCTCTACCTATGGGAAATGAAGTCCTTACACTGGGAGGCCCAATATTGCCTAGTGAACTGCCACCAAAGTGAAGTTTGGGGGAAATGACTGCTCTTGTATAACTCTCCCCAGTGGAGACAGTCATCATTGGAGAACCACCAAGAGATTGCTGTATATGTTTCTATTTTCTACCAAAAACAGTCCTGCATGTCATCAGAGATACGGTTTGGAACTCTTTTTGAACAGTGGCCAATAAAGCTGACATATAAAGGACTCTATCTTGAATGACCCCAAGAGTTGAGGATTATTTTCAAAAACTCTTCAGTTCCTTTTCCCCAAGATACTCACGTGACTGTGGGTGGTTACTCTCCAAAACACATTTTGCCTCACATCCAATACCTGTGGCCTCCAATTTCTAAACTCTTTTTGAATAGTGGCCACTAAAGCTGACATATAAAGGACTCTGTCTTGAATGACACCAAGAGCTGAGGTCTATTTTCAAAAACTCTTCAGTTCCTTTGCTCCCAAGGTACCCACGTGACAGTGTGGGTGGTCTCCAAAACACCTTTTGCCTCACATCCAGTACCTGTAGCCTCTAATTCCTGAAGTCATGTGCACCATGAAGAGGATCCTATTGAAGCGCAACCAAGTTTAGGTAAAAGTTCCACAGGTCCTCTTCAAGACTACAACTGAATAGTGAAGGAACAAGTGGTTGATTGACTCCTCACCTTTCAAGCAGGGGATGAATGCATGTGGAGAGAAAAATACTTGCAGTTGTATCTTCTTCTTCTTTGCATCATATCAGACAGGTTTATCTTTACACATGTAACTTCACATATAAATAATCCAAGATAGGAAGAGATAGAGAATCAAATCTTTCTAACAAGAAATTCGATTGTTATTTGAATGCCACTGAGCTTGGGAGAAAATATGGAGAATATATCCCATCAGGTGATGGGATCCACAACCTACAGTCAAATGGGATAGAGGATATGAAGGCACCATTTAAGGATCCCAGAAAAAGATGCAATCCCCATCCAATTTATTTAACATTAACCTATTTATCCTTGTTTTATATAAAATGATCTAACACCCATGATGAATGCTACTTATGTAACATTTATCTTTTTCTCTTGTATGATAATGGATATGCCCAACATCGTAGGCAAGTATGAATGAATGTAACAACCACCCAAGCTACTGAAACCCTAACATTCATCTTTTTCTCTTGTAAGAGCAATATGTCCAAAATAACGGGCAAGTGCAAACGAATGCATGTAACAGCCACCCAAGCTACTGAAACCCTGCAAAGCACCACCTCATAACACACCATGATATGCGAAATAGTATTGCAGGCAATGGCACATGGCAGGACCAGCATCAGAGAGAATCATAGAAACACAAGTGGATCAGGGAAAGACACTCTGTCCAATACAAGTCTCCTTGTGCCCTTCCCGCAACTACCTGAGTTGGCCTGGCATAACTAACTGAGATACCTTTCTGACAAGGATATTCCCATGCTAAACGTGTCCTTGCTTTTCTTGCACACCCTAAAGGTGCGCAAAAGAGAAGATCAACTATAAAAAGGATTAATTGAGAAGTTCCCGAAGCAAAAATAAAACAAAGATCAGACCCCACTCGGCATACTCAAAACACTCAGAATCATCACAATATTCAAGCATAAGGCATCTGAGCCACCATAACTGCCACTCTCATCACAAGGATAGTCCCGCTCTCCTCCCTTGTCTCAGTATAGTAGAACCCTAACTCCCTTGATCGCCAGATCAGGAGTCACCACTCATTCTCCAACTCAAATCTCATCATTCACTACAACTTTCAGAAATTCCACAGACTGCAGCCGCTCCATCATCCCACATCCAACTCAAATCTCATTCCCTAACTCTCAACGTTAACATTTGAAAAGCATGGACCGTTTCAATAATATTTTACTATTCCGTAGACATGCCTGTCAATCCATGTTTTTCCCACTTGTCGAGTCAGAATCCTGTCTGCCTATGATTTGTATTCCAATTCCCACGTCCGTATCCATGTAAAACTGATACTTCACAAAGAATTTTCTTTTTCAAAAGATAAAAATTCCAACCATAAACAACCCAAACCTTCCAAAGCCGTGGAAGATACAATAAACTAGATAGACCTCTGAAACTCATTGTAAATATAATCAGAACCTTTGTCTGCATAAACTGAAAGGAAAATCCAAATAGGTAGGACATGTCTCCTAAAATGGATCAACCCAATAAACACCGTGCAGAGAGCATAAGACGAATAATTTACGAATTGAAGAAAAAGTAACGCATGGGGAATCAAATCAAAACAGGAAGATGAAAATTTGAGAACCTTAAATATTATAACAAATTTAACTTGAGACCCTGAAGAGCGTCCAAAATAAAAACGATCATAATAAATTAATTAATTAAAGTTAAGATTGAAACTCTGAAACTCAACATCGAGCTACACAAACCCTAAGAAGGATCCATCAAACGCAGATAACAGGAAAAGGAAAGATAGTAATTATTAAAACGAACATGTAAACCTGACTAATTTTTCTGGTAGAATGTTGTCAAATTTTAGGGTTTCGAGCGTATAGAACAAATGTTAAATTCAGTGCACCGATGAAAGAGGAAAAAAGATGAACAAATAGAAATCCATCAGAGCACCAGAGATGAATGGGAGATAACGCTAACCTGTTCGAGGAAAAGCCGCGAAAAACAAGGGAGATGATCACAGCCTCCGGACGGCAGACGAAAAGAAAAAAGGTGAAAATTTTGGGAATGACTCTGGAAAGCGTCTTCTGTTTAAAAAGCTTTCATTTCTCTTCCTTCCTTCCTCCTTTGTCTTTCTTTCCTTCTTCTCTCTCTTGATATCTTCCCATCCGAGTCGATATTCGATAATCGACAGGTCCCGTCATGCACTGGAGCAATCTTTATTTGACGAGGATCGCCTCCCTTTTACGTGCAATGACGGAGGTGTCCCATCAGCCTGCTACGCACTTACGCCGGTCTGACAGTAATCAGGACTTGAGGACTGAGGAGATTAGTAGAGTCACGCCACGTGATGACTGAGAACAAGATCCATTAACACGTAACATTGTCGTAGAATAATCTCTGTGAACAAACCATTGGATTGGGATTTTTTTATATGATAATTGATAGTACGCGTCTATATCTCACAAACCCTGTGCACAATACCCCAGGTTTCTAAACAACAAACAAGATTACAAGAAGCTTCTACGATCCATCTTTCTATAATTTTTTATTTATAAAGAAAATTTTCAATTTAGTACCATGAACTTTGCGGTAGTGTTAGAAGTTACTATCCGTTGTGAATATTCCGTCAGTTAATGATGTTACATATAATAACATTTTGAATTTCTAAAATAATCCTTTAAAAAAAAACATTGTCTAAATCTAAAATCTGAATTTTGAAAAGTTAAATTGAATTTATTAAATTCATTAATATATATTTATTTTAAAAAATTATTTTTCACATTAGAAAAATATTATAAATAAAATATTAATAAAGGAATAATTATTTTAGTAATTAAAAATTACAAATTTTTATATGATATATATATATATTATATATTTTAACAAATTTGATATACTTTAAGTTAATATTAGATTTTTATAAATTATTATTTAATATTTTAATTTGTATTTGAGAATTTAATATTTAGTTGACTTTTTGTTAGTTAAAAATTTAAAAAAAGTAAAAGAAAATTAATTTATATAATAATTAAAATATAATAGACGCATATGTTTAGTGCCTTAGACTCTTGATTGATGCATTATAAATAAAATTATATGATATCTATGCATCCTGATATATTAATTATAATATATTTCTTCATATATATCACTAAAATATATGTTTCCTATGTATTTATATACTATTTGTGATTATTTTGATCTTAAATTTAATGATATTATTGTATTTATGGAATTTGTATGTATTTTCTTAATGTATTTACGCATTTTCATATTTTTCGTCCGTATCCATGCATTTCAAAAGCGTATTTGCATTCGAGTTATTCGATACGATACCTGATACCAATACTTTAATCCTTTGTTGGATTAAACCTTCAGCATCTGAAATTCAATAATTTTACTATTTTACCCATAAATTAGATTATTCAGTTGCAGTGGCGAGAGAAGAAGAAGAAGAAGAAGAAGAGAGGGGGGAGAGAGAGAGAAGGTCGAAACTCACCGCCGCTAGTTCATCAAAGGAGTTGTAGCATGAGAAAAAGAAGAAGAAAGGGGGGAGAGAGAGAGAGAGAGAGAATGTTAGAACTCGCCGCTGCTAGTTCGTTGGAGGAGTTGCAACGGTGAGAGAAATAAGAAGAAAGGAGAGAGATCTAGAGAGCGAGAGAGAGAAGGAGAGAGGTGGGAGTTCAAGGGTATTTTGGACTTTTGGCCATGTCTATAACGTATTTGAAGGCATTCAACACCTAACCCACGTCTTATTATTTCAAACCTGAAAATAATTTTCAGACCCAAATTCATATATACTTCCAAACCCCTCTAACGTTTAGACGTCTGAAAAACTGTTATCAAACACCACCTAAAAACTAAACCAAAACAAGGACACTAATCTGAATTAAAAGAAAATTGAAGAGCTAGTAAGCTTATACTCTCTAGCACGATTGGTAGCTGCTGGTCGTCCGATGATGAAGCTGATGGCCGTCCGATTTGCTTTTTTTGCGTGGATCATGACTCCTTGTTTTGGAAGTTTTAATACGTTTAAAATTAAAAGCACTTTGTGGAAATACCAAACTGTATAAGACATTTCTTGGTGTGTTTGGCGTAATGTACAGGAAGATTGTCCTCCATTCTGGAAACTCTAAATAAATCCATGCGACATTTCTCTCACTTTCTTTTGCAGTCGCAATTTGGGGCATTGAACTACCCTATCGTTACTTTAATTTGTTTCTACTGCACTGTACTCTCTCTCTCTCTCTCTATTGGAATCTTATTGAAAGCTCATCTACCTTCTTCCCCAGGAAAGAGAAAAAAAAAATGCACATTTTCATTTGATGTTTGTTGTTTATGCTACAAGCAAGGCAACAAGAAGGGCAACTGCCTGCTAATGAGAGAGGGTTCGAGTAGGGCAACTGCCAACTGGGTGGAGCGTCCCCGATTCATTGTCTCCTCTTAGCTTCTTTCTATTAGAATTACAAACTTCACCCTATTTTCCTGTTTTCAATGGTTTATTTTGCGTCAGGCCGTCAGCGCAATAAGGTGAAGGAAAATCGTTGGTTCACTAGTAGAATGATTGTAAGTTGTGTGAAAATTCAGGTTTTGATGAGTTGCTTTGCTAAGAAGTATCGGGTAATTTAGTAAGCTTATACTCACCAAGTCACTAGCATGATCGGTAGCTGCTGCTGAAGCTGATCCCGTTTTCGTTGAAACTCCGTTTGCATTATCCAAACCAACGTTTTAAAAAATGACCCGGAAACGGAACTGTTCTTCCACCGGTTTCCGGGTCAACCGTCTGATTGTTCGGTTCGAATAAATAGCCCGTTCTAACAGTAAAATTAAAAAAGAATTAAAAAAAAACAGTAAAAAACCATTGAACGGGTCAATGAGTTGACGGTTCGACCGCCCGGGTTAACGATTTGTTGACTTTTTCAACGGTTTTTTACCAGATGTCGGGTTTGAGGTAAAATGGAACCGGTTGCATTGACGGTTCCTAAGCCGAATTGTCTGACCGTCTGGGTCAACGGCAGTTCAAAAACGTTGATCCAAACTAAAAAAGTAGACGGTTCCTAATTCTCCGTATCAAGAATTTCCCTCTCCTACTGTTCTGTTCAGATCTGGTTTGGTTCTTGATTCAAGATTGATCATTGAAAATCAGTTTTCTAGAATAGGGAATGTGATTCCCAGTTGTAGGAAGGAAAGAAAATTTTTGAAATTCGCCCATTCTACTCCACATTATCCGGGCGTCCATACGATGGATCTTTCCATTAGGAGTTTCCTAATCCAAATCTTTTATTTTGATTTGGACTCTCTTTAAGAGATAAGGATAATCCATTATCTTATTTGTAGATAAAAATCAGCCTTCATAATCAAATTAGGAGTTTCATGATCCAAATCTTTATTTGGATCTAGACTCTTTGAGTGGATAGGGATAATCACTTCTTTTCAATTCTTTCACAAAGAACTGAAATCAAGAACGCTTCTTGATGACTCCCACGTGAGTGGAGACGAACTGCTAATGGTGGCGGCGACAGGAAGGAGGCGGTAGGGAGAAATTGACACAGTCTCACTGTATGCTGATTTCTCTCTTCTCTGTTGTATTTGTATCTCAGATGAGTGTGTTTGAGGTTGCCGCCCCCTCCTCCTTTTATAACCCTAAATGGATCAGATCCTAATCCTATTAGGAGATGTTGATCCCCTTAAGTGATAAGGTAAAGTCCTTATCTAATCTGCAGATCATGATCAGCCCTCCTAATTTGATTAGGAGTTTCTAGTTTTGAATCAAATTCAAATCTGAACTCTTACTGAGTGGATAGGTACTTTCCCTTATCCTTTAGGGTTGGTACATATCTCATATTCGCCCCATTCAAGCTAATCTAATTAGCCCACCTCGTATTGGGCTTTTGGCCCATTAAGTGTATGTGCTCGCTTAAACCTTCCAAATTGCTACCTAATTGGGCTTTCTCTGTGTGGCGTGGGACCCAAACGTTGATCTACACATCAGCCACAAGGGTTCGACACAGCCTTTATCACAAGGCCTAGCCGAATTCACTAGAAAGCCCAGTGCACCCCTTGAGCCCATCATATGGACTTTATGGGCCCAACACTTACACTAAGTGGTCATTGGGCCAAGCCACCTTGTAACACCCAAGGACTATGGGCAGATGCAAGATTAGCCCATCCGATTTAACCCTCAAAGGCCTTACACTTAACCTCTCAGCCCATAATGATCAAAACACTGTCCGACAAGGGAGAACCTCTCCCCTGACTGCAAGGTACAGTGTTGCACTCTCCTCTTACATGGACCCCGAGGATTTGCAAATAATTTTGGAAACCTATAATATATATGTTATATCGTATAAATATATTTTGCAAAACAAAATTTCAACGATTGAAATCAACTGTCGACATTTTTGGTTTCCAACAGAGAGAGTGCATTTCCCCGATTATTACATCTGTCCGACAAAGGGGCTGATCCTGTCACTATGATCACCCACTCAGACGGGTTCACGAACCATCTCAACATACCTAGGTTTCGACCGCCTCTAAGAGTCTCACTGATTGGCATATCAAAGATGGCCCAATCTGCCACCCAGTGCGGTACCATAATCGAGTCTAGGGATCAGGTGTAATATTCCAGTTTTGCCCACTAATCGCCAAGGTCCAGGGCAATACTGGAATTCTGGTCCGGTTCAAGGTCTCAAGATGATCCCACACTGCATGTACCTCGGGTCTCACCCTAGTGGCAGAGACAGGCCACCCAACCGACTTGGCGGTACATCAATGTCATCCTTATCAGGGTAGGTCTCCCCAGACCAACCCACTGGTAGTGAACGTTCTAAACCAACACAAGTCTCATAAGTGTCTGGTTTTAAGGGTATTGCACAGAAACACACTACATAACATGAATCAAATATGCACTTTATTCATTTACAATAAATGTCATAAGTACATCAAACTGATTGGAGCTAAGGGCATACAAAACTGTCTAACATCAAAAACAATTCTTGATATTGCCTTTTGGTAGAAAAGGCAATATGAAGTGATGCTCACCTGCCCTCTATCATATTCCTGCTGAAGAATTCAGTTCTTACTGAAGAATCGTCTTGTTGATTCTGCTTCACCTCACACTGTGTCATCTTTGGTGGAAGCAATTTTTGGTCTTCTCCTTGGGCGTGAACACCTTCATTAGGGGTTTATTATTACTCCGTATCAGGTATATCCCTCTACTCCCTTTTGGTTTCAGATCTGGTCCGATTTGGTTTCAAGATTGATCCTTGAAAATGCAGCTTTCTAAAATAGGGAATGCGATTCCCACATGGGAGAGGGAAATTTTTGAAATTTCGCCCAACATTCCTGCAAGGTTCGGCCATCCATATGATGGACCTCTCATCCCTTAAAAAATATCAAACATTATGAAAAACTAGCCATTGTGATTTCCTTATCTAGTTTTTAATGTTTTTCTTTATGCCAAATGTACCATGATTCCGAAGGTTCTTGATACCTAAGAAGGGTCACTTTGCCAAGAATAAAGTAGCATATACCTAATAGAACGATGTTGCACGCATCTTCTTTGTCTTAACCCTCCTGCCTCCTATTGTCCCTTTTTCAAGCCGCCATTCGCAAAAATCTTCATGTGTTGCTCATGATATTTGTTGTTTCGTAGTTTCCTACCTCACAACAAAGAGGGGTAGCTATCAACACTCGATTGTTGCTCGACCCATTGCCTGAACCCCAATTCACCCCGAATTCTTGATCAGACCCTTCAATCTCCTTGAAACACCTAAAAACCTAAACTTCACCCTGAGAGTCCTCAGATCCACCGTTAAACCTGCCTGATACCAATCCGATAGCCCTGATTGACCCCCATTTACACCCCAACCATTAGATCATACACAACCATCAGACTAAGGACCTCCCAAAACACCTATACCCATGAAAATTTCAGCCCCTAATACCTCCATTTACCCCTCAATCACAATAGATTATATTTCAAGGCTCCAAATTGACCAAATTCTAAATCTGTCCAATCCGGGCTCAATTAGCTCAATCTAACCTTACCAATCCATTCAGACATCCTAAAAAACCTACCCTGTGAAATTTCATCCAACACAAACCTTGTTAGCCCCTTGATCACACAGATTCCGATTTGAGGCCCCAAATTAACTGAATTAAACCATTTCCAGGTCTTCCCAATCCAGGCTCAATTGGGCCAATCCAACCCTATAGATCAACTCATAACGTCTGAAAACCCCATTCTGACAAATTTCAGACAAAAATACCCTCGGTTACCCATTCATCTACAAAGATTCTGTTTTTGCCAATTTCATTGACTCAAAACCCATCTTTGAACCAAACCCCGGTTTGATCCTTTGGACCCGGCTGGACCCAAATTCCCTGAACTTACAAAACTACCCTCGGACTTCCCGAAATTTACGAAATTGCCACCTACCCTAATAAAACCAAAACCAGAATAGCGGCGGCAATGCCCCTTCCCTCCTCTCTCTCTCTCTCTCTCTCTCTCTATCTCCTCTCTTTCTCTTCTTCTCCCTCTTCTTTCCCTGCTTTGTCCCGTTTCTGCCACCTCTGTCTTCCACGACCGCGGCAATCTTCTCTCTCACTCTCTCATTCTCTTGATTTCCTTTTCCTCTCTCTCTCTCTCTCTCTCTCACTTTTCTCTCAACCTCCCCCTCTCCACTGTCTTCTAGCTCCATATAGCGTTGAATTCACACGATCCAGATTCGGCACTTCCCCATTCACACTAATAGTCGAACCGACTGTAGCCGAATGATACTTGGATGCATCTCCTCTCAGTCCTAGACGAAATGCCCATCAGGAGCGATCATTTCTGACTTGTCACGCGTTCCTACCCACAAGCATCAATGTTGTAGTAGTTTGGGGAGAGATCTATCGAAATCCGAAGATTTTTAAAGCATTGTTAATCGCCATCTATTTCTCGACGAGAACAAGCGCAGTAGCAGACATCGGTTGCAGCCACCAGTCTCATGCGAAGGGAGATATCCAGAAACCGCGATAAGCTCGGACCTCCTCTGTTCCATCGTTTAAGTGCAAACTGAAATCGAACAAGGTAATTTGGTTTGTTCTGCTTTTTTTATTATTTTCCTTGCTTTGTTCTTTTTCTTTTGCTGTTTTCTTCTTGTCTGTGGCCGTGGAGTGACGAGATCTGGAGGGAGGCCAAGGGAGCTGGTGATGAAGCTTGCGCTGAACTCGCTCCTTTGAAGTACTCAACACTAGAGTTGGAGATGATCGATTGTGAGACTCCGAGTTACCGGTGCTTAGTTCTATTTTTGAAAACAAAGATTGACAGCTGAAATTAATTTAATGAAGAGGAGGAAGGAAGTAAGTCGGGGTAGATTTGGTCTCTCTGCTTCTTTGTGGAAAAGTGAAAGGGAGGGGAACACCGGTTACAGTGAACAGAATAGATCTGAAACAAAAATAAAAAAAATAAAAAAAATAAAAAAAAATGATAATAATAGCAATACAAAAACAATAAACAAATAAATAAGGAGAATAAAATAAATATATGGATGTACAAAATGGAAAGAAGGAAAGATGGAGCAAAAAAACGGGTAATAACAAATCTGATTAATCAGTCAGAGTGGTTTGTTCGATAGTTAGAATATCTGTGCAAAATAGGGAATAAGGGGAATAGGTTAATGAAGAGGAGACAAAAAAAATGGAATAAAAAAGTATATAGAAATCAAAAAGTAAAAAGAACATAGGGAAATAAAAATGTAAAATATAAAATATAAAAAAAGTAAAAAAAATGAAACAAATGAATGAAAATAGAAAATAATAAAAATAAAAATTAAATCAATATATAATAAATAAATAAATGAAAGATAATTAGGAGGTTTTTCTTATGATGTTGTTTTGAGAGATATAATATATACCATTCCAACTGAATTAAGACAGGTCACACTTTGAACAAGCATGGATTTACGATTGAGAACATTGACACCCGATAAAAAATTACGAGTAAGAACTTTTAGATAGGAACTATCTGACTCACCAAATACTGTTTTGCAATAAAATTTCTACTAGTCATTGTTTTGATAAGTGGACTTGACGGTTGGATTGTTTGACCCAACGGTCATATCTCCGGGTCCGGTTTTAGATTGAACTGCTTTTTTGGGAAAAACATTGCTTTGGTCAGAGAATCGCTGACCCGGGTGGTTGAACTGCTAAGCCGTTTGACCCGGACAGTGGTTCACGGTTTAATGAAAAATTATTTAATTTTGAAGGGAAGATCAAGGAGAAAAAGATGAGATGGAGAGATGGGGGAGGGACTGAGACTAGATCTCAGATCTAAGTAAATCTTGTAAGCCTACTAAAGTATAGGTTCTTTTTAATGAGAATTGTTCTGCCTCATCAATTCTGTTGTTTTGGGTAAACTCCAATTCCTTCCTTTACTTCCTGAACTATGAAAACTTATTCTTTAAGCAGGGACAACAGGCGGCAATTCCCTGCTTTGGCTTTAGCGAACCAGTTGGAGCATCGAAGATTGCTTGACAGGCAGTAGAAAGAGGTGTCGTAGAACCCTGGTGATTCAACTCTAAGATTGTTCCATTTTTTTCCTTTTTTTTGTAAATGAGACGAGAATCATGTGCCATTGAACAGGGCCAGTTCTTGGTTTATGCCTTTTTTGGTTGGTGAGGTGACTGCTAATTTCTGTCTGTTGACTTTTCTTTGACCATTCTCGTTGTTCTGTAGTTTCTGGAGTCTTTCTGGATTCTGGGTTCTATTGAAAAGCTCTCAAGGTGTTTTGTGAGGGGGTACAGGAGAAGAATAGCTTGGATTTGCTTGGGAAGATAAAAGGTGAGGTTTTTCTTTAACTTTTTTTTTTCTTCAAATCTGGATTTTACAGATCTGAGAATGAATTTCTGGAGTTGTAGTTATCAAAATAATTGTTTAACCATAGATCGGCTTGATAAACAATAAAAGGAATTGCATCTGAACAGTGGAGCTTTTAGTTATTTCTTAAAATTTTTGTAGAAGATGGTTTCTGAAGAAAAGACGTTAAAAATGAGGTTATTTTTATCAGAGAAGTAGCAGGCTATTTCTATGTAATTTTAAAAAAGTTTCTGATGACGTTCTAAGGTGATTCACAAAACCTTTAGGAAATTGGGTTAGTGAAGGAGGTGGATTTTCTTCACATGCCTAGCGGAACCAGGACCCTAATCTTCCCCTTCAAACACCTCCTCCCCTTTCCATTCTTTGATTGCTTCCCATACTTCGACTTCCTTGAATTCTCTAGCTTACTCCTTTGATATGCCATCAAAATCAAGACTCTCAAGCTTAGGTCTATTTGTGCAGTCTTTCTTTGTATAGTCTTTCATAAAAGTTCACTATGTGGCTTTTAATCCTGTTTTCTTCCTCTATCATTTCTCCATTCACAATCAGTCACTTCAAGGAACTTTCCCTCTTAGCACTATCCATCTTGTGGAAAAACTTCATGTTATTGTCACCCTCCTTTAACCATAAGCATTTTGACTGTTGCCTCTGTTTCACTCCTCTTGATAGGTAGTTTTACAAATTTCATTTTGTTAGAGATTCTCCTCTTTTCTTCCTGTGTTAATTGTGTCGTCTTTTCAGCTCTATCAATTTCTACAATTCTTTCCAAGCATCCTTTTTTGTTTCTCTTCTACCCCGTTAAAGGTCTCCTTCCTCCATATTTTGATTTGTTCCTTTAACACCTTAAATGTTTTTATCTTCTCATCTGCTCCATGAAGCCTTCTTCTAACCATGAGTTCTCAAATCTGAAAGGGGGATGGATTAAATTGTATTATACTGCAATCCAGACAAACGGGAATGTTGTTGGATAGAGGCCTAAAGGTTTTGTGGGACAGGTTTGGAAACTCTTGACAATAAGGCCGACCAGAAATAAGAGAGAAAGAGAAGAGAAAAAAGAAGAGAGAAGATAGAAGAGAAGAGGAGAGATTGGCTACAATGGAATAGTGCTGGCGATGCCAACTTCTATTAATATTTATAGGGCGTCTAAAATAAAAAGGAGAAAGACCCTTATGCCCTTGATGTAAGTAAAGTACAATAACAAAAAATAAAAATGACTTTAGACCAACCAAACAGACCCTAACAAGACAGAAAAATAATAAATAAGACATAAAATAAACTATTTCAACACTCCCCCTCAAGTTGGAGCATAGGTGTCAATCATGCCCAACTTGTCACACAAATCATTATGCCGAAAATGTTGAAGACCCTTGGTGAAGACGTTTGCAAGTTGTTCCTCTAAGTTGACATATGGAGTGCATACTTCTTCAGTCACAAGTTTTTCTCTAATAAAATGCTTATCCACTTCAATGTGTTTCGTCCTATCATGGAGGACTGGATTAGCAACAATATTGATAACAACTTTATTGTCACAATAGAGTGACATAAGGGTTGTTGACTACAAAGCTCAATTCACCTAATAGGTTTCTTATCCACATGATTTCAACAACTCCATGAGACATAGCCCTGTATTCTGCTTCAACACTGGATCTAGCCACCACACTTTTCTTCTTACTCCTCTAGGTGACCAAGTTGCCTCCTACAAAGGTACAATACCCACTAGTAGACTTTCGGTCATTGATTGCGCTTGCCCAATCAGCATCAGTATATACTTTCACCTTTAAATGTCCATGTTTCTAGAACAAACCAGCTCCTGGAAATTTCTTGAAGTATCTAAGGATTCTCTCTTCAACTTTAAAGTGAGTTGTCTTAGGGTTGTGCATGAACTGACTAAAGACACCCACAACATAAGCAATATCAGGTCTGGTTATAGATAAATATACGAGTCTCTCTACAAGTCTCTAAAACTTCTTCACATCTTTCAAGAACTTTCCCTGACTGTCTCCCAGTTGATGGTTAGGTTCAATTGGCAAGTCAATTGGTTTCACCCTTAACTTGCCTGTATCTTCTAGAAGATCCAGAACATATTTCCTTTGGGAAATAAAGATGCCCTTTTGAGAGCGGGCAACTTCAATTCCAAGGAAATAACGTAAGGGTCCTAGATCTTTCACCTCAAATTGAGTGGCTAAGAATTTCTTTAGTTTCTGTATTTCGGTCTCCTGTGATCACTATGTCATCCACATACACAATAAAGCTGCAATTTTCCCTTCACCTTTCTTCACAAACAGTGTGATATGATTGGCAATGTTGGAACCCCATCTGTTGAACTGCTAAGTGGAACTTACTAAATCAGGCCCGAGGTGATTGTTTCAACCCATATAAAGACTTTTTTTAACCTGCACACTTTTTGCTCACTGCCTTTGGCACAAAAACCTGGAGGTTGGGTCATGTACACTTCCTCTTCTAAGTCACCATTCAAGAAATCATTCTTAATGTCCAATTGGTGAAATTCCCAGTCAAGATTTGCTGCAAATGAGAGAAGAATCTTGATAGAGTTCATCTTGGCTACTAGAGCAAATGTCTTTGCATAGTCCACTCCATATACCTGTGTAAAACCTTTTGCCACTAGTCTGGCCTTGTACCTTTCAACAGTTCCATCAGCCTTGTGTTTCACTGTGAACACCCACTTGCATTCCACTGGTTCATTCCCTTCAGGAAGATTCACCAACTGTCAAGTGCCATTTTTGTGTAATGCTCAATTTCTTCCTTCATTGCATATGTCCATTCAGGTTTGGATAGAGCTTCTGCTACATTCTTAGGAATAGGGGTATTGCCAACAGACGAGAGGAAAGCATGATATGAAGGTGAAATATGGTCATAGGGCACAAAGTGAAAGATAGAATGATTAGTGGTATAGGATCTAGCACCCTTTCTCTTAGCAATAGGAACATCAAGTGTACCTAGCTGATGAGAAGGATCTGCCTCCGGAGAATCCGATGATGCTGGTTGCATAGTGTCAGGTTCCACGGCTCTTGAGCTCTGTTTGCTTTTGTGGCGACAAAGAAAGACATGGAATGGAGGAGGATCAGGAAGAGGAGGTAGTTGAGTCTGAGCCTGGGTGTGTTTCTCCTCAACCCTACTCTCCCCTGAGGAGAAATCGAGAAGAAAGGTTGATTTTCAAAGAATGATACGTCTACGGAGACATAGTACTTGCGAGATGTGAGATCATAACAACGATACCCCTTTTGATATAAAGGGTAACCAAGGAAAACACAAAGAATAGCACGAGGATCAAATTTACCCTGAATAGGGGACAAGTTATGAACAAAGCAACGACACTCAAAAACATGCATTGGAATGGGGGATAACAGAGCTGAAGGAAACAAAAGCCGATGTGGGGCTTTATACTTTAGTAACCAAGATGGCATATGATTGATGATGTACGTGGCACACAGAATAACATCCATCCAAAGACGATTCAGAACATTCATATGGAGTAATAAGCCACGAGCTGCTTCGAGAAGATGACAGTTCTTCCTTTCAGCAACACCGTTTTGCTGGGGTGTCCTAGCACAAGAGTTTCTCCTTCCATTCTGTAGGCACTACAAACCAATCCAGCTTCACAAGTGTTGCCTCCTCATGATTGTTTGTCCATGTATGTTTGGCTTTGCGCAAAAGGTTGATCCTCTAAATTCATATGTTGTAAAGTTTTTTATACTTCTAAGAAAAAAAACCTGGAAAATTAGGAATATGATTCATTTTCCTATTGAATATCATTTTCGAAGTCATTTGTTTTTCTTCATTTCATGTGCTACTGAACACAACCTTCATGTTATGTTTTCTTTTCAATGCCCTTGCAGTTTATTCCTAGGCAAACTAAACTTGCCAATTTCTGGCTGTTGTTTCAAGAATGTGTTAGGCGATGGAACCATGGATCCTCAAAGTTTTGAAAAGAGTGGCATTAGGTGGACTGTCAGGTCCATTAGCTACAATATCACCCTATGGAAATAAAGTAGGCCAATTTGCTAGCTATATTGTGATACATCATCATAAAATAATAAAAGGAAAAAAAGGAAAGGGGAAACCCTCAAAGCCTATGCTGTCACTTGGAGAGCTGTTGAAGTTGCCTTCTCCCCTTTTATGGTTTCTTCCTGTTTCTTTATTTTTCTTCGTTATGTTTGTATCCAAAAGGTTCAAATAAATCATCTGGGGCAGAATGGATTTAAGCAGGTTTCATGTCAATACAAGTTCTAGACTTCTAGTAGTATGTTTCAATTTGAACTTACACTTTGGATCTCTGTAATGCAACTCTGCGCTTGAATCACTTTTCAATATATTCTTTAGCTTTAAAGTTCTCTTTCTTTGACACACTTGTTGGTCCTTCTTCCTCTCTTCCTTATTATTATTATTTTTTAAAAGAAAGTGGAAAGCTGTTTTATAGCTCCTGGGTTCTCTATCTAATGGGACTAGCAGTCCACAAATTTTTTTATTGAATGGCAATTTTTATTTTTTTGTATAAAAGAATTACATTAAAACTTAAAGTACCCCACACCCTTTAGTTATCCTTGGCTAACCCCTGACTACATTTCATTGGTATTGTGTCCCCCCCCCAATAGGCCAATACATGAAATTTTTATGCACTCCAGAATTCCAGATTTTGCCTAGTCATCTGCTAGGTGGTTAGCAGTCCTTGGAGTCCAGCCGAACTGAATTCCGATTTCTGCAAATATGTTAAATATTTCTCTTAGTATGTTTCTATACTTCCATGCTCCCACTACATTTTTCTTCACCCATTCAATTACAAGTTGATTACAGCATTTGAATCCTGTTCAACCGTAACCCATTGTAATTTAGGTATAGTTTGGAAAGAGTACAAATACAAATATATACAGTGCAAATATTTGTATTTGTACTCTTCCCAAACTGAGCCTAAGTGACTTTAGCCAACATAAGACATTGCAGCACAGCCCATAATTCTATTCTAATATAAGAGATGGAATTAGCGAGCTGATGGCTACTTTTGAATCTGTAACCTTCAGCTATATTCCTAGAGAACAAAACTCTTATGCTTATAATTTAGCTTATGATGTTTTTTTTGATGAATAATAATAAGTTTATTGATTCAAAAGCAACTTTAGAGTGAGTTCATACATCATCCCAACGAGAGGCACGAGCTGCAGCCCCTCCTTGAGTCTTACAAGTAAACTAGGAAAGAAAAACAATAATCACAACTGAGCCCAAAATAATTCTTCCCTATTTACCCCTTGCTTAGCTAACACATCTGACAAAGTATTTGCTGATCTCCCCACCCACTGTACAGTGACCAACATATTCCTTGTCAACCAACTAAATTTCTTCATTTCATTCTTGTATCGCCACATAGCCTCTTTAGAATTTTTTAACCAACCCACCACCACTTTGGAATCCCCCTCGATTATTAGGTGTTGTACCCCCAGCTGGTTTGCAAATTGCACCCCTTATACAACAACTAAGAGTTCTGCCCTGATGGAGTTCCCAATTCCCAAGGGACCTGAGTAGAGCAACAAAATCTCTCCCTTCTCATTTCTCAAAGCACCCCCACTCTGGATAATCCTGGATTACCCATACTGCTTCCATCAAAGTTCAACTTTATTGAGCCTTCGGGTGGAGGAGACCAGCTTGTAATTGATTTGTCCTTTAAAGATGAGCACCTTGCTACTGCTGACCAATTTCTCCAAAGGTCATTAAAGGAGAATTGATGGAAGATTTCCAAGGTCTTCAGCCAATGTATTGCCCTGTTTAACACACAATCTTTCAAATCTTGGCTGTTCCTTTCCTTGTCTTGAAAAATTCTGAGATTCCTTTCTTCCCAAAGAGTCCAAGTCAAAGCAACACGAGCACATCTCCACATAATTCTCCCTATTTTTGTAGGCCAATAAAAGGTAGAATGGTTGAAGAGCATGTGAACTTCTGCTGGTAGACTCCAACTACCCCCAAACAACGAAAGTAGCCAAGCCCAAAGGTCTGCAGAAAAGGAACAAGATACTAGTAGATGGTAACAATCCTCACCGTGAGCTCTACAGAGGATACACCAATTAGGAGAAATACAGAGAAAATGTCTTCTCTTTTGTAGGTTGTCTAAAGTGTTTACTTTCCCATTGAATACTTCCCAACAAAAAGCCATAATTTTTGGGGGGACTGGCCTGCACCAAATTTCTTTAGATGAAAAGGGTTGGTGAGAAGAAAGTTGAGAGATGGACTTGAAGAAAGAAGCACAAGAGAAGGTTCCAATGGGTCTAGGAGTCCAAACTCTCTTATCTGGCTTGGAGGGATCCAAACAAACCTGATTAAGACAACCAAGCAAAATAGAAGGAGACTCAATTTCAGCATCCCTAAGTCCTCTACGAAACCCAAAATCCCAAGTAGGATCTAAGGGTGTTCCCAAAGGTGAAACAAATTTTGAGACCACCTCTTTTTTGTACAAAGAAATAGAAAAAAAGCGAAGGGAACAAGTTCCAAATTAAGCTATTCCTGAATTGGTTTCATGCAGATTTTCTCAGATTGTGTCATTGTGAAGCATATTGACCTCAGGAGAACTATGAAATAGGTGGTTGTGGTTGGATAGATCTAGAGGGGCGATAAGAAATTAGGTTTTACTAGGTGAACTATGTCCCTCAAAAAATTTAGAAATGAACATTATCTCCAACGGTCAAAATTCCACACAGGAGTTGCATCTTGCTGTGCAGGTCAAGCCTGGGTGAATGATGATGCCTAGTGCATGCATGGAATTAATCTTAACAGTAAGGAGGCAATCTAGATCCTAGTTCTAGAAATAGATTAAACCTAAATGTTTGTGAATTTTGTTTTTTAGTCTTTCTATTTAGTGATTTTAAGCAAAAATCAATCTTCTCAATGCTTGGTTGTAGATGCTGAGTTTAGAAATACTGGTTTGGAAAGGTCAGAGAAATTGGCTAAAGATTTGGAGTGGTTCAAGAAGCAAGGCCATGTCATTCCAGAACCATCACCTCCTGGGGTCTCTTATGCTTGCTATCTTAAAGACTTATCAGAGAAGGATCCCCAAGCATTCCTTTGTCACTTTTACAATGTCTACTTTGCTCACACTGCTGGGGGGAGAATGATAGGTAAAAAGGTAATGATCATGAACTGAAAATGTACCAAACCCTGATCAAGCATGCATGCATGTGATCATACTCTTCTCCATGGTTTGACACACTGAAGTGGCTATCCAAAATGGGTTTCCTGTTTCTCCACACCTCCTCATTCCATTTTGGCATGCCTTGGTCCTATAACCCTTTGCCACTTGCAAAAGGAGTTGCTTATCTTCACCCATGGTCCCATACTACTAATAAGGTAATAAGTTCAAAATTCTTGATTGCTATTATTTACTGGAGAGGGTGAAAAACATGGCAGCCTGATGCTGATGTGGAAGGAAACTATATGGTTGGTTGACCTGGGGCCCCTTGTGAGATAAATGTTTTGGATCAGACATTTCACCCATCTGGATGAGTGGCTGCAGCCTTCATGCTGGCAGCTATGTAACAGATTAACTTCTATAACTTTCTGTTTTCCTTCCCTCTCATATTGACCCTTCAAAGACCTTTTTTCGGTCTGTAGATAATAGATAAAAAATATGCATCCAAGATTATATGTCCTCGTAATAAACTCTTTTTCATCCATTCTCTTTTTAGGTCGCTGAGAAGATACTCAACAACAAGGAGTTGGAATTATACAAGTGGGATGGTGATCTTTCTGAGCTTTTGCAGAATGTGAGAGAGAAGCTCAACAAAGTTGCTGAGGTAAGTTCTTTGTTACCATCCTTAATTTTTCTGTCAATTACCTTTTGTATGTTATAGTTGGGAAATTTTTATACTAACAAACCATACATGTTATTTAGAGCAAAAATATATACAAGTTATATACAATTCTAGCTCTAGTCTATATATTTACCAAATGTTCCTGGTTTTACTCAGGGCTGGTCTAGAGAAGAGAAAAACCATTGTTTGGAAGAAACTGAAAGATCGTTTCAGTACTCTGGAGAGATCCTGCATTTGATATTATCATGATCTGCAAATCCATTCAACATTTCTGCTATCAGGATTATGTGCATGTAATATGATGGCGCAAGCTTTAGTATTCAGTCATTTGATCTGACTGACCATAGCATGTGAGGTTTCTGGTTGGCATGATTTAACCAGTTAAGCATTTTAAATTTTCACTGAAGAATCGCACTGAGCCCACTGTTTCTGTATCTGGGCTTGGCATGTTCAACTCTACCCATTAATGATCAATTGTTTCTGTAAAAAGCTGCATGTTCCAGTGTTCCAAAGCATTTGTGTCCAATCAATTAATGCATTCCAGTGAGTAGTATATCATGAACTTGGATGGAAGTTTCAGGAAGACTATAGAGGGTTCATCCGAAGCTGGAACTGGAGGCCTTTTGTGCAGATCTAATGGTAACTTGGCTTGGGTTCTTAGTGGTCCTTACAAGGTAGATGACACAACGGAAGCAGAGACTCAAGCTCTCCTTGAAGGCCTAGTAGAGTGAAAGAATAAGGTAAAGTAATTGTTAACGGTATTCAAAAATTCGATATTCGACATAATCGAATCGAATTCGGATAATTTGAATATTTAATCGATCGAATTCGGATATCCTATTCATACCGGATAGTTAATCGGATTCGAATTCGGATATGACCTGATTCGATTCGATAAATATCCGAATTTGACCGATTATTTAATTCTTATATATAATATATAAAATATTATATATAATAATTTATAGATTTATATACTTTATATCAATAAAATATTTATTTTATATATTTATTAATTATCTAAAATAATTAATTAATCGAATTCGAATCGAATTGAATATTCAAATATTTAATTAGATTTGAATTTGAATATTAATTTTCAATATCCGTTGGATATCGAAGCGAATTCAGATATCGGATATTACTGATCCGATTCGAATTCGATCTGTTTACACCCCTAATGACAGCTATAATGACACTTCACTACTAGTTCTACTCAGTTGCATTCTTGCTGCTTAGCAGTTTCAGCAATTTCCGGTATCTTCAAGCATCTTTAGAATAGGACGGTTAGGAAGATAATAAGCAACCATTGTCAAACTATTGCAATGACATCTGAAACTGATCTTGTTGAAACAAAATCTTTTGTTAGGTCCTTCAGTAAATAATCTCTCACCCAAAATGATCTCATTATTTATCACCTTAAAAGCTTGAGGGGTCATATATAACATAGGTACAAAACAACCCAGCAATATATTCTTGACAAAATGTTAACTCCAGAGAAAGTCGTTAGATAACAAAATGGTATTGTAAGGACTGAGTATAATATGGTGGGCTCAGGCTTGGTTTGACCTTGGATGCAGGAACCAGAGGTTCAACCTGAATCTGACCCAAATATGATTAATAGATTTAAATTAAGTTCCAACCAAATCTAAACATGGATCGCACACTAAGCTTGAACTTGGCCCAACGAGCCCAATATTTCTGGATTCTCAGTTATAATTTTCCAAGATTACTGTACCTAAAAGCACTAAAATACCTTTCCAATTGAGTGAACTGGGTCGTGTTTAATCAGCTTTTCTTTTCAGATATATGTCAAATACTATTAGGGACTACTCAAGGCCTGCTTCTTCTAGTTGGTCTTCCATTGTTCTGAATATAGATGTCTTACTTGATAGTTCTCATTAGCCGAATGTGTTTAAAGAGTTAGTTTTCCTAAGTACTTATCTTATTCTCCTCTTGATGTGTATGGAGATGCAATGATCTTTGAGGGTCCTCTTAATGTGTTTAAAGAGTTCTGAATATGGAGATGCTTAACGTTTTATTAGCTTTCTATCCCAGTTATTATTGCAAAGACATTTTTAATCCTTAGATGGTAATCAGTTTCTTCGTGCCCTCCACAGAAAAAAAAAAAAAAAAACTTTCCAAGCAAAAAGTTTAGGTAAATCTCTGAGATACCTCTACTTTTCAAAACCAATTCTAGAATATATTTCTGTTGAACAACCTACTTCCTTTACTGGGAAAGGCCAACAGGCTGACTTGGCTTAAAAAAAAGAGCTCATAAATGCTACCAACAACCCTTCCCACAAGCCTTTACGGTCACACATCCCGAACATCTGTCTTGTCATTCATGGAAAAATGCTCTTTGTGAGTAGCAGATTCACAGATGCTATGCCCGAAATTATGTCCACTCCACATCCAGTACACCCCTCTTAGGATTCCAAATACTAGGGACAGGTGACCTAATGGCCTTTCTTTTTCAATATCATTCATGATTCTAATTACAAGTGGGTTTTGACTTAAAGAATCCCACCCAGAGTAGTGCCCAACCAGGAAAGAGTCAGCTTAACTAGGAAGCCTTTCACTGTGAAAGAACCTCGCAAGTGACAATACTTCATCACATGGCTTGTCATGAGGATTAATTCCTTTGTAACCTAACAGTTGAAGCGTCAACTTAGAGCAAATGCTATTTTAGAAGGTAGTTACCTTGTTTCTTGATTATTCAAAAATGATTCTATAGATTTTACTTTGTTAAGTAATACAGGTGAGTTGTTTTTTAATTACTTTCCTTTCAATTTTCTGCAGTTTGGCTTTTAGTTTTGTCTCTTCATGGGCGTGAACGTTAGGAAAACACCTCCGGCAGTTCACTTCATGGCCGAATATATGGAGTCGCCACCCTTCAAAATAGATAGCTGGGAGTGATGGGTCTCCCAGGATTGGATTTCAAAAATAAACTTGAATTTAATGGTGACTCCATACCATTCGACCCAGACAAGGTAGACAAACATGGGTAAGATGGGATAGAGAGAGGGAAGGGGTTGGGCACCCCTCTCTCTGGTTAGTGTGAACACCATAATCCCTACTCCCGTAGAAGCTGTATTGGAGACTCGGACCCTATAAGGGCTCGAAAGAGTGCTCTCTTCTGCATTCCCAGACCAATCCCCTTTTGGACACAAGGGCTTGAGCAAAAAGATAAGAAATTGTTTCCTCACCCTTTTTCTATCAGAGCCCCCACCTTCGGACTCAACTGAATGGTTTGAAAAGAGAGAAAGCATAAACCTCTCAAACTCCAGAGAACCCCCAAGCCTCAAAAAAAAAAAAAAAAAAAAACCAAGAAGAAAGAAGCAAGAACAACAACTACAAATAATAACAGAGGGATGACTAGCAAATAAATGGAGAATGCATGACTAGAACTACAGTCGAAAGTCTAAATGCAGATATGTGGTAATCGAACTATACCTCTTATGGCATGAAATGAGAAACGATGATGCAAAGAATGTGGAAAACTCAGCCTCTCGATGAACTCTCTTTAGCAGTGGAACATTTGTTTGGGCTTTGCTGGAAGTAGCTTTTCTCTTCAAATTTGATGAGGACTGAGATAACCTTCGATTGCTTTTTCTTCTTTCAGAGCTCTCTCACAGTCTTCTCTCCTCTCTTGAGACCTTCGTCCATCCCTCTTTATTTTCTTCTCTCCTTCCTAGCTCTCTTTCTCTCCCATGGGCCCTCTCTATTTTTCTTCTCTTAGAGCTCTTTCTCGACTCTCCATTCGGTAGCTTTCAGGCTTCCCAAAGGAAAATGGCGAGAGAGTGAAACCCCCTTTCCAGCTTCTCTCCTTCGACCCCCTTTGTTAGGAATAGTGCTTCCTATTTATAATGGGAAGGAAGGGGGTTTCTAAACAAAAACTAAGAGAAAGGAGATTTTTGGTAGGTAAGCTAGGGTTTGGGGGTATTTTAGTAATTAGGTCAGAGGGTATTTTGGGAATTGGTTAAAGGGGTAATTTGGGTAACCTAGTCAAGGGTATTTTGATCATTTGGGTGAAGGGGGCAAATGAAGGGTATTTCAGTAATTTTAAAAGAAGGGGTATTTTGATAATTTTGGAAGGAGGGATATTTTGGTAATTAGGTCAGAGGGTATTTTGGGAATTGGTTACAAGGGTAGTTTGGGTAACCTAGTCAAGGGTAACTTGTATGCAAAATCGAGCAAATGAAGGGTGTTTTGGTAATTTTGAAAGAAGGGGTATTTTGGTAATTGGTCAAAGGGGTAATTTAGGTAACCTTGTCAAGGGTATCTTGGTCATTTGGGTGAAGGAGGCAAATGAAGGGTATTTTAGTAATTTTGAAAGAAGGGGTATTTTGGTAATTTTGGGAGAAGGGTATTTTGGTCATTTTGGAAGGAGGGGTATTAGGTCAGAGGGTATTTTGGGAATTGGACAAAGAGGTAATTTAAGTAACTTGGTCAAGGGTATTTTGATCATTGGATGAAGTGGCAAATGAAGCGTATTTTTGGTAATTTTGAAAGAAGGGGTTTTTGTACGTTTTGGGTCAATTGGTGGGGTTAGATTAGACCAACTGGGCTTGGATTGGGCAAATTTAGAAAAGGTTTGATATGGCTAATCTAGGGCTTCGAAACAAAATCTAGGTGCGATCAAGGGGCAAACTTGGTCTGTTTTGGATGAAACTTCTCATGGTAGGGTTTTTGGGTAGTCTAAGGTGATTGGTAAGGTCAAATCGGGTCAAATGAGCTCAGATTGGAAGGGCTTAGAATTCGGTGAATCTGGAGCCTTGAAATGGAACCTTGGTATAATTGAGGGTAAATGGGGGGTATTTTTGGTGAAAATTGGTAAGGTGAAGTATTTGGGGGTTTTGGACTAATTGGTGGATTAGATTGGTCCAAATGAGTTCTAATCGAGCAAATCTGGAAAGGGCTTGATTCAGTTAATATGGAGCCTCAAAATAGAATCATGGTGTAATGGAGAGGTAAACAAAGGTGTTTTGGGTTGAAATTGTTAGACAGTGTATGCCCTTAGCTCCGATCTAAATGATGTACCTTATGACATTTAATGTAAATGAATAAA
Source organism: Nelumbo nucifera (assembly GCF_055504915.1). Lineage (NCBI taxonomy): Eukaryota > Viridiplantae > Streptophyta > Magnoliopsida > Proteales > Nelumbonaceae > Nelumbo > Nelumbo nucifera. The sequence continues at coordinate 110,373,896 of NC_142649.1, read as the reverse complement.
GTACATATTTGATTCGTGTTATTATGGTATGTTTCTGTGTAATACCCTTAAACTGGACACATATGAGACTCGTGTTAGACAGTTTTGTATGCCCTTAGCTTCAATCCGATTTGATGTACTTTTGATATCTAGTGTAAATAAATAAAGTGCATGTTTGATTCATGTTGTTTGGTATAATTCTGTGTAAGACCCTAAAATTGGACACTTATAGAGACTCGTGTTAGTTTTAAATGTTCACAGCCATTGGATAAGTCTGGGGAGATTTTTCCTGCCAAGGTTGATACTGGTGTGCCACCAAGTGTTGGGATGGCCTGTCTCGGCCACCAGGGTAAGACCCAAGGCACATGCAGTATGGGATTACTCGAATCCTTGAACCAGACCAGATTTTCAGTATTGCCCAGGACCTTGGAGACAGATGGGCAAAACTGGAAAGTTACACCTGACCCCTAGACTTGATTATGACACTTCACTAGGTGTCGGATTGGGCTGTCTTTGATATGCCAATCAGTGAGATCCTTAGCGGAGATCAAAACCTGGGTATGTTGGGACAGTTTGAGAATTCATCTGAGTTGGTGATCATAGTGACAGGATCAGCCCCTTTGTCGGACAAAGGTAATGATCGGGAATGCACTCTCTCTGAAAAAAATCTGGTGCTCAGAGTTTCTAGAGGATTCTTGCGAAGGATCCAGTGTGTAGGACGCATTTTGCTGGTTCCGTTCCACATACAACTGTGTCATCTTCAGCAGGAGCGGATCTTGGTGTCCTCTTTGGGCGTGAACACCAACTTTGGGAGATACTGCTTCTCTAGATCAGGTATAATTCCTCCCTTTCCTTTTGGTTCAGATCTAGTTCGATTATGGTTCAAGTATGATCCTTGAATATTGTATTCTAAATTTAGGGAATATGATTCCCAGTTGGAAGAAGGTAGGAAATTTTTTGAAATTCGCCCACCCATTCCTAGTTGGCTGATGTGTAGATCAATGTTTGGGTCCCACGCCATACAAGGAAACCCAACTGGGCAGCAGTTTGGAGGTCGAATGAGCACATGGACTTAATGGGCCTAAAGCCCAATTCGATTTGGTTTAATTTGATTAATTAAAGAGGAGCGGTTCTGGGATTTAGATCAGGAGATAGGATAGGGAGTTATCCCTATCCACTCAGAGAGTCCAGATCCAAATAGAGATTTGGATCAGGAAGCTCCTAATGAGATTAGGATGGTTGATCTTGATTTGTAGATAAGATAAGGGATTATCCTTATCTCCTAAAGAGAGTCTAGATTCAAATAAGGATTTGAATAAGGAAACTCCTAATGGGATTAAGAGGAGTTCTCTTTAAGGCTATAAAAGGAGGAAGGGGGCGAACCCCAGATACACAATTCAGATTACAGAGACAAGAGAGAAGACAGCTCTAGTAAGACTGACGCCATCTTCTGCTCTTGCCTTCTCCTCCTATTGGCACCACTGCTAGTTTGTTCTCCACCTGTAGGAGCGATCAAGAAGCGTTCTTGATATAAGTTTTTGGTGAAAAACTGATCTTAAGTCGTGGTCACTCACTCTCCATCGAATTCTTGCTGAAGAGTTTGGTTCTTGTAGAAGAATCACCTGCTGATTCTGCTCCACCCTACGTTGTGTCATCTTCAGTGGGAGCAGTCTTTGGCGTTTTCCTTGGGCGTGAACACCTTCATTGGGAGTTACTGTTACTCCGTATCAGGTATATCCCTTTCCTACCTTTTGGTTTTAGATCTGGTCCGATTTAGATTCAAGATTGATCCTTGAAAATGCAGATTTTCTAAAACAGGGAATGTGATTCCCACATGGGAGAGAGAAATTTTTAAAATTTCGCCCCACCTAGTTGCAAGGTTCGGCTATCCATATGATGGATCTCTCATCCCTTCAGTGGTATCAGATCCATGGTTCAAATCTTGAACCGAAATAAATCAGATCTGAACCTGCGCAAATGGGCAGAAGGCGTTCTACCCGATTTGCGTAGATAATTGATTTTCTGGGAAATCGGTTCCCAGATTAAGGGTTGTTGATCTGAAATTAAATCTTTATAAATCTGAATTATATTTAGAATAGTTCTTTATATTTTTCTTGATTTATGGGTTGCTCGTACTGTTAGACAGTTTTGTATGCCCTTAGCTTCAATCATTTTGATGTACTTTTGTTATTTAGTGGAAATAAATAAAGTGCATGTTTGATTCATGTTGTTTGGTTTAATTCTGTGTAAAACCCTAAAACTGGACATTTGTAGAGACTCATGTTAGTTTTAAATGTTCACAGCCGTTGGATAAGTCTGGGGAGATTTATCCTGCCAAGGCTGATACTGGTGTGCCACCAAGTGTTGGGATGGCCTGTCTCAGCCATCAGGGTAAGACCCGAGGCACATACAGCATGGGATTACTTGAATCCTTGAACCGGACCAGATTTCCAGTCTTGCCCTGGACCTTGGAGATAGATGGGCAAAACTGGAAAGTTACACCTGACCCCTAGACTCGATTATGACACTTCACTAGGTGCTGAATCAGGCTGCCTTTGATATGCCAATCAGTGAGATCCTTAGTGGGGATCAAAACCTGGGTATGTTGGGGCAGTTTGAGAATTCATCTGAGTGGGTGGTCATAGTGACAGAATCAGCCACTTTGTCGGACAAAGGGTAATGATCGGGAATGCACTCTCTCTGATGGAAACCAAACTGCCGGCAGTTGATTTCAATCGTTGAAATTTTGTTTTTGCAAAATTAATATATTTACATATATATGTACGGTTTCAAAATGTTTGCAAATGGTTTTAATTCCCGGGATCCATGTGAGAGGAGAGTGCGGCACTGTTCCTTGCAGCCGAGGGAGAGGTCCTCTCTTGTCGGGCAGTGCTTGATCATTAAGGGCTGAGAGGTTAAGTGTAAGACCATTTAGGATAATACCTGATGGGCTAATCTTGCACCTGCCCACAGTCCCTGGGTTTTTATAAGATGGCTTGGCCCAGGGACCACTTAATGTAAGTGTTGGGCCCATAGGGTTCATACGATGGACTCAAGGGGTTCATTGAGATTTTCAGTGAATTTGGCTGGGCCTTGTATTAAAGGCTGGGCCGAACCCATGTGGCTGGTGTGTAGATCAATGCTTGGGTCCCACGCCATACAAAGAAGCCCAACTGGGCAGCAGATTGGAAACTAATTAAACACTGAATACTTAATGGGCCAAAAGCCCATTTCGAAGTGGGCTGATATGATCACCCATCAATGGGGCGAATTTGAGATTGAAGTTAGCAAAAAGGATTGGGCTCTTAGCCTTATCCACTCTTAGAGACCAAATTCAAATCAGATTTGAATCTGGTAACCTTCTGATAAGATCAGGAGTAAGCTAACTCTATCTGGGAAAGGGATTAAGATTATCCCCTATCCAAATACTGATTTGGATTGGGATAACTCCTAATTAGGAGATTTCTTAATCAAGAAGAAAAGAGAGGGAAATCAGATTTCGATCGAAGAGGTTCTGGTAAGCAAGAAAGGTTCCTGCGAATTGAGATTAGATCTCATTCTCTCCAGAAAAGAAAACAGTTCAGCCTTTTCGTTTCTGGAAATCTCCTCCTGCCGCCGCCATCTGCATTGTTGCAAGATTTGATCTTTGCAGAAAAGAAAGTCAAGAAACCAGTTCTTGACATCAGTCTTGCAAGAAAGACTGAAAGAATTCAGTGTTTAGTACATCCAGGGGATTCTTGTGAAGGATCCAGTGTGTAGGACGCACCCTGCTGGTTCTGTTCCATCCACAGCTGTGTCATCTTCAGCAGGGACAGATCTTGGAGCATTCTTTGGGCGTGAACACCAACTTTGGGAGATACTGCTTCTCCGGATCAGGTATAATCCTCCCATTTATCTTTTGGTACAGATCTGGTTTGATTAAGGTTCAAGTAGATCCTTGAATATTGTATTCTAAATTCAGGGAATATGATTCCCAGTTGGGAGAAGGTAGGAAATTTTTGAAATTCGCCCCACCCATTCCGCAACCTTTATGGCGTCCATTAGATGGATCCTACCATTCTTTCACGTACGGTGGAGATCGAAGTCTTTATTGGCACAGCAAATCTGCCATTTTGCAGTTCTATTACTTTTGGTCTGTAATTATTTTTTTTTAATTTCTAGACTGAATGTATAGGAATTCGATCTGATGTAATATTAATAGAAAATTAGGGTTTTTCTATTTTATTTTATTCAAGATCGAAGCTGATTGCGCAGAAGGAGGAGATTTCGCAGATGGAGAAATTGCTATCTGCGATTTGCAGTTTGAGAAACTGAAAACTGTGATCTAACATTTGTTTTGCAGGTAGCAGATGTGCGAACAACCTTGGTTCTAATTCTTGATTGTCTTTAATCAGTGATTTAATTTTTCAGATCAAATCTTGAATTAAAAATCAAACCCTTGACCTATTCGAACCAGATTGGACCCACACCTGTAAAGCCCAGTTTTAAAGTGTTAAAACTGTTTAAGCCCACTAATTGTTTAAAAGCCATATGGGCCGAACTGCTCACTGCTATTCAGCCCATATACCTAATATTATGGATCAAATTGGGCTTTAATAATGGGTTTTACAGATATTAATTGATTGGATCAATTTTATCCCTGCATGTGATGTTTGGATGTGTGATGTGCAACGTTCATGGGCCATAAGTACTTCGCCCATGCCGATACGACAATGGCTCTTGCGCACAACATGGCTGAATGCACATCATTGCCATGGTGTCCCTAAAGATCATTAGATGATCTTCCTTTGTGGTGGGCCCCACACCTCCCTGAAGAGAATCCGTGCGGAACCCTAGCCGTTTAGAGCCCACCGAAATATGGCTTTATGAAAGTCAGAGGGAGCCACTTTGGTTTGACCTAAATTAAAATAGGGCATAACTTTTGTTCCCTCCTGAAATATGAATGCATGTGATAGGGAGATTCGTATGATGAACTCTTTAAAGGCCTTCCATCATTAGCATGAAGATGAGTCCTTCAAGTAATGAGAAAACACACTACAAAATTGGGTTATCCATTTGCTGTTGGATCTGTTGGAATGTTTCATAAGATGATAGGGGCGTCATAGACCGATGTGGGAGGGGCCTATCCTAAAATGGAAGACTCTCTCACGGTACCTTGGCATTCACGAATATGATGGGTGAGCACTCACTGGACAGAAAGGTTTAACCTAAAATGGCAATGAACCTTGTTTGACAGAGGCAAAAGAGAAAGCTCATACGATGAGTGGATATGATCCTTCACAGAAAGGTGGTGGGGTTATGCAGCTGAAACAGTTGGCTCCATGCACCCTATGTGATTTCCCACATTTCCAGAGACAATTCGCAGTCTCCGTCACTGAGATGGGAGGGAAATCTCGGAGATGACTAAATGGAAATGGAACATAGATTAAAAGCCATATCTATGTAGATAACATGAATCAAATTAGGTTGTGGACTAATGTTTGCTCTTTATCAGAAATGGCAAATGGACAATTCGCTAAGCTGTTGGACGACAACGAACTTAAGGGACCTAACTATGCTGACTAGTACCGTAATCTTATGTTGTTCCTCACTTCTGAGAAGTTGGACAAAGTAGCTAAGAATCCTGCTCCGGAGCGTCCGGGTGATAGGGCTTTTGAGGCCTGTGGGAGGGACTATTTGGAATGGGAAGAGAAGAATTTCCTAGCCCGCTTGTACATCATAGCCTCATTGGATAATCCAATACAAAGGTAGTTCGATCAGATCAAATTGTCCAAGGACATATTGGATAGTCTGAGAACGATGTATGAGGAGCAGAATCATTCTACTCGTTAGAAAGTCCTGAAACAGTTCATGACCGCGCAGATGTCCAAGAACCAACAGGTTCTTGACCATTGTCTTTGGATGATGGGTTACATCAATGAACTTGAGGCTCTTGAATCCGGGCTTGACCATGTCACGAAGGTAGACGCCATCCTAAATTCTCTGCCCTCTACCTTTAATCAGTTCATTATGAATTACAACATGAACAAGTTAAATGTTAGCATCCAGGAACTCAGCAATATGTTGTAGAGGGCCGAGGAACTGATAAAGAATGAAGGATGAGCCCCTTGCTATGCTTGTTGAAGCTAGCAAATCAGGCAAGAAAAAGAGGAAGGTTCAGAGAAAGCCTCAGAAGAAAGCTGCTAAGCCCAAGAAGCAGAAGAATGACAGAGCATCAGATGCTTGTCACCTCTGCAGACAGATCGGCCATTGGAAGATGAACTATCCTCAATACCTGGAATCCAAGAAACAAGGTAATTTCGAATCCTGTGTCATAGAAACCAATTTGTTGGTAACTTCTGCTTCCGGGTGTATTGACTCTGGGGCTTCGACTCATGCGTGTAACTCATTACAGGAGTTCAGGATAAGCAGAAGACTGAGTGATGGAGAAGTAACTCTTTACTTGGAGATTTCTGCAAGTGTTGCAGCTACGACTATAGGAACCGTAGAGTTAATTTTTAGAGAATGAACAGTTGTACTGAAAGATTGTCTCTATGTATAAAATTTGAGAAGAAATTTGATTTCTGTTTCAAAATTGTGTGCGGATGGATATTCTGTTTTCTTTATTAATACGATTACTATCAAAAGAAATAACAAATTCATCGCATATGGAGAACTTGAGAATGGTCTCTATGTTCTCCATCCTTTTTTGGAAACTAACATAACCGAAATTACGTCGGTCGATATCCCCAAGAAAAGAACCCGTGATACAGTTAATCTCACATGCCTGTGGCATTACCGACTTGGCCATATTAACATAGATCGTATGACAAGGTTGGTAAATGATGGTTCTTTGGATTTTCTAACTGTAGAAGATCTTTCCACCTGTGAACCTTGCCTTCATGGTAAGATGACGAAATGACCATTTAACGGTAAGCCTGAAAGATGTACGGGCACGCTTGACCTCATACATACTGATGTATGTGGTCCCCTAAGTATTAGGACACGTAACCATCACGTTTATTTTATAACATTCACCGATGACTACTCTCGGTATGGTTACGTGTACCTAATGAAACATAAGTCTGAATCCTTTGAAAAGTTCAAGGAGTTCAGACAAGAGGTCGAGAAATAGTTAGGGAGAGAAATTAAATCCCTTCGATTAGATCGAGGTGGCGAGTATCTCTCTGACGAATTCAGGAACTACTTGAAGGTCAGCGGGATAGTATCACAATTGGCTCCTCCTGCTACACCACAGCTAAACAGTATTTCAGAGAGGAGGAATAGGACCCTATTGGATATGGTTCGGTCACTTCTCGTGCACTCAGACTTACCCACATCCTTTTGGGGTTACGTATTGGAGACTGCATATACGTGCTGAACCGGGTTCCAACCAAATCAGTTCCGAAGACTCCCTATGAGCTTTGGACCGGAAAGAAACCAAGTGTAAGACACTTGAAGACTCCCTATGAGTGCGGACAAATTGGAATCCAAGACCAGCCGTTGCCTATTCGTAGGCTACCCCAAAGGCTTTGTGGGTTACCTATTCTATGACCTAAGAGAACAGAAGGTGTTCTGTAGCCGAAATGCCCATTTCTTGGAGGATGATTACATCCTGAACAATCATCGTCAAGAAGTTGTTTTTGATGAGGAGAGCTCAGGGGTAGTGGGAGGTGTCCCACAAGTTACAGGTAGTGACCAACCTAGAAGATCTACCTGTTGGAAAGGAAGGATCCATCGTATGGACGCCCGGATATAGCGGAATTGAATGGGTGAATTTCAAACATTTCTTTCATTCCTACAACTGGGAATCGCATTCCCTATTTTAGAAATCTAATTTTCAAGGATCAATCTTGAATCAAGAACCGAACCAGATCTGAAACAAAACGGTAGGAGAGATTGGCAGTCACCAATGACTGCTCCCACTGAAGATGGCGCAGTGTAGAATGGAGCAGAATCAACAATGTTCTTCGCAAGAACTGGATCCTTCGCAAGAACCCACTGGACGGCAGGCAAGCACAACTTCTTTTCGATTCTTTCACAAAGAATTGAAATCAAGAACGCTTCTTGATGACTCCTACGTGAGTGAAGATGAACTGCTAATGGCGGCGGCGACAAGAAGGAGGCGGCAGAGAGAAATTGGCAGTCTTACTGTATGCTGATTTCTCTTTTCTGTGTTGTGTCTGTATCTCAGATGAGTGCGTTTTGAAGCTGCCGCCCCCTCCTCCTTTTATAACCCTAAAGGGATCAGCTCCTAATCCTATTAGGAGATGTTGATCCCCTTAAGTGATAAGGTAGGGACCTTATCTAATCTGCAGATCATGATCAGCCCTCCTAATTTAATTAGGAGTTTCCAGTTTTGAATCATATTCAGATCTGGACTCTTACTGAGTGGATAGGGACTTTCCCTTATCCTTTAAGGCTGGTCCATATCTCAGATTCGCCCCATTCAAGCCAATTGCAATTAGCCCAGTTCGAATTGGGCTTTTGGCCCATTAAATGCATGTGCTCACTTAAACTTTCCAAATTATTGCCCAGTTGGGCTTTCTCTGTCACAAGGCCTAGCCGAATTCACTAGAGATCCCAATGGACCCCTTGAGCCCATCAAATGGACTATATGGGCCCAACACTTACACTAAGTGGTCTTTGGGCCAAGCCAGCTTGTAACACCCAAGGACTGTGGGCAGATGCAAGATTAGCCCATCAGGTTTAACCCTCAATGGCCTTACACTTAACCTCTCAGCCCATAATGATCAAACACTGCCCGACAAGGGAGGACCTCTCCCCCGACTACAAGGTATAGTGCTGCACTCTCCTCTTACATGGACCTGGGGATTAAAACCTTTTGCAAACAATTTCGGAAACCTATAGTATATATATTATATAAATATATTTTGCAAAACAAAATTTCAACGATTGAAATCAACTATCGGCAGTTTTGGTTTCCAACAGAGAGAGTGCATTTCCCTGATCATTACCTTTGTCCGAAAAAGGGGCTGATCCTGTCACTATGATCACCCACTTAGATGGGTTCATGAATCATTTTAACATACCCAGGTTTTGACCCATTCTGACAATAAAAATTACAGGCAAAAACATGAGTGTGACCCATTCTGACAATAAAAATTACAGGCAAAAACAATAAAAATTAATCAATATCATACATGTTATGTCATTCTAGCGTGTAATTCATACGACCCGAAAATGGAACCGTTCTGGCCATCGGCTTTCGGGTTGACAGTTCGATTCTCCAGTTCGAACGGATGGCCCATTCTGACAACAAAATTAAAAAATAAAAAAAAACAACCAAAAACCATTGAATGGGTCAACGGGTCAATGGTTCGACTACCTGGGTCAATGGGACATTGACCGATTCAACGATTTTTGGCCAGGGACCCGGATTGGGATAAAACAGAACCAGTTGCCTGGACAGTTCCCAATTAAAAAAATTAAAAAACGGCCAAAAATCATTGAATGTCAACAGGTTGACGGTTCGACCTTTCAAGTCAGTGGGTCGTTGACTGATTCAACGGTTTTTGGTCAGAGATTAGGATTGGGGTAAAATGGAACCGGTTGCCTAGACGGTTCTTGGGCCAAAATGCTCGACAGTTCGAGTGTGTGTGGTATGTTCTTTTTTTTTCATTTTTCATTTTACTGTTTTTTTTTGTGTGTTTGGTCTTCTTCTTTAAGATCCTCCAAAATGGTATAGGGTTTACCACCATTTTATTTCTTTCCTTTAGTTTTTTCTTTAGGTTTTCTTTTGTAATGTTTTTTTTTTAGTTTTCGTACAAGACAATCTGCTTTATCTCTTTCTTTGATTGCATGTATGTTTAGCTCTGATTCAAAGCAGAACTTTGGACTCGATTTTCTGATTTTTTTCCCTTGGTTTTTCCAGTTTTGCGGATTTACCGCCAATTTTTTTCTGTGTTTAAGGTCACTTTGGATTTGTCGAAAGGTTTTGGAATCCCTTGCAATGTCCACCATTCCCATGACTATGACTACAAAGTTATTTTGTCTAATTATTGACATATAGAAAAAATGACCCGGAAACAGAATTGTTCTAGCCACTGGTTTCTAGGTCGACGGTTCGATTGTCTGGTTCAAATGGATGGCCCATTTTGACAACAAAAATTAAAAATAAAAATGGCCAAAAACCGTTGAACGGGTCGATGGGTTGATGGTTCGGCCATATGCGTCAATTGGTCATTGACTGATTCAACGATTTTTGGCCAAGGACTGGGTTTGGGGTAAAATGGAATTGGTTGCCTGGACGGTTCCCGGGCTGAATGATCAAACCGTCTAGGTCAACTGGGAGTTTTCGATGTGAAACAAAGGACAAGTATGAAGTAGAACTCAAAACTATCACTGTATGATCGTATTCTTTTGTATGAGATGTTTTGTTGAAGCAATATTTAAAAAACGAGCACATTATAATCTCTTTTAAGTCTTTATATGAGTTTTAAGACTTGAGTGCCTATAATTGTAAGTTTCTTATTAAAAAACCATTGTCTTAATGGAATTATCTTTTTTAATGTACAATTCCGTTCCAACCCTTGCGAAGTAGGGCCCCTCCGCTAGTATATTTAATTATAATATATTATAAATTCAAAAAACCAACAGGTAAAAAATACAAACCAATCAACCGGTTAACCCAATTAGAAAACCATTAATAAATTCATTTGTTTTTAACCTTAAAAGTTACAACCTAATATCATACGGAAAAAACACCATAGCTTTATTACATGGTTTTCAAAATCAGACCGAACTGGAAAAACCAGGAACTGGTCACCTGACTGGTTCAGTTTTTCCCCAAACCGTTGATTTTGGTCAGCAAACCGCTGAACCGGCCAGTTAACTATTCGAACCGTTTGAATGGTTTAGACTATTTTTCAATTTTTTTAATTTTTTATTGTTTTGTCAAAACGAGCCAACCATTCGGGTCGAACGGACCGTTCGACCCGGTAACCAGACCCCTAACTAGTTCGGTCATCGGGTAATTGGTTCCGTTTCAACCTAAAATCATTTTTTAGCCAAAAACCATTGATTTATTCAGTGACCTACTCACCTGGGCAGTCAAACCATTGACATGAACGATGATTTTTTGGTCATTTTTTTTAAATAAGAATTGGTCATCCATTCGAACCGGATGGTTGGACTGTTCGACCTGGGAACTAGTCCCCTAGAACGATTCCCTATCCCGTCGAATTTTAAAAACCTTGATTGAATGCTATCAATTTTTTAATTTTCATCTTATTAATATTTTGTATTATACAAGGATGTTCTTAGCCTTTTTTTTTTCTTTACATGAAACATACCAACCAATTAAGTAGGGGGGCAATTGGGTGGGTTTGGGTTGAGCTTTATCCCAACTCGTTCAACCCATCAACCCATTAATGTGACCCATTTAAAAAAAATATAAATGGGCCGGTTGAACCCAAAGCCACCTTGACCCAATCCAATCGACCCAGCCAATTAATTTGTTAAGTCATTAAAAACAAAATTGTAACCGAAACCAGGAACTGGCACGAGGAAAAATGTAACAGAACGAAGCAAAAAGGAAAAGAAAACAATTTGACCGTTAAGAGAGATCTATTCCATATCGTATTGGATTCGATCTTGATCTCATTTACCACTTTTTAAGGCTTCGGACTGAAACGATGAAGAGCCGAGGTGAAATCGAAGGAAGATTGGGTCTGGCCTGGGTTGTGACAAAATACGAAGGGAACAAGAAAACTGGGGAAGTACAGTCAAGGCAGCAGCAAATATTTGTTGCAACGAGCAACGGTTTTGGTCTTGAAGGCTTGAAGGAAAGGACATTTTGGTGTCTTAGAGCAGAAGAGAGGAAAAGATGGCGAAAGCTGCATCAGAGGTTGAAGAACTACCGAAGGCTATCGTGCGCAGAGTTGTGAAGGATAAACTCGCTGGTCCGTCCAATCAAGACGAAATCAATGCCACAAAGATGCTCTCCTCGCTTTCTCCGAGAGCACCAGGATCTTCGTTGATTGCAACGTAAGACTTGCTTCCAAATCTTTTTCCGCCCTCCCTCTTTCTCTGTGTTTTTTTGGATCTGGGATTCCAATTAAAATCAACGCTCGTCAAATAATATTACGTCGGGGAAATCGTCTTGTCTTGAATCTTTTTTAGGGTTTCCTGAATTAGCGGCATTTCTTTTCTGTCAACTTTCAATTGTATCTTTATTTCAGATGATTAGGAGCAGATTTTGTTATTGTGGATGGATTATGACTGTTATTTGGGAAATCATTTTGGTGTCTTAGTGGAGAAGAGAGGAAAAGATGGCGAAAGCTGCATCAGAGGAGAAAGAGCTGTCGAAGGCTATCGTGCGCAGAGTTGTGAAGGATAAACTCGCTCGTTCGTTCGATCAAGACGAAATCAATGTCCACAAAGATGCTCTCCTTGATTTGTCCGAGAGCGCCAGGATCTTCGTTCACTACCTCTCTGCTACGTAAGACTTACTTTCAAATCTTTTTCCGCCCTCCCTCTTTCTCTGTTTTTTATTTTATTTTATTTTATTTATTTTTGGGGCTGGGATTCCAATTAAAATCAACGCTTGTCAAATAATTTTGGGTCGGGGAAATTGTCAAATAATCTTTTTCCGGGTTTCCTGAATTAGCGTTTACTTCGGGCTGCATTTCTTTTGTGTTAATTTTTAACAGTATCTTTATTTCAGATGATTAGGAGCAGATATCGTTATTGTGGATGGATTATGACTGTTATTTGGGAAATCAGTAGCATAGTGTCACGGGGCTAACCGGCGAGGCCCCGTGACATTGTTTTTATTTGGAGTTTTTTAAAACATTGTACTCCACCCATCCTATAGCCAATTTCCCCTTTTCTTATTGTGTAATGGGCTACGAAATTTTTATGTGTTTGCTTGTAAAGTCTGCACATAACTGTGTAATAAGGATAATTTATGCTCTACTGTAGTATGATTAGAATCTTTAAAAGCCACAGACTTCTAGTTAAATGTGGATAAACTTAGACGAAATCCATCAGTCTATTCATAGATCATATCAAAATTATCATCTTGAGATTCTTAGCTCCAGTTGGGGAGGGCACATCACGTAGGGCTGGGCATCTTGTGTTTTTACAAGGTCAAAAGCTGGTTCAGGTTCCTATTTAGAGAAGTGAAAGTATGCATCTAGTTTGAAAAATCAGTTAGGTTGATTCCTGGATAGGATAAGAGTATTAATTTGTTTGCAAAAGAAGAGGTTGGGATGGTTGAATTACTGGTGGGGGCTCCAGGTCCCGGGATGCAACAAGGGGCTAATCTCTCTCTCCACCCCTGTTTTACTTGTGATTTGCACTTAGTTTGTTTCAGTTATATTCTGTATATAGTCCCTTGCATTTGAATCTTTCCTGAATGGAGGAGTTTCTTCTTCATTGTTAATAAAATTTCTATTTTTATTGCTAATGATAGAAAAAAGGATAAAAAAAGCAGTGGGTCTCTTCCATGCATTTCTTAGTCCTAGGTTTAAAATAAAAATACACCTAACCAGTTGCATTCTTCCACACAATATCAAGAAGAAAAGGATACGAGAGAAGATTTTGGCCAACTCCTTTGGACAAGTCCAAATCTGATGGTGGCTATGTTTGTCCAGTGGGTTGATTTCAGAACTTGAAGATCTTATAAGTGTGGCCCATAAATGCTCTTGGACATATCCAAAGCAACACCAATTTCTTTGTTCTTGTTTTACTTCTGGAACTTGTAGCTGCTAGGTCTTTAGCTGTTTAGGAGGATGAAGCTGCTTTATTCTTACGGGGAGAAAGCAATATTATGGGTTGTAGAAGCTTCAACTCTCTGTTGTGAATTTTAAGTCTATGTACTTTCATACACATCATGTTATACTGTATGGTCAAACAAATATAGTAAAAGTTGTTAGTTCTTACTAGTGTCATCAATGCAGTGAGGCGACAACATGTATTTTTAGCCAAGGTTCTAAATATTGATATAGACAGATATGCTAGATGGGGCATATCCAACTTTACCCTGAGATGCTTTATATTTTATTTTGTTTTTTTTTCAAACATGTTCAGGGGGTTCGGTATAAGGCCTGTCTACCCCCTGAAATAGGTCAAACCCAAAACACTTGGTATTTTTGAAAGGGATGAGATATCCATCCTATAGACGCCCAAAGATTGCGGAATAAGGGGCGAATTTTAAAAATTTATCTCTCCCTTCAACTGGGAATCGTATTCCCTATTTAGAAAATCATATTTTCAAGGATCAATCTTGAACCATAAACTGAACCAGATCTGAACCAAAAAGGAGTGGGAGAGGATTATACCTGATACGGAGAAATACTATCTCCCAATGGAGGTGTTCACGCCCAAAGAAGGATCCAAAATCTGCTCGCACTGAAGATGGCGCAGTGAAGGATGGAGCAGAATCAACAATGTTTTTCAAAAGAACTTGACCCTTCGCAAGAATCAACTGGACGGCTTGTGAGTACAGATCCAATCAATCTTTTCCCAAAAGATTGAGATCAAGATCAAATCTTGATTGCTCCTAAGAACTGGAGATCGAACTGAAGGAATGGCAATGGCAGGAAAAGAGGATTGGCGATTTAAGATCGAACTGGAGATCGATCTCATTTGGGGACATGAGGATTGGCGATTTAAGATTATTCATTGACAAGTTAAAAAGGAAAAGAGGGGACAAATGGGAGGACCATTAATACTAGATCAAGGCATGCGGGAGAACAAATACCCTGTTGAGAGAAATCCAAAACAAATCTTTTAGTTAGTTTGTTCTTGTTTTAATTTTGTTTTGAGTTTTGTCTTGCCCAAGGACGGGCAAGAGTTTAAGTGTGGGGGATTTGATGAGAGTAGAATTTATCATATTTTTAGCCCCAATTATTATGTCTTTTATACTAAATTAGCATCTAATTGGACTCATATCTCTTGTATTTTGGTCTAGGGTATGAAAGAAGGCATCAAGAGCAAAGAAAGACAAATCGGATGATTTTTCACAGTTTCGACATCGTTCAGTGATCTAGGCCTAACTCACGTTTCCGAACTCTGAATGGGCTGATTCAAGATCCACTGGAAAGATAAGAGAATAATCCACAACTTTCATGTTTTGGGCTTTCGCAGATTCAGCCTGCATCGAAGTCAATTCCGGGCCCAAAGTCGTGGCAAATTCATAGGAAGGCCCAATCCGCAGCTGAAACACAACTCGCAGAAAAGCCTGGCTGAAGCCCAATTCGCAGAGGATGTCTATTACGAATCCAAGAACATGAAACTAAGAAGAATCCTTATAGATTTAAATTCTTGATGTAAACTTAGAGTGATAAAAGGATTGAGTTCAAGAGATAAAGAGATAGGATTAGAATTAGGATAGGACTTTCTATTTCTTGTAAAGATCAACTTCAAGAGAAAGTAGGAGACCACCCCATCCCCTTTAATCTATATAAAGGAGGGGGTGGACCAGCTTTAGGTATCACTGGATCACTGAATCATTAAATCATTCAACTTCTGATTTGAATCAAGAAGGAAGGAGCAATCAGAAAGAAGGGTTCAAGAAAGGTTCAAGAATTCAAGAAACTTCAAGAAGAGGAGATCTCAGCACCATGGGCGAATTCAAGAGTTCTTTCTTCACCTGTGATTGTTTTAATTCTTCCATCATGAATTGATTTGTTTTCTTGCTAGGGTTATGGAAAGCCTAATCATGTTAATGAATATATTTTTATTTTCTTGATTCATCCAAGATAGTGATTTCTATATAGTCTATAAATTTTTGTGCTTAATGCAATTAAGAGATTGGCCACCCTGGCAGCTGAGACAGGCCACCCCAACTGATTAAGTTCAAAGATTCAATTAATCCTACACTGTATGTGCCTAGGGTCTCACCCTGGCAGATAAGACATGCCACCCCAACTGACTTAGTGGCACTACAGTGTCAGCCTTATCAGGATAGGTCTCCCCAGACCGACCTACTGGCTGTGAACATTCTAAACTAACACGAGTCTCATTAAGTATCCAGTTTAAGGGTATTACATAGAAACATACCAAGGGAACATGAATCAAATATGCACTTTTATTCATTTACAATAAACTCATAAAGTACATCATTCTGATTGAAGCTAAGGGCATACAAAACTGTCCAACAGAAGTATCTCAGTTTTCACCCGCAGAGTGACATTTTGTTTCATAAAAGCATTTTCAAAGCCTGGTTTCTAAAGTCTTAGAGAAGAAGATTACCAAACTGTTAGGCCAATTCTTTATCACAAATGGGTTGGAATATGGTTCGAGGGGATTTTGCTGTACATCTGTTAAACACCTTTCGTCGGGAAAATTATTTGTTGTTGAAGTTTTTGCGACTCAAAACTAATTGATTGATTAAGCATGCTCTATTTAGTAGGCTTTTGCCCGTTATGGTAATTTAGTAGGCTTTTGTAGTTCCATTTGAAGCTTACTTTATTTTATTAACAGATAAGAAGGAAATCATCTCCAATTTTGGAAGAAGCAAAATCTTCAATTGATGTGATTTTCTTCACCACGATCTCAATGGGCTTTATTTCTGTTGCATCTTGCAGTGAAGATATTACTCGAGCTATTATCTATGCCTTAATTGACAGAAGTGATTCTGAACTGGGCGAGCCGCTTACACTGTTTCTGTATAGGCCTTGGCTTCCTTTACCTTTGGAAGCAGGTAAGTGAAATTAATCCTTGGTTTCCTTTTCTAATTTTATGTTGTCCTTGGTTTCCTTTGTTTTATAGGAAAGTTTGAGGCAACGACTATGGTATCCATGATGTTCAATGTGGGAATCAAGAAATATTTTGATATGACCCTTCTTTCTTGTGCCTATGCTAGAACTAGGGAACGTACTCAAGGTCTTGTATCTTTTTTTGGTCACACCTATAGATTACTTTAAGCATTCAAAGTTGTTGACAATATGTTTTGATACAGGTTTAGAAGCTTTTAGGTTACTTGGCCAACATCTTGACATGGGTGAGACTCACCAAGGTCATGTTGTTCTTGTTTTGCATTGGATGAATTTTTTGAAGAATTGGGTCTTGAGACGGAGATTGGATCATTAGAACATTTATTACATTATGAAGAGCAGAACACCGGGAGGGTAGTTCCTTTAGTTCTTGGTCTCCTTTGCATTTGCAATCTGAAGGTAAGCCATATGTGATATACAAGTTTATTGAATCCTCATAGCATTCAACTGAATTGGTAAGAGGGCTTTGGACGGAGTTTTATTAGGTTGGTTTGGTTAGCATTGCATAGTTTCCTGGAAACCTTTAGAAAACAGAGCGTAGTTTTATTCTAATGTGTGGTTTGCTGTTGTTGAGAAGTTGTTGCCAAGAAGGGAACAATTTTAAACAGCCAAAGTTTGCATTCTTTTTCTTTTGTTCTATTTCCCTCCTTCCTTTCCTCTCTCTGTCCCTCATCCCAAATAAATCTAAGCTAATCCATCCTTGTTTATATGTTTGTCTAATGGGGAAACATATGGCAAATGTTCTGTTTCATTTTTCTTTTGTCAATGCTTTCGTGAATGCCGATTCCAGCCACGTAATTGTCTAATCATGTGGCGGTGTTTATTACTATGGACAAATTCATAGACTTGGAACTGAAAACTAGAAGTATTTATTTAAAGAATAAATTATAATTATAATTTCGATAATATAACCTGAATAAAATTTACAAAAAATGATTATTATTGATATATTAATAAATTAAACATTTTAACTAATATTATCTATCGGAATTGGCATTTATAACATAAAATATGGTAAAAGATATTAGAGAATTAAGAAAATCTTGTACATACTTTACAAAACAACTTGTTCCGGTTATGAATTGGTTCAGGACAGGGAATACCATGGAACCAATTATTATTGGAGACAAAATCATGGAACCAGAACCGTTATAATTCTAGAATTATAAACGGTTCTGAGCTGTTTGTGTTCAACGGGCAAATGCGACCCACTGACAGCCCTAATTCTAGAATAAGGATCATGGGAAGACAGGTGCTGCGATAAGTCTGGTATTTCTTTTTTCTATCTCCTCGGGGATTTGCTTTTCTTGGTTATGACCTTTTCAACATATTGCCAATGTTGAACCCTTTGCTGTTGTAGGGTATGATTGTATAGTGGGATGTTGATTCTGGACCCAAACAAATCGATAAGTACTTCCACAAAATGACAACCATGCCAATGTGTGTGCATTATTAGCAGTTGGAATTGTCTATTGCAGTATCAAGAATGACCGTAGGGCTTGTAAGCCAAAATTTTATTTATATGCCAAAATTATTTATATGCTAACATTTCCTTATTGTTGTTTCTATTGTCAATATTTTGTGTTGTTTTCTTAAACTAATCCAAGACATCTTCACGCATTGACACTTGTAGGAGGTTATGTCGACGCAAATGATTCAAGTATTTGAGTTGGTGTGTAATAGTGGGCCTTGGCGTTGCATATGCAGGAACACAGGATTAGAAGGTGAAGTATCTCAGTTTTCACCCGCAGAGTGACATTTTGTTTCATAAAAGCATTTTCAAAGCCTGGTTTCTAAAGTCCTAGAGAAGAAGATTACCAAACTATTAGCCAATTCTTTATCACAAATGGGTTGGTATATGGTTCAAGGGGATTTTGCTGTACATCTGTTAAACACCTTTCATCGAGAATATTATTTGTTGTTGAAGTTTTTGCGACTCAAAACTAATTGAATGGTTAAGCATGCTCTATTTAGTAGGCTTTTGCCCGTTATGGTAATGTATCAGAACATATGTTGTATAGTGTTTATTGTTTTTTAGAATTTTGATGAATTAAATATGCATTTCCATTTGAAAATTACTTTATTTTATTAACAGACAAGATGGAAATCACCTCCAATTTTGGAAGATGCAAAATCTTCAATTGGTATGATTTTCTTCACCACGATCTCATTGGGCTTTATTTCTGTTGCGACTTGCAGTGAAGATGTTACTTGAGCTATTATCTTTGCCTTAATGGACATAAGTAATTCAGAACTGGGCGAACCGCTTACTCTGTTTCTGTATAGGCCTTGCTTCCTATACCTTTGGAAGTAGGTAAGTGAAATTAATCCTTGGTTTCCTTTTCTAGTTTTATGTTGTCCTTAGTTTCCTTTGTTTTATAGGAAAGTTTGAGGCAGCAACTGTGGTATCCACGATGTTCAATGAGGGAATCAAGAACTATTTTGATATGACCCTTCATTCTTGGGCCTATGCTAGAACTAGGGAACGTACTCAATGTCTTGAATCTTTTTTTGGTTACACCTATTGATTACTTTTAGCATTCAAAGCTGTTGAAATATGTTTTGATACAGCTTTAGAATCTTCTAGGTTATTGGGCCAATATCTTGACATGGGTGAGACTCACCAAGATCATGTGGTTCTTGTTATTGCATTGGATGAATATTTTGAAGAATTTGGTCTTGGGACGAAGATTGGATCATTAGAACATTTAGTACATTATTTAGAGCAGAACACCTGGAGGGTAGTTCCTTTACAAATTTGTTGAATCCTCATAGCATTCAACTGAACTGGTAAGAGGGCTTTGGACGGAGTTTTATTAGGTTGGTTTGTTTAGCATTGCATAGTTTCCTAGAAAACTTTATAAAACAGAGCATAGTTGGGGCCAATTTTAGTCACACCTCCTGCAGTTTCCCAAACAAATTTTGAAGTACATACACCTTCCAATTGATTAAAGGTCTGTTTGGTTTGCAGCCGTAAATGGAATTAGAATCGAAATCCTTCGGAATCGGAATCGGAATGGTCCATTCCCATAGTTTATTTGGTTCAGACAAGAATGGGAATGGGAATTTAAATCAGCAGGAATGGGATTTCATTCTCAAGGGAGGGAGGGGAGGGAATGGCCATTCCCTCAAATGGGGGAATGCCATTCCAGTACCCGCATGAAATGGTAATTGACAATGTTATGAGACTACTTTCCTTTTGAACGTCCCGATGTAAAAATTTACACGAGATGTTTTTGTTATTTATTTCTATTGTAGAAGATAATGGTTCGATGTTTCCAATGATTGTTTTGGGTACTAGTTTCTTCTTTTATTTATTGATTGCAACTCTTTGGTGGAAATTTGATCTAGATGCCTTCTCCAATTTATTTTAGTACAATTTCTACTTATAAATGAGTCTGTACGCATCGGATAAGTAATCTGCATGAAAGGGTTTACTAATGGTATGCGTTTGAGTGAGTACAAAATGGAAGCAATACCTAGGGTGAGTGGAGTTTTCTTCTAAGGTATGGTTTGCTGTTGTAGAGAAGTTGTTGCCAGCAAGGGAACAATTTTAAACAGCCAAAGTCTGCATTCTTTTTCTTTTGTTCTCTTTACCTCCGTCCTTCCCTCTCTCTGTCCCTCATCCCAAACACATCTAAGCTCATCCAGCCTTGTTTATATGTTTGTCTAATGGGAAAACATATTCTAAATGTTCCGTTTCATTTTTCTTTTGTCAATGCTTTCTTGAATGTGGATTCCAGCCACGTAACTGTCTAATCTTGTGGCGGTGTTTATTTTTATGAATTCTGTTTCCACATGCTTAGTGGATTTCCTCTTGCATCATTTTTTCTGCTAAGTCGATGATTGTTCCTTCCGAAGCTTCAAATGGTTGTTGCTTTGGAAGTTTGCTACTCAAGATAGGACTTTCAATGGGCTGGGTTTTGGTAGAACCAACCTCGAATCGATTATTATTACTATGGACAAAATTATAGTCCCAGAACTGAAAACTAGAAGTATTTACTTAAAGAATAATTTAAAATTTGAATTTCGATAATATAACTTAATAAAATTTACAGAAAATGATTATTATTGATATATTAATAAATTAAACATTTTAACTAATATTATCTATCAGAATTGGCATTTATAACATAAAATATGGTAAAAGGTATTGGAGAATTAAGAAAATCTTGTACATACTTTATAAAACAAATTGGTTCCGGGTATGAATTGGTTCAGGACAGGGAATACCTAGCACTGACCCAATTATTATTTGAGACAAAATCATGGAACCAGAACCGTTATAATTCTAGAACTATAAACGGTTCTGATCTGTTTGTGTTCATCGGGCAAATGTGACCCACTGGCTGCCCTAATTCTAGAATAAGGATCATGGGAAGACAAGACCTGCAATAAGTCTGGTATTTCTTTTCCTTCTCCACGGGGATTTGCTTTTCTTGGTTGTGACCTTTCCAACTCATTGCCAATGTTGAAACCTTTGCTGTTGTAGGGGATGATTGTATAGTGGGATGTTGATTCTAGACACAAACAGATCGATAAGTACTTCCACAAAATGACAACCATGCCAATGTGTGTGCATTATTAGTAGTTGGCATTGTCATCTGCAGTATCAAGAATGACCGTAGGGCTTGTAAGCAAACATTTTTTTTATGCCAAAATTTTTTATATGCTAACATTTCCTTATTGTTGTTTCTATTGTCAATTTTTTTTTGTGTTGTTTTCTTAAACTAATCCGAGACATCTTCAAGCATTGATTCTTGTAGAAGGTTATGTCGACGCAAATTATTCAAGTATTTGAGTTGGTGTGTAATAGTGGGTCTTGGCGTTGCATATGCAGGAACACAGGATTAGAAGGTGAAGTATCTCAGTTTTCACCCGCAGAGTGACATTTTGATTCATAAAAGCATTTTCAAAGCCTGGTTTCTAAAGTCTTAGAGAAGAAGATTACCAAACTATTAGGCCAATACTTTATAACAAATGGGTTGGAATATGGTTCGAGGGGATTTTGTTGTACATCTGTTAAACACCTTTCATCGGGAATATTATTTGTTGTTGAAGTTTTTGCGACTCAAAACTATTTGAATGGTTAAGCATGCTCTATTTAGTAAGCTTTTGCCCATTATGGTAATGTATCAGAACATATGTTGTATAGTGTTTATTGTTTTTTAGAATTTTGATGAATTAAATATGCAGTGCCATTTGAAGCTTACTTTATTTTATTAACAGACAAGAAGGAAATCATCTCCAATTTTGGAAGATGCAAAATTTTCAATTGATATGATTTTCTTCACCACGATCTCATTGGGCTTTATTTCTATTGCGTCTTGCAGTGAAGATGTTACTCGAGCTATTATCTTTGCCTTAATGGACAGAAGTGATTCTGAATTGGTAAGAGGGCTTTGGATAGAGTTTTATTAGGTTGGTTTGTTTAGCATTGCATAGTTTCCTAGAAAACTTTATAAAACAGAGCATAGTTGGGGCCAAATTTTAGTCACACCTCTTGCAGTTTTCCAAACAGATTTTGAAGTACATACACCTTCCAATTGATTAAGGGTCTGTTTGGTTTGCAGCTGCAAATGGAATTAGAATCGAAATCCTCCATAATCGGAATCGGAATGGTCAATTCACATAGTTTATTTGGTTCAGACAGGAATGGGAATGGGAATTTAAATCAGCAGGAATGGGATTTCATTCCCAAGGGACGGAGGGGAGGGAACGGTCATTCCCTTAAATGGGGGGATGCCATTCCAGTACGCACATGAAATGGTAATTGACAATGTTATGAGACTACTTTCCTTTTGAACGTCCCCATGTAAAAATTTCCACGAGATATTTTTGTTGTTTATTTCTATTGCAGAAGATAATGGTTCGTTGTTTCCAATGATTGTTTTGGGTACTAGTTTCCTCTTTTATTTATTTATTGCGAATCCTTGGTGGAAATTTGATTTAGATGCTTTCTCCATTTTATTTTAGTACAATTTCTACTTAGAAATGAGTCTGTACACATCGGATAAGTAATCTTCATGAAAGGGTTTACTAATGGTATGCGTTTGATTGTGTACAAAATGGAAGCAATACCTTGGGTGAGTGGGGTTTTCTTCTAATGTGTGGATTTCCTCTTCCATCATTTCGTCGGCTAAGTTGCAATTTCGTTTTATTTTAGTACAATTTCTACTTAGAAATGAGTCTGTAGGCATCGGATAAGTAATCTGCCTGAAAGGGTTTACTAATGGTATGCGTTTGAGTGAGTACAAAATGGAAGCAATACCTAGGGAGAGTGGAGTTTTGGGTACTAGTTTCCAATGATTGTTTTGGGTACTAGTTTCTTCTTTTATTTATAGATTGTGACTCCTTGGTGGAAATTTGATCTAGATGCTTTCTCCGTTTTATTTTAGTACAATTTCTACTTAGAAATGAGTCTGTACGCATCGGATAAGTAATCTACATGAAAGGGTTTACTAATGGTATGCGTTTGAGTGAGTACAAAATGGAAGCAATACCTAGGGAGATTGGAGTTTTCTTCTAATGTATAGTTTGCTGTTGTAGAGAAGTTGTTACCAACAAGGGAACAATTTTAAACAGCCAAAGTCTGCATTCTTTTTCTTTTGTTCTCTTTCTCTCCGTTCTTCCCTCTCTCTGTCCCTCATCCCAAACACATCTATGCTAATCCAGCCTTGTTTATATGTTTGTCTAATGGGGAAACATATTCTAAATCTTCCGTTTCATTTTTCTTTGTCATTTCTTTCGTGAATGCAAATTCCAGGCACGTAACTATCTAATCTTGTGGCGGTGTTTATTTTTATGAATTCTGTTTCCACAAGCTTAGTGGATTTCCTATTCCATCATTTTGTCAGCTAAGTCGATGATTGTTCCTTCCGAAGCTTCAAATGGTTGTTGCTTTGGAAGTTTGCAACTCAAGATAGGGCTTCCAATGGGTTTGGTTTTGGTAGAACCAACCTCGAATTGATTATTATTACTATGGAAAAATTCATATACCTGGAACCGAAAACTAGATGTATTTATTTAAAGAATAAATTAAAATTTGAATGTCGACAATATAATCGTAATAAAATTTACAGAAAATGATTATTATTGATATATTAATAAATTAAACATTTTAACCAATATTATCTATCAAAATTGGCATTTATAACATAAAATATGGTAAAAGATATTGGAGAATTAAGAAAATCTTGTACATACTTTATAAAACAACTGGTTCCGAGTATGAATTGGTTCAGGACAGGGAATACCATGCACTGACAATTATTTTGAGACAAAATCATGGAACCAGAACCATTATAATTCTAGAATTATAAACGGTTCTGATCTGTTTGTGTTCGCCGAGCAAATGCAACCCACTGGCAGCCCTAATTCTAGAATAAGGATCATGGGAAGACAGGAGCTGCAATAAGTCTAGTATTTCTTTTTCTTCTCCATGGGGATTTGCTTTTCTTGATTGTGACCTTTTCAACGCATTTCCAATGTTGAAATTGTTTTACAGTTTTGTATGCCCTTAGCTTCAATCAGAATGATGTACTTTATGAGTTTATTGTAAATGAATAAAAGTTCCTATTTGATTCATGTTCCCTTGGTATGTTTCTGTGTAATACCCTTAAACTGGACACTTAATGAGACTCGTCTTAGTTTAGAATGTTCACAGCCAGTAGGTCGGTCTGGGGAGACCTATCCTGATAAGGCTGACACTGTTGTGCCACCAAGTCGGTTGGGGTGGCCTGTCTCAGCTGCCAGGGTGAGACCCTAGGCACATACAGTGTAGGATCAATTGAATCTTTGAACTGGACCAGATTTCAAGTATTGCCCTGGACCTTGGAGATTGATGGGCAAAACTGGAAAGTTACACCCGACCCCTAGACTCGATTATGATACTGCACTAGGTGTCGGATTTGAAAGAATGGTAGGATCCATCTAATGGACGCCATAAAGGTTGCGGAATGGGTGGGGCGAATTTCAAAAATTTCCTACCTTCTCCCAACTGGGAATCATATTCCCTGAATTTAGAATACAATATTCAAGGATCTATTTGAACCCTAATCAAACCAGATCTGTACCAAAAGATAAATGGGAGGATTATACCTGATCCGGAGAAGCAGTATCTCCCAAAGTTGGTGTTCACGCCCAAAGAATGCTCCAAGATCTGTCCCTGCTGAAGATGACACAGCTGTGGATGGAACAGAACCAGCAGGGTGCGTCCTACACACTGGATCTTTCACAAGAATCTCCTTGATGTACTAAACACTGAATTCTTTCAGTCTTTCTTGCAAGACTGATGTCAAGAACTGGTTTCTTGACTTTCTTTTCTGCAAGGATCAAATCTTGCAATAATGCAGATGGCGGCGGCAGGAGGAGATTTCCAGAAACAAAAAAGGCTGAACTGTTTTCTTTTCTGGAGAGAATGAGATCTAATCTCAATTCGCAGGAACCCTTCTTGCTTACAAAAACCTCTTGGATCGAAATCTTATTTCTCTCTCTTGGTTCATTCAAAAATCTCCTCCCTTTCTTCTTGATTAAGAAATTTCCTAATTAGGAGTTATCCCAATCCAAATCAGTATTTGGATAGGGGATAATCTTAATCCCTTTCCCAGATAGAGTTAGCTTACTCCTGATCTTATCAGGAGGTTACCAGATTCAAATCTGATTTGAATTTGGTCTCTAAGAGTGGATAAGGCTAAGAGCCCAATCCTTTTTGCTAACTTCAATCTCAAATTCGCCCCATTGATGGGTGATCATATCAGCCCACCTCGAAATGGGCTTTTGGCCCATTAAGTATTCAGTGTTTAATTAGTTTCCAATCTGCTGCCCAGTTGGGCTTCTTTGTATGGCGTGGGACCCAAGCATTGATCTACACACCAGCCACATGGGTTCGGCCCAGCCTTTAATACAAGGCCCAGCCGAATTCACTGAAAATCTCAATGAACCCCTTGAGTCCATCGTATGAACCCTATGGGCCCAACACTTACATTAAGTGGTCCCTGGGCCAAGCCATCTTATAAAAACCCAGGGACTGTGGGCAGGTGCAAGATTAGCCCATCAGGTATTATCCTAAATGGTCTTACACTTAACCTCTCAGCCCTTAATGATCAAGCACTGCCCGACAAGAGAGGACTTCTCCATCGGCTGCAAGGAACAGTGCCGCACTCTCCTCTCACATGGATCCCGGGAATTAAAACCATTTGCAAACATTTTGAAACCGTACATATATATGTAAATATATTAATTTTGCAAAAACAAAATTCCAACGATTGAAATCAACTGCCGGCAGTTTGGTTTCCATCAGAGAGAGTGCATTCCCGATCATTACCCTTTGTCCGACAAAGTGGCTGATTCTGTCACTATGACCACCCACTCAGATGAATTCTCAAACTGCCCCAACATACCCAGGTTTTGATCCCCACTAAGGATCTCACTGATTGGCATATCAAAGGCAGGCTGATCCAGCACCTAGTGAAGTGTCATAATCGAGTCTAGGGGTCAGGTGTAACTTTCCAGTTTTGCCCATCTATCTCCAAGGTCCAGGGCAAGACTGGAAATCTGGTCCGGTTCAAGGATTCAAGTAATCCCATGCTATATGTGCCTCGGGTCTTACCCTGATGGCTGAGACAGGCCATCCCAACACTTGGTGGCACACCAGTATCAGCCTTGGAAGGATAAATCTCCCCAGACTTATCCAACGGCTGTGAACATTTAAAACTAACATGAGTCTCTACAAATGTCCAGTTTTAGGGTTTTACACAGAATTAAACCAAACAACATGAATCAAACATGCACTTTATTTATTTCCACTAAATAACAAAAGTACATCAAAATGATTGAAGCTAAGGGCATACAAAACTGTCTAACAGCTCCCACTTGCACTTAGGTCCAATCTGGTACAAGCCGGAGTCCCATACTTTCCACGTGTTTCTCAAACACCTTCTGTGTCAGTGGCTTAGTTAATGGGTCTGCCACATTATCCGCTGATGCTACCTTTTGAATTAGGACGTCCCCTCTACCAACGATCTCCCGTAGTACATGGTACTTCCTCTCGATGTGCTTTGACTTCGAGTGGGCCCGAGGCTCTTTAGCCTGGGCGATCGCTCCATTGTTGTCACACAACAACGGGATGGGTGATGTGCTGGATGGAATCGCTCCCAATTCGTGTATGAATTTCTTCATCCACACGGCTTCCTTGGCAGCTTCACTTGCGGCAATGTACTCGGCCTCGGTTGTGGAGTCTGCAGTGGACCCCTGTTTGCTGTTTTTCCAGCAAACAGCACACGATCCTATCGTGAAAACATACCCAGATGTAACTTTCTATCATCTAGATCCGACTGGAAATCGGCATCGGTATACCCTAGAACTTGCAGTGAACTACCATCGAATACCAGACAAAACTCTTTCGTCCTTCGAAGGTATTTGAGTATGTTCTTCACAGCGGTCCAATGCTCCTGTCCTGGGTTTGCCTGGAATCTGCTTACCACACTCACCGCCTGAGCTATGTCCGGGCGAGTGCACAACATGGCGTACATGATGCTCCCCACAGCTGAGGCATAGGGAACTTCTCTCATGCTCTCAATCTCCTCAGAAGTCTTGGGAGACATCTTCATGGAGAGATTGACTCCGTGCCTGAAAGGAACGTTTCCTTTCTTGGAGTTTTCCATGCTGTATCTTCTGACAATTTTGTCAATGTAAGCAGCCTGGGATAATCCAATTATCCGCTTCGATCTATCTCTATAGAGTCGAAGACCCAGTATGTATGAAGCTTCTCCAAGATCTTTCATGGAGAACTGCTGTGATAGCCATACCTTGACCGAAGTCAACATTCCTACATCATTCCCAATGAGTAGGATATCGTCCACATACAAGACTAAAAAGGTGATCTTATCCCCACTGGATTTCCTGTAAACACAGGGCTCATCCGGATTCTGCTCAAAGTCAAACGTTTTGACTGCAGAATCAAAACGGATGTTCCAACTCCTAGAAGCCTGCTTAAGTCCATATATGGATCTATTAAGTTTACATACCATGTGTTCCTGACCAGCAGCAATGAAGCCTTGCGGCTGCTGCATGTAGATATCTTCACTAAGATCTCCATTCAGGAACGCTGTTTTGACATCCATTTGCCAAATCTCGTAATCATGGTACGCTGCTACAGCTAGCAGGATCCTAATGGATTTAAGCATGGCCACCGGTGAAAAGGTTTCCTCATAGTCGATGCCTTCTTTCTGAGTATACCCTTTCGCCACCAAACGAGCTTTAAAGGTCTCAATCCTGCCATCGGGGCCCTTCTTCCTCTTGTAGATCCATTTGCAACCAATTGCTTTTACCCCGGAGGGCGGATCCACTAGAGTCCAGACTCCATTGGTCTCCATTGAGTCCATCTCGGCTCTCATGGCCTCCACCCACTTCTGGGAGTCTATGTCTAACATAGCTTCCGCGTAAGTCACGGGATCCTCTTCACTAGTCAAGGCTTCCACCAGGTAACTATCCTGGTCATAACCATATCGGACTGGTGGTCTGGATACCCGGGTGGACCTTCTAGGTTGGTCATTACCTGGAACTTGTGGGACATCTCGCACTGCTCCTGAGCTCTCCTCATCAAGAACTATTTCCTGACGATGGGTGTCCAGGATGTAATCGGATTCTAAGAATTGGGCGTTTCGACTGCAGAACACTTTCTGCTCACTTGGGTCATAGAGTAGATAACCCACCGAATCCTTTGGGTAGCCTATAAGCAGGCAACGGCTGGTTTTAGATTCCAACTTGTCCGCACTT
Source organism: Nelumbo nucifera (assembly GCF_055504915.1). Classification (NCBI taxonomy): domain Eukaryota; kingdom Viridiplantae; phylum Streptophyta; class Magnoliopsida; order Proteales; family Nelumbonaceae; genus Nelumbo; species Nelumbo nucifera. Next base: position 110,345,415 of record NC_142649.1, on the reverse strand, counting down.
GTTCTTTTAACGTGTGCAGGACAACCCCAAATCTTCAAGTGTCTCACACTTGGCTTCCTTCCGGTCCAAAGCTCATATGGAGTTTTCGGAACTGATTTGGTTGGAACCCTATTCAGCACGTAGATAGCAGTCTCTAATGCGTATCCCCAAAAGGATGTGGGTAATTCTGAGCATGCGAGAAGTGACCGGACCATGTCCAACAAGGTCCTATTTCTCCTCTCTGAAACACCGTTGAGTTGAGGTGTAGCTGGAGGAGCTAGTTGTGACACAATCCCATTGGCCTTTAAGTAGTCCCTGAATTCGTCAGAGAGATACTCGCCACCTCGATCTGATCGAAGGGCCTTAATTTCTCTCCCTAACTGTTTCTCGACTTCCTGTCTGAACTCTTTGAACTTTTCAAATGATTCAGACTTATGTCTCATTAGGTACACGTGACCATATCGTGAAAAATCATCTGTAAAGGTGATGAAGTACACGTGTTGATTCCGTGTCCTAACACTCAGGGGACCACATACATCAGTATGTATTAGGTCAAGTGTGCCTGCACATCTTTCAGGCTTACCGTCAAATGGCCGCTTAGTCATCTTACCTTGGAGGCAAGGTTCACAAGTGGGAAGATTTTCTACGGTTAGAAAATCCAAAGGACCATCCTTTACCAGTCTTGTGATTCGGTCGACACCGATGTGGCCAAGTCGGTAATGCCAGAGGCACGTGGGATTTACTGTATCACGAGTCCTTTTCTTGGGATTTTCGACCGACGTAGTTTCGGTTAAGTTAGTTTCCAAAGAAGGATGCAGAACATAGAGACCGTTCTCTAGTTCCCCGCATGCGATGAATTTATTATTCCGTTTAACAGTAATCATATTACTAAAGTAAACAGTATATCCATCAGCACACAATTTTGAAACAGAAATTAAATTCCTTCTCAAGTTCTGTACATAAAGACAATCTTTAAGTACAAGGACTCATTCTTTAAAAACTAATTCTACGGTTCCTATTGCCGCAGCTGCAACACTTGCAGTTGTTCCCAAGAACAGTGTCACTTCACCTTCACTCAACCTTCTGCTAACTTTGAACCCCTGCAGTGAGTTACACGCATGAGTTGAAGCCCCGGAGTCAACACACCAGGACACAGAAGTAACTAACATATTAGTTTCTATGACACAAGTTTCGATATTACCTTTCTTAGATTCCAGGTAGGTAGGACAGTTCCTCTTCCAGTGGCCGGTCTGCTTGCAGAAGTGACAGACATCAGATGCCTTGTTCTTCTTCTGCTTCTTGGGTTTGGTAGTCTTCTTCTGGGGCTTCTTTGCCTTTCTCTTTCTCTTGCCCGATTTGTTAGCTTCAGCAAGCATAACCACTGGCTCATCCTTCTTGAGTAAATCCTCGGCCCTCTGCAACATATTGCTGAGTTCCTGGACGCTGACATTCAGCTTATTCATATTGTAGTTCATAGTGAACGCATTGAAGGAAGAGGGCAAAGAATTTAGGATGGCATCCACTTGCGTGCCAAGATCTAGCCCGGATCCAAGAGCTTCAAGTTCGTTGATGTATCCCATCATCCGAAGACAATGGTCATGAACTTTCTGCCCTTTGGTCATCTGCGCGGTCATGAACAATTTCAGGACCTTCTGTCGAGTAGAACGGTTCTGCTCCTCATACATTGTCCTTAGACTGTCCAATATGTCCTTGGCAAGTTCGATCTGATCGAACTGCCTCTGTATTGAGTTGTCTAATGAGGCAATGACAAAGCAGCGGGCTAGGGAGTTCTTATCCTCCCAATCTTGGTAGTCCCTCCTACGGGCCTCAGAAGCCCTATCACCCGGACGTTCCGGGGCAGGATTTTTCACTACCTTGTCTAACTTTTCAGAAGTTAGGACCAGCATAAGATTTCTGTACCAGTCGGCATAGTTTGGGCCCTTAAGCTTGTTATCGTCTAGAAGCTTTGCAAATTGACCGTTTGCCATTTTTTGATAAAACAGCAAAATCATTAGTCCACAACCTTAGTTTGATTCATGTTTACCTACATAGATATGGCTTTTAATCTATGTTCCATTCCCATTTGTTCATCTATGAGATTTCCCTCCTATCTCAGTGACGGAGACGACGAAATGTCTCTGGAAATGTGGGAAATCACATGGGGTGCGTGAAACCAACTGTTTCAGCTGCATAACCCCACCACCTTTCTGTGACGGATCATATCTACTCATCAAATGAGTTTCCCTTTGGCCTCTGTCAGACAAGGTTCAGAGCCGTTTTCAGGTAAACCCTTCTGTCAGTGAGTGCACACCCATCATATTCAGGTTACGCCAAGGTACCGTGAGAGAGTTCCCATTTTCTGGTGAAGCCCCTCCCACATCGGTCTATGACGCCCCTATCATCTTATGAAACACTCTAACAGATCCAACAGCAAATGGATAGCCCAATTTTATGGTGCGTTTCCTCATTACTGATGGACCCATCATTGTGCTAATGACGGAAGGCCTTTAGAGAGTCCATCATATGGATCTCCCTATCACTTGCATTCATATTTGCTGGAGGGAACAAAATTACGGCCTAGTTTTAATTTAGGTCAAACCAAAGTGGCTCCCACTGACTTTCATAAAGTCAGATTTCTGGTGGGCCTTAATCGGCTAGGGGTTCTGTACACATCCCTTTTCAGGGTTGTGGGGCCCACCAGGCAAAGAGGGGGGTCATCCAATGACCTTCAGGGACACCATGGCAATGATGTGCATTCAGCCATGGTGTGCGCAAGAGCCACTAACGAGTCATCACGGGCCAAGTACTTATGGCCCATGGTCACAGCACATCAAACATCCAAACATCACATGTAAAGGAGGAATTGATCCAATCAATTAATTGCTGTAAAGCCCATTCAACGGCCCATTTAAAAACCAAGTCATTAACGATTAATGTCCACTAGGTGTATGGGCTGAATCGCAGATAGCAGTTTGGCCCATACAGCTTATCTCACAATAATGGGCTTTTGCAGTTTTAACCCTTTAAAACTGGGCTTTACAGGTGGGCCGAATTAATCCCTGTAATTGAACATCAGATTTGGAACAAAAGTGTGAGACAATTGGACTGAGAACAGCCCCTTCCGAAACCCAGATTCGGTCCAAACAGTTTTGGTCCAATCTAGTCCGAAATGGTCCAAAAATGATTTTGGATTCAAGAATTAATTATTAGAATACTATATTCAAGGATCTTACTTGAACAATAATCGAACCAGATCTGAACAAAAAAAAACAAAAGGGAGGAATATACCTAATCCGGAGAAGCAGTATCTCCCAAAGCTGGTGTTTGAAGGAATGAGAGATCTATCCAATGGACGCCCAAAGATTGCGGAATAAGGGGTGAATTTCAGAAAATTTATCTCTCCCTTCAACTGGGAATCGTATTCCCTATTTAGAAAATCATATTTTCAAAGATCAATCTTGAACCATAAACTAAACCAGATCTGAACCAAAAGGAGTGGGAGAGGATTATACCTGATACGGAGAAATACTATCTCCCAATGGAGGTGTTCACGCCCAAGGAAGGATCCAAAATCTGCTCCCACTGAAGATGGCGTAGTGAAGGATGGAGCAGAATCAGCAATGTTCTTCAAAAGAACTTGACCCTTCGTAAGAATCAACAGGACGGCTTGTGAGTACAGATCCAATCAATCTTTTCCCAAAAGATTGAAATCAAGATCCAATCTTGATTGCTCCCAAGAACTGGAGATCGAACTGAAGGAATGGCAATGGCAGGAAGGTGGCGACAGGAGAGAATTCGCAGTATGCAGGAAATCTCTCAATCTCTCTTTCTTTAAGAGAAGAATGCTGTTGATAATGTAAAAGGCTGCCGCCCCCTTCCCCTTTTATAATCTCAAAGGGATCAGCTCCTAATCAGATTAGGAGTTGCTAATCCAAATCATATTTGGGTTAGAAGTCCCTTAGTGATAAGGGATAATCCTTATCTTATCTGCAAATCAGATCAGTTGTCTCCTAATCTAATTAGGAGGTTTCCAGATCTAAATCTTATTTAGATCTTGGACTCTCTGAGTGGATAGGGTCTAAGCCAATCCTTTTAGCTGACCCACTTCAGAATTCGCCCCCTTTAAATGACTGATCAAATCAGCCCAGTTCGAAATGGGCTTAAGGCCCATTAAGGTTATGTACTCAAAAAACATTCCAAATTGCTGCCCAGTTGGGCTTCCTTGTATGGCGTGGGACCCAAGCATTGATCTACACATCAGCCACATGGGTTCAGCCCAGCCTTTGTTACAAGGCCTAGCCGAATGCACTGCTGAAGACAGTGTACGCCCTGAAACCCATTAAATGAGCTCTATGGGTCCAACACTTACACTAAGTGGTCCCTGGGCCAAGCCACCTTGTAACACCCAGGGACTGTGGGCAGATGCAAGATTAGCCCATCAGGTGTTATCCTCAATGGTCTTACACTTAACCTCTCAGCCCATAATGATCATACACTGCCCGACAAGAGAGGACCTCTCCCTCGGCTGCAAGGAACAGTGTTGCACTCTCCACTTATATGGATCCCGGGAATTAAAACCTTCTTGCAAACAATTTAGAAACCATACATATATACTTTTATATCTTATATAAAATATATTTTGCAAAACAAATCTCAACGGTTGAAATCGGCTGCCGGCAGTCTTGGTTTCCATCAGTGAGAGTGCATCCCCGATCATTACCTTTGTCCGACAAAGGGGCTGATCCTGTCACTATGATCACCCACTCAGATGAATTCTCGGACTGTCCCAACATACCCAGGTTTTGACCCCCGCTAAGGATCTCACTGATTGGTACATCAAAGACAGCCCAATCCGACACCTAGTGTAGTATCATAATCGAGTCTAGGGGTCGGGTTTAACTTTCCAGGCTTTTAGTTTCGAGTGAGGGAGTGGAGTTCATGGATCCCTTTAAAGAAGCCTTCGGTATGGGGGGAGATCCAAAGGGGGTATGTTAGTCAAATAGAGGGGTCTCACGGGGGTTTGATTCATGTTCCCTAGGTATGTTTCTGTGTAATACCCTTAAACTGGACACTTAATGAGACTCATGTTAGTTTAGAATGTTCACAGCCAGTGGGTCGGTCTGGGGAGACCTATCCTGACAAGGCTGACACTGTGGTGCCACCAAGTCGGTTGGGGTGGCCTGTCTCAGCTGCCAGGGTGAGACCCTAGGCACATACAATGTAGGATTAATTGAATCTTTGAACAGGACCAGATTTCCAGTATTGCCCTGGACCTTGGAGATTGATGGGCAAAACTGGAAAGTTACACCCGACCCCTAGACTCGATTATGATACTACACTAGGTGTCGGATTGGGCTCTCTTTGATGTATTAATCAGTGAGATCCTTAGCGGTGTCAAAACCTGGGTATGTTGGGACAGTCCGAGAATTCATCTGAGTGGGTGATCATAGTGACAGGATCAGCACCTTTGTCGGACAAAGGTAATGATCGGGGATGCACTCTCACTGATGGAAACCAAGACTGCCGGCAGCCGATTTCAACCGTTGAGATTTGTTTTGCAAAATATATTTTATATAAGATATAAAAGTATATATATGGTTTCTAAAATGTTTGCAAGAAGGTTTTAATTCCCGGGATCCATATGAGTGGAGAGTGCAACACTATTCCTTGCAGCCGAGGGAGAGGTCCTCTCTTGTCGGGCAGTGTATGATCATTATGGGCTGAGAGGGTAAGTGTAAGACCATTGAGGATAATGCCTGATGGGCTAATCTTGCATCTGCCCACAGTCCCTGGGTGTTACAAGGTGGTTTGGCCCAGGGACAACTTAGTGTAAGTGTTGGGCCCATAGAGCTCATCTGATGGGTTTCAGGGGGTACACTGTCTTCAACAGTGCATTCGTCCAGGTCTTGTAACAAAGGATGGGCTGAACCCATGTGGCTGATGTGTAGATCAATGCTTGGGTCCCACGCCATACAAGGAAGCCCAACTGGGCAGCAATTTGGAAGGTTTTTTGAGTACATAACCTTAATGGGCCTTAAGCCCATTTTGAACTGGGCTGATTTGATCAGTCATTTAAAGGGGGCGAATTCTGAAGTGGATCAGATAAATGGATTGGGCTTAGACCCTATCCACTCAGAGAGTCCAAGATCTAAATAAGATTTAGGTCTGGAAACCTCCTAATTAGATTAGGAAACAGCTGATCTGATCTGCAGATAAGATAAGGATTATCCATTATCACTAAGGGACTTCTAACCCAAATAAGATTTGGATTAGCAACTCCTAATCTGATTAGGAGCTGATCCCTTTAAGATTATAAAAGGGGAAGGGGGCGGCAGCCTTGAAGAACACAATAACATCAATAGCATTCTTCTCTTTAAGAAAGAGAGATTAAGAGATTTCCTGCATACTGCGAATTCTCTTCTGCCGCCACCTTCCTGCCATTGCCATTCCTTCAGTTCGATCTCCAGTTCTTGGGAGCAATCAAGATTGGATCTTGATTTCAATCTTTTGGGAAAAGATTGATTGGAGCTGTACTCACAAGCCGTCCAGTTGATTCTTGCGAAGGGTCAAGTTCTTTTGAAGAACATTGCTGATTCTGCTCCATCCTTCACTGCGCCATCTTCAGCGGGAGCTGATTTTGGATCCTTCCTTGGGCGTGAACACCTCCATTGGGAGATAGTATTTCTCCGTATCAGGTATTATCCTCTCCCATTCCTTTTGGTTCAGATCTGGTTCAGTTTATGGTTCAAGATTGATCATTGAAAATATGATTTTCTAAATTGGGAATACGATTCCCAGTTGAAGGGAGAGATAAATTTTTTGAAATTCGCCCCTTATTCCGCAATCTTTGGGCGTCCATAGGATGGATCTCTCATCCCTTCAGGTGTCCCATACTTTCCACATGTTTCTCAAACACCTTCTGTGTCAGTGGTGTTAGACAGTTTTGTATGCCCTTAGCTTCAATCAGAATGATGTACTTTATGAGTTTATTGTAAATGAATAAAGATACATATTTGATTCATGTTCCCTTGGTATGTTTTTGTGTAATACCCTTAAACTGGACACTTAATGAGACTCGTGTTAGTTTAGAATGTTCATAGCCAGTGGGTCGGTCTGGGGAGACCTATCCTAACAAGGCTAACACTGTAGTGCCACCAAGTCGGTTGGGGTGGCTTGTCTCAGCTGCCAGGTTGAGACCCTAGGCACATACAGTGTAGGATTAATTGAATCTTTGAACTGGACCAGATTTCCAGTATTGCCCTGGACCTTGGAGATTGATGGGCAAAACTGGAAAGATACACCCGACCCCTAGACTCGATTATGATACTACACTAGGTGTCGGATTGGGCTGTTTTTGATGTACCAATCAGTGAGATCCTTAGCGGGGGTCAAAACCTGGGTTTTTTGGGACAGTCCGAGAATTCATCTGAGTGGGTGATCATAGTGACAGGATCAGCCCCTTCGTCGGACAAAGGTAATGATCGGGGATGCACTCTCACTGATGGAAACCAAGACTGCCGGCAACCGATTTCAACCGTTGAGATTTGTTTTGCAAAATATATTTTATATAAGATATAAAAGTATATATATGGTTTCTAAAATGTTTGCAAGAAGGTTTTAATTCCCGGGATCCATATAAGTGGAGAGTGCAACACTGTTCCTTGCAGCCGAGGGAGAGGTCCTCTCTTGTCGGGCAGTGTATGATCATTATGAGCTGAGAGGTTAAGTGTAAGACCATTGAGGATAATACCTGATGGGCTAATCTTGCATCTTCCCACAGTCCCTGGGTGTTACAAGGTGGCTTGGCCCAGGGACCACTTAGTGTAAGTGTTGGGCCCATAGAGCCCATTTGATGGGTTTCAGGGGGTGCACTGTCATTAACAGTGTATTCGGCCAGGCCTTGTAACAAAGGCTGGGCCGAACCCATGTGGCTGATGTGTAGATCAATGCTTGGGTCCCACGCCATACAAGGAAGCCCAACTGGGCAGCAATTTGGAAGCCTTTTGAGTACATAACCTTAAATGGGCCTTAAGCCAATTTCGAACTGGGCTGATTTGATCAGTCATTTAAAGGGGGCGAATTCTAAAGAGGGTCAGCTGAAAGGATTGGGCTTAGACCCTATCCACTCAGAGAGTCCAAGATCTAAATGGGATTTAGATATGGAAACCTCCTAATTAGATTAGGAGACAGCTGATCTTATCTGCAGATAAGATAAGGGTTATCCCTTATCACTAAGGGACTTTTAACCCAAATATGATTTGGATTAGCAGCTCCTAATCTAATTAGGAGCTGATCCCTTTTGAGATTATAAAAGGGGAAGGGGGCGGCAGCCTACTACACAACAACATCCATAGCATTCTTCTCTTTGAAGAAAGAGAGATTGAGAGATTTCCTGCATACTGCGAATTCTCTCCTGCCGCCACATTCCCGCTTTTGCCATTCCTTCAGTTCGATCTCTAGTTCTTGGGAGCAATCAAGATTGGATCTTGATTTCAATCTTTTAGGGAAAAGATTGGTTGGAGCTGTACTCAAGTCGTCCAGTTGATCCATAAGAAGGGTCAAGTTCTTTTGGAAGAACGTTGCTGATTCTGCTCCACCCTGCACTGCGCCATTTTCAGTGGGAGCAGTCTTTGGATTCTTCCTTGGGCGTGAACACCTCCATCAGGTATATTCCTCTCCCATTTTTTTTGGTTCAGATCTGGTTTAGTTTATTGTTCAAGATTGATCCTTGAAAATATGATTTTCTAAATAGGGAATACGATTCCCTGTTGAAGGAAGAGAAAAATTTTTTGAAATTCGCCCCTTATTCCGTAATCTTTGGTCGTCCATAGGATGGATCTCTCATCCCTTCAGTGGTATCAGAGCCATGGTTCAAATCTTGAACCAATTTGTTTCAGATCTGAACCTGCGCAAATCGGCAGAAGGTGTTCTACCCGATTTGCGCAGATATGGGTTTTGGGAAATTTTGTTCCCAAAATTAATGGGCGAATAATCTGAAATTAATTTTATATAAATCTGATTATTATTTACAATTGTTCTTTATGATTTTCTTGATTTATGGGCTGTTCGTACAAGAGGAGATCGAAATCTTGGTTTGTGCTGGAAACCTGCAAGATTTGCAGTTTCTTGATTTATTTATTACATTTGGTCTCTAAATTTTTTTTTTTTATTTTCTAGACTCAATGTATAGGTATTCGATTTGATGTAATTATTAATAGAAATAGGATTTCTATTTATTTTAATTTTGGATCGAAGATGGCGGCGCAGAAAGGGAGATTTCGCAGAGAAGAAGATTTCGCAGATGGGAGAATCGCCATCTGCGATTTGCAGTTTGTGAAACTGCATTCTGTGATCTAACCTTTGTTTTGCAGGATGGATTGTGCGAACAACCCAGATTTACTGATTGTTGTTTTTCTTTTATCTGTAATTAATTTCAGATTATTTTCTTGAATTAAAGATTTAATTAAAAATCAAACCCTAGACTCATTCGGACCAGGATTGGTTCAAACTGTTTGGACCAAATCTAGGGTTTAATCAAGGCTGAAAGTCAGCCCTAATTTTTCCACTAATGGGCCCAAGGATTGATATTTAATTGAATGGTTAATTCGGCCCAACCTGTAAAGGCCCAGTTTTAAACAGTTAAAACTGCTAAAAGCCCACTTAACCCTTAAAGCTATATGGGTTGAACCGTTCGGCCCATATACCTAGATAATGTTAATGGTTAATATTATGGATTTAAAATGGGCTTCAAATGGGCTTTACAGATAATTAATTGACTGGATCAATTTATCCCTGCATGTGATGTATGGATGTGTGATGTGCTACGTACATGGGCCATAAGTACTTGGCCCATGCTCAAACGACAGTGGCTCTTTCGCACACCATGGCTGAATGCACATCATTGCCATGGTGTCCCTTTTGGTCATTGGATGACCTCCCTCCGTGGTGGGCCCCACACCTCATCATGAGGTCTCATGCGGAATCCTAGCCGATTTAGGCCCACCAAAATCTGGCTTTATGAAAGTCAGTGGGAGCCACTTTGGTTTGACCTAAAGATAAAACTAGGGCGTAATTATCTGTTCCCTCCAGATAATATGAGTGCATGTGATAGGGAGATTCATATGATGAACTCTCTAAAGGCCTTCCATCATTAGCACGAAGATGGGTCCTTCAGTAATGAGGAAACGCACCAGAAAATGGGCTATCCATTGGCTGTTGGGCTTGTCTAAGTGTTTCATAAGATGATAGGGGCGTCATAGACCGATGTGGGAGGGGCTTCACCAGAAAATGGGAACTCTCTCACGGTACCTTGGCGTTCACGAATATGATGGGTAAGCACTCACTGGACAGAAAGGTTTACCTGAAAACGGCTCTGAACCTTGTTTGACAGAGGCCAAAGGGAAAACTCATATGATGAGTGGATATGATCCTTCACAGAAAGGTGGTGGGGTTATGCAGCTGAAACAGTTGGCTTCATGCACCCTATGTGATTTCCCATATTTCCAGAGACAACCCGTAGTCTCCGTCACTGAGAAAGGAGGGAAATCTCAGAGATGAATAAATGGAAATGGATCGTAGATTAAAATCTATATCTATGAAATGAACATGAATCAAATTAGGTCGTGGACTGATGTTTGTCTTTTTATGAGAAAATGGCAAACGGATCATTTGCAAAGCTACTTGATGACAACAAGTTGAAAGGCCCAAACTATGCTGACTGGTACAGGAACCTTATGTTGGTCTTAACCTCTGAGAAAATGGATAAGGTAGCCAAGAATCCTGCCCCGGATCGTCCGGGGGATAGGGCTTCTGAGGCCCGAAGAAGAGAATACCAAGAATGGGAGGAGAAATACTGATAAAAGAAAAGCAACAATCAGTAAATCAGGGCTGTTCGTACAATCCATCTTGCAAAACAGAGGTTAGATCACAGAATGCAGTTTCACAAACTACAAATCGCAGATGGCGATTCTCCCATCTGCGAAATCTTCTTCTCTGCGAAATCTCCCTTTCTGCGCCGCCATCTTTGATCCATAATTAAAATAAATAGAAATCCTATTTCTATTAATAATTACAACAGATCGAATACCTATACATTGAGTCTAGAAAATAAAAAAAAAATTATTTACAGACCAAATGTAATAAATAAATCAAGAAACTGCAAATCTTGCAGGTTCCCTGCGCAAACCAAGATTTCGATCTCCTCTTGTACGAATAGCCCATAAATCAAGAAAATCATAAAGAACAATTCTAAATAATAATCAGATTTATATAAAATTAATTTCAGATTATTTGCCCATTAATTTTGGGAACAAAATTTCCCAAAACCCATATATGCGCAAATCGGGTAGAACACCTTCTACCCATTTGCGCAGGTTCAGATCTGAAACAAATTGGTTCAGGATTTGAACCATGGCTCTGATACCACTGAAGGGATGAGAGATCCATCCTATGGACGCCCAAAGATTGCGGAATAAGGGGCGAATTTCAAAAATTTTATCTCTCCCTTCAACTGGGAATCGTGTTCCCTATTTAGAAAATCATATTTTCAAGGATCAATCTTGAACCATAAACTGAACCAGATCTGAACCAAAAGGAGTGGGAGAGGATTATACCTGATACGGAGAAATACTATCTCCCAATGGAGGTGTTCACGCCCAAGGAAGGATCCAAAATCTGCTCCCACTGAAGATGGCGCAGTGAAGGATGGTGCAGAATCAGCAATGTTCTTCAAAAGAATTTGACCCTTCACAAGAATCAACTGGACGGCTTGTGAGTACAGCTCCAATCAATCTTTTCCCAAAAGATTGAAATCAAGATCCAATCTTGATTGCTCCCAAGAACTGGAGATCGAACTGAAGGAATGGCAATGGCAGGAAGGTGGCGGCAGGAGAGAATTCGCAGTATGCAGGAAATCTCTCAATCTCTCTTTCTTTAAGAGAAGAATGTTGTTGATGATGTTGTGTTGTTCAAGGCTGCCGCCCCCTTCCCCTTTTATAATCTCAAAGGGATCAGCTCCTAATCAGATTAGGAGTTGCTAATCCAAATCATATTTGGGTTAGAAGTCCCTTAGTGATAAGGGATAATCCTTATCTTATCTGCAAATCAGATCAGCTGTCTCCTAATCTAATTAGGAGGTTTCCAGATCTAAATCTTATTTAGATCTTGGACTCTCTGAGTGGATAGGGTCTAAGCCCAATCCTTTTAGCTGACCCACTTCAGAATTCGCCCCCTTTAAATGACTAATCAAATCAGCCCAGTTCGAAATAGGCTTAAGGCCCATTAAGGTTATGTACTCAAAAAACCTTCCAAATTGCTGCCCAGTTGGGCTTCCTTGTATGGCGTGGGACCCAAGCATTGATCTACACATCAGCCACATGGGTTCAGCCCAGCCTTTGTTCCAAGGCCTAGCCGAATGCACTGCTGAAGACAGTGTCCCCCCTGAAACCCATCAAATGGGCTCTACGGGCCCAACACTTACCCTAAGAGGTCCCTGGGCCAAGCCACCTTGTAACACCCAGGGACTGTGGGCAGATGCAAGATTAGCCCATCAGGTATTAACCTCAATGGTCTTACACTTAACCTCTCAGCCCATAATGATCATACACTGCCCGACAAGAGAGGACCTCTTCCTCGGCTGCAAGGAACAGTGTTGCACTCTCCACTTATATGGATCCTGGGAATTATAACCTTCTTGCAAACAATTTAGAAACCATACATATATACTTTTATATCTTATATAAAATATATTTTGCAAAACAAATCTCAACGGTTGAAATCGGCTGCCGGCAGTCTTGGTTTCCATCAGTGAGAGTGCATCCCTGATCATTACCTTTGTCCGACAAAGGGGCTGATCCTGTCACTATGATCACCCACTCAGATGAATTGTCGGACTGTCCCAACATACCCAGGTTTTGACCCCCCGCTAAGGATCACACTGATTGGTACATCAAAGACAGCCCAATCCGACACCTAGAGTAGTGTCATAATCGAGTCTAGGGGTCGGGTGTAACTTTCCAGTTTTGCCCATCAATCTCCAAGGTCCAGGGCAATACTGGAAATCTGGTCCAGTTCAATGATTCAATTAATCCTACACTGTATGTGCCTAGGGTCTCACCCTGGCAGCTGAGACAAGCCACCCCAACCGACTTGGTGGCACCACAGTGTCAGCCTTGTTAGGATAGGTCTCCCCAGACCGACCCACTGGCTGTGAACATTCTAAACTAACACGAGTTTCATTAAGTGTCCAGTTTAAGGGTATTACACAAAAACATACCAAGGGAACATGAATCAAATATGTATCTTTATTCATTTACAATAAACTCATAAAGTACATCATTCTGATTGAAGCTAAGGGCATACAAAACTGTCTAACAGATGGTCCTTTGGATTTTTTAACCGTAGAAAATCTTCCCACTTGTGAACCTTGCCTTCAGGGTAAGATGTCTAAGCGGCCATTTGACGGTAAGCCTGAAAGTTCTGAAGGCACACTTGACCTAATACATACTGATGTATGTGGTCCCCTGAGTGTTAGGACACGGAATCAACACGTGTATTTCATCACCTTTACAGATGATTTTTCACGATATGGTTACGTGTACCTAATGAGACATAAGTATGAGTCATTTGAAAAGTTCAAAGAGTTCAGGCAGGAAGTCGAGAAACAGTTAGGGAGAGAAATTAAGGCCCTTCGATCAGATTGAGGTGGCGAGTATCTCTCTGACGAATTCAGGGACTACTTGAGGGACAATGGGATAGTGTCACAACTAGCTCCTCCTGCTACACCTCAACTCAACGGTGTTTCAGAGAGGAGGAATAGGACCTTGTTGGACATTGTCCGGTCGCTTCTTGTACGCTCACAATTACCCACATCCTTTTGGGGATACGCATTAGAGACTGCTATCTACGTGCTGAATCGGGTTCCAACCAAATCAGTTCCGAAAACTCCATATGAGCTTTGGACCGGAAGGAAGCCAAGTGTAAGACACTTGAAGATTTGGGGTTGTCCTGCACACGTTAAAAGAACAAGTGCGGACAAGTTGGAATCTAAAACCAGCCGTTGCCTGTTTATAGGCTACCCAAAGGATTCAGTGGGTTATCTATTCTATGACCCAAGTGAGCAGAAAGTGTTCTGCAGTCGAAACGCCCAGTTCTTAGAAACTGATTACATCCTGGACACTCATCGTCAGGAAATAGTTCTTGATGAGGAGAGCTCAGGAGCAGTGGGAGATGTCCCACAAAATCCCGGTAATGACTGACCTAGAAGAACCACCCGGGTATCCAGACCACCAGTCCGATATGGCTATGACCAGGATAGTTACCTGGTGGAAGCCTTGACTAGTGAAGAGGATCCCGTGACTTACGCGGAAGCTATGTTAGACATAGACTCCCAGAAGTGGGTGGAGGCCATGAGAGCTGAGATGGACTCAATGGAGACCAACGGAGTCTGGACTCTAGTGGATCCGCCCTCCGGGGTAAAAGCAATTGGTTGCAAATGGATCTACAAGAGGAAGAAGGGCCCCGATGGCAGGATTGAGACCTTTAAAGCTCGTTTGGTGGCGAAAGGGTATACTCAGAAAGAAGGCATCGACTATGAGGAAACCTTTTCGCCCGTGGCCATGCTTAAATCCATTAGGATCCTGCTAGCTGTAGCAGTGTACCATGACTACGAGATTTGGCAAATGGATGTCAAAACAGCGTTCCTGAATGGAGATCTTAGTGAAGATATCTACATGCAGTAACCGCAAGGCTTCATTGCTGCTGGTCAGGAACACATGGTATGTAATCTTAATAGATCCATATATGGACTTAAGCAGGCTTCTAGGAGTTGGAACATCCGTTTTGATTCTGCAGTCAAAACGTTTGACTTTGAGCAGAATCCGGATGAACCCTGTGTTTACAGGAAATCCAGTGGGGATAAGATCACCTTTTTGGTCTTGTACGTGGACGATATCCTACTCATTGGGAATGATGTAGGAATGTTGACTTCGGTCAAGGTATGACTATCACAACAGTTCTCCATGAAAGATCTTGGAGAAGCTTCGTACATACTGGGTCTTCGACTCTATAGAGATAGATCGAAGCGGATAATTGGATTATCCCAGGCTGCTTATATTGACAAAATTGTCAAAAGATACAGCATGGAAAACTCCAAGAAAGGAAACGTTCCTTTCAGGTACAGAGTCACTCTCTCCAAGAAGATGTCTCTCCCAAGACTTCTGAGGAGATTGAGAGCAAGAGAGACGTTCCCTATGCCTCAGCCGTAGGGAGCATCATGTATGCCATGCTGTGCACTTGCCCGGACATAGCTCAGGCGGTGAGTGTCGTAAGCACTTGCCCGGACATAGCCCGGACATAGCTCAAATACCTTTGAAGGACAAAAGAGTTTTGTCTAGTATTCGATGGTAGTTCACTGCAAGTTTTAGGGTATACCGATGCTGATTTCCAGTCGGATCCAGTTGATAGAAAGTCTACATCTGGGTATGTTTTCACGATAGGATCGTGTGTTGTTTGCTGGAAAAGCAGCAAACAGGGGTCCACTACAGACTCCACAACCGAAGCCGAGTACATTGCCGCAAGTGAAGCTGCCAAGGAAGCCGTGTGGATGAAGAAGTTCATACACGAATTGGGAGCGATCCCATCCAGCACATCACCCATCCCGTTGTTGTGTGACAACAATGGAGCGATCGCCCAGGCTAAAGAGCCTCGGGCTCACTCGAAGTCAAAGCACATCGAGAGAAAGTACCATGTACTGCGGGAGATCGTTGGTTGAGGGGACGTCCTAATTCAGAAAGTAGCATCAGTGGACAATGTGGCAGACCCATTGACTAAGCCACTGACACAGAAGGTGTTTGAGAAACACGTGGAAAGTATGGGACTCCGGCTTGTACCAGATTGGACCTAAGTGCAAGTGGGAGCTGTTAGACAGTTTATGTATGCCCTTAGCTTCAATCTGATTTGATGTACTTGTTATTTTGTGGAAATAAATAAAGTGCATGTTTTGATTCATGTTGTTTGGTTTAATTCTGTGTAAAACCCTAAAACTGGACATTTATAGAGATTCATGTTAGTTTTAAATGTTCACAGCCGTTGGATAAGTTTGGGGAGATTTATCCTGCCAAGGCTGATGCTGGTGTGCCACCAAGTGTTGGGATGGCCTGTCTCAGCCATCAGGGTAAGACCCGAGGCACATGCAGTATGGGATTACTTGAATCCTTGAACCGGACCAGATTTCCAGTCTTGCCCTGGACCTTGGAGATAGATGGGCAAAACTGGAAAGTTACACCTGACCCCTAGACTCGATTTTGACACTTCACTAGGTGCTGGATCAGGCCGCCTTTGATATGCCAATTAGTGAGATCCTTAGCGGGGATCAAAACCTGGGTATGTTGGGGCAGTTTGAGAATTCATCTGAGTGGGTGGTCATAGTGACAGAATCAGCCACTTTGTCGGACAAAGGGTAATGATCGGGGATGCCCTCTCTCTGATGGAAACCAAACTGTCGGCAGTTTATTTCAATCGTTGGAATTTTGTTTTGCAAAATTAATATACTTATATTATATGTACGGTTTCAAAAATGTTTGCAAATGGTTTTAATTCCCGGGATCCATATGAGAGGGAGGTGCGACACTGTTCCTTGCAGCCGCGGGAGAGGTCCTCTCTTGTCGAGCAGTGCTTGATCATTAAGGGCTGAGAGGTTAAGTGTAAGACCATTTAGGATAATACCTGATGGGCTAATCTTGCACCTGCCCACAGTCCCTGGGTTTTTATAAGATGGCTTGGCCCAGGGACCACTTAATGTAAGTGTTGGGCCCATAGGGTCCATACGATGGACTCAAGGGGTTCATTGAGCTTTTCAGTGAATTCGGCTGGGCCTTGTTTTAAAGGTTGGACCGAACCCATGTGGCTGGTGTGTAGATCAATGCTTGGGTCCCACGCCATACAAAGAAGCCCAACTGGGCAGCAGATTGGAAACTAATTAAACACTGAATACTTAATGGGCCAAAAGCCCATTTCGAACTGGGCTGATATGATCACCCAAAAGATGGGGCGAATCTGAGATTAATGTTAGTGAAAAGGATGGGGCTTTTAACCTTATCCACTCTGGGAGACCAAATTCAAATCAGATTTGAATCTGGTAACCTCCTGATAAGATCAGGAGTAAACTAACTTTATCTGCAGATAGGATTAAGATGATCCTCTATCCAGATACTGATTTGGATTGGGATAACTCCTGATTAGGAGGTTTCTTAATCAAGAAGAAAAGAGGAGAAACCCTAAGAAAATACATCAGATTTCGAACCATCCTTTGGATACACAAGGGATACCTTCTGCGATTTTGAGATAAGATCTCATACTCTCCAGAAAAAGAGAAAAAGCAGTTCAGCTTTTTTTTTTTGGTTCTCTCCTCCTGCCACCGCCATCTGCCATTGCAAGATTGGATCTTTGCAAGAAAAGAAAGTCAAGAAATCTGTTCTTGACATCAGTCTTGCAAGAAAGACTGAAAAGGTTACAGTGTTTAGTTCTTCCAGAGGATTCTTGTGAAGGATCCTGTGTATAGGACGCACCCTGCTGGTTCTGTTCCATCCACAGCTGTGTCATCTTCAACAGGAACGGATCTTGGAGCGTTCTTTGGGCGTGAACACCAACTTTGGGAGATAGTGCTTCTCCGGATCAGGTATATTCCTCCCATTTACCTTTTGGTACAGATCTGGTTTGATTATGGTTCAAGTAGGATCCTTGAATAATATATTCTAAATTTAGGGAATATGATTCCCAGTTGGGAGAAGGTAGGAAATTTTTGAAATTCGCCCACCCATTCTGCAACCTTTATGGCGTCCATTGGATGGATCCTACCATTCTTTCATTTACTTTATTAAGTAATATAGGTGGGTTGTTTTTTAAGAACTTTCCTTTAAATTTTCTGCAGTTTGGCTTTTCGTTTTGGCTCTACATGGGTGTGAACGTTAGGAAAACACCTCCGGCAGTTCACTTCATGGCCGAATGTATGGAGTCGCCACCCTTCAAAATAGATAGCTAGGAGTGATGGGTCTCCCAGGATTGGATTTCAAAAATAAACTTGAATTTAATGGTGACTCCATACCATTCGACCCAGACAAGGTAGACAAACATGGGTAAGATGAGATAGAGAGAGGGAAGGGGTTGGGCACCCCTCTCTCTGGTTAGTGTGAACACCATAATCCCTACTCCCGCAGAAGCTGTATTGGAGACTCGGACCCTATAATGGCTCGAAAGAGTGCTCTCTTCTGCATTCCCAGACCAATCCCCTTTTGGACACAGGGGCCTGAGCAGAAAGATAAGAAATTACTTCCTCACCCTTTTTCTATCAGAGACCCCACCTACGGACTCAACTGAATGGTTTGAAAAGAGAGAAAGCATAAACCTCTCAAACTCCAGAGAACCCCGAAGCCTCAAAAAAAAAAAAAAGCATGACTAGCAAATAAACAGAGGGATGACTAGCAAATAAATCGAGAATGCATGACTAGAACTACAGTCGAAACTCTAAATGCAGATATGAGGTAATCGAACTATACCTCTTATGGCATGAAATGAGAAACGATGATGCAAAGAATGTGGAAAACTCAGCCTCTCGATGAACTCTCTTCAGTAGTGGAACATTTGTTTGGGCTTTGCTGGAAGTAGCTTTTCTCTTCAAATTTGATGAGGACTGAGATAACTTTCGATTGCTTTTTCTTCTTTCAGAGCTCTCTCATAGTCTTCTCTCCTCTCTTGAGACCTTTGTCCATCCCTCTCTGTTTTCTTCTCTCCTTCCTAGCTCTCTTTCTCTCTCATGGGCCCTCTCTATTTTTCTTCTCTTAGAGTTCTCTCTCGACTCTCCATTCGGTAGCCTTCAGGCTTCCCAAAGGAAAATGGCGAGAGAGTGAAACCCCCTTTCCAACTTCTCTCCTTCGACTCCCTTTGTTAGGAATAGTGCTTCCTATTTATAATGGGAAGGAAGGGGGTTTCTAAACAAAAACTAAGAGAAAGGGGGTTTTTGGTAGGTAAGCTAGGGTTTGGGGGTATTTTGGTAATTAGGTCAGAGGGTATTTTGGGAATTGGTTAAAGGGATAATTTGGGTAGCCTGGTCAAGGGTATTTTGGTCATTTGGGTGAAGGGGCAAATGAAGGGTATCTCAGTAATTTTAAAAGAAGGGGTATTTTGGTAATTTTGGAAGGAGGGATATTTTGGTAATTAGGTCAGAGGGTATTTTGGGAATTGGTTACAAGGGTAGTTCGGGTATCCTAGTCAAGGGTATTTTGGTCATTTGGGTGAAGGGGAAAATGAAGGGTGTTTTGGTAATTTTGAAAGAAGGGGTATTTTGGTAATTGGTTAAAGGGGTAATTTAGGTAACCTTGTCAAGGGTATTTTGGTCATTTGGGTGAAGGAGGCAAATGAAGGGTATTTTACTAATTTTGAAAGAAGGGGTATTTTGGTAATTTTGGAAGAAGTGTATTTTGGTCATTTTGGAAGGAGGGGTATTAGGTCAGAGGGTATTTTGGTAATTGGTCAAAGAGGTAATTTAAGTAACTTGGTCAAGGGTATTCTGGTCATTGGATGAAGTGGCAAATGAAGCGTATTTTCGGTAATTTTGAAAGAAGGGGTTTTTCTACGTTTTTGGTCAATTGGTGGGGTCAGATTAGACCAACTGGGCCTGGATTGGGCAGATTTAGAAAAAGTTTGATACGGCTAATCTAGGGCTTCAAAACAAAATCTAGGTGCAATCAAGGGGCAAACTTGGTTTGTTTTGGATGAAACTTCTCATGGTAGGGTTTTTGGGTAGTCTAAGGTGATTGGTAAGGTCAAATCAGGTCAAATGAGCTCAGATTGGAAGGGCTTGGGATTCGGTCAATCTGGAGCCTTGAAATGGAACCTTGGTATGATTGAGGGTAAATGGGGGGTATTTTTGGTGAAAATTGGTATGGTGAAGTATTTGGGGGGTTTTGGACTAATTGGCGGGTTAGATTGGTCCAAATGAGTCCTGATCGAGCAAATCTGGAAATCTGATGGAAATTTGGCTGCATACGGTACCTCATGATTTTAATCAATCAATAGGCAAGATGCATAAGGGTTTGATTGATTTTCACATAATTATATGTCAAACATGGGTTGATTATTCTAGAACTTGCTGTGTTAGGCATATAGAGAACACGATCAATGAATTCATGGATCAGGCAGTGAAACCCTGTGATTCTTGTGCATAAAAAAAAAGGAAGTTTGAAAATAAAATCGTGACTATTGTGAGATGGAGCATAAAATGTACTCACATCTACAAACAAAAACAAGTGTGAGATGGAGCATAAAATGCACTTACCCAAGAACCCCAACCCCATTCTCACCTTCAGATCCTAGGAATTCACACCAAGTGGTGAAGATGTGATACATAGCAAGTTTATGGCAATAAGAACAACTTGTTTTGATTCAAAGAAAAGTAATTGCATCTGGCTGAATTGGTTTGTTAAAAGCAAATGAGCACCCGTGCAGTCCAAGGAGTTTCAGCCCTGGAAGGCTTGTCTCCATGACTATCGATTTAACTTGGGACCATGAGGAATGGTGATTTGCGATCACTCTTGAACAAGAAAAAGGGGAGAAAGAGATGAAAAGGGAAAGGTTACGAAGACTGGACTAAAGCATGCAATGAACCAGGCCTCATGTAGAGAAAAAGAAAGATTGAAAATCAGTAGTTGGTTTCTTTTGTGTTACTTGAGTTTTTGCCTTGCCCGAGGACGGGCAAAGTTTAAGTGTGGGGGGATTTGATGAGACCAAATAGAACCCTATTTCTATCCCCTAATATTCACTCTTTTACATTTATTTTGCACTTAAATGGACTCATTACTCTTGTATTTCGATTCAGGGCAATAAAGAAGGCAATTGGAAGAAAACAGGGCAAATCGGGTGATTTTGCACAGTTTCGGCGACAGTCAGTAATCTGGGCCTAACACTCAATTCCGGACTCCGAATTGGACAAATCAAGAAGCATTAGAAAGACAAAAGGAAGGCCCACAACTTTTATGTTTTGGGTTTCTACAGATTCGGCCCGAATCAAGTACAAAAACGAGCCCGAAGTCGGAGCAAGTTTGCAGCCAGGCCCATTTCACAACTTAAGCCCAACTCGCAGAAGTATCTTGGAGCAGCCCAAGTTTTAAAGCAGCCCAACTCGAATTCAAGAGTTAAGAGTCCGAATTTCGAATGTAATCTCCAAGGATAGAGTCTTATCAGATCTAAAGTCTTGAATGTAATCCTAGAGAAATAAGAAGATTGAGATTAGATCATTAGATAAGAGATATGATAGGATTAGTTCAAAGAAGATCAAGACTCCCTAAAGATAAGATGATCTCCTAAAAGGAGTTGGAAAACAGCCCTCTCCTCTGGCTATATAAAGAGGGGGGTGAACCAGCTCTAGCATCACTCACTCCAAGATCCAAAAGATCATCAAGCAACTCAAGAAACTCAAGAGAGCAGTTCGGCCATGGAGAAGCAGAGCATGGATCATGAGCAGCTAAGCTTCTTTTTCTGGTTCAAGGGGGGAGGTTCGATTGAGTCATTGTGAGGTTCTATAGTTAATTTATTTTCTTGCTTTCTAATTCAAGTATTCATTAATTTTTGTGCATATTTTTTGTTGGATGTTAATGTTAATTAGTCTGACAAACTGAATTAATGTTGATTTTCCTACTGCTATTCATGATTTCGGTGATCCGTAATTGTCACAAATAGTGGTACTAGTAGCAGTTAGGTTAATATCTTTCTGGGTCAATTGTTCGTAACAGCCTTTGGCAAATGTATTGACATGTTTTAACCTAAAGGGAATGAAGGAATGGTAGGATCCATCTGATGGACGCCAAAAAGGTTGCGGAATGGGTGGCCGAATTTCAAAAATTTCCTACCTTCCTCCAACTAGGAATCGTATTCCCTAAATTTAGAATACCATATTCAAGGATCTTATTTGAACCATAATCGAACCAGATCTGAACCACAAGGTAAAAGGGAGGATTATACTGATCCGGAGAAGCAGTATCTCCCAAAGTTGGTGTTCACGCCCAAAGAAAAAACCAAGATCCGCTCCTGCTGAAGATGACACAGTTGTGGATGGAATGGAACCAGCAGGGTGCGTCCTACACACTGGATCCTTCGCAAGAATCCTCTGGAAACTCTAAACACCGAATCTTCTTCAGTCTTTCTTGCAAGACTGATGTCAAGAACTGATTTCTTGACTTCCTATTGTTGCAAAGATCGAATCTTGCAATAGTGAATGGCGGCGACAGGAGAAGAACTCCAGGGACGAAGATGGCTGAACTGCTTTTCTTCTCTCTGGAGTATGAATGAGATCTAATCTCAATTCGTAGGGAGTTTTTTTTCACCAAAACCCTAGTTCGAATTCTGATGTATTTCCTCTTGTTTTTCTCCTCCTTTCTTCTTGATTAAGAAACCTCCTAATTAGGAGTTATCCCAATCCAAATCTGTATTTGGATAGGGGATTATCTTAATCCTATCTGTAGATTAAGTTAGTTTACTCCTGATCTTATCAGGAGGTTACCAGATTCAAATCTAATTTGAATTTGGTCTCCTGGAGTGGATAAGGTTAAAATCCCAATCCTTTTACTAACATTAATCTCAGATTCGCCCCATAGATGGGTGATCATATCAGCCCAGCTCGAAATGGGCTTTTGGCCCATTACATGTTCAGTGTTTAACTAGTTTCCAATCTGCTACCCAGTTAGGCTTCTTTGTATGGCGTGGGACCCAAGCATTGATCTACACACCAGCCACATGGGTTCGGCCCAGCCTTTAATACAAGGCCCAGCCGAATTCACTGAAAGACTCAGTAAACCCCTGAGTCCATCATATGGACCCTATGGGCCCAACACTTACATTAAGTGGTCCCTGGGCCAAGCCATCTTATAAAAACCCAGGGACTGTGGGCAGGTGCAAGATTAGCCCATTAGGTACTACCCTAAATGGTCTTACACTTAATCTCTCAGCCCTTAATGATCAAGCACTGCCCGACAAGAGAGGACCTCTCCCTCGGCTGCAAGGAACAATGCCGCACTCTCCACTCACATGGATCCCGGGAATTAAAACCATTTGCAAACAATTCGAAACCGTACATATATATATAAATATATTAATTTTGCAAAACAAAATTCCAGCGATTGAAATCAACTGCCGGCAGTTTGGTTTCCATCCGAGAGAGTGCATTCTCGATCATTACCCTTTGTCCGACAAAGGGGCTGATCTTGTCACTATGATCACCCACTCAGATGAATTCTCAGACTGTCCCAACATACCCAGGTTTTGATCCCCATCTAAGGATCTCACTGATTGGCATATCAAAGACAACCCGATCCGACACCTAGTGAAATGTCATAATCGAGTGTAGGGGTCAGGTGTAACTTTCCAATTTTGCCCATCTGTCTCCAAGGTCCAGGGCAATACTAGAAATCTGGTCCGGTTCAAGGATTCAAGTAATCCCATACTGCATGTGCCTTGGGTCTTACCCTGGTGGCTGAGACAGGCCATCCCAACATTTGGTGGCACACCAGTATCAGCCTTGGCAGGATAAATCTCCCCAAACTTATCCAACGACTGTGAATATTTAAAACTAACACGAGTCTCTATAAGTGTCCAGTTTTAGGGTCTTACACAAAATTAAAGCAAACAACATGAATCAAACATGCACTTTATTTATTTCCACTAAATAACAAAAGTACATCAAATCAGATTGAACCTAAGGGCATACAAAAACTGTCTAACAGGGAATACATTGGTCAAAGGCTGCAAACTTGCTCTGACTTCGGGCTCATCTTCGTGTTTGATTCAGGCCGAATCTGTAGAAACCCAAAACATAAAATTTGCGGGCCATCCTTTCATATTTCTAATGCTTCTTGAATTGTTCAATTCGGAGTTCGGAATTGAGTGTTAGGCCAAGATTACTGACTGTCGCTGAAACTGTGCAAAATCACCCGATTTGCCCTGTTTTCTTCCAATTGCCTTCTTTATTGCCCTGAATCGAAATACAAGAGTAATGAGTCCATTTAAATGCTAAATAAATGTAAAAGAGTGAATATTAGGGGATAAAAATAGGGTTCTTTTTGGTCTCATCAGTTAGATTGGTCCAAATGAGTCCTGTTCGAGCAAATCTAGAAAGGGCTTGATTCAGTTAATCTGGAGCCTCAAAATAGAATCATGGTGTGATGGAGAGGTAAACAAAGGTGTTTTGGGTTGAAATTGTTAGACAGTGTATGCCCTTATCTCCGATCAGAATGATGTACCTTATGACATTTAATGTAAATGAATAAAGTACATATTTGATTCGTGTTATTATGGTGTGTTTCTGTGTAATACCCTTAAACAGGACACATATGAGACTCATGTTAGTTTAAAATGTTCACAGCCGTTGGATAGATCTAGGGAGATTTATCCTGCCAAGGCTAACACTGATGTGCCGCCAAGTTGGTTGGGGTGGCTTGTCTCAGCTGCCAGGGTGAGACCTGAGGTACATGTAGTGTGGGTTTTTTTGAAACCCTGAACTGGACCAGAATTCCAGTATTGCCCTAGACCTTGGAGATTGATGGGCAAAACTAGACTATTACACCTGACCCCTACACTCGATTATGATACTGCACTAGGTGTCGGATTGAGCTGTTTTTGATATGCCAATCAGTGAGATCCTTAGAGGGGGTCAAAACCTGGGTATGTTGGGACAGTCCGAAAATTCATCTGAGTGGGTGATCATAGTGACAGGATCAGCCCCTTTGTCAGACAAAGGTAATGATCGGGGATGCACTGTCTTTGATGGAAACCTAAACTACCGGCAGTTGATTTCAATCGTTGAAATTTGTTTTGCAAAATATATTTATATAAAGATATACATATATATATATATATATATTAAGGTTTCAAAATGTTTGCAAAAGGTTTTAATTCCCAGGATCCATGTGAGTAGAGAGTGCAGAACTGTTCCTTGCAGCCAAGGGAGAGGTCCTCTCTTGTCGGGCAGTGTTTGATCATTATGGGCTGAGAGGTTAAGTGTAACACCATTGAGGGTAATACCTGATGGGCTAATCTTGCATCTGCCCACAGTCCATGGGTTTTTATAAGGTGGCTTGGCCCAGGGACCACTTAGTGTAAGTGTTGGGCCCATTAAGAGCCCATTATGATGGGCTCAGGGGTTCACTGTCTCTTACAATGAATTCGACAGGCCTTGTAACAGAGGCTAGGCTGAACCCATGTGACTGATGTGTAGATCAATGTTTGGGTCTCACGTCATACAAGGAAACCCAACTGGGCAGTAGTTTGGAGGTCGAATGAGCACATGGACTTAATGGGCCTAAAACCCAATTTGAACTGGTTTAATTTGATTAATTAAAGAGGGGTGGTTCTGGGATTTAGATCAGCAGATAGGATAGGGAGTTATCCCTATCCACTCAGAGAGTCCAAATCCAAATAGAGATTTAGATCTCTATTTAGATGAGCACCTGCTGATTCTGCTCCACCCTACGTTGTGTCATCTTCAGTGGGAGTAGTCTTTGGCATTTTTCTTGGGCGTGAACACCTTCATTGGGAGTTGTTATTTCTCTGTATCAGGTATATCCCTTTCCTACCTTTTGGTTTTAGATCTGGTCCAGTTTAGGTTCAAGATTGATCCTTGAAAATGTAGATTTTCTAAAACAGGGAATGTCATTCCCACATGGGAGAGAGAAATTTTTGAAATATCGCCCCACCTACCTACAGGGTTCGGCTATCCATATGATGGATCTCTCATCCCTTTAGTGGTATCAGAGCCATGGTTCAAATCTTGAACCAAAATAGATCAGATCTGAACCTGCGCAAATGGGCAGAAGGCGTTCTACTCGATTTGCGCAGATAATTGATTTTCTAGGAAATCGGTTCCCAGATTAAGGGTTGTTGATCTGAAATTAAATCTTTATAAATCTGAATTATATTTAGAATAGTTCTTTATATTTTTCTTGATTTATGGGTTGTTCGTACGGTGGAGATCGAAGTCTTTATTGGCGCAGCAAATCTGCGATTTTGCAGTTCTATTACTTTTGGTCTATAATTAATTTTTTTTTTAATTTCTAGACTGAATGTATAGGAATTCGATCTAATGTTAATATTAATAGAAAATTAGGGTTTTTCTATTTTATTTTATTCAAGATCGAAGCTGATTGCGCAGAAGGAGGAGATTTTTTAGATGGAGAAATTGCTATCTGCGATTTGCAGTTTGAGAAACTGAAAACTGTGATCTAACATTTGTTTTGCAGGTAGCAGATGTGCGAACAGCCCTGGTTCTAATTCTTGATTGTCTTTAATCAGTGATTTAATTTTTTAGATCAATTCTTGAATTAATTCTTGAATTAAAATTCAAACCCTAGACCTATTCGAACCAGATTGGACCAAACTGGTTGGATCGAATCTGTGGTTCGATGGGGGCTGTTCTCAGCCCTAATTTCCCACTCTTGGGTCAAAGGATTGATGGTTAATTGCAAGACCTAATTCAGCCCACACCTGTAAAGCCCAGTTTTAAAGTGTTAAAACTGCTTAAGCCCACTAATTGTTTAAAAGGCATATGGGCCGAACTGCTCACTACTATTCAGCCCATATACCTAATATTATGGATCAAATTGGTCTTTAATAATGGGTTTTACAAATATTAATTGATTGGATCAATTTTATCCCTGCATGTGATGTATGGATGTGTGATGTGCAACGTTCGTGGGCCATAAGTACTTCGCCCATGCTGATACGATAGTGGCTCTTGCACACAACATGACTGAATGCACATCAGTGCCATGGTGTCCCTAAAGATCATTAGATGATCTCTCTTTGTGGTGGACCCCACACCTCCCTGAAGAGGATCCATGCGGAACCCTAACCGTTTAGGGCCCACCGAAATCTGGCTTTATGAAAGTCAGTGGGAGCCACTTTGGTTTGACCTAAATTAAACTAGGGCATAACTTTTGTTCTCTCCTGAAATATGAGTGCATGTGATAGGGAGATTCATATGATGAACTCTCTAAAGGCCTTCCATCATTAACATGAAGATGGGTCCTTCAAGTAATGAGGAAACGCACCATAAAATTGGGCTATTCATTTGCTGTTGGATATGTTGGAATGTTTCATAAGATGATAGGGCCGTCATAGACCGATGTGGGAGGGGCCTATCCTAAAATGTAAGACTCTCTCATGGTACCTTGGCGTTCACGGATATGATGGGTGAGCACTCACTGGACAGAAAGTTTTAACCTAAAATGGCAATGAACCTTGTCTAACAGAGGCCAAAGGGAAAGCTCATATGATGAGTGGATATGATCCTTCACAGAAAGGTGGTGGGGTTATGCAGCTGAAACAGTTGGCTCCATGCACCCTATGTGATTTCCCACATTTCCAGAGACAATTCACAGTCTCTGTCACTGAGATGGGAGGGAAATCTCGGAGATGACTAAATGGAAATGGAACATAGATTAAAAGCCATATCTATGTATATAACATGAATCAAATTAGGTTGTGGACTAATGTTTGCTCTTTATCAGAAATGGCAAACGGATAATTCGCTAAGCTGTTGGACGACAACAAACTTAAGGGATCTAACTATGCTGACTGGTACCATAATCTTATGCTGGTCCTCACTTCTGAGAAGTTGGACAAAGTAGCTAAGATTCCTGCCCCGGAGCGTCCGGGTGATAGGGCTTTTGAGGCCCGTGGGAGGGACTACTAGGAATGGGAAGAAAAGAATTTCCTAGCCCGCTTCTATATCATAGCCTCCTTGGATAATCCAATACAGAGGCAGTTCGATCAGTTCGAATTGTCCAAGGACATATTGGATAGTCTGAGAATGATGTATGAGGAGCAGAATCGTTCTACTCGTCAGAAGGTCCTGAAATAGTTCATGACCGCGCAGATGTCCAAGAACCAGCATGTTCATGACCATTGTCTTTGGATGATGGGTTACATCAATGAACTTGAGGCTCTTGGATCCGAACTTGACCATGTCACGAAGGTAGACGCCATCCTAAATTCTCTGCCCTCTTACCTTCAATTAGTTCATCATGAATTACAACATGAACAAGCTAAATGTTAGCATCCAGGAACTCAACAATATGTTGCAGAGGGCCGAGGAACTGATAAAGAAGGAAGGATGAGCCCCTTGCTATGCTTGTTTAAGCTAGCAAATCAAGCAAGAAAAAGAGGAAGGCTCGGAGAAAGCCTCAAAAGAAAACTGCTAAGCCCAAGAAGCAGAAGAAGGACAGAGCATCAGATGCTTGTCACTTCTGCAGACAGATCGGCCACTGGAAGAGGAACTGTCCTCAATACATGGAATCTAAGAAACAAGGTAATTTCGAATCCTGTGTCATAGAAAGCAATTTGTTGGTAATTTCTGCTTCCTAGTGTATTGACTTCGGGGCTTCGACTCATGCTTGTAACTCACTGCAGGGTTTCAAGATAAGCAGAAGACTGAGTGACGGAGAAGTTACTCTTTACTTGGAGATTTCTGCAAGTGTTGCAACTATGGCTATAGTAACCGTAGAGTTAATTTTCAGAGAAGGAACAGTTGTACTGAAAGATTGTCTCTATGTACAAAATTTGAGAAGAAATTTGATTTCTATTTCAAAATTGTGTGCGGATGGATATTCTGTTTTCTTTATTAATATGATTACTATCAAAAGAAATAACAAATTCATCACATATGGAGAACTTGAGAATGGTCTCTATGTTCTCCATCCTTTTTTGGAAACTAACATAACCGAAACTACGTCGGTCGATATCCCCAAGAAAAGAATCCGTGATACAGTTAATCTCACATGCCTGTGGCATTACCAACTTGGCCATATTAACATAGATCGTATGACAAGGTTGGTAAAGGATGGTTCTTTGGATTTTCTAACTGTAGAAGATCTTCCCACCTGTGAACCTTGCCTTCAGGGTAAAATGACAAAACGATCATTTAACGGTAAGCCTAAAAGATGTACGGGCACACTTGACCTCATACATACTGATGTATGTGGTCCCCTAAGTGTTAGGACACGTAACTAGCATGTTTATTTTATAACATTCACCGATGACTACTCTCGGTCTGGTTACGTGTACCTAATGAGACATAAGTCTGAATCCTTTGAAAAGTTCAAGGAGTTCAGACAAGAGGTCGAGAAACAGTTAGGGAGAGAAATTAAGACCCTTCGATCGGATCGAGGTGGCGAGTATCTCTCTGACGAATTCAGGAACTACTTGAAGGTCAGCGAGATAGTATCACAGTTGGCTGCTCCTGCTACACCACAGCTAAACAGTGTTTCAGAGAGAAGGAATAGGACCCTATTGGATATGGTCCGGTCACTTCTCGTGCACTCAGAGTTACCCACATCCTTTTGGGGTTATGTATTGGAGACTGGATATATGTGTTGAACCGGGTTCCAACCAAATCAGTTCCGAAGACTCCATATGAGCTTTGGACTGGAAAGAAACCAAGTGTAAGACACTTGAAGATTTGGGGTTGTCCAGCACATGTTAAAAGAATGAGTGCGGACAAATTGGAATCCAAGACCAGTCATTTGTTAGACAGTGTAGGATTAATTGAATCTATGAACTGGACCAGATTTCCAGTATTGCCCTGGACATAGGAGATTGATGGGCAAAACTGGAAAGTTACACCCGACCCCTAGACTCGATTATGATACTGCACTAGGTGTCGGATTGGGCTGTCTTTGATGTACCAATCAGTGAGATCCTTACCGGGGTCAAAACCTGGGTATGTTGGGACAGTCTGAGAATTCATCTGAGTGGGTGATCATAGTGACAGGATCAGCCCCTTTGTCAGACAGCCGGTAGCCGATTTCAATCGTTGAGATTTATTTTGTAAAATATATTTTATATGAGATATAAAATTATATATATTATGGTTTCTAAAATGTTTGCAAGAAGGTTTTAATTCCCGGGATCCATATAAGCAGAGAGTGCAACATTGTTCCTTGCAACCGATGGAGAGGTCCTCTCTTGTCGGGCAGTGTATGATCATTATGGGCTGAGAGGTTATCTGTAAGACCATTGAGGATAATACCTGATGGGCTAATCTTGCATCTGCCCACAGTCCCTGGGTGTTACAAGGTGGCTTGGCCCATGGACCACTTAGGGTAAGTGTTCGGCCCATAGAGCCCATTTGATGGGTTTCAGGGGGTGCACTGTCCATAACAGTGTATTCGGCCAGGCCTTGTAACAAAGGCTAGGCCGAACCCATGTGTCTGATGTGTAGATCAATGCTTGGGTCCCACACCATACATGGAAGCCCAATTAGGTAGCAGTTAGGAAGGTTAATTGAGCACATAAGCTTAATGGGCCTAAAGCCCATTTCGAATTGGGCTATTTAATTAGTTATTTATGGGGCGAATTCTGAGATGGATTAGCAGATAGGGTCCTATCCACTCAGAGAGTCCAGATCTGAATGTGATTCAGATCTAGAAACCTCCTAATGAGATTAGGAGAAAGATAATCTAATCTGCAGATAAGATAAGGGTTTATCCCTATCACCTAAAGAGAGGTTTGATCCAAATATGATTTGGATAAGCAGCTCTCAATTGGATTAGGAGCTGATCTTTTATGTTAACAAAAGAAAGAGGGAGCGGCAGCCTTTAGAAGACACAATCAGATCCTCTTCAGAGCTGAAATCACAGAGAAGAAAGAATTAAGCAACCCTGCAGAATTCTTTCTTGGCGCCTCCCTGTTCTTGCCGCCCTGTTTGCCATTTCGATCTCCAGTTGTGGGAGAAGTCAAGATTTGATCTTGACATCAGTTCTTTGAGAAAGAATTGATAGGAAGCTGTGCTCACGTACCATCCTACTGATTCTTGCGAAGGACAGAGTTCTTGGAGAAGAACACTGCTGATTCTGCTCCATCCTGCACTGCGCCATCTTCAGTGGGAGCAATCTTTGGATCCTTCCTTGGGCGTGAACACCTTCGTTGGGGGATACTGTTTCTTCGTATCAGGTATAATCCTCTCCTACTTCTTTTGGTTCAGATCTGGTTCTGTTTATGGTTCAAGATTGATCCTTGAAAATTTGATTTTCTAAATAGGGAATGTGATTCCCAGTTGAAGGGAGAGAAAAATTTTTGAAATTCGCCCCCTTACTCCTCAAAATTTTTGGGCATCCATACGATGGATCTCTTATCCCTTCACCGTTGCCTATTCGTAGGCTACCCCAAAGGCTCTGTGGGTTACCTATTCTGTGACCCAGGAGAACAGAAGGTGTTCTATAGCCGAAATGCCCATTTCTTGGAGGATGATTACATCCTGAACAATCATCGTCCGGAAGTTGTTCTTGATGAGGAGAGCTCAGGGGTAGTGGGAGGTGTCCCACAAGTTACAGGTAGTGACCAACCTAGAAGATCTACCTGTTGGAAAGGAAGGATCCATCATATGGACGCCCGGATAAAGCGGAATTGAATGGGCAAATTTCAAAAATTTCTTTCCTTCCTACAACTGGGAATCACATTCCCTATTTTAGAAAACTAAATTTCAAGGATCAGTGTTGAATCAAGAACTGAACCAGATCTGAAACAAAATGGTAGGAGAGGGAAATACCTGATACGGAGAATTAGTATCCCCCAACGAAGGTGTTCACGCCCAGAAAAGTCACCAAAGACTGCTCCCACTGAAGATGGCGCAGTGTAGGACGGAGCAGAATCGGCAATGTTCTTCGCAAGAACTGGATCATTCGCAAGAACTCACTGGACAGCAAGCGAGCACAACTTCTTTTCAATTCTTTCACAAAGAACTGAAACCAAGAATGCTTCTTGATGACTCCTACGTGAGTGGAGACAAATTGCTAATGGCGGCGGCGGCAAGAAGGAGGCGGCAGAGAGAAATTGGCAGTCTTACTGTATGCTGATTTCTCTCTTCTATATTGTGTCTGTATCTCAGATGAGTGCATTTTGAAGCTGCCGCCCCCTCCTCCTTTTATAACCCTAAAGGGATCAGCTCCTAATCCTATTAGGAGATGTTGATCCCCTTAAGTGATAAGGTAGAGACCTTATCTAATCTGCAGATCATGATCAGCCCTCCTAATTTAATTAGGAGTTTCCAGTTTTGAATCATTCAGATTTGGATTCTTACTAAGTGGATAGGGACTTTCCCTTATCCTTTAAGGCTGGTCCATATCTCAGATTCACCCCATTCAAGCCAATTCTAATTAGCCTAGTTCGAATTGGGCTTTTGGCCCATTAAATTCATGTGCTCACTTAAGCCTTCCAAATTTCTGCCCAGTTGGGCTTTCTCTGTATGGCGTGGGACCCAAACGTTGATATACACATCAGCCACAAGGATTCAGCCCATCCTCTGTCATAAGGCCTAGCCTAATTCACTAGAGAGCCCAGTGAACCCCTTGAGCCCATCATATGGACTCTATGGGCCCAACACTTACACTAAGTGGTCCTTGGGCCAAGCCACCCTGTAACACCCAAGGACTGTGGGTAGATGCAAGATTAGCCCATCAGGTTTAACCCTCAATGGCCTTACACTTAACCTCTCAGCCCATAATGATCAAACACTGCCCGACAAAGGAGGACCTCTCCCCCGAGTGCAAGGTACAATGCTGCACTCTCCTCTTACATGGACCCCGGGGATTAAACCTTTTGCAAACAATTTCAGAAACCTATAGTATATATATTATATAAATATATTTTGCAAAACAAAATTTCAATGATTGAAATCAACTGCTGGCAGTTTTGGTTTCCTACAGAGAAAGTGCATTTCCCTGATCATTACCTTTGTCCGAAAAAGGGGTTGATCCTATCACTATGATCACCCACTTAGATGGGTTCATGAATCATCTCAACATACCCAGGTTTTGACCCCCTCTAAGGGTCTCACTGATTGGCATATCAAAGATGGCCCATTCCGCCACCTAGTGCAGTGCCATAATCGAGTCTAGGGGTCAGGTGTAACATTCCAGTTTTGCCCATTAATCACCAGGGTCCAGGGCAATACTAGAATTCTGGTCTGGTTCAAGGTCTCAAGGTGATCCCACACTGCATGTACCTCGAGTCTCACCCTGGTGGCAGAGACAAGCCACCCCAACCGACTTGGCGGTACATCAGTGTCAGCCTTATCAGGATAGGTCTCCCCAGACCGACCCACTGGCTGTGAACGTTCTAAACCAACACAAGTCTCATAAGTGTCCGATTTTAAGGGTATTACACAGAAACGCACCACATGACATGAATCAAATATGCACTTTATTCATTTACAATAAATGTCATAAGTACATCAAATTGATTGGAGCTAAGGGCATACAAAACTGTCTAACAGCTCCCACTTGCACTTAGGTCCAATCTGGAATAAGCCAGAGTCCCATACTTTCCACGTGTTTCTCAAACACTTTCTGTGTCAGTGGCTTAGTCAATGGGTCTGCAACATTCTCCGCTGAAACTACCTTCTGAATCAGGACGTCCCCTCTACCAACAATCTCCTGCAGTACGTGGTACTTCCTCTCGATGTGCTTGGACTTTGAGTGGGCTCGTGGCTCCTTAGCCTGAGCAATGGCCCCATTGTTGTCACATAGCAACGGGATGGGTGATGTGCTAGATGGAACTACTCCCAACTCTTGGATGAACTTCCTCATCCACACGGCTTCCTTGGCAGCCTCACTTGCGGCAATGTATTCGGCTTCGGTTGTGGAATCCGTCGTGGACCCCTGTTTGCTGCTTTTCCAGCAAACTGCACACGATCCTATCGTGAATACGTAACCCGATGTAGACTTTCTATCATCTGGGTTTGTCTGGAAATCGGCATCAGTATACCCTTGGATCTGTAGTGAGCTACCATCGAATACCAGACAAAACTCTTTTGTCCTTCGAAGGTACTTAAGTATGCATTTCACAGCGGTCCAATGCTCCTGCCCTGGGTTGGCCTGAAATCTGCTTACTACACTCACTGCGTGAGCAATATCGGGGCGAGTGCACAGCATGACATACATGATGCTCCCCATGGCTGAGGCATAGGGAACATTCTTCATGCCCTCGATCTCCTCAGATGTATTGGGAGACAACTTCTTGGAGAGAGTAACTTCATGCTTGAAAGGAACGTTTCCCTTCTTAGAGTTCTTCATGCTGTACCTTTTGACAATTTTGTCAATGTAAGAAGATTGGGATAATCCTATTATCCGCTTCGATCTATCTCTATAGTGTCGAAGACAAAATATGTAAGACGCTTCTCCATGATCTTTCATGGAGAAATGTTGTGAAAGCCATACTTTGACCGAGGTCAACATTCCCACATCATTCCCAATGAGTAGGATATCATCCACATACAGAACCAAGAACGTAACCTTATCCCCACTAGACTTCCTGTATACACAGGGCTCATCCGGGTTTTGCTCAAAGTCAAACGTTTTGACGGCAGAGTCAAACCGGATGTTCCAACTCCTAGAAGCAATGAAACCTTACGGCTACTGCATATAGATATCTTCAGTAAGATCTCCAGTCAGGAACGTGGTTTTGACATCCATTTGCCAAATCTCATAGTCATGGTATGCTGCTACCGTTAGCAGGATCCTAATGGATTTAAGAATGGCCACGGGCGAAAAGGTTTCCTCATATTCGATGCCCTCTTTCTGATGTTAGACAGTTTTGTATGCCCTTAGCTTCAATCAGAATGATGTACTTTATGAGTTTATTGTAAATGAATAAAAGTGCATATTTGATTCATGTTCCCTTGGTATGTTTCTGTGTAATACCCTTAAACTGGACACTTAATGAGACTCGTGTTAGTTTAGAATGTTCACAGCCAGTGGTGGGTCGGTCTGGGGAGACCTATCCTGACAAGGCTGACACTGTGGTGCCACCAAGTTGGTTGGGGTGGCCTGTCTCAGCTGCCAGGATGAGACCCTATGAACGCCCAAAGATTGCGGAATAAGGGGCGAATTTCAAAAATTTTATCTCTCCCTTCAACTGGGAATCGTATTCCCTATTTAGAAAATCATATTTTCAAGGATCAATCTTGAACCATAAACTGAACCAGATCTGAACCAAAAGGAGTGGGAGAGGATTATACCTGATACGGAGAAATACTATCTCCCAATGGAGGTGTTCACGCCCAAGGAAGGATCCAAAATCTGCTCCCACTGAAGATGGCACAGTGAAGGATGGAGCAGAATCAGCAATGTTTTTCAAAAGAACTTGACCCTTCGCAAGAATTAACTGGACGGCTTGTGAGTACA
Source organism: Nelumbo nucifera (assembly GCF_055504915.1). Taxonomy (NCBI): domain Eukaryota; kingdom Viridiplantae; phylum Streptophyta; class Magnoliopsida; order Proteales; family Nelumbonaceae; genus Nelumbo; species Nelumbo nucifera. Next base: position 110,310,217 of record NC_142649.1, on the reverse strand, counting down.
GCTCCAAGAACTGGAGATCGAACTGAAGGAATGGCAATGGCAGGAAGGTGGCGGCAGAAGAGAATTCGTAGTATGCAGGAAATCTCTTAATCTCTCTTTCTTGAAGAGAAGAATGCTATTGATGATGTAAAAGGCTGCCGCCCCCTTCCCCTTTTATAATCTCAAAGGGATCAGCTCCTAATCAGATTAGGAGTTGCTAATCCAAATCATATTTGGGTTAGAAGTCCCTTAGTGATAAGGGATAATCCTTATCTTATCTGCAAATCAGATCAGCTGTCTCCTAATCTAATTAGGAGGTTTCCAGATCTAAATCTTATTTAGATCTTGGACTCTCTGAGTGGATAGGGTCTAAGCCCAATCCTTTTAGCTGACCCACTTCAGAATTCGCCCCCTTTAAATGACTGATCAAATCAGCCCAGTTCGAAATGGGCTTAAGGCCCATTAAGGTTATGTACTCAAAAAACCTTCCAAATTGCTGCCCAGTTGGGCTTCCTTGTATGGCGTGGGACCCAAGCATTGATCTACACTGTCTTCCGCAGTGCATTCGGCTAGGCCTTGTAACAAAGGCTGGGCTGAACCCTTGTGGCTGATGTGTAGATCAATGCTTGGGTCCCACGCCATACAAGGAAGCCCAACTGGGCAGCAATTTGGAAGGTTTTTTGAGTACATAACCTTAATGGGCCTTAAGCCCATTTCGAACTGGGTTGATTTGATCAGTCATTTAAAGGGGGCGAATTCTGAAGTGGGTCAGCTAAAAGGATTGGGCTTAGACCCTATCCACTCAGAGAGTCCAAGATCTAAATGGGATTTAGATCTGGAAACCTCCTAATTAGATTAGGAGACAGCTGATCTTATCTGTAGATAAGATAAGGGTTATCCCTTATCACTAAGGGACTTCTAACCCAAATATGATTTGGATTAGCAGCTCCTAATCTGATTAGGAGCTGATCCCTTTTGAGATTATAAAAGGGGAAGGGGGCGGCAGCCTACTACACAACAATATCCATAGCATTCTTCTCTTTGAAGAAAGAGAGATTGAGAGATTTCCTGCATACTGCGAATTCTCTCCTGCCGCCACCTTCCTGTTTTTGCCATTCCTTCAGTTCGATCTCCAGTTCTTGGGAGCAATCAAGATTGGATCTTGATTTCAATCTTTTGTGAAAAGATTGGTTGGAGCTGTACTCAAGTCGTCCAGTTGATCCTTACGAAGGATCAAGTTCTTTTGAAGAACGTTGCTGATTCTGCTCCACCCTGCACTGCGCCATCTTCAGTGGGAGCAGATTTTGGATCCTTCCTTGGGCGTGAACACCTCCATTGGGAGATAGTATTTCTCCGTATCAGGTATAATCCTCTCCCACTCCTTTTGGTTCAGATCTGGTTCAGTTTATGGTTCAAGATTGATCCTTGAAAATATGATTTTCTAAATGGGGAATACGATTCCCAGTTGAAGGGAGAGATAAAATTTTTGAAATTTGCCCCTTATTCCGCAATCTTTGGGCATCCATAGGATGGATCTCTCATCCCTTCATTAGGTCCAATCAGGTACTAGCCGGAGTCCCATGCTTTCCACGTGTTTCTCAAACACTTTCTGTGATAATGGCTTAGTCAATGGGTCTACCACATTCTCCGCTGATGCTACCTCTTTACACTATCCTCCCGTAGGTCCAGCGTTGTCATACAACAGTGGAATGGGTGATGTGCTGAATTCCAAATTCAGGAATGAACACCTTCATTCATAAGGCAGCCTCACTTACGGCAATGCTTTCGGCTTGGGTTGTGGACTATTAATTTGCTACTTAGGACCCCTGTTTGCTGACATTCAGGAAACAACACACGATCCTATCGTGAAACCATATCCAGATGTAGACTTTCTATCATTTGGGTCTGACTGGAAATCGGCATTTGTAAACCCCTGGATCTGTAGTGAGCTACCGTCGAACACCAGACAAAACTCTTTTGTCCTTCGAAGGTACTTAAGTATGTTTTTCACAGCAGTCCAATGCTCCTGCCCTGGGTTGGCCTGAAATCTACTTACTACACTCACTGCCTGAGCAATGTCAGGACGAGTGCATAGCATGGCATACATGATGCTCCCTACGGCAGAGGCATAGGGAACGTCTTTCATGCCATCAATCTCCTCAGAGGTCTTAGGAGACATCTTTTTGGAGAGAGTGACTCCGTGCCTGAAAGGAACGTTTCCTTTCTTGGAGTTTTCCATGTTGTATCTCTTGACTATTTTGTCAATGTAAGCAGATTGGGATAATCCTATTATCCGCTTCGATCTATCTCTATAGAGTCGAAGACCTAGTATATAGGAGGTTTCTCCAAGATCGTTCATGGAGAATTGCTGTGAAAGCCATACTTTCACCGTAGTTAACATTCCTACATCATTCCCAATGAGTAGAATGTCATTTACATACAGAACCAAGAAGGTAACCTTATCCCCACTGTACTTCCTGTAGACACAGGGTTCATCCGGATTCTGCTTGAAGTCAAACGATTTGACAGCAGAGTTAAAACGGATGTTCCAACTTCTAGAAGCTTGCTTAAGTCCATAAATGGATCTGTTAAGTTTACATACCATGTTTTCCTGACCTGCAGCAACGAAGCCTTGCGGCTGCTGCATATAGATATCTTCAGCAAGATCTCCATTCAGGAATGCAGTTTTGACATCCATCTGCCAAATCTCATAATCATGGTATGCTGCTACAGCTAGCAGGATCCTAATGGATTTAAGCATGGCCACATGCGAAAAGGATTCCTCATAATCGATGCCCTCTTTCTGAGTGTACCCTTTCGCCACCAGACGAGCCTTGAAGGTCTCAACTTTACCATCGGGGCCCTTCTTCCTCTTGTAAATCCATTTGCAACCGATTGCCTTTACCCCGGAGGGCGGATCTACTAGAGTCCAGACTCCATTGGTCTCCATTGAGTCCATCTCTGCCCTCATGGCTTCCACCCACTTCTGGGAATCTATGTCCAACATAGCTTCCGCGTAAGTCACGGGATCCTCCTCACTAGTCATGGTTTCCACCAGGTAACTATCCTGGTCATAACCATAACGGACTGGCGGCCTTGATGCCCGAGTGGATCTTCTAAGTTGGTCACTACCTGGAACTTGTGGGACATCTCCCACCGCTCCTGAGCTCTCCTCATCAAGAACAACTTCCTGATGATGGGTGTCCAGGATAAAGTCGGTTTCCAAGAACTGTGCATTTCGACTGCAGAACACTTTCTGCTCACTTGGGTCATAGAAAAGGTAACCTACAGAGCCTTTTGGGTAGCCTACAAATAGGCAACGGCTGGTCTTGGATTCCAACTTGTCTGCACTCGTTCTTTTAACATGTGCTGGACAACCCCAAATCTTCAAGTGTCTGACACTTGGTTTCTTTCCGGTCCAAAGTTCATATGGAGTATTCGGAACCGATTTGGTTGGAACCCGATTCAGGACGTATATCGCAGTCTCTAATGCGTAACCCCAAAAGGATGTGGGTAACTCTGAGTGTATGAGAAGTGACCGGACCATATCTAATAAGGTCCTATTCCTCCTCTCTGAAACACCGTTAAGTTGTGGTGTAGCAGGAAGAGCCAATTGTGATACTATCCCATTTTGCCTTAAGTAGTCCCTGAATTCGTCAGAGAGATATTCGCCACCTCGATCTGATCGAAGGGCTTTAATTTCTCTCCCTAACTGTTTCTCGACCTCTTGTCTAAAATCTTTGAACTTTTCAAAGTATTCAGACTTGTGTCTCATTAGGTACACATAACCATATCGTGAAAAATCATCTATGAAGGTGATGAAATACACGTGTTGATTTCGTGTCCTAACACTCAGGGGACCACATACATCAGTATGTATTAGGTCATGTGTGCCTGTACATCTTTCAGGCTTACCGTTAAATGGTCGTTTCGTCATCTTGCCTTGTAGGCAAGGCTCACAGGTGGGAAGATCTTCTACAGCTAGAAAATCCAAAGGACCATCCTTTACCAACCTTGTGATTCGGTCAACACCGATGTGGCCAAGTTGGTAATGCCACAGACACGTGGGATTAACTGTATCACGGGCTCTCTTCTTGGGGTTTTCAACCGACGTAGTTTTGGTTATGTTAGTTTCTAGAGAAGGATATAGAACATAGAGACCGTTCTCCAGTTCCCCGTATGCGATGAATCTGTTGTTTCTTTTAATAGTAATCGTATTACTAAAGAAGACAGAATAACCATCTGCACACAGTTTTGAGACAGAAATCAAATTTCTTCTTAAATTTTGTACATAAAGACAATCTTTCAGTACAATTATTCCTTTTCTAAAACATAATTCCACGGTTCCTATGGCCGCGGCTGCAACAGTTGCAGTAGTCCCCAAGTAGAGTGTTACTTCTCCTTCACTCAGCCTTCTGCTTAGCTTGAACCCCTGCAGTGAGTTTCACGCATGAGTTGAAGCCCCAGAGTCAATACACCAGGACGCAGAAGCTACCAATAAATTGGTTTCTATAACACAAGTTTCGAAGTTACCTTTCTTGGATTCCAGGTAGGCAGGACAATTCCTTTTCCAGTGGCCGGTCTTCTTGCAGAAGTGACAGGCATCCGATGCTTTGTCTTTCTTCTGCTTCTTGCTTTTAGTGGCTTTCTTCTAAGGCTTCTTTGCCTTCCTCTTTCTCTTGCCTAACTTGCCAGCTTCAACAAGCATGGCTACAGGCTCATCCTTTTTAATCAGTTCTTCAGCTCTTTGCAACATATTGCTGAGCTCTTGTAAGCTGACATTCAGCTTGTTCATGTTATAGTTCATGATGAATGGATTAAAGGAAGGAGGCAAAGAGTTAAGGATAGCATCTATCTGGGTTGCAAGGTCCAGCCCGGATCCAAGAGCCTCCAGTTCATTGATGTATCCCATCATCCAAAGACAATGGTCGTGAACTTGTTGGCCCTTGGACATTTGTGTGGTCATGAACTGTTTCAAGACCTTTTGTCGAGTAGAACGATTCTGCTCTTCATACATCGTCCTGAGACTGTCCAATATGTCCTTGGCAAGTTCGATCTGATCGAACTGCCTCTGTATCGAATTGTCCAGCGAGGCATTGATGTAACATCGGGCAAGGGAGTTTTTCTCCTCCCATTCTTGATAGTCTCTCCTTTGGGCCTCAGAAGCCCTATCTCCCGGACGCTCCGGGGCAGGATTCTTTGCCACTTTATCAAGTTTTTCAGAAGCAAGGACCAGCATAAGGTTTCTATACCAGTCAGCATAGTTTGGGCCCTTCAACTTGTTGTCATCAAGTAGCTTTGCAAAAGATCCGTTTGCCATTTTCTGATAAAAGAGCAAACATCAGTCCACGACCTAATTTGATTCATGTTCATTTCATAGATATGGATTTTAATCTACGATCCATTTCCATTTATTCGTCTCTGAGATTTCCCTCCTTTCTCAGTGACGGAGACTACGGGTTGTCTCTGGAAATGTGGGAAATCACATAGGGTGCATGAGGCCAACTGTTTCAGCTGCATAACCCCACCACCTTTCTGTGAAGGATCATATCCACTCATCATATGAGTTTTCCCTTTGGCCTCTGTCAGACAAGGTTCAGAGCCGTTTTCAGGTAAACCTTTCTATCCAGTGAGTGCTTACCCATCATGTTCGTGAACGCCAAGGTACCGTGAGAGAGTTCCCATTTTCTGGTGAAGCCCAACAGCAAATGGATAGCCCATTTTCTAGTGCGTTTCCTCATTACTGTGTTAGACAGTTTTGTATGCCCTTAGCTTCAATCATTTTGATGTACTTTTGTTATTTAGTGGAAATAAATAAAGTACATGTTTGATTCATGTTGTTTGGTTTAATTCTGTGTAAAACCCTAAAACTGGACATTTATAGAGACTCATGTTAGTTTTAAAAGTTCACAGCCGTTGGATAAGTCTGGGGAGATTTATCCTGCCAAGGCTGATACTGGTGTGCCACCAAGTGTTGGGATGGCCTGTCTCAGCCATCAGGGTAAGACCCGAGGCACATACAGCATGGGATTACTTGAATCCTTGAACCGGACCAGATTTCCAGTCTTGCCCTGGACCTTGGAGATAGATGGGCAAAACTGGAAAGTTACACCTGACCCCTAGACTCGATTATGACACTTCACTAGGTGTTGGATCAGGCTGCCTTTGATATGCCAATCAGTGAGATCCTTAGTGGGGATCAAAACCTGGGTATGTTGGGGCAGTTTGAGAATTCATCTGAGTGGGTGGTCATAGTGACAGAATCAGCCACTTTGTCGGACAAAGGGTAATGATCGGGAATGCACTCTCTCTGATGGAAACCAAACTGCCGGCAGTTGATTTCAATCGTTGGAATTTTGTTTTTGCAAAATTAATATATTTACATATATATGTACGGTTTCAAAATGTTTGCAAATGGTTTTAATTCCCGGGATCCATGTGAGAGGAGAGTGCGGCACTGTTCCTTGCAGCCGAGGGAGAGGTCCTCTCTTGTCGGGCAGTGCTTGATCATTAAGGGCTGAGAGGTTAAGTGTAAGACCATTTAGGATAATACCTGATGGGCTAATCTTGCACCTGCCCACAGTCCCTGGGTTTTTATAAGATGGCTTGGCCCAGGGACCACTTAATGTAAGTGTTGGGCCCATAGGGTTCATACGATGGACTCAAGGGGTTCATTGAGATTTTCAGTGAATTCGGCTGGGCCTTGTATTAAAGGCTGGGCCGAACCCATGTGGCTGGTGTGTAGATCAATGCTTGGGTCCCACGCCATACAAAGAAGCCCAACTGGGCAGCAGATTGGAAACTAATTAAACACTGAATACTTAATGGGCCAAAAGCCCATTTCGAAGTGGGCTGATATGATCACCCATCAATGGGGCGAATTTGAGATTGAAGTTAGCAAAAAGGATTGGGCTCTTAGCTTTATCCACTCTTAGAGACCAAATTCTAATCAGATTTGAATCTGGTAACCTCCTGATAAGATCAGGAGTAAGCTAACTCTATCTGGGAAAGGGATTAAGATTATCCCCTATCCAAATACTGATTTGGATTGGGATAACTCCTAATTAGGAGATTTCTTAATCAAGAAGAAAAGAGAGGAGATTTTCGAATGAACCAAGACAGGGAAATCAGATTTCGATCCAAGAGGTTCTGGTAAGCAAGAAAGGTTCCTGCGAATTGAGATTAGATCTCATTCTCTCCAGAAAAGAAAACAGTTCAGCCTTTTCGTTTCTGGAAATCTCCTCCTGCCGCCGCCATCTACATTGTTGCAAGATTTGATCTTTGCAGAAAAGAAAGTCTAGAAACCAGTTCTTGACATCAGTCTTGCAAGAAAGACTGAAAGAATTCAGTGTTTAGTACATCCAGGGGATTCTTGTGAAGGATCCAGTGTGTAGGACGCACCCTGCTGGTTCTGTTCCATCCACAGCTGTGTCATCTTCAGCAGGGACAGATCTTGGAGCATTCTTTGGGCGTGAACACCAACTTTGGGAGATACTGCTTCTCCGGATCAGGTATAATCCTCCCATTTATCTTTTGGTACAGATCTGGTTTGATTAGGGTTCAAGTAGATCCTTGAATATTGTATTCTAAATTCAGGGAATATGATTCCCAGTTGGGAGAAGGTAGGAAATTTTTGAAATTCGCCCCACCCATTCCGCAACCTTTATGGCGTCCATTAGATGGATCCTACCATTCTTTCAGTGGTATCAGAGCCACAGGTTCAAATCTTGAACCAAAAGAAAATCAGATCTGACCCTGCGCAGATGGATAGAAGGTGTTCTTTCAAGATTGCGCAGATTGTCTTTTTTTTTTTTTCAAGAAACTGTTTCTTGTTAAGGGCGATTGATCTGAAATTAATTTCTATTAAATCCAAAATTTATTTGGAATTGTTCTTTATTTATTTTGATTTAATGGACTGTTCAAACCTGGAGATCGCAGTGCAGTTTTAGCGCAGATGGTCTGCGCACCCTTTTTCTTTTCTATTTATTTATTTCATTCAATTCGGTCTGTAAATAATTTTTTTTATTTTTTAGACTGAATGTATAGGATTTGATCAAGAATGTAATTAATAGAAATAGGATTTCTGTTATTTTTCTTGATTAAAGAAGATGGAAGAAGATGGCGGCGCAGGAGATTTGCAGATGGAGAAATCGTATTCTGCGATTTGCAGTTTATGAAACTGCAACCCTTGTGATTAACCTCTGTTTTGCAGGTGGTGCGAACAGTCCATAATTGTTTTGTGTTTGCTAGAAATCAAAACTATTTATTTCAGATCATTCAATAATTAATTCTTGAATTGAAAATCAGTTTTGGACCATTTCGGACTAGATTGGACCAAAACTGTTTGGACCGAATCTGGGTTTCGAAAGGGGCTGTTCTCAGTCCAATTGTCTCACACTTTTGTTCCAAATCTGATGTTCAATTACAGGGATTAATTCGGCCCACCTGTAAAGCCCAGTTTTAAAGGGTTAAAACTGCAAAAGCCCATTATTGTGAGATAAGCTGTATGGGCCGAACTGCTATCTGCGATTCAGCCCATACACCTAGTGGACATTAATCGTTAATGACTTGGTTTTTAAATGGGCCGTTGAATGGGCTTTACAGCAATTAATTGATTGGATCAATTCCTCCTTTACATGTGATGTTTGGATGTTTGATGTGCTGCGACCATGGGCCATAAGTACTTGGCCCGTGATGACTCGTTAGTGGCTCTTGCGCACACCATGGCTGAATGCACGTCATTGCCATGGTGTCCCTGAAGGTCATTGGATGACCCCCCTCTTTGCCTGGTGGGCCCCACAACCCTGAAAAGGGATGCGTACGGAACCCCTAGCCGATTAAGGCCCACCAGAAATATGACTTTATGAAAGTCAGTGGGAGCCACTTTGGTTTGACCTAAATTAGAACTAGGCCGTGATTTTGTTCCCTCCAGCAAATATGAATGCAAGTGATAGGGAAATCCATATGATGGACTCTCTAAAGGCCTTCCGTCATTAGCACAATGATGGGTCCATCAGTAATGAGGAAACGCACCATAAAATTGGGCTATCCATTTGCTGTTGGATCTGTTAGAGTGTTTCATAAGATGATAGGGGCGTCATAGACCGATGTGGGAGGGGCTTCACCAGAAAATGGGAACTCTCTCACGGTACCTTGGCGTAACCTGAATATGATGGGTGTGCACTCACTGACAGAAGGGTTTACCTGAAAACGGCTCTGAACCTTGTCTGACAGAGGCCAAAGGGAAACTCATTTGATGAGTGGATATGATCCGTCACAGAAAGGTGGTGGGGTTATGCAGCTGAAACAGTTGGCTTCACGCACCCCATGTGATTTCCCACATTTCCAGAGACATTTCGTCGCCTCCGTCACTGAGGTAGGAGGGAAATCTCAGAGATGAACAAATGGGAATGGAACATAGATTAAAAGCCATATCTATGTAGGAAAACATGAATCAAACTAAGGTTGTGGACTAATGATTTTGCTGTTTTATCAGAAAATGGCAAACGGTCAATTTGCAAAGCTTCTAGATGATAACAAGCTTAAGGGCCCAAACTATGCCGACTGGTACAGAAATCTTATGCTGGTCCTAACTTCTGAAAAGTTAGACAAGGTAGTGAAAAATCCTGCCCCGGAACGTCCGGGTGATAGGGCTTCTGAGGCCCGTAGGAGGGACTACCAAGATTGGGAGGATAAGAACTCCCTAGCCCGCTGCTTTGTCATTGCCTCATTAGACAACTCAATACAGAGGCAGTTCGATCAGATCGAACTTGCCAAGGACATATTGGACAGTCTAAGGACAATGTATGAGGAGCAGAACCGTTCTACTCGACAGAAGGTCCTGAAATTGTTCATGACCGCGCAGATGACCAAAGGGCAGAAAGTTCATGACCATTGTCTTCGGATGATGGGATACATCAACGAACTTGAAGCTCTTGGATCCGGGCTAGATCTTGGCACGCAAGTGGATGCCATCCTAAATTCTTTGCCCTCTTCCTTCAATGCGTTCACTATGAACTACAATATGAATAAGCTGAATGTCAGCGTCCAGGAACTCAGCAATATGTTGCAGAGGGCCGAGGATTTACTCAAGAAGGATGAGCCTGTGGTTATGCTTGCTGAAGCTAACAAATCGGGCAAGAGAAAGAGAAAGGCAAAGAAGCCTCAGAAGAAGACTACCAAACCCAAGAAGCAAAAGAAGAACAAGGCATCTGATGTCTGTCACTTCTGCAAGCAGACCGGCCACTGGAAGAGGAACTGTCCTACCTACCTGGAATCTAAGAAAGGTAATATCGAAACTTGTGTCATAGAATTTAATATGTTAGTTACTTCTGTGTCCTGGTGTGTTGACTCCGGGGCTTCAACTCATGCGTGTAACTCACTGCAGGGGTTCAAAGTTAGCAGAAGGCTGAGTGAAGGTGAAGTGACACTGTTCTTGGGAACAACTGCAAGTGTTGCTGCTGCGGCAATAGGAACCGTAGAATTAGTTTTTAAAGAAGGAGTCCTTGTACTTAAAGATTGTCTTTATGTACAGAACTTGAGAAGGAATTTAATTTCTGTTTCAAAATTGTGTGCTGATGGATATACTGTTTACTTTAGTAATATGATTACTGTTAAACGGAATAATAAATTCATCGCATGCGGGGAGCTAGAGAACGGTCTCTATGTTCTGCATCCTTCTTTGGAAACTAACTTAACCGAAACTACGTCGGTCGAAAATCCCAAGAAAAGGACTCGTGATACAGTAAATCTCACGTGCCTCTGGCATTACCGACTTGGCCACATCGGTATCGACCGAATCACAAGACTGGTAAAGGATGGTCCTTTGGATTTTCTAACCGTAGAAAATCTTCCCACTTGTGAACCTTGCCTCCAAGGTAAGATGACTAAGCGGCCATTTGACGGTAAGCCTGAAAGATGTGCAGGCACACTTGACCTAATACATACTGATGTATGTGGTCCCCTGAGTGTTAGGACACGGAATCAACACGTGTACTTCATCACCTTTACAGATGATTTTTCACGATATGGTTACGTGTACCTAATGAGACATAAGTCTGAATCATTTGAAAAGTTCAAAGAGTTCAGACAGGAAGTCGAGAAACAGTTAGGGAGAGAAATTAAGGCCCTTCGATCAGATCGAGGTGGCGAGTATCTCTCTGACGAATTCAGGGACTACTTGAGGGACAATGGGATAGTGTCACAACTAGCTCCTCCTGCTACACCTCAACTCAACGGTGTTTCGGAGAGGAGAAATAGGACCTTATTAGACATGGTCCGGTCACTTCTCGTACGCTCAGAATTACCCACATCCTTTTGGGGATACGCATTAGAGACTGCTATCTACGCGCTGAATAGGGTTCCAACCAAATCAGTTCCGAAAACTCCATATGAGCTTTGGACCAGAAGGAAGCCAAGTGTGAGACACTTGAAGATTTGGGGTTGTCCTGCACACGTTAAAAGAACAAGTGCGGACAAGTTGGAATCTAAAACCAGCCGTTGCCTGTTTATAGGCTACCCAAAGGATTCGGTGGGTTATCTATTCTATGACCCAAGTGAGCAGAAAGTGTTCTGCAGTCGAAACGCCCGATTCTTAGAATCCGATTACATCCTGGACACCCATCGTCAGGAAATAGTTCTTGATGAGGAGAGCTCAGGAGCGGTGGGAGATGACCCACAAGTTCCAGGTAATGACCAACCTAGAAGGTCCACCCGGGTATCCAGACCACCAGTCCGATATGGTTATGACCAGGATAGTTACCTGGTGGAAGCCTTGACTAGTGAAGAGGATCCCGTGTCTTACGCGGAAGCTATGTTAGACATAGACTCCCAGAAGTGGGTGGAGGCCATGAGAGCCGAGATGGACTCAATGGAGACCAATGGAGTCTGGACTCTAGTGGATCCGCCCTCCGGGGTAAAAGCAATTGGTTGCAAATGGATCTACAAGAGGAAGAAGGGCCCCGATGGCAGGATTGAGACCTTTAAAGCTCGTTTGGTGGCGAAAGGGTATTCTCAGAAAGAAGGCATCGACTATGAGGAAACCTTTTCACCGGTGGCCATGCTTAAATCCATTAGGATCCTGCTAGCTGTAGCAGCGTACCATGATTACGAGATTTGGCAAATGGATGTCAAAACAGCGTTCCTGAATGGAGATCTTAGTGAAGATATCTACATGCAGCAGCCGCAAGGCTTCATTGCTGCTGGTCAGGAACACATGGTATGTAAACTTAATAGATCCATATATGGACTTAAGCAGGCTTCTAGGAGTTGGAACATCTGTTTTGATTCTGCAGTCAAAACGTTTGACTTTGAGCAGAATCCGGATGAGCCCTGTGTTTACAGGAAATCCAGTGGGGATAAGATCACCTTTTTAGTCTTGTATGTGGACGATATCCTACTCATTGGGAATGATGTAGGAATGTTGACTTCGGTCAAGGTATGGCTATCACAGCAGTTCTCCATGAAAGATCTTGGAGAAGCTTCATACATACTGGGTCTTTGACTCTATAGAGATAGATCGAAGAGGATAATTGGATTATCCCAGGCTGCTTACATTGACAAAATTGTCAAAAGATACAGCATGGAAAACTCCAAGAAAGGAAACGTTCCTTTCAGGCACGGAGTCACTCTCTCCAAGAAGATGTCTCCCAAGACTTCTGAGGAGATTGAGAGCATGAGAGACGTTCCCTATGCCTCAGCTGTGGGGAGCATCATGTATGCCATGTTGTGCACTCGCCCGGACATAGCTCAGGCGGTGAGTGTGGTAAGCAGATTCCAGGCAAACCCAGGACAGGAGCATTGGACTGCTGTGAAGAACATACTCAAATACCTTCGAAGGACGAAAGAGTTTTGTCTGGTATTCGATGGTAGTTCACTGCAAGTTCTAGGGTATACCGATGCCGATTTCCAGTCGGATCCAGATGATAGAAAGTCTACATCTGGGTATGTTTTCACGATAGGATCGTGTGCTGTTTGCTGGAAAAGCAGCAAACAGGGGTCCACTGCAGACTCCACAACCGAGGCCGAGTACATTGCCGCAAGTGAAGCTGCCAAGGAAGCCGTGTGGATGAAGAAATTCATACACGAATTGGGAGCGATTCCATCCAGCACATCACCCATCCCGTTGTTGTGTGACAACAATGGAGCGATCGCCCAGGCTAAAGAGCCTCGGGCCCACTCGAAGTCAAAGCACATCGAGAGGAAGTACCATGTACTGCGGGAGATCGTTGGTAGAGGGGACGTCCTAATTCAAAAGGTAGCATCAGCGGATAATGTGGCAGACCCATTGACTAAGCCACTGACACAGAAGGTGTTTGAGAAACACGTGGAAAGTATGGGACTCCGGCTTGTACCAGATTGGACCTAAGTGCAAGTGGGAGCTGTTAGACAGTTTTGTATGCCCTTAGCTTCAATCATTTTGATGTACTTTTGTTATTTAGTGGAAATAAATAAAGTGCATGTTTGATTCATGTTGTTTGGTTTAATTCTGTGTAAAACCCTAAAACTGGACATTTATAGAGACTCATGTTAGTTTTAAAAGTTCACAGCCGTTGGATAAGTCTGGGGAGATTTATCCTGCCAAGGCTGATACTGGTGTGCCACCAAGTGTTGGGATGGCCTGTCTCAGCCATCAGGGTAAGACCCGAGGCACATACAGCATGGGATTACTTGAATCCTTGAACCGGACCAGATTTCCAGTCTTGCCCTGGACCTTGGAGATAGATGGGCAAAACTGGAAAGTTACACCTGACCCCTAGACTCGATTATGACACTTCACTAGGTGTTGGATCAGGCTGCCTTTGATATGCCAATCAGTGAGATCCTTAGTGGGGATCAAAACCTGGGTATGTTGGGGCAGTTTGAGAATTCATCTGAGTGGGTGGTCATAGTGACAGAATCAGCCACTTTGTCGGACAAAGGGTAATGATCGGGAATGCACTCTCTCTGATGGAAACCAAACTGCCGGCAGTTGATTTCAATCGTTGGAATTTTGTTTTTGCAAAATTAATATATTTACATATATATGTACGGTTTCAAAATGTTTGCAAATGGTTTTAATTCCCGGGATCCATGTGAGAGGAGAGTGCGGCACTGTTCCTTGCAGCCGAGGGAGAGGTCCTCTCTTGTCGGGCAGTGCTTGATCATTAAGGGCTGAGAGGTTAAGTGTAAGACCATTTAGGATAATACCTGATGGGCTAATCTTGCACCTGCCCACAGTCCCTGGGTTTTTATAAGATGGCTTGGCCCAGGGACCACTTAATGTAAGTGTTGGGCCCATAGGGTTCATACGATGGACTCAAGGGGTTCATTGAGATTTTCAGTGAATTCGGCTGGGCCTTGTATTAAAGGCTGGGCCGAACCCATGTGGCTGGTGTGTAGATCAATGCTTGGGTCCCACGCCATACAAAGAAGCCCAACTGGGCAGCAGATTGGAAACTAATTAAACACTGAATACTTAATGGGCCAAAAGCCCATTTCGAAGTGGGCTGATATGATCACCCATCAATGGGGCGAATTTGAGATTGAAGTTAGCAAAAAGGATTGGGCTCTTAGCCTTATCCACTCTTAGAGACCAAATTCAAATCAGATTTGAATCTGGTAACCTCCTGATAAGATCAGGAGTAAGCTAACTCTATCTGGGAAAGGGATTAAGATTATCCCCTATCCAAATACTGATTTGGATTGGGATAACTCCTAATTAGGAGATTTCTTAATCAAGAAGAAAAGAGAGGAGATTTTTGAATGAACCAAGACAGGGAAATCAGATTTCGATCCAAGAGGTTCTGGTAAGCAAGAAAGGTTCCTGCGAATTGAGATTAGATCTCATTCTCTCCAGAAAAGAAAACAGTTCAGCCTTTTCGTTTCTGGAAATCTCCTCCTGCCGCCGCCATCTACATTGTTGCAAGATTTGATCTTTGCAGAAAAGAAAGTCAAGAAACCAGTTCTTGACATCAGTCTTGCAAGAAAGACTGAAAGAATTCAGTGTTTAGTACATCCAGGGGATTCTTGTGAAGGATCCAGTGTGTAGGACGCACCCTGCTGGTTCTGTTCCATCCACAGCTGTGTCATCTTCAGCAGGGACAGATCTTGGAGCATTCTTTGGGCGTGAACACCAACTTTGGGAGATACTACTTCTCCGGATCAGGTATAATCCTCCCATTTATCTTTTGGTACAGATCTGGTTTGATTAGGGTTCAAGTAGATCCTTGAATATTGTATTCTAAATTCAGGGAATATGATTCCCAGTTGGGAGAAGGTTGGAAATTTTTGAAATTCGCCCCACCCATTCCGCAACCTTTATGGCGTCCATTAGATGGATCCTACCATTCTTTCATACTGAAGGACCCATCCTTGTGCTAATGATGGAAGGCCTTTAGAGAGTTCATCATATGAATCTCCCTATCACATGCACTCATATTATCTGGAGGGAACTGATAATTACGCCCTAGTTTTATCTTTAGGTCAAACCAAAGTGGCTCCCACTGACTTTCATAAAGCCAGATTTTGGTGGGCCTAAATCAGCTAGGGTTCCGCACGAGGCCTCATGATGAGGTGTGGGGGCCCACCACTGAGGGAGGTCATCCAATGACCAAAAGGGACACCATGGCAATGATGTGCATTCAGCCATGGTGTGCGAAAGAGCCACTGTCGATTGAGCGTGGGCCAAGTACTTATGGCCCATGTACGTAACACATCACACATCCATACATCACATGCAGGGATAAATTGATCCAATCAATTAATTATCTGTAAAGCCCATTTGAAGCCCATTTTAAATCCCTAATATTAACCATTAACATTATCTAGGTATATGGGCCGAACGGTTCAACCCATATAGCTTTAAGGGTTAAGTGGGCTTTTAGCAGTTTTAATTGTTTAAAACTGGGCCTTTACAGGTTGGGCCAAATTAACCATTCAATTAAATATCAACCCTTTGGCCCATTAGTGGGAAAATTAGGGCTGACTTTCAGCCTTGATTAAACCCTAGATTTGGTCCAAACAGTTTGAACCAATCTTGGTTCGAATGGGTCTAGGGTTTGATTTCTAATTAAATCTTTAATTCAAGAAAATAATCTGAAATTAATTACTGATAAAAGAAAAACAACAATCAGTAAATCAGGGCTGTTCGTACAGTCCATCCTGCAAAACAGAGGTTAGATCACAGAATGCAGTTTCATAAACTGCAAATCGCAGATAGCGATTCTCCCATCTGCGAAATCTTCTTCTCTGCGATTTCTCCCTTTCTGCGCCGCCATCTTCGATCTAAAATAAAGTTAAATAGAAATCCTATTTCTATTAATTATTACATCAGATCGAATGCCTATACATTGAGTCTAGAAAATAAAAAAATTATTTACAGACCAAATGTGATAAATAAATCAAGAAACTGCAAATCTTGCAGGTTTCCTACGCAAACCAAGATTTCGATCTCCTCTTGTACGAACAGCCCATAAATCAAGAAAATCATAAAGAACAATTCTAAATAATAATCAGATTTATATAAAATTAATTTCAGATTATTCGCCCATTAATTTTGGGAACAAAATTTCCCAAAACCCATATCTGCGCAAATCGGGTAGAACACCTTCTGCCCATTTGCGCAGGTTCAGATCTGAAACAAACTGGTTCAAGATTTGAACCATGGCTCTGATACCACTGAAGGGATGAGAGATCCATCCTATGGATGCCCAAAGATTGCGGAATAAGGGGCGAATTTCAAAAATTTTATCTCTCCCTTCAACTAGGAATCATATTCCCTATTTAGAAAATCATATTTTCAAGGATCAATCTTGAACCATAAACTGAACCAGATCTGAACCAAAAGGAGTGGGAGAGGATTATACCTGATACGGAGAAATACTATCTCCCAATGGAGGTGTTCACGCCGAAGGAAGGATCCAAAATCTGCTCCCACTGAAGATGGCGCAGTAAAGGATGGAGCAGAATCAGCAATGTTCTTCAAAAGAACTTGACCCTTCGCAAGAATCAACTAGACGGCTTGTGAGTACAGCTCCAACCAATCTTTTCCCAAAAGATTGAGATCAAGATCAAATCTTGATTGCTCCCAAGAACTGGAGATCAAACTAAAGGAATGGCAATGGCAGGAAGGTGGCGGCAGAAGAGAATTCGCAGTATGCAGGAAATCTATTAATCTCTCTTTCTTGAAGAGAAGAATGCTATTGATGATGTAAAAGGCTGCCGCCCCCTTCCCCTTTTATAATCTCAAAGGGATCAGCTCCTAATCAGATTAGGAGTTGCTAATCCAAATCATATTTGGGTTAGAAGTCCCTTAGTGATAAGGGATAATCCTTATCTTATCTGCAAATCAGATCAGCTGTCTCCTAATCTAATTAGGAGGTTTCCAGATCTAAATCTTATTTAGATCTTGGACTCTCTGAGTGGATAGGGTCTAAGCCCAATCCTTTTAGCTGACCCACTTCAGAATTCGCCCCCTTTAAATGACTGATCAAATCAGCCCAGTTCGAAATGGGCTTAAGGCCCATTAAGGTTATGTACTCAAAAAACCTTCCAAATTGCTGCCCAGTTGGGCTTCCTTGTATGGCGTGGGACCCAAGCATTGATCTACACATCAGCCACAAGGGTTCAGCCCAGCCTTTGTTACAAGGCCTAGCCGAATGCACTGCTGAAGACAGTGTACCCCTTGAAACCCATCAAATGAGCTCTATGGGCCCAACACTTACACTAAGTGGTCCCTGGGCCAAGCCACCTTGTAACACCCAGGGACTGTGGGCAGATGCAAGATTAGCCCATCAGGCATTATCCTCAATGGTCTTACACTTAACCTCTCAGCCCATAATGATCATACACTGCCCGACAAGAGAGGACCTCTCCCTCGGCTGCAAAGAACAGTGTTGCACTCTCCACTTATATGGATCCCGGGAATTAAAACCTTTTGCAAACATTTTAGAAACCATAATATATATACTTTTATATCTCATATAAACTATATTTTGCAAAACAAATCTCAACGGTTGAAATCGGCTGCCGGCAGTCTTGGTTTCCATCAGTGAGAGTGCATCCCCGATCATTACCTTTGTCCAACAAAGGGGCTGATCCTGTCACTATGATCACCCACTCAGATGAATTCTCGGACTGTCCCAACATACCCAGGTTTTGACCCCCGCTAAGGATCTCACTGATTGGTACATCAAAGACAGCCCAATCCGACACCTAGTGTAGTATCATAATCGAGTCTAGGGGTCAGGTGTAACTTTCCAGTTTTTCCCATCAATCTCGAAGGTCCAGGGCAATACTGGAAATCTGGTCCAGTTCAAAGATTCAATTAATCCTACATTGTATGTGCCTAGGGTCTCACCCTTGCAGCTGAGACAGGCCACCCCAACCGACTTGGTGGCACCACAGTGTCAGCCTTGTCAGGATAGGTCTCCCCAGACTGACCCACTGGTTGTGAACATTCTAAATTAACACGAGTCTCATTAAGTGTCCAGTTTAAGGGTATTACACAGAAACATACCAAGGGAACATGAATCAAATATGTATCTTTATTCATTTACAATAAACTCATAAAGTACATCATTCTGATTGAATCTAAGGGCATACAAAACTGTCTAACACACTGTCCATAACAGTGTATTCGGCCAAGCCTAGTAACAAAGGCTGGGCCGAACCCATGTGGCTGATGTGTAGATCAATGCTTGGGTCCCACGCCATACAAGGAAGCCCAACTAGGCAGCAGTTAGGAAGGTTAAGTGAGTACATGAACTTAATGGGCCTAAAGCCCATTTTGAACTAGGCTATTTATTTAGTTAATAATGGGGCGAATTCTGAGATGGATTAGCAGATAGGATAGGGTCTTGACCCTATCCACTCAAAGAGTCCAGATCTGAATGTGATTCAGATCTAGAAACCTCCTAATGAGATTAGGAGAAAGCTAATCTAATCTGCTGATAAGATAAGGGTTTATCCTTATCACCTGAAGAGAAGCCTAATCCAAATATGATTTGGGTAAGCAACTCCTAATGGGATTAGGAGCTTATCCTTTTGGTTAACAAAAGTAGGAGGGGGCGGCAGCCTTTAGATGAATGAGACAATCAGATTTTCTTTAGTGCTGAAATCACAAGAAGAGAGAATTCTGCACCCTACGAATACTCTCTTGCCGCCCTATTTGCCAGTTCGATGTCCAGTTGTGGGAGAAGTCAAGATTCGATCTTGACATCAGTTCTTTGTGAAAGAATTGATAGGAAGCTGTGCTCAGATGCCATCCTTCTGATTCTTGCGAAGGACAAAGTTGTTGGAGAAGAACACTGCTGATTCTGCTCCATCCTGCACTGCGCCATCTTCAGTGGGAGCAGTCTTTGGATCCTTCCTTGGGCGTGAACACCTTCATTGGGAGATATTATTTCTCCGTATCAGGTATAATCCACTGCTACTCCTTTTGATTCAAACCTGGTTCAGTTTATGGTTCAAGAATGATCATTGAAAATATGATTTTCTAAAATAGGGAATGCGATTCCCAGTTGAAGGGAGAGAAAAATTTTTGAAATTCGTCCCCTTATTCCGCAATCTTTGGGCGTCCATACAATGGATCTCTCATCCCTTCATCTGAGTATACCCTTTTTCCACCAAGCGAGCCTTGTAGGTCTCAACATTGCCATCGGGGCCCTTCTTCCTCTTATAGATCCATTTGCAACCAATTGCTTTTACCCCGGTGGGCAGATCTACTAGAGTCCAGACTCCATTGGCCTCCATTGAGTCCATCTCAGCTCTCATGGAATCTACCCACTTCTGGGAATCTATGTCCAACATAGCTTCTGCGTAAGTCACGGGATCCTCCTCACTAGTCAAGGCTTCCACCAGGTAACTATCCTGGTCATAACCATAACGGACTGGTGGCCTAGATACCCTGGTAGATCTTCTAGGTTGGTCACTACTTGGAACATGTGAGACATCTCCCACTACTCCTAAGCTCTCCTCATCAAGAACAATTTCCTGACGATGATTGTTTAGGATGTAATCCTCCTCCAAGAAATGGGCATTCCGACTACAGAACACCTTCTATTCCTCTGGGTCATAGAAAAGATAGCCCATAGAGCTTTTGGGGTAGCCTACAAATAGGCAACAGCTGGTTCGGGATTCCAATTTGTCCGGACTCATTCTTTTAACGTGTGCTGGACAACTCCAAATCTTCAAGTGTTTGATACTTGGTTTCTTTCCGCTCCAATGTTCATATGGAGTGCTCAGAACGGATTTGGTTAGAACCCTATTCAGCACGTAAATCGCAGTCTCTAATGCGTATCCCCAAAAGGATGTGGGTAACTCCGAGTGTGCGAGAAGTGACCGGACCATATCAAGTAAGGTCCTATTCCTCCTCTCTGAAACACCATTAAGTTGTGGTGTAGCAGGAGGAGCTAACTGTGATACTATCCCGTTGACCTTTAGGTAGTCCCTAAATTCATCAGAGAGATACTCGCCACCTCGATCGGATCGAAGGGTCTTAATTTCTCTGCCCAACTGTTTCTTGACCTCTTGTCTAAACTCTTTGAACTTTTCAAAGGATTCAGACTTGTGTCTCATTAGGTAGACGTAACCATACCGCGAATAATCATCGGTGAAGGTGATGAAGTATATGTGTTGGTTACGACTCCTAACATTCAGGGGCCCGCACACATCATCACTATGTATGAGGTCAAGCGTGCCCGTACATCTTTTAGGCTTGCCGCTGAATGGCTGTTTTGTCATCTTACCATGAAGGCAAGGCTCACAGGTGGGAAGATCTTCTACAGTTAGAAAATCCAAAGGACCATCCTTTACCAACCTTGTGATTCGGTCAATACCGATATGGCCAAGACGGTAATGCTACAGGCACGTGGGACTAACGGTATCATGAGTTCTCTTGGGAACGTTAACCGACGTAGTTTCGGCTATGTTGGTTTCTAAAGAAGGATGTAGAACATAGAGACCGTTCTCCAGTTCCCCGTATGTGATGAATTTGTTGTTTCTTTTAATAGTAATCGTATTACTAAAGAAAATAGAATATCCATTAGCACACAGTTTTGAGACAGAAATCAAATTTCTTCTTAAATTTTGTACATAAAGACAATCTTTAAGTACGAGTGATCCTTCTCTAAAAAACAATTCTATGGTTTCGATGGCCGTAGTTGCAACGCTTGCATAAGTTCCCAAGAAGAGTGTCACCTCTCCCTCACTCAGTCTTCTGCTTATTCTGAAACCCTGCAATGTGTTACATGCATGAGTCAAAGCCCCAGAGTAAATACACCAGAAGCAGAAGTAACCAACAAATTGGTTTCTATGACACAGGATTCGGGATTACCTTTCTTGGATTCCAAGTAGGCAAGACAGTTCCTTCTCCAGTGGCCGATCTGGTGACAATGGTGACAGGCATCGGATGCCCTATCCTTCTTTTGTTTCTTGGATTTGTTGCCCTTTTTCTAAGGCTTCTTCTTCGACCTCCTCTTCTTGCCACGCTTGCCAGCTTCCATAAGCATGGCCGTGGGCTCATCCTTATGAATCAGTTCCTCAGCTCGTTGCAACATGTTGCTGAGCTCTTGTAAGTTGACATTCAGCTTATTCTTATTATAATTCATGATAAACTGATTGTAGGATGGAGGTAAAGAATTCAGAATGGCGTCTACCTTGGTGACATGGTCTAGCATGGACCCTAGGGCTTCTAGCTCGTTTATGTATCCCATCATCCGAAGACAATGGTCATGCACTTACTAGCCCTTGGTCATTTGAGCGGTCATGAACTACTTCAAGACCTTCTGCCAAGTAGAACGATTTTGCTCTTCGTACATAGTTTTCAGACTATCCAATATGTCCTTGGCCAGTTCTATCTGATTGAATTGCCTTTGTATTGGGTTGTCCAGAGAAGCTATGATATAGCAGCAGGCCAGGGAGTTATTTTCCTCCCACTCAAGGTAGTTCCTTCTGCGAGCCTCAGAAGCTCGACCACCCAGACGCTTCGGGGGAGGGTTTTTGGCAACTTTATCCAGTTTTTCAGAAGTTAGTACCAGCATGAGGTTACGGTACCAGTCAGCGTAATTAGGGCCTTTAAGTTTGTTGTCATCAAGAAGCTTGGTGAATTGTCCATTAGCCATTTTCTGGTAAAATAGCAAGACGCCAGTCCACAACCTAATTTGATTCATGTCATCTACATAGATATGGCTTTTAATCTATGTTCCATTTCCATTTGTTCATCACCGAGATTTCTCTCCTATCTCAGTGATGGAGACAGCGACAATTATGTCTCTTGGAAATGTGGGAAACCACATAGGGTGCATGGAGCCAACTATTTCAGCTGCATAACCCCACCACCTTTCTATGAAAAATCATATCCACTCATCACATGAGCTTTCCCTTTGGCCTCTGTCAGACAAGGTTCATAGTCGTTTACGGGTAAACCTTTCTGTCCAGTGAGTGCTTACCCATCATATTCGACCACGCCAAGGTACCGTGAGAGAGTTCCCATTTTCTGGTGAAGCCCCTCCCACATCGGTCTATGACGTCCTTATCATCATATGAAACAATCCAACAGATCCAGCAGCAAATCGGTTGGCCCATTTTCTGGTGCTTCCCCTCATCACTTGAAGGACCCGTCTTCATGCTAATGATGGAAGGCCTTTAGAGAGTCCATCATATGGATCTCCCTATCACACGCACTCATATTTTAGGAGGGAACAAGTTACACCCTAGTTTTAGGTCAAACCTGAGTGGCTCCCACTGACTTTCATAAAACCATATTTCTGGTGGCCCAATTCGGCTAGGGTTTCCGCACATGTCCTTTTCAAGGGTGTGGGGTGACCACAAAGGGAAGGTCATCCAATGACCCTAACGGACACCATGGCAATGATGTGCATTCATCCATGGTGTGCACAAGAGCCACTATCGTATCTGCATGGGCCAAGTGCTTATGGCCCATGAACGCAGCACATCACACATCCATACATCACATGCAGGAAGAATTGATCCAATCTGCTTACATTGACAAGAAAGTCAAAAGATACAGCATGGAGAACTCCAAGAAAGGAAATGTTCATTTCAGGAACGGAATCACTCTCTCCAAGGGCATGTCTCCCAAGACTCCCGAGGAGATTGAGGGCATAAAGGACGTTCCCTATGCCTCAGTCGTAGGGAGCATCATGTATGCCATGTTATGCACTCGTCCTGACATTGCTCAGGCAGTGAGTGTGGTATGCAGATTCCAGGCCAACCCAGGGCAGGAGCACTGGACTGCTGTAAAAAATATACTTAAGTAACTTCGAAGAGCAAAAGAGTTTGTTTTCTTGGATCTTGGAATAAAAACAAGTAGATAAGCAATGAAGGTGGATGTGGCATCACCACCACTCTTGCTTTTCATTACTATAATATGAGGAAGCACTATTCACTATTCAGAGGAGTTCATATTCATGTGTAACTGATACTTCACGTGCTCTCCCATGCTGTTGCTACTTTGAGATTTATTCCTTCCCTTGGTTAGTAACTTTTTTGTTTTACTATTGGGTACTTGATTTTCTTCCTTTTCTCTATCTCTTACTGACTGGAAAATGAAATGCTCTTTCCTAGGACCTTTTCTTAAAGGTAAAATAAAACAAAATCACTTTACTAGTTTCTTGTGTATGTTAGAGAATATGGACATGGGCTTAACCATGCCAACCTGAATAGAGTAACAGTAATGAATCTGGGTTGACCATGCTGAATCTAGCCTGGATCTTTCTTGTACTTTGTTATAATAATTTTGGGATCTGCATTGGATTCTCTTGGATTCGAATAAGACATTGATACATTCAATAGTGCTGAGGCATGGTGTTTTGTGATTTTGGGCTGATTGGATGTTAGAAAATGTATACTCCTAGCTCCAATCAAATTGATGTACAAATACATTTATTGTAAATGGATAAAAGTACATTATTGTTTCATGTTGACTTTGTTATACCCCTTAAACTGGACACTTATGAGACTCATGTTAGTTTAGAATGTTCTCAGCCACTAGATAGACTTGGAGAGTTTATCCTGTCAAGGCTGACACTAATGTGCTGCCAAAGAAGTTGGAGCAGCTTGTCTCAATTGCTAGGGTTAAACCCGAAGCACATGTAGTGTGTGTTCGATTGAAACATTGAACCCAGACCATTTTTCAGTTATGCCCTTGACCTTGGAGACTGATGGGCAAAACTGGAAAGTTACACTTAACCCCTAGACTTGATTATGGTACTACACTGGGTGTCGGATCAAGCTATCTTTGATATGTCAATCAGTGAGATCCTTTGGGGGTCAAAACCTGGGTATGTTGGGGCAGTCTAAGAATTCACTTTGGGGGTCAAATACGTATAATTTTAACATGAAAAATCCTTTTGAAATATGAAGGTCACGGGGTTCTCGATCTCAACGTGCAAGGTAAAAGAAGAGTGAAATAGGAGCTCTACGAAATCAACCTACTTGTGAGGTTCACCAACCTCGATCTCTACAAGTTGTGAACCCCAAGTTTGCGTTCTTCATACTTTGCGATATCAACCACTACGTGAACATGACCTTTTCAACTTGTGAGATCATCAAACATGCAAGCTAGACCTTGCACATTTCTTCTATGAGATGGCAACATAATCTCAAGCATTCTCAACACATAAAAGAGGGAAAAACCCAACATCTTTTCGTTCCATATAGATATCATAAATGCATGAAACCTAACCCAATATTCTAATCCGGCCAAAGGCTATAATGTTTTAATATTAATCTAGTCTAATGACTATTATTGTCTTAGTGGATTAACCTATTCAGCAGGGGTGTAAATGGACTGGATCATGATCCAATCTGATCTGATGTCCGATCATATATTTTCAAATTTAGATGGCCCTATTTCAAATCTTCGGATTGGATCAGGTAATAGGATCCAATCAGAAATCGAGTTGAATTTGAATCACCACCTATCCGATCTTATCTATATGTCATTTGTTTATTTATACAATATATAATACATATTTTTATGTTATTTATTTATTTATAAATTACATATAGGTATCCTGTACTTTGAGTGTCACTAGGTACCTGAACTTTCAATTGCAACACTTGGGCACCTTTTAACTCTTTAGAAATAGAGACCTAAGTCCATCTGTTAATATTGCGGTCAATTAAACATTACATAATGCCAAAACTACCCTTCTCGTGTTCAGACCGTTTTTCTCTTCTATATTCTCGTGAAATTCATGCTCCTTCTTCGGCACCGGGTGAAGCTCTGCCTCCGTATCAGCCATGACCTTTGGCTGCTGCCTCAGTGTTAGCTACGATGGCTCCAGTAGAATCTCCATCCTTCGCATCAGGATACCGAACAATGACCACCTTGGTGGTTACGTGTCCATCAACAGCGAACATAGAAGGTTCCTTGCATCCACCTTCATCAAATTCCACCAGACCTCGGATTTTGAAACCATCTCTTTGTTTTAGAAGGACAAGGAAATCACATTGTAAATCAAAAACCGGTGTAAGGGTAATCTTAGACCCTTTTACTAAATAAAATGCGAAGTTAAGTTAATCTTATACAAGATTTTCAGCAAATTATCCAAAAAGTCACTCTCGTTAGAAAAAGAACAAGATACATAGAGAGAAATTAATAGCGAAATGAATTGATTAGGAGGTTTACCAAGGATGAGCATGGCATCAGGAAGAGCACCAAGCATAGGAAGGAAAAGGCCAGCAATGATACCGGGGCCATGGATCACGAGCAAAAGCTCACTTCCATCCAAAAGGTACAAAGACGTCTGTGGAAGTCGATTTAAAGACAGAGAACGGTCTCCAATGTCTCTGTTTTCATCTCCATCAAAGAAGAGTTAATTTTAAAGTTGGCAAGGCCCAAAGCTGAACTTTTGAAGCACTGTTGTTGTAGGGTCAAGCTGTCAGAGACTGGTCAGAAACACCCAAGACTGGATGTTTATACCGTTGTTTCGCTGCTAGATTGCGGAAGCGCAGCAGAGAACTGTGTCATGAATGATGAATGGGGTACAACAACACATCGTTTGGTAGTAAACGATGAGCAAAAAATGGTTGTAGTTTTGGCATTATGTAATGTTTAGCTAATGGAATGTTAAGGGATGGACTTATGTGTCTATTTCTAAGAATTCAAGGTACTCAAGTACTGCAATTGAAAGTTCGGGGTACTTATTTATCACTACTCCTAGAAGTGTAAAATGGGTTGTGCCATCCTCCCATGGGATAACTTGGGGGGTCGGCCTGACACGACCCACAGCCCAAGCCCATGTGGGCCTACGCCGTGGGCCGAGCTGGTCTGTTTGCTGAGCCTTGGGCCAAGTCGGGTTGTGTACTGAGCCAAAGTTGAAAAAAATATTTATTTTATTAATATATTATATACTATATATTATTATATAATTATAATTTTATATAATATATACTATATTATATATAGTATATATAAAGTATATAAATATTATATTTATATATAAAATACATAGATGGGCCATGTCGGGCCGAGCTGTGCTAGCTCGTGGGCCACGGGTGGCATGACATGATAATGCGGGCTTTGGCGGCCCAACCCGCTGACCTAAAACCCCAAGCCCAGCACTCCCTGAACCATCGTGTTGGGCCTGACACGACCTACGTACCATTGTGCTGGGCCGGGCCACGAACGACATGACCCAATTTACACCTCTAACTATCCCTAGAGTACAGGGTATATGCAATTTACTCATATTATTTATATTGTATTTTTGTAAGTTTGTTATATTATTTATTTTTTATAAAAAAACATGCATATATATATATATGACGAAAATAGTTGAAAAGATACTTGTAGATTTTGTTTTTCTTTATTTTATTTTCTTTTAATAATTTATTAATTTTTAAAAAGAATCAAATCGGATCAGGTCAAATTTGAATATCTAATTTCTTCAGCGGGTTTGAATTTAGATTCATATTTATTAGATCCATTCGGATTTGATCTGCAATTAACAATGTCAGATCGAATTTGAATATACCCTAATTCGAATCCGGTCCAATCCATTTGCACCCTTACTATTCAGCCCAGATAGTTGGACCAGTGAACCGTCACTTAGACAAAAGACTGGGTCAACCTCCTATTTGACTTTTAAAATATTGATTTTTTTTGGTAGTTTAGACAATGAATTGAACATAATTGGAATTTGGCAATAGAGGTGATAGGGTCCCATCAAGATGATGGTTCGGATGGGATTAGGGGTGCTCATCAAAAACTGAAAACTGAAATCAGAGTTGAACCAATGAAACTGAATCAAGAAATCCAATTAACCAAACTGACAAGTATATATAATATTATTATAACCTAGAATAAAATATATTATATATATTTCTAATATTTATATTATATAGTTATCTTATATATATATATAAGGTTCGATCATCCGGTTTTTGAGTCGACAATTTAACCGTTCGGTTCTAATGGATGGCCTGTTTTGACAACCGACAATTCGACCGTTTGGTTCATACAATGGCCCATTCTGATAACAAAAAATTTACAAGCAAAGAATTATGGAACTGTTCTAACCATTGGTACTTGGTTGACGGTTCAACCGTCCAGTTCAAACGGACAGTCCGCTCTAACAACAAAAATTACAGGCAAAAAATTGAGTGTGTGAGGTCCATTAAGTAGTATCATGCTTGATATGTCATTCAAGCGTGTGACTTGTACGACCTAAAAACGAAGCTGTTATGGCCATCGGTTTTCAGGTCGACGATTCGACTGTCCGGTTGGAATGGACGGTCCGTTTTGACAACAAAAAATTACAAGCAAAAAATTATGGAACCATTTTGACCATCGGTTTTCAGGTCGACGGTTCGACCGTCCGATTCGAATGGATGACTAGTTCCAACAACAAAAATTATGGTCGTTTTGATAACCGATGGTTCGACTGTCTAGTTCGAATGGATGACCTGTTCTGACAACAAAAAAAATCAAGCAAAAAATTATGGAACTTTTGACCATCGGTTTTTGGGTCAATGGTTCAATTGTTCGATTCAAACAGACGGCTCACTCTGACAACAAAAATTGCTGGCAAAAAATTGAGTGTGTGAGGTCCATTAAGTAGTATCATACGTGATATGTCATTCAAGCGTGTGACTCATACAACTCAAAAATGAAATTGTTTTGGCCACCGGTTTGACTATCCGGTTCGAATGGACGGTCCGTTCTGACAACAAAAAATTATGGAACCGTTCTGACCATTGGTTTTCGAGTCTACGGTTCGACCGTCCGATTCGAACGAATAGCCAATTCCGACAACAAAAATTATAAGCAAAAAATTGAGTGTGTGAGGTCCATTAAGCAGTACCATACGTATTATGTCATTCAAGCGTATGACTCATACGACCCAAAAACGGAACCATTCTGGCCACCGGTTTTTGGATCAACGTTCAACCATCCGGTTCGAATGAACGGCTCGTTCTCACAATAAAACTTTAAAAAATAAAAAAATGGCTAAAAACCATTGAACGGGTCAATAGGTTAACGGTTCAACCGCTCGGGTCAATGGGTCATTGATCAATTCAATAGTTTTTGGCTAGGGACCGGGATTGGGGTTATGTTAGACAGTTTTGTATGCCCTTAGCTTCAATCAGAATGATGTACTTTATGAGTTTATTGTAAATGAATAAAGATACACATTTGATTCATGTTCCCTTGGTATGTTTCTGTGTAATACCCTTAAACTGGACACTTAATGAGACTTGTGTTAGTTTAGAATGTTCACAGCCAGTGGGTCGGTCTGGGGAGACCTATCCTGACAAGGCTGACACTGTAGTGCCACCAAGTCGGTTGGGGTGGCTTGTCTCAGCTGCCAGGGTGAGACCCTAGGCACATACAGTGTAGGATTAATTGAATCTTTGAACTGGACCAGATTTCCAGTATTGCCCTGGACCTTGGAGATTGATGGGCAAAACTGGAAAGTTACACCCGACCCCTAGACTCGATTATGATACTACACTAGGTGTCGGATTGGACTGTCTTTGATGTACCAATCAGTGAGATCCTTAGTGGGGGTCAAAACCTGGGTATGTTGGGACAGTCTGAGAATTCATCTGAGTGGGTGATCATAGTGACAAGATCAGCCCCTTTGTCGGACAAAGGTAATGATCGGGGAGGCACTCTCACTGATGGAAACCAAGACTGCCGGCAGCCGATTTCAACCGTTGAGATTTGTTTTGCAAAATATATTTTATATAAGATATAAAAGTATATATGTATGGTTTCTAAATTGTTTGCAAGAAGGTTTTAATTCCCGGGATCCATATAAGTGGAGAGTGCAACACTGTTCCTTGCAGCCGAGGGAGAGGTCCTCTCTTGTCGGGCAGTGTATGATCATTATGGGCTGAGAGGTTAAGTGTAAGACCATTGAGGATAATACCTGATGGGCTAATCTTGCATCTGCCCACAGTCCCTGGGTGTTACAAGGTGGCTTGGCCCAGGGACCACTTAGTGTAAGTGTTGGGCCCATAGAGCTCATTTGATGGGTTTCAGGGGGTACACTGTCTTCAGCAGTGCATTCGGCTAGGCCTTGTAACAAAGGCTGGGCTGAACCCATGTGGCTGATGTGTAGATCAATGCTTGGGTCCCACGCCATACAAGGAAGCCCAACTGGGCAGCAATTTGGAAGGTTTTTGAGTACATAACCTTAATGGGCCTTAAGCCCATTTCGAACTGGGCTGATTTGATCAGTCATTTAAAGGGGGCGAATTCTAAAAAGGGTCAGCTGAAAGGATTGGGCTTGGACCCTATCCACTCAGAGAGTCCAAGATCTAAATGGGATTTAGATCTGGAAACCTCCTAATTAGATTAGGAGACAGCTGATCTTATCTGCAGATAAGATAAGGGTTATCCCTTATCACTAAGGGACTTCTAACCCAAATATGATTTGGATTAGCAGCTCCTAATCTGATTAGGAGCTGATCCCTTTTGAGATTATAAAAGGGGAAGGGGGCGGCAGCCTACAACACAACAACATCCATAGCATTCTTCTCTTTGAAGAAAGAGAGATTGAGAGATTTCCTGCATATTGCGAATTCTCTCCTGCCGTCACCTTCCTGCTTTTGCCATTCCTTCAGTTCGATCTCCAGTTCTTGGGAGCAATCAAGATTGGATCTTGATTTCAATCTTTTAGGAAAAAGATTGGTTGGAGCTGTACTCAAGTCGTCCAGTTGATCCTTAAGAAGGGTCAAGTTCTTTTGGAAGAACGTTGCTGATTCTGCTCCACCCTGCACTGCGCCATCTTCAGTGGGAGCAGTCTTTGGATTCTTCCTTGGGCGTGAACACCTCCATTGGGAGATATTACATCTCTGTATCAGGTATATTCCTCTCCCATTTTTTGGTTCAGATCTGGTTTAGTTTATGGTTCAAGATTGATCCTTGAAAATATGATTTTCTAAATAGGGAATACGATTCCCAGTTGAAGGGAGAGAAAAATTTTTGAAATTCGCCCCTTATTCCGCATTCTTTGGGCGTCCATAGGATGGATCTCTCATCCCTTCAGGTTAAAACATAACCGGTTGCCTGGATGGTTCCTAATTAAAAAAATAAAAAAAATGGATGGCCCATTCTGACAATAAAAATTACAGGCAAAAACATGAGTGTGTGAGGTCCATTAAGCAATATCATACGTGTTATGTCATTTGAGCGTGTAAATCATACGACCTGAAAATGGAACCGTTCTGGCCATTGGCTTTCGAGTTGACAGTTCGACTGTCCAGTTCGAACGGATGGCCCATTCTGACAGCAAAATTAAAAAATAAAAAAACAACCAAAAACCATAGAACGGGTCAACGGGTCAATGGTTCGACTACCTGGGTCAATGGGTCATTGACCGATTCAATGGTTTTTGGCTAGGGACTCGGATTGGGATAAAACAGAATCAGTTGCCTGGACAATTCCCAATTAAAAAAATTAAAAAACGGCCAAAAATCATTGAATGTGTCAACAGGTCGACGGTTCAACCTCTCGAGTCAATGGGTCGTTGACTGATTCAACAGTTTTTGGCCAGGCACTAGGATTGGGGTAAAATGGAACCGGTTGCCTGGACGGTTCCTAAGCCAAAATGCCCAACGGTTTGAGTGTGTGCTATGTTCCTTTTTTTTTTCATTTTATTGCTTTTTTTTTGTGTTTGGTCTTCTTCTTTAAGATCCTCCAAAACGGTTTAGGGTTTACCACCATTTTATTTCTTTCCTTTAGTTTTTTCTTTAGGTTTTCTTTTGTAATGTCTTTTTTAGTTTTCGTACAAGACAATCTGCTTTATCTCTTTCTTTGATTGCATGTATGTTTAGCTCTGATTCAAAGCAGAACTTTGGACTCGATTTTCTGATTTTTTTCCCTTGGTTTTTCCAGTTTAGTGGATTTACCGCCAATTTTTTTCTGTGTTTAAGGTCACTTTGGATTTGTCGAAAGGTTTTGGAATCCCTTGCAATGTCCACCCTTCCCATGACTATGACTACAAAGTTATTTTGTCTAATTATTGACATATAAAAAAAATGACCCGGAAACAGAATTGTTCTGGCCACTGGTTTCCAGGTCGACGGTTCGATTGTTTGGTTCAAATGGATGGCCCATTTTGACAACAAAAATTAAAAATAAAAATGGCCAAAAACCGTTGAACGGGTCGATGGGTTGATGGTTCGACCATATGCGTCAATTGGTCGTTGACTGATTCAACGATTTTTGGCCAAGGACTGGGTTTGGGGTAAAATGGAACTGGTTGCCTGGACGGTTCCCGGGCTGAACGATCATACCGTCCATGTCAACTGGGAGTTTTCGATGTGAAACAAAGGACAACTATGAAGTAGAACTCAAAACTATCACTGTATGATCGTATTCTTTTGTTTGAGATGTTTTGTTGAAGCAATATTTAAAAAACGAGCACATGATAATCTCTTTTAAGTCTTTATATGAGTTTTAAGACTTGAGTGCCTATAATTGTAAGTTTCTTATTAAAAAACCATTGTCTTAATGGAATTATCTTTTTTAATGTACAATTCCATTCTAACCGGTTAACCCAATTAGAAAACCATTAATAAAATCATTAGTTTTTAACCTTTAAAAGTTACAACCTAATATCATACGGAAAAAACACCATAGCTTTATTACATGGTTTTCAAAATCAAACCGGACTGGAAAAACTAGGAACTGGTCACCTGACCAGTTCAGTTTTTCCCCAAAACCATTGATTTTGGTCAGCAAACCGTTGAACCGACCAGTTAACTATTCGAACCGTTTGAACGGTTTAGACTATTTTTCAAATTTTTTAATTTTTTTATTGTTTTGTCAAAACGTGCCAACCATTCGGGTCGAATGGACCGTTCGATCCGGTAACCAGACCCCTAACTAGTTTGGTCATCGGGTAATTGGTTCCGTTTCACCCTAAAATCGTTTTTTAGCCAAAAACCATTGATTTATTCAGTGACCTACTCACCTGGGCAGTCAAACCATTGACATGAACGATGATTTTTTGGTCATTTTTTTTAAATCAGAACTGGTCATCCATTCAAACCGGATGGTTGAACTGTTCGACCTGGGAACCAATCCCCTAGAACGATTCCCTATCCCATCGAATTTTAAAAACCTTGATTGAATGCTATCAATTTTTTAATTTTTATCTTATTAATATTTTGTATTATACAAGGATGTTCTTAGCCTTTTTCTTTCCTTTACATGAAACATACGAACCAATTAAGTAGGGGGACAATTGGGTGGGTTTGGGTTGAGCTTTATCCCAACTCGTTCAACCCATTAATGTGACCCATTTAAAAAAAATATAAGTGGGCCGGTTGAACCCAAAGCCACCTTGACCCAATCCAATCGACCCAGCCATTTAATTTGTTAAGTCATTAAAAACAAAATTGTAACCGAAACTAGGAACTGGCATGAGGAAAAATGTAACAGAACGAAGCAAAAAGGAAAAGAAAACAATTTGACCGTTAAGAGAGATCTATTCCATATCGTATTGGATTCGATCTAGATCTCATTTACCACTTTTTAAGGCTTCAGACTGAAACGATGAAGAGCCGAGGTGAAATCGAAGGAAGATTGGGTCTGGTCTGAATTGTGACAAAATACGAAGGGAACAAGAAAACTGAGGAAGTACAGTCAAGGCAGCAGCAAATATTTGTTGCAATGAGCAACGGTTTTGGTCTTGAAGGCTTGAAGGAAAGGACATTTTGGTGTCTTAGAGCAGAAGAGAGGAAAAGATGGCGAAAGCTGCATCAGAGGTTGAAGAACTGCCGAAGGCTATCATGCGCAGAGTTGTGAAGGATAAACTCGCTGGTCCGTCCAATCAAGACGAAATCAATGCCACAAAGATGCTCTCCTCGCTTTCTCCGAGAGCGCCAGGATCTTCATTCATTGCGACGTAAGACTTGCTTCCAAATCTTTTTCCGACCTCCCTCTTTCTCTGTGTATTTTTGGAGCTGGGATTCCAATTAAAATCAACGCTCGTCAAATAATATTACGTCGGGGAAATTGTCTTGCCTTGAATCTTTTTTAGGGTTTCCTGAATTAGCGGCATTTCTTTTCTGTCAACTTTCAATTGTATCTTTATTTCAGATGATTAGGAGCAGATTTCGTTACTGTGGATGTATTATGACTGTTATTTGGGAAATCATTTTGGTGTCGAGGAAAAGTTGGCGAAAGCTGCATCAGAGGAGGAAGAGCTGTCGAAGGCTATCGTGCGCAGAGTTGTGAAGGATAAACTCGCTCGTTCGTCCGATCAAGACGAAATCAATGTCCACAAAGATGCTCTCCTTGATTTGTCCAAGAGCGCCAGGATCTTCGTTCACTACCTCTCTGCTACGTAAGACTTACTTTCAAATCTTTTTCCACCCTCCCTCTTTCTCTATTTTTTTATTTTATTTTATTTTATTTTATTTATTTTTGGGTTTGGGATTCCAATTAAAATCAACGCTTGTCAAATAATTTTGGGTCGGGGAAATTGTCAAATAATCTTTTTCAGGGTTTCCTGAATTAGCGTTTACTTCGGGCTGCATTTCTTTTGTGTTAATTTTTAATAGTATCTTTTGATAGCTATAAATATATAACTCTAGCAAGTGCACTAGTTATCAAGTAGTATAACAATATCGTTCCCACGGGGATTTAACAAAATAAGTATTAGAATTACCGTCTTCCCTAATTATTTGGACAGTCGAAATTTAGATTTAAGGAAACAAGAACTACTGAAAATAAAAACTGGAACAAAGAGAAATTGGAAACAAAGGTGATCACTAACCGAATATGAAATGATGAAATTGCTAGGACTTTTGGTCCACCTAACCAATGTAATGAATATTGATGGGTCAAATTATCCAAGACTAATTGTTATTCCCATAAGCTGAGATTTTCACAAATTTATTTAATATTCTCTCTCGAGATATACTAAACCTACGCCCATCAGGTAACCCTTCGATCTCTCGAGTAGAGCTCTCAAGATGGAAGTGCATTAAGTCCAAGAAAACCATTAAATTCAGATGAATCATGTATATATATCTCTATATACCATTCAATTCACACTATGAATTATTCTGTCAATTATGTGAATTCGTCTCTCAATTCATTCACATAACCCAAATCAATTAAGTGGTGGCCAAGCTCTTAATTGCATTAAGCACAATAATTCATAGACTATATTGAAATCACAATCTTGGATAAATCAAGAAGATAAAAATATATTCATTAACATGGTTAGGCTTTCCACAGCCCTAGCAAGAAAACAAATCAGTTCATAATGGAAGAATTAAAACAAACAAAGGGGAAGAAAGAACTCTTGAATTCGCCCATGGTGCTGAGATCTCCTCTTCTTGAAGTTTCTTGAATTCTTGAACCTTTCTTGAACCCTTCTTGACTGATTGCTCCTTGCTCCGTGATTCAAATCAGAAGTTGAATGATTGAATGATTCAGTGATCAAGTCAGTCCTAAAGCTGGTCCACCCCCTCCTTTATATAAATTAAAGGGGAGGGGGTGGTCTCCTACTTTTTCTTGAAGTTGATCTTTACAAGAAATAGAAAGTCCTATCCTAATTCTAATCCTATCTTTTTATCTCTTGAACTCAATCCCTTTTTCACTCTAAGATTACATCAAGAATTTAGATCTAGAAGGATTCTTCTTAGTTTCTTGTTCTTGGATTCATAATAGACCTCTTCTGCGAATTGGGCTTTAGCCAGGCTTTTCTGCGAATTGGGCTTCAGCTGCGGATTGGGCTTTCCTACGAAATTTCCCCGACTTCGGGCCCAGAATTGACTTCGATGCAGGCCGAATCTGCGAAAGCCCAAAACATGAAAGTTGTGGCCTTTTCTCTTATTTTTCTAGTGGATCTTGTATCAACCCATTCGGAGTTCGGAGACGCGAGTTAGGCCCAAATCACTGAATGTTGTCGAAATTGTGAAAAATCATCCGATTTGTCTTTCTTTGCTCTTGATGCCTTCTTTCATACCCTGGACCAAAATACAAGAGATATGAGTCAAATTAGATGTTAATTTAGTATAAAAGACAGAATAATTGGGGATAAAAATATGATAAATTCTACTCTCATCAAATCCCCCACACTTATACTCTTGCCCGTCCTCGGGCAAGACAAAACTCAAAACAAACTTAAAACAAGAACAAACTAACTAAAAGATTTGTTTTGGAATTCTCTCAACAGGGTATTTGTTCTCCCGCATGCCTTGATTCAGTATGAATGGTCCTCCCATTCGTCCACTTCTTTTCCTTTTTAACTTGTCAATGAATAATCTTAAATCGCCAATCCTCATGTCCCCAAGTGAGATCGATAATCAAGGGAAACAAGCATCTCTTCGCATGAATAATTTAGGGCTAGAGTAAGCCCTCTTTGTTTTCATAATCACATGTGGCAAGATTCAAAAAATACCCTCTCATGATTCTTCAGAACGAAACAAGGAATGTTATTACCATAAGCTTGCTCATGTATCACATCTCCACCACTTATCATGAGTGCAATGCATCAAAAGGTGAATTAGGGTTTGGGATTTAGGGATGAGTGCATTTTATGATCCATCTCACCCTTTTATTCTTTTAGTGTGAGTACATTTTATGCTCCATCTCACACTAGCTCTTTTTCTCTCGGTGTGAGTGCATTTTATGCTCCATCTCACACGAGTTTTTTTTTTTCAAATTTTTTTTTTCGGATAACACGTTCCAATACATGAACTCATTATTGTGGTCTCAACATGCCTAACAAAACAAGTTCTAGAATAATCAATCCCTGTTTGTCCATTAGAAACCAAATGCTCACAAGGGTCAACTCTGTATTGCATCTTGCCCGTTGATCATTCAAACTACTGAGATGCCTTCCCTATCTAGAAATTTCAGCTAGATTTGCCTGTATCCTTCCTTGTCTATCCTCCCTAAGCACATGATTCAAGGTGATTTGCAATCATTCAAAAACAAGTCTCTAAGGAGCAGAAATTTCAAAAGGAAAGGTAAAAAATGATGATCAAAGCATGCTAGAGTTCGAAAAAAATTTTATCAACCCCTTACTCCTCCCCCACACTTAAGATATACATTGTCCTCAATGTATGGAATGCATCAAAAGAACAAGGAGAGAGATTTAAGAGGACTTCCCTGAATGCCTCGTTGAGATCCTGTAGATGTGAGATACTAAAAAGAGAAAAACACACTCATAAGAAAAAAGAAAAAAAAACTGAACAAACTTAATGGGTTGCCTCCCACAAGCGCTCGTTTTAAGTCGTGAGCTTGACTTTCACCTTTCCTTCATGGTGGTTTTAAGGAGAGAACGGACCCATGGTGGATGGGTTGCTCTCCTTCAATATAATGTTTCAACCGGTGTCCATTTACCTTGAATGTACTCTCATCATCATTATGTAGTTCGATTGCTCCATACGGGAATACCTTAGCCACCTCAAAAGGTCCGCTCCATCTGGTTTTCAATTTCCCAGGAAATAGCTTTAGGCGAGAATTAAAGAGCGACACCTTATCTCCTTCCTTGAACTCCTTCCCAGCAATTCGAGAATCATGCCATGCCTTGGTTTTTTCTTTGTAGGTGCGGGCATTCTCGTAGGCGTGATTCCTCCATTAATCTAACTCGTTGAGCTGAAGTTTCCTTGCCTCACCTGCATTGCTTAATTCAAAATTTAGAAATTTGGTAGCCCAATAAGATTTATGTTCCAACTCAACGGGTAGATGGCATGCTTTGCCGAAAACTAGTTGGTAGGGCGACATACCAATTGGGGTTTTAAATGCAGTACGGTAAGCCTAAAGTGCATCATCTAACTTTAAGGACCATTCTCTTCTGGATGTGGTAACTGTTTTTTCTAAAATCTGCTTTAATTCCCTATTAGAAACCTCTACTTGGCCGTTGGTCTGAGGGTGGTAAGGGGTTGCAATTCGGTGTGTAACACCATACTTATTTAACAGTTGTTCAAATTGCCTATTGCAAAAGTGCTTTCCCCTATCACTTATGATGGCTCGAGGTGTTCCAAAATGAGTAAATATGAATTTTTTCATGAATTTAATGACAACTCAAGTATCATTAGTAGGGTAGGCACATGCTTCCACCCATTTGCTCACATAGTCCACAGCCACAAGTATATAAGAATTATTAACAGACTTTGGAAAAGGTCCTATGAAATCGATGCCCCAGACATCAAATATTTCGCAGACAAGTATGTTGCTCAAGGACATCTCATTTCTTCGGGAGATATTACCTGTCCTTTGGCAATGATCGCAAGCACTTACATATTTGAATACGTCCCTAAAGAGTGATGGCCAATACAAACCGCTTTGAAGAATTTTTGAAGCAGTTCTTGGTGCTCCATGGTGACCTCCGGCTTCTTTGTCATGGCAGAATTGTATGACACTTTGTACTTCCTCCTCAGGAATACATCTTCTTATCAAGCCGTCCCTGCAGATTTTATACAAGTAAGGTTCATACCACAAGTAATATTTCACATCAGAGAAAAATTTCTTTCTCTGTTGATATGTCAGGTGAAGAGGCATCACATTCCCTGCCAAGAAATTAGCCAAATCAGCAAACCAAGGTTCATTTTTATCATTAATTGCATAGAGTTGCTCATATGGGAATTCATCATGTAAGGCTGAATTATCAATATTTTCAACATACTTTTCATCCAGCCTTGATAAATGGTCAGCTACCGTATTCTCACTACCCTTCTTATCCTTAATTTCTAAATCAAATTCTTGTAACAGCAAGATCCATCGTAGCAGCCTAGGTTTTGCATCCTTCTTAGCAAGAAGATACCTCAGGGCAGCATGGTCAGTGAATATGATGACTTTAGATAAGAGTAAATAGGATCTGAATTTTTCAATAGCAAATACTATTGCAAGTAGTTCTTTTTCGGTAGTGGAATATTTTTTGTGCTTCATTCATGGTCCTATTTGCATAGTAAATGGTATGAAATTTCTTATCCTTTCTTTGCCCTAAAACTGCGCCTAAGGTATCATTGCTTGCATCACACATTATTTCAAAGGGTAGTTCCCATTCAGGAGCTGATACAATCGGTGCTTGAATCAATTTCTCTTTAAGGGTATTGAATGCTTGCAAACAATCATCAGTGAAATCAAAAGGCACATCCTTAACTAGCATATTTGTTAGGGGCCTGGCGGTTTTGGAGAAATCTTTGATGAACCGCCTATAAAAACCGGCATGCCCGAGAAAGCCCCTAACATCTTTTATTGATTGTGGTGGAGGTAATTTTTCAATCAGTTCTGTTTTAGCTTTATCAACGTCGATGCCCCGGGAGGACACCTTATGCCCTAGAACGATTCCTTCTCTAACCATGAAATGGCATTTTTCCCAGTTTAAAACGAGGTTAGATTCCTCACACCTTTGGAGTACCTTTTCCAAATTAATTAAGCATTCATCGAACGATGATCCATAAATAGAGAAATCGTCCATGAAGACTTCCATGAAGTCATCGATGAAGTCAGCAAATAATGACATCATACACCGTTGGAAAGTGGCAGGGGCATTGCACAGTCCAAAAGGCATTCTCCTAAAGGCAAAGGTCCCGTAAGGGCAAGTAAAAGTGGTTTTTTCCTGATCTATTAGTGCAATGGGTAATTGAAGGTACCCGGAGTAGCCATCCAGGAAGCAATAGTATTCATGCCCTGCAAGTCTCTCTATTATCTGATCAATAAATGGCAGTGGAAAGTGATCTTTCCTGGTGGCCTCATTTAATTTTCGATAGTCTATGCACACCCTCCAGCCAGTTATTGTTCTTGTGGGAGTTGATTCATTATTTTCATTTATGATTACAGTCATCCCACCTTTCTTTGGTACGACTTGAACGGGACTTACCCATGATGAGTCTGAAATTGGATAAATAATACCTGCTTCGAGCCATTTCAGAATTTCTGCCTTTACCACCTGTTGCATTTTTGGATTCAGCCTCCTTTGTGGTTGTGCCTTGGGACTATAGCCTTCCTCCATCAGAATTTTGTGTGTGCATACCAATGGGCTGATTCCTTTTATGTCTGCAATGCTCCATCCTATGGCCGATATGTGTTGGTTGAGTACCCTCACAAGCTTTTCCTCTTGGAGGCCTATCAAATCAAAAGAGATGATTACAAGTAAGGTGGAATTGTCACCCAAAAACATATATTTTAAATGAAAAGGTAAGGGTTTGAGTTCCAAAGCTGGAGGTGCTTTGATGGAGGGTAATAGTTGTTTAGAGGGGATCAGCCCATCTAATGGTAGAAACTTCTCTTTTCTTGGCTTGCATTCTTCTTGGTCGGCCTCTAAATAGTTTATTACCTCCTCTACTTCGTCCTCCACTACCTACATGTTATTACTAGAATTAATGAGACAGTTTGCAAGTGGGTCATCTATCTTTGATTTATTAATTTCTACTGCCACCACATCAATGGAGTCAATTACATAAACTTCATGTTCTTTAGTGTTAGGATACTTCAGGGTTTGAAAAACATTAAATATCATTTCTTCTCCATTAATCCTAAGAGTAAGTTGACCCTTTTGTACATCAATTAAAGCATTACCGGTTGCAAGAAAGGGTCTCCCTAGAATTAATGGCATCGATCTATCCTCCTCCATATCCAACACAATGAAATCAGCAGGGATGATGAAATTCCCTACTTTAACTAAGACATCTTCCGTTATTCCCCGAGGGTATTTGATGCTTCGATCAGCCAGTTGTAGGGTAATGGTGGTAGATGTTAGTTCATGTAATCCAAGTCTCTTAAAAATAGAATAGGGCATTAAATTTATACTAGCACCAAGATCACAAAAGGCTTTATCGAATTCAGCATTTCCTATGGTGCAAGGTATAGAGAAACCCCCTGGATCCTTCAGTTTTGGTGGTAGCTTATTTTGAAGAATGGCTGAACATTCTTCATTTAATTTTACCATCTCGCAATCCTCCCATTTTCTTTTGTTGGACATCACCTCCTTCAGGAATTTTGCATACTTGGGCATCTGCGATAACACATCAAGAAGAGGAAGGTTAATGTGAATCTTTTTAAACACTTCTAAAAATTTTTCAAATTGTTTATCAAATTTGGCCTTCAAAACTCTTCTTGGGTAGGGAATAGGGAGTTGGATTTCATGTAAATTTAGTTTAGGGGTACTTCCCTCATTCTCCTTTTGCAGATTGGCCGATTCAGCTTCCTTGTCATCTTCTTGGGTTTCACCGATTGTCTTCCTGCTTCTTAGGGCTATGGCATTCACATGTTCTCTAGGATTTTTTTCTGTGTTGCTAGGCAGCCTTCCTTCTTTCCTCTTTGATAACATGCTCACAACCTGCCCCATTTGAACTTCTAAGTTCTTAATTGCTGTTTCATGGCTTTGGAATTTTGCTTCAGCAGTGTTGATGAACTTAGAAATCATCTCCTCCAGATTGCTCTTTTTCTCTTGTGGGGGCGGTTGTGGTTGGAATCCCATGGGTGCCTTTTGATGATTGTTGCTCCAAGAGAAGTTGGGATGACTCCTCCACCCTGGGTTGTATGTATTGGAGTATGTGTTGAAGTTTGACCTGCCAGCATGAGAGCTAAAATTAGCATTATCATGGGAAATACAAGGACTATTTAATTGACAATCAGAATTAGTATGTCCTATTTGACCACATAAATCACATGGGATGCTAGATGGTGTATTAATGGCTGCAATATTAAAAGCATCAAACTTCTTATTCAGACTAGCAAGTTGTGTAGATATGGCTGCAAGGGAATCGATATGGTGTACTCCCCTTTGATTGGTTCGATCATTGCTCCACTGGTAGCTGTTTGACACCATCTCCTCTATTAGGTCATAAGCTTCTTCCGGTGTTTTCCTCATGATCGTACCACCTGTGGCTGCATCAATAATAGATCGATTAGAGGGGTTAATGCCATTGTAAAAAGTCTGAATCTGTCGCCAAGTTGGTATCCCATGGTGAGGACACTTCCTAAGCATTTCCTTGAATCATTCCCATGCTTCATACAATGACTCCCTCTCAAATTGAGCAAAAGTGGTAATATCATTAATTAATTTTGCTGTTTTGGAGGGTGGGAAATATTTAGCCAAAAATTTCTGGGTTAAATCATTCCAAGTGGGGATGCTTCCTGTAGGGAGTGAGTTGAGCCAATCTTTAGCTCTATCACGCAATGAAAAAGGAAATAATCTTAACCTAATTGCATCATCACTAACTCCATTGTGTTTAAATGTATCACATATTTCAAGGAAGTTAACGATGTGTGCATTAGGGTCATCACTTAGTAACCCACTAAACTGAATACTAGTTTGGATCATTTGAATTATTGCAGGTTTTATTTCAAAATTATTGGCGTGGATGGTAGGCTTGCAAATGCTGGATGTCGCCCCATCAATGTTTGGACAAGCATAGTCCAAGAGGGTGCGATTTCCTTCTACCATCTCTCCTTCTATCTCTATGGCTGGTTCGCAAATAACAACCTCTTCTCTTGATTTTCCTTTTTTGGCCCTTTACAACAAACGAAGGGTCCTTTCAATCTCAGGATCGAATTCGGCTAACCCTTCCTGTCTAGTGCATGTCATGCACTAGTAAATTGAAAAAAATTCGAGCAAACAAATAAAAATAAAAATAAAAATAATAACAGAAATAAAAGGTCCAAATTAATCAAGGTTAACAAATTCTAATATTATTTTAGGATTAAATCCCCGGCAGCGGCGCCAAAAACTTGATAGCTATAAATATATAACTCTAGCAAGTGCACTAGTTATCAAGTAGTATAATAATATCGTTCCCACGGGGATTTAACAAAATAAGTATTAGAATCATAGTCTTCCCTAATTATTTGGACA
Organism: Nelumbo nucifera; assembly: GCF_055504915.1. Classification (NCBI taxonomy): domain Eukaryota; kingdom Viridiplantae; phylum Streptophyta; class Magnoliopsida; order Proteales; family Nelumbonaceae; genus Nelumbo; species Nelumbo nucifera. Next base: position 110,267,957 of record NC_142649.1, on the reverse strand, counting down.
GTCGAAATTTAGATTTAAGGAAACAAGAACTACTGAAAATAAAAACTGGAACAAAGAGAAAATGGAAACAAAGGTGATCACTAACTGAATATGAAATGATGAAATCGCTAGGACTTTTGGTCCACCTAACCAATATAATGAATATTGATGGGTCCAATTATCCAAGACTAATTGTTATTCCCATAAGCTGAGATTTTCATAAATTTATTTAATATTCTCTCTCAAGATAAACTAAACCTACGCCCATCAGGTAACCCTTCGATCTCTCGAGTAGAGCTCTCAAGATGGAAGTGCATTAAGTCCAAGAAAACCATTAAATTCAGATGAATCATGTATATATATCTCTATATACCATTCAATTCACACTATGAATTATTCTGTCAATTATGTGAATTCCTCTCTCAATTCATTCACATAACCCAAATCAATTAAGAGGTGGCCAAGCTCTTAATTGCATTAAGCACAATAATTCATAGACTATATGGAAATCACAATCTTGGATAAATCAAGAAGATAAAAATATATTCATTAACATGGTTAGGCTTTCCACAGCCCTAGCAAGAAAACAAATCAGTTTATAATGGAAGAATTAAAACAAACAAAGGAGAAGAAAAAACTCTTGAATTCGCCCATGGTGCTGAGATCTCCTCTTCTTGAAGTTTCTTGAATTCTTGAACCTTTCTTGAACCCTTCTTGACTAATTGCTCCTTGCTCCTTGATTCAAATCAGAAGTTGAATGATTGAATGATTCAGTGATCAAGTCAGTCCTAAAGCTGGTCCGCTCCCTCTTTTATATAGATTAAAGGGGAGGGGGTGGTCTCCTACTTTCTCTTGAAGTTGATCTTTACAAGAAATAGAAAGTCCTATCCTAATTCTAATCCTATCCTTTTATCTCTTGAACTCAATCCCTTTTTCACTCTAAGATTACATCAAGAATTTAGATCTACAAGGATTCTTCTTAGTTTCTTGTTCTTGGATTCGTAATAGACCTCCTCTGTGAATTGAGCTTCAGCCAGGCTTTTCTGCGAGTTGGGCTTCAGCTGCGGATTGGGCCTTCCTACGAAATTTCCCCGACTTCGGGCCCGGAAGTGACTTTGATGCAGGCAGAATCTGCGAAATCCCAAAACATGAAAGTTGTGGCTCTTTCTCTTATCTTTCCAATGGATCTTGTATCAACCCATTCGGAGTTCGGAGACGCGAATTAGACCTAAATCACTGAACATTGTCGAAACTGTGAAAAATCATCTGATTTGTCTTTCTTTGCTCTTGATGCCTTCTTTCATACCCTGGACCAAAATACAAGAGATATGAGTCCAATTAGATGTTAATTTAGTATAAAAGACTGAATGATTGGGGATAAAAATATGATAAATTCTACTCTCATCATCTTTATTTCAGATGATTAGGAGCAGATTTCGTTATTGTGGATGGATTATGACTGTTATTTGGGAAATCAATAGCATAGTGTCACGGGGCTAATCGGCGAGGTCCCGTGACATTGTTTTTATTTGGAATTTTTTCAAACATTGTACTCCACCCATCCTATAGCCATTTTCCCCTTTTCTTATTGTGTAATGGACTACGAAATTTTTATGTGTTTGCTTGTAAAGTCTGCACATAACTGTGTAATAAGGATAATTTATGCTCTACTGTAGTATGATTATAATCTTTAAAAGCCATAGACCTCTAGTTAAATGTGGATAAACTTAGACGAAATCCATCAGTCTATTCATAGATCATATCAAAAGTATCATCTTGAGATTCTTAGTTGTTAGACAGTTTTGTATGCCCTTAGCTTCAATCTGATTTAATGTACTTTTGTTATTTAGTGGAAATAAATAAAGTGCATATTTGATTCATGTTGTTTGGTACAATTCTGTGTAAGACCCTAAAACTGGACACTTATAGAGACTCGTGTTAGTTTTAAATGTTCACAGCCATTGGATAAATCTGGGAAGATTTATCTTACCAAGGCTGATACTGGTGTGCCACCAAGTGTTGGGATGGCCTGTCTCGGCCACCAAGGTAAGTAGGATCCTTGAATATAGTATTCTAAATTTAGGGAATATGATTCCCAGTTGAAAGAAGGTAGGAAAATTTTTGAAATTCGCCCACCCATTCCGCAACCTTTTTGGCGTCCATTAGATGGATCCTACCATTCTTTCAATCTATTCATAGATCATATCAAAAGTATCATCTTGAGATTCTTAGCTCTAGTTGGGGAGGGCACATCACGTAGGGCAGGGCATCTTGTGTTTTTACAAGGTCAAAAGCTGGTTCAGGTTCCTATTTAGAGAAGTGAAAGTATACATCTAGTTTGAAAAATTAGTTAGGTTGATTCCTGGATAGGATTAGAGTATTAATTTGTTTGCAAAAGAAGAGGTTGGGATGGTTGAATTACTGGTTGTTTCTTTGGAAGTTTGTTACTCAATATAGGGCTTCCAATGGGTTGGGTTTTGGTAGAAACAGTCTCGAATCGATTATTATTACTATGGAAAAATTCATAGAACCGGAACTGAAAACTAGAAGTATTTATTTAAGGAATAAATTAAAATTTGAATTTCGATAATATAACCTTAATAAAATTTACAGAAAATGATTATTATTTATATATTAATAAATTAAACATTTTAACTAATATTATCTATCAGAATTGGCATTTATAACATAAAATATGGTAAAAGATATTGGAGAATTAAGAAAATCTTATACATACTTTATAAAACAACTGGTTCCGGGTATTAATTGGTTCAGGACAGGGAATACCATGCACCGACCCAATTATTATTTGAGACAAAATCATGGAACCAGAACCGTTATAATTCTAGAATTATAAACGGTTCTGATCTGTTTGTGTTCACTAGGCAAATTCAACCCACTGGCTGCCCTAATTCTAGAATAAGGATCATGGGAAGATAGGAGCTGCAATAAGTCTGATATTTCTTTTCCTTCTCCACGAGGATTTGCTTTTCTTGGTTGTGACCTTTTCAACGCATTGCCAATGTTGAAACCTTTGTTGTTGTAGGGTATGATTGTATAGTGGGATGTTGATTTTGGACCCAAACAAATCGATAAGTACTTCCACAAAATGACAACCATGCCAATGTGTGTGCATTATTAGTAGTTGGCATTGTCAACTGCAGTATAAAGAATGACCGTAGGGCTTGTAAGCCAACATTTTTTTATATCCCAAAATTTTTTATATGCTAACATTTCCTTATTTTTGTTTCTATTGTCAATTTTTTTTTTGTGTTGTTTTCTTAAACTAATCCGAGACATCTTCTAGCATTGACACTTGTAAGAAGTTATGTTGATGCAAATTATTCAAGTATTTGAGTTGGTGTGTAATAGTGGGCCTTGGCGTTGCATATGCAGAAACACAGGATTAGAAGGTGAAGTATCTCAGTTTTCACCGGTAGATTGAAATTTTGTTTCATAAAAGCATTTTCAAAGCCTGGTTTCTAAAGTCTTAGAGAAGAAGATTACCAAACTGTTAGGCGAATTCTTTTTCACAAATGGTTTGGAATATGGTTCGAGGGGATTTTGCTGTACATCTGTTAAATACCTTTCGTCGGGAATATTATTTGTTGTTGAAGCATGCCCTATTTAGTATGCTTTTTCCCGTTATGGTAATGTATCAGAAGATATGTTGTATAGTGTTTATTGTTTTTTTAGAATTTTGATGAATTAAATATGCAGTTCAATTTGAAGCTAACTTTATTTTATTAACAGATAAGAAGGATATCATCTCCAATTTTGGAAGATGCAAAATCTTCAATTGATTTGAATTTCTTCACCACGATCTCATTGGGCTTAATTTTTGTTGTGTCTTGTAGTGAAGATATTACTCGAGCTATTATCTTTGCCTTAATGGACATAGGTGATTTTGAATTGGGCGAGCCGCTTACACCGTTTCTGTATAGGCCTTGGCTTCCTTTACCGTTGGAAGCAGATAAATGAAATTAATCCTTGGTTTTCTTTTCTAATTTTATGTTGTCCTTGGTTTCATTTGTTTTATAGGAATGTTTGAGGCAGCAACTATGGTATCCATGATGTTCAATGAAGAAATCAAGAAATATTTTGATATGACCCTTCTTTCTTGTACCTATGTTAGAACTAGGGAACGTACTCAAGGTCTTGTATCTGTATTTTGGTCACACCTATAGATTACTTTTAGCATTCAAAGCTGTTGACAATATGTTTTGATACAGGTTTAGAATCTTCTAGGTTACTGGGCCAACATCTTGACATGGGTGAGACTCACCAAGGTCTTGTTGTTCTTGTTATTGCATTGGTTGAAATTTTTGAAGAATTGGGTCTTGGGACGAAGATTGGATCATTAGAACATTTATTACATTGTGAAGAGCAGAACACATGGAGGGTAGTTCCTTTAGTTCTTGGTCTCCTTTGCACTTGCAATCTGAAGGTAAGCCATATGTGATATACAAATTTGTTGAATCCTCATAGCATTCAACTGATCTGGTAAGAGGGCTTTGGACGGAGTTTTATTAGGTTGGTTTGGTTAGCATTGCATAGTTTCCTAGAAACCTTTATAAAACAGAGCATAGTTTTATTCTAATGTGTGGTTTGTTGTTGTGGAGAAGTTGTTGCCAACAAGGGAACAATTTTAAACAGCCAAAGTGTGCATTCTTTTTCTTTTGTTCTCTTTCCCTCTTTCCTTCCCTCTCTCTATCCCTCATCCCAAACACATCTAAGCTAATCCATCCTTGTTTATATGTTTGTCTACTGGGGAAACATATGACAAATGTTCTGTTTAATTTTTCTTTGGTCAATGCTTTCGTGAATGCCGATTCTAGCCACATAACTGTCTAATCATGTGGCGGTGTTTATTTTTATGAATTTTGTTTCCACATGCCTAGTGGAATTCCTCTGAAATCATTTTGTCGGCTAAGTCGATAATTGTTCCTTCCGAAGCTTCAAATGGTTGTTGCTTTGGAAGTTTGGTTCTCAAGATAGGGCTTCCAGTGGGTTGGGTTTTGATAGAACCAACCTCGAATCGAATATTATTACTATGGACAAATTCATAGACCCGAAACTAAAAACTAGAAGTATTTATTTAAAGATAAATTAAAATTTGAATTTCAATAATATAACCTTAATAAAAATTATAGGAAATGACTATTATTGACATATTAATAAATTAAACATTTTAACTAATATTATCTATCAGAATTGGCATTTATAACATAAAATATGCTAAAAGATATTGGAGAATTAAGAAAATCTTGTACATACTTTATAAAACAACTGGTTCCTAGTATGAATTGGTTCAGGACAGGGAATACCATGCACCGATCCAATTATTCTTTGAGACAAAATCATGGAACCAGAACCGTTATAATTTTAGAATTATAAACGGTTCTGATCTGTTTGTGTTCACCGGGTAAATGCGACCCACTGGTTTCCCTAATTCTAGAATAAGAATCATGGGAAGACAGGAGCTGCAATAAGTCTGGTATTTCTTTTCCTTCTCCACGGGGATTTGCTTTTCTTGGTTGTGACCTTTTCAACGCATTGCCAAACTTTTAGGCGAATTCTTTTTCACAAGTGGTTTGTAATATGGTTTGAGGGGATTTTGCTGTACATCTGTTAAACACCTTTCTTCGGGAATATTATTTGTTGTTGATGTTTTTGCGACTCAAAACTAATTGAATGGTTAAGCATGCTCTATTTAGTAGGCTTTTGCCCGTTATGTTAATGTATCAGAAGATATATTGTGTAGTGTTTATTGTTTTTTAGAATTTTGATGAATTATATATGCAGTTCAATTTGAAGCTAACTTTATTTTATTAACAGATAAGAAGGAAATCATCTCCAACTTTGGAAGATGCAAAATCTTCAATTGATTTGATTTTCTTCACCATGATCTCATTGGGCTTAATTTCTGTTGCGTCTTGCAGTGAAGATATTACTTGAGCTATTATCTTTGCCTTAATGGACAGAAGTGATTCTGAACTGGGCGAGCCGCTTACACTGTTTCTGTATATGCCTTGGCTTCTTTTACCTTTGGAAGCAGGTAAGTGAAATTAATCCTTGGTTTCATTTTCTAATTTTATGTTGTCCTTGGTTTCCTTTGTTTTATAGGAACGTTTGCGGCAACAACTGTGGTATCCATGATGTTCAATGAGGGAATCAAGAAATATTTTGATATGAACCTTCTTTCTTGTGCCTAAGCTAGAACTAGGGAACATACTCAAGGTCTTGTATTTTTTTTGGTCACACCTATAGTTTACTTTTAGCATTCAAAGCTGTTGAAAATATGTTTTGATACAGGTTTAGAATCTTCTAATTTACTAGGCCAACATCTTGACATGGGTGAGACTCACCTGAAAGAATGGTAGGATCCATCTAATGGACGCCATAAAGGTTGCGGAATGGGTGGGGCGAATTTCAAAAAATTTCCTACCTTCTCCCAACTGGGAATCATATTCCCTGAATTTAGAATACAATATTCAAGGATCTACTTGAACCCTAATCAAACCAGATCTGTACCAAAAGATAAATGGGAGGATTATACCTGATCCGGAGAAGCAGTATCTCCCAAAGTTGGTGTTCACGCCCAAAGAATGCTCCAAGATCTGTCCCTGCTGAAGATGACACAGCTGTGGATGGAACAGAACCAGCAGGGTGCGTCCTACACACTGGATCCTTCACAAGAATCCCCTGGATGTACTAAACACTGAATTCTTTCAGTCTTTCTTGCAAGACTGATGTCAAGAACTGGTTTCTTGACTTTCTTTTCTGCAAAGATCAAATCTTGCAATAATGCAGATGGCGGCGGCAGGAGGAGATTTCCAGAAACGAAAAGGCTGAACTGTTTTCTTTTCTGGAGAGAATGAGATCTAATCTCAATTCGCAGGAACCTTTCTTGCTTACCAGAACCTCTTGGATCGAAATCTGATTTCCCTCTCTTGGTTCATTCGAAATCTCAATTCTTTTCTTCTTGATTAAGAAATCTCCTAATTAGGAGTTATCCCAATCCAAATCAGTATTTGGATAGGGGATAATCTTAATCCCTTTTCCAGATAGAGTTAGCTTACTCCTGATCTTATCAGGAGGTTACCAGATTCAAATCTGATTTGAATTTGGTCTCTAAGAGTGGATAAGGCTAAGAGCCCAATCCTTTTTGCTAACTTCAATCTCAAATTCGCCCCATTGATGGGTGATCATATCAGCCCACTTCGAAATGGGCTTTTGGCCCATTAAGTATTCAGTGTTTAATTAGTTTCCAATCTGCTGCCCAGTTGGGCTTCTTTGTATGGCGTGGGACCCAAGCATTGATCTACACACCAGCCACATGGGTTCGGCCCAGCCTTTAATGCAAGGCCCAGCCAAATTCACTGAAAATCTCAATGAACCCCTTGAGTCCATCGTATGAACCCTATGGGCCCAACACTTACATTAAGTGGTCCCTGGGCCAAGCCATCTTATAAAAACCCAGGGACTGTGGGCAGGTGCAAGATTAGCCCATTAGGTATTATCCTAAATGGTCTTACACTTAACCTCTCAGCCCTTAATGATCAAGCACTGCCCGACAAGAGAGGACCTCTCCCTCGGCTGCAAGGAACAGTGCCGCACTCTCCTCTCACATGGATCCCGGGAATTAAAACCATTTGCAAACATTTTGAAACCGTACATATATATGTAAATATATTAATTTTGCAAAAACAAAATTCCAACGATTGAAATCAACTGCCGGCAGTTTGGTTTCCATCAGAGAGAGTGCATTCCCGATCATTACCCTTTGTCCGACAAAGTGGCTGATTCTGTCACTATGACCACCCACTCAGATGATTTCTCAAACTGCCCCAACATACCCAGGTTTTGATCCCCACTAAGGATCTCACTGATTGGCATATCAAAGGCAGCCTGATCCAGCACCTAGTGAAGTGTCATAATCGAGTCTAGGGGTCAGGTGTAACTTTCCAGTTTTGCCCATCTATCTCCAAGGTCCAGGGCAAGACTGGAAATCTGGTCCGGTTCAAGGATTCAAGTAATCCCATGCTGTATGTGCCTCGGGTCTTACCCTGATGGCTGAGACAGGCCATCCCAACACTTGGTGGCACACCAGTATCAGCCTTGACAGGATAAATCTCCCCAGACTTATCCAACGGCTGTGAACATTTAAAACTAACATGAGTCTCTACAAATGTCCAGTTTTAGGGTTTTACACAGAATTAAACCAAACAACATGAATCAAACATGCACTTTATTTATTTCCACTAAATAACAAAAGTACATCAAAATGATTGAAGCTAAGGGCATACAAAACTGTCCAACATCACCAAGGTCTTGTTGTTCTTGTTATTGCATTGGATGAATTTTTTGAAGAATTGGGTCTTGGGACGGAGATTGGATCATTAGAACATTTATTACATTATGAAGAGTAGAATACCTAGTTGGTAGTTCCTTTACTTCTTGGTCTCCTTTGTACTTGCAATCTGAAGGTAAGCCATATGTGATATACAAATTTGTTGAATCCTCATAGCATTGAACTAAACTGGTAAAATGGCTTTGGGCGGAGTTTTATTAGTTTGGTTTGTTTAGCACTGCATAGTTTCCTAGAAAACTTTATAAAACAGAGCATAGTTGGGGCCAAATTTTAGTCACACCTCCTGTAGTTTTCGAAACTGATTTTGAAGTACATACACCTTCCAATTGATTAAGGGTCTGTTTTGTTTGCAGCCGTAAATGGAATCAGATTCAAAATACTCCAGAATCTAAATCGGAATGGTCCATTCCCATAGTTTATTTGGTTCAGACGGGAATGGGAATTTGGAATTTACCATATAGGAATGTTTGAGGCAGCAATGGTGGTATCCATGATGTTCAATAAAGAAATCAAGAAATATTTTGATATGACCCTTTTATCTTGTGCCTATGCTCGAACTAGGGAACGTACTCAAGGTCTTGTATCTGTATTTTGGTCACACCTATAGATTACTTTTAGCATTCAAGGCTGTTGACAATATATTTTGATACAGGTTTAGAATCTTCTAGGTTACTGGGCCAACATCTTGACATGGGTGAGACTCACCAAGGTCTTGTTGTTCTAGTTATTGCATTGGATGAATTTTTTGAAGAATTTGTTCTTGGGACGAAGATTGGATCATTAGAACATTTATTACATTATGAAGAGCAGAACACCTGGAGGGTAGTTCCTTTAGTTCTTGGTCTCCTTTGCACTTGCAATTTGATAGTAAGCCATATGTGATATACAAATTTGTTGAATCCTCATAGCATTCAACTGAACTGGTAAGAGGGCTTTGGACGGAGTTTTATTAGGTTGGTTTGTTTAGCATTGCATAGTTTCCTAGAAAACTTTATAAAACAGAGCATAGTTGGGGCCAAATTTTAGTCCCTCCTGTAGTTTTCCAAACAGATTTTCAAATACATACACCTTCCAATTGATTAAGGGTCTGTTTGGTTTGCAGCTGTAAATGGAATTTGAATCGAAATCCTCCGGAATCGGAATCGGAATGATCCATTCCCATAGTTTATTTGGTTCAGACAAGAATGGGAATGGGAATTTAAATCAGCAGGAATGGGATTTGATTCCCAAGGGAGGGAGGGGAGGGAATGGCCATTCCCTCAAATGGGGGAATGCCATTCCAGTACGCGCATGAAATGGTAATTGACAATGTTATGAGACTACTTTCCTTTTGAATGTCCCCATGTAAAAAATTCAACGAAATGTTTTTGTTATTTATTTCTGTTGCAGAAGATAATGGTTCGCTGTTTCCAATGATTGTTTTGGGTACTAGTTTCTTCTTTTATTTATTGATTGCGACTCTTTGGTGGAAATTTGATCTAGATGCTTTCTTCGTTTTATTTTAGTACATTTTCTAGTTAGAAATGAGTCTGTACGCATCGGATAAGTAATCTGCATGAAAGGGTTTACTAATGGTATGTGTTTGTAGAGAAGTTGTTGCCAAAAAGGGAACAATTTTAAACAACCAAAGTCTGCATTCTTTTTCTTTTGTTCTCTTTACCTCCGTCCTTCCCTCTCTCTGTCCCTCATCCCAAACACATCTAAGATAATCCAGCCTTGTTTATATGTTTGTCTAATGGGGAAACATATTCTAAATGTTTTGTTTCATTTTTCTTTTGTCAATGCTTTTGTGAATGCAGATTCCAGCAACGTAACTGTCTAATCTTGTGGCGGTGTTTATTTTTATGAATTTTGTTTCCACATGCTTAGTGGATTTCCTCTTCCATCATTTTGTTGGCTAAGTCGATGATTGTTCCTTCCGAAGGATCAAATGGTTGTTGCTTTGGAAGTTTGCTACTCAAGATAGGGCTTCCAGTGGGTTGAGTTTTGGTAGAACCAACCTCGAATCGATTATTATTACTATGGACAAATTCATATACCCGGAACCGAAAAGAAGATGTATTTAATTTAAGAATAAATTAAAATTTGAATTTCGACAATATAAACATAATAAAATTTACAGAAAATGATTATTATTGATATATTAATAAATTAAATATTTTAACTAATATTATCTATCAGAATTGGAATTTATAACATAAAATATGCTAAAAGATATTGGAGAATTAAGAAAATCTTGTACATACTTTATAAAACAACTAGTTCCGGTTATGAATTGGTTATGGAAAGGGAATTCCATGCACCGACCCAATTATTATTTGAGACAAAATTGTGGAACCAGAACCGTTATAATTCAAGAATTATCAACGATTCTTATCTATTTGTGTTCACCGGGCAAATGCGATCCACTGGCAGCCCTAATTCTAGAATAAGGATCATGGGAAGACAAAAGCTGCAATAAGTCTGGTATTTCTTTTCCTTTTTCATGGAGATTTGCTTTTCTTGGTTGTGACCTTTTCAACGCATTGCCAATGTTGAAACCTTTGCTGTTGTAGGGTATGATTGTATAGTGGGATGTTGATTTTGGACCCAAACAAATCGATAAGTACTTCCACAAAATGACAACCATGCTAATGTGTGTGCATTATTAGTAGTTGGCATTGTCAAGTGCAGTATAAAGAATGATCGTAGGGCTTGTAAGCTAACATTTTTTTTATATGCTAACATTTCCTTATTGTTGTTTCTATTGTAATTTTTTTTTTGTGTTGTTTTCTTAAACTAATCCGAGACATCTTCAAGCATTGACTCTTGTAGGAGGTTATGTGGACGCAAATAATTCAAGTTTTTGAGTTGGTGTGTAATAGTGGGCCTTGGCGTTGCATATGCAGGAACACAGGATGAGAAGGTGAAGTATCTCAGTTTTCACCTGCAGAGTGACATTTTGTTTCATAAAAGCATTTTCAAAGCCTGGTTTCTAAAGTCTTAGAGAAGAAGATTACCAAACTGTTAGGCCAATTCTTTATCACAAATGGGTTGGAATATGGTTCGAGGGGATTTTTCTATACATCTGTTAAACACCTTTCATCGGGAATATTATTTGTTGTTGAAGTTTTTGCGAGTCAAAACTAATTGAATGGTTAAGCATGCTCTATTTAGTACGCTTTTGCCCGTTATGGTAATGTATTAGAACATATGTTGTATAGTGTTTATTGTTTTTTAGAATTTTGATGAATTAAATATGCAGTTCCATTTGAAGCTTACTTTATTTTATTAACAGATAAGAAGGAAATTGTTTTGGAGCAGCTACAGTAATCCAAACCAGTGAAGAAGGAAGAAGAAGATGAGGAAGAAGACAAGAGAGAGAGAGAACAGGAGGGTTTAGTCAAAACTGATTAGTGTCCCATTCAGTCGACCCCCTTATGTTTATTAGGTTCTAATTACACTTACAAAGACTAAATTGCCCTCACTTAAGTGTGGGGCAGAGTACTCTAATGAAACAGCCACATAAGCAAAGTACTTAACTGATATGAGATTACTAAACTACCCTATTCGGCTCACTTTAACAGTCCCCCTCAAGCTGGAAAATATATGTCATATAATCCCAGCTTGTTACATAGATGGTTCACTTTCCCTGAGTTTAGAGCTTTTGTAAATAAATCTTCCCATTGATCATTCGAGCCCACATGTTTAGTGTTTATCTCTCCAGCAAGGACCTTCTCCCTCACAAAGTGGCAATCAACCTCTATGTGCTTTGTTCTCTCATGAAATGCAGGATTTGAGGAGATGTGGAATGCAGCTTGGTTGTCACAATACAGTCTCATAGGTTTATCCATGTGAAACCCAATTTCTTGTAGAAGATTCCTCAACCACACTAACTCATAGGTAGTATGTGCCATGGCCCTATACTCAGCTTCAACACTACTTCTGGCCACAACTGTCTGCTTTTTACTCTTCCACGTCACAAGATTTCCTCCAAGAAATGTGCAATAGCCCATAGTAGATCTTCTATCATTCACTGAGCCTGCCCAGTCTGCATCTGTATACCCCACTACTTCAAGTTTTCCTCCTGGTTTATACAATAGTCCACGACTTGGAGCTCCTTTCAGATACCTCACAATTCTAAGAATTGCATCCCAGTGAGGTATACGAGGGTTCTGCATGAATTGGCTCACCACACTAACTGCAAAGGATATGTTGGGTCTCGTGATAGTCAGATAGTTCAGCTTCCCCACTAGTCGTCTATACCTTCCAGGATCTTCAAATACTTCTCCTGTATCACTGCTCAACTTAACATTTGGTTCCATAGGGGTCTCAGCCGGTTTTGCACCTAACAGTCCTGTTTCTTCCAATAGATCCAGAACATATTTTCTTTGGCACAGATTTACACCTTGTTTTGACCTGACAACCTCTATTCCCAAGAAATATTTCAATGTTCCAAGATCTTTTGTTTGGAAATGATTTTGCAGAAATACCATTAATTTGCAAATCCCCAATTCATCACTGCCAATAATGACAATATCATCCACATAGACCGCTAATAGAATCTTCCCAGCTTCTGAGTCATAGCTGAACGCTGAGTGATCTACCTGGCACTGCTTCATTCCAAAACTCTTCACCACTTCACTGAACTTCCCAAACCAAGCACGCGGCGATTGTTTCAGTCCATAAATTGTCTTCTTCAATCTGCATACCTTACCATCCTCCCCTGAGCAACAAACCCAGGTGGTTGCTCCATATATACCTCCTCTACAAGATCACCATGGAGAAAGGTGAAGGGATGGGATATCCATCACATGGACGCCCAAGTCTTGTGGAATGGACTGGGCGAATTTCAAAAAAAAAATTTCTCCCATCTTTGCAGGGAATCGAATTCTCTATTTTAGAAAACATATTTTCAACGATCAATCTTGAACCATGAACCAAATCAGATCTGAACCAAAAGGAATAGGAGGGAGGATGTACCTGATATGGAGAAACAGTATCTCCCAATGGAGGTGTTCACGCCCAAGGAAGGATCCAAAATCTGCTCCCACTAAAGATGACACAGTGTAGGATGGAGCAGAATCAGCAATGTTCTTCCAAAAGAACTTGACCCTTCGCAAGAATCAACTAGATGGCTTGTGAGTACAGCTCCAACCAATCTTTTCCCAAAAGATTGGAATCAAGATCAGATCTTGATTTCTCCCAAGAACTGGAGATCGAACTGAAGGTGATGGCGGCAACAGGAAGGAGGCAGCAAGAGAGAATTCGTAGGGTGCAAAAATCTCTCTTCAAGTGATTTTCAGCTCTGAAGAGAATTAAACATCAATCCTTAACTGTTGCCGCCCTTTTCTCCTTTCATAATCTTAAAGGGACCAGCTTCTAATCCCATTAGGAGGCTTTCAGATCTAAATCTCATTTAAATCTTGGACTCTCTAAGTGGACAGGGTCTAGGCCCAATCCTATCAGCTGATCCATATCAGAATTCGCCCCTTTTAATTGACTAATCAAATCAGCCCAATTCGAAATGGGCTTAAGGCCCATTTGCCCGGTGAACACAAATAGATCAGAACCGTTTATAATTCTAGAATTATAACGGTTCTGGTTCCATGATTTTGTCTCAAATAATAATTGGGTCGGTGCATGGTATTCCCTGTCCTGAACCAATTCATACCCGGAACCAGTTGTTTTATAAAGTATGTACAAGATTTTCTTAACTCTCCAATATCTTTTGGCATATTTCATGTTATAAATGCCAATTATGATAGATAATATTAGTTAAAATATTTAATTTATTAATATATCAATAATAATCATTTTTTGTAAATTTTATTAGGGTTATATTATCGAAATTCAAAATTTAATTTATTCTTTAAATAAATACTTCTAGTTTTCAGTTCCGGGTCTATGAATTTATCCATAGTAATAATAATCGATTCGAGGCTGGTTCTACCAAAACCCAACCGATTGGAAGCCTTATCTTGAGTAGCAAACTTCCAAAGCAACAACCATTTGAAGCTTCGGAAGGAACAATCATCGACTTAGCCGACAAAATGATGGAAGAGGATTTCCAGTAAGCATGTAGAAACAGAATTCATAAAAATAAACACCGCCACATGATTAGACAGTGACGTGGCTGGAATCGGCATTCACGAAAGCATTGACAAAAGAAAAATGAAACAGAACATTTGCCATATGTTTCCCCATTAGACAAACATATAAACAAAGAAGGATTAGCTTAGATGTGTTTGGGATGAGGGACAGAGAGAGGAAAGGAAGGAGGGAAAGAGAACAAAAGAAAAAGAATGGAGACTTTTGTTGTTTAAAATTGTTCCCTTTTGGCAACAACTTCTCCACAACAGCAAACCACACATTAGAAAAAAACTATGCCCTGTTTTCTAAAGGTTTCTCGGAAACTATGCAATGCTAACCAAACCAACCTAATTAAACTCCGTCCAAAGCCCTTTTTTAGTTCAGTTGAAAGCTATTAGGATTCAACAAATTTGTATATCACATATGTCTTACCTTCATATTGCAAATGCAAAGGAGACGAAGAACTAAAGGAACTACCCTCCAGGTGTTCTGCTCTTCAAAATGTAATAAATGTTCTAATGATCCAATCTCCATCCCAAGACACAAATCTTCAAAAATTTCAACCCATGCAATAACAAGAACAGCAAGACCTTGGTGAGTCTCACCCATGTCAAGATGTGAGCCCAATAACCAAGACGATTTTAAATCTGTATCAAAACATATTGTCAACAACTTTGAATGTTAAAAGTAATCTATAGGCGTGACCAAAATATAGATACAAGACCTTGAGTACATTTCCAAGTTCTAGCATAGGCACAAGAAAGAAGGGTCATTTCAAAATATTTATTGATTTCTTCCTTGAACATTAGGGATACCACAGTTGCTGCCTCAAACATTCCTATAAACCAAAAGAAACAAAGGACAACATAAAATTAGAAAACTAAACCAAGAATTAATTTCACTTACCTGCTTCCAAAGGTAAAGGAAGCCAAGGCCTATACAGAAACAGTGTAAGCGGTTGGCCCAGTTCTGAATCACTTCTGTCCATTAAGGCAAAGATAATAGCTCGAGTAATATCTTCCCTGCAAGACACAACAGAAATAAAGCCCAATGAGATCGTGGTGAAGAAAATCACATCAATTGAAGATTTTGCATCTTCCAAAATTGGAGATGATTTCCTTTTTGTCTGTTAATAAAATAAAGTAAGCTTCAAATGAAACTGCATATTTAATTCATCAAAATTCTAAAAAACAATAAACACTATACAACATATGTTCTGATACAATACCATAATGGGCAAAAGCGTACTAAATAGAGCATGCTTAACCATTCAATTAGTTTTGAGTCGCAAAAATTTCAAGAACAAATAATATTCCCAACGAAAGGTGTTTAACAGATGTATAGCAAAATCCCCTCGAACCATATTCCAACCCATTTGTGATAAAGATTTGTTCTAATAGTTTGGTAAACTTCTTCACTAAGACTTTAGAAACTAGGCTAATCCTTTTATGAAACAAAATGTCACTCTACGGGTGACAACTGAGATACTTCACCTTCTAATCCTGTCTTCCTGCATATGCAACACCAAGGCCAACTATTACACACCAACTCAAATACTTGAATCATTTGTGTCGACATAACCTCCTACAAGTGTCAATAACTGAAGATATCTCGGATTAATTTAAGAAAACAACACAAAAGAAAATTGACAATAAAAACAACAACAAGGAAATGTTAGCATAGAAAAAACTTTTGGCATATAAAAAAAATGTTGGCTTACAAGCCCTACGGTCATTCTTTATACTGTAGTTGACAATGCCAACTATTAATAATGCACACACATTGGCATGGTTGTCATTTTGTGGATGTACTTATCGATTTGTTTTGGTCCAAAATCAACATCCCACTATACAATCATACCCTACTACAGCAAAGGTTTCGACATTGGCAATGCGTTGAAAAGGTCACAACCAAGAAAAGAAAATCCTCGTGGAGAAGGAAAAGAAATACCAGACTTATTGCAGCTCCTGTCTTCCCATGAACCTTATTAAAAAATTAGGGCAGCCAGTGGGTCGCATTTGCCCGGTGAACACAAACAGATCAGAACCGTTTATAATTCTAGAATTATAACGATTCTGGTTCCATGATTTTGTCTCTAATAATAATTGGGTCGGTGCATGGTATTCCCTGTCCTGAACCAATTCATACCCGGAACCAGTTGTTTTCTAAAGTATGTACAAGATTTTCTTCATTCTCCAATATCTTTTAGCATATTTTATGTTATAAATGCCAATTCTGATAGATAATATTTGTTAAAATATTTAATTTATTAATATATCAATAATAATCATTTTCTGTAAATTTTATTAGGGTTATATTATCGAAATTCAAAATTTAATTTATTCTTTAAATAAATACTTCTAGTTTTCAGTTCCGGGTCTATGAATTTATCCATAGTAATAATAATCGATTCGAGGCTGGTTCTACCAAAACCTAACCCATTGGAAGCCTTATCTTGAGTAGCAAACTTCCAAAGCAACAACCATTTGAAGCTTTGGAAGGAACAATCATCAACTTAGCTGACAAAATGATGGAAGAGGATTTCCACTAAGCATGAATAGAATTCATAAAAATAAACACCGCCACATGATTAGACAGTTACATGGCTGGAATCGGCATTCACGAAAGCATTGACAAAAGAAAAATGAAACAGAACATTTGCCATATGTTTCCCCATTAGACAAACATATAAACAAGGATGGATTAGCTTAGATGTGTTTGGGATGAGGGACAGAGAGAGGGAAGGAAGGAGGGAAAAAGCACAAAAGAAAAAGAATGCAGACTTTTGCTGTTTAAAATTGTTCCCTTGTTGGCAACAACTTCTCCACAACTGCAAACCTCACATTAGAATAAAACTATGCTCTGTTTTCTAAAGGTTTTTAGGAAATTATGCAATGCTAACCAAACCAACCTAATAAAATTCCATCCAATGCCCTTTTTCAGTTCAGTTGAATGCTATTAGGATTCAACAAACTTGTATATCACATATGGCTTACCTTCATATTGCAAATGCAAAGGAGACGAAGAACTAAAGGAACTACCCTCTAGGTGTTCTGCTCTTCATAATGTTATCAATGTTCTAATGATCCAATCTCCGTCCCAAGACACAAATCTTCAAAAATTTCGACCCATGCGATAACAAGAACAGCAAGACCTTGGTGAGTCTCACCCCTATCATCTTCTGAAACACTTAGACAAGCCCAACAGAAAATGGATAGCCCATTTTCTGGTGCGTTTCCTCATTACTGAAGGACCCATCCTCGTGCTAATGATGGAAGGCCTTTAGAGAGTTCATCATATGAATCTCCCTATCACTTGCACTCATATTATCTCGAGGGAACAGATAATTACGCCCTAGTTCTATCTTTAGGTCAAACCAAAGTGGCTCTCACTGACTTTCATAAAGCTAGATTTTGGTGGGCCTAAATTGGCTAGGGTTCCGCACGAGACCTCATGTTGAGGTGTGGGGCCCACCACTGAGGGAGGTCATCCAATGACCAAAAGGGACACCATGGCAATGATGTGCCTTCAGCCATGGTGTGCGAAAGAACCACTGTCGATTGAGCATGGGCCAAGTACTTATGGCCCATGTACGTAGCACATCACACATCCATACATCACATGCAGGGATAAATTGATCCAATCAATTAATTATCTGTAAAGCCCATTTGAAGCCCATTTTAAATCCATAATATTAACCATTAATATTATCTTGGTATATGGGCCGAATGGTTCAACCCATATAGCTTTAATGGTTAAGTGGGCTTTTAGTAGTTTTAACTGTTTAAAACTCGGCCTTTACAGGTTGGGCCGAATTAACCATTCAATTAAATATCAATCCTTAGGCCCATTAGTGGGAAAATTAGGGCTGACTTTCAGCCTTGATTAAACCCTAGATTCGGTCCAAACAGTTTGAACCAATATTGGTTCGAATGGGTCTAGGGTTTGATCTTTAATTAAATCTTTAATTCAAGAAAATAATATGAAATTAATTAATGATAAAAGAAAATCAAGAATCAGTCAAACAGGGTTGTTCGCACAATCCATCATGCAAAACAGAGGTTAGATTACAGAATGCAGTTTCACAAACTGCAAATCGCAGATAGCGATTCTCCCATCTGCGAAATCTTCTTCTCTGCGAAATCTCCCTTTCTGCACCGCCATCTTCGATCCAAAATTAAAATAAATAGAAACCCTATTTCTATTAATAATTACATCAGATCGAATACTTATACATTGAGTCTAGAAAATAAAAAAAATTATTTACAGACCAAATGTAATAAATAAATCAAGAAACTGCAAATCTTGCAGGTTCCCTGCGCAAACCAAGATTTCGATCTCCTCTTGTACGAACAGCCCATAAATCAAGAAAATCATAAAGAAAAATTCTAAATAATAATCAGATTTATATAAAATTAATTTCAGATTATTCGCCCATTAATTTTGGGAACAAAATTTCCCAAAACCCATATCTGCGCAAATCGGGTAGAACACCTTCTGCCCATTTGCGCAGGTTCAGATCTGAAACTAGATGGTTCAAGATTTGAACCATGGCTCTGATACCACTGAAGGGAATGAGAGATCCATCCTATGGACGCCCAAAGATTGCGGAATAAGGGGCGAATTTCAAAAATTTATCTCTTCCTTCAACTAGGAATCGTATTCCCTATTTAGAAAATCATATTTTCAAGGATCAATCTTGAACCATAAACTGAACAAGATCTGAACCAAAAAGGAGTGGGAGAGAATTATACCTGATACGGAGAAATACTATCTCCCAATGGAGGTGTTCACGCCCAAGGAATGATCCAAAATCTGCTCCCACTGAAGATGGCGCAGTAAAGGATGGAGCAGAATCAACAATGTTCTTCAAAAGAATTTGACCCTTCGCAAGAATCAACTAGACGGCTTGTGAGTACAGCTCCAACCAATCTTTTCCCAAAAGATTGAGATCAAAATCAAATCTTGATTGCTCCCAAGAACTGGAGATCGAACTGAAGGAATGGCAATGGCAGGAAGGTGGCAGCAGGAGAGAATTCGTAGTATGCAGGAAATCTTTCAATCTCTCTTTCTTCAAAGAGAAGAATGCTGTTGATCATCGTGTAAAAGGCTGCCGCCCCTTTCCCCTTTTATAATCTCAAAGGGATCAGCTCCTAATCAGATTAGGAGTTGCTAATCCAAATCATATTTGGATTAGAAGTCCCTTAGTGATAAGGGATAATCCTTATCTTATCTGCAGATCAGATCAGCTATCTCCTAATATAATTAGGAGGTTTTTAGATCTAAATCTCATTAAGAT
The DNA here is from genome assembly GCF_055504915.1 of Nelumbo nucifera. Taxonomy (NCBI): domain Eukaryota; kingdom Viridiplantae; phylum Streptophyta; class Magnoliopsida; order Proteales; family Nelumbonaceae; genus Nelumbo; species Nelumbo nucifera. The sequence continues at coordinate 110,248,233 of NC_142649.1, read as the reverse complement.
CTTGGACTCTCTAAGTGGATAGGGTCTAAGCCCAATCCTTTTAGCTGACCCGCTTCAGAATTCGCCCCCTTTAAATGATTGATCAAATCAGCCAAGTTCGAAATGGGCTTAAGGCCCATTTAAGGTTATGTACTCAAAAAGCCTTCCAAACTGCTGCCCAATTGGGCTTCCTTGTATGGCGTGGGACCCAAGAATTGATATACACATCAGCCACATGGGTTCAGCCCAGCCTTTGTTACAAGGCCTGGCTGAATGCACTGCTGAAGACAGTGTACCCCCTGAAACCCATCAAATGGGCTCTATGGCCCCAACACTTACACTAAGTGGTCCCTGGGCCAAGCCACCTTGTAACACCCAGGGACTGTGGGCAGATGCAAGATTAGCCCATCCGGTGTTATCCTCAATGGTCTTACACTTAACCTCTCAGCCCATAATGATCATACACTCTCCACTTGGCTGCAAGGAACAGTGTTGCACTCTCCACTCATATGGATCTCGGGAATTAAAACCTTCTTGCAAACATTTTAGAAACCATAATATATATACTTTTATATCTTATATAAAATATATTTTGCAAAACAAATCTCAACGGTTGAAATCGGCTGTCGGCAGTCTTGGTTTCCATCAGTGAGAGTGCATCTCTGATCATTACCTTTGTCCGACAAAGGGGCTGATCCTGTCACTATGATCACACACTCAGATGAATTTTCGGACTGTCCCAACATACCCAGGTTTTGACCCCCGCTAAGGATCTCACTGATTGGTACATCAAAGATAGCCCAATCTGACACCTAGTGCAGTATCATAATCGAGTCTAGGGGTCGGGTGTAACTTTCCAGTTTTGCCCATCAATCTCCAAGGTCCAGGGCAATACTTGAAATCTGGTCCAGTTCAAAGATTCAATTAATCCTACACTGTATGTGCCTAGGGTCTTACCCTGGCAGCTGAGACAGGCCACCCCAACCGACGTGGTGGCACCACAGTGTCAGCCTTGTCAGGATAGGTCTCCCCAGACCGACCCACTGGTTATGAACATTCTAAACTAATACGAGTCTCATTAAGTGTCCAGTTTAAGGGTATTACACAGAAACATACCAAGGGAACATGAATCAAATATGTATCTTTATTCATTTACAATAAACTCATAAAGTACATCATTCTGATTGAAGCTAAGGGCATACAAAACTGTCTAACAAACTATTACACACCAACTCAAATACTTGAATCATTTGCGTCGACATAACCTCCTACAAGTGTCAATGCCTGAAGATATCTCGGATTAGTTTAAGAAAACAACACAAAAGAAAATTGACAATAAAAACAACAATAAGGAAATGTTAAGCATATAAAAAACTTTTGGCATATAAAAAAAATGTTAGCTTACAAGCACTATGGTCATTCTTTATACTGTAATTGACAATGCCAACTACTAATAATGCACACACATTGGCATGGTTGTCATTTTGTGGAAGTACTTATCGATTTGTTTTGGTCCAAAATCAACATCCCACTATACAATCATACCCTACAACATCAAAGGTATCAACATTGGCAATGCTTTGAAAAGGTTACAACCAAGAAAAGAAAATCCTCGTGAGAAGGAAAAGAAATACCAGACTTATTGCAGCTCCTGTCTTCCCATGAACCTTATTCAAGAATTAGGGCAGCCAGTGGGTCGCATTTGCCCGGTGAACACAAACAGATCAGAACCGTTTATAATTCTAGAATTATAATGGTTCTGGTTCCATGATTTTGTCTCAAATAATAATTGGGTCGGTGCATGGTATTCCCTGTCCTGAACCAACTCATACCCGGAACCAGTTGTTTTATAAAGTATGTACAAGATTTTCTTCATTCTCCAATATCTTTTACCATATTTTATGTTATAAATGCCAATTATGATAGATAATATTAGTTAAAATATTTAATTTATTAATATATCAATAATAATCATTTTCTGTAAATTTTATTAGGGTTATATTATCGTAATTCAAAATTTAATTTATTCTTTAAATAAATACTTCTATTTTTCAGTTCCGGGTCTATGAATTTATCCATAGTAATAATAATCGATTCGAGGTTGGTTCTACCAAAACCCAACCCATTGGAAGCCTTATCTTGAGTAGCAAACTTCCGAAGCAACAACCATTTGAAGCTTCGGAAGGAACAATCATCGACTTAGCCGACAAAATGATGGAAGAGGAATTCCACTAAGCATGTGGAAACAGAATTCATAAAAATAAACACCGCCACATGATTAGATAGTTACGTGGCTGGAATCGGCATTCACCAAAGCATTAACAAAAGAAAAATGAAACAGAACATTTGCCATATGTTTCCCCATTAGACAAACATATAAACAAGGATGGATTAGCTTAGATGTGTTTGGGATGAGGGACAGAGAGAGGGAAGGAAGGAGGGAAAGAGAACAAAAGAAAAAGAATGCAGACTTTTGCTGTTTAAAATTGTTCCCTTGTTGGCAACAACTTCTCCACAACAGCGAACCACACATTAGAATAAAACTATGCTCTGTTTTCTAAAGGTTTCTAGGAAACTATGCAATGTTAACCAAACCAACCTAATAAAACTCCGTCCAAAGCCCTTTTTCAGTTCAGTTGAATGCTATTAGGATTCAACAAACTTGTATATCACATATGGCTTACCGTCGTATTGCAAATGCAAAGGAGACGAAGAACTAAAGGAACTACACTCTGGCTGTTCTGCTCTTCATAATGTAATAAATGTTCTAATGATCCAATATCCGTCCCAAGACACAAATCTTCAAAAATTTCAACCCATGCGATAACAAGAACAGCAAGACCTTGGTGAGACTCACCCATGTCAAGATGTGAGCCCAGTAACATAGACGATTTTAAATCTGTATCAAAACATATTGTCAACAACTTTGAATGCTAAAAGTAATCTATAGGCCTGACCAAAATACAGATACAAGACCTTGAGTACCTTTCCAAGTTCTAGCATAGGCATAAGAAAGAAGGGTCATATCAAAATATTTCTTGATTTCTTCATTGAACATCAGGAATACCACAGTTGCTGCCTCAAACATTCTTATAAAACAAATGAAACCAAGGACAACATAAAATTAGAAAATTAAACCAAGGATTAATTTCACTTACCTGCTTCCAAAGGTAAAGGAAGCCAAGGCCTATACAAAAACAGAGGAAGCGGCTCGCCCAGTTCTAAATCACTTCTGTCCATTAAGGCAAAGATAATAGCTCGAGTAATATCTTCCCTGCAAGACACAACAGAAATAAAGCCCAATGAGATCGTGGTGAAGAAAATCACATCAATTGAAGATTTTGCATCTTCCAAAATTGGAGATGATTTCCTTTTTGTCTGTTAATAAAATAAAGTAAGCTTCAAATGGAACTGCATATTTAATTCATCAAAATTCTAAAAAACAATAAACACTATACTACATATGTTCTGATACAATACCATAACGGGCAAAAGCGTACTAAATTGAGCATGGTTAACCATACAATTAGTTTTGAGTCGCAAAAACTTCAACAACAAAAAATATTCCCGGCGAAAGGTGTTTAACAGATGTATAGCAAAATCCCCTCGAACCATATTCCAATCCATTTGTGATAAAGATTTGGCCTAATAGTTTGGTAAACTTCTTCACTAAGACTTTAGAAACAATGCTTTGAAAATGCTTTTATGAAACAAAATGTCACTCTACAGGTGACAACTAGATACTTCACCTTCTAATCCAATGTTCTTGCATATGCAACGCCAAGGCCAACTATTACAAACCAACTCAAATACTTGAATCATTTGCGTCGACATAACCTCCTACAAGTGTTAATGCCTGAAGATATCTTGGATTAGTTTAAGAAAACAACACAAAAGAAAATTGACAATAAAAACAACAATAAGGAAAAGTTAGCATATAATAAACTTTTGGCATATAAAAAAAATGTTGGCTTACAAGCCTACGGTCATTCTTTATACAGTAGTTAACAATGCCAACTACTAATAACGAACACACATTGGCATGGTTGTCATTTTGTGGAAGTACTTATCGATTTGTTTTGGTCCAAAATCAACATCCCACTATACAATCATACACTACAACAGCAAAGGTTTCAACATTGGCAATGCGTTGAAAAGGTCACAACCAAGAAAAGAAAATCCTCGTAAGAAGGAAAAGAAATACCAAACTTATTGCAGCTCCTGTCTTCCCATGAACCTTATTCAAGAATTAGGGCCACCAGTGGGTCGCATTTGCCCGGTGAACACAAACAGATCAGAACCATTTATAATTCTAGAATTATAACGGTTCTGGTTCCATGATTTTGTCTAGAATAATAATTGGGTCGGTGCATGGTATTCCCTGTCCTGAATCAATTCATACCTGGAACCAGTTGTTTTCTAAAGTATGTACAAGATTTTCTTAATTCTCCAATATCTTTTAGCATATTTTATGTTATAAATGCCATTTATGATAGATAATATTAGTTAAAATATTTAATTTAAGAATATATCAATAATAGTCATTTTCTGTAAATTTTATTAGGGTTATGTTATCGAAATTCAAAATTTAATTTATTCTTTAAATAAATATTTCTAGTTTTCAGTTCCGGGTCAATGAATTTATCCATAATAATAATAATCGATTCGAGGCTGGTTCTACCAAAACCCAACCCATTGGAAGCCTTATTGAGTAGCAAACTTCCAAAGCAACAACCATTTGAAGCTTCGGAAGGAAGGAACAATCATCGACTTAGCCGACAAAATGATGGAAGAGGAACTCCACTAAGCCTGTGGAAACAGAATTCATAAAAACAAACACCGCCACATGATTAGACAGTTACGTGGTTGGAATCGGCATTCGCGAAAGCATTGACAAAAGAAAAATGAAACAGAACATTAGCCATATGTTTCCCCATTAGACAAACATATAAACAAGGATGGATTAGCTAAGATGTGTTTGGGATGAGGGACAGAGAGAGGGAAGGAAGGAGGGAAAGAGAACAAAAGAAAAAGAATGGAGACTTTTGCTGTTTAAAATTGTTCCCTTGTTGGCAACAACTTCTCCACAACAGCAAACCACACATTAGAATAAAACTATGCTCTGTTTTTTAAAGGTTTCTAGGAAACTATGCAATGCTAACCAAACCAACCTAATAAAACTCTGTCTAAAGCCCTTTTTCAGTTCAGTTGAATGCTATTAGGAAGCTAAGGCCTATACAGAAACAATGTAAGCAGCTCGCCTAGTTCTGAATCACTTCTGTCCATTAAGGCAAAGATAATAGCTCGAGTAATATCTTCCCTGCAAGACACAACACAAATAAAGCCCAATGAGATCGTGGTGAAGAAAATCACATCAATTGAAGATTTTGCATCTTCCAAAGTTGGAGATGATTTCCTTTTTGTCAGTTAATAAAATAAAGTAAGCTACAAATGGAACTGGATTTTTAATTCCTCAAAATTCTAAAAAACAATAAACACTATACAACATATGTTCTGATACAATACCATAACCGGCAAAACCGTACTAAATAGAGCATGCTTAACCATTCAATTAGTTTTGTGTCGCAAAAACTTCAACAACAAATAATATTCCCTACGAATGGTGTTTAACAGATGTATAGCAAAATCCCCTCGAACCATATTCCAACTCATTTGTGATAAAGATTTGGCCTAATAGTTTGGTAAACTTCTTCACTTAGATTTTAGAAACTAGGCTTTGAAAATGCTTTTATGAAACAAAATGTCACTCTATGGGTGACAACGGAGATACTTCACCTTCTAATTCTGTGTTCCTGCATATGCAACACCAAGGCCAACTATTACACACCAACTCAAATACTTGAATCATTTGCGTCGACATAACCTCCTACAAGTGTCAATGCTTGAAGATATCTCGGATTAGTTTAAGAAAACAATACAAAAGAAAATTGACAATAAAAACAACAATAAAGAAATGTTAAGCATATAAAAAACTTTTGGCATATAAAAAAAATGTTGGTTTACAAGCCCTACTGTCATTCTTTATACTGTAGTTGACAATGCCAACAACTAATAATGCACACACATTGGCATGGTTGTCATTTTGAGGAAGTACTTATCGATTTGTTTTGGTCCAAAATCAACATCACACTATACAATCATACCCTACAACAGCGAAGGTTTCAACATTGGCAATGCGTTGAAAAGGTCACAACCAAAAAAGAGAATCCTCGTGGAGAAGGAAAAGAAATACCAGACTTATTGCAGCTCCTGTCTTCCCATGAACCTTATTCAAAAATTAGGGCAGCCAGTGGGTTGCATTTGCCTAGTGAACACAAACAGATCAGAACCGTTTATAATTCTAGAATTACAATGGTTCTGGTTCCATGATTTTGTCTCAAATAATAATTGGGTCGGTGCATGGTATTCCCTGTCCTGAACCAATTCATACCCGGAACCAGTTGTTTTCTAAAGTATGTACAAGATTTTCTTAATTCTCCAAAATCTTTTAGCACATTTTATGTTATAAATGCCAATTATGATAGATAATATTAGTTAAAATATTTAATTTATTAATATATCAATAATAATCATTTTCTATAAATTTTATTAGGGTTATATTATCGAAATTCAAAATTTAATTTATACTTTAAATAAATACTTCTAGTTTTCAGTTCCGGGTCTATGAATTTATCCATAGTAATAATAATCGATTCGATGTTGGTTCTACCAAATCCCAACCCACTGGAAGCCTTATCTTGAGTAGCAAACTTCCAAAGCAACAACCATTTGAAGTTTCGGAAGGAAGGAACATTCATCGACGTAGCCGACAAAATGATGGAAGAGGAATTCCACTAAGCTTGTGGAAACAGAATTCATAAAAATAAACACCGCCACATGATTAGACAGTTACGTGGCTGGAATCGGCATTCACGAAAGCATTGACAAAAGAAAAATGAAACAGAACATTTGCCATATGTTTCCCCATTAGACAAACATATAAACAAGCATGGATTAGCTTAGATGTGTTTGGGATGAGGGACAGAGGGAGGGAAGGAAGGAGGGAAGGAAGGAGGGAAAGAGAACAAAAGAAAAAGAATGGAGACTTTTGCTGTTTAAAAATGTTCCCTTGTTGGCAACAACTTCTCCACAACAACAAACCACACTTTAGAATAAAACAATGCTCTGTTTTCTAAAGGTTTCTAGGAAACTATGCAATGCTAACCAAACCAACCTAATAAAACTCTATCCAAAGCCCTTTTTCAGTTCAGTTGAATGCTATTAGGATTCAACAAATTTGTATTTCACATATGGCTTACCTTCATATTGCAAATGCAAAGGAGACGAAGAACTAAAGGAACTACCCTCCAGGTGTACTGCTCTTCATAATGTAATAAATGTTCTAATGATCAAATCTCTGTCCCAAGACACTAATTTTCAAAAATTTCAACCCATGCAATAACAAGAACAGCAAGACCTTGGTGAGTCTCACCCATGTCAAGATGTGAGCCCAGTAACCAGGACGATTTTAAATCTGTATCAAAACATATTGTCAACAACTTTGAACGCTAAAAGTAATCTATAGGCGTGACCAAAATACAGATATAAGACCTTGAGTACGTTTCCAAGTTCTAGCATGGGCACAAGAAAGAAGAGCCGTATCAAAATATTTTTTGATTTCTTCATTGAACATCAGGGATACCACAATTGCTGCCACAAACATTCCTATAAAACAAATGAAACCAAGGACAACATAAAATTAGAAAACTAAACTAAGGATTAATTTCAATTACCTGCTTCCAAAGGTAAAGGAAGCCAAGGCCTATACAGAAACAATGTAAGGAACTCGCCCAGTTCTGAATCACTTCTGTCCGTTAAGGCAAAGATAATAGCTCGAGTAATATCTTCCCTGCAAGACACAACACAAATACAGCCCAATGATATCGTGGTGAAGAAAATCACATCAATTGAAGATTTTGCATCTTCCAAAATTGGAGAAGATTTCCTTTTTGTCTGTTAATAAAATAAAGTTACAAAAAACAATAAACCCTATACAACATATGTTCTGATACAATACCATAACGGGTAAAAGCGTACTAAATAGAGCATGCTTAACCATTCAATTAGTTTTGAGTCGTAAAAACTTCAACAACAAATAATATTCCCGACGAATGGTGTTTAACAGATGTATAGCAAAATCCCCTCGAACCATATCCCAACCCATTTGTGATAAAGATTTGGCCTAATAGTTTTGTAAACTTCTTCACTTAGACTTTAGAAACTAGGCTTTGAAAATGCTTTTATGAAACAAAATGTCACTCTACGGGTGACAACTGAGATACTTCACCTTCTAATCCTGTGTTCCTACATATGCAACGCCAAGGCCAACTATTACACACCAACTCAAATACTTGAATCATTTGCGTCGACATAACCTCCTACAAGTGTCAATGCTTGAAGATATCTCGGATTAGTTTAAGAAAACAACACAGAAGAAAATTGAAAATAAAAACAACAATAAGGAAATGTTAAGCCTATAAAAAACTTTTGGCATATAAAAAAAATGTTGGTTTACAAGCCCTACGGTCATTCTTTATACTGTAGTTGACAATGCCAACTACTAATAATGCACACACATTGGCATGGTTGTCATTTTGTGGAAGTATTTATCGATTTGTTTTGGTCTAAAATCAACATCCCATTATACAATCATACCCTACAACAGCAAAGGTTTCAACATTGGCAATGCGTTGAAAAGGTCACAACCAAGAAAAGAAAATCCTCGTGGAGAAGGAAAAGAAATACCAGACTTATTGCAGCTCCTGTCTTCCCATTAACCTTATTCAAAAATTAGGGCAGCCAGTGGGTCGCATTTGCCCGCTGAACACAAACAGATCAGAACCGTTTATAATTCTAGAATTATAACGGTTCTGGTTCCATGATTTTGTCTCAAATAATAATTCGATCGGTGCATGGTATTCCCTGTCCTGAACCAATTCATACCCGGAACCAGTTGTTTTCTAAAGTGTGTACAAGATTTTCTTAATTCTCCAATATCTTTTAGCACATTTTATCTTATAAATGCCAATTATGATAGATAATATTAGTTAAAATATTTAATTTATTAATATATCAATAATAATCATTTTTTGTAAATTTTATTGGGGTTATATTATCGAAATTCAAAATTTAATTTATTCTTTAAATATATACTTCTAGTTTTCAGTTCCGGGTCTATGAATTTATCCATAGTAATAATAATCGATTCGAGGCTGGTTCTACCAAAACCCAACCCATTGGAAGCCTTATCTTGAGTAGCAAACTTCCAAAGCAAAAACCATTTGAAGTTTCGGAAGGAAGGAACAATCATCGACTTAGCCGACAAAATGATGGAAGAGGATTTCCACTAAGCATGAATAGAATTCATAAAAATATACACCGCCACATGATTAGACAGTTACGTGGCTGGAATCGACATTCACGAAAGCATTGACAAAAGAAAAATGAAACAGAACATTTGCCATATGTTTCCCCATTAGACAAACATATAAACAAGGATGGATTAGCTTAGATGTGTTTGGGATGAGGGACAGAGAGAGGGAAGGAAGGAGGGAAAAAAAACAAAAGAAAAAGAATGGACACTTTTGCTGTTTAAAAATGTTCCCTTGTTGGCAATAACTTCTCCACAACAGCAAACCACACATTAGAATAAAACTATGCTCTGTTTTCTAAAGGTTTCTAGGAAACTATGCAATGCTAACCAAACCAACCTAATAAAACTCCGTCCAAAGCCCTTTTTCAATTCAGTTGAGTGTTATTAGGATTCAACAAACTTGTATATCACATATGGCTTACCTTCATATTGCAAATGCAAAGGAGACGAAGAACTAAAGGAACTACCCTCTAGGTGTTCTGCTCTTCATAATGTAATAAATGTTCTAATGATCCAATCTCCGTCCCAGGACACAAATTTTCAAAAATTTCAACCCATGCAATAACAAGAACAGCAAGACCTTGGTGAGTCTCACCCATGTCAAGATGTGAGCCCAGTAACCAGGACGATTTTAAATCTGTATCAAAACATATTGTCAACAACTTTGAATGCTAAAAGTAATCTATAGGCGTGACCAAAATACAGATACAAGACCTTGAGTACGTTTCCAAGTTCTAGCATAGGCACAAGAAAGAAGGGTCGTATCAAAATGTTTTTTGATTTCTTCATTAAAAATCAGGGATACCACAATTGCTGCCTCAAACATTCCTATAAAAGCTCGGCTAGTTGGATGCAGATGGGTATTTACTGTGAGCTAGTTGACTTGCCCAATGGAAAGAGGCCAGTTGGATGCAGATGGGTATTTACTGTGAAGCACAATGCGGATGGATCCATTGAGAGATACAAAACTCGGCTAGTTGCAAAAGGGTTCACTCAAAATTATGGTATAGATTACTTGGAGACATTTGCCCCAGTAGCCAAGATGACCACCATTCGGGTTCTATTATCTCTTGCAGCAAGCCACACATGGCCTTTGTACCAAATGGATGTTAAAAATGCCTTACTGAATGGGGATTTGCAAGAAGAGGTTTACATGCAGTTGCCTCCTGGATACTATGATACAGAGACATGTAAGAAGGTCTGCCGGCTCAATAAGGCATTGTATGGTTTGAAACAATCACGTAGAGCTTGGTTCGACAGATTCAGACTAGCTCTTGGAAAGTTCGGTTATGTACAGGCCCAGTCAGATCATACACTGTTCATCAAGAGGGTGGAGTCTTCACTGACACTACTTGCAGTATATGTTGATGATATTGTGGTGACAGGAAATGACAGATATGAGATTGAGTCCCTTAAACAACTCCTTCATCAAGAGTTTGAGGTGAAAGATCTGGGTACACTACGGTATTTTTTGGGCATTGAGGTTGTTAGATCTAAACATGGGATCTTTGTCTCTTAGAGGAAATATGTTTTAGATCTGTTGGCTGAAACTGGAAAGCTGGGTGTCAAACCTGCAGATACACCCATTGAACAGAACCACAGGATTAGTGCAAAGAGTGGGGAGCTGCTTGAAGACAAAGTTATGTTCCAGCGGTTGGTAGGAAAGCTCCTATATCTCTGCCTCACTCGGCCAGATATTACTTATGTTGTTAGTGTTGTCAGCTAGTACATGCATTCTCCTAGAACCACACATCTTCTTGCAGTAAAAAGAATTTTAGCCTACTTGAAGAGATGCCCGGGTAGGGGTATACCGTTCAAGAACAATAACCACATGAAGGTGGAGGTCTATACAGATGCCGATTGGGCTGGGAGTGTTGATGACAGACGATCTACCTCAGGATATTGTGCACTTGTGGGAGGAAACATTGTCTCCTGGAGAAGTAAGAAACAAAGTATTGTCTCCCGGTCTAGTGCTAAAATAGAATACAGGTCCATGGCCAACGGAGTGACTGAAATCCTATGGCTAAGATCTCTACTTGAGGAGTTGGGTATTGAGTATGAGAAGCCTCTGATGCTGTATTGTGATAATCAAGCAGCAATTAATATAGCACATAATCCAGTGCAGCATGACAGAACCAAACACATTGAAGTTGATCGACATTTTGAACGAGAGAGGGTCTCATCTCAAAAATATGCCTCCCTTACATCACATCCAGTATGCAACTAGCAGATATCCTCACTAAAGTTGTATCAAGAAAGAAGCTAGAAGCGGATCTATCCAAGTTGGGATTGATAAACATTTACTCCCAACTTGAGGGGGAGTGTAGAGAAACTGGTGTGGGCCCCACATCACTCTGTCCGTAGGGTAAAATATACCTAGTTTATCTGTTATATTATTCTATTATTCTAGTTCTGTTATTTATTTTTTAGTTTTTTATATTGTTAAGTGTTATGATGTAAACACCAAGGGCAAATATGTCCTTTCATGTAACTAGCATAACATATAAATATTAAATTGAAGTGGCGGCGGCAGATCATTCTGAATCTGTCATTCCTTTCAAACCTGTGTTCTACTGCTCTCTCACTAATCTTTCTCATCTTTCTTCTTCACTTTCTCTTTTGTTCGAACCTGAAATACCTTAGTGTCCAAGACTGATAGCAGTCTTGATCATCTTCAGCTTTGAAAATGCTTTTATGAAACAAAATGTCACTCCACGGGTGAAAACTGAGATACTTCACCATCTAATCCTGTGTTCCTGCATATGCAACGCCAAGGACAACTATTACACACCAACTCAAATACTTGAATCATTTGCGTCGACAAAACCTCCGACAAGTGTCAATGCTTGAAGATGTCTCGGATTAGTTTAAGAAAACAACACAAAACAAAATTGACAATAAAAGCAACAATAAGGAAATGTTAGCATATAAAAAACTTTTGGCATATAAAAAAAATGTTGGCTTACAAAGCCCTACGGTCATTCTTTATACTGTAGTTGACAATGCCAACTACTAATAAATCACACACATTGGCATGGTTGTCATTTTGTGGAAGTACTTATCGATTTGTTGGGGTCCAAAATCAACATCCCACTATACAATCATACCCTACAACAACAAAAGTTTTAACATTGGCAATGCGTTGAAAAGGTCACAACCAAGAAAAGCAAATCCTCGTGGAGAAGGAAAAGAAATACCAGACTTATTGCAGCTCCTGTCTTCCCATGATCCTTATTGAAGAATTAGGGCAGCCAGTGGGTCGCATTTGCCCAGTGAACACAAACAGATCAGAACCGTTTACAATTCTACAATTATAACGGTTTTGGTTCCATGATTTTGTCTCAAATAATAATTGGGTCGGTGCATGGTATTCCCTGTCCTGAACCAATCCATACCTGGAACCAGTTGTTTTATAAAGTATGTACAAGATTTTCTTAATTCTCCAATATCTTTTAATATATTTTATGTTATCAATGCTAAATATGATAGATAATATTAGTTAAAATATTTAATTTATTAATATATCAATAATAATCATTTTCTGAAATTTTATTAAGGTTATATTATCGAAATTCAAAATTTAATTTATTCTTTAAATAAATACTTCTACTTTTTAGTTCCGGGTCTATGAATTTATCCATAGTAATAATAATCGATTCGAGGCTGGTTCTACCAAAACCCAACCCATTGGAAGCCCTATCGTGAGTAGCAAACTTCCAAAGCCACAACCATTTGAAGCTTCGAAAGGAGCAATCAACGACTTAACCGACAAAATGATGGAAGAGGAATTCCACTAAGCATGTGGAAACAGAATTCATAAAAATAAACACCGCCACATGATTAGACAGTTAGGGGGCTGGAATCGGCATTCACGAAAGCATTGACAAAAGAAAAATGAAACAGAACATTTGCCATATGTTTCCCCATTAGACAAACATATAAACAATGATGGATTAGCTTAGATGTGTTTGGGATGAGAGATAGAGAGAGGGAAGGAAGAAGGGAAAGAGAACAAAAGAAAAAAAATGCAGACTTTGGCTGATTAAAATTGTTCTCTTGTTGACAACAACTTCTCCACAATAGCAAACCACACATTAGAATAAAACTATGCTCTGTTTTCTAAAGGTTTCTAGGAAACTATGCAATGCTATCCAAACCAACCTAACAAAACTCTGTCCAAAGCCCTCTTTCCAGTTCAGTTGAATGCTATGAGGATTCAACAAACTTGTATATCACATATGGCTTACCTTCAAAATTGCAAATGCAAAGGAGACAAAGAACTAAAGAAACTACCCTCAAGGTGTTCTGCTCTTCATAATGTAATAAATGTTCTAATGATCCAATCTCCATCCCAAGACCCAAATCTTCAAAAATTTCAACCCATACAATAACAAGAACAGCAAGACCTTGGTGAGTCTCACCCATGTCAAGATGTTGGCCCAATAACCTAGAAGATTCTAAACCTGTATCAAAACATATTGTCAACATCTTTGAATGCTAAAAGTAATATATAGATGTGACCAAAATATAGATACAAGACCTTGAGTACGTTCCTTAGTTCTAGCATAGGCACAAGAAAGAAGGTTATATCAAAATATTTCTTGATTCCCTCATTGAACAACATGCATACAACAGTTGCTACCTCTAACATTCCTATAAAACAAAGGAAACTAAGGGCAACATAAAATTAGAAAATGAAACCAAGGATTAATTTCACTTACCTGCTTCCAAAGGTAAAGGAAGCCAAGGCCTATACAGAAACAGTGTACGGCTCGCCCAGTTCTGAATCACTTCTGTCCATTAAGGCAAAGATAATAGCTCAAGTAATATCTTCCCTACAAGACGCAACACAAATAAAGCCCGATGAGATCGTGGTGAAGAAAATCACATCAATTGAAGATTTTGCATCTTCCAAAATTGGAGATGATTTCCTTTTTGTCTGTTAATAAAATAAAGTAAGCTTCAAATTGAGCTGCATATTTAATTCATCAAAATTCTAAAAAACAATAAACACTATACAACATATGTTATGATACATTACCATAACGGGCAAAAGCGTACTAAATAGAGCAAGCTTAACCATTCAATTAGTTTTGAGTCGCAAAAACATCAACAACAAATAATATTCCCGACGAAAGGTGTTTAACAGATGTTCAGCAAAATCCCCTTGAACCATATTCCAACCCATTTGTGATAAAGAATTGGCCTAATAGTTTGGTAATCTTTTTCTCTAAAACTTTAGAAACTAGGCTTTGAAAATGCTTTTATGAAACAAAATGTCACTCTACGGGTGAAAACAGAGATACTTCACCTTCTAATCTTGTGTTCCTGCAAATGCAACGCCAAGGCCAACTATTACACACCAACTCAAATACTTGAATCATTTGCGTCGACATAACCTCCTACAAGTGTCAATGCTTGAAGATGTCTCGGATTAGTTTAAGAAAACAACACAAAACAAAATTGACAATAAAAACAACAATAAGGAAATGTTAGCATATAAAAAACTTTTGGCATATAAAAAAAATGTTGGCTTACAAGCCCTACGGACATTCTTTATACTGGAGTTGACAATGCCAACTACTAATAATGCACACACATTGGCATGGTTGTCATTTTGTGGAAGTACTTATCGATTTGTTTGGGTCCAAAATCAACATCCCACTATACAATCATACCCTACAACAGCAAACGTTTCAACATTGGCAATGCGTTGAAAAGGTCACAACCAAGAAAAAAAAATCCTCGTGGAGAAGGAAAAGAAATACCAGACTTATTGCAGCTCCTGTCTTCCCATGATCCTTATTGAAGAATTAGGGCAGCCAGTGGGTCGCATTTGCCCAGTGAACACAAACAGATCAGAACCGTTTACAATTCTAGAATTATAACAGTTCTAGAATTATAATGGTTCTGGTTCCATGATTTTGTCTCAAATAATAATTGGGTCGGTGCATGGTATTCCCTGTCCTGAACCAATTCATACCCGGAACCAGTTGTTTTATAAAGTATGTACAAGATTTTCTTAATTCTCCAATATCTTTTACCATATTTTATGTTATAAATGCCAATTATGATAGACAATATTAGTTAAAATATTTAATTTATTAATATATCAATAATAATCATTTTCTGTAAATTTTATTAAGGTTATATTATTGAAATTCAAAATTTAATTTATTCTTTAAATAAATACTTCTAGTTTTCAGTTCTGGGTCTATGAATTTATCCATAGTAATAATAATCGATTCGAGGCTGGTTCTACCAAAACCCAACCCATTGGAAGCCCTATCTTGAGTAGCAAACTTCCAAAGCAACAACCATTTGAAGATTCGGAAGGAACAATCATCGACTTAGCCGACAAAATGATGGAAGAGGAATTCCACTAAGCATGTGGAAACAGAATTCATAAAAATAAACACCGCCACATGATTAGACAGTTACGTGGCTGGAATTGGCATTCACGAAAGCATTGACAAAAGAAAAATGAAACAGAACATTTGCCATATGTTTCCCCATTAGACAAACATATAAACAATGATGGATTAGCTTAGATGTGTTTGGGATGAGGGACAGAGAGAGGGAAGGAAGGAGGGAAAGAGAACAAAAGAAAAAGAATGCAGACTTTGGTTGTTTAAAATTGTTCCATTGTTGGCAACAACTTCTCCACAACAGCAAACCACACATTAGGTTTCTTGGAAACTATGCAATGCTAACCAAACCAACCTAATAAAACTCCGTCCAAAGCCCTCTTTTGAGTTCAGTTGAATGCTATATGGATTCAACAACATTGTATATCACATATGGCATACCTTCAGGTTGCAAATGCAAAGGAGACGAAGAACTAAAGGAACTACCCTCTAGGTGTTCTGCTCTTCATAATGTAATAAATGTTCTAATGATCCAATCTCCGTCCCAAGACCCAAATCTTCAAAAATTTCAACCCATGCAATAATAAGAACAGCAAGACCTTGGTGAGTCTCACCCATGTCAAGATGTTAAACCAGTAACCTAGAAGATTCTAAACTTGTATCAAAACATATTTTCAACAGCTTTGAATGCTAAAAGTAATCTATAGGTGTGACCAAAAAAAGATACAAGACCTTGAGTACGTTCCCTAGTTCTAGCATAGGCACAAGAAAGAAGGGTCATATCAAAATATTTCTTGATTCCCTCATTGAACATCATGGTTACCACAGTTGCTGACTCAAACTTTCCTATAAAGCAAAAGAAACCAAGGACAACATAAAATTAGAAAAGGAAACCAAGGATTAATTTCACTTACCTGCTTCCGAAGGTAAAGGAAGCCAGGCCTATACAGAAACGGTGTAAGCGGCTCGCCCAGTTCTGAATCACTTCTGTCCATTAAGGCGAAGATGTTTAATTTATAATATATCAATAATAATCATTTCTGTAAATTTTATTAAGGTTAAATTATCAAAATTCAAATTTTAATTTATTCTTTAAATAAATACTTCTTGTTTTCAGTTCCGGGTCTATGAATTTGTCCATAGTAATAATAATCGATTCGAGGCTGGTTCTACCAAAACCCAACCCATTGGAAGCCCTATCTTGAGTAGCAAACTTCCAAAGCAACAACCATTTGAAGCTTCGGAAGGAACAATCATCGACTTAGCCGCCAAAATGATGGAAGAGGAAATCCACTAAGCATGTGCAAACAGAATTCATAAAAATAAACACCGCCACAAAATTAGACAGTTACGTGGCTGGAATCGGCATTCACGAAAGCATTGACAAAAGACAAAAGAAAAAAGAAATGGAACATTTAGAATATGTTTCCCCATTAGATAAACATATAAACAAGGCTGGATTAGCTTAGATGTGTTTGGGATGAAAGACAGAGAGAGGGAAGGACGGAGGAAAAGAGAACAAAAGAAAAATAATGCAGACTTTGGCTATTTAAAATTGTTCCCTTGTTGGCAACAATTTCTCTACAACAGATTTGGACTTGTCCACTTATAAGATCTTCAAGTTCTGAAATCAACCCACTGGACAAACATAGCCACCATCAGATTTGGACTTGTCCAAAGGAGTTGGCCAAAATCTTCTCTCATATCCTTTTCTTCTTGATATTGTGTGGAAGAATGCAACTGGTTAGGTGTAAGCTTCATCCAATGTGTTTTATTTTAAACCTAGGACTAAGAAATGCATGAAAGAGACCCACTGCCTTTTTTATCCTTTTTTCTATCATTAGCAATAAAAATAGAAATTTTATTAACAATGAAGAAGAAACTCCTCCATTCAGGAAAGATTCAAATGCAGGGGACTATATACAGAATATAACTGAAACAAACTAAGTGCAAATCACAAGTAAAACAGAGGGGTGGAGAGAGAGATTAGCCTCTTGTTGCATCCCGGGACCTGGAGCCCCCACCAGTAATTCAACCATCCCAACCTCTTCTTTTGCAAACAAATTAATACTCTTATCCTATCCAGGAATCAACCTAACTGATTTTTCAAACTAGATGCATACTTTCACTTCTCTAAATAGGAACCTGAACCAGCTTTTGACCTTGTAAAAACACAAGATGCCCAGCCCTACGTGATGTGCCCTCCCCAACTGGAGCTAAGAATCTCAAGATGATAATTTTGATATGATCTATGAATAGTCTGATGGATTTCGTCTAAGTTTATCCACATTTAACTAGAGGTCTGTGGCTTTTAAAGATTCTAATCATACTACAGTAGAGCATAAATTATCCTTATTACACAGTATGTGCAGACTTTACAAGCAAACACATAAAAATTTCGTAGTCCATTACACAATAAGAAAAGGGGAAATTGGCTATAGGATGGGTGGAGTACAATGTTTGAAAAAATTCCAAATAAAAACAACGTCACGGGGCCTCGCCGGTTAGCCCCGTGACACTATGCTACTGATTTCCCAAATAACAGTCATAATCCATCCACAATAACGATATCCGCTCCTAATCATCTGAAATAAAGATACTATTAAAAATTAACACAAAAGAAATGCAGCCCGAAGTAAACGCTAATTCAGGAAACCCGGAAAAAGATTATTTGACAATTTCCCCGACCCAAAATTATTTGACAAGCGTTGATTTTAATTGGAATCCCAGCCCCAAAAATAAATAAAATAAAATAAAATAAAAAACAGAGAAAGAGGGAGGGCGGAAAAAGATTTGAAAGTAAGTCTTACGTAGCAGAGAGGTAGTGAACGAAGATCCTGGCGCTCTCGGACAAATCAAGGAGAGCATCTTTGTGGACATTGATTTCGTCTTGATCGGACGAACGAGCGAGTTTATCCTTCACAACTCTGCGCACGATAGCCTTCGACAGCTCTTCCTCCTCTAATGCAGCTTTCGCCATCTTTTCCTCTCTTCTCCTCTAAGACACCAAAATGATTTCCCAAATAACAGTCATAATCCATCCACAATAACAAAATCTGCTCCTAATCATCTGAAATAAAGATACAATTGAAAGTTGGGAGAAAAGAAATGCCGCTAATTCAGGAAACCCTAAAAAAGATTCAAGACAAGACGATTTCCCCGACGTAATATTATTTGACGAGCGTTGATTTTAATTGGAATCCCAGATCCAAAAAAACACAGAGAAAGAGGGAGGGCGGAAAAAGATTTGGAAGCAAGTCTTACGTCGCAATGAACGAAGATCCTGGCGCTCTCGGAGAAAGCGAGGAGAGCATCTTTGTGGCATTGATTTCGTCTTGATTGGACGGACCAGCGAGTTTATCCTTCACAACTCTGCGCACGATAGCCTTCGGCAGTTCTTCAACCTCTGATGCAGCTTTCGCCATCTTTTCCTCTCTTCTGCTCTAAGACACCAAAATGTCCTTTCCTTCAAGCCTTCAAGACCAAAACCGTTGCTCGTTGCAACAAATATTTGCTGCTGCCTTGACTGTACTTCCTCAGTTTTCTTGTTCCCTTCGTATTTTGTCACAATCCAGACCAGACCCAATCTTCCTTCGATTTCACCTCGGCTCTTCATCGTTTCAGTCCGAAGACTTAAAAAGTGGTAAATGAGATCAAGATCGAATCCAATACGATATGGAATAGATCTCTCTTAACGGTCAAATTGTTTTCTTTTCCTTTTTGCTTCGTTCTGTTACATTTTTCCTCATGCCAGTTCCTAGTTTCGGTTACAATTTTGTTTTTAATGACTTAACAAATTAATTGGCTGGGTCGATTGGATTGGGTCAAGGTGGCTTTGGGTTCAACCGGCCCACTTATATTCCTTTTTAAATGGGTCACATTAATGGGTTGATGGGTTGAACGAGTTGGGATAAAGCTCAACCCAAACCCACCGAATTGCCCCCCTACTTAATTGGTTGGTATGTTTCATGTAAAGAAAAAAAAAAGGCTAAGAACATCCTTGTATAATACAAAATATTAATAAGATGAAAATTAAAAAATTGATAGCATTCAATCAAGATTTTTAAAATTCGACGGGATAGGGAATCGTTCTAGGGGACTGGTTCCCAGGTCGAACAGTCCAACCATCCGGTTCGAATGGATGACCAATTCTGATTTAAAAAAAAATGACCAAAAAATCATCGTTCATGTCAATGGTTTGACTGCCCAAGTGAGTAGGTCACTGAATAAATCAATGGTTTTTGGCTAAAAAATGATTTTAGGTTGAAACGGAACCAATTACCCGATGACCGAACTAGTTAGGGGTCTAGTTACCGGGTCGAACCAAATGGTTGGCCCGTTTTGACAAAACAATAAAAAAATTTAAAAATTTGAAAAATAGTCTAAACCATTCAAACGGTTTGAATAGTTAACTGGCCGGTTCAGCGGTTTGCTTACCAAAATCAACAGTTTTGGGGAAAAATTGAACCGGTCAGGTGACCAGTTCCTGGTTTTTCTAGTTCGGTCCGATTTTGAAAACCATGTAAAAAGCTATGGTGTTTTTTCCGTATGATATTAGGTTGTAACTTTTAAAGGTTAAAAACAAATGAATTTATTAATGGTTTTCTAATTGGGTTAACCGGTTGATTGGTTTGTATTTTTTACCCGTTTTTGAATTTATAATATATTATAATTAAATATACTAGCGGAGGGGCCCTACTTCGCAAGGGTTGGAATGGAATTGTACATTAAAAAAGATAATTCCATTAAGACAATGGTTTTTTAATAAGAAACTTACAATTATAGGCACTCAAGTCTTAAAACTCATATAAAGACTTAAAAGAGATTATCATGTGCTCGTTTTTTAAATATTGCTTCAACAAAACATCTCATACAAAAGAATACGATCATACAGTGATAGTTTTGAGTTCTACTTCATAGTTGTCCTTTGTTTCACATCGAAAACTCCTAGTTGACCTGGACGGTATGACCGTTCAGCCCGGGAACCGTCCAGGCAACCAGTTCCATTTTACCCCAAACCCAGTCCTTGGCCAAAAATCGTTGAATCAGTCAACAACCAATTGACGCATATGGTCGAACCATCAACCCATCGACCCGTTCAACGGTTTTTGGCCATTTTTATTTTTAATTTTTGTTGTCAAAATGGGCCATCCATTTGAACCAGACAATTGAACCGTCGACCTGGAAACCAATGGCCAGAACAATTCTGTTTCCGGGTCATTTTTTCTATATGTCAATAATTAGACAAAATAACTTTGTAGTCATAGTCATGGGAAGGGTGGACATTGCAAGGGAATCCAAAACCTTTCGACAAATCCAAAGTGACCTTAAACACGGAAAAAAATTGGCGGTAAATCCACAAAACTGGAAAAACCAAGGGAAAAAAATTAGAAAATCGAGTCCAAAGTTCAGCTTTGAATCAGAGCTAAACATACATGCAATCAAAGAAAGAGATAAAGCAGATTGTCTTGTACGAAAACTAAAAAAAACATTACAAAAGAAAACCTAAAGAAAAACCTAAAGGAAAGAAATAAAATGGTGGTAAACCCTAGACCATTTTGGAGGATCTTAAAGAAGACCAAACACAAAAAAAAAGCAGTAAAATGAAAAAAAAAGGAACATACCACACACACTCGAACCGTCGAGCATTTTGGCCCAGGAACCGTCCAGGCAACCGGTTCCATTTTACCCCAATCCTAGTCTCTGACCAAAAACCGTTGAATCAGTCAACGACCCATTGACTCGAGAGGTCGAACCGTTGACCTGTTGACACATTCAATGATTTTTGGCCGTTTTTTAATTTTTTTAATTGGGAATTGTCCAGGCAACTGGTTCTGTTTTATCCCAATCCGGGTCCCTGGCCAAAAACTGTTGAATCAGTCAATGTCTCATTGACTCGGGTAGTCGAACCATTGACCCATTCAATGGTTTTTGATTGTTTTTTTTTTATTTTTTAATTTTGTTGTCAGAATGGGCCATCCGAACTGGACAATCGAACTGTCAACCCAAAAGCCGATGGCCAGAACGGTTCCATTTTTGGGTCGTATGAATTACACGCTAGAATGACATAACACATATGATATTGCTTAATGGACCTCACATACTCATGTTTTTGCCTGTAATTTTTATTGTCAGAATGGGTCAAAACCTGGGTATGTTGAAATGATTCATGAACCCATCTAAGTGGGTGATCATAGTGACAGGATCAGTCCCTTTTTCGGACAAAGGTAATGATCAGGGAAATGCACTCTCTCTGTTGGAAACCAAAACTGCCGACAATTGATTTCAATCGTTGAAATTTTGTTTTGCAAAATATATTTATATAATATATATACTATAGGTTTCCAAAATTGTTTGCAAAAGGTTTTAATCCCCGGGGTCCATGTAAGAGGAGAGTGCAGCACTGTACTTTGCAGTCGGGGGAGAGGTCCTCCCTTGTCAGGCAGTGTTTGATCATTATGGGCTGAGAGGTTAAGTGTAAGGCCATTGAGGGTTAAACCTGATGAGCTAATCTTGCATCTGTCCACAGTCCTTGGGTGTTACAAGGTGGCTTGGCCCAAGGACCACTTAGTGTAAGTGTTAGGCCCATAGAGTCCATATGATGGGCTCAAGGGGTTCATTGGGCTCTCTAGTGAATTCGGCTAGGCCTTGTGACAGAGAAAGCCCAATTGGGCAGCAATTTGGAAGGCTTAAGTGAGCACATGCATTTAATGGGCCAAAAGCCCAATTCGAACTGGGCTAATTAGAATTGGCTTGAATGGGGCGAATCCGAGATATGGACCAGCCTTAAAGGATAAGGGAAAGTCCCTATCCACTCAGTAAGAGTCCAGATCTGAATATGATTCAAAACTGGAAACTCCTAATTAAATTAGGAGGGCTGATCATGATCTACAGATTAGATAAGGTCCTTAGGTCCTTACCTTATCACTTAAGGGGATCAACATCTCCTAATAGGATTAGGAGCTGATCCCTTTAGGGTTATAAAAGGAGGAGGGGGCGGCAGCTTCAAAACGCACTCATCTGAGATATAGACACAACATAGAAGAGAGAAATCAGCATACAGTAAGACTGCCAATTTCTCTCTGCCGCCTCCTTCTTGCCGCCGCCACCATTAGCAGTTCATCTCCACTCACGTAGGAGTCATCAAGAAGCGTTCTTGGTTTTAGTTCTTTGTGAAAGAATTGAAAAGAAGTTGTGCTCGCCTGTCGTCCAGTGGGTTCTTGCGAAGGATCCAGTTCTTGCGAAGAACATTGTTGATTCTGCTCCATTCTACACTGCGCCATCTTCAGTGGGAGCAATCTTTGGTGACTTTTCTGGGCGTGAACACCTTCGTTGGGGGATACTAATTCTCTGTATCATGTATTTCCCTCTCATACCATTTTGTTTCAGATCTGGTTCGGTTCTTGATTCAAGATTGATCCTTGAAAATTAGATTTCTAAAATAGGGAATGCGATTCCCAGTTGTAGGAAGGAAAGAAATGTTTGAAATTCGCCCATTCAATTCCGCTATATCCGGGCGTCCATATGATGGATCCTTCCTTTCCAACAGGTAGATCTTCTAGGTTGGTCACTACCTGTAACTTGTGGGACACCTCCCACTACCCCTGAGTTCTCCTCATCAAAAACAACTTCTTGACGATGATTGTTCAGGATGTAATCATCCTCCAAGAAATGGGCATTTCGGCTACAGAACACCTTCTGTTCTCTTAGGTCATAGAATATGTAACCCACAAAGCCTTTAGGGTAGCCTATGAATAGGCAACGACTGGTCTTGGATTCCAATTTGTCCGCACTCATTCTTTTAACATGTGCTGAACAACCCCAAATCTTCAAGTGTCTTACACTTGGTTTCTTTCCGGTCCAAAGCTCATAGGGAGTCTTCGGAACTGATTTGGTTGGAATCCGGTTCAGCACGTATATGCAGTCTCCAATACGTAACCCCAAAAGGATGTGGGTAAGTCTGAGTGCACGAGAAGTGACCGAACCATATCCAATAGGGTCCTATTCCTCCTCTCTGAAACACTGTTTAGCTGTGGTGTAGCAGGAGGAGCCAACTGTGATACTATCCCGCTGACCTTCAAGTAGTTCCTGAATTCATCAGAGAGATACTCGCCACCTCGATCTAATCGAAGGGATTTAATTTCTCTCCCTAACTATTTCTCGACCTCTTGTCTGAACTCCTTGAACTTTTCAAAGGATTCAGACTTATGTTTCATTAGGTACACGTAACCATACCGAGAGTAGTCATCGGTGAATGTTATAAAATAAACGTGCTGGTTACGTGTCCTAACACTTAGGGGACCACATACATCAGTCTGTATGAGGTCAAGCGTGCCCGTACATCTTTCAGGCTTACCGTTAAATGGTCATTTCGTCATCTTACCATGAAGGCAAGGTTCACAGGTGGAAAGATCTTCTATAGTTAGAAAATCCAAAGAACCATTCTTTACCAACCTTGTCATACGATCTATGTTAATATGGCCAAGTCGGTAATGCCACAGGCACATGAGATTAACTGTATCACGGGTTCTTTTCTTGGGGATATCGACCGACGTAGTTTTAGTTATGTTAGTTTCCAAAAAAGGATGGAGAACATAGAGACCATTCTCAAGTTCTCCGTATGCGATGAATTTGTTATTTCTTTTGATAGTAATCGTATTAATAAAGAAAACAGAATATCCATCCGCACACAATTTTGTAATAGAAATCAAATTTCTTCTCAAATTTTGTACATAGAGACAATCTTTCAGTACAACTGTTCTTTCTCTGAAAATTAACTCTACGGTTCCTATAGCCGTAGCTGCAACACTTGCAGAAATCTCCAAGTAAAGAGTTACTTCTCCATCACTCAGTCTTCTGCTTATCTTGAACCCTTGCAGTGAGTTACACGCATGAGTCGAAGCCCCGGAGTCAGTACACCAGGAAGCAAAAGTTACCAACAAATTGGTTTCTATGACATAGGATTCGAAATTACCTTGTTTCTTGGATTCCAGGTATTGAGGATAGTTCCTCTTCCAATGGCTGATTTGTCTGCAGAAGTGACAAGCATCTGATGCTTTGTCCTTCTTCTGCTTCTTGGGCTTAGCAACTTTCTTCTGAGACTTTCTCTGAGCCTTCATCTTTTTCTTGCCTGATTTGCTAGCTTCAACAAGCATAGCAAGGGGCTCATCCTTCATTCTTTATCAGTTCCTCGGCCCTCTGCAACATATTGCTGAGTTCTTGGATGCAAACAGCTTGTTCATGTTGTAATTCATGATGAACTGATTGAAGGTAGAGGGCAGAGAATTTAGGATGGCGTCTACCTTCATGACATGGTCAAGCTTGGATCCAAGAGCCTCAAGTTCATTGATGTAACCCATCATCCAAAGACAATGGTCATGAACATGCTGGTTCTTGGACATCTGCGCGGTCATGAACTGTTTCAGGACCTTCTAACGAGTAGAACGATTATGCTTCTCATACATCATTCTCAGACTATCCAATATGTCCTTGGACAATTCAATCTAATTGAACTGCCTTTGTATTGGATTATCCAAGGAGGCTATGATGTAGAAGCGGGCTAGGAAATTCTTCTC
Organism: Nelumbo nucifera; assembly: GCF_055504915.1. NCBI lineage: Eukaryota > Viridiplantae > Streptophyta > Magnoliopsida > Proteales > Nelumbonaceae > Nelumbo > Nelumbo nucifera. The sequence goes on along the minus strand of NC_142649.1, from coordinate 110,222,878 downwards.
TTCCCATTCCAAATAGTCCCTCCCACAGGCCTCAGAACCCCTATCACCCGGACGCTCCGGAGCAGGATTCTTAGCTACTTTGTCCAACTTCTCAGAAGTGAGGAACAACATAAGATTACGGTACTAGTCAGTAGAGTTAGGTCCCTTAAGTTTGTTGTCGTCCAACAGCTTAGCGAATTGTCCGTTTGCCATTTCTGATAAAGAGCAAACATTAGTCCACAACCTAATTTGATTCATGTTATCTACATAGATATGGCTTTTAATCTATGTTCCATTTCCATTTAGTCATCTCCGAGATTTCCCTCCCATCTCAGTGACGGAGACTGCGAATTGTCTTTGGAAATGTGGGAAATCACATAGGGTGCATGGAACCAACTGTTTCAGCTGCATAACCCCACTACCTTTCTATGAAGGATCATATCCACTCATCGTATGAGCTTTCCCTTTCGCCTCTATCAGACAAGGTTCATTGCCATTTTAGGTTAAACCTTTCTGTCCAGTGAGTACTCACCCATCATATTCGTGAACGCCAAGGTACCGTGAGAGAGTCTTCCATTTTAGGATAGGCCCCTCCCACATCGGTCTATGACGCCTCTATCATCTTATGAAACATTCCAACAGATCCAACAGCAAATGGATTGAAGGGATGAGAGATCCATTGTATGGACGCCCAAATCTTGCGGAATAAAGGGGCGAATTTCAAATTTTTTTTTCTCCCTTCAATTGGGAATCACATTCCCTATTTAGAAAATCATATTTTCAAAGATCATTCTTGAACCATAAACTGAACCAGATCTGAACCAAAAGGAGTAGGAGAGGATTATACCTGATACGGAGAAACAGTATCCCCCAATGAAGGTGTTCATGCCCAAGGAAGGATCCAAAGACTGCTCCCACTGAAGATGGCGCAGTGCAGGATGGAGCAGAATCAGCAGTATTCTTCTCCAAGAATTCTGTCCTTCGCAAGAAATAGCAGGATGGCACGTGAGCACAGCTTCCTATCATTCCTTTCTCAAAGAACTAATGTCAAGATCGAATCTTGACTTCTTCCACAACTGGAGATCGAACTGGCAAACAGGGCGGCAAGAACAATGAGGCGGCAAGAAAGAATTCTGTAGGATTGCTTAATTCTTTCTTCAGTGTTTTCAGCACTAAAGAGGATGTGAATGTCTCTTCCAAAGGGTGCCGCCCCTTTCTTCTCTTGTAACCCTAAAGGATCAGCTCCTAATCCAATTAGGACTTGCTGATCTAAATCTGATTTGGATCAGACATCCCTTTAGGTGATAAGGATAAACCCTTATCTTATCTGCATATTAGATTAGCCTTCTCCTAATCTCATTAGGAGGTTTCTAGATCTGAATCACATTCAAATCTGGACTCTCTGAGTGGATAAGGCTAAGACCCTATCCTATCTGCTAATCCATCTAAAAATTCGCCCCATATTTAACTAATTAAATGGCCCAGTTCGAAATGGGCTTTAGGCCCATTAAGCATATGTGGTCACTTAACCTTCCTAACTACTGGCCAGTTGGGCTTCCTTGGATGGCGTGAGACCAAAGCATTGATCTACACATCAGCCACATGGGTTCGGCCCAGCCTTTTTCACAAGGCCTGGCCGAATACACTGTTATGGACAGTGCACCCCTTGAAACCCATCCAATGGGCTCTATGGGCCCAACACTTACCCTAAGTGGTCCCTGGGCCATGCCACCTTGTAACACCCAGGGACTGTGGCCAGATGCAAGATTAGCCCATCAGGTATTATCCTCAATGGTCTTACACTTAACCTCTCAGCCCATAATGATCATACACTGCCCGACAAGAGAGGACCTCTCCCTCAGCTGCAAGGAGCAGTGTTGCACTCTCTGCTTATATGGATCCCGGGAATTAAAACCTTCTTGCAAACATTTTAGAAACCATAATATATACTTTTATATCTCATATAAAATATACTTTGCAAAACAAATCTCAACGATTGAAATCGGCTGCCGGCAGTCTTGGTTTCCATCAGCGAGAGTGCATTCCCGATCATTACCTTTGTCCGACAAAGGGGCTGATCCTGTCACTATGATCACCCACTCAAATGAATTCTCGGACTATCCCAACATACCCAGGTTTTGACCCCTGCTAAGGATCTCACTGAATGGTACATCAAAGACAACTCAATCCGACACCTAGTGCAGTATCATAATCGAGTCTAGGGTCGGGTGTAACTTTTCAGTTTTGCCCATCAATCTCCAAGGTCCAGGGTAATACTGGAAATCTGGTCCAGTTCAAAGATTCAATTTATCCTACACTGTATGTGCCTAGGGTCTCACCCTGGTAGCTGAGACAGGCCACCCCAACCGACTTGGTGGCACCACAATGTCAGCCTTGTCAGGATAGGTCTCCCCAGACCGATCCACTGGCTGTGAACATTCTAAACTAACACGAGTCTCATTAAGTATCCAGTTTAAGGGCATTACACAGAAACATACCAAGGGAACATGAATCAAATATGCACTTTTATTCATTTACAATAAACTCATAATGTACATCATTCTGATTGAAGCTAACGGCATACAAAACTGTCTAACAATTAGTTGGAGGGAACAATTAATTACGCCCTAGTTTAATCTAGGTCAAACCAAAGTGGCTCCCACTGACTTTCATAAAGCCAGATTTTGGTGGGCCTTAATCGACTGGGGTTCCGCACGTAACCTCTCCATGAGGTGTGGGGCCCACCACAAAGGGAGGTCATCCAATGACCAAAAGGGACACCATGGCAATGATGTGCATTCAGCCATGGTGTACGCAAGAGCCACTGTCGATTGAGCATGGGCCAAGCACTTACGGCCCATGTTCGTAGCACATCACACATCCATACATCTCTTGCAGGGATAAATTGATCCAATCAATTAATCATCTGTAAGGCCCATTTGAAGCCCAATTTAAATCCATAATATTATCTAAGTATATGGGCCGAATTAGAGTTGATTGGTTCAGCCCATATAGCTTTAAGAGTTAAGTGGGCTTCTAGCAGTTTTAACTATTTAAAACTGTGCCTTTACAGGTTGGGCCAAATTAACCATTTAATTGAACATCAATCCTCAGGCCCATTAGTGGGAAAAATTAGGGTTGACTTTCAGCCTTGATTAAACCCTAGATTCGGTCCAAACAATTTGAACCAATCTTGGTTCGAATGGGTCTAGGGTTTGATCTTTAATTAAATCTTTAATTCAAGAAAATAATCTGAAATTAAATACTGATAAAAGAAAATCAAGAATCAGTCAAACAGGGCTGTTCGCACAATCCATCCTGCAAAACAGAGGTTAGATCACAGTTTGCAGTTTCATAAACTGCAAATCGCAAATTGTAATTCTCCCATTTGCGCAGGTTCAGATCTGAAACAAATTGGTTGAAGATTTGAACCATGGCTCTGATACCACTAAAGGGATGAGAGATCCATCGTATGGACGCCCAAATCTTGCGAAATAAAGGGGTGAATTTCAATTTTTTTTTTCTCCCTTCAACTGGGAATCGCATTCCCTCTTTAGAAAATCATATTTTCAAGGATCATTCTTGAACCATAAACTGAACCAGATCTGAACCAAAAGGAGTAGGAGAGGATTGTACCTGATACGGAGAAATAGTATCCCCCAACGAAGGTGTTCACGCCCCAGGAAGGATCCAAAGACTGCTCCCACTAAAGATGGCGCAGTGCAGGATGGAGCAGAATCAACAGTATTCTTCTCCAAGAATTCCGTCATTCGCAAGAAACAACAGGATAGCACGTGAGCACAACTTCCTATCAATCCTTTCTCAAAGAACTGATGTCAAGATCGAATCTTGACTTCTCCCACAACTGGAGATCGAACTGGCAAACAGGGCGGCAAGAACAAGGAGGCGGCAAGAAAGAATTCTGCAGGATTGCTTAATTCTTTCTTATGTGTTTTCAGCACTAAAGAGGATGTGAATGTCTCTTCCAAAGGCTGCCGCCCCTTTCTTTTCTTGTAACCCTAAAGGATCAGCTCCTAATCCAATTAGGACTTGCTTATCCAAATCTGATTTGGATCAGACATCCCTTTAGGTGATAAGGATAAACCCTTATCTTATCTGCAGATTAGATTAGCCTTCTCCTAATCTCATTCGGAGGTTTCTAGATCTGAATCACATTCCGATCAGGACTCTTTGAGTGGATAGGGTTAAGACCCTACCCTATCCTATCTGCTAGTCCATCTCAGAATTCGCCCCATATTTAACTAATTAAATAGCTCAGTTCGAAATGGGCTTTAGGCCCATTAAGCTTATGTGCTAACTTAACCTTCCTAACTGCTGGCCAGTTGGACTTCCTTGGATGGCGTGGGACCCAAGCATTGATCTACACATCAGCCACATGGGTTCGGCCCAGCCTTTGTCACAAGGCCTGGCCGAATACACTATTATGGACAATGCACCCTCTGAAACCCATCAAATGGGCTCTATGGGCCCAACACTTACCCTAAGTGGTCCCTGGGCCAAGCCACCTTGTAACACCCAGGGACTGTGGCCAGATGCAAGATTAGCCCATCAGGTATTATCCTCAATGGTGTTACACTTAACCTCTCACCCCATAATGATCATACACTGCCCAACAAGAGATGACCTCTCCCTCAGCTGCAAGGAACAGTGTTGCACTCTCTGCTTATATGGATCCCGGGAATTAAAACCTTCTTGCAAACATTTTAGAAACCATAATATATACTTTTATATCTCATATAAAATATACTTTGCAAAACAAATCTCAACGATTGAAATCGGCTGCCGGCAGTCTTGGTTTCCATCAGTGAGAGTGCATCCCCGATCATTACCTTTGTCCAACAAAGGGGCTGATCCTCTCACTATGATCACCCACTTAGATGAATTCTCAGACTGTCCCAACATACCCAGGTTTTGACCCCCGCTAAGGATCTCACTGATTGGTACATCAAACACAGCCCAATTCGACACCCTGTGCAGTATCATAATTGAGTCTAGGGGTCGGGTGTAACATTCCAGTTTTGCCCATTAATCTCCAAGGTCCGGGGCAATACTGGAATTCTGGTCCAGTTCAAAGATTCAATTTATCCTACACTGTATGTGCCTAGGGTCTCACCCTGGCAACTGAGACAGGCCACCCCAACCAACTTGGTGGCACCACAGTGTCAGCCTTATCAGGATAGGTCTCCCCAGACCGATCCACTGGCTGTGAACATTCTAAACTAACACAAGTCTCATTAAGTGTCCAGTTTAAGGGTATTACACAGAAACATACCAAGGGAACATGAATCAAATAAGCACTTTTTTTCATTTACAATAAACTCATAAAGTACATCATTCTGATTGAAGCTAAGTGCATACAAAATTGTCTAACATGGATAACCCAATTTTATAGTGTGTTTCCTCATTACTTGAAGGACCCATCTTCATGCTAATGATGGAAGACCTTTAGAGAGTTCATCGTATGAATCTCCCTATCACATGCACTCATATTTCAGGAGGGAACAAAAGTTATGCCCTAGTTTAATTTAGGTCAAACCAAAGTGGCTCCCACTGACTTTCATAAAGCCATATTTCGGTGGGCCTTAAACGGCTAGGGTTCCACACGGATCCTCTTTAGGGAGGTGTGGGGCCCACCACAAAGGGAGATCATCTAATGATCTTTAGGGACACCATGGCAATGATGTGCATTCAGCCATGTTGTGCGCAAGAGCCATTGTCGTATCAGCATGGGCGAAGTACTTATGGCCCATGAACGTTGCACATCACACATCCATACATCACATGCAGAGATAAAATTGATCCAATCAATTAATATCTGTAAAACCCATTATTAAATCCCAATTTGATCCATAATATTAGGTATATGGACTGAGTAGCAGTGAGCAGTTCGGCCCATATGGCTTTTAAACAATTAGTGGGCTTAAGCAGTTTTAACACTTTAAAACTGGGCTTTACAGGTGTGGGTGCAATCTGGTTTGAATAGGTCTAGGGTTTGATTTTTAATTCAAGAATTAATTCAAGATTTGATCTGAAAAATTAAATCACTGATTAAAGACAATCAAGAATTAGAACCAAGGCTGTTCGCACATCTGCTACCTACAAAACAAATGTTAGATCACAGTTTTCAGTTTCTCAAACTGCAATCGTAGATAGCAATTTCTCCATTTGCGAAATCTCCTCCTTCTACGCAATCAGCTTCGATCTTGAATAAAATAAAGTAGAAAAACCCTAATTTTCTATTAATATTACATCAGATCGAATTCCTATACATTCAGTCTAGAAATTAAAAAAAAAATAATTACAGACAAAAAGTAATAGAACTGCAAAATGGCAGATTTGCTGCGCCAATAAAGACTTCGATCTCCACCGTACGAACAACCCATAAATCAAGAAAAATATAAAGAACTATTCTAAATATAATTCAGATTTATAAAGATTTAATTTCAGATCAACAACCCTTAATCTGGGAACTGATTTCCCAGAAAATCAATTATCTGCGCAAATCGGGTAGAACGCCTTCTGCCCATTTGCGCAGGTTTAGATCTGATTTATTTTGGTTCAATATTTGAACCATGGATTTGATACCATTGAAGGGATGAGAGATCCATCATATGGATAGCCAAACCCTGCAAGTAGGTGGGGCGAAATTTTAAAAATTTCTCTCTCCCATGTGGGAATCACATTCCCTATTTTAGAAAATCTGCATTTTCAAGGATCAATCTTGAACCTAAACCGGACCAGATCTAAAACCAAAAGGTAGGAAAGGGATATACCTGATACGGAGTAACAGTAACTCCCAATGAAGGTGTTCACACCCAAGGAAAACGCCAAAGACTGCTCCCACAGAAGATGACACAACGTAGGGTGGAGCAGAATCAGCAGGTGGTTCTTCTACAAGAACCAAACTCTTTAGCAAGAATTCGATGGAGAGTGAGTGACCACGACTTAAGATCAGTTTTTCACCAAAAACTGATATCAAGAACGCTTCTTGATCGCTCCTACAGGTGGAGAACGAACTGGCAATGGCGGCAGCAGGAGGAGAAGGCAAGAGCAGAAGATGGCGTCAGTCTTACTGGAGCAGAAGAGAGAGTGCATTCCCGATCATTACCTTTGTCCGACAAATGGGCTGATCCTGTCACAATGATCACCCACTCAGATGAATTCTCAGACTGTCCCAACATACCCAGGTTTTGATCCCGCTAAGGATCTCAATGATTGGCATATCAAAGACAGCCCGATTCGACACCTAGTGAAGTGTCATAATCGAGTCTAGGGGTCAGGTGTAACTTTCCAGTTTTGCCCATACTGCATGTGCCTTGGGTCTTACCCTGGTGGCCGAGACAGGCCATCCCAACACTTGGTGGCACACCAGTATTAGCCTTGGCAGGAAAAATCTCCCCAGACTTATCCAATGGATGTGAACATTTAAAACTAACACGAGTCTCTATAAGTGTCCAGTTTTAGGGTCTTACACAGAATTATACCAAACAACATGAATCAAACATGCACTTTATTTATTTACACTAGATATCAAAAGTACATCAAATCGGATTGAAGCTAAGGGCATACAAAACTGTCTAACACGAGTCTCATATGTGTCCAGTTTAAGGGTATTACACAGAAACATACCATAATAACACGAATCAAATATGTACTTTATTCATTTACATTAAATGTCATAAGGTATATCATTCAGATCGGAGCTAAGGGCATACACTGTCTAACAATTTCAACCCAAAACACCTTTGTTTACCTCTCCATTACACCATGGTTCTATTTTGAAGCTCTAGATTAATTGAATCAAGCCCTTTCCAGATTTGCTTGATCAGAACTCATTTGGACCAATCTAACCCGCCAATTAGTCCAAAACCCCCAAATACTTCACCTTACCAATTTTCACCAAAAATACCCCCCATTTACCCTCAATCATACCAAGGTTCCATTTCAAGGCTCCAGATTGACCGAATCCTAAGCCCTTCCAATCTGAGCTCATTTGACCCGATTTGACCTTACCAATCACCTTAGACTACCCAAAAACCATACCATGAGAAGTTTCATCCAAAACAGACCAAGTTTGCCCCTTGATCGCACCTAGATTTTGTTTCGAAGCCCTAGATTAGCCGTATCAAACTTTTTCTAAATCTGCCCAATCCAGGCCCAGTTGGTCTAATCTGACCCCACCAATTGACCCAAAATGTACAAAAACCCCTTCTTTCAAAATTACCAAAAATACGCTTCATTTGCCACTTCATCCAATGACCAAAATACCCTTGACCAAGTTACTTAAATTACCTCTTTGTCCAATTTCCAAAATACCCTCTGACCTAATACCCCTCCCAAAATTACCAAAATACCCTTCTTCCAAAATTACCAAAATACCCCTTCTTTCAAAATTACTAAAATACCCTTCATTTGCCTCCTTCACCCAAATGACCAAAACACCCTTTATTTGCCCCTTCACCCAAATGACCAAAATACCCTTGACCAGGTTACCCGAACTACCCCTGTAACCAATTCCCAAAATACCCTCTGACCTAATTACCAAAATATCCCATTCCAAAATTACCAAAATACCCCTTCTTTTAAAATTATTGAAATACCCTTCATTTGCCCCCTTCACCCAAATGACCAAAATACCCTTGACCAGGTTACCCAAATTACCCCTTTAACCAATTCCCAAAATACCCTCTGACCTAATTACTATAATACCCCCAAACCCTAGCTTACCTACCAAAAACCCCCTTTCTCTTAGTTTTTGTTTAGAAACCCCCTTCCTTCCCATTATAAATAGGAAGCACTATTCCTAACAAAGGGGGTCGAAGGAGAGAAGCTGGAAAGGGGGTTTCACTCTCTCGCCATTTTCCTTTGGGAAGCCTGAAGGCTACCGAATGGAGAGTCGAGAGAGAGCTCTAAGAAAAGAAAAATAGAGAGGGCCCATAAGAGAGAAAGAGAGCTAGGAAGGAGAGAAGAAAATAGAGAGGGATGGACAAAGGTCTCAAGAGAGGAGAGAAGACTGTGAGAGAGCTCTGAAAGAAGAAAAAGCAATCGAAGGTTATCTCAGTCCTCATCAAATTTGAAGAGAAAAGCTACTTCTAGCAAAGCCCAAACAAATGTTCCACTGCTAAAGAGAGTTCATCGAGAGGCTGAGTTTTCCACATTCTTTGCATCATCGTTTCTCATTTCATGCCATAAGAGGTATAGTTCGATTACCACATATCTACATTTAGACTTTCGACTGTAGTTCTAGTCATGCATTCTCCATTTATTTGCTAGTCATCCCTCCATTTACGGCTGCAAACCAAACGGACCCTTAATCAATTAGAAGGTGTATGTACTTCAAAATTTGTTTGGTAAACTACAGGAGGTGTGACTAAAATTTGGCCCCAACTATGCTCTGTTTTATAAAGTTTTCTAGGAAACTATGTAATGCTAACCAAACCAACTTAATAAAACTCCGTCCAAAGTCCTCTTACCAGTTCAGTTGAATGCTATGAGTGTAAGACAGTTTTGTATGCCCTTAGCTTCAATCAGAATGATGTACTTTATGAGTTTATTGTAAATGAATAAAAGTGCATATTTGATTCATGTTCCCTTGGTATGTTTCTGTGTAATACCCTTAAACTGGACACTTAATGAGACATTTGTTAGTTTAGAATGTTCACAGCCAGTGGGTCGGTCTGGGGAGACCTATCCTGATAAGGCTGACACTGTGGTGTCACCAAGTCAGTTGGGGTGGCCTGTCTCAGCTGCCAGGGTGAGACCCTAGGCACATACATTGTAGGATTAATTGAATCTTTGAACTGGACCAGATTTCTAGTATTGCCCTGGACCTTGGAGATTAATGGGCAAAACTGGAAAGTTACACCCGACCCCTAGACTCGATTATGATACTGCACTAGGTGCCAGATTGGGCTGTCTTTGATGTACCAATCAGTGAGATCCTTAGCGGGGGTCAAAACCTGGGTATGTTGGGACAGTCTGAGAATTTTTCTGAGTGGGTGATCATAGTGACAGGATCAGCCCCTTTGTCGGACAAAGGTAATGATTGGGGATGCACTCTCACTGATGAAAACCAAGACTGCCGGTAGCCGATTTCATTCGTTGAGATTTGTTTTGCAAAGTATATTTTATATGAGATATAAAAGTATATATATTATGGTTTCTAAAATGTTTGTAAGAAGGTTTTAATTCCCGGGATCCATATAAGAAGAGAGTGCAACCCTATTCCTTGCAGCCGAGGGAGAGGTCCTCTCTTGTCGGGCAGTATATGATCATTATGGGCTGAGAGGTTAAGTGTAAGACCATTGAGGATAATACCTGATGGGCTAATCTTGCATTTGCCCACAGTCCCTGGGTGTTACAAGGTGTCTTGGCCCAGGGACCACTTAGGGTAAGTATTGGGCCCATAGAACCCATTTTTGCCTGTGGCCATGCTTAAATCCATTAGGATCCTGCTAGCTGTAGCAGCATACCATGATTTTGAGATTTGGCAGATGGATGTCAAAACTGCATTCCTGAATGGAGATCTTACTGAAGATATCTATATCCACCAGCCGCAAGGCTTCATTGCTACAGGTCAGGAAAACATTGTATGTAAACTTAATAGATCCATTTATGGACTTAAGTATGTAAACTTAATAGATCCATTTATGGACTTAAGCAAGCTTCTAGAAGTTGGAACATCCGTTTTGACTCTGCTGTCAAATCGTTTGACTTCAAGCAGAATCCAGATGAACCCTGTGTCTACAGGAAGTACAGTGGAGATAAGGTTACCTTCTTGGTTCTGTATGTAGATGACATTCTACTCATTGGGAATGATGTAGGAATGTTAACTATGGTGAAAGTATGGCTTTCACAACCATTCTCCATGAAAGAACTTGGAGAAGCCTCCTATATACTAGGTCTTCGACTCTATAGAGATAGATTGAAGCGGATAATAGGATTATCCTAATCTGCTTACATTGACAAAATAGTCAAAAGATACAGCATGGTGACGGGTTTGTCGAAGCCCTCAAAATTAATACTAGTCCCACAATAAAATATTTGTAGTAAAAGTGGTACTAGGTCGAATCCCACAGGGAGCTAAACATTAATCTCTTAGCCGAATGGATAATATAATTGAGTGGGAAAATTTAAATACTGAAATTAAAAGAAAAGAAAATAAATAGCAACTTAAACAAGAGAAAATCAGTCTTACCGAATTCTGGTTTAATCGAACCTCCCCCCTTGAACCAGAAAAAAGAACCTCCCCCCTTGAACCAGAAAAAAGAAGCTCAGCTACTCATGATCTATGCAATCTCCCTGCTTTGCTTCTCCATAGCCGAACTGCCTTCTTGAGCTTCTTGGTCTTCTTGATGATCTCTTGGATCTGAGAGTGAGTGATGCTAGAGCTGGTTCGCCCCCCTCTTTATATAGCCAAAGGAGAGGGCTGTTTTCCAACTTCTTCTAGGAGATCATCTTATCTTTAGGGAGTCTTGATCTTCTTTGAATTAATCGCATTCTGCTACTTGGGCTGCTTCCAGGTTCTTCTACGAGTTGGGCTTCAGCTGTTAAATGGGCCTGGCTGCAAACTTGCTCCGACTTCAGGCCCAGTTTCGTACTCGATGCGGACCGAATCAGTCAAAGCCCAAAACATAAAAGTTGTGGGCCTTTCTTTCTTATTTCTAATGCTTCTTAAATTGCCCAATTCGGAGTCCGGAATTGTGAGTTAGGCCCAGATCACTGAGTGTCGCCGAAATTGTGCAAAATCACCCGAATTGGCATGTTTCCTTCCAATTGCCTTTTTTATTGCCCTGAATCGAAATACAAGAGTAATGAGTGCATTTAAGTGTTAAAATAATGTAAAAAGTTGAAAATTAGGGGACAAAAATAGGTTCTTTTCAGTCTCATCAAACCCCTCCACACTTAAACTTTGCCCGTCCTCGAGCAAGGCAAAAACTCAAGTAACACAAAAGAAACCAACTACTGATTTTCAATATTTCTTTTTCTCTACATGAGGCCTGGTTCATTGCATGCTTTAGTTCAGACTTGGTAACCTTCCCTCTTCCATCTCCTTCTCCCCTTCTTCTCATCCAAGAGTGATCGCAAATCACCCTTCTTCATGGTCCCAGGTTAAATTGACAGTCAAGGAGACAAACCTTCCCGGCTGAAACTCCCTGGCTGAACGGGTACTCATTGCTTTTAACAAACCAATACAGCCAGATTCACTTACCTTTCTTTGTTTCTTAAGCCAAAGCAAGATGTGCTTATTGCCATAAGCTTGTTATGTATCACATCTCCACCACTTAGTATGAATTCCTAGGATCTGAAGGTGAGAATGGGGTTGGGGTTCTAGGGTGAGTGCATTTTATGCTCCATCTCACCCTTGCCATCTTTTCAAGATGTGAGTGCATTTTATTCTCCATCTCACACTTGCTTTCGTTTCTAGATGTGAGTGCATTTTATGCTCCATCTCACATTAGTCACGATTTTTTTCTTTTTTTTTTTTTGCACAAGAATCAATGGGTCTCACCTCCTGATCCATGAATTCATTGATCGTGGTCTCAATATGCCTAACATAGCAAGTTCTAGAATAATCAACTCATGTTTGACAGATAATTATGTGAAAATCAATTATGCATCTTGCCTATTGATCGATTAAAATCATGAGGTACCATATTCAGCCAAGAAAGATTCAGTTAGTCATGCTTGCATCCTATTTTATCTATTCAGCCTAAGCACATGATTCTTGATAAGTTGAAATCATTCAAGGACAAGCTTCCAGGGAGCAGAAATTTCAAGAAGGTAAGGTATCCCAAATTTCCATCAGATTTTCCTAATGCCCCCACACTTAAGTTATACATTGTCCCCAATGTATGTGATTATGCATAAAGTAGAAGGATTTGGGGGTATTTCCCTGTTTGTCTTGTTGGATTCCTGCTAAACACAAAAAATCAAAATCAAACAAAATAACGAAATTAGCTAAACACAATGGGTTGCCTCCCACAAGCGCAATTGTTTAACGTCGTTATGCTCGACGTTCTCCCTTGCTACCCTAACTCTTGTGGTTGCAGCTTCTGGTGTGCTCCCCTTCCATCCATCATGGGCGGGTTCAAATATGGAATAGGGGCCTTCGTATCCAATTGTGCACTCGATTCTAGCTCCTCATTCATATATTTTTCAAAAATTTCCTGCACAGTTGGGTCAAAAGTGTCAACCGAATAGATCAAATGGTCTTCAATTGGGTACTTCATAGCTTAAAAAATATTAAATTTAATAGTCTCTCCGTCACATTCGACGGAGAGGGTACCCTCATCCACATCTATTTTGGTCTTGGCCGTTTTCATGAATGGCCTGCCTAATAGAAGTGGGGCTGAACCTTCGGTCGTGTTCTCCTCCATCTTCAGAATGTAAAAATCAGCTGGGAAAATTAAATCGTTAACCTGCACCATTACATTCTCAACAATCCCTTCTGGGTAGGCATTAGAACGATCAGCTAATTGGATAACAGCTCTAGTTTCCCTTAAAGGACCAAATCTCAAAGCATAGTAAATCGAGTATGGCATGACGTTGATAGATGCACCTAAGTCTAGCATGGCATGCTCGATTTGCTTATTGCCAATCACACAAGGTAGGGTGAACATACCTGGATCAGCATGTTTTTCTGGTAAGGTCCTCTTGATCACGGCTGAAACGTTCTCTCTAACTCTTGAGTCCTGCACCTTCTCTTCTTCCTATCCTTTATCCACCTTCCTTGGTGAGGTAGGTTCTAGCTGTAGTTCCTTCCCGCTTCTTCGCACCACTGCACTTACACTCTCCTTGGGGTTGACTACCGTTTGTGATGGTAGTTTCCCGGAGCTCTGCACCTCCAACTTGCTAATGGAAGTGGCAAGTTGGCTGATTTGGTTCCCCAAATTCTGAATGCTGGCTCTTGTTTCCTGTTGAAATTGCTGAGTATTAGTAGCTAGAGCCTTAACTATATCTTCTAATGACGTATCTGCGGGGGTGGGCCTTGCGCTGTGATGGGTGATGAAAACTGGGGCTGTCGACTAAAAAAATGGGGCTGATATTGCTGTTGTTCTCCTTGGTTCCCGTAGCTTAGGTTTGGATGATCTCTCCACCCCAGATTGTAGTAATTGGAGTAGGGATCATACTTTCGTTGGGGCTGGTCCGAGAATCCTCCTACGGCACTCACTTGCTGAATCGACCCATCCTGTAATGATGGACACATGTCCGTAGGAAGGCCAGGAATCGAACAAATACCACACACCCTAGCAGTTTGTAAATGTCCTGCAGCGAGTTGTCTTACCAAAGTAGTCAAGTCAGAAATCTGATTTTCTAAATTTACATGGCTTACCTCATTAACCCTTCTAATGGTACCGTCTGTCCTTGCACCGAAATGCTGTGAATTTTTGGCCATGTTGGAGATTAATGAAAGAATGGTAGGATCCATCTAATGGACGCCATAAAGGTTACGGAATGGGTGGGGCGAATTTCAAAAATTTCCTACCTTCTCCCAACTGGGAATCATATTCCCTGAATTTAGAATACAATATTCAAGGATCTACTTGAACCTTAATCAAACCAGATCTGTACCAAAAGATAAATGAGAGGATTATACCTGATCCGGAGAAGCAGTATCTCCCAAAGTTGGTGTTCACGCCCAAAGAATGCTCCAAGATCTGTCCCTGCTGAAGATGACACAGCTGTGGATGGAACAGAACCAGCAGGGTGCGTCCTACACACTGGATCCTTCACAAGAATCCCCTGGATGTACTAAACACTGAATTCTTTCAGTCTTTCTTGCAAGACTGATGTCAAGAACTGGTTTCTTGACTTTCTTTTCTGCAAAGATCAAATCTTGCAATAATGCAGATGGCGGCGGCAGGAGGAGATTTCCAGAAATGAAAAGGCTGAACTGTTTTCTTTTCTGGAGAGAATGAGATCTAATCTCAATTCGCAGGAACCTTTCTTGCTTACCAGAACCTCTTTTTTCTTCTTGATTAAGAAATCTCCTAATTAGGAGTTATCCCAATCCAAATCAGTATTTGGATAGGGGATAATCTTAATCCCTTTCCCAGATAGAGTTAGCTTACTCCTGATCTTATCAGGAGGTTACCAGATTCAAATCTGATTTGAATTTGGTCTCTAAGAGTGGATAAGGCTAAGAGCCCAATCCTTTTTGCTAACTTCAATCTCAAATTCGCCCCATTGATGGGTGATCATATCAGCCCACTTCGAAATGGGCTTTTGGCCCATTAAGTATTCAGTGTTTAATTAGTTTCCAATCTGCTGCCCAGTTGGGCTTCTTTGTATGGCGTGGGACCCAAGCATTGATCTACACACCAGCCACATGGGTTCGGCCCAGCCTTTAATACAAGGCCCAGCCAAATTCACTGAAAATCTCAATGAACCCCTTGAGTCCATCGTATGAACCCTATGGGCCCAACACTTACATTAAGTGGTTCCTGGGCCAAGCCATCTTATAAAAACCCAGGGACTGTGGGCAGGTGCAAGATTAGCCCATCAGGTATTATCCTAAATGGTCTTACACTTAACCTCTCAGCCCTTAATGATCAAGCACTGCCCGACAAGAGAGGACCTCTCCCTCGGCTGCAAGGAACAGTGCCGCACTCTCCTCTCACATGGATCCCGGGAATTAAAACCATTTGCAAACATTTTGAAACCGTACATATATATGTAAATATATTAATTTTGCAAAAACAAAATTCCAACGATTGAAATCAACTGCCGGCAGTTTGGTTTCCATCAGAGAGAGTGCATTCCCGATCATTACCCTTTGTCCGACAAAGTGGCTGATTCTGTCACTATGACCACCCACT
The DNA here is from genome assembly GCF_055504915.1 of Nelumbo nucifera. Taxonomy (NCBI): domain Eukaryota; kingdom Viridiplantae; phylum Streptophyta; class Magnoliopsida; order Proteales; family Nelumbonaceae; genus Nelumbo; species Nelumbo nucifera. The sequence continues at coordinate 110,207,057 of NC_142649.1, read as the reverse complement.
CAGATGATTTCTCAAACTGCCCCAACATACCCAGGTTTTGATCCCCACTAAGGATCTCACTGATTGGCATATCAAAGGCATCCTGATCCAGCACCTAGTGAAGTGTCATAATCGAGTCTAGGGGTCAGGTGTAACTTTCCAGTTTTGCCCATCTATCTCCAAGGTCCAGGGCAAGACTGGAAATCTGGTCCGGTTCAAGGATTCAAGTAATCCCATGCTGTATGTGCCTCGGGTCTTACCCTGATGGCTGAGACAGGCCATCCCAACACTTGGTGGCACACCAGTATCAGCCTTGACAGGATAAATCTCCCCAGACTTATCCAACGGCTGTGAACATTTAAAACTAACATGAGTCTCTACAAATGTCCAGTTTTAGGGTTTTACACAGAATTAAACCAAACAACATGAATCAAACATGCACTTTATTTATTTCCACTAAATAACAAAAGTACATCAAAATGATTGAAGCTAAGGGCATACAAAACTGTCCAACAATTAACTCCCTGGCCGCTTTGGGTGTCTTGTTCACCAAGGCTTCTCCACTGGCTACATCGACCATACTTCTATCCATGGGCTGCAGCCCTTCGTAGAAGTATTGGATTAACAATTATTCGGGTATTTGGTGATGTGGACAGCTAGCAACAAGTTGTTTAAATCTTTCCCAATATTCATAAAGTGTCTCACCACCAAAGTGCCGAACTCCACATATTTCTTTTCTTATATTTGCAGCCCGGAATGCAGGAAAACATTTGTCCAAGAATATCCTATTCATCTCATCCCATGTGCGTACTGAACCGGGAGGAAGAATATACAACCAATCCTTTGCTTTATCTCTTAAAGTAAATGGAAAGGCTATGAGTTTTACTTGGTCCTCGGTCATACCTTGGGGCTTCATGCTCGAACAAACGACATGGAATTCCTTTAGATGCTTATGAGGGTCCTCACCTGGAAAACCATGAAATATAGGCAATAGTTGAATCAAACCAGATTTGAGTTCAAAGGCTACCTCAAGAGTGGGATACGTTATGCATAAGGGTTGTTGGTTCATAATCGGTGCAGCCAACTCCCTTAATGTCCTCTCTCTATCAGCCATTTTTTCTTCTTCTTCGAAGATGAGTAGATTACAAGCAGATAAATCGCAATCTGAGTTCACCCTTTTAGGTGAACGATCCTTCATTTGTTTCGCCTCCTTCCTTAAACGACGGGTGGTCCTCTCAATTTCGGGGTTCTACTCGAGTTCACCTCATTGAGAAGCACGAGTCATAAAACAAGAAGGTTAACAAAAAGAAGGTAATAGCTAAGAAATTAAAGTTGCTCCCCGGCAACGGTGCCAAAATTTTTGATGGGTTGTCGAAGCCCTCAAAATTAATACTAGTCCCACAATAAAATATTTGTAGTAAAAGTGGTACTAGGTCGAATCCCACAGGGAGCTAAACAATAATCTCTTAGCCGAATAGATAATATAATTGAGTGGGAAAATTTAATAACTAAAATTAAAAGAATAAGAAAGCAATAACAAACTAAACAAACAAGAGAAAATCAGTCTTACCGAATTCTGGTTCAAGGGTTCGGGTTGAATCGATTGGCCATCGATCCTAGGTAAATTTCAGCATTCTTGCCATTCAAGCATTTAACCTTAGATTTATTAGGATAGCCATAATAAACCTTGTGTTTTCCTAATTCAGTTGACCAAACCCAGCATTCGATCAACCCTTATCACCACTCAACTGGGTACGATAGCATTCCATGTTAAACAGTGATAGCATTAAGATTTGTGAAAATAGTTAAACCAAAATAACAATAATTGAGATAGCTGCAATTACTGAATCTTGTTCCATCGATTTCTTTAGGTTGAACCAAGTTAAAACATTGGTCAATGGCTGTCATGAACAATTGTCCCAAAAAGATGTTAGACAGTTTTTGTATGCCCATAGCTTCAATCCGATTTGATGTACTTTTGTTATTTAGTGGAAATAAATAAAGTCCATGTTTGTTTCATGTTGTTTGGTTTAATTCTGTGTAAGACCCTAAAACAGGACACTTATAGAGACAGGTATTAGTTTTAAATATTCACAGCCGTTGGATAAGTCTGGGAAGATTTATCCTGCCAAGGCTGATACTGGTGTGCCACCAAATGTTTGGATGGCCTGTCTCAGCCACCAGGGTAAGACCCAAGGCACATGCAGTATGGGATTACTTGAATCCTTGAACCGGACCAGATTTCCAGTATTGCCCTGGACCTTGGAGACAGATGGGCAAAATTGGAAAGTTACACCTGACCCCTAGACTCGATTATGACATTTCACTAGGTGTCGGATCGGACTATCTTTGATATGCCAATCAGTGAGATCCTTAGATGGGGATCAAAACTTGGGTATGTTGGGACAGTCTGAGAATTCATCTGAGTGGGTGATCATAGTGACAGGATCAGCCCCTTTGTCGGACAAAGGGTAATGATCAGGAATGCACTCTCTCTGATGGAAACCAAATTGCCGGCAGTTGATTTCAATCGTTGGAATTTTGTTTTGCAAAATTAATATATTTATATGTATATGTACGGTTTCGAATTGTTTGCAAATGGTTTTAATTCCTGGGATCCATGTGAGTGGAGAGTGCGGCACTGTTCCTTGCAGCCGAGGGAGAGGTCCTCTCTTGTCGGGCAGTGCTTGATCATTAAGGGCTGAGAGGTTAAGTGTAAGACCATTTAGGGTAGTACCTGATGGGCTAATCTTGCACCTGCCCACAGTCCCTGGGTTTTTATAAGATGGCTTGGCCCAGGGACCACTTAATGTAAGTGTTGGGCCCATAGGGTCCATATGATGGGCTCAGGGGTTTATTGAGTCTTTCAGTGAATTCGGCTGGGCCGAAGCCATGTGGCTGGTGTGTCGATCAATGCTTGGGTCCCACGCCATTCAAAGAAACCCAACTAGGAAGCAGATTGGAAACTAGTTAAACACTGAACATGTAATGGGCCAAAAGCCCATTTCGAGCTGGGCTGATATGATCACCCATCTATGGGGCAAATCTGAGATTAATGTTAGTAAAAGGATTGGGCCTTTAACCTTATCCACTCCAGGAGACCAAATTCAAATTAGATTTGAATATGATAACCTCCTGATAAGATCAGGAGTAAACTAACTTAATCTGTAGATAGGATTAAGATAATCCCCTATCCAAATACAGATTTGGATTGGGATAAGTCCTAATTAGGAGGTTTCTTAATCAAGAAGAAAGGAGGATAAAAACAAGAGGAAATACATCAGAATTCGAACTAGGGTTTTGGTGAAAGAAAACTCCTTGCGAATTGAGATTAGATCTCATTCATACTCCAGAGAGAAGAAAAGCAGTTCAGCAATCTTCGTCCCTGGAGTTCTCCTCCTGCCGCCGCCATTCACTATTGCAAGATTCGATCTTTGCAACAGTAGGAAGTCAAGAAATCAGTTCTTGACATCAGTCTTGCAAGAAAGACTGAAGAAGATTCGGTGTTCAGAGTTTCCAGAGGATTCTTGCGAAGGATCCAGTGTGTAGGATGCACCCTGCTGGTTCCGTTCCATCCACAGTTGTGTCATCTTCAGCAGGAGCGGATCTTGGTTTCTTCTTTGGGCGTGAACACCAACTTTGGGAGATACTGCTTCTCCGGATCAGGTATAATCCTCCCTTTTACCTTATGGTTCAGATCTGGTTCGATTATGGTTCAAATAAGATCCTTGAATATGGTATTCTAAATTTAGGGAATACGATTCCCAGTTGGAGGAAGGTAGGAAATTTTTTGAAATTCGGCCACCCATTCTGCAACCTTTTTGGCGTCCATCAGATGGATCCTACCATTCCTTCAGTGGTATCAGAGCCAGGTTCGAATCTTGAACCAAAAGAAAATCAGATCTGACCCTGCGCAGATGGATAGAAGTTGTTCTTCCAAGATTTGCGCAGATTGCTTTCTTTTTTTTCAAGAAATGGTTTCTTGTTAAGGGCGATTGATCTGAAATTAATTTTGTTAAATCCAAAATTTATTTAGAATTGTTCTTTATTTATTTTTGATTTAATGGACTGTTCGAACCTAGAGATCGCAGTGCAGATTTGGCGCAGATGGTCTGCGCACCCTTTTTCCTTTCTATTTATTCATTTTATTCAATTCGGTCTGTAAATAATTTTTTTTTTATTTTTCTAGACTGAATGTATAGGATTTGATCAAGAATGTAATTAATTAATAGAAATAGGATTTATGTTATTTTTTTTCTTGATTAAGGAAGAAGGAAGAAGATGGTGGCGCTGGAGATTTGTAGATGGAGAAATCGCTTCCTGCGATTTGCAGTTTGTGAAACTGCAACATTGGTGATTAACCTCTGTTTTGCAGGTGGTGCGAACAGTCCATAATTGATTTGTGTTTGTTTAATATTCAAGATTATTAATTTCAGATCTTTCATGAATTAATTCTTGAATTGAAAATCAGTTTTGGACCTTTTCGGACTAGATTGGACCAAAACTGTTTGGACCGAATCTGGGTTTCAAAGGGGACTGTTTTTCAGTCCATATTTCTCACACTTGCTGTTCCAAATCTGATGTTCAATAACAAGGATTAATTCGGCCCACCTGTAAAGCCCAGTTTTAAAGGGTTAAAACTACAAAAGCCCATTCTTGTGAGATAAGCTATATGGGCCGAACTGCTAACTGCGATTCAGCCCATACACCTAGTAGACATTAATTGTTAATGATTTAGATTTTAAATGGGCTATTCGATGGGCTTTACAGCAGTTAATTGATTGGATCAATTGCTCCTTTACATGTGATGTTTGGATGTTTGATGTGCTGCGACCATGAGCCATAAGCACTTGGCCCATGAAGACTCGTTAGTGGCTCTTGCGCACACCATGGCTGAATGCACATCATTGCCATGGTGTCCCTTAAGGTCATTAGATGACCCTTCCTTGCTTGGTGAGCCCCACAACCCTGAAAAGGGATGCGTACGGAACCCCTAGCCGATAAAGGCCCACTAGAAATCTGACTTTATGAAAGTCAGTGGGAGCCACTCTGGTTTGACCTAAATTAGAACTAGGGTGTAATTTCGTTCCCTCTAGCAAATATGAGTGCATGCGATAGGGAGATCCATATGATGGACTCTCTAAAGGCCTTCCATCATTAGCACAATGAAAGGTCCTTCAGTAATGAGGAAACGCACCATAAAATTGGGCTATCCATTTGCTGTTGGATCTGTCAGAGTGTTTCGTAAGATGATAGGGGCGTCATAGACCGATGTGGGAGGGGCTTCACCAAAAAATGGGAACTCTCTCACGGTACCTTGGCATAACATGAATATGATGGGTAAGCACTCACTGAACAGAAAGGTTTACCTAAAAACGGCTCTGAACCTTGTCTGACAGAGGCCAAAAGGAAACTCATTTGATGAGTGGATATGATCCGTCACAGAAAGGTGGTGGGGTTATGCAGCTGAAACAGTTGGCTTCACGCACCCCATGTGATTTCCTACATTTCCCGAGACATTATGTCATCTCCGTCACTGAGAAAGGAGGGAAATCTCAGAGATGAACAAATGGGAATGAAACATAGATTAAAATCCATATCTATGTAAGTAACGTGAATCAAACTAAGGTTGTGGACTAATGTCTTTGTTGTTTTATCAGAAAATGGCAAATGGTCAATTTGCAAAGCTGCTAGACGATAACAAGCTTAAGGGCCCAAACTATGCCGATTGGTACATAAATCTTATGCTGGTCCTAACTTCCAAAAAGTTAGACAAGGTGGTGAAAAATCCTGCCCCGAAACGTCCGGGTGATAGGGCTTCTGAGGCCCGTAGGAGAGACTACCAAGATTGGGAGGATAAGAACTCCCTAGCCCGCTGCTTTGTCATTGCCTCATTAGACAACTCAATACAGAGGCAGTTCGATCAGATCGAACTAGCCAAGGACATATTGGACAGTCTAAGAACAATGTATGAAGAGTAGAACCGTTCTACTTGACAGAAGGTCCTGAAATTGTTCATGATCGCCCAGATGTCTAAAGGGCAGAAAGTTCATGACCATTGTTTTCGGATGATGGGATACATTAACGAACTGGAAGCTCTTGGATCCGGGCTAGATCTTGGCACGCAAGTGGATGCCATCCTAAATTCTTTGCCCTCTTCCTTCAATGTGTTCACAATGAACTACAATATGAATAAGCTGAATGTCAGCGTCCAGGAACTCAGCAATATGTTGCAGAGAGCTGAGGATCTACTCAAGAAGGATGAGCCTGTGGTTATGCTTGCCGAATCTTACAAATCGAGCAAGAAAAAGAGAAAGGCAAAGAAGCCCTAGAAGAAAGCTGTCAAACCTAAGAAGTAGAAGAAGAACAAGGCATCTGATGTCTGTCACTTCTGCAAGCAGACCGGCCACTGGAAGAGGAATTGTCCTACCTACCTGGAATCTAAGAAAGGTAACATCGAAACTTGTGTCATAGAAACTAATATGTTAGTTACTTCTGTGTCCTGGTGTGTTGACTCCAGGGCTTCAACTCATGCGTGTAACTCACTGCAGGGGTTCAAAGTTAGCAGAAGATTGAGTGAAGGTGAAGTGACACTATTTTTGGGAACAACTGCAAGTGTTGCAGCTGCGGCAATAGGAATCGTAGAATTAGTTTTTAGAGAAGGAGTACTTGTGCTTAAAGATTGCCTTTATGTACAGAACTTGAGAAGAAATTTAATTTCTGTTTCTAAACTGTGTGCTGATGGATATACTGTTTATTTTAGTAAAATGATTACTGTTAAACGGAATAACAAATTCATCGCATGCGGGGAACTGGAGAACGGTCTCTATGTTCTACATCCTTCTCTGGAAACTAACTTAACTGAAACTACGTCGGTCGAAAATCACAAGAAAAGGAATCGTGATACAGTAAATCCCACGTGCCTCTGGCATTACCGACTTGGCCATATTGGTGTTGACCGAATCACAAGACTGGTAAAGGATGGTCCTTTGGATTTTCTAACCGTAGAAAATCTTCCCACTTGTGAACCTTGCCTTCAAGGTAATATGTCTAAGCGGCCATTTGACGGTAAGCCTGAAAGATCTGAAGGCACACTTGACTTAATACATACTGATGTATGTGGTCCCCTGAGTGTTAGGACACGGAATCAACACGTGCATTTCATCACATTTACAGATGATTTTTCACGATATGGTTACGTGTACCTAATGAGACATAAGTCTGAATCCTTTGAAAAGTTCAAAGAGTTCAGACAGGAAGTCGAGAAACAGTTAGGGAGAGAAATTAAGGCCCTTTGATCAGATCGAGGTGGCGAGTACCTCTCTGACGAATTCAGGGACTACTTAAAGGTCAATGGGATAGTGTCACAATTAACTCCTCCTGCTACACCTCAACTCAACGGTGTTTCAGAGAGGAGGAATAGGACCTTGTTGGACATGGTCCGGTCACTTCTCGTACACTCAGAATTACCCACATCCTTTTGGGGATATGCATTAGAGACTGCTATCTACGTGCTGAATCGGGTTCCAACCAAATCAGTTCCGAAAACTCCATATGAACTTTGGACTGGAAGGAAGCCAAATCAGTTCCAACCAAATCAGTTCCGAAAACTCCATATGAACTTTTGTGGTCCCCTGGTATGCCACCAAATGTTGGGATGGCCTGTTCAGCCACCAGGGTAAGACCCAAGGCACATGCAGTATGGGATTACTTGAATCCTTGAACCGGACCAGATTTCCAGTATTGCCCTGGACCTTGGAGACAGATGGGCAAAATTGGAAAGTTACACCTGACCCCTAGACTCGATTATGACATTTCACTAGGTGTCGGATCGGGCTGTCTTTGATATGCCAATCAGTGAGATCCTTAGATGGGGATCAAAACCTGGGTATGTTGGGACAGTCTGAGAATTCATCTGAGTGGGTGATCATAGTGACAGGATCAGCCCCTTTGTCGGACAAAGGGTAATGATCGGGAATGCACTCTCTCTGATGGAAACCAAACTGCCGGCAGTTGATTTCAATCGTTGGAATTTTGTTTTGCAAAATTAATATATTTATATGTATATGTACGGTTTCAAATTGTTTGCAAATGGTTTTAATTCTCGGGATCCATGTGAGTGGAGAGTGCGGCACTGTTCCTTGCAGCCGAGGGAGAGGTCCTCTCTTGTCGGGTAGTGCTTGATCATTAAGGGATGAGAGGTTAAGTGTAAGACCATTTAGGGTAGTACCTGATGGCCTAATCTTGCACCTGCCCACAGTCCCTGGGTTTTTATAAGATGGCTTGTCCCAGGGACCACTTAATTTAAGTGTTTGGCCCATAGGGTCCATATGATGGGCTCAGGGGTTTACTGAGTCTTTTAGTGAATTCGGCTGGGCCGAACCCATGTGGCTGGTGTGTAGATCAATGCTTGGGTCCCACGCCATACAAAGAAACCCAACTGGGCAACAGATTGGAAACTAGTTAAACACTGAACATGTAATGGGCCAAAAGCCCATTTCGAGCTGGGCTGATATGATCACCCATCTATGGGGCGAATCTGAGATTAATGTTAGTAAAAGGATTGGGCCTTTAACCTTATCCACTCCAGGAGACCAAATTCAAATTAGGTTTGAATCTGGTAACCTCCTGATAAGATCAGGAGTAAACTAACTTAATCTGCAGATAGGATTACGATAATCCCCTATCCAAATACAGATTTGGATTGGGATAACTCCTAATTAGGAGGTTTCTTAATCAAGAAGAAAGGACGAGAAAAACAAGAGGAAATACATCAGAATTCGAACTAGGGTTTTGGTGAAAGAAAACTCCCTGCGAATTGAGATTTGATCTCATTCATACTCCAGAGAGAAGAAAAGCAGTTCAGCAATCTTCATCCCTGGAGTTCTCCTCCTGCTGCCGCCATTCACTATTGCCAGATTCGATCTTTGCAACAATAGGAAGTCAAGAAATCAGTTCTTGACATCAGTCTTGCAAGAAAGACTGAAGAAGATTCGGTGTTCAGAGTTTCCAGAGGATTCTTGCGAAGGGTCCAGTGTGTAGGACGCACCCTGCTGGTTCCGTTCCATCCACAGCTGTGTCATCTTCAGCAGGAGCGGATCTTGGTTTCTTCTTTGGGCGTGAACACCAACTTTGGGAGATACTGCTTCTCTAGATCAGGTATAATCCTCCCTTTTACCTTGTGGTTCATATCTGGTTCAATTATGGTTCAAATAAGATCCTTGAATATGGTATTCTAAATTTAGGGAATACGATTCCTAGTTGGAGGATGGTAGGAAATTTTTTGAAATTCGGCCACCCATTCCACAACCTTTTTGGTGTCCATCAGATGGATCCTACCATTCCTTCAAAAAATATCAACCTAATTGCTACTTGTACCATTATTCATGACAATTACGGATCACCGAAATCATGGATAGCAGTAGGAAAATCAACATTAATTCAGTTTGTCAAACTAATAAACATCAACATCCAATAAAGATATGCACAAGAATCAATGAATACTTGAATTAAAAAGCAAGAAAATAAATTAACTACAGAACCTCACAATGACACAATCGAACCTCCCCCCTTGAACCAGAAAAAAGATGCTTAGCTACTCATGATCTGCACAATCTCCCTGCTTTGCTTCTCCATAGCTGAACTGCCTTCTTGAGCTTCTTGGTCTTCTTGATGATCTCTTGGATCTGAGAGTGAGTGATGCTAGAGCTGGTTCGCCCCCCTCTTTATATAGCCAAAGGAGAGGGCTGTTTTCCAACTCTTAGGAGATCATCTTATCTTTAGGGAGTCTTGATCTTCTTTGAACTAATCCTATCCTATCTCTTATCTAATCCCGAACCTTCTTATCCTTATAGGATTACATTCAAAGTTTAGATCTAATAAGACTCTCTCCCTCTTGGGAGATTACATTTGAATTAGGACTCTAGACTCTTGCATCCGAGTTGGGCTTCTCTGCTACTTGGGCTGCTTCCAGGCTCTTCTGCGAGTTGGGCTTCAGCTGTTAAATGGGCCTGGCTGTGAACTTGCTCCGACTTCGGGCCCAGTTTCGTACTCGATGCGGACTGAATCAGTCAAAGCCCAAAACATAAAAGTTGTGGGCCTTTCTTTCTTATTTCTAATGCTTCTTGAATTGCCCAATTCGGACTCCGTAATTGTGAGTTAGGCCCAGATCACTGACTATCGCCGAAACTATGCAAAATCACCCGAATTGGCATGTTTCCTTCCAATTGCCTTTTTTATTGCCCTGAATCGAAATACAAGAGTAATGAGTGCATTTAAGTGTTTAAATAATGTAAAAAGATGAAAATTAGGGGACAAAAATAGGGTTCTTTTCAGTCTCATCACACAAACCAAAGGGCATTCGTCTGTAGGCAAAAGTGCCGAATGGACAAGTAAATGTCATTTTCTCTTGGTCCTCCTGCGCAATAGCAATCTGATAATACCCAATGAATCCATCGAGAAAATAGAAGAAAGCCTTACCTGCCAGCTTCTCTAGCATCTGATCAATGAAGGGTAGGGGAAAATGGTCCTTTCGAGTGGCCAAGTTGAGTTTTCGAAAATCTATTACCATTCGCCAGCCACCTTGTACCCTCATGGGAATTAGTTCATTATTTTTATTTTTTACTACAGTCATCCCAGTTTTCTTAGGCATAACATGAATAGGACTTACCCATTTGCTGTCTGAAATTGGATAAATTATCCCTTCCATCTAACAGTTTAAGCACCTCTTTCATTACTACCTCTTTCATTACCGGGTTGAGTTTCCTTTGTGGTTCTCTAACCGGTTTGTCATCATCTTCCAAAAGGATCCTATGCATGCAAATCGAGGGGCTGACCCCTTTTATGTCGGCTAGGGTCCAGCCAATCACCTCCTTATGGTCCTTTAGGACTTTGATGAGCCTCTCCTCTTGCTACTCAGTCAACCCTTTTGCAATGATCACAGGCAGGGTCTTTTTTTCGCCCAAGTAGGCATATTTTAGGTGATCAGGTAGGGTCTTTAGTTCCAGCTCCGGAGCCTGTAAAACAGAGGGCAGCAGCCTTGTGTGAGAAACTTTTGATTGAACATCAGAAGTACTTGCCTCATGTTCAGGTTCCGGAGTATCATAAGATGCATCGATCTCCTCCTCCCTATCCGATTGTGCCTTATATTCCAGCTCATCGTCCATGTCCTCCTCTCCAAAGACTTCCTGCACAATCGAATCGATAGTATCAATAGAGCAGATCGAATGACACTCACTACAATATTTCATTGCATCAAAAATATTAAATTTTACAATCTCTCCGTCAAACTCGACGGAGAGGGTACCCTCGTCCACATCTATTTTGGTCTTGGCCATTTTCATGAATGGCCGACCTAATAGAAGTGGGGCTGAACTCGTGGCTGTGTCTTCTTCCATCTTCAGGATGTAAAAATCAGCTGGAAAGATCAAATCGTTAACCTGCACTAATACATCCTCAACAATCCCTTCTGGGTATGCATTAGAACGATCAGCTAATTGTATAACAACTCTAGTCTCTTTTAAAGGACCTAGCCTCAATGCATAGTAAATCGAGTATGGCATGACATTAATAGATGCACCTAAGTCCAGCATGGCACGCTCGATTTGTTTATTGCCAATCACACAGGGTAGGGTGAACATACCTGGATCAGCACGCTTTTCTGGCAGGGTCCTCTTGATCACGGCTGAAACGTTCTCTCCCACTCTTACCTTTTCATCAATTCGCAGCCTCCTCTTGTTAGTGCATAACTCTTTCAAAAATTTTGCATATTTAGGGATTTGTTTTATTGCATCTAGCAAGGGAATGTTGATCTCCACTTTCCTGAAGGTTTCTAACACTTCTTGTTCATATTCCTCTTTCTTTGAACTTGCCAACCTGCTAGGAAAAGGTGGTACAACATTAGTAACCTTAGGGAGAGGCGAATCGGATTTTACCTCAATGGGGCTGTTGTTTGACCCTTGTCCTTCCTCTTCCTTGGCTGCCTTTGATGGTGAACTTGGTTGGGACTGCAACTCTCCTCCACTCCTCAACACCACCACACTTGCATTCTCTTTCGGATTAACCACCATTTGTGAGGGTAGTTTCTCGGAGTTCTGCACCTCCAACTTGCTGATGGAAGTGGCAAGTTGGCTAATTTTGTTCCCCAAATTCTGAATGCTGGCTCTCATTTCCTGCTGAAATTGCTGAGTATTAGTAGCGAGAGCCTTAACTATATCATCTAAGGACATACCTGAATTCTGAATGCTGGCTCTGTTTTATAAAGTTTCTAGGCAACTATGCAATGCTAACCAAACCAACTTAATAAAACTCCGTCCAAAGCCCTCTTACCAGTTCAGTTGAATGCTATGAGTGTAAGACAGTTTTGTATGCCCTTAGCTTCAATCAGAATGATGCACTTTATGAGTTTATTGTAAATGAATAAAAGTGCATATTTGATTCATGTTCCCTTGGTATGTTTTTGTGTAATACCCTTAAACTGGACACTTAATGAGACTCGTGTTAGTTTAGAATGTTCACAGCCAGTGGGTCAGTCTGGGGAGACCTATCCTGATAAGGCTGACACTGTGGTGCCACCAAGTCAGTTGGGGTGGCCTGTCTCAGCTGCTAGGGTGAGACCCTAGGCACATACAGTGTAGGATTAATTGAATCTTTGAACTGGACCAAATTTCCAGTATTGCCCTGGACCTTGGAGATTAATGGGCAAAACTGGAAAGTTACACCCGACCCCTAGACTCGATTATGATACTGCACTAGGTGCCGGATTGGGCTGTCTTTGATGTACCAATCAGTGAGATCCTTAGCGGGGGTCAAAACCTAGGTATGTTGGGACATTCTGAGAAATCATCTGAGTGGGTGATCATAGTGACAGGATCAGCCCCTTTGTCGGACAAAGGTAATGATCGGGGATGCACTTCACTGATGGAAACCAAGACTGCCAGCAGCCGGTTTCATTCGTTGAGATTTGTTTTGCAAAGTATATTTTATATGAGATATAAAAATATATATTATGGTTTCTAAAATGTTTGCAAGAAGGTTTTAATTCCCGGGATCCATATAAGCAGAGAGTGCAACACTGTTCCTTGCAGTCGAGGGAGAGGTCCTCTCTTGTCGGGTAGTGTATGATCATTATGGAATGAGAGGTTAAGTGTACGACCATTGAGGATAATACCTGATAGGCTAATCTTGCATCTGCCCACAGTCCCTGGGTGTTACAAGGTGTCTTGGCCCAGGGACCACTTAGGGTAAGTGTTGGGCCCATAGAGCCCATTTGATGGGTTTCAGGGGGTGCACTGTCCATAACAGTGTATTCGGCCAGACCTTGTAACAAAGGCTGGGCCGGACCCATGTGGCTGATGTGTATATCAATGCTTGGGTCCCACGCCATACAAGGAAGCCCAACTAGGCAGCAGTTAAGAAGGTTAAGTGAGCACATAAGCTTAATGGGCCTAAAGCCCATTTCGAACTGGACTTATTTAACAAGTTAAATATGGGCGAATTCTGAGATGGATCAGCAGATAGGATAGGGTCTTAACCCTATCCACTCAGAGAGTCCAGATCTGAATATAATTCAGATCTTGAAACCTTCTAATGAGATTAGGAGAAGGCTGATCTAATCTGCAGATAAGATAAGGGTTTATCCTTATCACCTAAAGAGAGGTCTGATCCAAATATGATTTGGATCAGCAGCTCCTAATTGGATTAGGAGCTGATCTTTTAGGGTTACAAAAGAAGGAGGGGGCGACAGCCTTTAGATGAATCACATAATCAGATCCTCTTCAGAGCTGAAATCACAGAATAAAGATTTCTGCAATCCCTACAAAGATCTTTCTTTCCGCCTCCTTCCTGCAGCCGCCAGACATCCAGTTCGATCTCCAGTTATGGGAGAAGTCAAGATTCGATCTTGACATCAGTTCTTTGAGAAAGAATTGACAAGAAGCTGTGCTCACATTCCATCCTGCTGTTTCTTACGAAGGACAGAGTTCTTGGAGAAGAACACTGCTGATTCTGCTCCATCCTACACTACGCCATCTTTAGTGGAAGCAGTCTTTGGATCCTTCCTTGGGCGTGAACACCTTCGTTGGGAGATATTATTTCTCCGTATCAGGTATAATCCTCTCCTACTCCTTTTGGTTCAGATCTGGTTCTGTTTATGGTTCAAGATTGATCCTTGAAAATATGATTTTCTAAATAGGGAATGCGATTCCCAGTTGAAAGGGAGAGAAAAATTTTTGAAATTCGCCCCTTTATTCCGCAAGATTTGGGCATCCATACGATGGATCTCTTATCCCTTCAAAAGCTGCATCAGAGGAGGAAGAGCTGTCGAAGGCTATCGTGCGCAGAGTTGTGAAGGATAAACTCGCTCGTTCATCCGATCAAGATGAAATCAATGTCCACAACGATGCTCTCTTTGATTTGTCCGAGAGCGCCAGGATCTTCGTTCACTACCTCTCTGCTACGTAAGACTTACTTTCAAATCTTTTTCCGCCCTCCCTCTTTCTCTGTTTTATTTTATTTTATTTTATTTTATTTATTTTTGGGGCTGGGATTCCAATTAAAATCAACGCTTGTCAAATAATATTGGATCGGGGAAATTGTCAAATAATCTTTTTCAGGGTTTCCTGAATTAGCGTTTACTTCGGACTGCATTTCTTTTGTGTTAATTTTTAATAGTATCTTTATTTCAGATGATTAGGAGCAGATTTCGTTTTTGTGGATGGATTATGACTGTTATTTGGGAAATCAGTAGCATAGTGTCACGGGGCTAACCGGCGAGGCCCTGTGACATTGTTTTTATTTGGAATTTTTTCAAACATTGTACTCCACCCATCCTATAGCCAATTTCACCTTTTCTTATTGTGTAATGGACTACGAAATTTTTATGTATTTGCTTGTAAAGTCTGCACATAACTGTGTAATAAGGATAATTTATGCTCTACTGTAGTATGATTAGAATCTTTAAAAGCCACAGACCTCTAATTAAATGTGGATAAACTTAGACGAAATCCATCGGTCTATTCATAGATCATATCAAAAGTATCGTCCTGAGATTCTTAGCTCCAGTTGGGGAGGGCACATTACGTAGGGCTGGGCATCTTGTGTTTTTACAAGGTCAAAAGCTGGTTCAGGTTCCTATTTAGAGAAGTGAAAGTATGCATCTAGTTTGAAAAATCAGTTAGGTTGATTCCTGGATAGGATAAGAGTATTAATGTGTTTGCAAAAGAAGAGGTTGGGATGGTTGAATTACTGGTGGGGGCTCCAGGTCCCAGGATGCAACAAGGGGCTAATCTCTCTCTCCACCCCTCTGTTTTACTTGTGATTTGCACTTAGTTTGTTTCAGTTATATTCTGTATATAGTCCCCTGCATTTGAATCTTTCCTGAATGGAGGAGTTTCTTCTTCATTGTTAATAAAATTTCTATTTTTATTGCTAATGATAGAAAAAAGGATAAAAAAAGCAGTGGGTCTCTTTCATGCATTTCTTAGTCCTAGGTTTAAAATAAAACACATTGGATGAAGCTTACACCTAACCAGTTGCATTCTTCCACACAATATCAAGAAGAAAAGGATATGAGAGAAGATTTTGGCCAACTCCTTTGGACAAGTCCAAATCTGATGGTGGCTATGTTTGTCCAGTGGGTTGATTTCAGAACTTGAAGATCTTATAAGTGTGACCCATAAATGCTCTTGGACATATCCATAATATGTCCGGCAATGCCATTTGCGTACGAAAATGTGGGGACTTGAAGCCATTCTTTCTTCTTATACCTTTTCCTTTCATTTATTTTTCCTTTTGCCGTTTTTCATATTGTTAAATTAGTTAGTTCTTGATATTTAACTGATTTCCCCTCTTTAGTTTGCAACAATGCTAACTTCCATTGAATAATGTTCCCTTGCAGCGCAAATTAGATATGTAAAGAATCAAAGTGACAAACAATCAATGCCGATGATATTTTCTAAACCCTTGAAGAAATTGAATTTCCTGAGTTCTTTCCCTGCAAGCCTCTTTAGATGGTTTGTCAATTTCTTTATCCTGACCATTCTTTTGGTTATGCCATGTCCTTCTTGATTTTTATCATTTTTAAACTGTATATTATATGACTTGTATTTTCTAAACAAATAAATTCCTTTATTTTTACTTTCCAATGTAGTACACTAAAACCATGCTTAAGCAAATTTACTAACTGCTTTTTTTAAAAAATTTAAAAAGTGAAACAGCATGCAAATTAGTTATGTAGCAATTATTTCTTTTTAGTATACCACTTGTTTCTTAACTTCATTGCAAGCAACATGACAAGACTTGAACTCCTTGAAGAAATAGCTTTCTCAAGAATAGACCAAGAGATCCAGTTTTAACTTTTAAATACTGCAATTTAAAGTCACAGTGCTATCATATACAAGTTCTGTTACAAGGTGACAAAATGTAGGAAGAGATTGGGTGAGTAACATATTGTAGTGAATGACAACAATGACAAGGATTGTAATGGACAGTTACTAAAAGTTTCAGAAAGAGACCAGACCACTTATGTGTGACAAGAAGGGACAAAAGTAGGTAATTTGGCAATGTCAATCCTGGAACCAAATCAAAGGAATGATGTACACTCCACATAATCCCACCTCAACAAGCAATACTTACAATATCTGGAAATCAGCAAGTATATTTGTACCTCCAATGGGAAGCCCTCCTATTCTTCCTAAGTTTCTTCTACTTGTCATACTACCAAAGCAACATCAATTTCTTTGTTCTTGTTTAACTTCTGGAACTTGTAGCTGCTAGGCCTTTAGCTGTTTAGGAGGATGAAGCTGCTTTATTCTTATGGGGAGAAAGCAATATTATGGGTTGTAGAAGCTTCAACTCTCTGTTGTGAATTTTAAGTCTATGTACTTTCATACACATCATGCTATACTGTATGGTCAAACAAATATCGTAAAAGTTGTTAGTTCTTACTAGTGTCATCAATGCAGGAGGTGACAACATGTATATACCTATAGAATGGAGCTTTTTGGGCAAGTGCTTGATCAGAGGAGTTGGTTTTTTAGGGGTGATTCATGATAGTAGAGGAAGGTGTGTGCTGCTTGTACCAGGACCAGGTCTCAGCATAGAGCTAACATTTCTGAGGCACTCAATGAAGGTCTTGACAGGAATCTAAGGTGTACAAACCTATGAAAAAAGAGGGACGTACAGCCAGAATAGCAGGGGAAGTATCTCAGTTTTCACCCTTAGAGTGACATTTTGTTTCATAAAAGCGTTTTCAAGGCCTGGTTCCTAAACTATTAGAGAAGCAGATTAACAAACTGTTAGGCCAATTCTTTATCACAAATGGGTTGGAATATGATTCTAGGGGATTTTTCTGTACATCTACTAAACACCTTTCCACCAAGAATATTATTTGTTATTGAAGTTTTTGCGACTCAATACTAATTGAATGGTTATGCATGCTCTATTTAGTAGGCTTTTGCTCGTTATGGTAATGTATCAGAACATATGTTGAAGTGTTTATTGTTTTTTACAATTTTGATGAATTACATATGCAGATAAGAAGGAAATCATCTCCAATTTTGGGAGATGCAAAATCTTCAGTTGATGTGATTTTCTTCACCGCGATCTCATTGGGCTTTATTTCTGTTGCGTCATGCATTGAAGATGCTGCTCGAGCTATTATCTTTGCTTTAATGGACATAAGTGATTCAAAACTGGGTGAGCCACTTACTCTGTTTCTATTTAGGCCTTGGCTTCCTATACCTTTGAAAACAGGTAAATGAATTTAATCCTAGGTTTCCTTTTTTTAATTTTATGTTGTCCTTGGTTTCCTTTGTTTTATAGGAAAGTTTAGAGGCACCAACTGTGGTATCCATGATGTACAATGAAGAAATCAGGAAATATTTTGATGTGACCCTTCTTTCTTGGGCCTATGCTAGAACTAGGGAAAGTACTCAATGTCTTGTTGACAGGGGTGAGACTCACCAAGGTCTTGTTGTTCTTGTTATTGAATTGGATGAATTTTTTGAAGAATTGGGTCTTGGGACGGAGATTGGATCATTAGAACATTTATTACATTATGAAGAGCAGAACACTTGGAGGGTAGTTCCATTAGTTCTTGGTCTCCTTTGCACTTGCAATCTGAAGGTAAGCCATATGTGATATACAATTTTGTTGAATCCTCATAGCATTCAACTGAACTGGTAAGAGGGCTTTGGACGGATTTTTATTAGGTAGGTTTGGTTAGCATTGCATAGTTTCCAAGAAAACTTTATAAAACAGTTCATAGTTGGGGCCAAATTTTAGTCACACCTCCTGAAGATTACCAAACAGATTTTGAAGTACATACACCTTCCAATTGATTAAGGGTCTGTTTGGTTTGAAGCCGTAAAAGGAATTAGATTCGAAATACTCCAGAATTGGAATCGGAATGGTCAATTCCCATAGTTTATTTGGTTTAGACAGGAATGAGAATGAGAATTTAAATCAGCAGGAATGGGATTTCATTCCCAAGGGAGGGGGGGGGGGGGGGGGGGGGGGGGAACGACCATTCCCTCAAATGGGGGAATGCCATTCCAGTACGCGCATGAAATGGTAATTGACAATGTTATGAGACCTACTTTCCTTTTGAACATCCCCATGTAAAAATTTCCACAAGATGTTTTTATTATTTATTTCTATTGCAGAAGATATTGGTTCGCTGTTTCCAATGATTGTTTTGGGTACTAGTTTCTTCTTTTATTTATTGATTGTGACTCCATGGTGGAAATTCGACCTAGATGCTTTTTCCATTTTATTTTAGTATAATTTCTACTTAGAAATGAGTCTGTATGCATTGGATAAGTAATCTGCAAGAAAGGGTTTACTAATGGTATGCGTTTGAGTGAGTACAAAATGGAAGCAATACCTAGGGAGAGTGGAGTTTTCTTCTAATGTGTGGTTTTCTGTTGTAGAGAAGTTGTTGCCAACAAGGGAACAATTTTAAACAGCCAAAGTCTGCATTCTTTTTCTTTTGTTCTCTTTCTCTCTGTCCTTCCCTCTCTCTGTCCCGCATCCCAAACACATCTAAGCTAATCCAGCCTTGTGTATATGTTTGTCTAATGGGGAAACATATTCTAAATGTTCCATTTCCTTTTTCTTTTGTCAATGCTTTAGTGAATGCCGATTCCAGCCACGTAACTGTCTAATCTAGTGGCGGTGTTTATTTTTATGAATTCTGTTTCCACATGCTTAGTTGATTTCCTCTTCCATCATTTTGTCAGCTAAGTCAATGATTGTTCCTTCCAAAGCTTCAAATGGTTGTTGCTTTGGAAGTTTGCAACTCAAGATAGGGCTTCCAATGGGTTGGGTTTTGGTAGAACCAGCCTCGAATCGATTATTATTACTATGGACAAATTCATAGACCCATAACTGAAAACTAGAAATATTTATTTAAAGAATAAATTAAAATTTGAATTTCGAAAATATAACCTTAATAAAATTTACAGAAAATGATTATTACTGATATATTAATAAATTAAACATTTTAACCAATATTATCTATCAGAATTGGCATTTATAATATAAAATATGGTAAAAGATATAAGAGAATTAAGAAAATCTTGTACATACTTTATAAAACAACTGGTTTCGGGTATGAATGAAGGGATGAGAGATCCATCCTATGGACGCCCAAAGATTGCGGAATAAGGGGCGAATTTCAAAAATTTTATCTCTCCCTTCAACTGGGAATCGTATTCCCTATTTAGAAAATCATATTTTCAAGGATCAATCTTGAACCATAAACTGAACCAGATCTGAACCAAAAGGAGTGGGAGAGGATTATACCTGATACGGAGAAATACTATCTCCCAACGGAGGTGTTCACGCCCAAGGAAGGATCCAAAATCTGCTCCCACTGAAGATGGCGCAGTGAAGGATGGAGCAGAATCAGCAATGTTCTTCAAAAGAACTTGACCCTTCGCAAGAATCAACTGGACGGCTTGTGAGTACAGCTCCAACCAATCTTTTCCCAAAAGATTGAGATCAAGATTAAATCTTGATTGCTCCCAAGAACTGGAGATCGAACTGAAGGAATGGCAATGGCAGGAAGGTGGCGGCAGGAGAGAATTCACAGTATGCAGAAAATCTCTCAATCTCTCTTTCCTTAAGAGAAGAATGCTGTTGATGATGTAAAAGGCTGCCGCTCCCTTCCCCTTTTATAATCTCAAAGGGATCAGCTCCTAATCAGATTAGGAGTTGCTAATCCAAATCATATTTGGGTTAGAAGTCCCTTAGTGATAATGGATAATCCTTATCTTATCTGCAAATCAGATCAGCTGTCTCCTAATCTAATTAGGAGGTTTCTAGATCTAAATCTTATTTAGATCTTGGACTCTCTGAGTGGATAGGGTCTAAGCCCAATCCTTTTAGCTGACCCACTTCAGAATTCGCCCCCTTTAAATGACTGATCAAATCAGCCCAGTTCGAAATGGGCTTAAGGCCCATTAAGGTTATGTACTCAAAAAACCTTCCAAATTGCTGCCCAGTTGGGCTTCCTTGTATGGCGTGGGACCCAAGCATTGATCTACACATCAGCCACATGGGTTCAGCCCAGCCTTTGTTACAAGGCCTGGCCGAATGCACTGCTGAAGACAGTGTACCCCCTGAAACCCATCAAATGAGCTCTATGGGCCCAACACTTACACTAAGTGGTCCCTGGGCCAAGCCACCTTGTAACACCCAGGGACTATGGGCAGATGCAAGATTAGCCCATCAGGCATTATCCTCAATGGTCTTACACTTAACCTCTCAGCCCATAATGATCATAAACTGCCCGACAAGAGAGGACCTCTCCCTCGGCTGCAAGGAACAGTGTTGCACTCTCCACTTATATGGATCCCGGGAATTAAAACCTTCTTGCAAACAATTTAGAAACCATACATATATACTTTTATATCTTATATAAAATATATTTTGCAAAACAAATCTCAACGGTTGAAATCGGCTGCCGGCAGTCTTGGTTTCCATCAGTGAGAGTGCATCCCCGATCATTACCTTTGTCCGACAAAGGGGCTGATCCTGTCACTATGATCACCCACTCAGATGAATTCTCGGACTGTCCCAACATACCCAGGTTTTGACCCCCGCTAAGGATCTCACTGATTGGTACATCAAAGACAGCCCAATCCGACACCTAGTGTAGTATCATAATCGAGTCTAGGGGTCGGGTGTAACTTTCCAGTTTTGCCCATCAATCTCCAAGGTCCAGGGCAATACTGGAAATCTGGTCCAGTTCAAAGATTCAATTAATCCTACACTGTATGTGCCTAGGGTCTCACCCTGGCAGCTGAGACAAGCCACCCCAACCGACTTGGTGGCACTACAGTGTCAGCCTTGTCAGGATAGGTCTCCCTAGACTGACCCACTGGCTGTGAACATTCTAAACTAACACGAGTCTCATTAAGTGTCCAGTTTAAGGGTATTACACAGAAACATACCAAGGGAACATGAATCAAATATGTATCTTTATTCATTTACAATAAACTCATAAAGTACATCATTCTGATTGAAGCTAAGGGCATACAAAACTGTCTAACAATGAATTGGTTTAGGACAGGGAATACCATGCACCGGCCCAATTATTATTTGAGACAAAATCATGGAACTAGAACCGTTATAATTCTAGAATTATAACGGTTCTAATCTGTTTCTGTTCACCGGGCAAATGCGACCCACTGGCTGCCCTATATCAAGAATAAGGATCGTGGGAAGACAGGAGCTGCAATAAGTCCAATATTTCTTTTCCGTCTCCACGGGGATTTGCTTTTCTTGGTTGTGACCTTTTTAACGCATTGCCAATGTTGAAACCTTTGCTGTTGTACGGTATGATTGTATAGTGGGATGTTGATTTTGTACCCAAACAAATCGATAAGTACTTCAACAAAATGACAACCATGCCAATGTGTGTGCACTATTAGTAGTTGGCATTGTCAACTGCAGTATAAAGAATGACCGTAGGGCTTGTAAGCCAACATTTTTTTTATATGCCAAAATTTTTTATATGCTAACATTTCCTTATTGTTGTTTCTATTGTCAATTTTTTTTGTGTTTTTTTCTTAAACAAATCCGAGACATCTTCAAGCATAGACACTTGTAGGAGGTCATATCGACGTAAATTATTCAAGTATTTGAGTTGGTGTGTAATAGTGGGCCTTGGCATAGCATATGCAGGAGCACAGGATTAGAAGGTGAAGTAACTCAGTTTTCACCCGCAAAGTGACATTTTGTTTCATAATAGAATTTTCAAAGCCTGGTTTCTAAAGTCTTAGAGAAGAAGATTACCAAACTATTAGGGCAATTCTTTATCACAAATGGGTTGGAATATGGTTCGAGGGGATTTTTCTATACATTTGTTAAACACCTTTCATCGGGAATTTTATTTGTTGTTTAAGCTTTTGCGACTCAAAACTAATTGAATGGTTAAGCATGCTCTATTTAGTAGGCATTTGCTCGTTATGGTAATGTATTAGAACATATGTTGTATAGTGTTTATTGTTTTTTAGAATTTTGATGAATTAAATATGCAGTTCCATTTAAAGCCTACTTTATTTTATTATCAGGTAAGAAGGAAATCATATCCAATTTTGGAAGATGCAAAATCTTCAATTGATGTGATTTTCTTCACCACGATCTCATTGGTCTTTATTTCTGTTGTGTGTTGCAGTGAAGATATCACTTGAGCTATTATCTTTGCCTTAATGGACCGAAGTGATTTACAACTGGGTGAGCCGCTTACACCGTTTCTGTATAGGCCTTGGCTTCCTTTACCCTTGGAAACAGTAAGTGAAAATTAATCCTTGGTTTCCTTTTCTAATTTTATGTTGTCCTTGGTTTCCTTTGTTTTATAGGAAAGTTTGAGGCAGCAATTGTGGTATCAATGATGTTTAATGACGGAATCAAGAAATATTTTGATATGACCCTTCTTTCTTGTGCCTATGCTAGCACTAGGGAATGTACTCAAGGTCTTGTATCTTTTTTTCGTCACACCTATAGTTTACTTTTAGCATTCAAAGCTGTTGACAATATGTATTGATACAGGTTTAGATTCTTCTAGGTTACTGGGCCAACATCTTGACATGGGTGAGACTCACCAAGGTCTTGTTGTTCTTGTTATTGCATAGGACGAAATTTTTGATGAATTGGGTCTTGGGACAGATATTTGATCATTAAAACATTTAATACATTATGAAGAGTAGAACACCAAGAGGGCAATTTCTTTCATTCTTGGTCTCCTTTGCATTTGCAATCTGAAGGTAAGCCATATGTGATATTCAAGTTTGTTGAATCCTCATAGCATTCAACTGAACTTTTAAGAGGGCTTTGGACGGAGTTTTATTAGGTTGGTTTGGTTAGCATTGCATAGTTTCCTAGAAACCTTTATAAAATAGAGCATAGTTTTATTCTAATGTGTGGTTTGCTGTTGTGGAGAAGTTGTTGCCAACAAGGGAACAATTTTAAACAGCCAAAGTCTGCATTCTTTTTTCTTTTGTTCTCTTTCCCTCCTTCCTTCCCTCTCTCTATCCCTCATCCCAAACACATCTAAGCTAATCCATCATTGTTTATTTGTTTGTCTAATGGGGAAACATATGGCAAATGTTCTGTTTCATTTTTTCTTTTGTCAATGCTTTCGTGAAGCCGTTCCAGCCACGTAACTGTCTAATCATGTGGCGGTGTTTATTTTTATGAATTTTGTTTCCACATGCTTAGTGGATTTCCTTTTCCATCATTTTGTCGACTAAGTCGAGGATTGTTCCTTCTGAAGCTTCAAATGGTTGTTGCTTTGGAAGTTTGCTACTCAAGATAGGGCTTCCAATGGGTTGGGTTTTGGTAGAACCAGCCTCGAATCGATTATTATTACTAGGGACAAATTCATAGACCCGGAACTGAAAACTAGAAGTATTTATTTAAAGAATAAATTAAAATTTAAATTTTGATAATATAACCTTAATAAAATTTACATAAAATGATTATTATTGATATATTAATAAATTAAACATTTTAACTAATATTATCTATCAGAATTGGAATTTATCACATAAAATATAGTAAAACATATTGGAGGATTAAGAAAATCTTGTACATACTTTATAAAACAACTCGTTCCAAGTATGAATTGGTTCAGGATAGGGAATAACATGCACCGACCCAATTATTATTTGAGACAAAATCATGGAACCAGAACCGTTATAATTCTAGAATTATAAACGGTTCTGATCTATTTGTGTTCACCGGGCAAATGCGACCCACTGGCTGCCCTAATTTAAGAATAAGGATCATGGGAAGACAGGAGCTGCAATAAGTCTGGTATTTCTTTTCCTTCTCCACGGGGATTTTTTTTTCTTGGTTGTGACCTTTCGAACGCATTGCCAATGTGAAACCTTTGCTGTTGTAGGGTATGATTGTATAGTGGGATGTTGATTTTGGACCCAAACAAATCGATAAGTACTTCCACAAAATGACAACCATGCCATTGTGTGTGCATTATAAGTAGTTGGCATTGTCAACTACAGTATAAAGAATGACCGTAGGGCTTGTAAGACAACATTTTTTTTATATGCCAACATTTTTTATATGCTAACATTTCCTTATTGTTGTTTCTATTGTCAATTTTTTTTTGTTGTTTTCTTAAACTAATCCGAGACATCTTCAAGCATTGACATTTGTAGGAGGTTATGTCGACGCAAATTATTCAAGTATTTTAGTTGGTGTGTAATAGTTGCCCTTGGCGTTGCATATGCAGGAACACAGGATTAGAAGGTGAAGTATCTCAGTTTTCACCCGCATTGTGACATTTTGTTTCATAAAAGCATTTTCAAAGCCTGGTTTCTAATGTCTTAGAGAAGAAGATTACCAAACTGTTAGGCCAATTCTTTATCACAAATGGGTTGGAATATGGTTCGAGGGGATTTTTCTGTACATCTGTTAAACACCTTCGTCGGGAATATTATTTGTTGTTGAAGTTTTTGCGACTCAAAACTAATTGAATGGTTAAGTATGCTCTATTTAGTAGGCTTTTGCCCGTTATGCTAATGTATCAGAACATATGTGGTATAGTGTTTATTGTTTTTTAGAATTTTGATGAATTAAATATGCAGTTCCATTTGAAACTTACTTTATTTTATTAACAGATAAGAAGGAAATCATCTCCAATTTTGGATGATGCAAAATCTTCAATTGATGTGATTTTCTTCACCACGATCTCATTGGGCTTTATTTTTGTTGCGTCTTGCAGTGAAAATATTACTCGAGCTTTTATCTTTGCCTTAATGGACAGAAGTTATTCAGAACTAGGTGAGCCGCTTACACCGTTTCTGTATAGGCCTTGGCTTCCTTTACCTTTGGAAGCAGGTAAATGAAATTAATCCTTGGTTTCCTTTTCTAATTTTATGTTGTCCTTGGTTTCCTTTGTTTTATAAGAAATTTGAGGCAGCAACTGTGGTATCCATGATGTTCAATGTAGAAATCAAGAACTATTTTGATATGACCCTTCTTTCTTGTGCCTATGCTAGAACTAGGGAACGTACTCAAGGTCTTGTATCGTTTTTTGGACCTATAGATTACTTTTAGCATTCAAAGCTGTTGACAATATGTTTTGAAACATGTTTAGTATCTTCTAGGTTACTGGTTCAACATCTTGACATGGGTGAGACTCACCATGGTCTTGTTGTACTTGTTATTGCATTGGATGAATATTTTGAAGAATTGGGTCTTGGGACGGAGATTGGATCATTAGAACATTTATTACATTATGAAGAGCAGAACACCTAGAGGGCAGTTCCTTTAGTAATTGGTGTCCTTTGCATTTGCAATCTGAAGGTAAGCCATATGTGATATACAAGTTTGTAGAATCCTCATAGCATTCAACTGAACTGGTAAGAGGGCTTTGGACGAAGTTTTATTAGGTTGGTTTGGTTAGCATTGCATAGTTTCCTAGAAACCTTTATAAAACAGAGCATAGTTTTATTTTAATGTGTGGTTTGCTGTTGTGGTGAAGTTGTTGCCAACAAGGGAACAATTTTAAACAGCCAAAGTCTGTATTCTTTTTCTTTTGTTCCCTTTCCCTCCTTCCTTCCCTCTCTGTGTCCCTCATCCCAAACACATCTAAGCTAATCTAGCCTTGTTTATTTGTTTGTCTGATGGGGAAACATATGGCAAATGTTCTGTTTCATTTTTTCTTTTGTCAATGCTTTCGTGAATGCCGATTCCAGCCACGTAACTGTCTAATCATGTGGCGGTGTTTATTTTTATGAATTCTGTTTCCACATGCTTAGTGGATTTTCTCTTCCATCATTTTGTCGGCTAAGTCGATAATTGTTCCTTCCGATGCTTCAAATGGTTGTTGCTTTGGAAGTTTGCTACTCAAGATAGGGCTTCCAATGGGTTGGGTTTTGGTAGAACCAGCCTCGAATCGATTATTATTACTATGGACAAATTCATAGACCCGGAACTGAAAACTACAAGTATTTATTTAAATAATAAAATAAAATTTGAATTTCGATAACATAACCTTAATAAAATTTATAGAAAATGGATATTATTGATATATTAATAAATTAAACATTTTAACTAATATTATCTATGAGAATTGGCATTTATAACATAAAATATGGTAAAAGATATTGGAGAATTTAGAAAATCTTGTACATACTTTATAAAACAACTAGTTCTGGGTATGAATTGGTTTAGGATAAGGAATAACATGCACCGACCAAATTATTATTTGAGACAAAATCATGGAACCAGAACCGTTATAATTCTAGAATTATAAACGGTTCTGATCTCTTTGTGTTCACCGGGCAAATTGATGAGACCAGAAAGAACCCTATTTTTATCCCCTCATATTCACTCTTTTACATTTATTTCGCACTTAAATGGACTCATTATTCTTGTATTTCGATTCAGGGCAATAAAGAAGGCAATTGGAATAAAACAGGGCAAATCGGGTGATTTTGCACAGTTTCGGCGACACTCAGTAATTTGGGCCTAACTCTCAATGCCAGACTCCGAATTGGACAACTCAAGAAGCATTAGAAAGATGAAAGGAAGGCCCATAACTTTTATGTTTTGGGTTTCTACAGATTCGGCCCGAATCGAGTACGAAAATGAACCCAAAGTCGGAGCAAGTTCTTAGCCAGGCCCATTTCACAACTTAAGCCCAACTCGCAGAAGTACCTTGAAGCAGCCCAACTCGAATTTAAGAGTTAAGAGTCCGAGTTTCGAATGTAATCTCCAAGGATAGAGTCTTATCAGATCTAAAGTCTTGAATGTAATCCTAGAGAAATAAGAAGATTGAGATTAGATCATTAGATAAGAGATAGGATAGGATTAGTTCAAAGAAGATCAAGACTCCCTAAAGATAAGATGATCTCCTAGAAGGAGTTGGAAAATAGCCCTCTCCTCTGGCTATATAAAGAGGAGGGTGAACCAGCTCTAGCATCACTCACTCTCAGATCCAAGAGATCATCAAGAAGACCAAGAAGCTCAAGAAGGCAGTTCGGCTATGGAGAAGAAAAGCATGGAGGTTACGCAGATCATGAACAGCTAAGCTTCTTTTTCTGGTTCAAGGGGGGAGGTTCGATTGTGTCATTGTGAGGTTCTATAGTTAATTTACTTTCTTGCTTTTTAATTCAAGTATTCATTGATTCTTGTGCATATTTTTATTGGATGTTGATGTTAATTAGTTTGACAAACTGAATTAATGTTGTTATTCCTATTGCTATCCATGATTTTGGTGATCCGTAATTGTCACGAATAATGGTACAAGTAGCAATTAGGTTGATATCTTTTTGGGTCAATTGTTTGTAACAGCCTTTGACCAATGTTTTAACATGGTTCAACCTAAAGGAATCGATGGATCAAAATTCACTAATTGCAGTTATCTCAATTATTGTTTTTTTGGTTTAACTATTTTCACAAATCTTAATGCTATCATTGTTTAACATGGAACGCTATCGTACCCAGTTGAGTGGTGATAAGTGTTGATCGTATGCTAGGTTTGGTCAACTAAATTAGGAAAACACAAGGTTTATTATGGTTATCCTAATAAATCTAAGGTTAAATTCTTGAATTGTAAGAATGCTGAAATGTACTAAGGATCGATGCCCAATCGATTCAACCCGAACCCTTGAACCAGAATTCGGTAAGACTAATTTTCTCTTGTTTGTTTAGTTTGTTATTCTTTTAACTTTAGTTATTAAATTTTCCCACACAATTACTTTATCCATTCGGCTAAGAGATTACTGATTTGCTCCCTGTGGGATTCGACCTAGTACCACTTTCACTACAAATATTTTATTGTGTGACTAGTACTAATTTTGAGGGCTTCGACAAACCCGTCAAAATTTTGGCGCCGTTGCCGGGGAGCAACTTTAATTTCTTAGCTATTACCTTCTCTTTGTTAACCTCTTTTGTTTTATGACTTGTGCTTCTCAACGAGGTGAACTCGAGTACAACCCCGAAATTGAGAGGACCACCCGTCGTTTAAGGAAAGAGGCTAAGCAAAGAAAGGATCGTTCACCATAAAGGGTGAATTCAGATTGCAGATTTCCCACTTGTGATTTTCCCATCTTCAAAGAAGGAGAAAGAATGGCTGACAGAGAGAGGACATTGAGGGAGTTGGCTGCACCAATTATGAACCAACAGCCCCTATGCATCATGTATCCCACTCTTGAGGTAGGTTTTGAATTGAAATCTGGTTTGATTCAATTATTGCCTATTTTTCATGGTTTTCCAGGTGAGGACCCTCATAAGCATCTAAAAGAATTCCATATCGTCTGTTTGAGCATAAAGCCCCACGGTATGACTGAGAACCAGGTAAAACTTATAGCCTTTCCATTTACTTTACATGATAAAGCAAAGGACTAGTTGTATATTCTTCCTCTCGGTTCAATACGCACATGGGATGAGATGAATAGGATATTTTTGGATAAATATTTCCTTGCTCCCGGGCTGCGAATATAAGAAAAGAAATATGTGGAATTCGGCAATTTGGTGGTGAGATGCTATATGAATATTGGGAAAGATTTAAACAACTTGTTGCTAGCTGTCCACACCACCAAATACCTGAACATCTTTTGATCCAATACTTCTATGAAGGGCTTCAGCCCATGGATAGAAGTATGGTCGATGCAGCCAGTGGAGGAGCTTTAGTGAACAAGACACCCGAAGCAGCCAGGGAGTTAATCTCCAACATGTCCGAAAATTCACAGCAGTTCGGTGCAAGGACAGACAGTACCATTAGACGGGTTAATGAGGTAAGCCATGTAAATTTAGAAAATCAGATTTCTGACCTAACTGCTTTGGTAAGACAACTCGCTACAGGACAATTTCAAACTGCCAGGGTGTGTGGTATCTGTTCGATCCCTGGCCATCCTACGAACATGTGTCCATCATTACAAGATGGATCGATGCAGCAAGTAAACACCGTAGGAGGATTCCCAGGGCAGCCCCAACGAAAGTATGATCCCTACTCCAATTATTACAATCCGGGGTGGAGAGATCATCCAAATCTAAGCTACGGGAACCAAGGAAGACAGCAACAATATCAGCCCCATTTTTTTAGTCGACAGCCCCAGTTTTCAACACCCATCACAGCGCAAGGCCAACCCCCGAATTCAGGTACGTCATTAGAAGATATAGTTAAGGCTCTAGCTACTAATACTCAACAATTTCAGCAGGAAACAAGAGCCAGCATTCAGAATTTGGGGAACCAAATCAGCCAACTTGCCACTTCCATTAGCAAGTTGGAGGTGCAGAGCTCTGGGAAACTACCATCAGAAATGGTAGTCAACCCCAAGGAGAATGTAAGTTCAGTGGTGCTGAGAAGCGGGAAGGAACTGCAGCTAGAACCTACCTCACCAAGGAAGGCAGATAAAGGACAAGAAGAAGAGGAGGTACAGGACTCAAACGAGAACCCCATTAAGGTAGGAGCTAGAGAGAATGTTTCAGCCATGATCAAGAGGACCTTACCAGAAAAACATGCCGATCCAGGTATTTTCACCCTACCTTGTGTGATTGGCAATAAGCAAATCGAGAATGCCATGCTAGACTTAGGTGCACCTATCAATGTCATGCCATACTCGATTTACTATGCTTTGAGATTAGGTCCTTTAAAGGAAACTAAAGTTATTATCCAATTAGCTTATCATTCTAATGCCTACCCAAAAGGGATTGTTGAGAATGTAATGGTGTAGGTTAACGATTTAATTTTTCCAACTGATTTTACATTCTAAAGATGGAGGAGGACACGATCGAAAGTTCAGCCCCACTTCTATTAGGCAGGCCATTTATGAAAACGGCCAAGACCAAAATAGATGTGGATGAGGGTACCCTCTCCGTCGAAATCGGCGGGGAGACTATTAAATTTAATATTTTTGAAGCTATGAAGTACCCAAATGAAGACCATTCGGTTGACACTATTGAACCAACTATGTAGGAAATATTTGAAAAAGATATGAATGAGGAGCTAGAATCGAGTGCACAATTGGATACGAATGCCCCTATTCTAGATTTGAACCCGCCCATGATGGATGGAAGGGGTGCACACCGAAAGCTGAAACCACGAGACTTAGGGTAGCAAGGGAGAACGTCGAGCATAACGATGTTAAACAATTGCGCTTGTGGGAGGCAACCCATTGTGTTTAGTTAATTTTGTTATTTTGTTTGGTTTTGATTTTTGTGTTTAGCAGGAACCCAACAAGACAAACAGGGAAGTACCCCCAAATCCTTCTACTTTATGCATAATCACATACATTGGGGACAATGTATAACTTAAGTGTGGGGGGATTAGGGAAATCTGATGGAAATTTGGGATACCTTACCTTCTTGAAATTTCTGCTCCCGGAAACTTATCCTTGAACGATTTCAACTTATCAGTAATCATGTGCTTAGGCTGAATAGATAAGATAGGATGCAAGCATGACTAACTGAATCTTTCTTGGCTGCATATGGTACCTCATGATTTTAATCGATCAATAGGCAAGATGCATAAGGGTTTGATTGATTTTCACATAATTATATGTCAAACATGGGTTGATTATTCTAGAACTTGCTGTGTTAGGCATATAGAGACCATGATCAATGAATTCATGGATCAGGCAGTGAAACCCTGTGATTCTTGTGCAAAAAAAAAAAAAAAGGGAGTTTGAAAATAAAATCATGACTAATGTGAGATGGAGCATAAAATGCACTCACATCTAGAAACAAAAAACAAGTGTGAGATGGAGCATAAAATGCACTCACATCTAGAAATGAAAGCAAGTGTGAGATAGAGCATAAAATGCACTCACATCTTGAAAAGAAGGCAAGGGTGATATGGAGCATAAAATGCACTCACCCAAGAACCCCAACCCCATTCTCACCTTCAGATCCTAGGAATTCA
This sequence comes from Nelumbo nucifera, assembly GCF_055504915.1. NCBI lineage: Eukaryota > Viridiplantae > Streptophyta > Magnoliopsida > Proteales > Nelumbonaceae > Nelumbo > Nelumbo nucifera. The sequence goes on along the minus strand of NC_142649.1, from coordinate 110,175,682 downwards.
CACCAAGTGGTGGAGATGTGATACATAGCAAGCTTATGGCAATAAGCACACCCTGTTTTGATTTAAAGAAAAGTAATTGCATCTGGTTGAATTGGTTTGTTAAAAGCATTGAACACCCGTGCAGTCCAAGGAGTTTCAGCCCTGGAAGGCTTGTCTCCTTGACTATCGATTTAACTTGGGACCATGAGGAATGGTGATTTGCGATCACTCTTGGACAAGAAAAAGGGGAGAAAGAGATGAAAAGGGAAAAGTTACCAAGTCTGGACTAAAGCATGCAATGAACCAGGCCTCATGTAGAGAAAAAGAAAGATTGAAAATCAGTAGTTGGTTTCTTTTGTGTTACTTGAGTTTTTGCCTTGCCCGAGGATGGGCAAAGTTTAAGTGTGGGGGGATTTGATGAGACCAAAAAGAACCCTATTTTTATCCCCTAATATTCACTCTTTTACATTTATTTAGCACTTAAATGGACTCATTACTCTTGTATTTCGATTCAGGTTAATAAAGAAGGCAATTGGAAGAAAACAGGGCAAATCGAGTGATTTTGCACAGTTTTGGCGACAGTCAGTAATCTGGGCCTAACTCTCAATTCCAGACTCCGAATTGGACAACTCAAGAAGCATTAGAAAGATGAAAGGAAGGCCTACAACCTGTATGTTCTGGGTTTCTACAGATTCGGCCCAAATCGAGTACGAAAATGAGCTCGAAGTCGGAGCAAGTTCACAGCTAGGCCCATTTCACAACTTAAGCCCAACTCGCAGAAGTACCTTGAAACAGCCCAAGTTTTAAAGCAGCCCAACTCGAATTCAAGAGTTAAGAGTCCGAATTTCGAATGTAATCTCCAAGGATAGAGTCTTATCAGATCTAAAGTCTTGAATGTAATCCTAGAGAAATAAGAAGATTGAGATTAGATCATTAGATAAGAGATAGGATAGGATTAGTTCAAAGAAGATCAAGACTCCCTAAAGATAAGATGATCTCCTAGAAGGAGTTGGAAAACAGCCCTCTCCTCTGGCTATATAAAGAGGGAGGCAAACCAGCTCTAGCATCACTCACTCTCAGATCCAAGAGATCATCAAGAAGACCAAGAAGCTCAAGAAGGCAGTTCGGCTATGGAGAAGAAAAGCATGGAGATTGCGCAGATCATGAATAGCTAAGCTTCTTTTTCTAGTTCAAGGGGGGAGGTTCAATTGTGTCATTGTGAGGTTCTATAGTTAATTTACTTTCTTGCTTTTTAATTCAAGTATTCATTGATTCTTGTGCATATTTTTATTGGATGTTGATGTTAATTAGTTTGACAAACTGAATTAATGTTGATATTCCTATTGCTATCCATGATTTCAGTGATCCGTAATTGTCACGAATAATGGTACAAGTAGCAATTAGGTTGATATCTTTTTGGGTCAATTGTTCATGACAGCCTTTGACCAATGTTTTAACATGGTTCAACCTAAAGGAATCGATGGAACAAAATTCAGTAATTGTAGCTATCTCAATTATTGTTATTTTGGTTTAACTGTTTTCACAAATCTTAATGCTATCATTGTTTAACATGGAACACTATCGTACCCAGTTGAGTGGTGATAAGTGTTGATCGAATGTTGAGTTTGGTCAACTGAATTAAGAAAAACACAAGGTTTATTATGGCTATCCTAATAAATCTAAGGTTAAATGCTTGAATTGCAAGAATGTTGAAATGTACCTAGGATCGATGGCCAATCGATTCAACCCGAACCCTTGAACCAGAATTCGGTTAGACTAATTTTCTCTTTTTTGTTTAGTTTGTTATTCTTTTAATTTTAGTTATTAAATTTTCCCACACAATTACTTTATCCATTTGGCTAAGAGATTACTGATTTGCTCCCTGTGGGATTCGACCTAGTACCACTTTCACTACAAATATTTTATTGTGGGACTAGTACTAATTTTGAAGGCTTCGACAAACCCGTCACAAATGCGACCCACTGGCTGCCCTAATTTTAGAATAAGGATCATGGGAAGACAGGAGCTGCAATAAGTCTTGTATTTCTTTTCCTTCTCTACAGGGATTTTTTTTCTTGGTTGTGACCTTTTGAACGCATTGCCAATGTTGAAACCTTTGCTGTTGTAGGGTATGATTGTATAGTGGGATGTTGATTTTGGACCCAAACAAATCGATAAGTACTTCCACAAAATGACAACCATGCCAATGTGTGTGCATTATTAGTAGTTGGCATTGTCAACTGTAGTATAAAGAATGACCGTAGGGCTTGTAAGACAACATTTTTTATATGCTAACATTTCCTTATTGTTGTTTCTATTGTCAATTTTTTTTTTGTTGTTTTCTTAAACTAATCCAAGACATCTTCAAGCATTGACACTTGTAGGAGGTTATGTCGACGCAAATTATTCAAGTATTTTAGTTGGTGTGTAATAGTGGGCCATGGCGTTGCATATGCAGGAACACAGGATTAGAAGGTGAAGTATCTCAATTTTCACCCGCACAGTGACATTTTGTTTCATAAAAGCATTTTCAAAGCCTGGTTTCTAAAGTCTTAGAGAAGAAGATTACCAAACTGTTAGGCCAATTATTTAACACAAATGGGTTGGAATATGGTTCGAGGGGATTTTTCTGTACATCTGTTAAACACCTTCGTCGGGAATATTATTTGTTGTTGAACTTTTTGCGACTCAAAACTAATTGAATGGTTAAGCATGCTCTATTTAGTAGGCTTTTGCCAATTATGGTAATGTATCAGAACATATGTATAGTATTTATTGTTTTTTAGAATTTTGATGAATTAAATATGTAGTTCCATTTGAAGTTTACTTTATTTTATTAACAGATAAGAAAGAAATCATCTCCAAATTGGGAAGATGCAAAATCTTCAATTGAAGTGATTTTCTTCACTACGATCTCATTGGGCTTTATTTTTGTTGCATCTTGCAGTGAAGATATTACTCGAGCTATTATCTTTGCCTTAATGGATAGAAGTGATTCAGAACTGGGCGAGCCGCTTACACCATTTCTGTATAGGCCTTGGCTTCCTTTACCTTTGGAAGCAAGTAAGCGAAATTAACCCTTGATTTCCTTTTCTAATTTTATGTTGTCCTTGGTTTCCTTTGTTTTATAGGAAAGTTTGAGGCAACAACTGTGGTATCCATGATGTTCAATGAGGGAATCAAGAAATATTTTGATATGACACTTTTTTCTTGTGCCTATGCTAGAACAAGGGAACATACTCAAGGTCTTGTATCTTTTTTCGGTCACACCTATAAATTACTTTTAGCATTCAAAGCTGTTGACAATATGTTTTGGTACAGGTTTAGAATCTTCTAGGTTACTGGGCCAACATCTTGGCATGGGTGAGACTCACCAAGGTCTTGTTGTTCTTGTTATTGTATTGGATGAATATTTTGAAGATTTAGACGGAGATTGGATGAATCTTTTGAAGAATTGGGTCTTGGGACGGAGATTGGATCATTAGAACATTTATTACATTATGAAGAGCAGAACACCTAGAGGGCAGTTCCTTTAGTTCTTGGTCTCCTTTGCATTTGCAATCTGAAGGTAAGCCATATGTGATATACAAGTTTGTTGAATCCTCATAGCATTCAACTGAACTTGTCAGAGGGCTCTGGACGGAGTTTTATTAGGTTGGTTTTTTTAGCATTGCATAGTTTCCTAGAAACCTTTATAAAACAGAGCATAGTTTTATTTTAATGTGTGGTTTGCTGTTGTGGTGAAGTTGTTGCCAACAAGGGAACAATTTTAAACAGCCAAAGTCTGCATTCTTTATCTTTTGTTCTCTTTCCCTCCTTCCTTCCCTCTCTCTGTCCCTCATCCCAAACACATCTAAGCTAATCCATCCTTGTTTATATGTTTGTCTAATGGGGAAACATATGGCAAATGTTCTATTTCATTTTTTCTTTTGTCAATGCTTTCGTGAATTTCAATTCCAGCCACGTAACTGTCTAATCATTGGCGGTGTTTATTTTTATGATTTCTGTTTTCACATGCGTAGCGGATTTCCTCTTCCATCATTTTGTCAGCTAAGTCGACGATTGTTCCTTCTGAAGCTTCAAATGGTTGTTGCTTTAGAAGTTTGCTACTCAAGATAGGGCTTCCAATGGGTTGGGTTTTGGTAGAACCAGCCTCGAATCGATTATTATTACTATGGACAAATTCATAGACCCGGAACTGAAAACTAGAAGAATTAATTTAAAGAATAAATTAAAATTTGAATTTCGATAATATAACCTTAATAAAATTTACAGAAAATGATTATTAAAGATATATTAAGAAATTAAACATTTTAACTACTATTATCTAACAGAATTGGCATTTATAACATAAAATATGGTAAAAGATATTGGAGAATTAAGAAAATCTTGTACATACTTTACAAAACAACTGGTTTCAGGTATGAATTGGTTCAGGACAGGGAATAACATGCACCGGCCCAATTATTATTTGAGACAAAATCATGGAACCAGAACCGTTATAATTCTAGAATTATAAATGGTTCTGATCTGTTTGTGTTCACCGGGCAAATGCGACCAACTGGCTGCCCTAATTCTAGAATAAGGATCATGGGAAGACAGGAGCTGCAATAAGTCTGGTATTTATTTTCCTTCTCCACGGGGATTTGCTTTTCTTGGTTGTGACCTTTTCAACGCATTGCCAATGTTGAAAGCTGTGCTGTTGTACGGTATGATTGTATAGTGGGATATTGATTTTGGACCCAAACAAATCGATAAGTATTTCTACAAAATGACAACCATGCCTATGTTTGTGCATTCTTAGTAGTTGGCATTGTCAAATGCAGTATAAAGAATGACCGTAGGGCTTGTAAGACAACATTTTTTTTATATGCCAAAATTTTTTATATGCGAACATTTCCTTATTGTTGTTTCTATTTTCAATAAGGAAATGTTATCTATCAGAAAATGATTAAAATTAAAATTTGAATTTCGATAATATAACCTTATTAAAATTTACAGAAAATGATTATTATTGATATATTTATAAATTAAACATTTTAACTAATATTATCTATCAGAATTGGCATTTATAACATAAAATATGGTAAAAGATATAGGAGAATTAAGAAAATCTTGTACATACATTATAAAACAACTGGTTCCGGGTATGAATTGGTTCTGGACACGGAATACCACACACCGACCCAATTATTATTTGAGACAAAATCATGGAACCAGAACCATTATAATTCTAGAATTATAAACGGTTCTGATCTGTTTGTGTTCACTGGGCAAATGCAACCCACTGGATGCCTTAATTCTAGAATAAGGATCATGGGATGACAGGAGCTGCAATAAGTCTGGTATTTCTTTTCCTTCTCCACAGGGATTTGCTTTTCTTGGTTGTGACTTGGTGTGTGGCTCATTGTGACACTAGCAAGTGCACTAGCTGTTCAAGTAATAAAGTAGTGAGTGAAGTATCGTTCCCACGAGGATTTAGGAAACAATTACCAATACTAAATTGGGCACTTCTTATCTGATCAATAATAAATCAAAACTTTAATGAAAGCTAAAAATTATAAACTAAAATCTATCTAAAATATTGGCCCAATTGCCTTCAAATCAGGTTAGAAGAGTAAGCAGTAAATGTCAATCTCAGAATTCAGCAATCTATCAATTTGGATCATTCGAATAAATCATGATTGAGCCTATTAGACAGTTTTATATGCCCTTAGCTTCAATCAGAATGATGTACTTTATGAGTTTATTGTAAATGAATAAAGATACATATTTGATTCATGTTCCCTTGGTATGTTTCTGTGTAATACCCTTAAACTGGACACTTAATGAGACTCGTGTTAGTTTAGAATGTTCACAGCCAGTGGGTCGGTCTGGGGAGACCTATCCTGACAAGGCTGACACTGTAGTGCCACCAAGTCGGTTGGGGTGGCTTGTCTCAGCTGCCAGGGTGAGACCCTAGGCACATACAGTGTAGGATTAATTGAATCTTTGAACTGGACCAGATTTCCAGTATTGCCCTGGACCTTGGAGATTGATGGGCAAATCTGGAAAGTTACACTCGACCCCTAGACTCGATTATGATACTACACTAGGTGTCGGATTGGGCTGTCTTTGATGTACCAATCAGTGAGATCCTTAGCGGGGGTCAAAACCTGGGTATGTTGGGACAGTCCAAGAATTCATCTGAGTGGGTGATCATAGTGACAGGATCAGCCCCTTTGTCGGACAAAGGTAATGATCGGGGATGCACTCTCACTGATGGAAACCAAGACTGCCGGTAGCCGATTTCAACCGTTGAGATTTGTTTTGCAAAATATATTTTATATAAGATATAAAAGTATATATGTATGGTTTCTAAATTGTTTGCAAGAAGGTTTTAATTCCCAGGATCCATATAAGTGGAGAGTGCAACACTGTTCCTTGCAGCCGAGGGAGAGGTCCTCTCTTGTCGGGCAGTGTATGATCATTATGGGCTGAGAGGTTAAGTGTAAGACCATTGAGGATAATGCCTGATGGGCTAATCTTGCATCTGCCCACAGTCCCTGGGAGTTACAAGGTGGCTTGGCCCAGGGACCACTTAGTGTAAGTGTTGGGCCCATAGAGCTCATTTGATGGGTTTCAAGGGGTACACTGTCTTCAGCAGTGCATTCGGCCAGGCCTTGTAACAAAGGCTGGGCTGAACCCATGTGGCTGATGTGTAGATCAATGCTTGGGTCCCATGCCATACAAGGAAGCCCAACTGGGCAGCAATTTGGAAGGTTTTTTGAGTACATAACCTTAATGGGCCTTAAGCCCATTTCGAACTGGGCTGATTTGATCAGTCATTTAAAGGGGGCGAATTCTGAAGTGGGTCAGCTAAAAGGATTGGGCTTAGACCCTATCCACTCAGAGAGTCCAAGATCTAAATAAGATTTAGATCTAGAAACCTCCTAATTAGATTAGGAGATAACTGATCTGATTTGCAGATAAGATAAGGATTATCCCTTATCACTAAGGGACTTTTAACCCAAATATGATTTGGATTAGCACGTGTCTGTGGCATTACCGACTTGGCCACATCGGTGTTGACCGAATCACAAGGTTGGTAAAGGATGGTCCTTTGGATTTTCTAGCTGTAGAAGATCTTCCCACCTGTGAGCCTTGCCTACAAGGCAAGATGACGAAACGGCCATTTGACGGTAAGCCTGAAAGATGTACAGGCACACTTGACCTAATACATACTGATGTATGTGGTCCCCTGAGTGTTAGGACACGAAATCAACACGTGTATTTCATCACCTTCACAGATGATTTTTCACGATATGGTTACGTGTACCTAATGAGACACAAGTCTGAATCCTTTGAAAAGTTTAAAGAGTTTAGACAAGAGGTCGAGAAACAGTTAGGGAGAGAAATTAAAGCCCTTCGATCCGATCGAGGTGGCGAATATCTCTCTGACAATGGGATAGTATCACAATTAGCTCCTCCTGCTACACCACAACTTAACGGTGTTTCAGAGAGGAGGAATAGGACCTTATTAGATATGGTCCGGTCGCTTCTCATACACTCAGAGTTACCCACATCCTTTTGGGGTTACGCATTAGAGACTGCGATTTACGTGCTGAATCGGGTTCCAACCAAATCGGTTCCGAATACTCCATATGAACTTTGGACCGGAAAGAAACCAAGTGTCAGACACTTGAAGATTTGGGGTTGTCCAGCACACGTTAAAAGAATGAGTGCAGACAAGTTGGAATCTAAGACCAGCCATTGCCTATTTGTAGGCTACCCAAAAGGCTCTGTAGGTTACCTTTTCTATGACCCAAGTGAGCAGAAAGTGTTCTGCAGTCGAAATGCGCAATTCTTGGAAACCGACTATATCCTGGACACCCATCGTCAGGAAGTTGTTCTTGATGAGGAGAGCTCAGGAGCAGTGGGAGATGTCCCACAAGTTCCAGGTAGTGACCAACTTAGAAGATCCACTCGGGCATCCAGGCCACCAGTCCGTTATGGTTATGACCAGGATAGTTACCTGGTGGAAACCTTGACTAGTGAGGAGGATTCCGTGACTTACGCGGAAGCTATGTTGGACATAGATTCCCAGAAGTGGGTGGAAGCCATGAGAGCGGAGATGGACTCAATGGAGACCAATGGAGTCTGGACTCTAGTAGATCCGCCCTCCAGGGTAAAGGCAATCGGTTGCAAATGGATTTACAAGAGGAAGAAGGGCCCCGATGGTAAAGTTGAGACCTTCAAGGCTCGTCTGGTGGCGAAAGGGTACACTCAGAAAGAGGGCATCGATTATGAGGAAACCTTTTCGCCTGTGGCCATGCTTAAATCCATTAGGATCCTGCTAGCTGTAGCAGCATACCATGATTATGAGATTTGGCAGATGGATGTCAAAACTGCATTCCTGAATGGAGATCTTACTAAAGATATCTATATGCAGCAGCCGCAAGGCTTCATTGCTGCAGGTCAGGAAAACATGGTATGTAAACTTAACAGATCCATTTATGGGCTTAAGCAAGCTTCTAGAAGTTGGAACATCCGTTTTAACTCTGCTGTCAAATCGTTTGACTTCGAGCAGAATCCGGATGAACCCTGTGTCTACAGGAAGTACACTGGGGATAAGGTTACCTTCTTGGTTCTGTATGTAGATGACATTCTACTCATTGGGAATGATGTGGGAATGTTAACTACGGTGAAAGTATGGCTTTCGTAGCAATTCTCCATGAAAGATCTTGGAGAAGCCTCCTATATACTGGGTCTTTGACTCTATAGAGATAGATCGAAGCGGATAATAGGATTATCCCAATCTGCTTACATTGACAAAATAGTCAAAAGATACAGCATGGAAAACTCCAAGAAAGGAAATGTTCCTTTCAGGCACGGAGTCACTCTCTCCAAGAAGATGTCTCCCAAGACTTCTGAGGAGATTGATGGCATGAAAGACGTTCCTTATGCCTCAGCCGTAGGGAGCATCATGTATGCCATGCTGTGCACTTGTCCTGACATAGCTCAGGCAGTGAGTGTAGTAAGCAGATTTCAGGCCAACCCAGGGCAGGAGCATTGGACTGCTGTGAAAAACATACTTAAGTACCTTCGAAGGACAAAAGAGTTTTGTCTGGTGTTCGACGGTAGCTCACTACAGATCCAGGGGTTTACAGATGCCGATTTCCAGTCAAACCCAGATGATAGAAAGTCTACATCTAGATATGTTTTCACGATAGGATCGTGTGCTGTTTGCTGGAAAGGCAGCAAACAGGGGTCCACTGCAGACTCCACGACCGAGGCCGAATACATTGCCGCAAGTGAGGCTGCCAAAGAAGCTGTGTGGATGAAGAAGTTCGTTCACGAGTTGGGAGTTGTTCCGTCCAGCACATCACCTATCCCATTGTTGTGTGACAACAATGGAGCCAATGCTCAGGCTAAGGAGCCACGAGCCCACTCGAAGTCGAAGCACATCGAGAGGAAGTACTACGTACTGCGGGAGATTGTTGGTAGAGGGGACGTCCTGATTCAGAAGGTAGCATCAGCGGAAAATGTAGCAGACCCATTGACAAAGCCACTATCACAGAAAGTGTTTGAGAAACACGTGGAAAGCATGGGACTCCGGCTAGTACCTGATTGGACCTAAGTGCAAGTGGGAGCTGTTAGACAGTTTTATATGCCCTTAGCTTCAATCAGAATGATGTACTTTATGAGTTTATTGTAAATGAATAAAGATACATATTTGATTCATGTTCCCTTGGTATGTTTCTGTGTAATACCCTTAAACTGGACACTTAATGAGACTCGTGTTAGTTTAGAATGTTCACAGCCAGTGGGTCGGTCTGGGGAGACCTATCCTGACAAGGCTGACACTGTAGTGCCACCAAGTCGGTTGGGGTGGCTTGTCTCAGCTGCCAGGGTGAGACCCTAGGCACATACAGTGTAGGATTAATTGAATCTTTGAACTGGACAAGATTTCCAGTATTGCCCTGGACCTTGGAGATTGATGGGCAAATCTGGAAAGTTACACCCGACCCCTAGACTCGATTATGATACTACACTAGGTGTCGGATTGGGCTGTCTTTGATGTACCAATCAGTGAGATCCTTAGCGGGGGTCAAAACCTGGGTATGTTGGGACAATCCGAGAATTCATCTGAGTGGGTGATCATAGTGACAGGATCAGCCCCTTTGTTAGACAAAGGTAATGATCGGGGATGCACTCTCACTGATGGAAACCAAGACTGCCGGCAGCCGATTTCAACTGTTGAGATTTGTTTTGCAAAATATATTTTATATAAGATATAAAAGTATATATGTATGGTTTCTAAATTGTTTGCAAGAAGATTTTAATTCCCGGGATCCATATAAGTGGAGAGTGCAACACTGTTCCTTGCAGCCGAGGGAGAGGTCCTCTCTTGTCGGGCAGTGTATGATCATTATGGGCTGAGAGGTTAAGTGTAAGACCATTGAGGATAATGCCTGATGGGATAATCTTGCATCTGCCCACAGTCCCTGGGAGTTACAAGGTGGCTTGGCCCAGGGACCACTTAGTGTAAGTGTTGGGCCCATAGAGCTCATTTGATGGGTTTCAAGGGGTACACTGTCTTCAGCAGTGCATTCGGCCAGGCCTTGTAACAAAGGCTGGGCTGAACCCATGTGGCTGATGTGTAGATCAATGCTTGGGTCCCACGCCATACAAGGAAGCCCAACTGGGCAGCAATTTGGAAGGTTTTTTGAGTACATAACCTTAATGGGCCTTAAGCCCATTTCGAACTGGGCTGATTTGATCAGTCATTTAAAGGGGGCGAATTCTGAAGTGGGTCAGCTAAAAGGATTGGGCTTAGACCCTATCCACTCAGAGAGTCCAAGATCTAAATAAGATTTAGATCTGGAAACCTCCTAATTAGATTAGGAGACAGCTGATCTGATTTGCAGATAAGATAAGGATTATCCCTTATCACTAAGGGACTTCTAACCCAAATATGATTTGGATTAGCAACTCCTAATCTGATTAGGAGCTGATCCCTTTGAGATTATAAAAGGGGAAGGGGGCGGCAGCCTTTTACATCATCAACAACATTCTTCTCTTAAAGAAAGAGAGATTGAGAGATTTCCTGCATACTACGAATTCTCTCCTACCGCCACCTTCCTGCCATTGCCATTCCTTCAGTTCGATCTCCAGTTCTTGGGAGCAATCAAGATTGGATCTTGATTTCAATCTTTTGGGAAAAGATTGATTGGAGCTGTACTCACAAGTCGTCCAGTTGATTCTTGCGAAGGGTCAAGTTCTTTTGAAGAACATTGCTGATTCTGCTCCATCCTTCACTGCGCCATCTTCAGTGGGAGCAGATTTTGGATCCTTCCTTGGGCGTGAACACCTCCATTGGAAGATAGTATTTCTCCGTATCAGGTATAATCCTCTCCCACTCCTTTTGGTTCAGATCTGGTTCAGTTTATGGTTCAAGATTGATCCTTGAAAATATGATTTTCTAAATAGGGAATACGATTCCCAGTTGAAGGGAGAGATAAAATTTTTGAAATTCGCCCCTTATTCCGCAATCTTTGGGCGTCCATAGGATGGATCTCTCATCCCTTCAGAGCCTTGGTTTGGTGAAACCCCAAGGTCATGAACAGCCTCTCTCAAGTGCATGTTCATCCTATGCATGAGTGATGGTTCTTCTATCTCTAGAAAGAATCTAATCCCCATGCATGCATTTCTTCAAACACTTCTAAGGCATCAATTCAAATCTGAATTGATCACCAACTGAATTGTGCAAGTTATCTCTAACCTTGCACTCAATTCAGTTCTTGAATAATAGATCTGAATTCCTAAAGTCTCTCTCAAGCACTCTAGGAATTCCAAGCTTTAGATCCATTCGGCCAATCTGAAAATTGCAGATCTGAATTCTCTTTCAAGCAATTCAGATCTTGCAATCTCAGATCTGAGAATTCAGATCTGAATTTTGAAGGTTAGTTGGCTGAATTAATCTACAATAACACCCTTATTCAAGAAACTTCAAGTACAATTCATGACCATTTGAATGAATAAAAAAGAATTAGATTGTTGAACTGAAATTTTACAAGCTGAAAGACATCAATGAAGAATGGAAAAAAGGAGAAAGAAAATATAACAAAGAAACTGAATTCAAATCAAAAGAGAATGAAACTACAATTGATTTATTGCAAAAGATCTTTGAATCACAAACCCTCAATTCGAACTCACCTTCTCTTCTAGCTTGCTTGTCTTGAACTTCCTTCAGCCCTTCTTCTTCTTCTTCCTTGCGTCTAGCCTTCTTCTCTTCTCTTCTCTCAAGGTGGCCAAACCTCTAAGAGTGGGAGAGCCTTCCTCTCAAGCAATTGAACACCTCTCCCCCCTCCTAGAGGCCTCCTTATATAGTTTTTCAAGGGGGCTCTTGCCCCTTCTTGAAGCCTCTAGAATTGGGTGTATTACACCCCTTTCTTGAACTTTTTAGAGCTCTCTTGAAAGCCTCCTAAGGGCTGCTATTTGGGCTGCGCTTAGGCTCTCTCTTAGCACATGATAGTTATACATTGAGCTGCTCTTTTGGGCTGAGAATGGGCTTTCCTTGCTGGGCCAAATTCTACTCATAGCTAGGCTTTCTTTTCTTGGGTTTTCTCAAGGAATTCGCTTGCTCTTCTTGGGCCGAAGTGCTCTCTCTTGCTTCCACAACCGGGCTGGACTGAAATTGGTCTTTTTGAACCTTCTTTTCTTGCCTTTTTCCTTTCTTTTCTTGGATTAATTATCCCTGAAACTTATTCTTAGCATTAAGCTAAATTAAGGCAAAAATTAATAAAACCGACATAAAAATCCATGCTAAAGTCTTCAAAAATTATAGATAAATTGTAAGTTCATCAAATACCCCCACACTTAAGCTTTTGCTTGTTCTCAAGCAAAGACATCAGCCATAAACTAAACATCCCCCCTTTCTGTTCTCACCGTTTACCTGGTAAACTTTTTAAGATAGAAATTCATTGAGTAGTCGGGGAACTTTTGTAAGTGCTCAACTCTTATTCTTGTAAATTACTATTTAAGATATGTATAAGATCCAAGGAAAGGAGAATATGAATTTCATCATAGTTTAGCCTTCACTCCTAATTCATATATAAATCAGCTCCTTAATTGTCAAGGTTAATAATCAAATTTCACTAAGTTTCACATCTGTAACTAAATCTTAATGAGAGTTCAACTTTAGAGTGCCCCTTTGAACCTCAACTATCACCACAATTTCTTAATTCTAGGGGTGAGTGCATCTTATGCTCCATCTCACCCTTTTCTTCTATTTTTTTTTCGGTGTGAGTGCATTTTATGCTCCATCTCACACACTTTTCTCTCTCTCTTTTTTTTTTTTTGTGTGAGTGCATCTTATGCTCCATCTCACACTGGTCACTTGCTTGAGGTAGGTAAATAGGACTCATGTTCTAAGCTGCTAGTTTTACTATTCAGCTCAGAATAGCGGAGTCAATTTGGGCTTTTGTCCTTCTTTGCAATTATTGAACCTCAAGAATCAACACTTCAGATGTGCACTAGCTCTCTTGACCATTAACCATGAAATCAAGGGCTTCCATACACATGAAGATAGTTAGGGCTAGTCATGCTGAAAAGCATATTTAGCTCCCCTTTTCTCATGCATATATCAAATTGGGTCATTCACAAGAATAAAAACTTAACAAGTACATCAGTTTCCCTCAACTCATTGAATTCCTTCTTAAAAATCATCAAATAAATAGTAATGAACTTGAGGGGTTCTAGTCTTTTTTGGTTATGTCATTGCCTGCATATGTGTGTTGGGGTGAATGAGGTGCATGGTTTTAGCCCCCATACCCTAGCCTTGGGCTCCCTCCCCCACACTTAAGATGAACATTGTCCTCAATGTTCGTAGTGTTAGGGAATCACACTTGCTAGAGCAAACTGAAGAAAAGAAAAGGATGAACTAAGTCCTTAAAGAATTGGAATTTTGAGAAAAAGATCTTTATTTTACTAACTAATATTCTAAAAAGATAAATGACAAAAAGATTCCTTAACCTGTTCATGAGCAAGCATAAAAGATTATTGGTTATCAAGATAAACAGTGGATGGAGGGGGTACAGTACCGCCCATTAAATATGGTTTCAGGCGCTGACCATTTACTTTAAACGTGCCCTGAACCGGGTGGGTGAGTTCTATAGCCCCATGGGGAAAAACCTGTGAAATGGTAAAGGGTCCAGACCACCTGGATCTCAGCTTACCTGGAAACAAGCGGAGACGGGAATTATATAACAATACTTGTTGGCCTACATAAAAGTCCCGTCTCAGCAAGTTCTTATCATGCCAGTTTTTTATTCTTCCTTTATAAACTTTGGCATTCTCATAGGCGGCAAGTCTGAATTCATCCAATTCATTCAATTGCAACCGCCTTTTAGCCCCTGTGGCCTGCATGTCAAAATTTAAGAATTTAAGAGCCCAATAGGCCTTGTGTTCTAATTCAATTGGTAAATGGCATGCTTTACCAAAGACCAATCTGTAGGGGGACATGCCAATGGGTGTCTTAAATGCAGTTCTGTATGCCCATAATGCATCATCTAATTTGATGGACCAATCTTTTCTGGCAGATGCTACGGTCTTTTCTAGAATTCTTTTGAGTTCCCTGTTAGCCAACTCCACTTGGCCACTGGTTTGAGGGTGATAAGGGGTAGCTAATTTATGTGTAATTCCATATTTCTGCATTAACCTCTCAAATTGGCTATTGCAGAAGTGAGTTCCCCTATCACTAATTATAGCTCGCGGAGTGCCAAATCGGGAGAATAGCTTCTTTAGGAAGTGTACCACCCTTCTTGAGTCATTTGTGGGTAAAGCCATGGCTTCTACCCATTTGGATACATAGTCAACTGCAACGAGGATGTACTTATTTCCAAAAGAATTCAGGAAAGGTCCCATGAAATCTATACCCCAAACATCAAAGATTTCACAAATTAAAATATTGGAAAGGGGCATTTCATTCCGTCGGGAAATGTTTCCCGATCTTTGGCATTTGTCACATGTGGACACCTATGGGCATCTTTGAAAAGTGTGGGCCAATAAAAACCTGATTGCAAAACCTTGGCTGTAGTGCGACTAGCTCCAAAATGACCTCCTGCTTCTTTATCATGGCAAAATTGGAGTACCGACTCCATCTCCTCCTCGGGGACACATCTTCTTATGATCTGATCTGCACACAATTTATACAAAAAGGGTTCCTCCCACAGATAGTATTTTACATCAGAAAGGAATTTCTTTTTCTGTTGATATGAAAGGTTAGGAGGAAGGACTTGTGCAGCTAGATAATTAGCAAAATCAGCATACCAAGGATATGAGTATTTCTGTATTGAGTACAACTGCTCATCCAGAAATTCTTCTCGAATGTTGCTGGTTATCTCCTCTTTTGAGCTTACCATGTCCAACCGGGAGAGATGGTCAGCAGCCAGGTTTGCAGCACCCTTCATGTCTCTAATCTCAATGTCAAACTCTTGCAATAAAAGGATCCACCTGATCAGTCTTGGTTTTGAGTTTTGCTTGGTAAGCAAGTGCCTTAATGCCAAGTGATCTGTGTAGACAACAACCTTGGATAATATCAGATATGAACGAAACTTATCAAGTGCAAATATTACTGCTAGCAGCTCCTTTTCTGTGGTGGTGTAATTGAGTTGGGGTCCAGTCAAGGTTCTGCTAGCATAGTAAATTGGCTGAAAATGTTTGTTCATTCTTTGTCCTAAAACAGCTCCTATAGCAAAATCACTCGCATCACGCATTAATTCAAATGGGAGGGTCCAATCTGGTGCTACCATGATAGGTGCATGGATCAATTTGTCTTTCAAGATGTTGAAAGCATGAAGGCATTCAGTTGAAAATTCAAAAGCCACTTCTTTCTGAAGCAAGGTAGATAATGGCTTGGAAATTTTTGAGAAATCCTTAATAAACCTCCTATAGAATCCGACATGTCCTAAGAAACTTCTCAAAGAATGAACAGATGTTAGGGTTGGCAATTTTTCAATTGCCTCCACCTTGGCCTTATCGACTTCTATACCTCTTTGAGAGATCTTGTGTCCAAGCACTATGCCTTCTTGCACCATAAAATGACATTTCTCCCAATTCAACACAAGATGTGTTTCTTTACATCTAGTAAGCACCTGTTCCAGATTATTCAAACATGCATCAAACGAAGAGCCAAAAACTGAAAAATCATCCATAAAGATCTCAATAAATTTTTCAACCATATCAGAAAATATAGACATCATACATCGCTGAAAGGTTGCTGGGGCATTGCATAACCCAAAGGGCATCCTTCGGTATGCAAAGGTTCCATATGGGCAAGTAAAAGTGGTCTTTTCTTGATCTTCTGGTGCAATTGGTATCTGGTTATACCCTGAATATCCATCCAAGAAACAATAATACTCATGCCCGGTTAGCCTCTCCAACATTTGGTCCATAAATGGGAGAGGGAAATGGTCCTTCCGGGTGGCTTCATTTAATTTTCTATAGTCAACACACACACGCCATCCGGTGACGGTTCTAGTAGGGATGAGTTCATTTTTCTCATTTGGAACAACAGTCATACCCCCTTTCTTGGGCACAACTTGCACAGGGCTTACCCAAGAACTATCAGAAATAGGATAAATGATCCCAGCATCTAACAACTTAATTATTTCAGCCTTTACCACTTCTTTCATGTTGGGGTTCAGGCGCCTTTGGGGCTGAACGGAAGGCTTGTTGTCCTCTTCCATCAAAATTCTGTGAGTGCAGATTGATGGATTAATGCCTTTTATATCTTCTACCTTCCAAGCTATAGCATTTTTGTGTTCCCACAACACTCTTAATAATTTTTCTCTTTGTAAGGGATTCAGCGTTGCGGAAATTATCACGGGGAGATCTGATGGTTCCTCAAGGAAAGCATACTCTAAATGGGATGGTAATTGCTTCAGTTCAAGGGTGGGGGGTTCTTAGGGTGATGGCTTACCTGATGGTCCAAGAAATTTGCCTAAGTTCTCTAATTTAAGAAACCCCTTTCCCTTGAATTGAGGCTTATCGTTCAGGTATGCTATCATGAGGTTTATTTTTTCATTTTCTCCTTCTTCAAGTTCTCCCTGCTGGAGGCAGAGTTCAAGAGGATCAGTTATTCTACTTACCTGGAAGCATTCATCAATTGTCAATTCAATGGCATCAATCATAAAACAAGAATCATCACTAGAGGGTGCATGTTTCATTGCATCAGACATTTTAAAAATTATCTCCTCATCTTGTATCCTAAGGCTGAGTTGTCCTTGTTGGACACCAATCATTGCTTTCCCGGTAGCCAGGAAAGGTCTCCCTAGGATAAGCGGGACCTCCACATCTTCTTGCATGTCTAACACAATGAAATCAACTGGAAAAATGAATTTGTCAACTTTAACTAACACATCTTCTATGATCCCCCTAGGATGTCTAATGGATCTATCAGCCAATTGTAATGCCACTCTAGTGGGTTGGGGTTCATTCAACCCCAATTTTTTGAAGATAGAATATGGCATTAAATTGATGCTAGCTCCCAGGTCACATAAAGATTTTTCAATTTTTAAACTGCCAATGGTACAAGGAATAGTGAAACTCCCTGGATCTTTAAGTTTCTGAGGCAGCTTGTTCAGAAGGATAGCAGAACATTCCTCATTTAAAGCAACTGTAGCCACATCTCCCAGTTTCATTTTGTTTGCCAATAATTCCTTCAAAAACCTTGCATAGTGTGGCATCTGGGCTAAAGCATCAGCAAAAGGAATATTAATATGTAAACTTTTAAATATTTCAAGAAACTTACCAAATTCCTTCTCCAATTTTTGTTGCTTCAGCCTGTTAGGGAATGGAACTTGTGGCTGTTGGTGCATCCCTTGTTATGCTTCTGGTTGTTCCATCTTCTGTTGTCTAGTCCCAAGGCTTGTTTCTGCCTTGGGTTCAGCCCAATTCTTCTTTTCTACCTCGGGCAACTCTTTTCCACTCCTTAAGGTAATAGCTTGCACCTACTCTCGTGGATTCACTTCAGTGTTGCTTGGAAGAGTTCCCGGCAGTCTGGAAGAGATTAATTGTGCCAATTGCCCCACTTGGTTTTCTAGGTTTTTGATTGAGGCTCCCTGGTTCTGGAACCTAGTTTCTACACCTGCTATAAATTTTGTCATCAGTTCCTCCAAATTGGATTTTGGTTCAGGCTGATGATAAGTCTAGTGGAACAGCTTGGAAGTATGCTGATTTGGCCAGGACTGGTTTGAATGTCCCCTCCATCCTGGATGAAAAGTATGGTGATTTTGGTAACCCTGCTGTCTTGACAAATTGTTGACATAGTCAACTTGTTCAGTAGATGGTCTGAACTGATTTCCAACTTGGCAGTCTGTACTGATGTGGCATCCGCCACACAATTCACAATTAAGAGGCTGCACATGCATGGCAGCTATCTGCATTTCATCTATTTTCTTACTGAGTGCTCCTATTTGTATAGATAGTGTCGTATAAGTGTCAACATTATGCAAGCCTTGCTGCTTCCTAGTTTGAGTTCTTTCCGAATGCCACTGATAGTTGTTGGCTGCCATTTCCTCAATAAGTGCATGGGCAACCTCAGGAGTTTTATTATTTATGGATCCTCCGGCTGCAGCATCTAATATGGTCTTATTTGAGTCAGTAAGACCATTATAGAAAGTCTGCACTTGCAGCCAAATGGGGAGGCCATGGTGAGGAACTCTTCTTAACAGCTCCTTGTATCGTTCCCATGACTCATATAAAGATTCCCCCTCTTGCTAGAAAAAAGTAGTGATGTCATTCCTCATTTTAGCAGTTTTAGAAGGGGGAAAATATTTAGAGAGAAAACGGCTGGCCATTTCGTCCCATGTAGCTATTGATCCTGCCGGTAATGAATTCAGCCATGCTTTGGCTTTATCCTTCAAAGAAAATGGGAATAATCTCAAACTAATGGTGTCATCACTTACCCCATTGTGTTTGAAGGTGTCACAAATTTCTAAAAAGTTAGAAATGTGTGCATTGGGATCTTCGTGGGCCAATCCACAGAATTGCACCGTGTTTTGAATCATTTGTATGATGGCAGGTTTGATCTCAAAGTTGTTAGCAGCAATATTGGGCCTGATAATGCTGGAGGCAGCTCCAGTGAGAGTGGGTTTGGCATAGTCCATCATAGTCCTCTGCTCAGCCATTTCTTGAGCTTCTTGAGCTTCTTGAGCTTCTTGTGCTTCTTGTCTGACTTGCCTAGCAGCTCTCAAATGGACACGGAGAGTCCGTTCAATCTCTGGGTCATAAAGGATCTCTTCCAGTTCAGGTCTGCTTGTCATAAACTATTAAGGTCAAAGCAATAAAAAGGCCAATATTCACAAAAGAAAATAAATAACTAATCCTATCACAACTGAAAATGTAAAGTGATTATTGGAATACAAAAACCTACATCCTATCATGAATAAATGAAGCTGATTATACTAAAAGTAGATTTAAACCAACATCTTATTCAAGGTTCCTTTATCTACATCCATCGATTGCAACATCTGAATTCAGATCCAATTTAGTTGAGTTCAGATCTGCAAGTCTTTGGTATTGTTAGTCCAGAGAAATTAACAAATAATAATTCAGATCTGAGCTGTATATCTCATACACACTCATTGGTATACAGTACAATATACATCTATCAAATCTGTGATGCGTTAGGGCTGATATCAGAGTTAGGCTTGGTTTAAGGATTTTTAGCTCTACATTTGAAGCCCAAACCTGTATAGCTTATGCATATCAAACACTTGCTAAGACCTGAAAAATCAGATCTGCAATGTTTGGTATTGTTAACTGCTGCAAGAGATTTAAACATCAGTCCTAATATAATCCAAACATCAATTCAGATCGGGTGCAAGAGATTTAAAAGATAACAAAACATCAAGTTCAAAGAAATTTCAGATCATGTACTCATACTGCCTCAGATTCTCATGTAATTTAGATCTGATTTTACCATTCATGGCTTATATTTCATCAATGAGGCAAGTCTGATGCATCAAATGGTGCTGTTACTACCCGAATTTACATCAGAATAGAGTGGGTTCAGGTTTGAGTTCATCATGCATTCAGATTTGCAACTAGCTGAGCTCAAATCTGAGCTTAAATCTGAGGTTCAGATCTGAAGGCTTACATATCATTCTTTCAAATATTTTTCATTCCTCGCTACCCTTTGATCCCTGAAGCTAATCTGATATCTCACATTGTGAATGGGGTGCCAAATTCTCATCAGAATTGAGTAGGTTCAGGTCTGAGTTCATCTGAACTCAGATCTGAACCTAGCAGATTTGCAACCAACTGAACTCAGATCTGACCCCAAGTCTGAGTTCACATCAAATTTCTTTCATTCTTTGCTACATTTTCAGCCATGAGACAAGTCTGATGTATCAAAATATCAGTCATAATTGTTAGACAGTTTTGTATGCCCTTAGCTTCAATCATTTTGATGTACTTTTGTTATTTAGTGGAAATAAATAAAGTGCATGTTTGATTCATATTGTTTGGTTTAATTCTGTGTAAAACCCTAAAACTGGACATTTGTAGAGACTCATGTTAGTTTTAAATGTTCACAGCCGTTGGATAAGTCTGGGGAGATTTATCCTGCCAAGGCTGATACTGGTGTGCCACCAAGTGTTGGGATGGCCTGTCTCAGCCATCAGGGTAAGACCCGAGGCACATACAGCATGGGATTACTTGAATCCTTGAACCGGACCAGATTTCCAGTCTTGCCCTGGACCTTGGAGATAGATGGGCAAAACTGGAAAGTTACACCTGACCCCTAGACTCGATTATGACACTTCACTAGGTGTTGGATCAGGCTGCCTTTGATATGCCAATCAGTGAGATCCTTAGTGGGGATCAAAACCTGGGTATGTTGGGGCAGTTTGAGAATTCATCTGAGTGGGTGGTCATAGTGACAGAATCAGCCACTTTGTCGGACAAAGGGTAATGATCGGGAATGCACTCTCTCTGATGGAAACCAAATTGCCGGCAGTTGATTTCAATCGTTGGAATTTTGTTTTTGCAAAATTAATATATTTACATATATATGTACGGTTTCAAAATGTTTGCAAATGGTTTTAATTCCCGGGATCCATGTGAGAGGAGAGTGCGGCACTGTTCCTTGCAGCCGAGGGAGAGGTCCTCTCTTGTCGGGCAGTGCTTGATCATTAAGGGCTGAGAGGTTAAGTGTAAGACCATTTAGGATAATACCTGATGGGCTAATCTTGCACCTGCCCACAGTCCCTGGGTTTTTATAAGATGGCTTGGCCCAGGGACCACTTAATGTAAGTGTTGGGCCCATAGGGTTCATACGATGGACTCAAGGGGTTCATTGAGATTTTCAGTGAATTTGGCTGGGCCTTGTATTAAAGGCTGGGCCGAACCCATGTGGCTGGTGTGTAGATCAATGCTTGGGTCCCACGCCATACAAAGAAGCCCAACTGGGCAGCAGATTGGAAACTAATTAAACACTGAATACTTAATGGGCCAAAAGCCCATTTCGAAGTGGGCTGATATGATCACCCATCAATGGGGCGAATTTGAGATTGAAGTTAGCAAAAAGGATTGGGCTCTTAGCCTTATCCACTCTTAGAGACCAAATTCAAATCAGATTTGAATCTGGTAACCTCCTGATAAGATCAGGAGTAAGCTAACTCTATCTGGGAAAGGGATTAAGATTATCCCCTATCCAAATACTGATTTGGATTGGGATAACTCCTAATTAGGAGATTTCTTAATCAAGAAGAAAAGAGAGGAGAATTTTGAATGAACCAAGAGAGGGAAATCAGATTTCGATCCAAGAGGTTCTGGTAAGCAAGAAAGGTTCCTGCGAATTGAGATTAGATCTCATTCTCTCCAGAAAAGAAAACAGTTCAGCCTTTTCGTTTCTGGAAATCTCCTCGTGCCGCCGCCATCTGCATTGTTGCAAGATTTGATCTTTGCAGAAAAGAAAGTCAAGAAACCAGTTCTTGACATCAGTCTTGCAAGAAAGACTGAAAGAATTCAGTGTTTAGTACATCCAGGGGATTCTTGTGAAGGATCCAGTGTGTAGGACGCACCCTGCTGGTTCTGTTCCATCCACAGCTGTGTCATCTTCAGCAGGGACAGATCTTGGAGCATTCTTTGGGCGTGAACACCAACTTTGGGAGATACTGCTTCTCCGGATCAGGTATAATCCTCCCATTTATCTTTTGGTACAGATCTGGTTTGATTAGGGTTCAAGTAGATCCTTGAATATTGTATTCTAAATTCAGGGAATATGATTCCCAGTTGGGAGAAGGTAGGAAATTTTTGAAATTCGCCCCACCCATTCCGCAACCTTTATGGCGTCCATTAGATGGATCCTACCATTCTTTCAGTGGTATCAGAGCCACAGGTTCGAATCTTGAACCAAAAGAAAATCAGATCTGACCCTGCGCAGATGGATAGAAGGTGTTCTTTCAAGATTTGCGCAGATTGTTTTCTTTTTTTTTTCAAGAAACTGTTTCTTGTTAAGGGCGATTGATCTGAAATTAATTTCTATTAAATCCAAAATTTATTTGGAATTGTTCTTTATTTATTTTGATTTAATGGACTGTTCAAACCTGGAGATCGCAGTGCAGTTTTAGCGCAGATGGTCTGCGCACCCTTTTTCTTTTCTATTTATTTATTTCATTCAATTCGGTCTGTAAATAATTTTTTTTTATTTTTAGACTGAATGTATAGGATTTGATCAAGAATGTAATTAATAGAAATAGGATTTCTGTTATTTTTCTTGATTAAAGAAGATGGAAGAAGATGGCGGCGCTGGAGATTTGCAGATGGAGAAATCGTTTTCTGCGATTTGCAGTTTATGAAACTGCAACCCTTGTGATTAACCTCTGTTTTGCAGGTGGTGCGAACAGTCCATAATTGTTTTGTGTTTGCTAGAAATCAAAACTATTAATTTCAGATCATTCAATAATTAATTCTTGAATTGAAAATCAGTTTTGGACCATTTCGGACTAGATTGGACCAAAACTGTTTGGACCGAATCTGGGTTTCGAAAGGGGCTGTTCTCAGTCCAATTGTCTCACACTTTTGTTCCAAATCTGATGTTCAATTACAGGGATTAATTCGGCCCACCTGTAAAGCCCAGTTTTAAAGTGTTAAAACTGCAAAAGCCCATTATTGTGAGATAAGCTGTATGGGCCGAACTGCTATCTGCGATTCAGCCCATACACCTAGTGGACATTAATCGTTAATGACTTGGTTTTTAAATGGGCCGTTGAATGGGCTTTACAGCAATTAATTGATTGGATCAATTCCTCCTTTACATGTGATGTTTGGATGTTTGATGTGCTGCGACCATGGGCCATAAGTACTTGGCCCGTGATGACTCGTTAGTGGCTCTTGCGCACACCATGGCTGAATGCACATCATTGCCATAGTGTCCCTGAAGGTCATTGGATGACCCCCCTCTTTGCCTGGTGGGCCCCACAACCCTGAAAAAGGGATGCGTACGGAACCCCTAGCCGATTAAGGCCCACCAGAAATCTGACTTTATGAAAGTCAGTGGGAGCCACTTTGGTTTGACCTAAATTAGAACTAGGCCGTAATTTTGTTCCCTCCAGCAAATATGAATGCAAGTGATAGGGAGATCCATATGATGGACTCTCTAAAGGCCTTCTGTCATTAGCACAATGATGGGTCCATCAGTAATGAGGAAACGCACCATAAAATTGGGCTATCCATTTGCTGTTGGATCTGTTAGAGTGTTTCATAAGATGATAGGGGCGTCATAGACCGATGTGGGAGGGGCTTCACCAGAAAATGGGAACTCTCTCACGGTACCTTGGCGTAACCTGAATATGATGGGTGTGCACTCACTGACAGAAGGGTTTACCTGAAAACGGCTCTGAACCTTGTCTGACAGAGGCCAAAGGGAAACTCATTTGATGAGTGGATATGATCTGTCACAGAAAGGTGGTGGGGTTATGCAGCTGAAACAGTTGGCTTCACGCACCCCATGTGATTTCCCACATTTCCAGAGACATTTCGTCGTCTCCGTCACTGAGATAGGAGGGAAATCTCAGAGATGAACAAATGGGAATGGAACATAGATTAAAAGCCATATCTATGTAGGTAAACATGAATCAAACTAAGGTTGTGGACTAACGATTTTGCTGTTTTATCAGAAAATGGCAAACGGTCAATTTGCAAAGCTTCTAGACGATAACAAGCTTAAGGGCCCAAACTATGCCGACTGGTACAGAAATCTTATGCTGGTCCTAACTTCTGAAAAGTTAGACAAGGTAGTGAAAAATCCTGCCCCGGAACGTCCGGGTGATAGGGCTTCTGAGGCCCGTAGGAGGGACTACCAAGATTGGGAGGATAAGAACTCCCTAGCCCGCTGCTTTGTCATTGCCTCATTAGACAACTCAATACAGAGGCAGTTCGATCAGATCGAACTTGCCAAGGACATATTGGACAGTCTAAGGACAATGTATGAGGAGCAGAACCGTTCTACTCGACAGAAGGTCCTGAAATTGTTCATGACCGCGCAGATGACCAAAGGGCAGAAAGTTCATGACCATTGTCTTCGGATGATGGGATACATCAACGAACTTGAAGCTCTTGGATCCGGGCTAGATCTTGGCACGCAAGTGGATGCCATCCTAAATTCTTTGCCCTCTTCCTTCAATGCGTTCACTATGAACTACAATATGAATAAGCTGAATGTCAGCGTCCAGGAACTCAGCAATATGTTGCAGAGGGCCGAGGATTTACTCAAGAAGGATGAGCCTGTGGTTATGCTTGCTGAAGCTAACAAATCGGGCAAGAGAAAGAGAAAGGCAAAGAAGCCCCAGAAGAAGACTACCAAACCCAAGAAGCAGAAGAAGAACAAGGCATCTGATGTCTGTCACTTCTGCAAGCAGACCGGCCACTGGAAGAGGAACTGTCCTACCTACCTGGAATCTAAGAAAGGTAATATCGAAACTTGTGTCATAGAAACTAATATGTTAGTTACTTCTGTGTCCTGGTGTGTTGACTCCGGGGCTTCAACTCATGCGTGTAACTCACTGCAGGGGTTCAAAGTTAGCAGAAGGCTGAGTGAAGGTGAAGTGACACTGTTCTTGGGAACAACTGCAAGTGTTGCAGCTGCGGCAATAGGAACCGTAGAATTAGTTTTTAAAGAAGGAGTCCTTGTACTTAAAGATTGTCTTTATGTACAGAACTTGAGAAGGAATTTAATTTCTGTTTCAAAATTGTGTGCTGATGGATATACTGTTTACTTTAGTAATATGATTACTGTTAAACGGAATAATAAATTCATCGCATGCGGGGAGCTAGAGAACGGTCTCTATGTTCTGCATCCTTCTTTGGAAACTAACTTGACCGAAACTACGTCGGTCGAAAATCCCAAGAAAAGGACTCGTGATACAGTAAATCTCACGTGCCTCTGGCATTACCGACTTGGCCACATCGGTGTCGACCGAATCACAAGACTGGTAAAGGATGGTCCTTTGGATTTTCTAACCGTAGAAAATCTTCCCACTTGTGAACCTTGCCTCCAAGGTAAGATGACTAAGCGGCCATTTGACGGTAAGCCTGAAAGATGTGCAGGCACACTTGACCTAATACATACTGATGTATGTGGTCCCCTGAGTGTTAGGACACGGAATCAACACGTGTACTTCATCACCTTTACAGATGATTTTTCACGATATGGTTACGTGTACCTAATGAGACATAAGTCTGAATCATTTGAAAAGTTCAAAGAGTTCAGACAGGAAGTCGAGAAACAGTTAGGGAGAGAAATTAAGGCCCTTCGATCAGATCGAGGTGGCGAGTATCTCTCTGATGAATTCAGGGACTACTTAAAGGCCAATGGGATAGTGTCACAACTAGCTCCTCCTGCTACACCTCAACTCAATGGTGTTTCAGAGAGGAGAAATAGGACCTTATTAGACATGGTCCGGTCACTTCTCGTACGCTCAGAATTACCCACATCCTTTTGGGGATACGCATTAGAGACTGCTATCTACGTGCTGAATAGGGTTCCAACCAAATCAGTTCCGAAAACTCCATATGAGCTTTGGACCGGAAGGAAGCCAAGTGTGAGACACTTGAAGATTTGGGGTTGTCCTGCACACGTTAAAAGAACAAGTGCGGACAAGTTGGAATCTAAAACCAGCCGTTGCCTGTTTATAGGCTTCCCAAAGGATTCGGTGGGTTATCTATTCTATGACCCAAGTGAGCAGAAAGTGTTCTGCAGTCGAAACGCCCGATTCTTAGAATCCGATTACATCCTGGACACCCATCGTCAGGAAATAGTTCTTGATGAGGAGAGCTCAGGAGCAGTGGGAGATGACCCACAAGTTCCAGGTAATGACCAACCTAGAAGGTCCACCCGGGTATCCAGACCACCAGTCCGATATGGTTATGACCAGGATAGTTACCTAGTGGAAGCCTTGACTAGTGAAGAGGATCCCGTGTCTTACGCGGAAGCTATGTTAGACATAGACTCCCAGAAGTGGGTGGAGGCCATGAGAGCCGAGATGGACTCAATGGAGACCAATGGAGTCTGGACTCTAGTGGATCCGCCCTCCGGGGTAAAAGCAATTGGTTGCAAATGGATCTACAAGAGGAAGAAGGGCCCCGATGGCAGGATTGAGACCTTTAAAGCTCGATTGGTGGCGAAAGGGTATACTCAGAAAGAAGGCATCGACTATGAGGAAACCTTTTCACCGGTGGCCATGCTTAAATCCATTAGGATCCTGCTAGCTGTAGCAGCGTACCATGATTACGAGATTTGGCAAATGGATGTCAAAACAGCGTTCCTGAATGGAGATCTTAGTGAAGATATCTACATGCAGCAGCCGCAAGGCTTCATTGCTGCTGGTCAGGAACACATGGTATGTAAACTTAATAGATCCATATATGGACTTAAGCAGGCTTCTAGGAGTTGGAACATCCGTTTTGATTCTGCAGTCAAAACGTTTGACTTTGAGCAGAATCCGGATGAGCCCTGTGTTTACAGGAAATCCAGTGGGGATAAGATCACCTTTTTGGTCTTGTACGTGGACGATATCCTACTCATTGGGAATGATGTAGGAATGTTGACTTCGGTCAAGGTATGGCTATCACAGCAGTTCTCCATGAAAGATCTTGGAGAAGCTTCATACATACTGGGTCTTCGACTCTATAGAGATAGATCGAAGCGGATAATTGGATTGTCCCAGGCTGCTTACATTGACAAAATTGTCAAAAGATACAGCATGGAAAACTCCAAGAAAGGAAACGTTCCTTTCAGGCACGGAGTCACTCTCTCCAAGAAGATGTCTCCCAAGACTTCTGAGGAGATTGAGAGCATGAGAGACGTTCCCTATGCCTCAGCTGTGGGGAGCATCATGTATGCCATGTTGTGCACTCGCCCGGACATAGCTCAGGCGGTGAGTGTGGTAAGCAGATTCCAGGCAAACCCAGGACAGGAGCATTGGACTGCTGTGAAGAACATACTCAAATACCTTCGAAGGACGAAAGAGTTTTGTCTGGTATTCGATGGTAGTTCACTGCAAGTTCTAGGGTATACCGATGCCGATTTCCAGTTGGATCCAGATGATAGAAAGTCTACATCTGGGTATGTTTTCACGATAGGATCATGTGCTGTTTGCTGGAAAAGCAGCAAACAGGGGTCCACTGCAGACTCCACAACCGAGGCCGAGTACATTGCCGCAAGTGAAGCTGCCAAGGAAGCCGTGTGGATGAAGAAATTCATACACGAATTGGGAGCGATTCCATCCAGCACATCACCCATCCCGTTGTTGTGTGACAACAATGGAGCGATCGCCCAGGCTAAAGAGCCTCGGGCCCACTCGAAGTCAAAGCACATCGAGAGGAAGTACCATGTACTGCGGGAGATCGTTGGTAGAGGGGACGTCCTAATTAAAAAGGTAGCATCAGCGGATAATGTGGCAGACCCATTGACCAAGCCACTGACACAGAAGGTGTTTGAGAAACACGTGGAAAGTATGGGACTCCGGCTTGTACCAGATTGGACCTAAGTGCAAGTGGGAGCTGTTAGACAGTTTTGTATGCCCTTAGCTTCAATCATTTTGATGTACTTTTGTTATTTAGTGGAAATAAATAAAGTGCATGTTTGATTCATGTTGTTTGGTTTAATTCTGTGTAAAACCCTAAAACTGGACATTTGTAGAGACTCATGTTAGTTTTAAATGTTCATAGCCGTTGGATAAATCTGGGGAGATTTATCCTGCCAAGGCTGATACTGGTGTGCCACCAAGTGTTGGGATGGCCTGTCTCAGCCATCAGGGTAAGACCCGAGGCACATACAGCATGGGATTACTTGAATCCTTGAACCGGACCAGATTTCCAGTCTTGCCCTGGACCTTGGAGATAGATGGGCAAAACTGGAAAGTTACACCTGACCCCTAGACTCGATTATGACACTTCACTAGGTGCTGGATCAGGCTGCCTTTGATATGCCAATCAGTGAGATCCTTAGTGGGGATCAAAACCTGGGTATGTTGGGGCAGTTTGAGAATTCATCTGAGTGGGTGGTCATAGTGACAGAATCAGCCACTTTGTCGGACAAAGGGTAATGATCGGGAATGCACTCTCTCTGATGGAAACCAAACTGCCGGCAGTTGATTTCAATCGTTGGAATTTTGTTTTTGCAAAATTAATATATTTACATATATATGTACGGTTTCAAAATGTTTGCAAATGGTTTTAATTCCCGGGATCCATGTGAGAGGAGAGTGCGGCACTGTTCCTTGCAGCCGAGGGAGAGGTCCTCTCTTGTCGGGCAGTGCTTGATCATTAAGGGCTGAGAGGTTAAGTGTAAGACCATTTAGGATAATACCTGATGGGCTAATCTTGCACCTGCCCACAGTCCCTGGGTTTTTATAAGATGGCTTGGCCCAGGGACCACTTAATGTAAGTGTTGGGCCCATAGGGTTCATACGATGGACTCAAGGGGTTCATTGAGATTTTCAGTGAATTTGGCTGGGCCTTGTATTAAAGGCTGGGCCGAACCCATGTGGCTGGTGTGTAGATCAATGCTTGGGTCCCACGCCATACAAAGAAGCCCAACTGGGCAGCAGATTGGAAACTAATTAAACACTGAATACTTAATGGGCCAAAAGCCCATTTCGAAGTGGGCTAATATGATCACCCATCAATGGGGCGAATTTGAGATTGAAGTTAGCAAAAAGGATTGGGCTCTTAGCCTTATCCACTCTTAGAGACCAAATTCAAATCAGATTTGAATCTGGTAACCTCCTGATAAGATCAGGAGTAAGCTAACTCTATCTGGGAAAGGGATTAAGATTATCCCCTATCCAAATACTGATTTGGATTGGGATAACTCCTAATTAGGAGATTTCTTAATCAAGAAGAAAAGAGAGGAGAATTTCGAATGAACCAAGAGAGGGAAATCAGATTTCGATCCAAGAGGTTCTGGTAAGCAAGAAAGGTTCCTGCGAATTGAGATTAGATCTCATTCTCTCCAGAAAAGAAAACAGTTCAGCCTTTTCGTTTCTGGAAATCTCCTCCTGCCGCCGCCATCTGCATTGTTGCAAGATTTGATCTTTGCAGAAAAGAAAGTCAAGAAACCAGTTCTTGACATCAGTCTTGCAAGAAAGACTGAAAGAATTCAGTGTTTAGTACATCCAGGGGATTCTTGTGAAGGATCCAGTGTGTAGGACGCACCCTGCTGGTTCTGTTCCATCCACAGCTGTGTCATCTTCAGCAGGGACAGATCTTGGAGCATTCTTTGGGCGTGAACACCAACTTTGGGAGATACTGCTTCTCCGGATCAGGTATAATCCTCCCATTTATCTTTTGGTACAGATCTGGTTTGATTAGGGTTCAAGTAGATCCTTGAATATTGTATTCTAAATTCAGGGAATATGATTCCCAGTTGGGAGAAGGTAGGAAATTTTTGAAATTCGCCCCACCCATTCCGCAACCTTTATGGCGTCCATTAGATGGATCCTACCATTCTTTCAATAATTGAGTAGGTTCAGGTCTGAGTTCAGAATGCAGACCTGCAATCAGCTGAACTCAGATCTGAATCTAGCAGATTTGAGTTTCAGATCTGAAATTCAGATTTGAGTTTCAGATCTGAAAGTCAGATTTGAAGTTCAGATCTGAAAGCTCTCATGCTATTCTTTTCCTCAAAATAAACACACTTTTCCTCAACCAAATCAGCTCAAAAAAAGATCATAGTACAAGTTATCTAACATTGCAAAGTCTACCCTCTATCCTGCTCTGTTCACAGTCCCAGTTCAGATCTGGGTGATTTCAGATCTGAATTTCTTTACCCAATGCTATCCAATTGTTTTATATAGATAGCAGATTTGTTCTAAGGTGTATTGGGGTGAAGATAACCCCCAATTACCCTTTGAATTTATATCAGTTCAGGTCTGAGTTCAAGGGAACTCAGATCTGAACTGTTGCAAATCTGCTACAACAGAACTCTGATCCGAATCCTTGGTTTCCATTCTTTCGGTTATATGGTTCTCTCTCTCTTTTTTTTTCACTGTCTAAATATATATATTTTTTTCTTTTTGTAATGAAAGAAAAGAATAATAAAGGGCTGAGAACAGATTTTTTTTTTCAGCTGAGTGTTGCAGTTCTGCTATAGCAGATCTGAGTGCAGAATGCAACTCAGATCTGCAACACTTATGTTGTTATGAATTTTTTCTTGTTTTTTTTTTTTTTGAAGGTAACAACACCAAGATTGAAAGGAAATCAAATCTACCTTTATTAAAATGAAACTAAAAAAAGGAAAGGAAGTAATCTACTGAAGAAAGAAGAAACAAATTAAATCAGTACAGCTGTTGCATTCAAAGCTAAAATATAAAATGAAGCAATTAAAACCATCTATGAATGCAATGATGACTGAGACCAGATTAAGAATGCCCAATGTTTCCTAATATTGCTTCCCTAAATCCCTGCCAACGGCGCCAAAAACTTGGTGTGTGGCTCATTGTGACACTAGCAAGTGCACTAGCCGTTCAAGTAATAAAGTAGTGAGTGAAGTATCGTTCCCATGAGGATTTAGGAAACAATTACCAATACTAAATTGGGCACTTCTTATCTGATCAACAATAAATCAAAACTTTAATGAAAGCTAAAAATTATAAACTAAAATCTATCTAAAATATTGGCCCAATTGCCTTCGAATTAGGTTAGAAGAGTAAGCAGTAAATGTCAATCTCAGAATTCAGCAATCTATCAATTTGGATCATTTGAATAAATCATGATTGAGCCTTGGTTTGGTGAAACCCCAAGGTCATGAACAGCCTCTCTCAAGCGCATGTTCATCCTATGCATGAGTGACGGTTCTTCTATCTCTAGAAAGAATCTAATCCCCATGCATGCATTTCTTCAAACACTTCTAAGGCATCAATTCAAATCTGAATTGATCACCAACTGAATTGTGCAAGTTATCTCTAACCTTGCACTCAATTCAATTCTTGCATAGTAGATCTGAATTCCTAGAGTCTCTCTCAAGCACTCTAGGAATTCCAAGCTTTAGATCCATTCGGCCCATCTGAAAATTGCAGATCTGAATTCTCTTTCTAGCAATTCAGATCTTGCAATCTCAGATCTGAGAATTCAGATCTGAGTTTTGAAGGTTAGTTGGCCAAATTAATCTACAATAACACCCTTATTCAAGAAACTTCAAGTACAATTCATGACCATTTGAATGAATCAAAAAGAATTAAATTGTTGAACTGAAATTTTACAAGCTGAAATACATCAATGAAGAATGGAAAAAAGGAGAAAGAAGAAAGAAAATATAACAAAGAAACTGAATTCAAATCAAAAGAGAATGAAACTACAATTGATTTATTACAAAAGATCTCTGAATCACAAACCCTCAATTCGAACTCACCTTCTCTTCTAGCATGCTTGTCTTGAACTTCCTTCAGCCCTTCTTCTTCTTCTTCCTTGCGCCTAGCCTTCTTCTCTTCTCTTCTCTCAAGGTGGCCAAACCTCTAAGAGTGGGAGAGCCTTCCTCTCAAGCAATTGAACACCTCTCCCCCCTCTTAGAGGCCTCCTTATATAGTTTTTCAAGGGGGCTCTTGCCCCTTCTTGAAGCCTCTAGAATTAGGTGTATTACACCCCTTTCTTGAACTTTTTAGAGCTCTCTTGAAAGCCTCATAAGGGCTGCTATTTGGGCGGCACTTAGGCTCTCTCTTAGCACATGATAGTTATACATTGAGCTGCTCTTTTGGGCTGAGAATGGGCCTTCCTTGCTGGGCCAAATTCTACTCATAGCTAGGCTTTCTTTTCTTGGGTTTTCTCAAGGAATTCACTTGCTCTTCTTGGGCCGAAGTGCTCTCTCTTGCTTCCACGACCGGGCTGGACTGAAATTGGTCTTTTTGAACCTTCTTTTCTTGCCTTTTTCCTTCCTTTTCTTGGATTAATTATCCCTGAAACTTATTCTTAGCATTAAGTTAAATTAAGGAAAAAATTAATAAAACCGTCATAAAAATCCATGCTAAAGTCCTCAAAAATTATAGACAAATTGTAAGTTCATCATGACTTTTTCAATGAATTGCCAATGTTGAAACATTTGTTGTTGTAGGGTATGATTGTATAGTGGGATGTTGATTTTGGACTCGAACAAATCGATAAGTACTTCCACAAAATGACAACCATGCCAATGTGTGTGCATTATTAGTAGTTGGCATTGTCAAATGCAGTATAAAGAATGACCGTAGGGCTTGTAAGCCAACATTTTTTTTATATGCCAAAATTTTTTTATATGCTAACATTTCCTTATTGTTGTTTCTATTGTCAATTTTTTTTTGTGTTGTTTTCTTAAACTAATCCGAGACATCTTCAAGCATTGACACTTGTAGGAGGTTATGTCGACACAAATGATTCAAGTATTTGAATTGGTGTGTAATAGTGGGCCTTGGCATTGCATATGCAAGAACACAGGATTAGAAGGTGAAGTATCTCAGTTTTCACCCGCAGAGTGACATTTTGTTTCATAAAAGCTTTTTCAAAGTCAGGTTTCTAAAGTCTTAGAGAAGAATATTACCAAACTATTATGCCAATTCTTTATCACGAAAGGGTTGGAATATGGTTCGAGGGGATTTTTATGTACATCTGTTAAACACCTTTCGTCGGTAATATTATTTGTTGCTGAAGTTTTTGCGACTCAAAACTAATTGAATGGTTAAGCATGCTCTATTTAGTAGGATTTTGCCCACTATGGTAATGTATCAGAACATATGTTGTATAGTGTTTATTGTTTTTTAGAATTTTGAGGAATTAAATATGCAGTTACATTTGAAACTTACATTAATTTATAAACAAATAAGAAGGAAATCATCTCCAATTTTGGATGATGCAAAATCTTCAATTGATGTGATTTTCTTCACCACGATCTCATTAGGCTTTATTTCTGTTGCATCTTGCAATGAAGATATTACTCGAGCTATTATCTTTGCCTTAATGGAAAGAAGTGATTCAGAACTGTGCAAGCCACTTACACCATTTCAGGATAGGCCTTCGCTTCCTTTACCTTTGGAAGCAAGTAAGTGAAATTAATCCTTGGTTTCCTTTTCTAATTTTATGCTGTCCTTTGTTTCCTTTGTTTTATAGGAAAGTTTGAGGCAGCAACTGTGGTATCCATGATGTTCAATGAGGGAATCAAAAAATATTTTGATATGACCCTTCTTTCTTGTGCCTATGCTAGAACTAGGGAACGTACTCAAGGTCTTGTATCTTTTTTTGGTTATACCTATAGATTACTTTTAGCATTCAAAGCTGTTGACAATATGTTTTGATACAAGTTTAGAATCTTCTAGGTTACTGGGCCAACATCTTGACCTGGGTGAGACTCACCAAGGTCTTGTTGTTCTTGTTATTGCATTGGATGAATTTTTTGAAGAATTGGGTCTTGGGACGAAGATTGGATCATAAGAACATTTATTGCATTATGAAGAGCAGAACACCTAGATGGCAGTTCCTTTAGTTCTTGGTCTCCTTTGCATTTGCAATCTGAATGTAAGCCATATGTGATATACAAGTTTGTTGAATCCTCATAGCATTCAAAGGAACTGGTAAGAGGGCTTTGGACGGAGTTTTATTAGGTTGGTTTGGTTAGCATTGCATAGTTTCATAGAAACATTTATAAATTAGAGCATAGTTTGGTATTTATTTTCCTTCTCCATTGGGATTTGCTTTTCTTGGTTGTGACCTTTTCAACGCATTGCCAATGTTGAAACCTTTGTTGTTGTACGGTATGATTTTATAGTGGGATGTTGATTTTGGACCCAAACAAATCGATAAGTATTTCTACAAAATGACAACCATGCCAATGTGTGTGCATTATTAGTAGTTGGCATTGTCAACTGCAGTATAAAGAATGACCGTAGGCCTTGTAAGACAACATTTTTTTTATATGCCAAAATTTTTTATATGCAAACATTTCCTTATTGTTATTTCTATTTTCAATTTTCTTTTGTTTTGTTTTCTTAAACTAATTCGAGACATCTTGAAGCATTGACACTTGTAGATGGTTATGTTGACGCAAATTATTCAAGTACTTGTGTTTGTGTGTAATAGTTGGCCTTGGCGTTGCATATGCAGGAACACAAGATTAGAAGGTGAAGTATCTAAATTTTCACCCGCAGAGTGACATTTTGTTTCATAAAAGCATTTTCAAAGCCTGGTTTCTAAAGTCTTAGAGAAGAAGATTACCAAACTGTTAGGCCAGTTCCTTATCACAAATGGGTTGGAATATGGTTCAAGGGGATTTTGTTGTACATCAGTTAAACACCTTTCATTGGGAATATTATTTGTTGTTGAAGTTTTTGCGACTCAAAACTAATTGAATTGTTGAGAATACTCTATTTAATAGGCTTTTGCCCATTATGGTAATGTATCAGAACATATGTTGTATAGTATTTATTGTTTTTTAGAATTTTGATGAATTAAATATGCAGTTCCATTTGAAGTTTACTTTATTTTATTAACAGATAAGAAGGAAATCATCTCCAACTTTCGAAGATGCAAAATCTTCAATTGAAGTGATTTTCTTCACTACGATCACATTGGGCTTTATTTATGTTGCATCTTGCAGTGAAGATATTACTCGAGCTATTATCTTTGCCTTAATGGATGGAAGTGATTCAGAACTGGGCGAGCCGCTAACACCGTTTCTGTATAGACCTTGGCTTCCTTTACCTTTGGAAGCAGGTAAGTGAAATTAATCCTTGGTTTCCTTTTCTAATTTTATGTTGTCCTTGGTTTCCTTTGTTTTATAGGAAAGTTTGAGGCAACAACTGTGGTATCCATTATGTTCAATGAGGGAATCAAGAATTATTTTGATATGACCCATTTTTCTTGTGCCTATGCTAGATCAAGGGAACATACTCAAGGTCTTGTATCTTTTTTCGGTCACACCTATAGATTACTTTTAGCAATCAAAGCTATTGACAATATTTTTTGGTAAAGGTTTAGAATCATCTAGGTTACTGGGCCAACATCTTGGCATGGGTGAGACTCACCAAGGTCTTGTTGTTCTTGTTATTGTATTGGATGAATATTTTGAAAATTTAGACGGAGATTGGATGAATCATTTGAAGAATTGGGTCTTGGGACGGAGATTGGATCATTAGAACATTTATTACATTATGAAGAGCAGAACACCTAGAGGGCAGTTCCTTTAGTTCTTGGTCTCCTTTGCATTTGCAATGTGAAGGTAAGCCATATTTGATATACAAGTTTGTTGTATCCTCATAGCATTCAACTGAACTTGTCAGAGGGCTTTGGACGGAGTTTTATTTGGTTGGTTTGGTTAGCATTGCATAGTTTCCTAGAAACCATTATAAAACAGAGCTTTGTTTTATTAATAATGTGTGGTTTGTTGTTGTGGAGAAGTTGTTGCCAACAAGGGAACAATTTTAAACAGCCAAACTCTGCATTCTTTTTCTTTTGTTCTCTTTCCCTCCTTCCTTCCCTCTCTCTGTCCCTCATCCCAAACACATCTAAGCTAATCCATCCTTGTGTATATGTTTGTCTAATGGGGAAACATATGGCAAATGTTCTGTTTCATTTTTTCTTTTGTCAATGCTTTTGTGAATTTTGATTCCAGCCACGTAACTGTCTAATCATGTGGCGGTGTTTATTTTTATGAATTCTGTTTCCACATGCTTAGTGGATTTCCTCTTCCATCATTTTGTCGGCTAAGTCAATGATTGTTCCTTTCGAAGCTTGAAATGGTTGTTGCTTTGGAAGTTTGCTACTCAAGATAGGGCTTCCAATGGGTTGGGTTTTGGGAGAACCAGCCTCAAATCGATTATGATTACTATGGACAAATTCATAGACCCGGAATGGAAAACTAGAAATATTTATTTAAAGAATAAATTAAAATTTGAATTTCCATAATATAACCTTAATAAAATTTATAGAAAATGATTATTAATGATATATTAATGAATTAAACATTTTAACTAATATTATCTATCAGAATTGGCATTTATAACATAAAATATGGTAAAAGATATTGGAGAACTAAGAAAATCTTTGTACATACTTTATAAAACAACTGGTTCCGGGTATGAATTGGTTCAGGACAGGGAATAACATGCACCAGCCTAATTATTATTTGAGACAAAATCATGGAATCAGAACTGTTATAATTCTTGAATTATAAATGGTTCTGATCTGTTTGTGTTCACCGGGCAAATGCGACCCACTGGCTGCCCTAATTCTAGAATAAGGATCATGGGAAGATAGGCGCTGCTATAAGTCTGGTATTTATTTTCCTTCTCCATGGGGATTTGCTTTTCTTGGTTGTGACATTTTCAACGCATTGCCAATGTTGATAGCTTTGCTGTTGTATGGTATGATTGTATAGTGGGATGTTGATTTTGGACCCAAACAAATCGATAAGTATTTCTACAAAATGACAACCATGCCAATGTGTGTGCCTTATTAGTAGTTGGCATTGTCAATTGCAGTATAAAGAATGACCGTAGGGCTTGTAAGACAACATTTTTTTTATATGCCAAAATTTTTTATATGCGAACATTTCCTTATTGTTGTTTCTATTTTCAATTTTCTTTTGTGTTGTTTTCTTAAACTAATCCGAGACATCTTGAAGCATTGACACTTGTAGGTGGTTATGTCGACCCAAGTTATTCAAGTATTTGTGTTTGTGTGTAATAGTGGGCCTTGGCGTTGCATATGCAGGAACACAGGATTAGAAGGTGAAGTATCTAAATTTTCACCCGCAGGGTGACATTTTGTTTCATAAAAGCATTTTCAAAGCCTGGTTTCTAAATTCTTATAGAAGAAGATTACCAAACTGTTAGGCCAATTCTTTATCACAAATGGGTTGGAATATGGTTCGAGGGGACTTTTCTGTACATCAGTTAAACACCTTTCGTTGGGAATATTATTTGTTGTTGATGTTTTTGCGACTCAAAACTAATTGAATGGTTGAGCATACTCTATTTAGTAGGCTTTTGCCCATTATGGTAATGTATCAGAACATATGTTGTATAGTATTTATTGTTTTTTAGAATTTTGATGAATTAAATATGCAGTTCCATTTGAAGTTTACTTTATTTTATTAACAGATAAGATGGAAATCATCTCCAATTTTGGAAGATGCAAAATCTTCAATTGATGTGATTTTCTTCACTACGATCTGATTGGGCTTTATTTTTGTTGCGTCTTGCAGTGAAGATATTACTCGAGCTATTATCTTTGTCTTAATGGACAGAAGTGATTCTGAACTGGGCGATGAAGGGATGGGATTTCCATCACATGGACGCCCAAGTATTGCAGAATGGATTGGGCGAATTTCAAAAATTTTTCCCATCTTTGCAGGGAATCGAATTCCCCTGTTTTAGAAAAACATGTTTTTCAAGGATCAATCTTGAATCACGAATCAAACCAGATTTGAACAAAAAGGAGGAGGGAGGATGTACCTGATACGGAGAAACAATATTGACCAATGGAGGTGTTCACGCCCAAGGAAGGATCCAAAATCTGCTCCCACTGAAGATGGCGCAGTGCAGGATGGAGCAGAATCAACAGTGTTCTTCCAAAAGAACTTGACCCTTCGCAAGAATCAACTAGATGGTTTGTGAGTACAACTCCAATCAATCTTTTCCCAAAAGATTGGAATCAAGATCAGATCATGATTTCTCCCAAGAACTGGAGATCGAACTGAAGGTATTGGCGGCAGTAATGAGGCGGCAAGAGAGTATTCGTAGGGTGCAGAATTCTCTCTTGTGATTTTTAGCTCTGAAGAGAATTGAACATCAATCACTAACTATTGCCGCCCCTTTATCATTTCATAATCTTAAAGGGATCAGCTCCTAATCCCATTAGGAGTTGCTAATCCAAATCATATTTGGATTAGAAGTCCCTTTAAGTGATAAGGGATAACCCTTATCTTATCTGCAGATCAGATCAACCATCTCCTAATCTAATTAGGAGGCTTCCAGATCTAAATCTCATTTAGATCTTGGACTCTCTAAGTGGATAGGGTTTAGGCCCAATCATATCAGCTGATCCATCTCAGAATTCGCCCCTTTTAATTGACTGATCAAATCAGCCCAATTTGAAATGAGCTTAAGGCCCATTTAAGGTTATGTACTCACTTAGGCTTCCAAACTGCTACCCAGTTGGGCTTCCTTGTATGGCGTGGGACCCAAACATTGGTCTACACATCAGCCACATGGGTTCAGCCCAGCCTTTGTTACAAGGCCTGGCCGAATACACTGTTATGGACAGTGCACCCCCTGAAACCCATCTCATGGGCTCTATGGGCCCGACACTTACCCTAAGTGGTCCCTGGGCCAAGCCACCTTGTAACACCCAGGGACTGTGGGCAGATGCAAGATTAGTCCATTAGGTATTATCCTCAATGGTCTTACACTTAACCTCTCAGCCCATAATGATCAAACACTACCTGACAAGGGAGGACCTCTCCCTCGACTGCAAGGAACAGTGTTGCACTCTCTGCTTACATGGATCCCGGGAATTAAAACCTTTTTCAAATCATTTCAAAACCATAACATATATATATATATATATATATATATATATCTTTATATAAATATATTTTGCAAAACAAAATCTCAACAATTGAAATCGGCTGCCGGCAGTCTTGGTTTCCATCAGACAGATTGCATCCCCGATCATTACCTTTGTCCGACAAAGGGGCTGATCCTATCACTATGATCACCCACTCAAATGAATTCTTGGACTGTCCCAACATACCCAGGTTTTGACCCCCGCTAAGGATCTCACTGATTGGTACATCAAAGACAGCCCAATCCGACACCTAGTGCAGTATCATAATCGAGTCTAGGGGTTAGGTGTAACTTTCCAGTTTTGCCCATCTATCTCCAAGGTCCAGGGCAATACTGGAAATCTGGTATGGTTCAAAGGTTCTATTAATCCTACACTGCATGTGCTTCGGGTCTCACCCTGGTAGCTGAGACAAGCCACCCCAACAGTTGGCAACACACTAGTGTCAGCCTTGGCAGGATAAATCTCCTCAGACTTACCCAATGGCTGTGAACATTCTAAACTAACACAAGTCTCATTAAGTGTCCAGTTTAAGGGTATTACACAGAAACACACCACAGGAACATGAATCAAAAGTGTACTTTATTCATTTATAATAAATTCATAATGTACACATTTCTGATTGACGCTAAGGGCATACAATTATCTAATAGGCGAGCCGCTTACACCGTTTCTGTATAGGCCTTGGCTTCCTTTACCTTTGGAAGCAGGTAAGTGAAATTAATCCTTGGTTTCCTTTTTTAATTTTATGTTGTCCTTGGTTTCCTTTCTTTTATAGGAAAGTTTGAGGCAACAACTGTGGTATCCATGATGTTCAATGAGGGAATCAAGAAATATTTTGATATAACCCTTTTTTCTTGTGCCTATGCTAGAACAAGGTAACATACTCAAGGTCTTGTATCTTTTTTCGGTCACACCTATAGATTACTTTTAGCATTCAAAGTTTATGACAATATGTTTTGGTAAAGGTTTAGAATCTTCTAGGTTACTGGGCCAACATCTTGAGATGGGTGAGACTCACCAAGGTCTTGTTGTTCTTGTTATTGCATTGGATGAATATTTTGAAGAACTGGACAGAGATTGGATGAATCTTTTGAAGAATTGGGTCTTGGGATGGAGATTGGATCATCAGAACATTTATTACATTATGAAGAGCAGAACACCTAGAGGGCAGTTCCTTTAGTTCTTGGTCTCCTTTGCATTTGCAATCTAATGGTAAGCCATATGTGATATAAAAGTTTGTTGAATCCTCATAGCATTCAACTGCACTTGTCAGAGGGCTTTGGACGGAGTTTTATTAGGTTCGTTTGGTTAGCATTGCATAGTTTCCTAGAAACCATTATAAAATAGAGCTTAGTTTTATTATAATGTGTGGTTTGTTGTTGTGGAGAAGTTGTTGCCAACAAGGGAACAATTTT
This sequence comes from Nelumbo nucifera, assembly GCF_055504915.1. Lineage (NCBI taxonomy): Eukaryota > Viridiplantae > Streptophyta > Magnoliopsida > Proteales > Nelumbonaceae > Nelumbo > Nelumbo nucifera. The sequence continues at coordinate 110,135,210 of NC_142649.1, read as the reverse complement.
AAACAGCCAAACTCTACATTCTTTTTCTTTTGTTCTCTTTTCCTCCTTCCTTCCCTCTCTCTGTCCCTCATCCCAAACACATCTAAGCTAATCCATCCTTGTTTATATGTTTGTCTAATGGGAAACATTTGGCAAATGTTCTGTTTCATTTTTTCTTTTGTCAATGCTTTCGTGAATTTCGATTCCAGTCACGTAACTGTCTAATCATGTGGTGGTGTTTATTTTTATGAATTTTGTTTCCACATGCTTAGTGGATTTCCTCTTCCATCATTTTGTCGGCTAAGTCGATGATTGTTCCTTCCGAAGCTTCAAATGGTTGTTGCTTTGGAAGTTTGCTACTCAAGATAGGGCTTCCAATGGGTTGGGGTTTGGTAGAACCAGCTTCGAATCGATTATTATTACTATGGACAAATTCATAGACCCGGAACTGAAAACTAGAAGTAGTTATTTAAAGTAAATTAAAATTTGAATTTCGATAATATAACCTTAATAAAATTTATAGAAAATTACTATTAATGATATATTAATAAATTAAACATTTTAAATAATATTATCTATCAGAATTGGCATTTATAGCTTAAAACATGGTAAAAGATATTGGAGAATTAAGAAAATCTTGTACATACTTTATAAAACAACTGGTTCCAGGTATGAATTGGTTCAGGACAATGAATAACATGCACCGACCCAATTATTATTTCAGACAAAATCATGGAACCAGAACCGTTATAATTCTAGAATTAAAAACGGTTCTGATCTGTTTGTGTTCACCGGGCAAATGCGACCCACTGGCAGCCCTAATTCTAGAATAAGGATCATGGGAAGACAGGAGCCGCAATAAGTCTAGTATTTATTTTCCTTCTCCACGGGGATTTGCTTTTCTTGGTAGTGACCTTTTCAACACATTGCCAATGTTGAAACATTTGCTGTTGTACGGTATGATTTTATAGTGGGATGTTGATTTTGGACCCAAACAAATTGATAAGTATTTCTACCAAAAGACAACCATGCCAATGTGTGTGCCTTATTAGTACTTGGCATTGTCAACTGCAGTATAAAGAATGACCGTAGGCCTTGTAAAACAACATTTTTTTTATATGCCAAAATTTTTTATATGCGAACATTTCCTTATTGTTGTTTCTATTTTCAATTTTCTTTTGTGTTGTTTTCTTAAACTAATCTGGGACATCTTCAAGCATTGACACTTGTAGGTGGTTATGTCAACACAAATTATTCAAGTTTATGAGTTGGTGTGTAATAGTCGGCCTTGGTGTTGCATATGCAGGAACACAGGATTAGAAGGTCAAGTATCTTAGTTTTCATCCGTAGAGTGACATTTTGTTTCATAAAAGCATTTTCAAAGCCAGGTTTCTAAAGTCTTAGAGAAGAAGATTACCAAACTGTTAGGCCAATCCTGGAGGGTAGTTCCTTTAGTTCTTGGTCTCCTTTGCACTTGCAATCTGAAGGTAAGCCATATGTGATATACAAATTTGTTGAATCCTCATAGCATTCAACTGAACTGGGAAGAGGGCTTTGGACGGAGTTTTATTAGGTTGGTTTGTTTAGCATTGCATAGTTTTCTAGAAAACTTTATAAAACAGAGCATAGTTGGGGCTAAATTTTAGTCACACCTCCAACAATTTTCCAAACAGATTTTCAAGTACATACACCTTCCAATTGATTAAGGGTCTGTTTGGTTTGCAGCCGTAAATGGAATTAGAAACGAAATCATCTGGAATCGGAATTGGAATGGTCCATTCCCATAGTTTATTTGGTTCAGACAGGAATGGGAACGGGAATTTAAATCAGCAGGAATGGGATTTCATTCCCAAGGGAGGGAGGATAGGGAATGGCCATTCCTTCAAATGGGGGAATGCCATTCCCGTATGTGCATGAAATGGTAAGTGACAATGTTATGAGACTACTTTCCTTTGGAACGTCCCCATGTAAAAATTTCCACGAGATGTTTTGTTATTTATTTCTATTGCAGAACATAATGGATTACAATGATTGTTTTGGGTACCAAATGCTTTCTCCATTTTATTTTAGTACAATTTCTACTTAGAAATGAGTCCGTAAGCAACGGATAAGTAATCTGCATGAAAGGGTTTGAGTGAGTACAAAATGGAAGCAATACCTAGGGAGAGTGGAGCTTTCTTCTAATGTGTGGTTTGCTGTTGTAGAGAAACTTGTTGCCAACAAGGGAACAATTTTAAACAGCCAAAGTCTGCATTCTTTTTCTTTTGTTCTATTCCCTCCGTCCTTCCCTCTCTCTATCCCTCATCCGAAACACAACTAAGATAATCCAGCCTTGTTTATATGTTTGTCTAATACGGAAACATATTCTAAATGTTCCGTTTCATTTTTCCTTTGTCAATGCCTTCATGAATGCCTATTCCAGCCACATAACTGTCTAATTTCATGAATGCTGATTCCATGCACCGACCCAATTATTATTTGAGACAAAATCATGGAACCAGAACTGTTATAATTCTAGAATTATAAACGGTTCTGATCTGTTTGTGTTCACCGGGCAAAAGCGACCAACTGGCTGCCCTAATTCTAGTATAAGGATCATGGGAAGACAGGAGCTACAATAAGTCTGGTATTTCTTTTCCTTCTCCACGGGGATTTGCTTTTCTTGGTTGTGACCTTTTCAATGCATTGCCAATGTTGAAACCTTAGCTGTTGTAGGGTATGATTCTATAGTGGGATGTTGATTTATGACCCAAACAAATCGATAAGTACATGCACAAAATGACAACCAGGCCAATGTGTGTGCATTATTAGTAGTTGGCATTGTCAATTGCAGTATAAAGAATGACCGTTGGGCTTGTAAGCCAACACTTTTTTATATGCCAAGATTTTTTATAAGCTAACATTTCCTTATTGTTGTTTCTATTGTCAATTTTTTTTTTTTTATTGTTTTCTTAAACTAATCCGAGACATCTTCAAGCATGGACACTTGTAGGAGGTTATGTCGACGCAAATTATTCAAGTATTTGAGTTGGTGTGTAATAGTGGGCCTTGGCATTGCATATGCAGGAACATAGGATTAGAAGGTGAAGTATCTCAGTTTTCACCTGCAGAGTGACATTTTGTTTCATAAAAGCATTTTCAAAGCCTGGTTTCTAAAGTCTTAGAGAAGAAGATTACCAAACTGTTAAGCCAATACTTTATCATAAATGGTTTGGAATATGGTTCGAGGGGATTTTGCTGTACATCTATTAAACACCTTTCGTCAGGAATATTATTTGTTGTTGAAGTTTTTGCGACTAAAAACTAATTGAATGGTTAAGCATGCTCTATTTAGTAGGCTTTTGCCCGTTATGGTAATGTGTCAGAACATATGTTGTATAGTGTTTATTGTTTTTTAGAATTTTGATGAATTAAATATGCAGTTCCATTTGAAGATTACTTTATTTTATTAACAGATAAGAAGGAAATCATCTCCAATTTTGGAAGATGCAAAATCTTCGATTGATGTGATTTTCTTCACCACGATCTCATTGGGCTTTATTTCTGTTGCGTCTTGCAGTGAAGATATTACTCGAGCTATTATCTTTGCCTTAATGGACAGAAGTGATTCTGAACTGGGCGAGCCGCTTACACTATTTCTGTACCGGCCTTGGCTTCCTTTACCTTTGGAAGCAAGTAAGTGAAATTAATCCTTGGTTTCATTTTCTAATTTTATGTTGTCCTTGGTTTCCTTTGTTTTATAGGAAAGTTTGAGGCAGCAATTGTGGTATGCATAATGTTCAATGAGGGAATCAAGAAATATTTTGATATGACCCTTCTTTCTTGGGCCTATGCTAGAACTAGGGAACGTACTCAAGGTCTTGTATCTGTATTTTGGTCACAACTATATATTACTTTTCACATTCAAAGCTGCTTACAATATGTTTTGATACAAGTTTAGAATCTTCTAGGTTACTGGGCCGACATCTTGGCAAGGGTGAGAGTCACCAAGGTCTTGTTGTTCTTGTTATTGCATTGGTTGAAATTTTTGAAGAATTAGGTCTTGGGATGGAGATTGGATCATTAGAACATTTATTTCATTATGAAGAGCCGAACACCTGGAGGGTAGTCCCTTTAGTTCTTGGTCTCCTTTGCAGTTGCAATCTGAAGGTAAGCCATATGTGATATACATGTTTGTTGAATCCTCCTAGCATTCAACTGAACTGGTAAGAGGGCTTTGGACGGAGTTTTATTAGGTTGGTTTGGTTAGCATTGCATAGTTTCCTAGAAACCCTTATAAAACAGAGCATAGTTTTATTCTAATGTGTTGTTTGCTGTTGTGGAGAAGTTGTTGCCAACAAGGGAACAATTTTAAACAGCCAAAGTCTACATTTTTTTTTCTTTTGTTCTATTTCCCACAGTCCTTGCCTCTCTCTATCCCTCACCCCAAACACATCTAAGCTAATCCAGCCTTGTTTATATGTTTGTCTAATGGGGAAACATAATGTAAATGTTCTGTTTCTTTTTTATTTTGTCAATGCTTTCGTGAATATCGATTCCAGCCACGTAACTGTCTAATCTTGTGCCGGTGTTTATTTTTATGAATTTTGTTTCTACATGCTTAGTGGATTTCCTCTTCCATCATTTTGTCGGCTAAGTCGATGATTGTTCCTTCTGAAGCTTCAAATGATTGTTGCTTTGGAAGTTTGCTACTCAAGATAGGGCATCCAATGGGTTGGGTTTTGGTAGAACCAGCCTCGAATCGATTATTATTACTATGGACAAATTCATTGCCCCAGAACTGAAAATTAGAAGAATTTATTTAAAGAATAAATTAAAATTTGAATTTCGATAATACAACCTTATTAAAATTTACAGAAAATGATTATTATTGATATATTAATTAATTAAACATTTTAACTAATATTATCTATCAGAATTGGCATTTATAACATAAAATATGGTAAAAGATATTGGAGAATTAAAAAATCTTGTACATACTTTATAAAACAACTGGTTCTGGGTATGAATTGGTTCAGGACAGGGAATTCCATGCACCGACCCAATTATTATTTGAGACAAAATCATGGAATCAGAACTGTTATAACTCTAGAATTCTAAACATTTCTGATCTGTTTGTGTTCACCGGGCAAAAGCGACCAACTAGCTGCCCTAATTCTAGTATAAGGATCATGGGAAGACAGGAGCTACAATAAGTCTGGTATTTCTTTTCCTTCTCCACGGGGATTTGCTTTTCTTGGTTGTGACCTTTTCAACGCATTGCCAATGTTGAAACCTTAGCTGTTGTAGGGTATGATTCTATAGTGGGATGTTGATTTTGGACCCAAACAAATCGATAAGTACTTGCACAAAATGACAACCATGCCAATGTGTGTGCATTATTAGTAGTTGGCATTGTCAATTGCAGTATAAAGAATGACCGTAGGGCTTGTAAGCCAACACTTTTTTATATGCCAAGATTTTTTATAAGCTAACATTTCCTTATTGTTGTTTCTATTGTCAATTTTTTTTTTATTGTTTTCTTAAACTAATCCGAGACATCTTCAAGCATGGACACTTGTAGGAGGTTATGTCGACGCAAATTATTCAAGTATTTGAGTTGGTGTGTAATAGTGGGCCTTGGCATTGCATATGCAGGAACACAGGATTAGAAGGTGAAGTATCTCAGTTTTCACCTGCAGAGTGACATTTTGTTTCATAAAAGCATTTTCAAAGCCTGGTTTCTAAAGTCTTAGAGAAGAAGATTACCAAACTGTTAAGCCAATACTTTATCATAAATGGTTTGGAATATGGTTCGAGGGGATTTTGCTATACATCTATTAAACACCTTTCGTCGGGAATATTATTTGTTGTTGAAGTTTTTGCGACTAAAAACTAATTGAATGGTTAAGCATGCTCTATTTAGTAGGCTTTTGCCCGTTATGGTAATGTGTCAGAACATATGTTGTATAGTGTTTATTGTTTTTTAGAATTTTGATGAATTAAATATGCAGTTCCATTTGAAGATTACTTTATTTTATTAACAGATAAGAAGGAAAACATCTCCAATTTTGGAAGATGCAAAATCTTCGATTGATGTGATTTTCTTCACCACGATCTCATTGGGCTTTATTTCTGTTGCGTCTTGCAGTGAAGATATTACTCGAGCTATTATCTTTGCCTTAATGGACAGAAGTGATTCTGAACTGGGCGAGCCGCTTATACTATTTCTGTACCGGCCTTGGCTTCCTTGACCTTTGGAAGCAAGTAAGTGAAATTAATCCTTGGTTTCATTTTCTAATTTTATGTTGTCCTTGGTTTCCTTTGTTTTATAGGAAAGTTTGAGGCAGCAACTGTGGTATGCATGATGTTCAATGAGGGAATCAAGAAATATTTTGATATGACCCTTCTTTCTTGGGCCTATGCTAGAACTAGGGAACGTACTCAAGGTCTTGTATCTGTATTTTGGTCACAACTATATTTTACTTTTCGCATTCAAAGCTGCTTACAATATGTTTTGATACAGGTTTAGAATCTTCTAGGTTACTGGGCCAACATCTTGACAAGGGTGAGAATCACCAAGGTCTTCTAGGTATGCCATATGTGATATACAAATTTGTTGAATCCTCATAGTATTCAACTGAACTTGTAAGAGGGCTTTGGACGGAGTTTTATTAGGTTGGTTTGTTTAGCATTGCATAGTTTCCTAGAAAACTTTATAATACAGAGCATAGCTGGGGCCAAATTTTAGTCACACCTCCAGCAGTTTTCCAAACAGATTTTGAAGTACATACACCTTCCAATTAATTAAGGGTCTGTTTGGTTTACAGCCATAAATGGAATTAGAATCGAAATCCTCCGGAATCGGAACCGGAATGGTCCATTCCCATAGTTTATTTGGTTTAGACAGGAATGGGAATGGGAATTTAAATCACCAGGAATGGGATTTCTGAAGGGATGGGATATCCATCGTATGGACACCCGAATCATGCGGAATAGAATGGGCGAATTTCAAAAAATTTCTCTCCATCCTATTGGGAATCGAATTCCCTATTTTAGAAATATAATATTTTTCAAGGATCAATCTTGAACCATAAACTAAACCAGATCTGAACAAAAGCAGTAGGAGAGGGATATACTTTATATAGAGAAATAATATCTCCCAACGAAGGTGTTCACGCCCAAGGAAGGATCCAAAGACTGCTCCCACTGAAGATGGCGCAGTGCAGGATGGAGCAGAATCAATAGTGTTTTTCCAAAGAACCTAATCCTTCGCAAGAATTAGCAGGATGGCATGTGAGCACAGCTTCCTATCAGTCCCTTCACAAGGAACTGATATCAAGATCGAATCTTGATTTCTCCCACTGAACTGGAGATCGAACTAACAGGTGAGGCGATGGCAGGAAGGAGGCGATAAGAACGATTTTTGCAGGGTTGCTGAATTCTTCCTTCTGTGATTTCAGCTTTGAAGAGGAAGTGAATGTGTGTCTTCTAAAGGCTTCCGCCCCCTTCTCCTTTTATAACCTTAAAGGGATCAGCTCCTAATCTTATTAGGAGTTGCTGATCCAAATCATATTCGGATCAGAGTTCCCTTTAAGTGATAAGGGTAAACCCTTATCTTATCTGTAGATTAGTTCAGCCTACTCCTAATCTCATTAGGAGGTTTCCAGATCTGAATCACATTCAGATCTAGACTCTCTGAGTGGATAGGGTGAAGACCCAATCCTATCTGTTGATCTAATATCAGAATTCGCCCCCTTATTTAACTAATCAATTCAGCCCAGTTCGAAATGGGCTTTAGGCCCATTAAGGTTATGTGCTCACTTAGCTTTCCAAACTGCTGCCCAGTTGGGCTTCCTTGTATGGCGTGGGACCCAAACATTGATCTTCACATCAGCCACATGGGTTCAGCCCAGCCTTTGTTACAAGGCCTGGCCGAATACACTGTTATGGATAGTGCACCCCCTGAAACCCATCATATGGGCTCTATGGGCCCAAAACTTACCCTAAGTGGTCCCTGGGCCAAGCCACCTTGTAACACCCAGGGACTGTGGGCAGATGCAGGATTAGCCCATCAAGTATTACCCTCAATGGTCTTACACTTAACCTCTCAGCCCATAATGATCAAACACTGCCCGACAAGAGATGACCTCTCCCTCGGCTGCAAGGAACGGTGTTGCACTCTCTACTCACATGGATCCCGGGAATTAAAACTTTTTGCAAACATTTGGAAACCATAATATATATACTTTTATATCTCATATAAAATATATTTTGCAAAACAAATCTCAACGATTGAAATCGCCTGCTGGCAGTCTTGGTTTCCATCAGAGAGAATGCATCACCGATCATTACCTTTGTCCGACAAAGGGGCTGATCCTATCACTATGATCACCCACTCAGATGAATTCCGACACCTAGTGCAGTATCATAATCGAGTCTAGGGGTTGGGTGTAACTTTCTAGTTTTGCCCATCAATTTCCAAGGTCCAGGGCAATACTGGAAATCTGGTCCGGTTCAAAGATTCAATCAATCCTACACTGCGTTTGCCTTGGGTCTCACCCTGGTGGCTGAGACAGGCCACCCCGAGAGTTGGCTACACACCAGTGTCAGCCTTGGCAGGACAAATCTCCCTAGACTTATCCAACGGCTGTGAACATTCTAAACTAACACGAGTCACATAAGTGTCCAGTTTAAGGGTATTACATAGAAACACACCACAAGAACATGAATCAAATATGTACTTTATTCATTTACAATAAATTCATAATGTACATCATTCTGATTGGAGCTAAGGGCATACAACTGTCGAACAACTCTCAGTTGCACTTAGGTCCAATCTGGTACAAGTCGGAGTCCCATACTTTCCATGTGTCTCTCAAACACTTTCTGTGTCAGTGGCCTAGTCAATGGGTCGGTTACATTCTCCGCTGACGCTACCTTCTGAATTAGGACATCCCCTCTATCAACAATCTCTCGCAGTACGTGGTACTTCCTCTCGATGTGCTTCGACTTCGAGTGGGCTCGTGGCTCCTTAGCCTGAGCAATCGCTCCATTGTTGTCACAAAAAAATGAGATGGGTGATGTGCTGGATGGAACTACTCCCAATTCCTGAATGAACTTCTTCATCCACACGGCTTCCTTGGCAGCTTCACTTACGGCAATGTATTTGGCTTCGGTTGTGGAGTCAGTCGTGGAACCCTGTTTGTTGCTTTTCTAGCAAACAACACACGATCCAATCGTGAAAACATACCCAGATGTAGACTTTCTATCATCTGGATCCGATTGGAAATCGACATCAGTATACCCCTGGATCTGTAGTGAACTACCATCAAATACCAAACAAAACTCTTTTGTCCTTCGAAGGTATTTAAGTATTTTTTTTACAGCAGTCCAGTGCTCCTGCCCTGGGTTGTCCTAAAATCAGCTTACCACACTCACTGCCTGAGCAATGTCAGGACGAGTGCACAGCATGGCATACATGATGCTCTCTATGGCTGATGCATAGGGAACATCCTTCATGCCCTCAATCTCCTCAGAGGTCTTGGGAGACATCGTCTTGGAGAGAGTGACTCCGTGCCGGAAAGGAATATTTCCCTTCTTGGAGTTCTCCATGCTGTATCTTTTGACAATTTTGTCAATGTAAGCAGATTGGGATAATCCTATTTTCCACTTTGATCTATCTCTATAGAGTCGAAGACCTAGTATATAGGAGGCTTCTCCAAGATCTTTCATGGAGAATTGTTGTGAAAGCCATACTTTCACCATAGTTAACATTCCTACATCATTCCCAATGAGTAGAATGTCGTCTATATATAGAACCAAGAATGTAACCTTGTCCCCACTGGTCTTCCTGTAAACACAGGGCTCATTCGGATTCTACTCAAAGTCAAACATTTTGACAGTAGAGTCAAATCGGATGTTCCAACTCTTAGAAGCTTGCTTAAGTCCATATATGGATCTATTTAGTTTACACACCATGTGTTCCTGACCTGCAGCAATGAAGCATTGTGGCTGCTGCATATAGATATCTTCAGTAAGATCTCCATTCAGGAACGCAGTTTTGACGTCCATTTGCCAAATCTCATAGTCATGGTATGCTGCTACCACTAGCAAGATCCTAATGGATTTAAGCATGGCCTCAGGTGAAAAGCTTTCCTCATAATCGATGCCCTCTTTCTGAGTGTTCCCTTTTGCCACCAGACGAGCTTTGTAGGTCTCAACCCTACCATCGGTGCCCTTCTTCCTCTTGTAAATCCATTTGCAATTTCTTTTACCCCGAAGGGCGGATCTACTAGAGTCCAGACTCCATTGGTCTCCATTGAGTCCATCTCTGCTCTCATGGCCTCCACCCACTTCTGGGAATCTATGTCCAACATAGCTTCCGCGTAAGTCACGGGGTCCTCCTCACTAGTCAAGGTTTCCACCAGGTAACTATCCTAGTCATAACCATAACGGACTGGTGTCCTGGATACCTGAGTGGATCTTCTAGGTTGGTCACTACCTGGAACTTGTCGGACATCTCCCACTGCTCCTGAGCTCTCCTCATCAAGAACTATTTCCCGACGATGGGTGTCCAGGATGAAATCGGTTTCCAAGAATCCGTAGCTGAAGCCCAACTCGCAGAAAAGCCTGGCTGAAGCCCAATTCGCAGAGGAGGTCTATTACGAATCCAAGAACAAGAAACTAAGAAGAATCTTTCCAGATCTAAATTTTTGATGTAATCTTAGAGAGATAAAGGGATCGAGTTCATTAGATAAAGAGATAAGATTAGAATTAGGATAGGACTTTCCATTCTTGTAAGATTAACTTCAAGAGGAAGAAGGAGACCACCCCCTACCCTTCAATCTATTTAAAGAAGGGGATCACGAATTATAGGGGGCAATCACACAATCACTGAATCACTCAATTTCTGATTTGGATCAAGAAGCAAGGAGCAATCAGTTAAGAAGGGTTCAAGAAAGGTTAAAGAATTCAAGAAACTTCAAGAAGAAGGTGGCAGCAAGAGGAGATCTTAGCATCATGGGTGATTCTAAGAGTTCTTTCTTTCCCTTTGTTTGCTTTAATTCTTCTATCATGAACTAATTTGTTTCTTGCTAGGGCTGAGGAAAGCCTAATCATGTTAATGAATATATTTTTATCTTTATGATTTATCCAAGATTGTGATTCTCATATAGCCTATGAATTATTGTGCTTAATGCAATTAAGAGCTTGGCCACCTCTTAATTGATTTGAGTTATGTGAATGAATCGAGAGAGGAATTCACATAATCGATTGAATAATTCTTAGTGTGAATTGAATGGTATATAGAGATATATATGAAAGAATGGTAGGATCCATCTAATGGACGCCATAAAGGTTGCGGAATGGGTGGGGCGAATTTCAAAAATTTCCTACCTTCTCCCAACTGGGAATCATATTCCCTGAATTTAGAATACAATATTCAAGGATCTACTTGAACCCTAATCAAACCAGATCTGTACCAAAAGATAAATGGGAGGATTATACCTGATCTGGAGAAGCAGTATCTCCCAAAGTTGGTGTTCACGCCCAAAGAATGCTCCAAGATCTGTCCCTGCTGAAGATGACACAGCTGTGGATGGAACAGAACCAGCAGGGTGCGTCCTACACACTGGATCCTTCACAAGAATCCCCTGGATGTACTAAACACTGAATTCTTTCAGTCTTTCTTGCAAGACTGATGTCAAGAACTGGTTTCTTGACTTTCTTTTCTGCAAAGATCAAATCTTGCAACAATGCAGATGGCGGCGGCAGGAGGAGATTTCCAGAAACGAAAAGGCTGAACTGTTTTCTTTTCTGGAGAGAATGAGATCTAATCTCAATTCGCAGGAACCTTTCTTGCTTACCAGAACCTCTTTGATCGAAATCTGATTTCCCTCTCTTGGTTCATTCGAAAATCTCCTCTCTTTTCTTCTTGATTAAGAAATCTCCTAATTAGGAGTTATCCCAATCCAAATCAGTATTTGGATAGGGGATAATCTTAATCCCTTTTCCAGATAGAGTTAGCTTACTCCTGATCTTATCAGGAGGTTACCAGATTCAGATCTGATTTGAATTTGGTCTCTAAGAGTGGATAAGGCTAAGAGCCCAATCCTTTTTGCTAACTTCAATCTCAAATTCGCCCCATTGATGGGTGATCATATCAGCCCACTTCGAAATGGGCTTTTGGCCCATTAAGTATTCAGTGTTTAATTAGTTTCCAATCTGCTGCCCAGTTGGGCTTCTTTGTATGGCGTGGGACCCAAGCATTGATCTACAAACCAGCCACATGGGTTCGGCCCAGCCTTTAATACAAGGCCCAGCCAAATTCACTGAAAATCTCAATGAACCCCTTGAGTCCATCGTATGAACCCTATGGGCCCAACACTTACATTAAGTGGTCCCTGGGCCAAGCCATCTTATAAAAACCCAGGGACTGTGGGCAGGTGCAAGATTAGCCAATCAGGTATTATCCTAAATGGTCTTACACTTAACCTCTCAGCCCTTAATGATCAAGCACTGCCCGACAAGAGAGGACCTCTCCCTCGGCTACAAGGAACAGTGCCGCACTCTCCTCTCACATGGATCCCGGGAATTAAAACCATTTGCAAACATTTTGAAACCGTACATATATATGTAAATATATTAATTTTGCAAAAACAAAATTCCAACGATTGAAATCAACTGCCGGCAGTTTGGTTTCCATCAGAGAGAGTGCATTCCCGATCATTACCCTTTGTCCGACAAAGTGGCTGATTCTGTCACTATGACCACCCACTCAGATGAATTCTCAAACTGCCCCAACATACCCAGGTTTTGATCCCCACTAAGGATCTCACTGATTGGCATATCAAAGGCAGCCTGATCCAGCACCTAGTGAAGTGTCATAATCGAGTCTAGGGGTCAGGTGTAACTTTCCAGTTTTGCCCATCTATCTGCAAGGTCCAGGGCAAGACTGGAAATCTGGTCCGGTTCAAGGATTCAAGTAATCCCATGCTGTATGTGCCTCGGGTCTTACCTTAATGGCTGAGACAGGCCATCCCAACACTTGGTGGCACACCAGTATCAGCCTTGACAGGATAAATCTCCTCAGACTTATCCAACGGCTGTGAACATTTAAAACTAACATGAGTCTCTACAAATGTCCAGTTTTAGGGTTTTACACAGAATTAAACCAAACAACATGAATCAGACATGCACTTTATTTATTTCCACTAAATAACAAAAGTACATCAAAATGATTGAAGCTAAGGGCATACAAAACTGTCCAACAGCTCCCACTTGCACTTAGGTCCAATCTGGTACAAGCCGGAGTACCATACTTTCCACGTGTTTCTCAAACACCTTCTGTGTCAGTGGCTTAGTCAATGGGTCTGCCACATTATTCGCTGATGCTACCTTTTGAATTAGGATGTCCCCTCTACCAACGATCTCCCGCAGTACATGGTACTTCCTTTCGATGTGCTTTGACTTCGAGTGGGCCCCGAGGCTCTTTAGCCTGGGCGATCGCTCCATTGTTGTCACACAACAACGGGATGGGTGATGTGCTGGATGGAATCGCTCCCAATTCGTGTATGAATTTCTTCATCCACACGGCTTCCTTGGCAGCTTCACTTGCGGCAATGTACTCGGCCTCGGTTGTGGAGTCTGCAGTGGACCCCTGTTTGCTGCTTTTCCAGCAAACAGCACACGATCCTATCGTGAAAACATACCCAGATGTAGACTTTCTATCATCTGGATCCGACTGGAAATCGGCATCGGTATACCCTAGAACTTGCAGTGAACTACCATCGAATACCAGACAAAACTCTTTCGTCCTTCGAAGGTATTTGAGTATGTTCTTCACAGCAGTCCAATGCTCCTGTCCTGGGTTTGCCTGGAATCTGCTTACCACACTCACCGCCTGAGCTATGTCCGGGCGAGTGCACAACATGGCATACATGATGCTCCCCACAGCTGAGGCATAGGGAACGTCTCTCATGCTCTCAATCTCCTCAGAAGTCTTGGGAGACATCTTCTTGGAGAGAGTGACTCCGTGCCTGAAAGGAACGTTTCCTTTCTTGGAGTTTTCCATGCTGTATCTTTTGACAATTTTGTCAATGTAAGCAGCCTGGGACAATCCAATTATCCGCTTCGATCTATCTCTATAGAGTCGAAGACCCAGTATGTATGAAGCTTCTCCAAGATCTTTCATGGAGAACTGCTGTGATAGCCATACCTTGACCGAAGTCAACATTCCTACATCATTCCCAATGAGTAGGATATCGTCCACGTACAAGACCAAAAAGGTGATCTTATCCCCACTGGATTTCCTGTAAACACAGGGCTCATCCGGATTCTGCTCATAGTCAAACGTTTTGACTGCAGAATCAAAACGGATGTTCCAACTCCTAGAAGCCTGCTTAAGTCCATATATGGATCTATTAAGTTTACATACCATGTGTTCCTGACCAGCAGCAATGAAGCCTTGCGGCTGCTGCATGTAGATATCTTCACTAAGATCTCCATTCAGGAACGCTGTTTTGACATCCATTTGCCAAATCTCGTAATCATGGTACGCTGCTACAGCTAGCAGGATCCTAATGGATTTAAGCATGGCCACCGGTGAAAAGGTTTCCTCATAGTCGATGCCTTCTTTCTGAGTATACCCTTTCGCCACCAATCGAGCTTTAAAGGTCTCAATCCTGCCATCGGGGCCCTTCTTCCTCTTGTAGATCCATTTGCAACCAATTGCTTTTACCCCGGAGGGCGGATCCACTAGAGTCCAGACTCCATTGGTCTCCATTGAGTCCATCTCGGCTCTCATGGCCTCCACCCACTTCTGGGAGTCTATGTCTAACATAGCTTCCGCGTAAGACACGGGATCCTCTTCACTAGTCAAGGCTTCCACCAGGTAAGTATCCTGGTCATAACCATATCGGACTGGTGGTCTGGATACCCGGGTGGACCTTCTAGGTTGGTCATTACCTGGAACTTGTGGGTCATCTCCCACTGCTCCTGAGCTCTCCTCATCAAGAACTATTTCCTGACGATGGGTGTCCAGGATGTAATCGGATTCTAAGAATCGGGCGTTTCGACTGCAGAACACTTTCTGCTCACTTGGGTCATAGAATAGATAACCCACCGAATCCTTTGGGTAGCCTATAAACAGGTAACGGCTGGTTTTAGATTCCAACTTGTCCGCACTTGTTCTTTTAACGTGTGCAGGACAACCCCAAATCTTCAAGTGTCTCACACTTGGCTTCCTTCCGGTCCAAAGCTCATATGGAGTTTTCGGAACTGATTTGGTTGGAACCCTATTCAGCACGTAGATAGCAGTCTCTAATGCGTATCCCCAAAAGGATGTGGGTAATTCTGAGCGTACGAGAAGTGACCGGACCATGTCTAATAAGGTCCTATTTCTCCTCTCTGAAACACTGTTGAGTTGAGGTGTAGCAGGAGGAGCTAGTTGTGACACTATCCTATTGGCCTTTAAGTAGTCCCTGAATTCATCAGAGAGATACTCGCCACCTCGATCTGATCGAAGGGCCTTAATTTCTCTCCCTAACTGTTTCTCGACTTCCTGTCTGGACTCTTTGAACTTTTCAATTGATTCAGACTTATGTCTCATTAGGTACACGTAACCATATCGTGAAAAATCATCTGTAAAGGTGATGAAGTACACGTGTTGATTCCGTGTCCTAACACTCAGGGGACCACATACATCAGTATGTATTAGGTCAAGTGTGCCTGCACATCTTTCAGGCTTACCGTCAAATGGCCGCTTAGTCATCTTACCTTGGAGGCAAGGTTCACAAGTGGGAAGATTTTCTACGGTTAGAAAATCCAAAGGACCATCCTTTACCAGTCTTGTGATTCGGTCGACACCGATGTGGCCAAGTCGGTAATGCCAGAGGCACGTGAGATTTACTGTATCACGAGTCCTTTTCTTGGGATTTTCGACCGACGTAGTTTCGGTCAAGTTAGTTTCCAAAGAAGGATGCAGAACATAGAGACCGTTCTCTAGCTCCCCGCATGCGATGAATTTATTATTCCGTTTAACAGTAATCATATTACTAAAGTAAACAATATATCCATCAGCACACAATTTTGAAACAGAAATTAAATTCCTTCTCAAGTTCTGTACGTAAAGACAATCTTTAAGTACAAGGACTCCTTCTTTAAAAACTAATTCTACGGTTCCTATTGCCGCAGCTGCAACACTTGCAGTTGTTCCCAAGAACAGTGTCACTTCACCTTCACTCAGCCTTCTGCTAACTTTGAACCCCTGCAGTGAGTTACACGCATGAGTTGAAGCCCCGGAGTCAACACACCAGGACACAGAAGTAACTAACATATTAGTTTCTATGACACAAGTTTCGATATTACCTTTCTTAGATTCCAGGTAGGTAGGACAGTTCCTCTTCCAGTGGTCGGTCTGCTTGCAGAAGTGACAGACATCAGATGCCTTGTTCTTCTTCTGCTTCTTGGGTTTGGTAGTCTTCTTCTGGGGCTTCTTTGCCTTTCTCTTTCTCTTGCCCGATTTGTTAGCTTCAGCAAGCATAACCACAGGCTCATCCTTCTTGAGTAAATCCTCGGCCCTCTGCAACATATTGCTGAGTTCCTGGACGCTGACATTCAGCTTATTCATATTGTAGTTCATAGTGAACGCATTGAAGGAAGAGGGCAAAGAATTTAGGATGGCATCCACTTGCGTGCCAAGATCTAGCCCGGATCCAAGAGCTTCAAGTTCGTTGATGTATCCCATCATCCGAAGACAATGGTCATGAACTTTCTGCCCTTTGGTCATCTGCGCGGTCATGAACAATTTCAGGACCTTCTGTCGAGTAGAACGGTTCTGCTCCTCATACATTGTCCTTAGACTGTCCAATATGTCCTTGGCAAGTTCGATCTGATCGAACTGCCTCTGTATTGAGTTGTCTAATGAGGCAATGACAAAGCAGCGGGCTAGGGAGTTCTTATCCTCCCAATCTTGGTAGTCCCTCCTACGGGCCTCAGAAGCCCTATCACCCGGACGTTCCGGGGCAGGATTTTTCACTACCTTGTCTAACTTTTCAGAAGTTAGGACCAGCATAAGATTTCTGTACCAGTCGGCATAGTTTGGGCCCTTAAGCTTGTTATCGTCTAGAAGCTTTGCAAATTGACCGTTTGCCATTTTCTGATAAAACAGCAAAATCGTTAGTCCACAACCTTAGTTTGATTCATGTTTACCTACATAGATATGGCTTTTAATCTATGTTCCATTCCCATTTGTTCATCTCTGAGATTTCCCTCCTATCTCAGTGACGGAGACGACGAAATGTCTCTGGAAATGTGGGAAATCACATGGGGTGCGTGAAGCCAACTGTTTCAGCTGCATAACCCCACCACCTTTCTGTGACGGATCATATCCACTCATCAAATGAGTTTCCCTTTGGCCTCTGTCAGACAAGGTTCAGAGCCGTTTTCAGGTAAACCCTTCTGTCAGTGAGTGCACACCCATCATATTCAGGTTACGCCAAGGTACCGTGAGAGAGTTCCCATTTTCTGGTGAAGCCCCTCCCACATCGGTCTATGACGCCCCTATCATCTTATGAAACACTCTAACAGATCCAACAGCAAATGGATAGCCCAATTTTATGGTGCGTTTCCTCATTACTGATGGACCCATCATTGTGCTAATGACGGAAGGCCTTTAGAGAGTCCATCATATGGATCTCCCTATCACTTGCATTCATATTTGTTGGAGGGAACAAAATTACGGCCTAGTTCTAATTTAGGTCAAACCAAAGTGGCTCCCACTGACTTTCATAAAGTCAGATTTCTGGTGGGCCTTAATCGGCTAGGGGTTCCGTACGCATCCCTTTTCAGGGTTGTGGGGCCCACCAGGCAAAGAGGGGGGTCATCCAATGACCTTCAGGGACACTATGGCAATGATGTGCATTCAGCCATGGTGTGCGCAAGAGCCACTAACGAGTCATCACGGGCCAAGTACTTATGGCCCATGGTCGCAGCACATCAAACATCCAAACATCACATGTAAAGGAGGAATTGATCCAATCAATTAATTGCTGTAAAGCCCATTCAACGGCCCATTTAAAAACCAAGTCATTAACGATTAATGTCCACTAGGTGTATGGGCTGAATCGCAGATAGCAGTTCGGCCCATACAGCTTATCTCACAATAATGGGCTTTTGCAGTTTTAACACTTTAAAACTGGGCTTTACAGGTGGGCCGAATTAATCCCTGTAATTGAACATCAGATTTGGAACAAAAGTGTGAGACAATTGGACTGAGAACAGCCCCTTTCGAAACCCAGATTCGGTCCAAACAGTTTTGGTCCAATCTAGTCCGAAATGGTCCAAAACTGATTTTCAATTCAAGAATTAATTATTGAATGATCTGAAATTAATAGTTTTGATTTCTAGCAAACACAAAACAATTATGGACTGTTCGCACCACCTGCAAAACAGAGGTTAATCACAAGGGTTGCAGTTTCATAAACTGCAAATCGCAGAAAATGATTTCTCCATCTGCAAATCTCCAGCGCCGCCATCTTCTGCCATCTTCTTTAATCAAGAAAAATAACAGAAATCCTATTTCTATTAATTACATTCTTGATCAAATCCTATACATTCAGTCTAAAAATAAAAAAAAAATTATTTACAGACCGAATTGAATGAAATAAATAAATAGAAAAGAAAAAGGGTGCGCAGACCATCTGCGCTAAAACTGCACTGCGATCTCCAGGTTTGAACAGTCCATTAAATCAAAATAAATAAAGAACAATTCCAAATAAATTTTGGATTTAATAGAAATTAATTTCAGATCAATCGCCCTTAACAAGAAACAGTTTCTTGAAAAAAAAAAAAGAAAACAATCTGCGCAAATCTTGAAAGAACACCTTCTATCCATCTGCGCAGGGTCAGATCTGATTTTCTTTTGGTTCAAGATTCGAACCTGTGGCTCTGATACCACTGAAAGAATGGTAGGATCCATCTAATGGACGCCATAAAGGTTGCGGAATGGGTGGGGCGAATTTCAAAAATTTCCTACCTTCTCCCAACTGGGAATCATATTCCCTGAATTTAGAATACAATATTCAAGGATCTACTTGAACCCTAATCAAACCAGATCTGTACCAAAAGATAAATGGGAGGATTATACCTGATCCGGAGAAGCAGTATCTCCCAAAGTTGGTGTTCACGCCCAAAGAATGCTCCAAGATCTGTCCCTGCTGAAGATGACACTGCTGTGGATGGAACAGAACCAGCAGGGTGCGTCCTACACACTGGATCCTTCACAAGAATCCCCTGGATGTACTAAACACTGAATTCTTTCAGTCTTTCTTGCAAGACTGATGTCAAGAACTGGTTTCTTGACTTTCTTTTCTGCAAAGATCAAATCTTGCAACAATGCAGATGGCGGCGGCAGGAGGAGATTTCCAGAAACGAAAAGGCTGAACTGTTTTCTTTTCTGGAGAGAATGAGATCTAATCTCAATTCGCAGGAACCTTTCTTGCTTACCAGAACCTCTTTGATCGAAATCTGATTTCCCTCTCTTGGTTCATTCGAAAATCTCCTCTCTTTTCTTCTTGATTAAGAAATCTCCTAATTAGGAGTTATCCCAATCCAAATCAGTATTTGGATAGGGGATAATCTTAATCCCTTTTCCAGATAGAGTTAGCTTACTCCTGATCTTATCAGGAGGTTACCAGATTCAAATCTGATTTGAATTTGGTCTCTAAGAGTGGATAAGGCTAAGAGCCCAATCCTTTTTGCTAACTTCAATCTCAAATTCGCCCCATTGATGGGTGATCATATCAGCCCACTTCGAAATGGGCTTTTGGCCCATTAAGTATTCAGTGTTTAATTAGTTTCCAATCTGCTGCCCAGTTGGGCTTCTTTGTATGGCGTGGGACCCAAGCATTGATCTACACACCAGCCACATGGGTTCGGCCCAGCCTTTAATACAAGGCCCAGCCAAATTCACTGAAAATCTCAATGAACCCCTTGAGTCCATCGTATGAACCCTATGGGCCCAACACTTACATTAAGTGGTCCCTGGGCCAAGCCATCTTATAAAAACCCAGGGACTGTGGGCAGGTGCAAGATTAGCCCATCAGGTATTATCCTAAATGGTCTTACACTTAATCTCTCAGCCCTTAATGATCAAGCACTGCCCGACAAGAGAGGACCTCTCCCTCGGCTGCAAGGAACAGTGCCGCACTCTCCTCTCACATGGATCCCGGGAATTAAAACCATTTGCAAACATTTTGAAACCGTACATATATATGTAAATATATTAATTTTGCAAAAACAAAATTCCAACGATTGAAATCAACTGCCGGCAGTTTGGTTTCCATCAGAGAGAGTGCATTCCCGATCATTACCCTTTGTCCGACAAAGTGGCTGATTCTGTCACTATGACCACCCACTCAGATGAATTCTCAAACTGCCCCAACATACCCAGGTTTTGATCCCCACTAAGGATCTCACTGATTGGCATATCAAAGGCAGCCTGATCCAGCACCTAGTGAAGTGTCATAATCGAGTCTAGGGGTCTGGTGTAACTTTCCAGTTTTGCCCATCTATCTCCAAGGTCCAGGGCAAGACTGGAAATCTGGTCCGGTTCAAGGATTCAAGTAATCCCATGCTGTATGTGCCTCGGGTCTTACCCTGATGGCTGAGACAGGCCATCCCAACACTTGGTGGCACACCAGTATCAGCCTTGACAGGATAAATATCCCCAGACTTATCCAACGGCTGTGAACATTTAAAACTAACATGAGTCTCTACAAATGTCCAGTTTTAGGGTTTTACACAGAATTAAACCAAACAACATGAATCAGACATGCACTTTATTTATTTCCACTAAATAACAAAAGTACATCAAAATGATTGAAGCTAAGGGCATACAAAACTGTCCAACAATATATATACATGATTCATCTGAATTTCATAGTTTTCTTGGACTTAATGCACTCCCATCTTGAGAGTTCTACTCCAGAGATCGAAGGGCTACCTGATGGGCGTAGGTTTAGTATATCTCGAGAGAGAATATTAAATAAATTTGGAAAAACCTCAGCTTATGGGAATGGCAAATAATCTTGGTTAATCGAATCCATTAGTATTCATTACATTGGTTAGGTGGACCTAAAGTCCTAGCGATTTCATCCATTGCAGATTCGATTAGTGATCACCTTTGCTTTTATTTTCTTTTTCTAGTTTTTATCTTCAGTAGTTCTTGCTCAAATCTGAATTTCGATTGTCCAAATAATTAGGGAAGACTGTGGTTCTAATACTTATTTTGTTAAATCCCCGTGGGAACGATATTTTTTATACTACTTGATTACTAGTGCACTTGCTAGGGTTATATATTCATAGCTATTATTATCCATGATGTTCAATGAGGGAATTAATAAATATTTTGATATGACCCTTCTTTCTTGTACCTATGATAGAACTAGGGAACGTACTCAAGGTCTTGTATCTTTTTTTTGTCACACCTATAGATTACTTTTAGCATTCAAAGCTATTGACAATATGTTTTGATACAGGTTTAGAATCTTCTAGGTTACTGGGCCAACAACTTGACATGGGTGAGACTCACCAAGGTCTTCTTGTTCTTGTCATTGCATTGGATGAAGTTTTTGAAGAATTGGGTATTGGGACGGAGATTGGATCATTAGAACATTTATTACATTATGAAGAGCAAAACACTTGGAGGGTAGATCCTTTAGTTCTTGGTCTCCTTTGCACTTGCAATCTGAAGGTAAGCCATATGTGATATACAAATTTGTTGAATCCTCATAGCATTCAACTGAACTGGTAAGAGGGCTTTGGACGGAGTTTTAATAGGTTGGTTTGTTTAGAATTGAATAGTTTCCTAGAAAACTTTATAAAACAGAGCATAGTTGGGGTCAAATTTTAGTCACACCTCCTGCAGTTTTCCAAACAGCTTTTGAAGTACATACACCTTCCAATTGATTAAGGGTCTGTTTGATTTGCAGCCATAAATGGAATTAGAATCGAAATCCTCTGGAATCGGAATCAGAATGGTCCACTCCCATAGTTTATTTGGTTTAGACAAGAATGGTAATGGGAAATTAAATCAGCAGGAATGGGATTTCATTCCCAAGGGAGGGAGGGGAGGGAACGACCATTCCCTCAAATAGGGGAATGCCATTCCAGTACGCGCATGAAATGGTAATTGACAATGTTATGAGATTACTTTCCTTTTGAACGTCCCTATGTAAAAATTTCCACGAGATGTTTTTGTTATTCATTTCTATTGCAAAACATAATGGTTCGCTGATTCCAATGATTGTTTTGGGTACTAGTTTCTTCTTTTATTTATTGATTGTGACTCCTTGGTGGAAATTTGATCTAGATGCTTTCTCCATTTTATTTTAGTACAATTTCTACTTAGAAATGAGTCTGTACGCATCGGATAAATAATCTGCATGAAAGGGTTTACTAATGGTATGCGTTTGAGTGAGTACAAAATGGAAGCAATACCTAGGGAGAGTGGAGTTTTCTTCTAATGTGTGGATTGCTGTTGTAGAGAAGTTGTTGCCAACAAGGGAACAATTTCAAACAGCCAAAGTCTGCATTCTTTTTCTTTTGTTCTCTTTCCCTCCGTCCTTCCCTCTCTTTGTCCCTCATCCCAAACACATCTAAGCTAACCCAACCTTGTTTATATGTTTGTCCAATGGGGAAACATATTCTAAATGTTCCATTTCATTTTTCTTTTGTCAATGCTTTCGTGAATTATAAACGGTTCCGGGTATGAATCTGGTTAAAGATATTGGAGAATTAAGAAAATCTTGTACATACGTTATAAAACAACTGTTTCTGGGTATGAATTGGTTCAGGACAAGGAATACCATGCACCGCCCAATTATTATTTGAGACAAAATCATGGAACCAAAACTGTTATAATTCTAGAATTATAAACAGTTCTGATCTGTTTGTGTTCACCGGGCAAATACGACCCACTCGCTACCCTGATTCTAGAATAAGGATCATGGGTAGATAGGAGCTGCAATAAGTCTGGTATTTCATTTCCTTCTCCACGGGGATTTGCTTTTCTTGGTTGTGACCTTTTCAACGCATTGCCAATGTTGAAACCTTTGCTGTTGTAGGGTATGATTGTATAGTGGGATGTTGATTTTGGACCCACACAAATCGATAAGTACTTACACAAAATGACAACCATGGTATTGTGTGTGCATTAATAGTAGTTGGCATTGTCAACTGCAGTATCAAGAATGACCATAGGGCTTGTAAGCCAACATTTTATTTAAATGCCAAAATTTTTTATATACTAACATTTCCTTATTGTTGTTTCTATTGTCAATTTTTTTTTGTGTTGTTTTCTTAAACTAATCCGAGACATTTTCAAGCATTGACACTTGTAGGAGGTTATGTCGACGCAAATGATTCAAGTATTTGAGTTGGTGTATAATAGTGGGCCTTGGCATTGCATATGCAGGAACACAGGATTAGAAAGTGAAGTATCTCAGTTTTCATCAGCAGAGAGACATTTTGATTCATAAAAACATTTTCAAAGCCTGGTTTCTAAAGTCTTAGAGAAGAACACTATCAAACTGTTAGGCCAATTCTTTATCACAAATGGGTTAGAATATGGTTCGAGGGCATTTTGCTGTACATCTATTAAACACCTTTCGTCGGGAATATTATTTGTTGTTGAAGTTTCTGTGACTCAAAACTAATTGAATGGTTAAGCATGCTCTATTTAGTAGGCTTTTGCCCATTATGGTTTTGTATCAGAACATATGTTGTATAGTGTTTATTGTTTTTTAGAATTTTGATGAATTAAATATGCAATTCCATTTGAAGCTTACTTTATTTTATTAACAGATAAGAAGGAAATCATCTCCAATTTTGGAAGATGCAAAATCTTCAATTGATGTGATTTTCTTCACCACGATCTCATTGGGCTTTATTTCTGTTGCGTCATGCAATGAAGATGTTACTCAAACTATTATCTTTGCCTTAATGGACAGAAGTGATTTAGAATAGGGCGAGGTGCTTACTCTGTTTCTTTATAGGCCTTGGCTTCCTATACCTTTGGAAGCAAGTAAGTGAACTTAATCCTTGGTTTCCTTTTCTAATTTTATGTTGTCCTTGGTTTCATTTGTTTTATAGGAATGTTTGAGGCGGCAATTGTGGTATCCATGATGCTCAATGAAGAAATCAAGAAATATTTTGATATGACCCTTCTTTTTTGTGCCTATGCTAGAACTAGGGAACGTACTCAAGGTCTTGTATCTGTATTTTTGTCACACCTATAGATTACTTTTAGCATTCAAAGCTGTTGACAATATGTTTTGATACAGGTTTAGAATCTTCTAGGTTATTGGGCCAACATCTTGACATGGGTGAGACTCACCAAGGTCTTGCTGTTCTTGTTATTGCATTGGTTGAAATTTTAGACGAATTGGGTCTTGGGACAGAGATTGGATCATTAGAACATTTATTACATTATGAAGAGTAGAACACCTGGAGGGTAGTTCCTTTAGTTCTTGGTCTCCTTTGCACTTGCAATTTGAAGGTAAGGCATCTATGATATACAAATTTGTTGAATCCTCATAGCATTCAACTAAACTGGTAAGAAGGCTTTGGACGGAGTTTTATTTGGTTGGTTTGTTTAGCATTGCATAGTTTCCTAGAAAACTTTATAAAATAGAGCATAGTTGGGGCCAAATTTTAGTCACACCTCCTGCAGTTTTCCAAACAGGTTTTGAAGTACATACACCTTCCAATTGATTAACGGTCTGTTTGGTTTGCAGCCGTAAATGGAATTAGAATCGAAATCCTCCGGAATCGGAATTGGAATGGTCCATTCCCATAGTTTATTTGGTTCAGACAGGAATGGGAATGGGAATTTAAATCAGCAGGAATGGGATTTCATTCCCAAGGGAGGGAGGGGAGGGAACGGCCATTCCAGTACGCGCATGAAATGGTAATTGACAATGTTATGAGACTACTTTCCTTTTGAACATCCCCATGTAAAAATTTCCACGAGATGTTTTTGTTATTTATTTCTATTCCAGAAGATAATGGTTCCCTATTTCCAATGATTGTTTTGGGTACTTGTTTCTTCTTTTATTTATTGATTGCGACTCCTTGGTGGAAATTTGATCTAGACGCTTTCTCCGTTTTATTTTAATACAATTTCTACTTAGAAATGAGTCTGTATGCATCGGATAAGTAATCTGCTTTGAAGGGTTTACTAATGGTATGCATTTGAGTGAGTACGAAATGGAAGCATTACCTAGGGAGAGTGGAGTATTCTTCTAATGTGTGGTTTGCTGTTGTAGAGAAGTTATTGCCAAGAAGGGAACAATTTTAAACAGCCAAAGTCTGCATTCTTTTTCTTTTGTTCTCTTTTTCCCCGTCCTTCCCTCTCTCTGTCCCTCATCCCATACACATCTAAGCTAATCCAGCCTTGTTTATATATTTGTCTAATGGGGAAACATATTTTAAATGTGCCATTTCTTTTTTCTTTTGTCAATGCATTCGTGAATGCCGCTTCTAGCCATGTAACTATCTAATCTTGTGGCGGTGTTTATTTTTATGAATTCAGTTTCCACATGCTTAGTGGATTTCCTCTTCCATCATTTTGTCGGCTAAGTCGATAATTGTTCCTTCCGAAGCTTCAAATGGTTGTTGCTTTGGAAGTTTGCTACTCAATATAGGGCTTCCAATGGGTTGGGTTTTAATAGAAACAGCCTCGAATCGATTATTATTACTGTGGACAAATTCATAGACCCGGAACTGAAAACTATAAGTATTTATTTAAAGAGTAAATTAAAATTTGAATTTCGATAATATAACCATAATAAAATTTATAGAAAATGATTATTATTGATATTCTGATAAAGTGCGACTCACTGGCTGCCCTAATTCTATAATAAGGATCATGGGAAGACAGGAGCTACAATAAGTCTGGTATTTCTTTTCCTTCTCCACGAGGATTTGCTTTTCTTGGTTGTGACCTTTTCAACGCATTGCCAATGTTGAAACATTTGCTGTTGTAGGGTATGATTGTATAGTGGGATGTTGATTTTGGACCCAAACAAATCGATATGTACTTCCACAAAATGACAACCATGCCAATGTGTGTGCATTACTAGTAGTTGGCATTGTCAACTGCAGAATAAAGGATGACCGTAGGGCTTATAAGCCAACATTTTTTTTATATGCCAAAATTTTTTATATGCTAACATTTCCTTATTGTTGTTTCTATTGTCAATTTTTTTTGTATAGTTTTATTAAATTAATCCAAGACGTCTTCAATCATTGACACTTATAGGAGGTTATGTCGATGCAAATTATTCAAGTATTTGAGTTGGTGTGTAATAGTTGGCCTTGGTGTTGTGTATGCAGGAACACAGGATTAGAAGGTGAAGTATCTCAATTTTCACCTGCATAGTGACATTTTGTTTCATAAAGGCATTTTCAAAGCCTGGCTTCTAAAGTCATAGAGAAGAAGATACCAAATTGTTAGGCCAATTCTTTATCACAAATGGTTTGGAATATGGTTCGAGGGGATTTTGCTGTACATCTGTTAAACACCTTTCGTCGGGAATGTTATTTGTTGTTGAAGTTTTTGCAACTCAAAACTAATTGAATGGTTAAGCATGCTCTATTTAGTAGGCTTTTGCCCGTTATGGTAATGTATCAGAACATATGTTGTATAGTATTTATTATTTTTTCGAATTTTGATGAATTGTATATGCAGTTCCACTTGAAACTTACTTTATTTTATTAACAGATAAGAAGGAAATCATCTCCAATTTTGGAAGATGCAAAATCTTCAATTGATATGATTTTCTTCTCCACGATCTCATTGGGCTTTATTTCTGTTGCGTCTTGCAGTGAAGATGTTACTCGAGCCATTATCTTTGCATTAATGGATAGAAGTGATTCTGAACTGGGCGAGCCGCTTACAATGTTTCTGTATAGGCCTTGGCTTCCTTTGCCTTTGGAAGCAGGTAAGTGAAATTAATCCTTGGTTTCCTTTTCTAATTTTATGTTGTCCTTGGTTTCATTTCTTTTATAGGAATGATTGAGGCAGCAACTGTGGTATCTATGATGTTCAATGAGGGAATCAAGAATTATTTTGATATGACCCTTCTTTCTTGTGCCTATGCTAGAACTAGGGAACGTACTCAAGGTCTTGTATCTTTTTTTGGTCACACCTATAGATTACTTTTAGCATTCAAAGCTATTGACAATATGTTTTGATACAGGTTTAGAATCTTCTAGGTTACTGGGCCAACAACTTGACATGGGTGAGACTCACCAAGGTCTTGTTGTTATTGTTATTGCATTGGATGAATTTTTTTAAGAATTGGGTCTTGGGATGGAGATTGGATCATTAAAACATTTATTACATTATGAAGAGAAAAAAACCTAGAGGGCAGTTCCTTTAGTTCTTGGTCATCTTTGCATTTGCAATCTGAAGGTAAGCCATATGTGATATACAAGTTTGTAGAATCCTCATTGCATTCAACTGAACTGGTAAGAGGGCTTTGGATGGAGTTTTTTTAGGTTGGTTTGGTTAGCATTGCATAGTTTCCTAGAATCCTTTATAAAACAGAGCATAGTTTTATTCTAATGTGTGGTTTGCTATTGTAGAGAAGTTGTTGCCAACAAGGGAACAATTTTAAATAGCCAAAGTCCACATTCTTTTTCTATTGCTCTCTTTCCCTCCTTCCTTCCCTCTCTCTGTCCCTCATCCCAAACACATCTAAGCTAATCCATCCTTGTTTATATGTTTGTCTAATGGGGAAACATATGGCAAATGTTCTGTTTCATTTTTCTTTTGTCAATGCTTTCGTGAATGTCGATTCCAACCACGTAACTGTCTAATCATGTGGCAATGTTTATTTTTATGAATTTTGTTTCCACATGCTTAGTGGATTTCCTCTTCCATCATTTTGTCGGCTAAGTCAATGATTGTTCCTTCCGAAGCTTCAAATGGTTGTTGCTTTGGAAGATTGCTACTCAAAATAGGGCTTCCAGTGGGTTGGGTTTTGGTTGAACCAGCTTTGAATCGATTATTATTACTATGGACAAATTCATAGACCCGAAACCGAAAACTAGATGTATTTATTTAAAGAATAAATTAAAATTTGAATGTCGACAATATAACCGTAATAAAATTTATAGAAATTGATTATTATTGATATATTAATAAATTAAACATTTTAACCAATATTATCTATTAGAATTGGCATTTATAACGTAAAATATGGTAAAAGATATTGGAGAATTAAGAAAATCTTGTACATACTTTATAAAACAACTGGTTTTGGGTATGAATTGGTTCAGGATAGGGAATACCGTGCACCGACTTAATTATTATTTGAGACAAAATCGTGGAACCAGAACCATTATAATTCTAGAATTGTAAACGGTTCTGATCTGTTTGTGTTCACCGGGAAAATGCAAACCACTGGCAGACCTAATTCTAGAATAAGGATCATGGGAAGACAGGTGCCGCAATAAGTCTGTCTTTTCTTTTCCTATCCATGGGGTGTTGCTTTTTTTGGTTATGACCTTTTCAACGCATTGCCAATGTTGAAACCTTTGTTGTTGTAGGGTATGATTGTATAGTGGGATGTTGATTCTGGACCCAAACAAATCGATAAGTATTTCCACAAAATTACAACCATGCCAATGTGTGTGCATTATTAGTAGTAGGCATTGTCAACTACAGTATCAAGAATGATTGTACGGCTTGTAACCCAACATTTTATTTATATGCCAAAATTTTTTATATGCTAACATTTCCTTATTGTTGTTTTTATTGTCATTTTTTTTTTGTGTTGTTTTCTTAAACTAATCAGAGACATCTTCAAGCATTGACACTTGTAGGAGGTTATTCAAGGGAAGAGAGATCCATCGTATGGACGCCCAAATCTTGCGGAATAAAGGGACGAATTTCAAAAACATTTCTCTCCCTTCAACTAGGAATCGCATTCCTTATTTAAAAAATCATATTTTCAAGGATCATTCTTGAACCATAAACTGAACCAGATCTGAACCAAAAGGAGTAGGAGAGGATTATACCTGATACGGAGAAACAGTATCCCCCAACGAAGGTGTTCACGCCCAAGGAAGGATCCAAAGACTACTCCCGCTAATGATGGCGCAGTGCAGGATGGAGCAGAATCAGTAGTATTCTTCTCCAAGAATTTTGTCCTTTGCAAGAAACAGCAGGATGGCATGTGAGCACAGCTTCCTATCAATCCTTTCTCAAAGAACTGATGTTAAGATCGAATCTTGACTTCTCCCACAACTGGAGATCGAACTGGCAAACAGGGCGGCAAGAACAAGGGGGCGGCAAGAAAAAATTCTGCAGGATTGCTTAATTCTTTCTTCTGTGTTTTCAGCACTAAAGAGGATGTGAAT
Source organism: Nelumbo nucifera (assembly GCF_055504915.1). Taxonomy (NCBI): domain Eukaryota; kingdom Viridiplantae; phylum Streptophyta; class Magnoliopsida; order Proteales; family Nelumbonaceae; genus Nelumbo; species Nelumbo nucifera. The sequence goes on along the minus strand of NC_142649.1, from coordinate 110,105,822 downwards.
ATCTCTACCAAAGGCTGCCGCCCCTTTCTTCTCTTGTAACCCTAAAGGATCAGCTCCTAATCCATTTAGGACTTGCTGATCCAAATCTGATTTGAATCAGATATCCCTTTAGGTGATAAGGATAAACCTTTATCTTATTAGACAGTTTTGTATGCCCTTAGCTTCAATCAAAATGATGTACTTTATAAGTTTATTGTAAATGAATAAAAGTACATATTTGATTCATGTTCCCTTAGTATGTTTCTGTGTAATACTCTTAAACTGGACACTTAATGAGACTCGTGTTAGTTTAAATTGTTCACAGCCAGTGGGTCGGTCTGGGGAGACCTATCCTGACAAGCCTGACACTGTGGTGCCACCAAGTTGGTTGGGGTGGCCTGTCTCAACTGCTAGGGTGAGACCCTAGGCACCTACAGTGTAGGATTAATTGAATCTATGAACTGGACCAGATTTCCAGTATTGCCCTGGACCTTGGAGATTGATGGGCAAAACTGGAAAGTTACACCCGACCCCTAGACTCGATTATGATACTGCACTAGGTGTCGGATCGGGCTGTCTTTGATGTACCAATCAGTGAGATCCTTAGCAGGGGTCAAAACCTGGGTATGTTGGGACAGTCCAAGAATTCATCTGAGTGGGTGATCATAGTGACAGGATCAGCCCCTTTGTCGGACAAAGGTAATGATCGGGGATGCACTCTCACTGATGGAAACCAAGATTGCCGACAGCTGATTTCCTCTCTTGTCGGGCAGTGTATGATCATTATGGGCTGAGAGGTTAAGTGTAAGACCATTGAGGATAATACCTGATGGGCTAATCTTGCATCTGCCAACAGTCCCTGGGTGTTACAAGGTGGCTTGGCCCAGGGATCACTTAGGGTAAGTGTTGGGCCCATAGAGCCCATTCGATGGGTTTCAGGGGGTGCACTATCTTTAACAGTGTATTCGGCCAGGCCTTGTAATAAAGGCTGGGCCGAACCCATGTGACTGATGTGTAGATCAATGCTTGGGTCCCACGCCATACAAGGAAGCCCAACTGGGCAGTAGTTAGGAAGGTTAAGTGAGCACATAAGCTTAATGGGCCTAAAGCCCATTTCGATATGGGCTATTCATTTAGTTAATTAAAGGGGTGAATTCTGAGATGGATTAGCAGATAGGATAGGGTCTTGACCCTATCCACTCAGAGAGTCCAGATCTGAATATGATTCAGATTTAGAAACCTCCTGATGAGATTAGGAGAAAGCTAATCTAAACTGCAAATAAGATAAGGGTTTATCCCTATCACCTAAAGAGAAGTCTTATTCAAATATGATTTGGATAAGCTGCTCCTAATTGGATTAGGAGCTGATCTTTTAGGTTAACAAAAGAAGGAGGGGGTGGCAGCCTTTAGAAGACAGATCATCAGATTTTCTTTAGTGCTGAAATCAAGAAGAGAGAATTTTGCACCCTGCGAATACTCTCTTAACGCCTCCCTGTTCTTGCCGCCCAGTTTCCCAGTTCGATCTCCAGTTGTGGGAGAAGTCAAGATTGGATCTTGACATCAGTTCTTTGAGAAAGGATTGAAAGGAAGCTGTGCTCACGTACCATCCTGCTGATTCTTGCGAAGGACAGAGTTCTTGGAGAAGAACACTATTGATTCTGCTCCATCCTACACTGCGCCATCTTCGGTGGGAGCAGTTTTTGGATCCTTCCTTGGGCGTGAACACCTCCGTTGGGAGATACTACTTCTCCGTATCAGGTATAATTCTCCCCTGCTCCTTTTGGTTCAGATCTAATTCAGTTTAAGGTTCAAGAATGATCCTTGAAAATATGATTTTCTAAATAGGGAATGCGATTCCCAGTTGAAGGGAGAGAAAAATTTTTGAAATTCGCCCCTTATTCCGCAATCTTTGGGCATCTATGGGATGGATCTCTCACCCCTTCAGTGGTATCAGAGCCAGGCTCAAATCTTGAACCAGTTTGTTTCAGATCTGAACCTGCGCAAATGGGCAGAAGGTGTTCTACCCGATTTGCGCAGTTATGGGTTCTGGGAAATTTGTTCCCAAACTTAATGGGCGAATAATCTGAAATTAATTTTACATGAATCTGATTATTATTTAGAATTGTTCTTTATGATTTTCTTGATTTATGGGTTGTTCGTACAAGAGGAGATCGAATTCTTGATTTGCGCAGGGAACCTGCGATTCTGCAGTTCTTGAATTATTTTTGGTCTATAAATAATTTTTTTTATTTTCTAGACTCAATGTATAGGTATTCGATCTGATGTAATTATTAATAGAAATAGGATTTCTATTTATTTTATTTTGGATCGAACATGGCGGCGCAGAGAAGGAGATTTCGCAGATGGGACAATCGCTATCTGCGATTTGTAGTTTGTGAAACTGCATTCTGTGATCTAACCTCTGTTTTGCAAGATGGATTGTGCGAACAGCCCTGGTTGACTGATTCTTGTTTTTCTTTTATCAGTATTTAATTTCAAATTATTTTCTTGAATTAAAGATTTAATTAAAGATCAAACCCTAGGCCCATTCGAACCAAGATTGGTTCAAATAGTTTGAACCGAATCTAGGGTTTAATCAAGGCTGAAAGTCAGCCCTAACTTTCCCACTAATGGGCCTAAGGATTGGTGTTTAATTAAATGGTTAATTCAGCCCAACCTATAAAGGCCCAGTTTTAAAAGGTTAAAACTGCTAAAAGCCCACTTAACATTTAAAGCTATATGGGCTGAACCATTCGGCCCATATACCTAGATAATATTAATGGTTAATATTATGAATTTAAAATGGGCTTCAAATGGGCCTTACAGATGATTAATTGATTGGATCAATTTATCCCTGCATGTGATGTATGGATGTGTGATGTGCTACGTACATGGGCCATAAGTACTTGGCCCATGCTCAATCGACAATGGCTCTTGCGCACACCATGGCTGAATGCACATCATTGCCATGGTGTCCCTTTTGGTCATTGGATGACCTCCCTCAGTGGTGGGCCCCACACCTCATCAAGAGGTTACTTGCGGAACCCTAGCCGATTTAGGCCCACCGAAATCTGGCTTTATGAAAGTCAGTGGGAGCCACTTTGGTTTGACCTAAAATAAGAACTAGGGCGTAATTAACTGTTCCCTCCGGCTAATATGAGTGCATGTGATAGGGAGATTCATATGATGAACTCTCTAAAGGCCTTCCATCATTAGCATGAGGATGGATCCTTCAGTAATGAGGAAACGCACCAGAAAATGGGCTATCCATTTGCTGTTGGGCTTGTCTGAATGTTTCATAAGATGATAGGGGCGTCATAGACCGATGTGGGAGGGGCTTCACCAGAAAATGGGAACTCTCTCACGGTACCTTGGTGTTCACGAATATGATGGGTAAGCACTCACTGGACAGAAAGGTTTATCTAAAAACGGCTCTGAACCTTGTCTGACAGAGGCCAAAGGGAAAACTCATATGATGAGTGGATATGATCCTTCACAGAAAAGTGGTGGGGTTATGCAGCTGAAACAGTTGGCTCCATGCACCCTATGTGATTTCCCACATTTCCAGAGACAACCCGTAGTCTCCGTCACTGAGAAAGGAGGGAAATCTCAGAGACGAATAAATGGAAATGGATCGTAGATTAAAATTCATATCTATGAAATGAACATGAATAAAATTAGGTTGTGGACTGATGTTTGCTCTTTTATCAGAAAATGACAAACGGATCTTTTGTAAAACTGCTTGATGACAACAAGTTGAAGGGCCCAAACTATTCTGACTGGTACAGGAACCTTATGCTGGTCCTAGCTTCTGAAAAGCTGGACAAAGTGGCAAAGAATCCTGCCCCGGAGCGTCCGAGTGATAGGGCTTCTGAGGCCCGAAGGAGAGACTATCAAGAATGGGAGGAGAAAAACTCCCTTGCCCGGTGTTACATCATTGCCTCCTTGGACAACCCGATACAGAGGCAGTTCGATCAGATCGAACTTGCCAAAGACATATTGGATAGTCTCAGAACAATGTATGAAGAGCAGAATCGTTCTACTCGACAAAAGGTCTTGAAACGGTTCATGACCGCGCAAATGTCCAAGGGTCAACAAGTTCACGACCATTGTCTTCGGATGATGGGATACATCAATGAACTGGAGGCTCTTGGATCCGGGTTGGACCTTGCGACCCAGATAAACGCTATCCTTAATTCTTTGCTTCCTTCCTTCAATCCGTTCATCATGAACTATAACATGAACAAGCTGAATGTCAGCTTGCAAGAGCTCAGCAATATGTTGCAAAGAGCTAAAGAACTTATTAGAAAGGATGAACCTGTAGCCATGCTTGTTGAAACTGGCAAGACAGGCAAGAGAAAGAGGAAGGCAAAGAAGCCTCAGAAGACCGGATGCCTGTCACTTCTGCAAGAAGATCGGCCACTGGAAAAGGAATTGTCCTGCCTACCTGGAATCCAAGAAAAGTAACTTCGAAACTTGTGTTATAGAAACCAATTTGTTGGTAGCATCTGCGTCCTGGTGTATTGACTCCGGGGCTTCAACTCATTAGTGTAACTCACTACAGGGGTTCAAGGTAAGCAGAAGGCTGAGTGAAGGAGAAGTCACACTCAACTTGGGGACTACTACAACTGTTGCAGCCACGGCCATAGGAACCGTGGAGTTATTTTTTAGAGAAGGAATAATTGTACTGAAAGATTGTCTTTATGTACAAAATTCAAGGAGAAATTTGATTTCTGTCTCAAAACTGTGTGCAGATGGTTATTCTGTCTTCTTCAGTAATACGATTACTATTAAAAGAAACAACAGATTCATTGCATACGGGGAACTAGAGAACGGTCTCTATGTTCTACATCCTTCTCTAGAAACTAACATAACCGAACTACGTCGGCTGAAATCCCCAAGAAGAGAGCCCGTGATACAGTTAATCCCATGTGTCTGTGGCATTACCAACTTGGCCACATCGGTGTTGACCGAATCACAAGGCTGGTAAAGGATGGTCCTTTGGATTTTCTAACTGTAGAAGATCTTCCCACTTGTGAGCCTTGCCTACAAGACAAGATGACGAAACGGCCATTTAACAGTCAGCCTGAAAGATGTACAGGCACACTTGACCTAATACATACTGATGTATGTGGTCCCCTGAGTGTTAGGACACGAAATCAACACGTGTATTTCATCACCTTCACAGATGATTTTTCACGATATGGTTACGTGTACCTAATGAGACACAAGTCTGAATCCTTTGAAAAGTTCAAAGAGTTTAGACAAGAGGTCGAGAAACAGTTAGGGAGAGAAATTAAAGCCCTTCGATCAGATCGAGGTGGCGAGTATTTCTCTGACGAATTCAGGGACTACTTAAAGGACAATGCGATAGTATCACAATTAGCTCCTCCTGCTACACCACAACTTAACGGTGTTTCAGAGAGGAGGAATAGGACCTTACTGGATATGGTCCGGTCGCTTCTCATACACTCAGAGTTACCCACATCCTTTTGAGGTTACGCATTAGAGACTGCGATTTATGTGCTGAATCGGGTTCCAACCAAATCGGTTCCGAATACTCCATATGAACTTTGGACCGGAAAGAAACCAAGTGTCAGACACTTGAAGATTTGGGGTTGTCCAGCACACGTTAAAAGAACGAGTGCAGACAAGCTGGAATCCAAGAGCAGCCATTGCCTATTTGTAGGCTACCCAAAAGGCTCTGTAGATTATATATTCTATGACCCAAGTGAGCAGAAAGTGTTCTGCAGTCAAAATGCGCAATACTTGGAAACCGATTATATCCTGGATGCCCATCGTCGGGAAGTTGTCCTTGATGAGGAGAGCTTAGGAGCAGTGGGAGATGTCCCACAAGTTCCAAGTAGTGACCAACCTAGAAGATCCACTCGGGTATCCAGGCTACTAGTCCATTATGGTTATGACCAGGATAGTTACCTGGTGGAAACCTTGACAAGTGAGGAGGACCCCGTGACTTACGCGGAAGCTATGTTGGACATAGATTCCCAGAAGTGGGTGGAGGCCATGAGAGCAAAGATGGACTCAATGGAGTCTGGACTCTAGTAGATCCACCTTTCGGGGTAAAAGCAATCGGTTGCAAATGGATTTACAAGAGGAAGATGGGCCCCGATGGTAAGGTTGAAACCTTCAAGAACTGATTCGGAGGTTTCTAGATCTGAATCACATTCAGATCTGGACTCTCTGAATGGGTAGGGTTAAGACCCTATCCTATCTGCTAATCCATCTCAGAATTTGCCCCATATTTAACTAATTAAATAGCCCAGTTCGAAATGGGCTTTAGGCCCATTAAGCTTATGTGCTCACTTAACCTTCCTAACTGTTGCCCAGTTGGGCTTCCTTGTATGGCGTGGGACCCAAGAATTGATCTACACTTCAGCCACATGGGTTCGGCCCAGCCTTTGTTACAAGGCCTGGCCGAATACACTGATATGGACAGTGCACCCCCTGAAACCCATCAAATGGGCTCTATGGATCCAACACTTACCCTAAGTGGTCCCTGGGCCAAGCCACCTTGTAACACCTAGGGACTGTGGGCAGATGCAAGATTAGCCCATTAGGTATTATCCTTAATGGTCTTACACTTACCCTCTCAGCCCATAATGATTATACACTGCCCGACAAGAGAGGACCTCTCCCTCGGCTGCAAGGAACAGTGTTGCACTCTCTGCTTATATGGATCCCGAGAATTAAAACCTTCTTGCAAACATTTTAGAAACCATAATATATATACTTTTATATCTCATATAAAATATACTTTGCAAAACAAATCTCAACGAATGAAATCGGCTGCCAGAAGTCTTGGTTTCTATCAGTGAGAGTGCATCCCTGATCATTACCTTTGTCCGACAAAGGGACTGATCCTGTCACTATGATCACCCACTCAGATGAATTCTCAGACTGTCCCAACAAACCCAGGTTTTGACCCCCGCTAAGGATTTCACTGATTGGTACATCAAAGACAGCCCAATCCGACACCCAGTGCAGTATCATAATCGAGTCTAGGGGTCATGTGTAACATTCTAGTTTTGCCCATTAATCTCCAAGGTCCAGGGCAATACTGGAATTCTGGTCCAGTTCAAAGATTCAATTTATCCTACACTGTATGTGCCTAGGGTCTCACCCTGGCAGCTAAGACAGGCCACCCCAACCGACTTGGTGGCACCACAGTGTCAGCCTTATCAGGATAGGTCTCCCCAAACCAACCCACTGGCTGTGAACATTCTAAATTAACGCGAGTTTCATTAAGTGTCCAGTTTAAGGGTATTACACAGAAACATACCAAGGGAACATGAATCAAATATGCACTTTTATTCATTTACAATAAACTTATAAAGTACATCATTCTGATTGAAGCTAAGGGCATACAAAACTGTCCAACAGCTCCCACTTGCACTTAGGCCCAATCAGGTACAAGCCGGAGTCCCATGCTTTCCACGTATTTCTCAAACACTTTTTGTGATAGTGGCTTCGTCAATGGGTCTACCACATTCTCCGCTCATGCTACCTCTTAATATCACCCTACCATAGGTCCAGCATTGTCATGCAACAGTGGAATGGGTGATGTGCTGAATTCTAAATTCAGGAATGAACACCTTCATTCATAAGGCAGCCTCACTTACGGCAATGCGTTCGGCCTAGGTTGTGGACTATTAATTTGTTACTTAGGACCCCTGTTTGCTGACATTCAGGAAACAACAGTCTAGTGCTCCTACCCTGGGTTGGCCTGAAATCTGTTTACTACACTCACTGCCTGAGCAATGTCAGGACGAGTGCACAACATGGCATACATGATGCTCCCTACGGCAAAGGCATAGGGAACGTCTTTCATGCCATCAATCTCCTCAAAAGTCTTGGGAGACATCTTCTTGGAGAGAGTAACTCCATGCCTGAAAGGAACATTTCCGTTCTTGGAGTTTTCCATGCTATATCTTTTGACTATTTTGTCAATGTAAGCAGATATAGATAATCCTATTATCCGCTTCGATCTATCTCTATTGAGTCGAAGACCCAGTATATAGGAAGCTTCTCCAAGATCTTTCATGAAGAATTGCTGTGAAAGCCTTACTTTCACCGTAGTTAACATTCCTACATCATTTCCAATGAGTAAAGTGTCATATACATACAGAACCAAGAAGGTAACCTTATCTCCACTGTACTTTTTGTAGACACAGGGTTCATCCGGATTCTGCTTGAAGTCAAACGATTTGACAGCAGAGTCAAAATGGATGTTCCAACTTCTAGAAGCTTGCTTAAGTCCATAGATGGATCTATTAAGTTTACATACCATGTTTTCCTATCATACAGCAATGAAGCCTTGCGGCTGCTACATATAGATATCTTCAGTAAGATCTCCATTCAGGAATGCAGTTTTGACATCCATCTGCCAAATCTCGTAATCATGGTATGCTACTACAGCTAGCAGGATCCTAATGGACTTAAGCATGGCCACTGGCGAAAAGGTTTTCTCATAGTCGATGCCCTCTTTCTGAGTGTACCCTTTCGCCACCAGACGAGCTTTGAAGGTCTCAACCCTATCATCAGGGCCCTTCTTTCTCTTGTAAATCCATTTGCAACTGATAGCTATGAATATATAACTCTAGCAAGTGCATTAGTTATCAAGTAGTATAATAATATCGTTCCCACGGGGATTTAACAAAATAAGTATTAGAACCACAGTCTTCCCTAATTATTTGGACAGTCGAAATTTAGATTTGAGGAAACAAGAACTACTGAAAATAAAGACTAGAACAAAGAAAATAAAAACAATGGTGATCACTAATCGAATATGCAATTGATGGAATCGCTAGAACTTTAGGTCCACCTAACCAATGCAATGAATATTGATGGGTCCAATTATCCAAGTCTAATTGTTATTCCCATAAGCTGAGATTTTCACAAATTTATTTAATATTCTCTCTCGAGATATACTAAACCTACGTCCATCAAGTAACCCTTCGATCTCTCGAGTAGAGCTCTCAAGATGGAAATGCATTAAGTCAAAGAAAACCATTAAATTCAGATGAATCATGTATATATATCTCTATATACCATTCAATTCACACTATGAATTATTCTGTCAATTATGTGAAATACTCTCTCAATTCATTCACATAACCCAAATCAATTAAGAGGTGGCCAAGCTCTTAACTGCATTAAGCACAATAATTCATAGACTATATAGAAATCACAATCTTGGATGAATCAAGAAGATAAAAATATATTCATTAACATGGTTAGGCTTTCCATAGCCCTAGCAAGAAAACAAATCAGTTCATGATGGAAGAATTAAAACAAACAAAGGGGAAGAAAGAACTCTTGAATTCGCCCATGGTGCTGAGATCTCCTCTTCTTGAAGTTTCTTGAATTCTTGAACCCTTCTTCACTGATTGCTCCTTGATTCTTGATTAAAATCAGAAGTTGAATGATTAAATGATTCAGTGATCAAGTGATTAAGTCCTAGTCCGCCCCCTCCTCCTTTTAGATCCAAGGGGAGAGGGTGGTCTCCTACTTTCTCTTGAAGTTGATCTTTTCTAGAAATAGAAAGTCCTATCCTAATTCTAATCCTATCTCTTTATCTCTTGAACTCAATCCTTTTTCCACTCTAAGATTACATCAAGAATTTAAATCTAGAAGGATTCTTCTTAATTTCTTGTTCTTGGATTCGTAATAGACCTCCTTTGCGAGTTGGGTTTCAGCCAGGCTTTTCTGCGAGTTGGGCTTCAGTTGGGGATTGGGCCTTCCTACGAAATTTTCCCGACTTCGGGCCCGGATTTGACTTCGATGCAGGCCGAATCTGCGAAAGCCCAAAACATGAAAGTTATGGCTTTTTCTCTTATCTTTCCAATGGATCTTGAATCAGCCCATTCGGAGTTCAAAGACGCGAGTTAGGCCCAGATCACTGAACGATGTCGAAACTATAAAAAATCATCTGATTTGTCTTTCTTTGCTCTTGATGCCTTCTTTCATACCCTGAACCAAAATACAAGAGATATGAGTCCAATTAGATGCTAATTTAGTATAAAAGACAGAATAATTGGGGATAAAAATATGATAAATTCTCTTCTCATCAACAACCGATTGCTTTTACCCCGGAGGGCGGATCTACTAGAGTCCAGACTCCATTGGTCTCCATTGAGTCCATCTCTACTCTCATGGCCTCCACCCACTTCTAGGAATCTATGTCCAACATTGAGTCCATCTCTGCTCTAATGCGTAACCCCAAAAGGATGTGGGCAATTCTGAGTGTATGAGAAGTGACCGGACCATATCTAATAAGGTTATGTTCCTCCTCTCTAAAACACCGTTGAGTTATGGTGTAGCAGGAGGAGCTAACTGTGATACTATCCCATTGTCCTTTAAGTAGTCATTGAATTCGTTAGAGAGATATTCGCCACATCGATCTGATTGAAGGGTTTTAATTTCTCTCCCTAATTGTTTCTCAACCTCTTGTCTGAACTCTTTGAACTTTTCAAAGGATTCAGACTTGTGTCTCATTAGGTACACGTAACCATATCGTGAAAAATCATCTATGAAGGTGATGAAGTACACATGTTGATTCTGTGTCCTAACACTCAGGGGACCACATACATCAGTATGTATAAGGTCAAGTGTGCCTGTACAACTTTCAGACTTAACGTTAAATGGCCGTTTCGTCATCTTGCCTTGCAGGCAAGGCTCACAAGTGGGAAGATCTTCTACAGTTAGATAATCCAAAGGACCATCCATTACCAGCCTTGTGATTCGGTCAACACCGATGTGGCCAAGTCGGTAATTCCACAGACACGTGGGATTAACTGTATTACGGGCTCTCTTCTTGGGGATTTCAGCCGACGTAGTTTCGGTTATGTTAGTTACTAGAGAAGGATGTAGAACATAGAGACCGTTCTCCAGTTCCCCATATGCGATGAATCTGTTATTTCTTTTAATAGTAATTGTATTATTAAAGAAGACAAAATAACCATTTGCACACAGTTCCTATCAATCCTTTCTCAAAGAACTGATGTCAAGATCAAATCTTGACTTCTCCCACAACTAGAGATCGAACTGGAAAACAGGGCGGTAAGAACAAGGAGGCGGCAAGAAAAAATTCTTTAGGATTGCTTAATTCTTTCTTCTGTGTTTTCAGCACTAAAGAGGATGTGAATATCTCTACCACAGGCTGCCGCCCCTTTCTTCTCTTGTAACCCTAAAGGATCAGCTCCTAATCCAATTAGGACTTGCTGATCCAAATCTGATTTAGATCAGACATCCCTTTAGGTGATAAGGATAAACCCTTATCTTATCTGCAGATTAGATTAGCCTTCTCCTAATCTCATTAGGAGGTTTCTAGATCTGAATCACATTCAGATCTGGACTCTCTGAGTGGGTAGGGTTAAGACCCTATCCTATCTGCTAATCCATCTCAGAATTCACCCCATATTTAACTAATTAAATAACCCAGTTCGAAATGGGCTTTAGGCACATTAAGCTTATGTGCTCACTTAACCTTCCTAACTGCTGCCCAGTTGGGCTTCCTTGAATGGCGTGGAACCCAAGAATTGATCTACACATCAGCCACATGGGTTCGGCCCAGCCTTTGTTACAAGGCCTGGCCGAATACACTGTTATGGACAGTGCACCCCCTGAAACCCATCAAATGGGCTCTATGGGCCCAACATTTACCCTAAGTGGTCCCTGGGCTAAGCCACCTTGTAACACCCAAGGACTGTGGGCAGATGCAAGATTAGCCTACTAGGTATTATCCTCAATGGTCTTACACTTAACCTCTCAGCCCATAATGATCATACACTACCCGACAAGAGAGGACCTCTCCCTCGGTTGCAAGGAACAGTGTTGCACTCTCCACTTATATGGATCCCGGGAATTAAAACCTTTTTGCAAACATTTTAGAAACCATAATATATATACTTTTATATCTCATATAAAATATACTTTGCAAAACAAATCTCAACGAATGAAATCGGCTGCCGGCAGTCGGTTTCCATCAGTTAGAGTGCATCCCCGATCATTACCTTTGTCCGACAAAGGGGCTGATCATGTCACTATGATCACCCACTCAGATGAATTCTCAGACTGTCCCAACATACACAGGTTTTGACCCCCGCTAAGGATCTCACTGATTGGTACATCAAAGACAGCCCAATCCGACACCCAGTGCAATATCATAATCGAGTCTAGGGGTCGGGTGTAACATTCTAGTTTTGCCCATTAATCTCCAAGGTCCAGGGCAATACTGGAATTCTGGTCCAGTTCAAAGATTCAATTTATCCTACACTGTATGTGCCTAGGGTTTCACCCTGGCAACTGAGACAGGCCATCCCAACCGACTTGGTGGCACCACAGTGTCAGCTTTATCATGATAGGTCTCCCCAGACTGACCCACTGGCTGTGAACATTCTAAACTAACACGAGTCTCATTAAGTGTCTAGTTTAAGGGTATTACACAGAAACATACCAAGGGAACATGAATCAAATATGCACTTTTATTCATTTACAATAAACTCATAAAGTACATCATTCTGATTGAAGCTAAGGGCATACAAAACTGTCCAACAGTTATGTCGATGCAAATGATTCAAGTATTTGAGTTGGTGTATAATAATGGGCCTTGGCGTTGCATATGCAGGAACACAGGATTAGATGGTGAAGTATCTCAGTTTTCACCCGTAGAGAGACATTTTGATTCATAAAAACATTTTCAAAGCCTGGTTTCTAAAGTCTTAGAGAAGAACAGGGAGGAGGAGATCGATGCATCCTATGATACTCCGGAACCAGAACAGGAGGTAAGTACTTCTGATGTTCAATCGAAAGTTTCTCACACAAGGTTGTTGCCCTCTGTTTTGTAGGCTTCGGAGCTAGAACTAAAGACCCCACCCAATCACCTAAAATATGCCTACTTGGGCAAAAAAGAGACACTGCCTGTGATCATTGCAAAAGGGTTGACTGAGGAGCAAGAAGAAAGGCTCATTAAAGTCCTAAAGGACCATAAGGAGGCGATTGGCTGGACCCTATCCGACATAAAATGGGTCACCCCCTCGATTTGCATGCATAGGATCCTTTTGGAAGATGATGCCAAACCGGTTAGAGAACCACAAAGAATACTCAACCCGGTAATGAAAGAGGTAGTAATGAAAGAAATGCTTAAACTGTTAGATGAAGGGATAATTTATCCAATTTCAGACAACAAATGGGTAAGTCATATTCATATTGTACCTAAGAAAATTGGGATTACTGTAGTAAAAAATCAAAATAATGAACTAGTTCCCATGAGGGTACAAAGTGGCTGGCGAATGGTAATAGATTTTCGAAAACTCAACTTGGCCACTCGAAAGGACCATTTTCCCCTACCCTTCATTGATCAGATGCTAGAGAGGCTGGCAGGTAAGGCTTTCTTCTGTTTTCTCGATGGGTTCTCAGGGTATTATCAGATTGTTATTGCGTAGGAGGACCAAGAGAAAACAACATTCACTTGTCCATTCGGCACCTTTGCCTACAGACGAATGCCCTTTGGTTTGTGTAATGCTCCGGGCACTTTTCAAAGATGCATGATGAGCATATTTTCTGATTTTATTGAAAAATGCATTGAAGTGTTCATGGATGATTTTACAGTTTATGGTGATTCGTTTGATGACTGCTTAAATAGTTTAAGTAAAATTCTGAATAGGTGTGTGGAAACAAATCTTGTCTTAAACTACGAAAAATGTCATTTTATGGTGAATGAAGATATTGTGTTGGGACATGTAATTTCAACTAGAGGAATAGAGGTCGACAAGGCAAAAATTGATTTGATTGTGAGCTTACCCTACCCTACGAATGTTAGGGAGGTTCGCTCCTTTCTTGGACATGCAGGTTTCTATCGCAGGTTCATCAAAGATTTTTCAAAAATTGCCTTGTCAATGTCTAATTTGCTACAAAAGGATGTGCCTTTCGATTTTGGTGATGAGTGCAATGAAGCATTTGACAAGCTTAAAAATTTATTAACAATTGCACCCATTATTCAACCACCCGATTGAAACTTGCGCTTTGAGATCATAACCGATGCAAGCAACTATGCGATAGGGGCTGTTCTAGAGCAACGAATAGATGGGAGGAGCCATGTCATTTACTATGCTTCCAAAACGTTGAATGTTGCCCAAAGCAACTACACAACTATTGAAAAAGAGCTACTAGCTATTGTGTTTGCCTTAGATAAATTCAAATCATATTTGCTTGGCTCTAAAGTACTTGTGTTTTCTGACCATGTAGCTTTGAAATACCTACTAGCGAAGAAGGAGTCAAAACCGAGGCTGATAAGGTGGATACTCTTGCTCCAAGAGTTTGATCTCGAGATCAAGGATCGAAGGGGAGTTGAAAACTCGGTGGCTGATCACCTAAGTAGGTTGGTAAAAGATGATGACTCTTCACCCATATGTGAGTTGTTTCCTGATGAGCAGTTGTTTCACATGAGAGGTATGGTTCCATGGTATGCTGATATTGTGAACTACTTGGTCACCGGAGTTTTGCCTAATGACCTTAGCAAATCCATGAAGAACAAAATCAGGTATGAGGCGAAATATTATGTATGGGACGAACCCTACCTATGGAAATTTTGTTCTGACCAAATGATTAGGAGATGTGTCCCTGAGGAGGAGCAGATGTCGATTCTAAGGTTTTGTCATAATTATGCTTGTGGGGGCCATTTTGGGCCAAAGAGAACTGCTCGAAAATTCTTGGATAGTGGGCTGTATTGGGCCACCCTATTTAGAGATGCCTACTTGTTTTGTAAAAACTGTGAAAGATGTTAACAAACAGGTACACTATCTCGTAGGAATGAGATGCCCCAAACCCCCATTCTTATATGTGAAATATTTGATGTTTGGGGTATTGATTTCATGGGACCCTTTCCTCCCTCTTGTGATTTTTCTTACATTCTTATGCCAGTCGATTATGTCTCAAAATGGGTGGAAGCCAAAGCCACCAAAACTGATGATTCTAAATGTGTTGTAGGGTTTATCAAGTCTAACATCTTCAGTAGGTTTGGCATCTCTCGAGCCATCATAAGCGATCAAGGGACCCACTTTTGCAATAGAACAGTTGAAGCCTTGTTGAGAAGATATGGGGTACATCACCGAATTCCCACTACTTATCATCCCCAGACTAACGGGCAAGCTGAAATTTCCAATAGAGAGGTAAAGTCCATCCTGGAAAAGACGATGAATCCGGGAATGAAGGATTGGAGCCTACATCTAGATGATGCTCTCTGGGCGTATCGAACAGCTTACAAGACCCCAATAGGTATGTCCCCTTATAGGTTAATTCTTGGCAAATCTTGCCACTTGCCAGTTGAAATTGAACATAGGGCCTATTGGGCAATCAAGCGATGCAACATGAATATGGAAGAAGCAGGGAAGGAAAGGAAGCTCCAGTTGCAAGAGCTGGAAGAGTTGAGGTTAGAGGCATATGAAAATTCAAGAATCTACAAAGAAAAGACCAAATTGTTCCATGACAATGCACTCTTAAGAAAACAATTTAAAATTGGACAAAAGGTCTTATTGTATAATTCTCGACTTCAACTCATGCTAGGTAAACTGCGTTCCAAGTGGATGGGTCCATTTATTGTCACTAATGTTTTTCCTTATGGTGCAGTAAAGATCAAAAGTCTCGACACAGGTAAGATCTTCAAGGTGAATGGACATCGATTGAAGTTGTTCCACGAGGATGCAAATGTCTCCTCTACAGTAGACATCTTGTTTGACATTCCACGGTATTCATTGGATTAAATGAGCAAAAGGAGGACGTCGAGCATAACGACGTTAAACAATTGCACTTATGGGAGGCAATCCATTGTGTTTTTTTATTTTGTTTGGTTTTGATTTTTGTGTTTAGCAGGAACCTCACAAGGCAAACAGGAAAGTGCCCCCGAATACCTCTACTTTATGCATAATCACATACATTGGGGACAATGTATTTAAGTGTGGGGCTGATGAGACTGAAAATAACCCTATTTTTGCCCCCTAATTTTCCTCTATTTACATAACTTTAGCACTTAAATGAACTCATTACTCTTGTATTTCGATTTAGGGCAATAAAGAAGGCAATTAGAAGAAAATAGGGCAAATTGAGTGATTATGCACAGTTTCGGCAACAGTCAGTAATATGGGCCTAACACTCAACTCTGGACTCAGAATTGAACAATTCAAGAAGAATTAGAAAGATAAAAGGAAGGCCCACAACTTTTATGTTTTGGGTTTTGACAGATTCGGCCCGCATCGAGTACGAAAACGAGCCCAAAGTCGGAGCAAGTTCGTAGCCAAGCCCATTTCAAAACTTAAGCCCAACTCGCAGAAGTACCTTGAAGCAGCCCAAGTTGTAAAGCAGCCAAACTCGAATTCAAGAGTCAAGAGTCCAAATCTTGAATGTAATCTCCAAAGAGAGAGTCTTATCAGATCTAATGTAATCTCCTAGAAGGAGTTGGAAAACAGCCCTCTCCTTAGGCTATATAAAGAGGGGGGCAAACCAGCTCTAGCATCACTCACTCTCAGATCCAAGAGATCATCAAGAAGACTAAGAAGCTCAAGAAGGCAGTTCGGCTATGGAGAAGAAAAGCATGGAGATTGTGCAGATCAATGAGCAGCTAAGCTTCTTTTTCTGGTTCAAGAGGGGAGGTTCGATTGTGTCATTGTGAGGTTCTGTAGTTATTTTATTTTTTTGCTTTCTAATTCAAGTATTCATTGATTCTTATGCATATTTTTATTGGATGTTGATGTTAATTAGTTTAACAAACTGAATTAATGTTGATCTTCCTACTACTATCCATGATTTCGGTGATCCATAATTGTCACGAATAATGGTGCAAGTTGCAATTAGGTTGATATCTTTTTGGGTCAATTGTTCGTGACAGCCTTTGACCAATGTCTTAACATGGTTCAACCTAAAGGAATCGATGGAACAAGATTCAGTAATTGCAACTATCTCAATTATTGTTATTTTGGTTTAATTGTTTTCACAAATCTTAATGCTATCACTATTTAATATGGACGCTATCGTACCTAATTGAGTGGAGATAATTGTTGATTGAATGTTGGGTTTTGTCAACTGAATTAGGAAAACACAAGGTTTATTATGGCTATCCTAATAAATCTAAGGTTAAATGCTTGAATTGCAAGAATGCTGAAATGTACCTAAGATCGATGACCAATCGATTCAACCCGAACCCTTGAACCAAAATTCGGTAAAACTGATTTTCTCTTGTTCGTTTAGTTTGTTATTGCTTTCTTATTCTTTTAAATTTTAGTTATTAAATTTTTCACTCAATTACTTTATCCATTTGGCTAAGAGATTACTAATTTGCTCCCTATGGGATTCGACCTAGCACCACTTTTACTACAAATATCTTATTGTGGGACTAGTACTAATTTTGAGGGCTTCAACAAACCCATCAAAATTTTGGCGCCGTTGCCGGGGAGCAACTTTAATTTCTTAGCTATTACCTTCTCTTTGTTAACCTCTTTTGTTTTATGACTCGTGCTTCTCAACGAGGTGAAGTCGAGTACAACCACGAAATTGAGAGGACCACCCGTCGTTTTAAGGAAGGAGGCAAGACAAAGGAAGGATCGTTCACCAAAGAAGGTGAATTCAAACAGTGATCTACCCATCTTCGAATGAGAAGAAAGAATGGCTGACAGAGAGAGGACGTTGAGAGAGTTAGCTGCACCAATGATGAGCCAACAACCCCTATGCATCATGTATCCTAATCTTGAAGTAGGTTTTGAATTGAAATCTAGTTTGATACAATTATTGCCTCTATTTCATGGTTTTCCAGGTGAGGACCCTCATAAGCATCTAAAGGAATTCCATGTTGTTTGTTCAAGCATGAAACCCCACGGTATGACCGAGAATCAGGTAAAACTCATAACCTTTCCATTTACTTTACGTGATAAAGCAAATGATTGGTTGTATATTCTTCCTTTCGGTTCAATACACACATGGGATGAGATGAAATGGGTATTTTTAGAAAAATATTTCCCTGCATCCTGTGCTGCAAACATAAAAAAAGAAATATGTGGAGTTCGGCAATTTGGTGGTGAGACGCTATATGAATATTGGGAAAGATTTAAACAACTTGTTGCTAGCTGTCCACACCACCAAATACCCGAACATCTTTTGATCCAATACTTCTATGAAGGGCTTCAGCCCATGGATAGAAGTATGGTTGATGCAGCCAGTAGAGGAGCCCTAGTGAACAAAACACCCGAAGCGGCCAGGGAATTAATTTCCAACATGGCCGAAAATTCACAGTAGCTCGGTGCAAGGATAGATGGCACCACAAGACGGGTTAATGAGGTAAGCCATGTAAATTTAGAAAATCAGATTTCAGATCTAACAGCTATGGTTAAGCAACTTGCTGCAGGGCAATTACAAATAGCCAGGGTGTGTGGTATCTGTTCGATCCATGGTCATCCTACGAACATGTGTCCATCATTACAAGATGGATCGATGCAGCAAGTAAATTCCGTAGGAGGATTCCCGGGGCAGCCCCAACGAAAGTATGATCCCTACTCTAATTATTACAATCCGGGGTGGAGAGATCATCCAAATCTAAGCTATGGGAACCAAGGAGGACAGCAACAATATCAGCCCCATTTTTTCAGTCGACAGCCCCAGTTTTCAACACCCATCACAGCGCAAGGCCAACCCCCGAATTCAAGTACGTCATTAGAAGATATAGTTAAGGCTCTAGCTACTAACACTCAGCAATTTCAGTAGGAAACAAGAGCCAACATTCAGAATTTGGGAACCAAATCAGCCAACTTGCCACTTCCATTAGCAAGTTGGAGGCGCAGAGCTCCGGGAAACTACCATCACAAATGGTAGTCAACCCCAAGGAGAATGTAAGTGCAGTGGTGCTGAGAAGCGGGAAGGAATTGCAACTAGAACCCACCTCACCAAGGAAGGCGGATAAAGAATAGGAAGAAGGGGAGGTACAGGACTCAAACGAGAACCCCATTAAGGAAGGAGTTGGAGAGAACGGTTCAGCCATGATCACGAGGACCTTACCAAAAAAACATGCTGATCCAGGTATGTTCACCCTACCTTGTGTGATTGGCAATAAGCGAATCGAGCATGCCATGCTAGACTTAGGTGCATCTATCAATGTCATGCCATACTCGATTTATTATGCTTTGTGATTAGGTCCTTTAAGGGAAACTAGAGTTGTTATCCAATTAGTTGATCGTTCTAACGCCTATCCAGAAGGGATTGTTGAGAATGTAATGGTGCAGGTTAACGATTTAATTTTCCCAGTCGATTTTTACATTCTAAAGATGGAGGAGGACATGATCGAAAGTTCAGCCCCACTTCTATTAGGCAGGTCATTCATGAAAATGGCCAAGACCAAAATAGATGTGGATGAGGGTACCCTCTCCGTCGAAATCGGCGGGGAGACTATTAAATTTAATATTTTTGAAGCTATAAAGTACCCAAATGAAGACCATTCAGTTGACACTATTGATCCAACTGTGCAGGAAATTTTTGAAAAAGACATGAATGAGGAGCTAGAACCGAGTGCACAATTGGATACGAAGGCCCTTATTCCAGATTTGAACCCGCCCATGATGGATGGAAGGGGAGCACACCGGAAGCTGCAACCACGAGAGTTAAAATAGCAAAGGAGGACATCGAGCATAACGACGTTAAACAATTGCGCTTGTGGAAGGCAACCCATTGTGTTTAGTTAATTTTGTTATTTTGTTTGGTTTTGATTTTTGTGTTTAGCAGGAACCTCACAAGGCGAACAGGGAAGTACCCCCGAATCCCTCTACTTTATGCATAATCACATACATTGGGGATAATGTATAACTTAAGTGTGGGGGGATTAGGGAAATCTGATGGAAATTTGAATAACCCCAGCATACTTCGATCATCACTTCTTGACCTTATCTTCTTGAAATTTTTACTCCCTGGAAACTTATCCTTGAACGATTTCAACTTATCAGGAATCATGTGCTTAGGCTGAATAGATAAGATAGAATGCAAGCATGACTAACTGAATCTTTCTTGGCTGCATATGGTACCTCATGATTTTAATTAATCAATAGGCAAGATGCATAAGGGTTTGATTGATTTTCACATAATTATCTGTCAAACATGGGTTGATTATTCTAGAACTTGCTGTGCTAGGCATATTGAGACCACGACCAATGAATTCATGGATCAGGCGGCGAAACCCTGTGATTCTTGTGCAAAAAAAAAGGAAGGCCCACAACTTTTATGTTTTGGGTTTTGACAGATTCGACCCACATCGAGTACGAAAACGAGCCCAAAGTCGGAGCATGTTCGTAGCCATGCCCATTTCAAAACTTAAGCCCAACTCGCAGAAGTACCTTGAAACAGCCCAAGTTTTAAAGCAGCCCAACTCGAATTCAAGAGTCAAGAGTCCAAATCGCGAATGTAATCTCCAAAGAGAGAGTCTTATCAGATCTAAAGTCATGAATGTAATCCTAGAGAGATAAGAAGATTGAGATTAGATCATTAGATAAGAGATAGGATAGGATTAGTTCAAAGAAGATCAAAACTCCCTAAAGATAAGATGATCTCCTAGAAGGAGTTGGAAAACAGCCATCTCCTTTGGCTATATAAAGAGGGGGCGAACCAGCTCTAGCATCACTCACTCTCAGATCCAAGAGATCATCAAGAAGACCAAGCAACTCAAGAAGGCAGTTCGGCTATGGAGAAGAAAAGCATGGAGATTGCACAGATCATGAGCAGCTAAGTTTCTTTCTCTAGTTCAAGGGGGGAGGTTCGATTGTGTCATTGTGAGGTTCTGTAGTTATTTTATTTTCTTGTTTTCTAATTCAAGTATTCATTGATTCTTGTGCATATTTTTATTGGATGTTGATGTTAATTAGTTTGACAAACTGAATTAATGTTGATCTTCTTACTGCTATCCATGATTTCGGTGATCCGTAATTATCACGAATAATGGTGCAAGTTGCAATTAGGTTGATATCTTTTTGGGTCAATTGTTCGTGACAGCCTTTGACCAATGTTTTAACATGGTTCAACCTAAAGGAATTGATGGAACAAGATTCAGTAATTGCAGCTATCTCAATTATTGTTATTTTGATTTCACTGTTTTCACAAATCTTAATGCTATCACTGTTTAATATGGACGCTATCGTACCTAGTTGAGTGGTGATAAGTATTGATCGAATGCTGGGTTTTGTCAACTGAATTAGGAAAACACAAGGTTTATTATGGCTATCCTAATAAATCTAAGGTTAAATGCTTGAATTGCAAGAATGTTGAAATGTACCTAGGATCGATGACCAATCGATACAACCCGAACCCTTGAACCAGAATTCGGTAAGACTGATTTTCTCTTGTTCGTTTAGTTTGTTATTGATTTCTTATTCTTTTAAATTTTAGTTATTAAATTTTCCACTCAATTATTTTATTCATTCGGCTAAGAGATTACTGATTTGCTCCATGTGGGATTCGACCTAGCATCACTTTTACTACAAATATCTTATTGTGGGACTAGTACTAATTTTGAGGGCTTCGACAAACCCATCAGGAGGGATTAGGGAAATCTGATGGAAATTTGAATAACCCCAGCATGCTTCGATCATCACTTATTGACCTTATTTTCTTGAAATTTCTGCTCCTTGGAAACTCATCCTTGAACGATTTCAGTTTTTCAGGAATCATGTGCTTAGGCTGAATAGATAAGATAGGATGCAAGCATGACTAACTGAATCTTTCTTGGCTGCATATGGTACCTTATGATTTTAATCGACCAATAGGTAAGATGCATAAGGGTTTGATTGATTTTCACATAATTATCTATCAAACAGGGTTTGATGATTCTAGAACTTGTTGTGTTAGGCATATTGAGATCACGATCAATGAATTCATGGATCAGGCGGCGAGACCCTGTGATTCATGTGCATAAAAAATAAAAAGAATCGTGATTAATGTGAGATGGAGCATAAAATGCACTTACATCTAAAAACGAAAGCAATGTGGGATGGAGCATAAAATGCACCCACATCTAGAAATAAAAAGCAAGGGTGAGATGAAGCATAAAATGCACTCACCCTAGAACCCTAACCCCGTTATCACCTTCAGATCCTTGGAATTCACACTAAGTGGTGGAGATGTGATACATAGCAAGCTTATGGCAATAAGCACACCTTGTTTTGATTCAAAGAAAAGTAATTGCATCTGGCTGAATTGGTTTGTTAAAAGCAATGAGCACCCGTGCAGTCCAAAGAGTTTCAGCCCAAGAAAGCTTGTCTCCTTGACTATCGATTTAACTTGGAACCATGAGGAATGATGATTTGCAATCACTCTTGGACAAGAAAAATGGGAGAAAGAGATGAAAAGGGAAAGGTTACCAAGATTGGACTGAAGCATGCATTGAACCAGGCCTCGTGGAGAAAAAAGAAGAGAGATTCATTAGTTAGGATCTCCTGTTTTGCTTGAGTTTTGCCTTGCCCGAGGACGGGCAAAGTTTAAGTGTGGGGGGATTTGATGAGGCTGAAAATAACCCTATTTTTGTCCCCTAATTTTCATCTTTTTACATTACTTTAGCACTTAAATGAACTCATTACTCTTGTATTTCGATTCAGGGCAATAAAAAAGGCAATTGGAAGAAAACAGGGCAAATCGGGTGATTATGCACATTTTGGCGACAGTCTGTAATATGGGCCTAACTCTCAACTCCGGACTCCGAATTGGACAATTCAAGAAGCATTAGAAAGATGAAAGAAAGGCCCACAATTTTTATGTTTTGGGTTTTGACAGATTCGGCCCGAATCAAGTACGAAAACGAACCCGAAGTCAAAGCAAGTTCGTAGCCAGACCCATTTCACAACTTAAACCCAACTCGCAGAAGTACCTTGAAACAGCCCAAGTTTTAAAGCAGACCAACTCGAATTCAAGAGTCAAGAGTCCAAATCTCGAATGTAATCTCCAAAGAGAGAGTCTTATCAGATCTAAAGTCTTGAATGTAATCCTAGAGAGATAAGAAGATTGAGATTAGATCAATAGATAAGAGATAGGATAGGATTAATTCAAAGAAGATCAAGACTCCCTAAAGATAAGATGATCTCCTAGAAGAAGTTGGAAAACAGCCATCTCCTTTGGCTATATAAAGAGGGGGGCGAACCAGCTCTAGCATCACTCACTCCAAGATCCAAGAAATCATCAAGAAGACCAAGAAGTTCAAGAAAGCAGTTCAGCCATGGAGAAGCAAAGCATGGAGATTGCACAAATCTTGAGCAACTAAGTTTCTTTTTCTGGTTCAAGGGGGGAGGTTCGATTGTGTCATTGTGAGGTTCTGTAGTTAAGTTATTTTCTTGATTTTTAATTCAAGTATTCATTGGTTCTTGTGCACATTTTTATTGGATATTAATGTTAATTAGTTTGACAAACTGAATTAATGTTGATTTTCCTACTGTTATCCATGATTTCAGTGATCCGTAATTATCACGAATAATGGTACAAGTTGCAATTAGGTTGATATCTTTTTGGGTCAATTGTTCGTGACAGCCTTTAGGTTGATATCTTTTTGGGTCAATTGTTCGTGACAACCTTTGACCAATGTTTTAACATGGTTCAACCTAAAGGAATCGATGGAACAAGATTCAGTAATTGCAGCTATCTCAATTATTGTTATTTTGGTTTAACTATTTTCACAAATCTTAATGCTATCACTGTTTAACATGGAGCGCTATCGTACCCGGTTGAGTCGTGATAAGTGTTGATCGAATGCTGGGTTTGGTCAACTGAATTAGGAAAACACAAGGTTTATTATGGCTATCCTAATAAATCTAAGGTTAAATGCTTGAATGGCAAGAATGCTGAAATTTACCTAGGATCGATGGCCAATCGATTCACCAGAATTCAGTAAGACTAATTTTCTCTTGTTTAGTTTGTTATTGCTTTCTTATTCTTTAAATTTTAGTTATTTTATTTTCCCATTCAATTACTTTATCCATTCGGCTAAGAGATTACTGAATTGCTCCATGTGGGATTCGACCTAATACCACTTTTACTACAAATATCTTGTTGTGGGACTAGTACTAATTTTGAGGGCTTCGACAAACCCGTCACATAGTTTCCTATAAACCTTTATAAAACAGAGCATAATTTTATTCTAAGGTGTGGTTTTCTGTTGTGGAGAAGTTGTTGCCAACAAGGGAACAGTTTTAAATAGCCAAAGTCTGCATTCTTTTTCTTTTGTTTTCTTTCCCTCTCTGTCCCTCATCTCAAACACATCTAAGCTAATCCATCCTTGTTTATATGCTTGTCTAATGGGGAAACATATGGCAAATGTTCAATTTCATTTTTCTTTTGTCAATGCTTTCGTGAATGCCGATTCCAGCCACGTAACTGAAGGTAAGCCATATGTCATATACAAGTTTGTTGATTCCTTAGCATTCAACTGAACTGGTAAGAGGGCTTTGGACGGAGTTTTATTAGGTTGGTTTGGTTAGCATTGCATAGTTTCATAGAAAACTTTCTAAAACAGAGCATAGTTGGGGCCAAATTTTAGTCACACCTTCTACAGTTTACCAAATAGAATTTGAAGTACATACACATTCCAAATGATTAAGGGTCCGTTTCGTTTGCAGCCGTAAATGGAATCAGAATCGAAATCCTCCGGAATCGGAATCGGAATGGTCCATTCCCATAGTTTGTTTGGTTCAGACAGGAATGGGAATGGGAATTTAAATCACCAAGAATGGGATTTCATTCCCAAGGTGGAGGGGAGGGAACGACCATTCCCTCAAATGGGGGAATGCCATTCCAATACGCACATGAAATGGTAATTGACAATGTTATTAAACTACTTTCCTTTTGAACGTCCCCATGTAAAAATTTCCACGAGATGTTTTTGTTATTTATTTCTTTTGCATAACATAATGGTTCGTTGTTTACAATATTTGTTTTGGGTACTAGTTTCTTTTATTTATTGATTGCGGCTCCTTGGTGGAAATTTGATCTAGATGCTTTCTCCATTTTATTTTAGTACAATTTCTACTTAGAAATGAGTCTGTACGCACCGGATAAGTAATCTGCATGAAAGGGTTTACTAATAGTATGTTTTTGAGTTAGTATAAAATGGAAGAAATACCTAGGTAGAGTGGAGTTTCTTCTAATGTGTGGTTTGCTATTGTAGATAATTTGTTGCCAACAAGGAAACAATTCTAAACAGCCAAAGTCTGCATTCTTTTTCTTTTGTTTTCTTTACCTCCGTCCTTCCCTCACTCTGTCCCTCATCCCAAACACATCTAAGTTAATCCATCCTTGTTTATATGTTTGTCTAATGGGGAAACATATGCTAAATGTTCTATTTCATTTTTCTTTTGTCAATACTTTTGTGAATGCCGATTCCAGTCACGTAACTGTCTAATCATGTGGCGGTGTTTATTTTTATTAATTCTATTTCTACATGCTTAGTGGATTTCCTCTTCCATCATTTTGTCGGCTAAGTCGATGATTTTTCCTTCCGATGCTTCAAATGGTTGTTGCTTTGGAAGTTTGCTACTCAAGATAGGGCTTCCAATGGGTTGGGTTTTGGTAGAACCAGCCTCGAATCAATTATTATAACTATTGACAAATTCATAGACCCAAAACTGAAAACTAGAAGTATTTATTTAAAGAATAAATTAAAATTTGAATTTCGACAATATAACCTTAATAAAATTTACAGAAAGTGATTATTATTGATATATTAATAAATTAAACATTTTCACTAATATTATCTATCAGAGTTGCCATTTATAACATAAAATATGGTAAAAGATATTGGAGAATTAAGAAAATCTTGTACATACTTTATAAAACAACTGGTTCCGGGTATGAATTGATTGCCGCTCCTTGGTGGAAATTTGATCTAAATGCTTTCTACGTTATTTTAGTACAATTTCTACTTAAAAATGAGTCTGTACGCATTGGATAAGTAATCTGAATGAAAGGGTTTACTGGTATGTGTTTGAGTGAGTGTAAAATGGAAGCAATACCTAGGAAGAGTGGAGTTTTCTTCTAATGTGTGGTTTGCTGTTGTAGAGAAGTTGTTGCCAACAAGGGAACAATTTGAAATAGCCAAAGTCTGCATTCATTTTCTTTTGTTCTCTTTCCCTCTGTATTTCACTCTCTTTGTCCCTCATCCCAAACACATCTAAGCTAATCCATCATTGTTTATATGTTTGTCTAATGGGGAAACATATGCTAAATGTTCTGTTTCATTTTTCCTTTGTCATTGCTTTCGTGAATACCAATTCTAGCCACGTAACTGTCTAATCATGTGGCGGTGTTTATTTTTATGAATTCCATGCTTAGTGGATTTCCTCTTCCATCATTTTGTCGACTAAGTCGATGATTATTCTGAAAGAATGGTAGGATCCATCTAATGGACGCCATAAAGATTGCGGAATGGGTGGGCGAATTTCAAAAATTTTCCTACCTTCTCCCAATTAGGAATCGTATTCCATAAATTTAGAATACAATATTCAATGGTCCTACTTGAACCATAATCGAACCAGATTTGAACCAAAAATGAAGGGAGGAATTATACCTGATCTAGATAAGCATTATCTCCCAAAGTTGGTGTTCACGCCCAAAGAGGACACCAAGATCCACTCCTGCTGAAGATGACAGCTGTATGTGGAACGGAACCAACAGAGTGCATCCTACACACTAGATCCTTCTCAAGAATCCTCTGGAAACTCTGAGCACCAAATTTTTTTCAATCTTTTCTACAAGATTGATGTCAATAATTGATTTATTGATTTCTTTCTTCTTCAAAGATTGAATCTTGCCAGAAAGAATGGCGGCAACTGGAAGAGAACTCCTAGGACGAAAATGGCTGAATTGCTTCTCTTCTCTCTGGAGTGTGTATGAGATCCAATCTCATTTCGCAGGATGATTTCTTGCTCACAACCCTAGGTTCGAAATCTGATTATCTCTCTTCTCTCGTAGGGTTTCTCCTCTTTTCTTCTTGATTAAGAAACCTCCTAATTAGGGGATGATCTTAATCATATCTCCAGATTAAGTCAACTTACTCCTGATCTTATCAGGAGGTTACCATATTCAAATCTGATTTGAATTTGGTCTCCCATAGTGGATAAGGTTAAAGGCCCAATCCTTTTGCTAACTTTAATCCCAGATTCGCCCCGTAGATGGGTGATCACATTGGCCCACCTCGAAATGGGCTTTTAGCCCATTAAGTGTTCAGTGCTTAACTAGTTTCCAATCTGCTGCCCAGTTGGGCTTCTTTGTATAGCGTGAGACCCAAGCATTGATCTATACACCAGCCACATGGGTTCGGCCCAGCCTTTATTACAAACGCCCAGCCTTTATTACAAGGCCCAGCCGAATTCACTGAAAAACTCGGTAAACCCCTGAATCCATCACATGGACCCTATGGGCCCAACACTTACATTAAGTGGTCCCTGGAACAAGTCATCTTATAAAAACCCAGGGACTGTGGGCAAGTGCAATATTAGCCCATCAGGTACTATTCTAAATGGTCTTACACTTAACCTCTCAGCCCTTAATAATCACGCACTGCCCGACAAGAGATGACATCTCCCACGGCTGCAAGGAATATTGTCGCACTCTCTACTCACATGGATCCTAGGAATTAAAACCATTTGCAAACATTTTGAAACCGTATAAATATACATATATATATATGTATATTAATTTTGCAAAACAAAATTCCAACGATTGAAATCAACTGCCGACAGTTTGGTTTCCATAAGAGAGTGTCCTCCCGATCATTACCTTTATCCGACAAAAGGGCTAATCCTGTCACTATGATCACCCACTCGGATGAATTCTCAGACTGTTCCAACATACCCAGGTTTTGATCCCCGCTAAGGATCTCACTGATTGGCATATCAAAGACAGTCCGATTCGACACCTAGTGAAGCATCATAATCGAGTCTAGGGGTCAGGTGTAACTTTTCAGTTTTGCCCATCTGTTTCCAAGGTCCAAGGCAATACTGAAAATCTGGTCCGGTTCAAGGATTCGAATAATCTCATACTGCATGTGCCTTGGGTCTTACCCTGGTAGCCGAGACATGCCATCCCAACACTTGGTAGCACACCAGTATCAGCCTTGGTAAGATAAATCCCCCCAGACTTATCAAATGGTTGTAAACATTTAAAACTAACACGAGTCTCAATAAGTGTTCAGTTTTAGGGTCTTACACAGAATTATACCAAACAACATGAATCAACCATGCACTTTATTTATTTACACTAAATATCAAAAGTACATCAAATCGGATTGAAGCTAAGGGTATACAAAATTGTCTAACATGTTCCTTCCGAAGCTTCAAATGGTTGTTGCTTTGGAAGTTTTCTACTCAACATAGGGCTTCCAATGGATTGGGTTTTGGTAGAACCAACCTCGGATCGATTATTATTACTATGGACAAATTCTTAGACCCGGAACTGAAAACTAGAAGTAATGATTTAAAGAATAAATTAAAATTTGAATTTGGACAATATAACCTTAATAAAATTTACAAAAAATGATTATTATTGATATATTAATAAATTAAACACTTTTACTAATATTATCTATCAGAATTAGCATTTATAACAAAAAATATGGTAAAAGATATTGGAGAATTAAGAAAATCTTGTACATACTTTATAAAACAATTGGTTCCGGGTATGAATTGGTTCAAGATAGGGAATACCATGCACCGACCCAATTTGACACAAAATCGAATTATAAACGGTTCTGATCTGTTTGTGTTCTTTAGGCAAATGCGACGCATTGGCAGCCCTAATTCTAGAATAAGGATCATTGAAATACAGGTGGTGCAATAAGTCTGGTATTTCTTTTCCTTTTCCAAGGGGATTTGTTTTTCTTGGTTATGACCTTTTTAACACAATGCCAATGTTGAAACATTTGTTGTTGTTGGGTATAATTGTATAGTGTGTGCATTATTAGTAGTTGGTATTGTCAACTGCAGTATAAAGAATGACCGTAGGGCTTGTAAGCCACCATTTTATTTATATGCCAAAATTTTTTATATGCTAGCATTTTCTTATTGTTGTTTCTATTGTCAATTTTTTTTTGTGTTGTTGTCTTAAATTAATCCGAGACATCTTCAAACATTGACACTTGTAGGAGGTTATGTCGATGCAAATGATTCAAGTATTTGAGTTGGTGTGTAATAGTGGGCCTTGGCGTTGCATATGCTAGAACACAAGATTAGAAGGTGAAGTATCTCAGTTTTCACTCGCAGAGTGACATTTTGTTTCATTAAAGCATTTTCAAAGCCTGGTTTCTAAAGTCTTAGAGAAGAAGATTACCAAACTGTTAGGCCAATTCTTTATCACAAATGGGATGGAATATGGTTCGAGGGGATTTTGCTCTACATCTGTTAAACAACTTTCGTCGGGAATATTATTTGTTGTTGAACTTTTTGCGACTCAAAACTAATTGAATGGTTAAGCATGCTCTATTTAGTACGCTTTTGCCCGTTATGGTAATGTATCAGAACATATGTTGTATAGTGTTTATTGTTATTTGCAATTTTGATGAATTAAATATGTTATTCCATTTGAAGCTTACTTTATTTTATTAACGGATAAGAAGGAAATCATCTCCAATTTTGGAAGATGCAAAATCTTCAATTGATGTGATTTCATTCACCATAATCTCATTGGACTATATTTCTATTGCGTCATGCAGTGAAGATGTTACTCGAGCTATTATCTTTAACTTAATAGACAGAAGTGATTCAGAACTGGGCGAGCAGCTTACTCTGTTTCTGTATAGGCCTTGGCTTCTTAGGTGAGACTCACCAAGGTCTTGTTGTTCTTGTTGTAGCATTGGTTGAAATTTTTGAAGAATTGAGTCTTGGGATGGAGATTGGATCATTAGAACATTTATTACATTATGAAGAACAGAACACCTGGAGGGCAGGTCCTTTAGTTCTTAGTTTCCTTTGCATTTGCAATCTGAAGGTAAACCATATGTGATATACAAGTTTGTTGAATCCTCATAGCATTCAATCGAACTGGTAAGAGGGCTTTGGACGGAGTCTTATTGTTGGTTTGATTAGCATTGCATAGTTTCCTAGAAAACTTTATAAAATAAAACATAGTTGGGGCCAAATTTTAGTCACACCTCCTGCAGTTTACCAAACAGATTTTGAAGTACATACACCTTCCAAATGATTAAGGGTCCGTTTGATTTGCAGCAGTAAATGGAATCAGACTCGAAATCCTCCGGAATCAGAATCGGAATGGTCCATTCCCATAGTTTGTTTGGTTCAAATAGGAATGGGAATGGGAATTTAAATCACCGGGAATGGGATTTCATTCCCAAGGGAGGGAGGGGAGGGAATGGCCATTCCCTCAAATGGGGGAATGTCATTCCCGTACGCACATGAAATGGTAATTGACAATGTTATGAGACTACTTTCCTTTTGAACGTCCCCATGTAAAAATTTCCACGAAATGTTTTTGTTATTTATTTCTATTGCGGAACATATTGGTTCGTTGTTTCCAATGATTGTTTTGGGTACTAGTTTCTTCTTTTATTTATTGATTGCGGCTCTTTGGTGGAAATTTGATCTAGAAACTTTTTCCGTTTTATTTTAGTACAATTTCTACTTAGAAATGAGTCTGTACGCACCGGATAAGTAATCTGCTTGAAAGGGTTTACTAGTGCTATGTGTTTGAGTGAGTATAAAATGGAAGCAATACCTAGGGAGAGTGGAGTTTTCTTCTAATGTGTGGCTTGCTGTTGTAGAGAAGTTGTTGCCAACAAGGAAACAATTTTAAACAGCCAAAGTCCCATTCTTTTTCTTTTGTTCTCTTTCCCTCCATCCTTACCTCTCTCTGTCTCTCATCCCAAACACATCTAAGCTAATCCATCATTGTTTATATGTTTGTCTAATGGGGAAACATATGCTAAATGTTTTGTTTCATTTTTCTTTTGTCAATGCTTTCGTGAATGCCGATTCTAGCCACATAACTGTCTAATCATGTGGCGGTGTTTATTTTTATGAATTTTGTTTCCACATGCTTAGTGGATTTCCTCTTCCATCATTTTGTCGGCTAAGTCAATGATTGTTCCTTCCGAAGCTTCAAATGGTTATTGCTTTGGAAGTTTGCTACTCAAGATTGGGCTTCCAATGGGTTGGGTTTTGGTAGAACCAGCCTCGAATCGATTATTATTACTATGGACAAATTCATAGACCCGGAATTGAAAACTATAAGTATTTATTTAAAGAATAAATTAAATTTTGAATTTCGACCATATAACCTTAATAAAATTTACAGAAAATGATTATTATTGATATATTAATAAATTAAACATTTTAACTAATATTATCTATCAGAATTGGCATTTATAACATAAAATATGATAAAAGATTTTGAAGAATTAAGAAAATCTTGTACATACTTTATATACAATTCTAGCTCTAGTCTATATATTTACCAAATGTTCCTGGTTTTACTCAGGGCTGGTCTAGAGAAGAGAAAAACCATTGTTTGGAAGAAACTGAAAGATTGTTTCAGTACTCTGGAGAGATCCTGCATTTGATATTATCATGATCTGCAAATCCATTCAACATTTCTGCTATCAGGATTATGTGCATGTAATATGATGGCGCAAGCTTTACTATTCAGTCATTTGATCTGACTGACCTAGTAGCATGTGAGGTTTCTGGTTGGCATGATTTAACCAGTTAAGCATTTTAAATTTTCACTGAAGAATCGCACTGAGCCCACTGTTTCTGTATCTGGGCTTGGCATGTTCAACTCTACCCATTAATGATCAATTGTTTCTGTAAAAAGTTGCATGTTCCAGTGTTCCAAAGCATTTGTGTCCAATCAATTAATGCATTCCAGTGAGTAGTATATCATGAACTTGGATGGAAGTTTCAGGAAGACTATAGAGGGTTCATCCAAAGCTGGAACTGGAGGCCTTTTGTGCAGATCTAATGGTAACTTGGCTTGGGTTCTTAGTGGTCCTTACGGAAGCAGAGACTCAAGATCTCCTTGAAGGCCTAGTAGAGTGAAAGAATAAGGTAAAGTAATTGTTAACTTACGGATTTACAACATCCTGATACAATCTAGATGATGGATTTGGGACACTCAAATAATGAGAATTAGGAGCTCAATGGTATCCTTTTGACCTATGACAGCTAGGGGTGTAAACGGTATTCGAAAATTCGATATTCGACATAATCGAATCGAATTCGGATAATTTGAATATTTAACCGGTCGAATTCAGATATCTTATTCATACCGGATAGTTAATCGGATTCGAATTCGGATATGACCTGATTTGATTCGATAAATATCCGAATTTGACCGATTATTTAATTCTTATATATAATATATAAAATATTATATATAATAATTAAGTTATATAAATAATTTATAGATTTATATACTTTATATCAATAAAATATTTATTTTATATATTTATTAATTATCTAAAATAATTAATTAATCGAATTCGAATCGAATTGAATATTCGAATATTTAATTGAATTTGAATTTGAATATTAATTTTCAATATCCATCAGATATCGAATCGAATTCAGATATCGGATATTACTGATCCGATTCGAATTCGATCCATTTACACCTCTAATGACAGCTATAATGACACTTCACTGCTAGTTCTACTCAGTTGCATTCATGCTGCTTAGCAGTTTCAGCAATTTCAGGTATCTTCAAGCATCTTTAGAATAGGACGGTTAGGAAGATAATAAGCAACCATTGTCAAACTATTGCAATGACATCTGAAACTACAGTGCAACCTAGGTATTAATCCTTTTAATATCAAGTAGAAATTTCACTTGGAAAAATACAAAAGATCAAAAGGATACACCATGATCTTGTTGAAACAAAATCTTTTGTCATAGGTCCTTCAGTAAATAATCTCTCACCCAAAATGATCTCATTATTTATCACCTTAAAAGCTTGAGGGGTCATATATAACATAGATATAAAACAACCCAGCAATATATTCTTGACAAAATGTTAACTCCAGAGAAAGTCGTTAGATAACAAAATTGTATTGTAAGGACTGAGTATAATATGGTGGGCTCGGGCTTGGTTTGACCTTGGATGCAGGAACCAGAGGTTCAACCTGAATCTGACCCAAATATGATTAACAGATTTAAATTAAGTTCCAACCAAATCTAAACATGGATCGCACACTAAGCTTGAACTTGGCCCAACGAGCTCAATATTTCTGGATTCTCAGCTATAATTTTCCAAGATTACTGTACCTAAAAGCACTAAAATACCTTTCCAATTGAATCAACTGGGTCGTGTTTAATCAGCTTTTCTTTTCAGATATATGTCAAATACTATTAGGGACTACTCAAGGCCTGCTTCTTCTAGTTGGTCTTCCATTGTTCTGAATATAGATGTCTTACTTGATAGTTCTCATTAGCCGAATGTGTTTAAAGAGTTAGTTTTCCTAAGTACTTGTCTTATTCTCCTCTTGATGTGTATGGAGATGCAATGATCTTTGAGGGTCCTCTTAATGTGTTTAAAGAGTTCTGAATATGGAGATGCTTAACGTCTTATTAGCTTTCTATCCCAGTTATTATTGCAAAGACATTTTTAATCCTTAGATGGTAATCAGTTTCTTCGTGCCCTCCACAGAAAAAAAAAAAAAAACCTTTCCAAGCAAAAAGTTTAGGTAAATCTCTGAGATACCTCTACTTTTCAAACCCAATTCTAGAATGTATTTCTGTTGAACAACCTACTTCCTTTACTGGGAAAGGCCAACAGGCTGACTTGGCTTCAAAAAAAGAGCTCATAAATGCTACCAACAACCCTTCCCACAAGCCATTACGGCCACACATCCCGAACATCTGTCTTGCATTCATGGAAAAATGCTCTTTGTGAGTAGCAGATTCACAGATGCTATGCCCGAAATTATGTCCACTCCACATCCAGTACACCCCTCTTAGGATTCAAAATACTAGGGACAGGTGAGCTAATGGCCTTTCTTTTTCAATATCATGCATGATTCTAATTACAAGTGGGTTTTGACTCAAAGAATCCCACCCAGAGTAGTGCCAAACCAGGAAAGAGTCAGCTTAACTAGGAAGCCTTTCACTGTGAAAGAACCTCGCAAGTGACAATACTTCATCACATGGCTTGTCATGAGGATTAATTCCTTTGTAACCTAACAGTTGAAGCGTCAACTTAGAGCAAATGCTATTTTAGAAGGTAGTTACCTTGTTTCTTGATTATTCAAAAATGATTCTATAGAGTTTACTTTGTTAAGTAATATAGGTGAGTTGTTTTTTAAGACCTTTCCTTTCAATTTTCTGCAATTTGGCTTTTAGTTTTGGCTCTTCATGGGTGAACGTTGGGAAAACACCTCCGGCAGTTCACTTCATGGCCGAATGTATGGAGTCACCACCCTTCAAAATAGATAGCAGGGAGTGATGGGTCTCCTAGGATTGGATTTCAAAAGTAAACTTGAATTTAATGGTGACTCCATACCGTTCGACCCGGACAAGGTAGACAAACCTGGGTAAGATGAGATAGAGAGGGGGAAGGGGTTGGGCACCCCTCTCTCTGGTTAGTGTGAACACCATAATCCCTACTCCCATAGAAGCTGTATTGGAGACTCGGACCCTCTAATGGCTCAAAAGAGTTCTCTCTTCTGCATTCCCAGACCAATCCCCTTTTGGACGCGGGGGCCTGAGCAAAAGGATAAGAAATTGCTTCCTCACCCTTTTTCTATCAGAGCCCCCACCTTCGGACTCAACTGAATGGTTTGAAAAGAGAGGAAGTGTAAACCTCTCGAACTCCAGAGAACCCCCAAGCCTCAAAGCAAAAAAAAAAAAAAAGGAAACCCAAGAAAAAAGAACAACAAACACAAATAATAATAGAGAGATGACTAGCAAATAAATGGAGAATGCATGACTAGAACTACAGTCGAAACTCTAAATGCAGATATGAGGTAATCGAACTATACCTCTTATAGCATGAAATGAGAAATGGTGATGCAAAGAATGTGGAAAACTCAGCCTCTCGATGAACTCTCTTCAGCAGTGGAACATCTGTTTGGGCTTTGCTGGAAGTAGCTTTTCTCTTCAAATTTGATGAGGACTGAGACAACCTTCGATTGCTTTTTCTTCTCTCAAAGCTCTCTCACAGTCTTCTCTCCTCTCTTGAGACCTTCGTCCAACCCTCTCTATTTTCTTCTCTCCTTCCTACCTCTCTTTCTCTCTCATGGACCCTCTCTATTTTCTTCTCTCAGAGCTCTCTCTCGACTCTCCATTTGGTAGCCTTTAGGCTTCCCAAAGGAAAATGGCGAGAGAGTGAAACCCCCTTTCCAGCTTCTCTCCTTCGACCCCCTTTGTTAGGAATAGTGCTTCCTATTTATAATGGGAAGGAAGGGGGTTTCAAAACAAAAACTAAGAGAAAGGGGGTTTTTGGTTGGTAAGCTAGGGTTTTGGGGGTATTTTGGTGATTA
Organism: Nelumbo nucifera; assembly: GCF_055504915.1. Classification (NCBI taxonomy): domain Eukaryota; kingdom Viridiplantae; phylum Streptophyta; class Magnoliopsida; order Proteales; family Nelumbonaceae; genus Nelumbo; species Nelumbo nucifera. Next base: position 110,070,340 of record NC_142649.1, on the reverse strand, counting down.
GGTTAGAGGATATTTTGGGAATTGGTCAAAGGGGTAATTTGGGTAACCTGGTCAAGGGTATTTTGGTCATTTGGGTGAAGGGGCAAACGAAGGGTATTTCAGTAATTTTAAAGGAAGGGGTATTTTAATAATTTTGGAAGGAGGGATATTTTGGTAATTAGGATAGAGGGTATTTTGGGAATTGGTTATAGGGGTAGTTTGGGTAACCTAGTTTAGGGTATTTTGGTCATTTGGGTAAAGGGGCAAATGAAGGGTGTTTTGGTAATTTTGAAAGAAGGGGTATTTTGGTAATTGTTCAAAGGGTATTTTGGTCATTTGGGTGAAGAGGCAAATTAAGGGTATTTCAGTAATTTTGAAAGAAGGGATATTTTGGTAATTTTGGAAGTAGGGGTATTTTGGTGATTAGGTTAGAGGGTATTTTGGGAATTGGTCAAAGGGGTAATTTGGGTAACCTAGTTAAGGGTATTTTGGTAATTTTGAAAGAAGGGGGTATTTTGGTAATTTTGGAAGGAGGGGTATTAGGTCAGAGGGTATTTTGGGAATTGGTCAAAGAGGTAATTTAAGTAACCTGGTTAAGGGTATTTTGGTCATTGGGTAAAGTGGCAAATGAAGGGTATTTTCAGTAATTTTGAAAGAAGGGATTTTTGTACGTTTTGGGTCGATTGGTGGGTTCAGATTGGCCCAACTGGGCTTGGATTGGGTAGATTTAGAAAAGGTTTGGTACGGCTAATAGAGCCTCGGAACAAAATCTAGGTGTGAGTAAGGGGTAAACTTGGTCTGTTTTGGATGAAATTTCTCATGGTAAGGATTTTGGGTAGTCTGAGGTGATTGGTAAGGTCAAATCGGGTCAAATGGGCTCAGATTGGAAGGGCTTGGGATTCGATCAATCTGTAGCCTTGAAGTGGAACCTTGGTATGATTGAAGGTAAATGGGGGGTATTTTTGGTGAAAATTGGTATGGTGAAGTATTTGGGGGTTTTGGACTAATTGGCGGGTTAGATTGGTCCAAATGAGTTATGATCGAGCAAATCTGGAAAGGGCTTGATTCGGTCAATCTGGAGCCTCAAAATAGAATCATGGTGCGATGGAGAGGTAAACAAAGGTGTTTTGGGTTGAAATTTTATAGGTAGGTGATTGGAGGTGTTCGAGATTTGATGGTGATGTTTGATTAGTCCTGAAGAATCAAGATCGTAGGAATTTGTTTTAATGAGATGTTCTAGAACGAAATCTTTGTTTGATGTAAGGGCAAATGAAGGAATCTAGGGGTGAAGTTTTAAGAGCAGATGTTATGGTATCTCTGGAGTCTAAAGGTGTGGTCTGATCAGTTCGGATGTGTCAAGATCAAGATAATCTGGGTTTTGAGTGTTAGGCTAATGAGAGACGCCAAAGTGGAATCTTTGCTTGATGGGAGGGTAAACGGAGGAATCTTGAGTTCAAATTTCATGGGTAGGTATTTGGGGAGGTCTTGGGTTTGGTGGTTGTGCCTAATCTAATCTAATGGTTGAGGTGTAAGTGGGGGTCGATTGGGGCCATCGGGTCGGTATCAAGCAAGTTTAATGGTGGATCTTAGGGCTTTTGGTTTAAAATTTGGGATTTTTGGGTTTTTTGATGTTTCAAAAGGATCAGAATGGTCTGATCAAGCATTTGAGGTAAATTGGAGGTTCAGGTGGCAGACCAAGCAAAAATCGGTTGTTGACAATGGGGCTACACCATAAGTTGATCATGAAATGCAATTAAATTTGAAACCTGAAAACAAAAAGATTGTAAGCTTACAAGTAGGGAAAGGAAGGGAAATGTAGAGAACCATTTACAAACCTTGTAAAGGTTTTCTCTATGTTTCCCTTCCTTTTTCTACCTTTTCCTTCAAACCAAACACAGCCTTAGGAAAAATATGCATATAAGAAACCTAGTTTTCTTTTAATCCCAAATGAAGATAACTAAATCTATCTGGGTTTTGGATTTGGGAATTAAACAAAGTCACCAACCCCTCCCCTGCTTGCAACCCCCAATCCGGGTAAAGGCAAGAACTGTTCCCAAATGTTCACCACAACCAACCAAATGCCTCTAGCTACTAGCTAAGCAAATCCCATTCAGAAAATTAAAATCTTTGTTCACTACCTCCTCTTCTACGTAAGACTTACTTTCAAATCTTTTTCTGCCCTCCCTCTTTCTTTGTGTTTTTTTTAGCTTGGATTCCAATTAAAATCAATGCTCACCAAATAATATTACGTCATGGAAATTGTCTTGTCTTGAATCTATTTTAGGGTTTCCTGAATTAGCATTTACTTTGGGCGGCATTTCTTTTTTGTCAACTTTCAATTGTATCTTTATTTCAGATGATTAGGAGCAGATTTCATTATTGTGGATGGATTATAACTGTTATTTGGGAAATCAGTAGCATATGCCATGCATTTTGTTTAGGATGATTCCTAATAGGTTCCATCTAAAGATGGGAAGAATTTATTTTTATGGTATTATTATTTTTGGTTTATCCTCTTGAGTGAAGAACCTATACGAAAGGTACCTGTCTTGTTGTAATGTTTTCAATGTTTGAATGCCAAGCAAGACTTTGTATTTGGTGGTTAAATTCCTTTCTTGGGTTTTATTTGGAATTTTCTCAAACATGGTACTCCACCCATCCTATAGCCAATTTCCCCTTTTCTTTTGTGTAATGGACAATGAAATTTTAATTTGTTTGCTTCTAAATTCTGTATATAACTGTATAATAAGGATAATTTATGTTCTGCTATAGTATGATTAGAATCTTTAAAAGCCACAGACCTTTAGTTAAGTGTGGGAGAAAGTAGGTTCTGTGGAAGTGGCTAAAGGTACACCTAATTCCACAAGGGAGTTCATCCCAGTAGTTCAGCAATCACAGGACCTTTGTTTGAAGGAGCAAGTCAACACCAAGAAGGTTTGCAACGTTTCACCAGAAAAAAGGACGGCTTGGGAAGGTTTCCTTCATTTCAATTGAAAAAGTATTAGTTTCCTCTTCTAGCCTTCCACAACAAAAGCAGGCACAGGGAACGGGCTTAGCCTCAAACTCAGTTTTGCATTCCTTTGTTCCTGAACCAGTCCCAGTGACTCCTCCCCAGTCAGGTAACCTTGTCCTTTCCATTTTTGCTACTAATGAATGTATTGTGCCTATAACAGATAACCCAACATCCCAGTCAGACAAACCAGAATTGGAAGGGCGGTTTAGCTCAGAAGGTGGTGAGAATAATGAGCAACTTTTGAACTTAAAAAAAGCAACAACAGGAGGGGTTAGAAGGAATTTGGGCCCACTTTTGTCTTTTACTGGAAGAGTATAAGAAAAAGGAAGATGAGCTAGAGTGGTATAATAAAACTGAGGTGGAGGATGGGAAGGTTACTCCAATTAGGCAAGGACAACCTCCTAGAGTTAAGGCTGGAGATTATTTTACAGGTAAGGGTGAGTCAACAAAAAAGGAACAGAAAAGGAAATCCAAAAAGAAAAAGATAATGTGGAGAGATTGATTTCTGATCTTGAGGGAGATATTTAGTTCAGCGGTAGAGGGGAGATAAGAGAGACTCCCCTTTAAGGGAGCTATGGTTTTGAAGTGGGGCTATTGTTTGTGTGAACCTTAATGAAGATTATTAGTTGGAATGTGAGAGATTTGGGAAGTGCAAGGAAAAGAAGGGTGATCAAGGATTTCTTGAGGAGAGAGAGACCTGATATAGTCTTGCTACAAGAAACCAAACGAGTAGAGTTAGACAAAAGGTGGGTTAAAAGTATGTGGAAATCAAGACGAGTGAAGTGAACCTTGGCTCTCTCCTTGGGAGCTTCTGGGGCTCTAGTCTTTATGGAGAGAGGATGTGGTAGAATTGGTTGAGGAACTTGTTGGAAGGTTTTCTGTCTTTGAAATTTAGAAACTTGGATGATGGTTCTACTTGGGTCTTAACGAATATGTAGTGAGAATAGGCTGAATGGCCCTTAGTGTTCTTTATTTCTTTTAAGTAGTGTTTAAAAGTTAAGTTTCTTACTTATGAGCCTCAGTTATGGCCTTCTTTTATTTGATTTAATTATTTCTTTAGTGTTGGCCGCCCCATTAAGGGCATCCAAGTAGTTGTACTCAAACTTAGAATTATTAATAAAAGTAATGAAATGGGGCTAGAGAGAGGTTGAAGTTCTTCTTTTCTCTCTTCCCTTCTTTTCTTCTTCCACAACCTATTGCTGAAACTTCTTTCTTCTTTTTCATTCTCTCTTTTCTTCTTTTCTTGCATTATCTAAATTATGGTAGGTGTAATTTTCAACTTGGTATTAGAGCGGGTTCTCACTTTCAACTTTTTCTCCTTTCTTTGCCCATACATAGTATGCATGGAGAACTGATTGGTTGATCAATCAGCTACTTATGCAGCCTAGTTAGGAAGGTTTTTGGAGAGTTTTGTGGAGGTTTTTCAACCTTAGTTGAAGCCCAGGGCAAGTTCTTGGAAATTTTTCTCAAAAACCCTGGATAACTGAAGAAACCTTGTTATAGGTCGTAGAGACAATTTGTGTTTGGGGATCAGAGGTAAGCCTTTTGATTTCTATTAGGGGTGGTTTTGGTTGGATTGAATTCTGGAACCTCTGGAAGGGGCGATTGAAGTTTCTCTCTCCCATCCTGCATGACCCTATGAAACCCTAATTTTGGGGGTTAAAAGGTTGTTCTTTGCTTAGAACAATAAATCTAGCCTAATAAAGCCCTAATTTGATTTTCGTTTGCATCTGTTTACTCAATGGAGGAAATTAGAGGAGAGACCAAATATTCCATAGATTTTGGGCTTGGACATGGGGGGTCAATAGAGAATCTTTTTGGGATTGTGACTACTATGGAGCTAGATGGGACCAATTATTTAGCTTGGTCTCAATCTATTAAGATACATGTGTTTAGTAGAGGAAAATGGGGTTATATAACCAAGAGCAAGAAGAAACTGGAGGAGGATAATCCTACCTATGAAAGGTGGTTTACAAAATGTGCATAGTAGTGAAGGGATGAGAAATCCATCATATGGATAGCCGAAACCTGCAGGAAGGTAGGGCGGAAATTCAAAAATTTCCCTCTCCCATGTGGGAATCATATTCCCTGTTTTAGAAAACTGCATTTTCAAGGATCAGTCTTGAACCCTAAACCGAACCAGATCTGAAACCAAAAGGTAGGAGAGAGACATACCTGATACGGAGTAACAGTAACTCCCAACGAAGGTGTTCACGCCCAAGGAAAACGCCAAAGACTACTCTCACTGAAGATGACACAGCGTAGGGTGGAGCAGAATCAGCAGGTGGTTCTTCAGCAAGAACCAAACTCTTCAGCAAGAATTCGATGGAGGGTGTGACAGCACAACTTCATATCACTTTTTCACCAAAAACTAATATCAAGAACACTTCTTGATCACTTCTACTAGTGGAGAATGAGCTGGCAATGGCAGCAGCAATAGAGGGAGGCAAGAGCAGAAGATGGCATCAATCTTACTAGAGCTGTCTTCTCTCTTGAATCTGTAATTAGCTTGGGTGAATTGGGGTTCGCCCTCCTCCTCTATTTATAGCCTTAAAGAGAGCTCCTCCCAATCCTATTAGGAGTTTCCTAATACAAATCTTATTTGGATCTGGACTCTCTTTATAGCCTTAAAGAGAGCTCCTCTCAATCCTATTAGGAGTTTCCTAATACAAATCTTATTCGGATCTGGGCTCTCTTTAAGAGATAAGGATAGACCCTTATCTTATCTGCAGATAAAGATCAGCCCTCCTAATCTTATTAGGAGTTTCCTAATCCAAATCTTTATTTGGATTTCGACTCTCTGAGTGGATAGGGATAACTTCCTATCCTACCTGCTGATCTAAATCCCAGAACTGCCCCTCTTTAATTAATCAAATTAAACTAGTTCGATTTGGGCTTTAGGCCCATTAAGTCCATGTGCTCACTTATCCTCCAAACTGCTGTCCAGTTGGGTATCCTTGTATGGCGTGGGACCCAAACATTGATCTACACATCAGCCACACGGGTTCAACCCAACCTCTATTACAAGGCCTCGCTGAATTCACTATACGAAACAGTGAACCCCTGAGCCCATCACCATGGGCTCTTAATGGGCCCAACACTTACACTAAGTGGTCCCTGGGTCAAGCCACCTTATAGAAACCCAAGGACTGTGGACAAATGCAAGATTAGTCCATCAGGCATTACCCTCAATGGTCTTATACTTAACCTCTCAGCCCATAATTATCAAACACTGCCCAACAAGAGAGGATCTCTCCCTTGGCTGCAAGGAACAGTGTTGCACTCTCTACTCACATGTTTTCCGAGAATTAAAACCTTTTGCAAACATTTTGAAACCGTAATATATATGTATATCTTTATATAAATATATTCTGCAAAAACAAATTTCAATGATTGAAATCGGTTGCCGGCAGCTTTAGTTTCCATTAGAGAGAGTGCACCCCTGATCATTCACTTTGTCCAACAAAGGGGTTGATCCTGTCACTATGATCACCCACTCAGATGAATTCTTAGACTGTTCCAACATACCCAGGTTTTGACCCCCTCTAAGGATCTCACTGATTGGCATATCAAAGACAGCCCAATCCGACACCTAGTGCAATATCATAATCGAGTCTAGGGGTCAGGTGTAACATTCTAGTTTTTCCCATCTATCTCCAAGGTCCAGGGCAATACTGGAATTCTGGTCCGGTTCAAGGTTTCAAGAAAACCCACACTGCAAGTACCTCAGGTCTCACCCTGGCAGCTGAGACAAGCCACCCCAACCAACTTGGCGGCACATTAGTGTCAGCCTTGGCAGGATAAATTTCCCCAGATCTATCCAACGGCTGTGAAGATTCTAAACTAACACGAGTCTCATATGTGTCTAGTTTACATTAAATGTCATAAGGTACATCGTTTTGGTTGGAGCTAAGGGCATACACTGTCTAACAGCTCCCATTTGCACTTAGGTTCAATCGGGTATAAGTCAGAGCCCCAGACTTTCCACGTGTTTTTCAAACACTTTCTGTGTCAGTGGTTTAGTCAATGAGTTTACCACATTCTCCGCTGATGCTACCTTTTAACATCAATCTCCCGTAGATCCAATGTTGTCACACAACAGTGGAATGGGTGATGTGCTGAATTTCAAATTCCAGAATGAACACCTTCATTCATAAGGCAGCCTCACTTACGGCAATGTGTTCGGCTTGGGTTGTCGACTATTATTCTTACTACTTAGGACCCCTGTTTGCTGACATTCAACAAAACAACACACAATCCTATTGTAAAGATATAACCAGATGTAGACATTCTACCATCTGGATTTGACTGTTAGTCGGCATCAATATACCCCTGGATCTGTAGTGAGCTACCATCGAATACCAGACAAAACTCTTTTGTCCTTTGAAGGTACTTAAGTATGTTTTTCACAATAGTCCAATGCTCCTGCCCTGGGTTGGTCTGAAATCTGCTTATCACACTTACTGCCTGAGCGATGTCAAGACAAGTGCACAGCATGACATACATGATGCTCCCTACGGCTAAGGCATAGGGAACGTCCTTCATGCCCTCAATCTCCTCGGGAGTCTTGGGAGACATGCCCTTGGAGAGAATGACTCCATGCCTGAAAGGAACATTTCCTTTCTTGGAGTTCTCCATGCTATATCTTTTGACTATCTTGTCAATATAAGCAGATTGGGATAATCCAATTATCCCCTTCGATCTATCTCTATAGAGTCGAAGACCCAGTATATAGGAGGCTTCTCCAAGATCTTTCATGGAGAATTGCTGTGAAAGTCACACATTCACCATAGTCAACATTCCTACATCATTCCCAATGAGTAGAATGTCGTCTACATACAGAACCAGAAACGTAATCTTATCACCACTGGATTTCCTATAAACACAGGGCTCATCCGGGTTCTGCTCAAATTCAAACTTTTTGACAATAGAGTCAAACCAGATGTTCCAACTCTTAGAAGCTTGCTTAAGTCCATATTTGGATCTATTTAATTTACATACCATCTATTCCTGACCCGTAGTTATGAAACCTTGCGGTTGCTGCATATAGATATCTTTAGTAAGATCTCCATTCAGGAATGCAGTTTTGACATCCATTTGCCAAATCTCGTAGTCATGGTATGCTACTACAGCTAGTAGGATCCTAATGGATTTAACCATGGCCACCGGCGAAAAGGTTTCCTCATAATCGATGCCCTCTTTCTGAGTATACCCTTTCGCCACCAGACGAGCCTTGTAGGTCTCAATCTTACCATCGGGGCCCTTCTTCCTCTTATAGATCCATTTGCAACCAATTGCTTTTACCCCAGGGGGCGAATCTACTAGAGTCCAGACTCCATTGGTCTCCATCGAGTCCATCTCAACTCTCATGGCATCTACCCACTTCAAGGAATCTATGTCCAACATAGCTTCCGTATAAGTCACGGAATCCTCCTCACTGGTTGTAGCTTCCACTAGGTAACTATCCTAGTCATAGCCGAGACGAACCGAAGGCCTGAAAACCCGGGTAGATCTTCTAGGTTGGTCATTACCTGGAACTTGTGGGACATCTCCCATTGACCCCGAGCTCTCCTCATCAAGAACAACTTTCTGATGATGATTGTTCAGGATGTAATCATCCTCCAAGAAATGGGCATTTCAGCTACAGAACACCTTCTGTTCTCCCGGGTCATAGAATAGGTAACCCACAGAGCCCTTGGGATAGCCTACGAATAGGCAACGGCTGGTCTTGGATTCCAATTTGTCCGCACTCGTTCTTTTAACATGTGTCGGACAACCCCAAATCTTCAAGTGTCTTACACTTGGTTTCTTTCCAGTCCAAAGCTCATAAGGAGTGTTCGGAATTGATTTGGTTGGAACCCGGTTCAGTATGTATATCGTAGTCTCCAATGCGAAACCCCAAAAGGATGTGGGCAACTTTGAGTGTAAGAGAAGTGACCGGACCATATCCAATAAGGTCCTATTCCTCCCCTCAGAAACACCGTTTAGTTGTGGTGTAGCAAGAAGAACTAACTGTGATACTATCCCATTGACCTTCAAGTAGTCCCTGAATTCATCAAAGAGATACTCGCCACTTTGATCCGATCAAAGGGTCTTAATTTCTCTCCCTAACTACTTCTTGACCTCTTGTCTGAAATCTTTTAACTTTTCAAATGATTCAGACTTGTGTCTCATTAGGTACACGTAACCATACCGAGAATAACCATCGATGAATGTAATAAAATACATGTGCTGGTTACGAGTCGTAACACTCATGGAACCACATACATCAGTATGTATAAGGTCAAGCCATGTACATCTTTCAGAATTACCGTTAAATGGCCATTTCGTCATCTTACCCTAAAGGCAAGGTTCATAGGTGGGAAGATCTTCTACAGTTAGAAAATCCAAAGAACCATCCTTTACCAACCTTGTGATACGATCTATATTAATATGGCCAAGTCGGTAATGCCATTGGCACGTGGGATTAACTGTATCATGAATTCTTTTCTTGGGGTCATTAACCGATGTAGTTTCGGCTATGTTAGTTTCCATAGAAATATGCAGAACATAGAGACCATTCTCAAGTTCTCCGTATGCGATGAATTTGTTATTTCTTTTAACAGTAATCGCATTACCAAAAAGAATAGAATATCCATCCGCACACAATTTTGAAACAGAAATCAAATTTCTTCTCAAATTCTGTACATAATTATAATCTTTTAGTACAATTATTCCTTCTCTGAAAATTAACTCTACGGTTCCTATAGCCGTAGCTGCAACACTTGCAGAAGTTCCCAAGTAAAGAGTTATTCTCCATCACTCAGTCTTCTGCTTATCTTGAACCCCTGCAGTGAGTTACATGCATGAGTCGAAGCCCCGGAGTCAATACACCAGGAAGCAGAAGTTACCAACAAATTGGTTTCTATGACACAGGATTCAAAATTACCTTGTTCTTGGATTCCAGGTATTGAGGACAGTTCCTCTTCCAGTGGTCGGTTTTCTTGTAGAAGTGACAAGCATCTGATGCTCTATCCTTCTTCTACCTCTTAGACTTGACAGCCTTTTTCTGGGGCTTTCTCTTAGCCTTCCTCTTCTTCTTGCCTGATTTGCTAGGTTCAACATGCATGGCTATGGGCTCATCCTTCTTAATCAGTTCTTCGGCCCTCTGCAACATATTGCTGAGTTCCTGGATGCTAACATTCAGCTTGTTCATGTTATAGTTCATGATGAACTGATTGAAGGAAGGAGGCAGAGAATTCAGGATGGCGTCTACCTTCGTGACATGGTCAAGCCCGGATCCAAGATCCCCAAGTTCATTAATGTAACACATCATCCGAAGACAATGGTCATGAACCTGCTGGTTCTTGGACATATGCGCGGTCTTGAACTGTTTCAGGACCTTCTGACGAGTAGAACGATTATGCTCCTCATATATCATCCTCAGACTATCCAATATGTCCTTCGGCAATTCGATTTGATCGAACTGCCTCTATATTGGATTATCCAAGGAGGCTATGATGTAGCAGCGGGCTAGGGAATTCTTTTCTTCCCATTCCCATTAGTCCCTCCTTTGGGCCTCAAAAGCCCTATCACCCGGATGCTCTGGGGCAGGATTCTTTGCTACTTTGTCCAATTTTTCAAAAATTATGACCAGCATAAGATTATGGTACCAGTTAGCATAGTTTGGGCCCTTTAGTTTGTTGTCATCCAAGAGCTTAGCGAATTGTCTGTTTGCCATTTCTGATAAAAGGCAAACATTAGTCCACAACCTAATTTGATTCATGTTATCTACATAGATATGGTTTTAATCTATGTTCCATTTCCATTTATTCATCTCCAAGATTTCCCTCCCATCTCGGTGACGGAAACTGCGATTATGTCTCTGGAAATGTGGGAAATCACATTGGGTGCATGGAGCCAACTATTTCAGCTGCATAACCCCACCACCTTTCTGTGAAGGATCATATCCACTTATCATATGAGCTTTCCCTTTGGCCTCTGTCAGACAAAGTTCATTGCCATTTTAGGTTAAACCTTTCTGTCCAGTGAGTGCTCACCCATCATATTCGTGAACACCAAGGTACCATGAGAGAGTCTTCCATTTTAGGATAGGCCCCTCCCACATCGGTCTATGATGCCCCTATCATCTTATGAAACATTCCAACAGATCCAGCAACAAATGGATAACCCAATTTTATGGTGCATTTTCTCATTACTGAATGACCCATCTTCATGCTAATGATGGAAGGCCTTTAGAGAGTTCATCATATGAATCTCCCTATCACATGCACCCATATCTCAGGAGGGAACAAAAGTTATGCCTTAGTTTAATTTAGGTCAAACCAAAGTGGCTCCCACTGACTTTCATAAAGCCAGATTTCGGTGGGCCTTAAACGGCGAGAGTTCCGCATGGTTCCTCTTTAGGGGAGGTATGGGGCCTACAATGAAGGGAGGATCATCCAATGATCTTAAGGACACCATGGTAATGATGTGGATTCATCCATGGTTTGCGGAAGAGCCACTATCGTATCAGCATGGGCCAAGTGCTTATGGCCCATGAACGTTGCACATCACACATCCATACATCACATGCAGGGATAGAATTGGTCCAATCAATTAATATCTGTAAATCCCATCATAAAAGCCCATAATTATCCATAATATTACTGATTAATAATATCTAGGAATATGGGCTGAATAGCAAAGAGCAGTTCGGCCCATGTACCTTTTATGCAGTTAGTGGGCTTAAGCAGTTTTAACACTTTAAAACTAGGCTTTACAGGTGTGGGTCGAATTAGGTCTTGCAATTAAATATCAATCTCTTGACCCAAGAATGGGAAATTAGCTGAGAACAGCCCCCATCGAACCACAGATTCAGTCCAACCAGTTTGGTCCAATCTGGTTCGAATGGTCTAGGGTTTGATTTTTAATTCAAGAATTAATTCAAGAAATTGATCTTAAATTAAATTACTGATTAAAGACAACAAAAAATCAGTACTAGGGCTTTTCGCACATCTGCTACCTGCAAAATAGATGTTAGATCACAGTTTACAATTTCACAAACTGCAAATCACAAATAGCGAAACCCTAATCTGCGAAATCTCCTCCTTCTATGCAATCAGCTTCGATCTTGAATAAAATAAAATAGAAAAACCCTAATTTTCTATGAATATTACATAAAATCGAATTCCTATACATTCAGTCTAGAAAATTAAAAATAATTAATTATAGACCAAAAGTAAAAGAACTGTAAAATCGCAGATTTGCTGTGCCAATAAAGACTTCGATCTCCACAGTATGATCAACCCATAAATCAAGAAAAATATAAAGAACTATTCTAAATATAATTCAGATTTATAAAGATTTAATTTCAAATCAACAACCCTTAAACTGGGAACCGATTTCCCAAAAAATCAATTATCTGCGCAAATCGGGTAGAACGCCTTCTGCCCATTTGCGCAGGTTCAGATCTGATATATTTTTGGTTCAAGACTTGAACCTGTCTTTGATACAACTAAAGGGATGAGAGATCCATCATATGGATAGCCGAACCCTGCAGGAAGGTAGGGCAAACTATCAAAAATTTCTCTCTCCCATGTGGGAATCATATTCCCTGTTTTAGAAAACTGCATTTTCAAGGATCAATCTTGAACCCTAAATCGAACCAGATCTTAAACCAAAAGGTAGGAGAGGGACATACCTGATATGGAGTAACATTAACTCCCAACGAAGGTGTTCACGCCCAAGGAAAACGCCAAAGACTACTCTCACTGAAGATGACATAGCGTAGGGTGGAGCAGAATCAGTAGGTGGTTCTTCAGTAAGAACCGAACTCTTCAGCAAGAATTCGATGGAGGGTGTGAGAGCATGACTTTAAATCACTTTTTCACCAAAAACTGATATCAAGAACACTTGTTGATCACTCCTACTGGTGGAGAACAAACTGACAATGGCAGCAGCAATAGAGGGAGGCAAAAGCAGAAGATGGCGTCAGTCTTACTAGAGCTGTCTTCTCTATTGAATCTGTAATTAGCTTGGGTGAATTGGGGTTCGCCCTCCTCCTCTATTTATAGCCTTAAAGAGAGCTCCTCCCAATCATATTAGGAGTTTCCTAATACAAATCTTATTTGGATCTGGACTCTCTTTAAGATATAAGTAAAGGGATGAGAGATCCATCGTATGGACGCCCAAATCTAGCGGAATAAGGTGGGCGAATTTCAAAAAAATTTCTCTCCCTTCAACTGTGAATTGCATTCCCTATTTAGAAAATCATATTTTCAATGATCAATCTTGAACCATAAACTGAACCAGATCTGAACAAAAGTAGTAGGAGAGTATTATACCAGATACGGAGAAATAATATCTCCCAACGAAAGTGTTCACGCCCAAGGAAGGATCCAAAGACTACTCCCATTGAAGATGGCGCAGTGTAGGATGGAGTAGAATCAGCAGTGTTCTCTCCAACAACCTAATCCTTTGCAAGAAATAACAGGATGGCACGTGAGCACAACTTTTTATCAGTCCCTTCACAAGGGACTGATATCAAGATCGAATCTTGATTTCTCTCACTGAAATGGAGGTCGAACTGGCAGGTGAGGCAGTGGCAGGAAGGAGGCGGTAAGAGAGAATTTTCGCAAGTATGCTGAATTCTCTCTTCTGTGATTTCAGCTCTGAAGACTTGCAGTGATGTTGTTGTGATGTCTTAAGGCTGCCGCCCCCTCCTCCTTTTATAGCCTTAAAGGGATCAGCTCTTAATCCCATTAGGAGTTGCTGATCCAAATCATATTTGGATCAGGCTTCCCTTTAAGTGATAAGGGTAAACCCTTATCTTATCTACAGATTCGATCAGCCTTCTCCTAATCTCATTAGAAGGTTTCTAGATCAGAATCACATTCAGATCTAGACTCTCTGAGTGGATAGGGTTAAGACCCAATCCTATCAGCTAATCCAATCTCAGAATTTGCCCCTATTTAACTGATTAAATTAGCCAAGTTCGAAATGGGCTTTAGGCCCATTAAGGTTATGTGCTCACTTAGCCTTCCTAACTGCTGCCCAGTTGGGCTTCCTTGTATGGCGTGGGACCCAAACATTGATCTACACATCAGCCACATGGGTTCAGCCTAGCCTTTGTTACAAGGCCTGGCCGAATACATTGTTATGGTCAGTGCACCCCCTAAAACCCATCACATGGGCTCTATGGGCCCAACACTTACCCTAAGTGGTCCCTGGGCCAAGCTACCTTGTAACACCTAGGGACTGTGGGCATATGCAAGATTAGCCCATCAGGTATTACCCTCAATGGTCTTACACTTAAACTCTCAGCCCATATTGATCAAACACTACCCGATAAGAGAGGACCTCTCCCTCGGCTGTAGGGAACAGTGTTGCACTCTCTGCTTATATGGATCCCGGGAATTAAAACCTTTTGCAAACAATTTGGAAACCATAATATGTATATACTTTTATATCTCGTATAAAATATATTTTGCAAAACAAATCTCAATGATTGAAATCAGCTACCGACAGTCTTGGTTTCCATCAGAGAGAGTGCACCCCCGATCATTACCTTTGTCCGACAAAGGGGCTTATCCTGTCACTATGATCACCCACTCAGATGAATTCTCGGACTGTCCCAACATACCTAGGTTTTGACCCCCGCTAAGGATCTCACTGATTGGCATATCAAAGACAACCAAATCCGACACCTAGTGCAGTATCATAATCGAGTCTAGGGGTCAGGTGTAACTTTCCAGTTTTGCCCATCAATCTCCAAGGTCCAGGGCAATACTGGAAATCTGGTCTAGTTCAAAGATTCAATTGATCCTACACTGCATGTGCCTTGGGTCTCACCCTGACGGATGAGACAAGCCACCACAACAGGCTTGGTGGCACATCAGTGTCAGCCTTATCAGGATAGGTCTCCCCATACCAATCCACTGGCTGTGAACATTCTAAACTAACATGAGTCTCATTAAGTGTCTAGTTTAAGGGTATATTACATAGAAACATACCATGGGAACATGAATCAAATATGTACTTTTATTCAATTACAATAAACTCATAATGTACATCATTCTGATTGAAGTTAAGGGCATACAAAAACTGTCTAACAATAAGGATAGACCCTTATCTTATCTGCAGATAAAGATCAACCCTCATAATCTTATTAGGAGTTTCTTAATCCAAATCTTTATTTGGATTTGGACTCCCTGAGTGGATAGGGATAACTCCCTATCCTACCTGCTGATCTAAATCCCAGAATTGCCCCTCTTTAATTAATCAAATTAAACCAGTTCGATTTGGGCTTTAGGCCCATTAAGTCCATGTGCTCACTTATCCTCCAAACTACTGCCTAGTTGGGTATCCTTGTATGGCGTGGGACCCAAACATTGATCTACACATCAGCCACATGGGTTCAGCCCAGCCTCTGTTACAAGGCCTCGCTGAATTCACTGTAGGAAACAGTGAACTCCTAAGCCCATCACCATGGGCTCTTAATGGGCCCAACACTTACACTAAGTGGTCTCTGGGTCAAGCCACCTTATGAAAACCCAAGGACTGTGGGCAGATGCAAGATTAGCCCATTAGGCATTACCCTCAATGGTCTTACACTTAACCTCTCAACCCACAATGATCAAACACTACCCGACAAGAGATGACCTCTCCCTCAGCTGCATGGAACAGTGTTGCACTCTCTACTCACATGGATCCCGGGAATTAAAACCTTTTGCAAACATTTTGAAACCGTAATATATATGTATATCTTTATATAAATATATTCTACAAAAACAAATTTCAACGATTGAAATCGGTTGCCGGCAGCTTTGGTTTCCATCAGAGAGAGTGCATCCCTGATCATTCTCTTTGTCCGACAAAGGGGCTGATCCTGTCACTATGATCACCCACTCAGATGAATTCTCAGACTGTCCCAACATACCCAGGTTTTGACTCCCTCTAAGGATCTCCCTGATTGGTATATCAAAGACAACCCAATCCAACACCTAGTGCAGTATCATAATCGAGTCTAGGGGTCAGGTGTAACATTCCAGTTTTTTCCATCTATCTCCAAGGTCCAGGGCAATACTGGAATTCTGGTACGTGGTTCAGGGTTTGAAGAAAACCCACACTGCATGTACCTCAGGTCTCACCCTGGCAACTGAGACAAGCCACCCCAACCAACTTGGCGGCACATCAGTGTCAGCCTTGGCAGGATAAATCTCCCCAGATCTATCCAACAGCTGTGAAGATTCTAAACTAACACGAGTCTCATATGAGACCTTTTCTCTAGTTGCTAAGATGACTTTAGTGAGAGTTCTTTTATCCTTAATGGTGAGCTATGATTGGCCTCTGTATCAGTTTGATGTTAAGAATGCATTCCTGAATGGTGATCTCACTGAAGAGGTATACATGTCCCTTTCTCCTGGTATATATGGCAAGGAAAATGCAGGGTAAGGTGTATAGATTGAAGAAATCACTTTATGGCATGAAACAATCTTCATGTGCTTGGTTTGATAAGTTGTGTAAAACTGAATTTTGATGGAAGTAATCAAGGAAATTTTGGCCCTTTAGGTATAGGAGGGATTTTGGAAGATAAGGATGGTAATATCTTAGCCTTGTACTTGGGTCCAATGGGAATAGGAGACTCAAATAGGGCTAAGTTTTTGGCAGCTTTACAAGGTATTCAGATTACTAATCAACTTGGTGTTAAGAACCTTCAAATTGAAGGTGACTCCAAGATTGTTGTAGGGTGGTTAACAGATCCGAGCTCAATCATTTGGTGCTATGAGAACCTCTCAAAGAAGGTTAGTTGGTTATTGAGAAACATGAATGTGTTAGACAGTTTTGTATGCCCTTAGCTTCAATCAGAATGATGTACTTTATGAGTTTATTGTAAATAAATAAAGATGCATATTTGATTCATGTTCCCTTGGTATGTTTCTGTGTAATACCCTTAAATTGGACACTTAATGAGACTCGTGTTAGTTTAGAATGTTCACAGCCAGTGGGTCGGTCTGGGGAGACCTATCTTGACAAGGCTGACACTGTGGTGCCACCAAGTCGGTTGGGGTGGCCTGTCTCAGCTGCTAGGGTGAGACCCTAGGCACATACAATGTAGGATTAATTGAATCTATGAACTAGACCAGATTTCCAGTATTGCCCTGGACCTTGGAGATTGATGGGCAAAACTGGAAAGTTACACCCGACCCCAAGACTCGATTATGATACTGCACTAGGTATCGGATTGGGCTGTCTTTGATATACCAATCAGTGAGATCCTTAACGGGGGTCAAAACCTGGGTATGTTGGGACAGTCCGAGAATTCATCTGAGTGGGTGATCATAGTGACAGGATCAACCCCTTTGTCGGACAAAGGTAATGATCGGGGATGCGCTCTCACTGATGGAAACCAAGACTGCCGGCAGCCGATTTCAACCGTTGAGATTTGTTTTGCAAAATATATTTTATATAAGATATAAAAGTATATGTATGGTTTCTAAAATGTTTGCAAGAAGGTTTTAATTCCCGGGATCCATATGAGTGGAGAGTGCAACACTGTTCCTTGCAGCCGAGGGAGAGGTCATCTCTTGTCGGGCTGTGTATGATCATTATGGGCTGAGAGGTTAAGTGTAAGACCATTGAGGATAATACCTGATGGGCTAATCTTGCATCTGCCCACAGTCCCTGGGTGTTACAAGGTGGCTTGGCCCAGGGACCTCTTAAGGTAAGTGTTGGGCCCGTAGAGCCCCTTTGATGGGTTTCAGGGGGTGCACTGTCTTTAACAGTGTATTCGGCCAGGCCTTGTAACAAAGGCTGGCCCGAACCCATGTGGCTGATGTGTAGATCAATGCTTGGGTCCCACGCCATACAAGGAAGTCCAACTGGGCAGCAGTTAAGAGGGTTAAGTGAGCACATAAGCTTAATGGGCCTAAAGCCCATTTCGAACTGGGCTGTTTATTTAGTTAATAAAGGGGCGAAATCTGAAGTGGATCAGCTAATAGGATTGGGCTTAGACCCTATCCACTTAGAGAGTCCAAGATCTAAATAAGATTTAGATCTGGAAACCTCCTAATTAGATTAGGAGATGGCTGATCTGATCTCCAGATAAGATAAGGATTATCCCTTATCACTTAAAGGGACTTCTAACCCAAATGTGATTTGGATTAGCAACTCCTGATCTGATTAGGAGTTGATCCCTTTAAGATTATAAAAGAAGAAAGGGGCGGCAGCCTTTAGACACACAACATACAGATCATCAGGTTTTCTTTAGTGCTGAAATCAAGAAGAGAGAATTCTGCTCCCTGCAAATACTCTCTTGCCGCCTCCCTGTTCTTGTCGCCCAGTTTGCCAGTTCGATCTCCAGTTGTGGGAGAAGTCAAGATTGGATCTTGACATCAGTTCTTTGAGAAAGGATTGAAAGGAAGCTATGCTCACGTACCATCTTGCTGATTCTTGCGAAGGACAGAGTTCTTGGAGAAGAACACTGCTGATTCTGCTCCACCTGCACTGCGCCATCTTCAGTGGGAGTAGTCTTTGGATCCTTCCTTGGGCGTGAACACCTTCGTTGGGTGATATTACTTCTCCGTATCAGGTATAATCCTTCCCACTCCTTTTTGGTTCAGATCTAGTTTAGTTTATGGTTCAAGATTGATCCTTGCAAATATGATTTTCTAAATAGGGAATACGATTCTCAGTTGAAGGGAGAGATAAATTTTTGAAATTTGCCCCTTATTCCGCAATCTTTGGGCGTCCATAGGATGGATCTCTCATCCCTTCAGAATGTTAGTATATAGTGGGTTGGTAGGTCTACAAACGCTATGAAAGATTATATTTCTAAACAAGGGGTTTTAAGGGAACATTTTGTTGGAAGGGTTTATGGATGGCCGAACAGTGCTGGATGGTTGGGCAAATTTTCAAAAATTTCCTAATCCTTTTGGTAATCAAATTCCCTATGTTTTGAATAATTGCATTTTTCTAGGTCGTTCTTGTATTGATCCGAAATAGATTTCAAACCAAACTAAGAGGGAGATGTGTACCCGATACGGATACCATAAACCTAGATCCCAAGGTTGAAGTTCATGCCCAAATCAGTCCTAAAACCAGCCTCTACTGAAAATGGCACAATGTATATGTGAAGTTGATTCAACAACACAGTTTTCAGCAAAACTGCAATCCAACTGTTTGAATCGAACTGGGGAAGGTGAGCCTGAAATTCTTTAAAATTTTCTTACAAAAATCAGAAGAAAACTGATCTTTATCAGTCCTTGAAAGCCTATGTCATGATAGGGTTTCTTGGAAGAGAAAAGAGAAGAAGAAAGAGTGGTGTTCTTGTCTGGTTCACCCTCTTCTTCTTTTATCTCCTTATGGAGCACTCTCCTAATCAAATTAGGAGTTTATCCAAATCTAATTTGGATCTGTACTCTATTAAGAGATAAGTTTTATCCACTTAAGAGGATGAGTGCTTCATGCCCATTTCCAAACCAATATTCAACCTAGAGCAGTTGTCATGTGACAACTTACTTAATCTTATTAATTATGGGCCTTAGGCACATTTACCTTAAAGGCTCATGTCCCAAGATATTGCATGGCCACTTTAGGCCTAATATTGTATGGCGTGGGACCCCACAATGACCTCACATAAGTCCACATGGGTTCGGCCTAGCCTCTGTGAAAATGCTGGGCGGAATTCACTACTAAACACAATGAACCCCTAAGGCCTGAGCACATCACTATGGGCTCAATATGGGCCCAACAGTTATAGTTAAATGATCGTTGAATTCAGCCATCCTATGAAAACCCAAGGATAATGGATTTAAGTAAGATAAAGCTCGTCAGGTAATCAACCCTTAATAGTCTTTTACACTTAACCTCTCGGCCCATAATGATCAAACACTACCCGATAGGAAAGGACTTATCCCCTGGCTGCAAGGTGTAGTGTCACACTCTTTGCTCGGATGGATCCCGAGAATTAAAACCTTTTGCAAACAGTTTTCATGAAAAATTAATATATACACATGATAAATATATTTTGCAAAATCAAATTTCAAAGTACTGTTGAAATTCACTACCGACAGTTCATGTTTCCAGTAGAGAGAGTGTAAACCCTATCATTTACTTTGTTCGACAAAGGGGCCGATCCTATCACTATGGTCATCTACTTAAAAGATAGCCCAATTCAACACCTAGTGTAGTACCATAATCAAATTCGAGGTTATGTGTAACTTCTTAGTTTTGCCTATCAATCTCTAAGGTCCAGGGCATAACTAGAAAATGGTCCGGGTTTAGTTTTAATCCAGACACACTATATGTGCTTTGGGTCTAACCCTAGAAGTTGAAACAAGCTGCCCAACTTCTTTGGTAGCACATCGATGTCAGTCTTGGTAGGATAAACTCACCAAGTCTATCCAATGGCTGAAAACATTGTAAACTAACACGAGTCTCATAATTGTCTATTTTACGGGGTAAATACATAAAACATATCAATATTAACATGAAACTATAATATACTTTTATCCATTTACAATAAATGTACCTGGATTTGGCACAACATACATAGAGCACTCATTAGTAGCAAAACTCAAAAGGACATAGTTACTTGGAGTTTGTTGGTTTGGAAGGTGAGTGCAAGGGTATTAGTGTGGTCTGTCATGCCTGTTTTGGAGAGTGGGGTTCACCTATCTCCTTGGCTTGATTCTAAAGAGAGTGCCTTCCTGTCTCTTGTGTTAAAAGTGATTCCTTCTTTCACCCTTTCGTTTATCCCTCTCTATTGTACCCTTGTCTTGTCATTGAGAGGTCTTAGGAAATTGCTTACACACTTCCTAATCAACAAAAATATTTGGTGATGGCCCTTCTGAATGTGAGTGAAGGTTTCCAACTCCAAGAGTTTGACTATGCTCCACTCTATTTATTGTTGCTCCTTTGTTAAGTCGAGATAGAGTATTGCTTCAATTTGTAGCTTCTACTTCTCCTTTAAACAACAACTCCAGACTTAGAGTTGCCTCAAGCTCTTCCTTAGATGAAAACTCATCCCCAACACTACCTAGGATGGACTTGTCTTTAGAATCTTCATCACTTTCGACTTCCTCCAAACTGCATGCTACCTAGCCCTCATCAACTACCTCCCTTTCCTCGAGTCAATTTCTAGTGTACCTTGGATTTGGCCGATCCTATGAGGGCTACCTTGTAATCTTGTTCTATAGTGTATACGATCTTCATTCTTTAAGGGAGGTCTCACCTCGTGCCTTTCAGTAAGATGATTGTAATAGTTCTCATATTGCCTTAATAAAATTCTTCTTCAATTATAAAAAAAAAAGAATAGATCTTTTATGAATCAGAAATTAAAAAAAGAAAAAAGAGTAGACAGAGAATTCTTCTTTTCAACACAAAGGCTTTGTTTACTTGGATCTTGGAATAAAAACAAGTAGAGAAGCAATGACGATGGATGTGGCATCACCACCACTCTCGCTTTTCATTACTATAATATGACGAAGCAGTATTCACTATTCAGAGGAGTTCAGATTCATGTATAACTGGTACTTCACATGTTCTTTCATGCTGTTGCTACTTTGAGATTTGTTCCTTCCCTTGGTTAGTAACTTTTTTGTTTTACTATTGGGTACTTGATTTTCTTCCTTTTCTCTATTTCTTACTGATTGGAAAATGAAATGCTCTTTCCTAGGACCTTTTCTTAGAAGTAAAATAAAACAAAATCACTTTACTAGTTTCTTGTGTATGTTAGAGAATATGGACATGGGCTTGACCATGCCAACCTGAATAGAGTAACAGTAATGAATCTGGGTTGACCATGTTGATGTTAGACAGTTTGTATGCCCTTAGTTCTAATCAGTTTTGATGTACTTTAGACATTTAGTGTAAATGAATAAAGTGCATATTTGATTCATGTTGTGTGGTATGTTTCTGTATAAGACCCTTAAACTGGACACTTAATGAGACTCGTGTTAGTTTGAAATATTCACAACCAGTGGGTCGGTCTGGGGAGACCTATCCTAATAAGGCTGACACTGATGTGCCGCCAAGTTGGTTGGGGAGGTTTGTCTCAGCCGCCAAGGTGAGACCCGAGGTACATGCAGTGAGGGTTCAACTTGAAACATTGAACCGGACCAGATTTCCAGTATTGCCCTGGACTTTGGTGATGAGTGGGCAAAACTGGAAAGTTACACCTAACCCCTAGATTCGATTATGATACTGCACTAGGTAGCGGATTGGGCTGTCTTTGATATGTCAATCAGTGATATCCTTAGAGGGGGTCAAAACCTAGGTATGTTGGGATGGTTCATGAACCCATCTGAGTGGGTGATCATAGTGACAGGATTAGCCCCTTTGTCGGGCAAAGGTAATGATCAATGATGCACTCTCTCTGATGGAAACCAAAAATTGCTGGCAGTCGATTTCAACCATTGGAATTTTGTTTTGCAAAATATATTTATATTGATATAATATATATGTACGGTTTCAACTCGTTTGCAAAAAGGTTTTAATCCCTGGGGTCCATCCTAGAGGAGCGTGCAACACTGTGCCTTGCAGTCGAGGGAGAGGTCCTCTCTTGTCGGGCAGTGTTTTGGATCATTATGGGTTGAGAGGTTAAGTGTAAGGCCATTTAGGGTTATACCTGATGGGATAATCTTGCATCTGCCCATAGTCCCAGGGTTTTTATAAGATGGCTTGGCCCAGGGACCACTTAGTATAAGTGTTGGGCCCATAGAGTCCATGTGATGGGCTCAAGGGGTTTACTGGGCTTTCTAGTGAATTCGGCTAGGCCTTGTAACAGAGGCTGGGTTGAACCCATGTGGCTGATGTGTAGATCAATGCTTGGGTCCCACACCATACAAAGAAGCCCAACTGGGCAGCAGTTTGAAAGCCTATTGAGCACTTGATGCATATTAGGCCTAAAGCCCATTTCAAACTAGGCTGATTTGATCAGTCACCTAAAGGGGCGGATCTGAGGTTAGGTCAAG
Source organism: Nelumbo nucifera (assembly GCF_055504915.1). NCBI lineage: Eukaryota > Viridiplantae > Streptophyta > Magnoliopsida > Proteales > Nelumbonaceae > Nelumbo > Nelumbo nucifera. Next base: position 110,047,393 of record NC_142649.1, on the reverse strand, counting down.
CCAAAAAGGATTGGTTCTTAACCCTATCCACTCATGGAGACCAAATTCAAATTAGGATTTGAATCTGGTAACCTCCTGATAAGATCAAGAGTGGGCTGATCTAATCTGCAGATACGATTAAGAAGACTCCTTATCCAAATACAGATTTGGATTAGGATAACTCCTAATGAGATTAGGAGGTTTCTTAATCACTAAGAAAAGAGGAGAAACCCTAATTTCAAATTACAAGAATTCGAACCTTAAGGGTATTTGTAGAACACACTGCATCTTAAGATAGGATCTCAGAGAAAACCCTAGAGAGAAGAAAGCTATTCGCCACCTTTTGCTTTAGCCCTCTTCTCCAGCAGTCGCCGCCATCTACTGCCAGTTCGTTTTCTCTGTGAGGGAAAGATCAAGAAAGGTTCTTGATATCAATCTTTGCTAAAAGGTTGATCGTGTGTGGTTCTCATTGCTTCCATCGAGTTCTTCAGAAGGACCTGGTTCGTGGGACGAACACTACTGGTTCTACTTCATTATCACTGTGTCATCTTCAGTGGGAGCGGTTCTTGGGAGTTTCTTCAGGCGTGAACACCGAAATTGGAAGATACTATTTCTCCGGATCAGGTATATCCCTTCCCTTCTCTTTTGGTTCAGATCTGGTTCGGTTTTGGTTCAAGTCAGATCCTTTGAATACTGTATTCTAAATTTTAGGGAATATGATTCCCATTTGGAAGAAATGTCAGAAATTTTTGAAATTCGCCCACCCATTCTGCACCCTTTTGGCGTCCATATGATGGATCTTACCATTCTTTCAGTTGAATCTAGTCTGGATCTTTATTGGACTTTGTTATAATAATTTTGAGATCTGCATTGGATTCTCTTGGATCCGAATGAGACATTGATACATTCAATAGTGCTGAGGCATGGTGTTTTGTGATTTAGGGATTCCTACCCGCATTTAATTTATGATTTTGGGCTGACTTGTTGTTAGACAATGTATGCTCCTAGCTCCATCAGATTGATGTACAAATACATTTATTGTAAATGAATAAAAGTACATTATTGTTTCATGTTGACTTTGGTATGTTTCTGTGAAATTACCCCTTAAACTAGACACTTATGAGACTCGTGTTAGTTTAGAATATTCTCAGCCATTGGATAGACTTGGGGAGTTTATCCTACTAAGGTTGACACTAATGTGCTACCAAAGAAGTTGGAGTAGATTGTCTCATCTGCTAGGGTTAGACCCTAAGCACATGTAGTGTGTGTTTGATTGAAACATTGAACCCAGACCATTTTCCAGTTATGCCCTGGACCTTGGAGACTGATGAGCAAAACTGGAAAGTTAAACATAACCCCTAGACTTGATTATGATACTGCACTGGGTGTTGGATCATGCTATCTTTGATATGCCAATCAGTGAGATCCTTTGGGGGTCAAAACATAGGTATGTTGGGGCAGTTTGAGAATTCACTTTGGCGATCAAATATGTATAACTTTAACATGAAAAATCCTTTTGAAATATGAAGGTCATGAGGTTCTCGATCTCAACGTGCAACATAAAAGAAGAGTGAGATAGGAGCTCTACGAAATCAACCTACTTGTGAGGTTCACCAACAACAATCCTCGATCTCTACAAGTTGTGAACCCCAAGTTTGCGTTCTTCATACTTTGCAAAATCAACCATTATGTGAACATGACCTTTTCAACTTGTGAGATCCATCAAACATGCAAGCTAGACCTTGCACATTGCTCCTATGAGATGGCAACATAGTCTCAAGCATTCTCAACACATGAAAGAGGGAAAAATCCAACATCTTTTCTTTCCATATAGATGTCACAAATACATGAAACCTAAACCAATATTCTAATCCGACCGAAGGCTATAATGTTTTAATACTAATCTAATCTAATGACTATTATTGTCTTAGTGGATTAACCTGTTCAGTAGGGGTGTAAATGGATCAGATCATGATCCAATCCGATCTTAAGTCCAATCATATATTTTCAAATTTAGATGGCCCATTTCAAATCTTTAGATTGGATCAGGTAATAAGATCCAATCAGAAATCGAATCGAATTTGAATCACCCCCTATACATGTTATTTATTTATTTATATAATATATAATACATATTTTATGTTATTTATTTATTTATATTTTACAGATAGGTATCCTATACTTTGAGTGTCACTAGGTACCTGAACTTAGGTTTTCTATTTTATTCCATTCGAAGATGAAGCAGAAAGCGCAAGGGAGAGAATTTTGCAGATTCGGGTTCAGCAATCTGCGATTTGTAGTTTTGGAAACTGCATACTGCGAACTGACCTTTGTTTTATAGGGTAGCAGTCATACAAATAGCCCTCTTACTGATTCTTGATTGTCATGTATCAATTGTTTAATTTCATATCATCTTGGATTGAATTTTGAATTAAACATCAAACCCTAGACCCATTCGAACCAGATTGGACCAAACTGGTTGGACCGAATCTATGGTTCGATGGGGGTTGTTCTCAGCCCTAAAATTTCCTATTTGGGCCGAGGGATTGATGGTTAATTGCAAGATACAATTCGGCCCACATCTGTAAAACCCAGTTTTAATCTATTAAAACTACTTTAGCCCAATTCAGCATAAATGCTATGTAGGCCGAACTGCTCTTTGCAGTTCATCCCATATACCTAGATAATATTAATTGGTAAGATTATGAAATTAAATGGGATTTACATATGGGTTTTACAGTTATTTAATTGATTGGATCAATTATGGATTTCATGCATGTGATGTATGGATGTGTGATGTGCTACGTTCATGGGCCATAAGTACTTGGCCCATACTGATTCGATAGTGGCTCTTACGCACACCATGGCTGAATGCACATCATTGACATGGTGTCCTTAAGATCATTGGATGATCTCCCTACATGGTAGGCCCCACTCCAAATTCCTCCCCAAGCGGAACCCTAGCTGTTTAGGGCCCATCTAAATCTGGCTTTATGAAAGCCAGTGGGAGCCACTTTGGTTTGACCTAAATCAGATATAGGGAGTTTTTCGATCCCTCAATTAAACATAAGTGCATGTGATAGGGAATTTCATATGATGAATTCTCTAAAGGCCTTCCGTCATTAGTATGAAGGTTGATTGTAATGGTGGGTGGGGATGCACCATAAAATTGTTCTATCCATCTGCTAACACAGTTGGCTGGATTGCTTCATGAGATGATAGAGGCGTCATAGACTGATGTGGGAGGGGCCTATCCTAAAATGGAAGACTTTCTCACGGTACCTTAGCGTTCATGAACATGATGGGTGAGCACTTACTGGACAGAAAGGTTTAACCTAAAATGGCTATGAACTTTGTCTGACAGAAGCCAAAGGGAAAGCTCATAAGATGAGTGGATGAGATCCTTCACAAAAGGTGGTGGAGTTATGCAGCTGAAACAGTTGGCTCCATGCACCCTATGTGGTTTCCCACATTTCCAAAGACATAATTGTCTCTATCACTGAGATTGGAGGGAAACTCAGAAATGCCCAAAATGGAAATGGAACATAGATTAAAAGCCATATCTATGTGATGACATGAATCAATTAGGTTGTGGACTTACAAATCGGTCTTGCCTTTACCAGAAATGGCAAACGGAAACTTCATCAAATTGTTGGATGATAACAATCTCAAGGGCCCTAATTATGCTGACTGGTTTCGAAACCTTATGTTGGTTCTGATGTCCAAGAAATTAGACAAAATTGCTAAGAACCCTACTTAGATTGTCCGGGTGACAGGGCTTCTGAGGCCTGGCGAAGAGAGTATCAAGAATGGAAAGAGAAAATCTCTCTTGCCTGGTATTATATTATAGCCTCTTTAGATAATCCGATACAACGACAATTTGATAAGATTGAAATGTTCAAGGATATATCGGATAGTCTAAAGACTATGTATGAAGAGCATAACCATTCTACTCCTCAAAAGGTCATAAAATTGTTTATGACCTCACGGATGACTGAGAACCAACAGGTTCATGACCATTGTTTAAAGATGATGGGTTATATCAATGAACTGGAGGCTTTCGGGTCAGGGCTAGACCATGAAACCAAAATTGAGGTTGTCCTCAATTCCTTGCCTCCATCATTCAATCAGTTCATCATGAATTACAACATGAATAAGCTAAACATTAGCCTTCAAAAACTCAACAATATGTTGCAAAGGGCTAAAGAGTTGATTAAGAAGGATAAGTCGATAGCCATGCTTGTTGATGGTGGCAAATCGGGCAAGAAAAAGCGGAAGGCTAAAAGGAAGGCTAAAAGGAAGGCTCAGAAGAAGGGTAGAAAAACTAAAAAGAAGAAGAAAGATAGGGCAACGGATGCTTGCCACTTCTGCAAATAGACCGGCCACTGGAAGAAGAATTGTCCTCAATACTTAGAGACTAAGAAACAAGTTAATTTCGAATCTTTTATCATACAGACCAATTTATTGGTCACTTCTGCTTCCTGGTGTATTGACTCTAGGGCTTCAACTCATGCGTGTAATTCACTACAGGGGTTCAAGATAAGCAGAAGGCTGAGTAACGGAGGTGCAAGGTATTCCCTGTCCTGAACCAATTCATACCCGGAACCGGTTGTTTTATTAAGTATGTAGAACATTTTCTTAATTCTCCAATACCTTTTACCATATTTTATGTTAGGTGGCTGGAATTGGCATTCACGAAAACATTTAGCATATGTTTCCCCATTAGACAAACATATAAACAAGGATGGATTAGGTTAGATGTGTTTTGGATGAAAGATAGAGAGAGGGAAGGACGGAGGGAAAGAGAACAAAAGAAAAAGAATGTAGACTTTGGCTGTTCAAAATTGTTCCCTTGTTGGCAACAACTTCTCTACAACAACAACATACACATTAGAAGAAAACTCCACTCTCCCTAGGTATTGCTTCCATTTTATACTCACTCAAACACATACCATTAGTAAACCCTTTCATGTAGATTAATAATCTGATGCATACAGACTCATTTCTAAGTAGAAATTGTAATTAAATAAAAGGGAGAAACCATCTAGGTCGAATTTCCACCAAGGAGCCACAATCAATAAATAAAAGAAGAAACTAGAACCCAAAACAATCATTGGAAACAGTGAACCATTCTATTATGCAATAGAAATAAATAACAAAAACATCTCGTGGAAATTTTTATAGGGGAGGTTCAAAAGGAAAGTAGTCTCATAACATTGTCAATTACCATTTCACGCGTGTACTGGAATGGCATTCCCCCATTTGAGGGAATGGCCGTTCCCTCCCCCCCCCTCCCTTGGGAATGAAATCCCATTCCTTCTGATTTAAATTCCCATTCCCATTCCTGTCTGAACCAAATAAACTATGGGAATGGACGATTCTGATTCTGATTCCGATTCTGGAGGATTTCAATTCTAATTCCATTTACGACTACAAACAAAACGGACCCTTAATCAATTGGAAGGTGTATGTACTTCAAAATCTGTTTGGTAAACTGCAAGAGGTGTGACTAAAATTTGGTAACAACTATGCTCTATTTCATAAAGTTTTCTAGGAAACTATGCAATGCTAATGAAACCAACCTAATAAAACTTCGTCCAAAGCCCTCTTACCAGTTTAGTTGAATGCTATGAGGATTCAACAAACTTGTATATCACATATGGCTTACCTTCAGGTTGCAAATGCAAAGGAGACCAAGTGCTAAGGAACTGCCCTCCAGGTGTTTTGCACTTCATAATTTAATAAATGTTTTAATGATCCAATCTCCCTCCCAAGACCCAATTCTTCAAAAATTTCAACCAATGCAATAACAAGAACAACAAGACCTTGGTGAGTCTCACCCATGTCAAGATGTTGTCCCAGTAACCTAGAAGATTCTAAACCTATATCAAAACATATTGTCAACAGCTTTGAATGCTAAAAGTAATCTATAGGTGTGACCAAAATACAGATACAAGACCTTGAGTACGTTCCCTAGTTCTAGCATAGGCACAAGAAAGAAGGATCATATCAAAATATTTCTTGATTTCTTCATTGAACATCATGGATACCACAGTTTCGGCCTCAAACTTTCCTATAAAACAAAGGAAATCAAGGATTAATTTCACTTACCCGCTTCCAAAGGTATAGGAAGCCAAGGCCTATATAGAAACAGAGTAAGCGACTCTCCCAATTCTGAATCACTTCTGTCCATTAAGGTAAAGATAATAGCTCGAGTAACAACTTCACTGCATGATACAACAGAAATAAAGCCCAATGAGATCGTGGTGAAGAAAATCACATCGATTGAAGATTTTGCACCTTCCAAAACTAGAGATGGTTTCCTTCTTATCTGTTAATAAAATAAAGTAAGCTTCAAATGGAATTCCATATTTAATTCATCAAAATTCTAAAAAACAATAAACACTATACAACATATGTTCTGATACATTACCATAACGAGCAAAAGCCAACTAAATAGAGCATGCTTAACCATTCAATTAACTTCAACGACAAATAATATTCCCAACGAAAGGTGTTTAATAGGTGTACAGCAAAATCCCCTCGAACCATGTTCCAACCCATTTGTGATAAAGAATTGGCCTAACAGTTTGGTAATCTTCTTCTCTAAGACTTTAGGAACCAGGCTTTGAAAATGCTTTTATGAAACAAAATGTCACTCTTGGGGTGAAAACTGAGATACTTCACCTTCTAATCCTGTGTTCCTGCATATGCAACGCCAAGGCCCACTATTACACACCAACTCAAATACTTGAGTCATTTGCATCGACATAATCTCCTACAAGTGTCAATGCTTGAAGATGTCTCAGTTTAATTTTAAGAAAAGAACACAAAAAATAATTGACAATAGAAACAACAATAAGGAAATGTTAGCATATAAAAAATTTTGGCATATAAATAAAATGTTGGCTTACAAGCCCTACAATCGTTCTTGATACTGCAATTGGCAATGCCAACTACTAATAATGCACAAACATTGGCCTGGTTGTCATTTTGTGGAAGTACTTATCGATTTGATTTGTATGGGTCCAGATACAATCATACCCTTCAACAGCAAAGGTTTCAACATTGGCAATGCATTGAAAAGGTCATAACCAAGAAAAACAAATCCCCGTGGAGAAGGAAAACAAATATCAGACTTATTGCAACACCTGTCTTCCCATGATCCTTATTCTAGAATTAGGGTTGCAAGTGGGTCGCATTTGCTCGGTGAATACAAACTTTTATTAATGATGGAAATGGAATGTAAAATTTAAAACCAAATGGAAATAAAAATATTTTCCTATTCTCTCTCATTAAATCCTATATTTAAGATATATTTTTCTCATCATTAAATTCTTGTAATTAAATCCACAATATTAATTTTAAGAGAAATTGTCTAAAACTCACCACGACTTTTCAACAATTCTCTTAAACTCACCATAACTTTTTAAAATGTCTAAAACTCACCATGTCACTAACTTGATGATAAATAGACTAACGCCTGTTAATATATTACCATTTTACCTTTCATAGAAAAATATATACATGTATATTTTAATATTTTAACTAAAAACACATAAAAAAAGGAAAAACATATTTTTAAATTATAGAAATTGAAAAACCAAATAAGAAAATAATAATTATAGAAATTATAGAAATTGAAAAACAATCAATTCTCATCGAATATCTATCCCCACTCAATGAAACTTCAATAAGTATAAATGGGATCCTCAAGTTATGCAAAAGAAAATTCTCAAGTCAAGCAAGCTCTTAAGATGAATGGGATGTCATGAAGGAGAATTTGGCTCGACCTCGTAACAGGGAGACACGTGGACGTGACGGTGTAAGCGACAACTCAACATGATCAGATCGGCACGTGGACGTGACTTGACACAAGTGGCAGCTCAGCATGATCATTTCGCTATAAAGCGACCTTGGGTATCCTGATACCCCGAACTAAGATCGTCTCAGTACCAGATCGCGACCAAGGCAACAGAACCAAGTTCACGACAGATCAAACCCGGACAGACGAACCACCTCGGTCCGGACCACCTCGGTCCAAGAACACTTTGGCATTCATGTCAGGTCGGACCTAAAGAGCACGAGCTCGGGGAGCTCGCTTCGACAGCCCGGTACCTTATAGGTAGCTCACCTCTTGTTCATGTCAGGCAGCCCGGTACCTTATAGGTAGCTCACCTCTTGTTCATGCCTGGCATTCATGTCAGGTAGCCCGGTACCTTATAGGTAGCTCACCTCTTGTTCAAACCGACCACCACATGGCAACCCCGAGGATCTCATCACCATGTTCCGCGTCTTACGGGATCGTACCTCACAACGACTATATTAGCTCACCCACTCTCCGGTTCGGACAAGAGAGGGCAATCTTACCGGTTGGTGGAATTTTACCCACCTAACACGCAAGTTGATCCCATCACAGCGAGGATCCAGGAACCGCTCCACCAATCCACGAGGACTCCAGTATATAAAGACTTCACCCCCCAGGGGCAAAGGTATGTTTTTATGCGTAATCTTTGCTCTCTAGCTCTCAAACTCACTATTATCATCTTCAAGCTCTCTACTACAACTACTATGTGCTAACTTAGCCATCGGAGTGTCCTCGCCGGGTCAACCACCCTGGGATCTCTAACTCCTCTCTTGCAGGTTACCACAGTTTTTGTCGTTGCTGGCAGCCAGATCATCTCCAACAGGGAGCAGCCGGATTATGCCACATCATTTGGCACCGTCAGTGGGAACTCGTTACTAAAAGCCTTTTATCTCCATTTCAAAAACGTCAAGCTCAAGATCAAACCCATGGCTTCCTCTAGCAATGTCGGACAGCACAACGAAGCAAACATCTCTGGGGGCAACCTCAGTTCCCCACTGTCTGCATAGGCCAGCTCACCATACCGCTCCCCGCGGATGGGATTCCAACACCTACTATACCTCAACTAACTGTGCCTGTGGATGCCCCACTTCCCCCTGTAGTGGGTGCGACCTCTGTTGAAACCTCTGTAGTTCCCCTAGAGTCAGACAGAGCCAGTTAAGTGACCTGGTATACTGTGTGTGGGCTATTCAAGCCCAAATGCAGCAGGTCTAGTAGTTCCAGCAGTACCAATAGCAAGTCCTGCACCACATGTACCAGCAGCAGTTCCCATCGCTGCAACAGAACCAACAACCAACCCCACCTCAATGTCCAATCACCCCAAGCAAGCCTCACCGCCAAAACAATCGCCCTTGCTAGGGAGAGACCTCCCAGGTCTCGTCTCGCTACAGGAGGGAAAGACAAGTTGTTCCTCTCATCTCCCAGCAAGTAAGCAGGTCGAGAGATACTCGACCCACCAGAACCAGTCCACCTCGGCCCTCGTGACATGAAGGCACTCTTGTAGGAAACCGGTTTGAGGTCCTAGCCGAGGACTCCAAACAAGGCATTTCAGTCCGTAGTAGCCGGCAGTCCGAATCACTTCCCACCAAGGCACCATCTAACAGTGCAGAGGTCAGCAGCACTACTGCGGAGCCAGTCCAGCAGTAGCAAAGGAGACATGCTAGAGCACCTCGCGCAGTAAATCCAGGCCAGCTCGCGGGACCTAGCCAACCTGAGCAGCCTAAAGGTAAGGTGGAGGTAAGCTCGTGAATTACAAAAACCACTCCTCTCCTCTTTGTACCCTCTCCACTATCCCCCGAACTCCTGGCTTCCCCGATGCCAACGAACTTCAAAGTCCCCCATGGATAAGTATGACGGGTCTTTCGATCCAGATGATCACGTAGATTCTTTCCAGTCCTAGATGCACCTCACTAGGGCTGACGAAGCCTGCATGGACATTGCTTTCTCCACGACCTTCAAAGGGGTAGCTCACACTTGGTACAGAAACCTCACCCCGGGGACAATTAAAAGTTGGGTGCAGCTCGTACAGTTGTTCACCTCGCACTTCATCACCAGTAAGAAGTGCCCAAGGTCACAAGAAAGCCTTCTCAGTATAGTCCAGAGGGAAGGAGAGTCAATTCGAAGCTACATCAAACGCTTCAACGACACTTGCCTACTAATCCCGGACTTAGACCCCGTCGTACGACACGCGGAAGCAAAAAAGGGGATCACCCACAGGGAATTCAAGTGGCATGTGATGGCAAACAAACCCAAAGACATCATAAGATTCCTTAAACTTGTCGATCAGTTCATCGGGACCGAGGAGGAGATGAACCAACGGACTGAAGCCCCAGCAGAGAAAAGAAAGAGAGAAGACCATAGCTCGAACAACAGTGGTGGCAAGAGGAAGAAAAGAAAGTCCCCAACTAGGGGAGGGAACAGGTCAGATTTTCATCCCCGAGCTCCCCCGGTTGAAAGAATGGGCTTCACATCCCTCAATGCAAAGCGAGGGGAAATTCTCATGGCGATCAAGGACGCCTCTTTTGTGAAGTGGTCGCCCTGGTTGAGGGGAGACCCGGCCACTAGAAATAAAAATGTATTTTGTCATTTTCATAGAGATCATAGTCATAGTACAGAAGACTGTAAAAAACTCCGCGACGAGATTGAAGAGCTCATCCATCGCGGGTACCTGAAAATTTTTGTACAAAGTGGTAATAAAAGCCAGGCAGATCGGTAGGGGGAGCAAAGGAGGGATGCTCCCAAGCCCAGCAGCTAGCACAACGAGCAACTGTAGAGACAGCTACCCGAGGAGAGACCAATCCGTGGGATGATCAACATGATCACTGGCGGATCCATAGTCGCGGGCTGCACCTCGGCCGCAAGGAAGTCCTCAGTTCGCGAACTGGAGCACGAAGAGCAGAATTCGCCAAAGCGACCTAGGCCCAAAGACCCGATATTCTTCATGGAAGACGACGCACGAGGAGTCCAGTACCCCTATGATGATGCGCTGGTCATAAAAATGAGAGACAACGCCTTTGAGGTGAAGCGTATCCTGGTCGACTCCGGTAACTGAACAGACTTCTTGTTTAAAGACGCATTCGACAAGCTTCAGCTCTGGGAAGGCGACCTCAAACTGACGAGCACTCCACTGATTGGCTTTAGCGGAGAGGAAGTCAGGCCCTTAGGGTGAATCTCAGTACCCATGGAGATTGGCACCTGGCCTAGCCTCGTGAGATTTGAGCACACCTTCTTGGTGGTCGCAACTCCCTCCCAGTACAACGCCATTATAGGTCAGCCCATCACCCATGCGCGAATGGTGTTCACCTACTACTTGGCTATGAAGTTCCCAACGGACTTCGGAGTTGGGACAGTGCGAGGCGACCAGCTCAAGTCTCGCAAGTGCTACGTTGCCGCTCTCAAAGGGAAAGCCAAGCTGGTAGACGACCTTGAGCTAGAGCGACCTGTAGAGTACTTTGAGGAGCGAGCTACGCCAACTGAAGGGACAATCCACATCCCGACCTTAGCAGAAGATCCAGCTAGGACCCTACAGATCGGAGCAGCAGTCAAAGAGTCTCTCTGCTCTTGGCTGGTAAGTTTTTTACTTAAAAATTTAGATGTGTTTGCATGGTCCGTGACAGAGATGCCCGGTATATATGCCAAATTAATAGCTCACAAGTTGAATGCTGATCCTTTAGTCAGGGCAGTTAGACAGAAAAAATGCAACCTCGCCCCGGAGCACTGGAGGATAGTCGATGAGGAGGTCGGGAAACTCCTCGCAGCTGATTTCATCAAGGAGGTCCATTACCCGAGCTGGGTGGCTAACCCAGTTATGGTAAAAAAGGCCAACGGTAAATGACACATGTGCGTCGATTACACCGACCTGAATTGAGCTTGCCCGAAGGATTATTTTCCACTCCCTAAGATCGACCATCTAGTGGATGCGACCTTAGGGCACGAGTTGCTGAGTTTTCTAGATGCATACTCGGGCAATAACCAGATCAAGATGGACCCCACCGACGAGGAAAAGACAGCATTCATAACCGAACAAGGATTGTAATGTTACAAGGTCATGCCCTTCGGGCTAAAACATGCCGGGGCAACCTTTCAACGACTTGTCAACAAACTTTTTGAGCCATTGATCGGCGATAAGGTTGAATGCTATGTAGACGAGATAGTCGTCAAAACCCAATTTTCGAACTGTCTAATAAGTGACTTGCAATGTGTTTTTGAAATTCTGCGCAAGTATAGTGTGAGACTGAACCCTAACAAGTGTGTCTTTGGTGTCACCTCGGGTAAATTCCTGGGTTACATAGTTAACCAACGTGGCGTCGAAGCAAACCCCGAAAAGATAAAGGCCATCCTGGGCATGAAGCCATCTCGCAAGCTGAAAGAAGTTCTGTGGCTGAATGGCCACATGGCTGCCCTAAGCCACTTCATGTCCAAGTCAGCAGATCGCTGCCTACCTTTTTTCAAGGCAATCAAGAAAAGTAAAGACTTCGAGTGGACTAAAGAGTGCCAGCTCGCCTTCGACGAGCTAAAGAAGTACCTAGTTAGTATCTCGGTTACACAGAAACATATCACACAACATGAATCAAACTTGCACTTTATTCATTTACACTAAATGTCAAAAGTACATCAAAACTGATTGGAGCTAAGGGCATACAAAACTGTCTAACACAAGCCTTAGCTGACTTTGTAGCAGAATGCACCTTCAACATCGCAGCGCCCGAACTGATTGAGCTCGAACACAAAGAGGAGGCTTCGACCAATGCAGCACCAGCCCTGGTTAGAGCAAGGCCAACTTGGGACGAGGAGTCGATGCTATTTTGCTTAGGCCAAGCGGGGTGAAGTTGGAGTATGCACTTCGATTCGATTTCGCGGCATCCAATAACGAAGTAGAGTATGAAGCATTACTAGTCGGGCTCACACTGGCGAAAGAGGTACAAGCGAAACACATCATCGTTTGCAGTGATTCCTAGCTCGTGGTCAACCAGGTCAACAGCGATTATGAACCTCGCGACCCCACCATGGCTGCTTATTTAGCTAAGGTTTGGGAAGTTCTACGCAGCTTCTACTCATACTTTATCAGGAAGATTCCAAGGTCCGAGAACGTTGAGGCCGACGCCCTGTCCCGGTTAGCCAGCACGAGCAGCAACATCATAAGGACCGTGTACATAGAGAACTTACCTTGGCCCAGCATTCTCGGGGGGGCAGAAGAGGTCGCTCCTGTAGCACAAACAGAGCCGAGCTGGATTGACCCACTCGCAAGCTACCTGTTTCACGGAACCCGACCCGCAGATCGTAACGCGGCCAGAAGGGTAGAGCGACAAGCAGCTAAGTACGCCATGGTAGACGGACGGCTATACCGAAGATCCTACATGCTCCCCTACTTGTGTTGCTTGCGACCTTCAAAGGCTGAGCTCGTTCTCCATGACACTCATAAAGGCCTATGCGGCGGACACTTGGGGGGTAGGGCTCTCGCCCAGAAAGCGCTACGGCAAGGATATTACTAGCCCACGATGAAGACAGACGCACTCAAGCTCGTCAAGAAATGCGATAAATTTTAGAGGCAAGCCAACATCCATCACCAGCCTGCTGCCGACCTGAAGTACCTCACTAGCCCATGGCCCTTCGCACAGTGGGGAATCGACATTCTTGGACCATTCCCGCCAGCGATAGGATAGAGAAAATTCTTCGTGGTACCAGTAGATTACTTTACAAAGTGGGTAGAGGCGGAACCCCTAGCAACGATCATAGCTCGAACTGTACATAATTTCTTTTGGAAGAGCATTGTATGTCACTTCAGACTGCCTCGAGTGCTCATCTCTGACAACGGTAAATAGTTCGAAGATATCAAGTTCCAGAACTGGTGTGCCGAGATGGGGATACAACAGAACTTCACTTCGATAGCACACCCTCAAGCGAACGGGCAGACGGAAGTCACGAAAAGAGCCATACTCAGTGGACTGAAAGCCCGCTTAGCCTAAGCTAAGGGTCTATGGGTAGACGAGCTGCCCAGCGTACTATGGGCTTACTGAACCACCATCAAGACCGCCACAGGTGAAACCCCCTTCAATCTCACCTATGGCACGGAAGTAGTAATCCCAGCTGAGATCGAGGTATCTACATTACGCCTAGAAGCATACGGTGAAGAAGAGAATGGTGACGAGCTCCATACCAACCTTAACCTGGTGGAAGAAGTACGGGACCTTGCATATATCCGGACCGCAGCCAACCAGCAAAGAGTATCTCGGTATTATAACGCCCAGGTCAGGAAGCGGCACTTCCGTGTCGGGGACTTGGTCCTTCGGAAAGTTATGGTACATGAGCTCAGTGTAAGTAAGCTCGGACCGAACTGGGAAGGTTCCTACCGAGTAAAGCGGGTACTCGGGGAAGGTACATATGAGCTCAAAACCCTAGAAGAAAAGCTAGTGCCTCGAGCATGGAACATCAATAATCTCTAGCGATACTACCTGTGATTGCCAAACTAAGGAGCAAACTACAAAATCACCCCTAGAAGACCAAGGGCCAAGCTAAAAATTGACCTCGGCACCAGCATAAGACCCATTTGCCTCTTCGGCATGGGCGAACTTCAGGAGTGGACTATGAGTCGCTCCCAAAGCCTAAGGGCCACAACAAGACCTAGTTGCCTCTTCAGCATGGGCGAAGTTTAGGAGTGGACTATGAGTCGCTCCCAAAGCCTAAGGGCCACAACAAGACCTAGTTGCCTCTTCGGCGTGGGCAAAGTTCAGGAGTGGACTATGAGTCGCTCCCAAAGCCTAAGGGCCACAACAAGACCCAGTTGCCTCTTCGGCGTGGGCAAAGTTCAGGAGTGGACTATGAGTCACTCCTAGAGCCTAAGGGCCAAAATGCCAAACTGGCAGGGACCTAGACACCACTTGAGACCTGGTTACCCCGCTACCTGAGGCATAGACAGCTCAGGCATAAGCCCTACAACATCTCGCCCATTGCGACACATAAATGCAGATCGGACCCGTAAGGGGCAACCGACATCGAATAAATAGCCTGTGCGTGGACAGGATGAGTATATGCCCCAAGAGGTCGCTCACCTCGGCGTACGTTACATGGAGTTACCCTTACTAATCTTTCACAGACAATTCGGAGTAACAAACACTTAGAAAATTTTCTATTACAATTATCTTACTTATTGTTCGGCTCGGTAGCTCGACAATTCGGGTAATCTACACATTTTTTTCGAAAACTATCTATACTTGGAACATCTTTGACATGGAGGATTACTCAAAAATTAGTATTTCATTCACAAAAGATGTAGGTACATAGATTGTTTTAACCCAAGCTCGGCGGCTTCGGGGTGTACATTCGATACATGAAAAGAGCTCAAAGATCATGGTTGTCGGCAGGACCGGTCTCCATAAGATCTTTCGCGACCTCTTGGTTTGAAGGGCACTCCTCGACCTCGTCGTCACTCCCTTCCTCTAACGAGTTGGGCTCTGTGTTTGCTGCCTTGGCATCCTCGGGAGTAAGTTTTGATGTGGAAATGGCTTTGAGATCAAGGTCGGAGAACTTCTTCCTCACCACGTACTTGCACAATTTGAAGCCAGAATGGTAGGAGCTCGAACCATACTCAACCTGGAGATCGTGGAACTTCGAAGATTTCGTAAAGTGCTCCATGGCCTGGCTTCGTGCCTCTTCCACAGCGGTCTCGAAGATCCGAGTTCGCTCTTGAACCATTGCTTGAAGGTCTTCAACTTCTCATCGAAGCCTCGTTCCTTCCTCGATCAGCGCAGAGATATGCTCTTGTTGTTTCTCCTTCTCCTCGGTTAAAGATAGGATAAGCTCCCTCTAACCTAGAGCTCCCTTCTTAGCCCGGAACACCTCGCCCCGAGCTTTATCAAGCTCGCGATGCAGTCTTTGTACCTCCTCCTTGGCTTTCTGAAACTCCCTCAAACGGATTTGCGACTGACACATCAGCGCGTGAATGGAGGAGTTTACCTGGCTAGACAAAAAATGAGGTAAAGACATTTTTTGAAAGGATCACAAAAGAAACAAAAGTATAAGGTAAAAGCACCTACCACCATGCAGAGACCGACAGCCCGACCCCCAAGCCGAGGAGTAGGCATCTCAACCCACTCCGTGACCTCCTCGGAGAAGATGGCCTCCTCGCTTTTGCGAATCCCGAATTTGTAAGTCAAGATGCTCCTCTTCGGGGGCTCGCCTTGGGGTCTGGAAGTGCTTGCTGGCTTGGAAAATAGAGCAGCTTCCGGCTCAGTTGTTGGGGTGCTCTCTAGTTCCTCTTGTCTGACACTCCCCTCTTCTTCCAAATCCACCACGGGAGGGAGAGGGCGAGACTCCTCCTGGGGAAGCTCGGCGGAGATCGGCTCCGCAGTATGGACCTCGGTCGGGGCAAGGAATGAAGGGATGACCTCCCGGCGAGGCTTCTTTGCCTTCCTCTTCTTCCCCTTCTGCACACTGTTGAGCAGGTTCCTAGCATCGACCTCTGGCATGATGGCTGCAAAAAATAGAAGGTTAGCCACGAACTAATCAGAGCCTTAAGTAAAAAACCGAAGTGACCTACCAGGACTCAAGCCGGTTTGCACGAGTTTATCTTCGGCAAGGTAGTCATTACAGTGGAAACCGAGTTCCGCCCAAGACTGGAGCGTCTCCCATGTCTTCAAGTCCAGCCTAACACTGGAGTCCTGAATGGCAGCTCACCAATGAGTAGGGAACGGCCACCCCGCGGGATTATGAACTACGAAGTAATTCCGTTTCCAGGCCGGAATCTTATTGGGCAGTTCGTGCAAAAGCTTATAGCCCGGGCAGGGAGACAGATAGTAAGTCCGCCTATGCTCGGGGAGGACACAAGAAGAGTTCTTTTTGATAGAGAAGATGGAAGAAAAAATGTCGAGATCAAGAGGAAGACAGTACTCGTAAAAGAGGGAAATGGTCCCTACTACATTTCAGATAGAGTTCGGGTGTAACTGATCTATAGTGATGTTAAAAAACTTCAGGACCTCTATGATCAGGGAATGCAAAGGCAAACGAAGACCAGCCACGAGTTGTTCTTCAAAAATTACAATCTCGTTATGATCGTGTTCCCAAGGGAAGTTTCCTACGGGGAGACTATAGGAGAGATCGCCCGGAAGGTTGCACCGATGAACTAAGGCCCGAAGCCTGTCCATAGTCTTGATGGAAGGACCAAAGTGATCCGTCACCCGAGCTTGGTGAGAAGTGGATACCGGGTTGCCTGAAGCCTCCCACACATCCCGAGGTGAATGCGCCTCAGGAAGGTCCTGGGCTGCCCCTTGACTCAAAGTAGCCTAATCTAGGCTATCGACTTGGGCTGAGGTACCCTCCTCGGCTTCATCCAAAAGGCTATCAAAGCTAAATGAAGACATTGACAATTGAACTAAAAGGAAAAGCTAAGAAACTGAACTAAACTGAAAAGAAGCTAAGGAAGACTCACCAAAGAAGGGCGACCAAACTAGAATGAAGTGGAGAACTAGAAAACCCGGGCTAAAAAAGCTAAAGCGCGACCTCAGATCAAAGGCTAGTAAGCTTGTGGTGAAGAAAATGAGCCTCGAGTCCCCCTATTTATAGCCACTATACTGGAGAAACAATGGTCAAGATCAAAATCAATCTAACGGCCCCTAAGAAAACCGGTTACACGACCCTTGAGGTAGAAAATAGTTTAGTGCGTTTTTTGGCATCCGCGGAGTTGATAGATCGCTTGACATCCGCACGCGACCTATCTAACAGAGCGGCTTGGACTTCGAGCCAAATCCACTTGGCACATCGTGAACTCCTCAAACCAGGTCAAGACCCCTAGCTTGAGGAGTGGGGGGCAATTGATGAAGGAGAATTTGGCCCGACCTCGTAACAGGGAGACACATGGATGTGACTCGGCATAAGCGACAACTCAACATGATCAGATCGGCATGTGGACGTGACTTGACACAAGTGACAACTCAGCATGATCGGTTCGCTATAAAGCGACCTCGGGTATCTTGATACCCCAAACTAAGGATACCCCGAACTAAGATCGTCTCAGTACCAGATCGCGACCAGGGCAACGGAACCAAGTTCACGACAGATCAAACCCGGATAGATGAATCACCTGGGTCAGGACCACTTCGGTCCAAGAACACTTCGGCATTCATGTCAGGTCGGACCTAAAGAGCACGAGCTTGGGGAGCTCGCCTCGGCATCAGGCAGCCCGGTACCTTACAAGCAGCTTGCCTCCCGTTCAAACCGACCACCGCATGGTAACCCGAGGATCTCATCACCATGTTCAGCATCTTACGGGATCGTACCTCACAATGACTATATTAGCTCACCCACTCCCTGGTTCAGACAGGAGAGGGCAATCTTATCGGTTGGTGGCATTTTACCCACCTAACACGTAAGTGGATCCCATTACAGCGAGGATCCAGGAACCGCTCCACCAACCCACGGGGACTCCAGTATATAAAGACTTCACCCCCTAGGGGCGAAGGTATGTTTTTATGTGTAATCTTTGCTCTCTAGCTCTCAAACTCACTGTTATCATCTTCAAGCTCTCTACTACAACTACTGTGTGCTAACTTAGCCATCGGAGTGTCCCCGCTGGGTCAGCCACCCCGGGATCTTTGACTCCTCTCTTGCAAGTTACCCCAGTTTTTGTCGTTGCTGGCAGCCAGATCGTCTCTAGCAGGGAGCAGCCGGATTATGCCATATCAGGATGTTTGAAACTCTCACCAAACACGGGGAAACAATAGATTCCACCCAATTGGAAATTCTCCAATAAAACAATGCATATGAAGGCTTTGGAAACCGAAAAATAGACAAAAACAAAATACGGTTGTTGCAATTGAAAAAATGAAGACGAAAAAAATCGAGAAAATAGAGAAAAAAAGCGATAGTAGTGAAAGTTGGTTGCTGCAAAAAATCATGTACCACTTCAGACGAGTAAAAACACATTTACTTCTTAAAGAAAAAACACTAAAATCCTTCGTTGGGATATATTACCAGAGCTATTGAGATTCAGCATCTGGTTGATAGTGACAGCTTCTCAGCCAGTTCCAGTTATTATAGTTGACACTTGTTGGAGAGAGAGAGACACCCTAAATGAACCTTTTTTTCTCTAATTCGCTAGTCAGGGGTAATTTGGTCATGAGAATTGTATTTATACTGACTTGGACAACTTCTGTTAGTGAATATTAATTGTGCTTTAACAGAAGGTGAGTTTTGGAAAATAAAAACTCACTAACATGGTGAGTTTTAGACATTTTGAAAAATTATGGTGAATTTAAGAGAAATACTGAAAAGCCATGGTGAGTTTTAGACAATTACCCTAACTTTAATAGTATAAAAATAAATATTTTAAAAAGTAATTTAAACAAAACCATTTTCTTCCCTCCCAGTGGTGGGCAACAATTCGACCATTTGGGATCAAATGGACTAATAAATAATGCCATAATTAAATAATAAATAACTATGAAATGTAAAAATTATTTTTATTAATGATGAAAATGAAATGCCAAATTCAAAATATACCTAGAAATTAAATGATGTCATATTCAAATAACAAAATTTTAATAATAGAAAATACAAAGAATCACAAAAAAGTAAAAAAAAAAGATACAGAAAATTTTAGGCACATATCTAATGTTATATATTTATAAAAAAATAAAATATTTGGTACATCTCTAATATTGTACATTCATTATATTGAACAAAAATAAGTTTTATACATAAGAAATAATTTTATCAATGATGGAAATGTAATACAAAATTTAATGTCAATCTAGAAATCAAACAATTTTTATTTTTAGATGGTGGGTTAGTGGTTTCATTTAAATGATACCATAGGCAAACAAAAACTAAGTGTGATAAGTAAAAAATATTTTATATAATGTAAATGAAATATATAATTTAAAGGGAAAATTATAGTCAAAGTTAGTTGTACATTTAAAATTAGGTTGCAGGTTGTTCCAGAAACCAACAAAACTTTGACAACCGGCTCTACATTTCAAATTATAAAAGCCCCTATCATGTCATTGAAGGCTTATGTGGTTGTTGCCAACATGGGACTCTTAGTCCATCTTAGTCTATGTTGAACACAACAAAAAACCTATACCGAAAATAGGTTTTTAGTTTCTCTCTCACTCCCTCTGTCTCTCTCACTCCCTCCCTTCTCTCTCACTCTCATAGTCATCTCTCGGTCTCATACTCCCTTTGTCTCTCCCACTCTCTTGGCTTCGGTCTGTAGCCAAATCAAAACCTCTCTCTCTCTCTCTATTGTCCTCCCTCAATCCTTCTCATTCTTCTCCCTCACTCTCCCTCTCGGCCAATATCTTATTTTCCCTCAATCTCTATTGTTCTCTAATTGGTGTAAATTTCATAGCCAAGAGTTTCTTGTGAATTTTTATCAAATTGGTGTAATAAGTTTTTAACCATATCAAGTTGGTCTCATGTTCTTTTATACGATCTTTTTAATACTATATTAGTGTGTAAGAAGATAAAAAAATGAGAGAGGGAGCGGGAGAGAAACTGAGGGAGAATGATAGAAATTAAGGGAGAATGAGAGAGGTTGAGGGAGAATGATAGGTATAGAAAGAGAATGAGAGAAATTGATATAGAGAACGTAAATACAAAAACCAAAAACCTTTTTTATTTGTTTTCAAATCACATGGTCGTTGAGTAGAAAAAGATGACTGTGAGTGAGAGAGTGTGAGGGGGGGGGGGGGGAGGAGAGAGAGAGAGATAGAGTTGGTTGTTAGAGTTTTGTTGATTTATGGACCAACTTGTAGCCAATTTTAAATGCACAACCGACCCCGACTATATTTTTTCTTAATTTAAAACTAATCCAAAAGCAATGCTATTTTCTTTATCTAAATGGTGGGTCAATGATCCAACTTTTCAAAGAAACCCATGATGTCATAATTTAATAATAAATGTTTAAGTTTATTTTTACTCGTATTGTTACTTTTGTTAACTTTCAATTTCTATCTTAACTATGATATATCTAAAATTCAAGTAATTAATATGAAGAAAAGTTTCTCGTGTAAAATGCATGTGCTTAATTACTAGTGTTCAAATGGTGTGAAGTAACTTTTACATAATCTAGGTAAAAGAATAGTATAAATAGTTGTAGCTAGGTTTTTTCTGGGTTCATGGGGCTACACAGTGGGGACAACCCGCCCCATCTCCTTAAATCTCCCAACCCTCGTGGCAGGTAGGGGTGTGCAAAATTCTGAAATCAAACTGGTACTTTGGTTTTTCAGATTTCCCAAACCTAAATTGAACTAAATCAACCAAGTGATCAGTTTTTGTTTTTGATTAGTTCTATTATTTGTTTTTTTTTTTAATTTTTTATATATTTATAAATAAATATATAGAATATATGTAATATATTATATTATAAATAATACATAATATATTTACATATAATGCATATATACACTGACACATATATAGATATATAACTAGCAAGGACCCATGTGATGCACGGGAAAATCCAATAATTGTTCATTAATTATACAAACATTTTTCAAAATTCAGTAATTTTCCAAAATTGCACTAACAAATTTTTCAAAATTCCAATAATTAGTTTGTTTTAATATTTTCTGTACCAATAAAAAATATTAATATAAAATAATTGAAAATATTATACACTAAAATATTAAAATTATAATTTCAAATACAAAAAATAATATAAAAATAATGATTAATTTATTCAAATATCAATAAATTATTTCTTGAAAATGTGTAATTTTTATAAATATCAATAATTCAGTAATTTATCAGTAATTCTTCATTAATTATACAAAAAACTTTCAAAATTCTTTAATTTTTTGAAATTAAACTAATTTATAATAAATGAAAAATCTTAATATTTTTAGTAATATTAAAAAGTTTTAATATGAAATAATTGAAAAATATTAATTACTGAAAAAAATAAAATTACTAACAGGTATAATTTGAAACACAAAAAAAAATAAAAAATAATGAATAATTTATTGAAATATTAATAAAGTTTCAATATTTGTATTTTAAAATATTAAAATACAAAAATAGTATTAATAACTAATTACCGGAAGTATTAAAACAAATAACTACTGAAAAATGTTAGAATTACTGAATTACTGAAAATATTAATCACTGCAAATTTTAATTACTAAAAATATTAATCTATGAAATAACTAAAAATAGTAACTAAAACTTAAAAAATATTAAAATACAAAAATAATAAAAATAAATGACTAATGAAAGAATTAAATCAAATAAATACAAAATATAAAAAATAAATAAATAATATTAGAATTATTTAATTACTGAAAATTTAACTACAAATATTATTATTTACTGGAATAACTAAAAATCTTTAATTACTAAAAATATTAAAATTACTAATGTAATGATTATTTTCAAAATTTAATAGTAGTAATTGGTTATTAATAGCTATTAATTAAAAATTAATAACTAGCTATTAGATTATGAATTAATAAGTAATTATTATTTATTAAATAATGTAATTATGATTATTTATTAATTAATTTGAGAAATTAACATTAATAATTGGTTATTAATAGTTATTGGTTAAAAGGCAAAACTGGACCGGTTATTAATAGTTATATTGGTTTGGACTGGTTCTAAAAGATGAAACCGAACAATTTGTTATTAAAATGGTTTACTTACAAATAGTGTTGTACATGGGTTGGTTCGGTTTGGTTATACATAGTTTTGTCAACCAAACCAAATATATCGGGTTGACTACTAAATCAACCAAAACCGACCTAAAGAAATAAAAACCCGACTTGTAATAGAAACTATCGGTTGGTCGGTTTGTTCGGTTTCAACCAAACCAAGACCTCCTACCTCCTCTTATTGTTATTTATAGGACTTAAAGCCCACAACCCAAGAAATTTTATTCTTTTATATCACTCCATATACAAATCAGCTTAATTGAAAACACAATTGTAGGTAGGAAAAGGAAAAAGTAAAAAAATAATACATAATAGTCTTATTTTAGCATTTAAAACTTCAGACTTATTGTATTATACATGAGGGTTAGGCCTAAGATTCAGATTAGACTTCACAGTTCCACCCTCTTGCATGTTATCTCATAAAAAGATTTTTATCTTTTTTGGCTTTTTGTTTTTTTTTTTGAAAAGATTGAAGTAGGACACGAAAGCGTCATTCATATGGTCGATTCTGATTGGCTTACTTTGGTTTACAAAACTATAACCCACAACCAAACCAATCAATTGGGTTATGCGTATTTCTAAATCGAAACAAATCAAATTAAGTTAAAAACCGATCACATTGGGTCGAGTTGGGTCGGTCTGGTCGATTTAGTCAGTTTTTGACATTCTATGAACAACCCTACTTACTATTTGCTAATATTGTTAATTACTGAAAATAACTAAAAATAATTATTGAAAAGTATTAACTAGTAATATTATTAATTACTGAAATAACTAAAAATAGCAAATCCACATCAAACACTGGCGAAGGTTAAACACTCACTTCAACAAAGTCCCTTGATCCATCGAACAACACCCAATAGGACATAGCCTAATTTGCTTTAAGAGTGCCATCACAGAAAAATAGACCTGTAAATGGCTAATTGAGGAGCAACAGCAATTACGATCCTTGTTAACATGATCAACCGAGCCCATCAATCCATCATTAATGAAGATATTAAAGGAAATATAAATGTTTATTGATAAATCAAGCATGCGCTGGTTTAGGGGTAAGAGGGAAGTAAGCTAATTTTAAGAGGGAAGATATTGTGAGAGATATTTTAAGAATAATTTTAGGTAATCGGAATGGAAAAGGAGAGGAATGGGGAAAGAGAGAGAGAGTGTTGACTTGGTTAAAGGAGATAGAGAAACCTGATTGGTTAAACATGCACAATTATATGGATTTAAAAAATAAAAAGTTCAAAAGATCCAGGAAATTAGAATGAAGATTTTGGAGCAATTTTGAAGATGAGGGAAGTGACACATGGACTGATTCGCTATATATATATATATACCAGTCAGTTTGGTTAACATCTTGTATTTTAGGTTAATCTAAAACCAAATCAGTCTTTCAGTTTTTCGAAAAATATTGAACCAAAACCGAACTAATTGATACCGTTAACCAGTTATTTTTATTCAGTTTCATTTATTCATTTTGATTTTTTTTTAATTTTCCTTTTTTTAATTATAAACACCTTCGTGGTAGGGATTTTTTTTTTTTTTTTATATATTAGTGCCACACACCCTTTTCTCAAATTAGTAGTTACTCTTGAGAATTGATTCCAGATCAATACTTGGACCTACTAACTTACCAACGAGGCACCTCTCAATTGATTAGTGGTAGAGAGATTTGATCTCAACCAAATATGAATTTATTTTCTCAACACTATTGGCATTAACTGCCGACAAAACAGTTCATGATCAATACCCACATATCAAATAGCCTCTTAATAATCTGATATGCTTTTGAAAACTCCGACTAAAAATAAATGGAAGGGTCCATTAAGGTACCGATGCAATGCAAGGCCCATTCAGATCAGCTGTTTAGGCATGGAAATGCTCCGATCAATGTCTCCATCAAGTTTGTTTAAGACTCTTTGTTAGTGAAGGCAACAACCGGCATCCTTGTGAGGTAGAAATGATGTAGAGCATTGTGATTGGTTCCGTATTACGAATAGAACTGTAGTTATTCACTCATTGTTTCCCAATCTTTTTAAAAGGGGTGGACATTCACACGTGACCAAAATAAAATAATCTTATATTTTGATTTGCATTATCCTCGGAAAAGTCCTGTTATGCATAAAGTTTTGTACCTGTAAACCCACAATTTCTCACCTAGATTAGCCGTTAAAATTTTGCATAAAAAAACGATGCAAAATTTTCATCCCTTCATTGCATCTCCAAATAAATCAAATAAAGTTAAATATGAATGATAAGTTCATATATAGGGGTGTAAATGGATCAAATTCAAAAATGAATCAGGTAATATCCGAATTTGAATCCAATTTAAAAAAAAATTGATATTCGAATTCGCTTTAATATCCAACTGATATTGAAGAACAATGTTCAAATTCGAATTTGATTAAATATTCAAATATTCATTTCAATTTAAATTTGACTGATTAATTATTTTAGGTAATTAATAAATATAAAATAGATGTTTTATTTATATAAAGTATATAAGTATATATATTATTTATATAATTTAAATATTATATATAGAAATTATATAAAAAATTAAATGTTTTATATATTACATATAAAAATTAAATAATAAGTCAAATTCGGATATTTATTGAATCGAATCAAGTCATATATGAATTTGATTCATTTACTTAAATGGTATGAATAGAATATCCAGATTTGACCAGTTATGATATTTAAATTATCCCAATTTGATTCAATTATATTGAATTTCAAATTCGAAACCAGATTTTAGAATATCGTTGGCACCCCTGTAATTATATGATCATCATCCATGCCTTATTCCAACTATATGGGGCCCTTTACATGAATCTTGTTTCACTCATCTATTCAATTTAAAGTTATATCTAATGTTAAATTATTAGTGTTTAAATCATTTTTTCCCACTTCCACCCATGTCAATTTTTTCACACCAAGCCCCTTTTAATATATAATAAATCAATTATAATTGGTGCATTGTTACCAAAAATAAATCCAAGTGGTACATTCGGTGGTCTTCTATCCGTATGCCCAAACCATCTTAGAATAGGAAATGCATTTGAGGATTTATGCCCTCCAGCGTCGGCCAGACGACCTAATTAAAGGCTCGGTTTGAAAGCGTATAAATATATAAAAAATAATACAAAATACAAGGTTTTGTATTTTAGATATTTGTATTTGTAGTCCTTTCAAATTGCATTTAAGGTAAAAATTTTGATTGTCACGTGGCGAAACATTCTTACGAAGGCGATTGCATGAATTTGGTTTGGACTTTGGAACGTGGATGAGAAGAGACACGGTCAATCCGAGACGAATCTGCTCTTTATCGTCTGCACTGGGAATAACGGAAACGGTACATCAGTCCCCACCAATTCAATTAGAATAGCAAAGTACACATCAGCATTTGCTGTCCTATCCCACTCAAAATTGGTTTTAAAGCATCTCTTCGATCTCCCAAGGTCGTCTGTATCGCACTGCCGAACTGCTTTACCTTGAATCCGATTGACGATGGCGTTGCGGAGAAATATCTTGAAGCAAAGTCTTCAAACAAAGGAGAAGTTTCGCCATCTTCTGCTCTGTGATTTTTCTTCCATTTCTGCTCCAAAGCTCCCTCCATTTGATTACGAACCGAAGCCTTACAAAGGACCTTCAGCAGATGAAGTTCTTGAGAAACGGAAGAAGTTTCTTGGTCCATCTCTGTTTTACTACTATCAGAAGCCTGTGAGTTGTCTCTTACTTTCTCTCTGTGAATCTCTGGAAACAACGAAGTTGTTGGCGTTAGGATTTCCAGGCTGATTTGGGTTTGATATTTGATGTTTATGTGATTCGAATTTACCCATGAGTTGAAAATTCCAGTGTTTTTGGCGATGCCATTCTTCCCGAATCTGTGGAAGGAAATGTAATTTGTGGCAGTTTTGATCAGAAAGGTTTATGGGTTGCTTTTGGCTGTTGATAGTGTAGGTTCCTTTGGGCTATTGATAATATAGATTTGACGCAGAACTTATTGGATTGCTCTGGCTCTGCCATTCTATTAGAGAGGATGCTGGTTGTTTACAGTTTTGTTCATTAGATGTATCTGGTTGGAGTTTGTCTTTATCCCCATTTTATCCTTTAAAATGAAAAGGAAAACGAGAATTTGTTGGCTGATTAAATGGTGCATCCACATTCATTCTCTATTGTTCGGTGATGTAATATGAAATTTACTTTTTCACGATTTGATGAAGTCGTCCTGAGATTTTCTAATGAATTTTTCTGCTGAGGCTAAAGTTCTGATTCAGGACTGTCCTTACTGTCTTCAACGTTCTTTCATTTAGTTACATCTTGTATTAGTTGGGGATGTTATGGATCATTTCTAGTGATTTCAGGAACTGATTTTTTTTTTTTGAGCAGCTCAATATTGTCGAAGGGAAGATGCAGTATTTATTTGACGACACTGGTAGGCGTTATCTTGATGCATTTGCTGGAATAGTCACCGTGTCTTGTGGACATTGTCATCCAGATGTTCTGAATGCTGTTGTGGAGCAGAGCAAGCTTCTCCAGCATGCTACAACCATCTACTTGCACCATGCTATAGCTGATTTCGCAGAGGCATTAGCATCGAAAATGCCTGGAAACTTAAAGGTTTGCCTTTTGGTCTTTTACATGTTTTCTAACTTGCAGTTCAAAGTTGTGAAAAAATTTAAATAAAATATTGATAGAGCAACTTAAAGGAAAAAGCCTCTTTAACAGTGTGTGTATTTGAACAAGGATTCTCTTTTTTCCAATGAAAGCTAATTTCAAATAAAACTAGATCACGAGTGAGTGGCTAGAGACCCTACCACCATAGTATTGTTCTTGGGGTAATGATTTTATGTACTAGTCATACAATCTCCTTCATTTGATGATCCCTCCAGGCCTCCCTGCAGCCAGATGTTAGCCACATCGATGGGTTACATGGCCACTCCTTAGCAGAGATTGTGTGTCCATGTCCAGCTTGTCATCTGCTGGTCTCCTTCCTTCTGGATTGGCTCTGCATTACCCTTATTCCCTGTTGGTCTTGCTATCCACTGTATATTGGATATTTGGATCCTATACCTAGGAAATCAGAAATGCACATCATGAAGTATAAAATATAGGAATAAGTAAATCCCAAAACATGTTTTATTATGGCCATATGTTCTCCTTTGAGAAGCTGGGGAGGGGGAGATGTCTTGAGCTGAAACTTTCCACATGAGGAGAGGGTGGTATGGGACAACTAAGACCTTTTGGCTGACATCTAAACTGCCAGGCATGAGATACAGTAGTTATCAAAACTACACTGAAGTTTTAGGCATCCACTTGCTGCTACTGCATTTGTCTAAACTCCTACTCTAAATATGCCAAAAGAAATTGTGAACATGCTATATATGAAACTTACATTTTAAGAATGACTTGCATAGACTATTAGATACAAGGAATGCGTGTAAACAATGAGGAATTGTACATAGAGATGTATATACATTAAAATAAAGATTAATGTTTAAATTTAGGTAGACAAGAAGATGAAACTGCCTCTGGACTATCATCCATGGGTTTATGTACAGAATTAGAACATTCTTTGGGTTCCTGCTTGTCTGCTAATGGCAATTTTATAACTGACGTGGGGTTTGTGGCCCCTGGATGTAAATAATATGAACCTTGTTTAGTTTTAATGTAAAAAATGTATTTTGTTTCATATAAAAATTCTGTATGCAGATGTTAACAGTAATTCGTTTCAATATACTGATAATTTATCTTTAATAAAAGCAGGTTGTTTATTTTGTCAACTCTGGAACTGAAGCAAATGAGTTAGCAATGTTAATGGCTCGACTTTATAGTGGTAACCTTGGTATGATTGCCTTGAGAAATGCATACCACGGTGGAAGTTCTGGGACAATTGGACTGACGGCTCTAAACACCTGGAAGTACTCAATACCACAGGTTCCCCAGCTTATTCTGTAACTTTTGTTTTGTAATATCTTTCTGTTTAAAATGCACAAATTAATATTTTTCCATAGAGATAAAAAGGAATAAACTCTTGGCATAATATAGATAGTAATTACCTAGAGTTTCTTCGTAAGTTGGATTGTAAATATTTTCTTCATTCCACTCCTTTCATCTCTGATGAAAATAAGGTCATTGGCCAAATTGCAAATGTTCCTGAAACTTATAATTAGTTTATACTCAAGTGCACATACATCTGAGGTTATCCTTCTTTGTAACATTTCATTGACCATGTAAGAAGCCAGTGAGGGGAAGATGACAACCATGAAATTCTGGCAATTTTCAAGTTGGAACTCTAACAATCATGCACCATTAAATACTTATGTCCCAACCTTCTATGTTTACAACATCATTGTTCAATAAGCATGGCATCCAAACTTGATCGAGGAAGGGATACGTCAGTTATGCAAAGATAAATAGGCATATTAGAAATCTATCCTAAATATTCAACACTTTTCTTTTTTTAATCATCACTCCATTAATTTCCATTTAATGGTTGTGGATATCCATTAAAACCAACATTGATAAAAAAATCAATTAAAACCAATGAATCCCACTGGGTAGTTCCTGGTAAGTCCTCATAGAGCATATTGTCTATTCTCATTCATGGGGAAACAGATAGGTTTAGGGCATACAGTTTATCTACAAGACTTAAATGAATAACTAGTGGGAATCTTCAGTCCTCTTAAAATGTTGAACAGGGAAAGGGCATCTCCTTAGGTGTAGTTTGTGATGCATGCGAATATTATTTACATGTTGATAAATTTTGTGATTGTTGTATACTAGGTTCACTAATAATGAATTCACCTAGAGAAAGAAAACTGCTTCATGTATAGGCTTGTCAGGTATGTTGTATAAGACCTCCAAGGTTAAATAAATAAAAAATCACAAATTTCTATTACTACAGCTGAGCATCTTAGACTTTCAGTTAATTTTCCTTTTACAGTATAATGTGTTACAGGGCTACCCATACCCATGCATGACTGTTGACTTGTACAGTCAATTTTTTCCACTTGTTTTTAGAAAGGAAAATTATATAATTTTATTCAAACACTTTAAGTGGGCTTAACAAAACATCTAAAGAAAAACTCTTTCAAAGGCAACATTGCTGAACATTCTTGCTGCAGATAACCAATTATATGTTGTTGCAGTGATATTCCTTGGCATCTCGTCTTTTCACATCATCCATATTATAGCTGCAAGGATTGTCTTCCAAAATTTCTTCCCCTTCATAGGCAAACTGCAAATATGCCATCCTTCTAGTTCCTCCTTGCTTGCCTTGGGAAGGTCCTGCTTACATTCATGGATTTCGGAAAGAAGAACCAAATCTTCGCAGTGCTTTGACAGTGAATGAATAAGCTGAATAGTCAATCAGTTCGAGTGTTTCATTTGCACATTTTCAAAATGATTTCAGATTTATCTTATTAATATTTTCCTTTACATTATCCATGCATGTAAAGTTGGTGTGAAGCCCATGTTGACACCTTAAATATTTGGCTGTAAACTTCATGCTTAAGGTGCACCCTTTTAACTGATGGTGTTGTATGCCTATTCTAAGATGAACTTAAATATCATACAATATGCCAAAGGTTAAGGCCATATTCAGTCTACCCCTCCCAATAGGTCAATACCCCAGTTATCTGGGACCAACATTAGGTAATGACCTTTCTCTTTTTTTTTTTTCCCTCTCCAAGGAATATCATCCTAGTTCTTATTTCTTGTTCATAGCTTAGCTACTAGGAGTTGGGAAGTTGGTGAATATTTTTTAGTTGGGTTACCATTCTCTTGCATAGCATGGTGGATATCTTGATCCTACAGAAAGATAATTTCTGATTAAACAATTTATGAAGAGAAGAACCTCAGAAAGATTACTGATGATGAGGTATCATGCCACCAATATCTTTTATTAAACTGTTTTACAGGGTGAAATTCATCATGTTATAAACCCAGATCCATATCATGGGGTCTTTGGCTCTGATGCCAGTAGGTATGCCAAGGATGTTCAAGATCACATCAACTATGGTACTTCTGGAAAAGTTGCTGGCTTTATTGCAGAAACTATTCAGGTTGGACCAGAAGTTATATGTTTTGGTCTAGTGTCTGTTCTTTCCTTGTATTACCAAATTATTATTTCATTATTCTACAGTAATAGAAGTTTCTTGTCTTTACAAATTCTAGGGAGTAGGAGGAGCAGTTGAGTTGGCCCCAGGATACTTGAAATTGGTGTATGACATTGTACGTAAGGCTGGTGGTGTTTGCATAGCTGATGAAGTGCAAACTGGATTTGGTCGAACAGGAAGTCATTACTGGGGTTTTGAAACACAAGGTGTCATTCCTGACATAGTTACCATGGCAAAGGTCTCTCCTATTGTCACTTAGAATTTTGTAGCTTAGTCTTGCCAAATTGACGTTTTTTTTTTTTTGTACTTTTCATGTTAAATTTACTCTAATGAATTTAACAGGGTATTGGAAATGGATTACCATTAGGTGCAGTGGTAACAACACCAGAAATAGCAAATGTGATGGCCCAGAAAGTTCAGTTCAATACCTTTGGTGGAAACCCTGTATGTTCTGCTGGTGGACTTGCAGTGCTTAGGGTTCTTGACAAGGAGAAGCGTCAAGCACATTGTGCTGATGTTGGTTCTCACTTAATAGAGCGTTTGAGAGCTCTTCAGCAGAAACATGAAAGTAAACACCCTGCAACCTTGATATTTCCATATACATTTCTTAGGTCTTTATATTTTCATTGATAAGCTTTGTGCTCTTACTTTCTGAGTCATGCAACTGCATTTACAAGTAATTATTGGGCTTTTGGACATACAAATCATGATTGAAAATATTAATGCCAATGGACAGACCAAATGCAAATCATGAATGAAAATTTAAGCTTTGTAATTTTATTTTTAGATGCACCCATGAAAGTGTGTGTCTTAATTGCGTCTGTGGTGCATTGCATAGTCCAATTTAGTCTTGCTCACTGATTTTTCATCCAGAGAAATCATTTTATGCCAGAGAACTATTAAGGAAAGGAATAGACAGATTTTTGACAATCTTTCCAATGACATAGTTTCAGTCCAGAACAAATTTATAGGTTTTCAGTGTTCCTGGTTAAGTGTACGAAGAGCTTTCATTGGAATTCAGCTTTTTCCTTTTTTGCAAGCTGGACCTTTCTTTATCTGATTTCTCAGATCTTTTTGTAAATTCCCAATGTACAGGTTCTCATTGTACATGGGCTGTTGTGGTTGATTTTCTTTTGCAATACAATACATTACCTTCTTCAAAAAAAAATAAATAAATAAATAAACTATTAAGGGTTTTCTGTTGGTCTTGGGATTTGATATGTGAACTTGTGAAGAACCTATAGGCAAGGTCTGAACCAGCTTGAACATCTGCAGGATATGAAACCATTCTAAGGACATATTTTTAATAGATGGTAAAATTGGTGTCTCTTGAGGTACAAGCTGTTAGTCTAAGATTTTATCATGTGTAGACATGTTGGTTATCTCCAAATCATTTCTTGAACTTTCTATACACCTAACTTGGCAAGTTAGGCATTTCCTTGGGTTTTGTGGATCTTGTCCAGGGTATCAAGGGGGCTTTGATAAATGACCAATCCTCTGGATTTGATGAAGGGTTTATTATAAGATGTTTACTGTTTTTGATCCTTCAAATACCAATTGATGTAGACAAACCATAAGTACTAGTTTGCAGGATTGCTTGGTTTGACTTGTTTTGTGGTTCCTGATTTGAATCCTAGAATGAACACAGTTTTTTGGGTTTAGTCTTCTGTAATTTATCTTTTAATTTATATAAGTTGGCAGTTTGTGGTATGTTTGGGTTGCTAGAATGTCATATGCATTATGTGGATGATATGTACAATAATTATATTTTATGGAACCAATGTTTATGGGTATATAAGTTGCCCCAGAAAGAATATTTGCACATAATAGGAATCTTAATTGAAGTAGGATTTATACTTAAGATATTTTTTGTGAAGTTTTGGCCTTAAAAGTTGTCAAATTTATTTGTTTTTTTAATTTTATTATCACTAAAGGACGCAAAAATTTGTTAGGGATTTACTTTGTGTCTTTTCTTTTATTTTTTAAAGATTGTGCTTTTCGATGAACCAATATAGACAAACTTGAAGTGTGAAAATCAAATGAATTCACAAAGCAGAGAAAGGTCATAGAAATTTAGGTAAATATATGGGGGACTTTCCTGGTAATGAAATTCGAGTTTGAACTTTGAAGCAAGGATCAAAATTTTGTCACATATCGAAGCCTTCCTGATACGCCCCTACAGGGGGTAGACCGGCCTTAAACCGGCCCCTCTTAACCAGTTTCAAAAAAAATTAAAAAAAAACATAAAAACAGTACCGATACAGGCTGATACGCCCTACCGGCATATCGCCCTGTATCGATATTTTGAGCCTTGCTTTGAAGTTTTTCACTTGTTGGAATATGATGCCCAATTTGCATATTATGAGGTTGTCTTTGTTCTGCATAATTTAAGACAAAACGTTATTATTGACCTTGGGTTGGGATATGTATTTTATTGAGCATGCATATGAACTGAGATATGCAAAGGGAAATTTAATATAAGTTGAGGTGCACAAATATGATACAAGGTGCATTTTTCTTCGTTTACATCAACATAGCACCGCTGAGCCCACATTTGCAGCGTCACGTCAATGATTCTCACAGTACTATGTTTTATTGTCATATAAAGTACTTCTATGGGCATACATTGTTATACCCAGATTACCAGTACTCATTTTCTCATTACTACATCCAACTCAATTGAGAGGTTATCACTCCTTTTTCCAAAAAAAAAAAAAAACAAAGTTGATAATCTTCATGATTGGCTATATGCATTCTTTATAGATGAATAACATTGTTATTAAAATCAATTTCTTATGTTGATGATAATGGATAATGTAAGGATATGTGGTTTATTATGTAATATAGAGGATCCCTAGTGAATTCATCTCATGTCAATGTAATGTTGATTTCAGTCATTGGAGATGTGAGAGGCAGGGGCTTAATGGTGGGGATAGAACTTGTCACTGATAGGAAGGAAAAGATGCCTGCAAAAGCAGAAACAGCAGCTCTGTTTGAGAAACTAAGAGGTAGATAATATTAATTCTATTTTTATGCAGAATGTGTTGTTCTCTATAATATCTCCTTAGTATTTTTATGGTTTGTACTTCTCAAGAGCTGGGAGTGCTAGTTGGGAAGGGAGGACTACATGGAAATGTTTTCAGAATAAAACCGCCAATGTGTTTCACAAAAGATGATGCAGGTACTCTCTCTCTCTCTCTCTCTGTATCTGTGTGTGCGCACCTGCACACACGTCTGTCTATGTTTCTGTTTTATCTGATACCTTATAATTATCTTCACTCTGTTTTTATATGATTTGTTTCTTTAATGCAGATTTCCTTGTGGATGCATTGGACTATTCCATATCAAAGTTGTGAAGAATCAAAGTTGGTGTACCAAGAGAGCTGTAGATGTTTTTTTTAGCCTACAAACTCTGTGACATTAGATCCAACATTCCCATAAATAAGTAGATCTCTTGGCACTTGATTTCAATTCTAGAACTATTTCTTCTCTCTTCTTCTTCCTAAATGGATCCTGTGAAGTTTAGGGGATGGATTTAGGAATTCCATCTACTACTAGTGATAAATCCTAAACCCTTACCGTTCAAAAAATCTGAATTATTGGCCTTTCACATTTTAATAGCTCAGGAGCCAGGCTGAAAGTTTCAACCTGTTTTGCCACCTCTATCATGTCACAATATAAATGTAGTAGCCATGGACCCTTTTCATTAGGAAAAGTCAAAGAATAAAATACCATGCCAATGGGAGTCATTCTCAGGAGAGCTCATGTAGCCAATCCAAAAGGATTTTCTACAGGGCAATTGGGTTTATGTGTTTGAATCTAAATGGCATAAAACATGATAGGCTTTTCATTTAATACTTATCATGTAATCTCATACATGAAATGTCCGCCCATTGGATGACTGATGGCTCGATCCATTTGCTTACTTGAGCTGGAGGCTGTCAGATGAATCCAACATGTTACAAGTTACAACCAGATGTGAGAAGAGCATTTGTTCAAATCTAGACTTGAGAGTCATGTTGGATTGGGTTGATTAATGGCATTAGAGGTGTAGAATTGCTTGCGCAAATCTTAATTTTAGCCTTTGCATTTTATTGGATGCCACAGATGTCGTAGAATATATTTATAATTAATTCCACTACAACTTAGATTAATCTATCTATTTAATTTGCATAGTTCCTATTTATTCATTCACAACAATAATAACAACAACAACAACAAACTAAATAATTTTTTCTTTCTAGTTTTTTCAACGTCACCTATTTAGAGATACACCTATATTTTTCTACAACTTTCTCTATTTTTTGCAGTTTTTGAATTTCCATTTAGTTTTAAATTTTTATTATTTATTTATGACATTAGCTCATTTGACCTGAATAAAAAAATGACTTCATTTCTATGTTAGTTTTAAATTTTCTATTCCATTTTCATTATCAATAAAAATAATTATTGTTTATGACATTTATTTGTGTTTAATATGGTGAATATATAATATTATAGATGTGCCCATATTTTTTTATAAACTTTCTGTAATATTTTGTATTTCTACCATTTTTCAAATTTTATTATTTAACTATGATATTATGGGTTAACCCATTTGAATTAGATGGTTGAACTGTTATTATTCTTATTTATTACACTTATTTTCTTTAGTACGATGAATCTATAATATTAGACATGACCAATTTTTTTTTCTACAAATTTTTGTATCTTTGATGTTTTATCTATTTTTCATATTTTACTATTTATTTATGATGTCATGGCTTGACCTATTTACTTTGTTGGTAAAACTGCTAACCTGCCGTATATATATATATATATCCTTTCTAGTTGGTTCAAATTTTGTGTTCCATTTTCATTAATCAAAATAAGGGTAAAATATAAAAACCTCACTTGGCCTTTCTAGAAATCCTATAAACCTCCATTGTATTTTGACCCTAACAAAAACTTCCCTTGATACTTTGAAAAAGGATTCAAATACCTCCCTTTCAGTAGTATTCCACCAAAAACAAGGACCTTGAAATTATCGAAATACCCACTTCACTCTCTTCCAGCGAGGCTGAATCAGCTACAAAGATAGAGCAGACTTAGGTAGGCAATAGAATATAACAAAAATAAATAAATAAAAGAAAGTAGTAGAAAATCTAAACACCTTACAGAACAAACAAGCAAGCAGAGTTGGGTAATCAATAGAATAGAACAAATGAGTAAATAAATAAAAGAAAATAGTAAGAAACTAAAACACCTTACACTCACAAAAGAATGCATTCTAGAATGAAAGTGGAATTTGAAGATAAAGAAAAATGTATCCTAGAAAGTAATGTTATCATAGAGAAACCTAAAACAGCTAGCAAGTTGCAAAGAGAGGAAAAACACAATATGATGTTTGAAAAAGGAGCCGTTAAATTCAACATATTTGAGGCAAGCAGTCAAAATGAACCGGTAATGAAATTCGCTTCATTGCTAACAAGACCATGCTCACATCGTTTGTACAGAATATCTCCTCGTAAAAGAAAGCATATAATGATATAAGTATAGAGAAATTCCCAATGCAAGGCTATAAAGATTGCGAACAGTGTGAGTACAGTTTTGTGAGCACTGAAGCCGATCTCACCTAACAAAGCATAATTCATAGAATGCAAAATCTCCATGGTTTCGACTCGTAGGATTGAAAACAAAATCCGAAAACGAAGAACCATTGATGTATAGCATAAAAGAAATGATTTTTTTTGCTATTGAGTCGGATTATTTCAATTTTCAAAGGAGAGACAAATTTCCAGAACGTTTTTTGAAAAAATAACAAATAAAACGCATGCAATGTTTCACTGGACTCGTGTGAGAAGAAGCAAGAAAAGTTGAGAGAGAAGTCAAAGAAAATGTTCTTCGTAATTTACACAGAGAGAGAAAGAGACTTTGAGCGCAATGAAGCAAAGAAATTGCATAGCTTCGTTTTGGTGGAATTGCGTCGGAAATGTGGGGTAATGCAAATGAAAATAGTTGCAAGCAAGTTTCTAAATATCCACAGAGGGCGATGTGCTCTGGCTCTGAATATATTTTAAGAATGAAGATGATCTGTTATGGATGCTTTGCCGACCATGGTCAGTCAAGTACTACCCCCGCTTCATTTTGCATGCGGAGATGGGAACTGACGTCCATTGTCACTAGGAATCTGGTATTAAACCCGTTGAAAGGCATGTGAGAAAGCTAGATTTTAGGTAGTGAAAAGTTGCCAATCACTTGTTATCGCTGTGGAGCTCCGGGGGTTACGGGGATAATCTGTATCAATGATGATGAATACATTGACGCCATAACCATAGTTTGGCTATCCAAATGGTAGGTGAAGAAGGTGGTCGAGCTCATTTCAGCCCAACGTTTTGGAACCACCGTTGACCCAGACGGTCGGACTGTTCGGCCTGGGAACTGTTCAGGCAATCGGTTCCGTTTTACCCTAAATATGAAATCTGGTCAAAAACCATTGAAAGAGTCAACAAACCGTTGATCCAGGTGGTTGAACCGTTGATCCATTCAACGGTTTTTGATCGTTTTTCTATTTTTTTAATTATTTTTAATTTTATTATTAGAATGGGCCGTTCGTCTAAACTGGATAGTCGGATCGTCGACCTGAAAACCAGTGGTCAAAACAGTTCCATTTCAGAATCATTTTGTAAAACATTGTTTCAGCCAATGGATTCTCTAACTAGCTTCTCAAAAGAACCGTTCCACGTGTAAGCTTTTAGCTGTTAGTGAGGTCCTTAATAAGTTTTTATTTTCTAACACGCCACCTCACCTGAACGCCCATAAGGCTTCAAGCGTAAACAATCATAAGCTCATCCTTTCCTTACATTGAATTTATGGGATAAGACTCTAATACCATTTCAAAGAATCATTCAGCCTAAAAACATAAGCTTAAGCTTGTTTTTATTGTATTCCCTCAGATGATGTAGATTTAAATTCATTAATCAATAACCACCAGAAAGGAATGGAGAGAATGAGAGAGAGATATGTGGAACCATGTAGACACTAATCTTAAGTCCAATAGTTCTATGGTTAAGAAAGATCAGCAGAAAATACCCACCAAACGATGACCTTTTTTGTTGGTGAACCCAGTGGGAAAAAGGGATGATAGGAACTCGGAGTGGCCACTGATTGAAGAACGCTACTAACATCTCTTGGTATCGCAGGTGAGACTGACGCCATGTTTGGAACCAATAATGCCGTATCGATGTGCCTTTTTTTCATCAAAGGCCTTTTTATTTATTTATTTATTTTTGCAGAGAAACATTACCTGGGACCCTGGTCGCAGAATAAACCAATGACCCCTCAGTGAAATATGAGCACGTCAGTGGCGTAATGTGTTGAATTGATATGGTAAGTAGAGAGTTGAATATATGGAGCCATGTTTTATCCTTGATTTGTTGTGGAACTCTGGTTCAGTTCCCAAGTGAAAATATGTGGAAGTGGATATTGCCTATGCTCCATTTATTGAAAGATTTCGTCCATTCATACTAGAAGTAAAGAAACATGATATCACAACAGCCTAAACTGGCAGCTTGGATTGGGGTAATGGAATTAATTGTCCCATTTGCTTTCTTTTTCTTTTTTGAAAGCCCAAACAGTTCCTGATTAGAGCTACACAGTAACCATCTATTTTATTCAGAGTTACATTTCTTGTTAATGTATTGAGCCTGTAGCCTAAACATTCCCTTCTCAGCATGCCTTTCTTCTGATTAAGGCACTCTATCTTAAACCAATTAACTCCTTCGGTCCTTCCATTTGCTGTCAATGACCTTCATTTTAATTATGTACATCTTATTTTTGGCAAAGCTATTTTGTAAAACATATTAGCTAATTACGTTACGGATATAGAGGCACCATCCAAGTATCTTGCAAACAAATTAACTAAAAAAAGATGATCCAAAATAAAAGTAACAGGATGAAAATGCCAATACCCCTATTATTGTATTATAGCTTATTTTGCAATTGGGATCTGCTCTATACACAGCGTGCCTCACACTGACCTTACAGATACATCCCACTTTGCATTGGAAACATTTCTTATAAATAATAATACTTAAATATGGAAGACATTTCCAATATACGATGAAATTGGTGTAAGGCGCACCGTGTGAGAAGCAGATCTGGTAATTTTACTTGAAGGAGATCCCATTGCAGTTGGGTCTTTCACTCTCTTGTCACATGTAGTATAAGTGTAGGTGTTGAGAGAGAGAGAGAGCGAGCTGACATGAGAGGAAGTGTAATAATGTAGCACCATAGATAAACTGATGTCCCAGTCATTTTGAAATCAAAGCTGAAATAAAATAAAATTATAAAACTGGAGTGAGCAATCCAATGAAGGTTAAACACTTATAAAACTGGCCAACATCCTATGGTCCAATGCCTTCCCAGTCATTTAGGTTATTTATTTATTTATTCATTTATTATTATTATTATTATTATTATTATTATTATTATTATTATAAAGTATATAACTTAATTTAAAATTTTTAAAAGTTTTAATAATTGTTATTTAGGGTTTAGGTAATTTCAAAAGTTTAAAGTAAGCTACCATATATAGTTTAAATAGCTATTATTTAAGTGAATAAGTCTAAATAAATAGCTACCATAGTTTTAGCAATTAAGTGAATAAGTCTAAATAATTAGTTATTTTAATTATTCAAATTAAAGCAATTCATTCAAATTAACTAACTTAATATAGAGGTTTTAATTAAGGAATCACTTTTAAATATTATTACTTTACTAATAAATTATCAATTTTTTTTCAGAAAAATCTTTCGTTCACATCACTAATGAATATGACTTGAAACAAAATATTAAAAGTAATAAAAAAAGTGAAGAGAAAGAGGGAGATGCCTCCATCAGCAAAGATCTGGTCATGTCATTTTCACCTTAATTCTCATGGTCATAATGGGATTATATATATCACAAGTTCTAAAGAAAATCATAATATTTTATTAAAAATAACTAAGAAATATAAAATATTTTAAAGAAGATTGTTAGTATAATATTAAAAATATAGAAAATAATGAAGAAGTAAAAGAATTACGTTATTAGCAATATTAAAAAATAAATTGATTAATTGATCTAGTTTCACTTGATTAAATGGAAAATATATTGAAATGTTGTTAGTATAATATTTAATATAAAAAATAATGAATAATATAAGAATTAGGTTATTAATAGCATTAGAAAATATAAATTAATTAATAAAATAAAGTAAAATGAAATTATTATATTTATTCTTAAAATTATTAAATTAATTGCATTAAATAAAACTAAAAATATAAATTGATTAATTGATTTAAGTTCACATTATTATTAAATGAATGAGTTATTACGGGGAGAGAAAGAGGGAGGGGCTGACGTGATTGAAGATAGAGAAGACATGACAACTTGTCATTTCCATCATTACTTCTTAAATAAAAGGGGGTAATTAGGGGTGTCAACGATATTGGAAAATTCAATTTCGAATTCTTGAATCGAATTCGGATAATTCGAATATCTAATCAGTCAAATTCGGATATCCTATTCTTACCGAATAGTTAATCGGATTCGAATTCGGATGACCTGATTCGATTCGATAAATACCTGAATTTGACCAATTATTTAATTCTTATATATAATATATAAAATATTTTATATAATATATATAATTTAAGTTATATAAATAATTTATATATTTATATACTTTATATCAATCAAATATTTATTTTATATATTTATTAATTATCTAAAATAATTAATTAATCAAATTCGAATCGAATCGGATATTCGAATATTCGAATATTTAATCGGATTCGAATTCGGATATTAATTTTCAATATCTGTCGGATATCGAATCGAATTCGGATATCGGATTTTCTAATCGAATTCGAATTCGAATATTGCCTGATCCGATTCGAATTCAATCCGTTTACACCCCTAGGGGTAATGTGCATTTTGCATTGAGAAAAATAGGGACAAAGAACAAATAAAAACCAGTCACGTCTCTAGTCACTCCTCCCCGGTTCATACTCCAAAGAGATTAAAAAAAATGAATTTATAATGGGTAAAATATAGGTGATACCTAGCTGGAGAGGAGCAAGAGAGAGAAGGGGTGGTGAGAGGTGATGTGAAAGAGAGACGTGGGATGGAAATAGTTTCAGCAACCATCATTCCTCGTTGCTTTTCAAATAAAAATATGAGAAAATTCATGATCAATACCCAGTACTTTGGTCTCTGAATATTAAAATGCCATAATTTAGTATTCAAACTTTCAAAATGTGACAATCCAGTACTTGAACTTTCAAAATGTGACAACCCAATACCTTCCATTAAACAGTTCGTTAATCAGCCATTAAGTGACATTTGAAAAGTAAAAAACACCCTAAGAATGCATCTAATTCTCTTTATCAACCACCCAAACATTGACAGTAAAATAAATAGTCCCAAATTCTAGATTCTTCTAAACAGTCACCAACTTTTTTGAATAAAAGAGGCAAGGATTTGGGACTGCTCAGTTTTTTGTCAATGTTTGGATGGTTAATAAAGAGAATTAGATGGCATTTGAAGGGAATTTTTGACTTTTCAAATGTTACTTAACGGCTGATTAAGGGACTGGTTAATGGCAGGTACTAGATTGTCACATTTTGAAAGTTTGGGTACTGGATTGTCACATTTTAAAGTTCGGGGACCAAAGTGCATCAGCCAATGCAAGCGACGTCACAAAAAGGATGGTGTATATTGAAGACCTGTCACGGCCTAGCATTGAGAGGACGACAAAAGAGGTCGTTCCTGTGTTGACAGCAGAACTGAGCTGGATGGATCTACTTATTGAGTATCTGCTCCACAGCACTCTACTAGCAGATCACAACGCAACTAAAAGGGTAGAGCGTCAGTCAGCTCACTATCTTCTTATCGGCGGGCATCTGTATAGAAGATCCTTTACACTCCCCTACCTACATTGCATGCGACCTTCAAAGGCAAACCATGCGCTACATGAGATCCACGAATGTCTCTATGGAAGAAACTTGGGGGGGGGGGGCAAGCCCAAAAGGCACTAAGGCAAGGCTACTATTAGCCTACAATGAAGGCAGATGCATTCGAGCTCATTTGGAAATGTGATAACTGTTTGAGACATGCCAACCTACCTTACCAACCTGCCGCCAACCTCAAGTACTTGACCAACCCGTGGTCTTTCGCCTAGTGGGGAATAGACATCCTCGGTTTGTTCCCACCAACGACTAAGAAAAGAAGGTTCTTGGTTGTGACAGTTGATTACTTTACGAAGTGGGTGGAGGTTGAGCCATTGGTAACAATCATAGCCCAGAACATACGGAATTTCTTCTGGAAGAATATAGTGTGCAGATTCAGACTCCCAAAAGTGTTGATATCCGACAATGGGAAGCAGTTCGAACATATAAAGCTCCAGAACTAGTGTTCTGAGATGGAGATCCAATAGAATTTTACTTCGATAGCACATCCTCAAGCAAATAGATAGGCCAAGGTGACTAACAGGGCAATCCTCTACGGACTCAATGCTCAGCTCTCCCGAGCTAAGGGTTTGTGGGTAGACAGGTTGTCCAGTGTTCTTTGGGCATACCAGACTATAATCAAGACAATGACTGGAGAGACCCGATTCAACTTAACGTATGGTATGGAGGTTGTCATCCCTGCCGAGATCGAAGTACCAACCCTGCAATTAAAGGTGTATGACGAGGAGACCAATGACGATGAGCTATGGACCAACCTCGACCTAATCGAAGAAGTGTGCGACCTGGCCTATACCTGAATTATGGCCTACCAACAGCGAGTAGCTCGGTATTATAATGTTCGGGTCAAGAGACACCACTTTTGAGTTGGAAACCTTGTAATCTGGAAGGTTATGGTGCCTGAGCCTGGTGTAAGTAAGTTGGGACCGAACTGGGAAGGTCCTTACAGACTATGATGGGTGTTCGGAGAAGGGACGTACGAGCTCAAGACGTTGGAAGGGAGGCAGGTACCCCGTGCCCAGAACGTTGACAACCTCAGAAAGTACTATCTATGAGCTCAGGAATCAAGCATCCGTGACCTTAACCAGATAATCAAAATTTTCACTAAGTATGGGAGTCTATCCACTTCGGTGATCTAGTCAAGCATGTCAGCAAATCATATTTCAAAGAGAATTCAATGGGGATGCCAAGTCGCTTTATGGCTAAAGGCCCGTAGTCCTGACCTAATAGTGACCTCGGTGGTCTAACAAAGCCTAGCGCTTCGGCATATAGGTAGTTTGAGTACATCTTTTATTATACCTAGTTGGAACATAGGCAATTCGAGTTATATCCCATACCATGCCTAATTGCCTCGGTACACAATTACCCCAGGTCAATCCCATACTGTGTCTAGCCACTTCGAGGGCTAGGCACCTCGGGTGAACCTACACTTAGAATTATTTTTGAAGTTTCGGTATGTTGAGATCGGAGGAGCACATGGTGTACAAAAAATGAGCTTTCATCCATTTCTAGATCAGCATACTTGCATCGGTTTGACTTACATTGGTATTGTAAAAAAAGAGAGAGAGAGAGAGAGAAGAGTTCTCTAGACTGAGCTCGGAGGCTCAGTGCAGTACATATATTTACAGGGGGGTCCAAGAAAAGAGGCAAAGTGTTCAGACATCTTGGGGCTCCTCCTCCCTGTCTCCAGTAGCAGTGGCAGCGCCCAGCTTCCTCCCCAACACCCCCCGTCGAGCCCATCTTCTTCCTCCTTGATGTCTGGGTCTAGGTCAACCTGGTTGGTCATTTCCTTGGTGCACACAGAGGACATGATGGGTCCAAGGTCGAGCTCGGGGTATACCGCCATCATGAGCATCCGGCAAAGCTTGAAACCCTTACGAAAAGTTATAGTGTCGAAGTCCTGCCTTTCTTGAAGAAAACTCGGCGAGACTTTGTACTCCTTGATGGCATGAGTCTTCGCCTCCTTGATTGTGTCGATGAGGAGGACCTTACGATCAGCAAAGGAGGCTTCTTTCTCCTTGAGGTCCTTCTTGAGCTTAGCGTTGTCAAGCTCCATCTCCCTGACATGCCTCCTCGTAGACACCAGCTCCTCCTTCAGTTTGTCGACGAGGTCAGCAGCTTGCTCCACTCGGGACTTATATCCTTCCGCCACTACCTCGGCCTCAAGAGTCCTCGCAAGGTGCCACTTAGATTACTTCACAAAGGTATGCGCTATGGACTTGATCTATGGAGAAAGAGAAATTCGTTAAGTACATGAAAACACCTCGGCAACAACACAATAACAGGTTCGAGGACTTACCACCATGGCACAATGCATCACTTTGGTTCCCAACTCGAAATGCTGCATTTTTGTCATACTGGAGACCTCCTCAGGAAAGATAGCCCCCCAACTCTTGTAGAGGCAAGTCTAGACATCCATGATGGATTGTTCCTCCTCAGGTACTACCCCCACAGAGCTGTCCCTAGGATGTTGAGGGCACATCTTGGGTGACCGGACCACCTCGGGTTGGTGTGATGGCTTCTTCTCCTAGTCTTCCTCCACCAGGTTAATGACCAGAACCTCCTCAGCCGTGGCAGGGGCAACGGGCTCAGCAATTGGTGCCCGAGATGAATCTCTGAGGGACGCCTTCCTTTTCCTCTTCTTCTTCTTCTTCATGTCAGAGAGGAAGCCCATAGTCGAGATATCCGACATGTTGCTTGCAAAAGAAAGTCGAAAGTCATCCAAAAAAATATGGAGTAAAGTAACAAAGTTGAATACCCACACCTGAGGTGACGACCTACCTAGAGGACTCATCCGGGCCTGAATAAGCTTCTCCTCGGATAATAAGTCGTCCAACTGTAGTTCACGTTCCGCCAGGTCCCACATCTTGGCCTGTATCTCCTCACTTAGGTCTTCCCCGACATCCTTGATGCCCTTTCTCCAATGCGTCGGGAAAGGCCACCCCCAGCTCGGGCGAGAAATAAATATCTACTTTTCCAGGGGACCTTTGAAGGGAACTCGTG
Source organism: Nelumbo nucifera (assembly GCF_055504915.1). Lineage (NCBI taxonomy): Eukaryota > Viridiplantae > Streptophyta > Magnoliopsida > Proteales > Nelumbonaceae > Nelumbo > Nelumbo nucifera. Next base: position 110,002,791 of record NC_142649.1, on the reverse strand, counting down.
GAACAATTTGTATCCAAGTTGGTAGGACAAATAATAGCTAAATTTGTTTGGGGAACTAGCAGGGTTTTGTTTGATATGGCAGACTGAGGTAAAGGTTTTTATATCAAGAGGGAGGCTGAGGTCAAAGAAAAGAGAGATCATACCGACCAAGGTACAACAGAGTTCGGGTGCAATTGATTGATGATGACGTTGTAGAACTTTAGTAGTTCGGGAATGAAAGGGTGAAGTGGAAAGCGGAGCCTGGCCTTCAGGTGCTCCGCGAAGACAACTATTTCATTATCGTCGTATTCCCAGGGAAAGCCACCTATGCGAAGAGAATAGTTGTAGTGGTCAGGGAACCTATGCTGAGTGGCCAAGGCACGAATCTCCTTGGCAGACATCTAGGTGGGACCAAAGTGGTCTGGTTCTCTAGGACGAGCTAGCCGGTGGGAAGACAAGGCCCTTTTATGGGAACATCATCGGTCTTGGACCAAGGCAGCCTCCTCGGCAACCTCCTCGACAGTACCGGACTAGACCCTATCTTCACTAGACCCATTACCCGACATACTTAAAGCAAGGAAAGCGGAAAAGAAATAGAGAAAGGGAAACAACTTACCTAAAGAGAAGAGAGATCGACCTGAAGACAACCGCGACAACAGCAACGATAGCACACTTCACGACCTTTGGATATGCAAGAGCTCAGAATGGAACGAAGGAAATGGGTCCCCAAGGGCCCTATTTATAGCCAGCATAACCGACCATGGACAGTCCAGATCGATCAGATCCAACGGCTCCCAAGGGTGTGTCTATTCGCATTTCGAGGTCAAATTCAGTTGAGTGTGTTTTTTATGTCCGTGAAATTTATAGTCCGTGTGACGTCTGTGCATACCCGAGACACAATCTCGCCCTTAAGGTTGAACCGGTTGGGTCATTCATGTCTAACCCGTTGGTTGGATCTCAGGTGAACCAGAGGCTGGCTAAATCCATCCAACTCGTTGAGAACTCTGGCCCTGAGTTGATCACCCCAAGGTCAGGAGTGGGGGCAATTGATGAGGGATAATTTGGCCCGACCTATAATAAGACAACATGCGGAGCAACCTATTGACTAGACGACACGTCGACCTTCTCGAGCACCTCAGCAATCCAAGTCATCTCGAGCACCTTGGGTCAGTTAGTTAGGACCAGGGTCCCTAGCAACCAATGTACACCGACCTACCGAGGTACCATGTATCATCCTTCTAGAAGGGAGCCAACTGTCTCCAATATCCTTGAGAACATGCCGCACGTCAGCGAGCCTTATCCTTATCCTGCCCGGATCGGATGGACTCGATAAGCCTTATTAGCTCACACAAAGTCCATCTCCGGGTGCGAAACTAACTCTGGTTTACACAGACTAGTGATTTCGGTGAAGGGATGGGAGATCCATCATATGGATGGCCGGACCATGTAGGGTGGCTAGGCAAATTTTCAAAAAAAATTCTTTCTCCCATCCAGGAATCCTATTCCCTAATTTAGAAAACTGCATTTTTCAAGATTCATTCTTGAAACAAACCGGACCAGATTTGAAAACAAAAAGAAGCAAGTAGGGATATACCTGATACAGAATAGCAGTAACTCCCAACATAGGTGTTCACACCCAAAGTGGTTACCAAATCTGCCTCCATTGAAGATGACACAACGAATGTTGAGGCAAGATCAACAAGAAGGGTTCTTCAGCAAGAACTTATGATTCTTCAACAAGAATCATGTAGGGTTGTGTGAGCACGACTTCAGATTGTTTCTTCACCAAGAAACAATATCAAAAATGATTCTTGATCACTCCAAGAGGTGGAGATCGAACTAGGCAGGGCAACAAGAGCAGAGGGAGAAAAAGAATGCAAAAAAGAAGTGATCTTTCTGTAGAATTCGCCCCCTTATTTATAACCTTTCCTGAATCAACTTCCTAATCCAATTAGGAATGAGTTTCTTGATCCAAATCTGATATTTGGATTTGGACTCTCAAGTGGATAAGACTTATCCAACTGCTAATCCTAATCAGATTATAAACCCAAATTTGCTCATTTAATTAAATCACTTAAGCCCAGTTCGAAATGGGCCTTAGGCTCATTAAGTCACACTACTCACTTTACCCTTTAAATGCTGGTTAGTTTGGCTCTCTTTGTATGACATGGGACCCTAGCATTGATCTATACATCAGCTACATGGGTTCAGCCCAACCTTTGTTACAAGGCCTGGCTGAATTCACTGCAAAACACAATAAACCCCTGAGTCCATCAGTATGGCCTTTCAATCGGCCCAACGTTTACACAAAATGGTCCTTGGGTCCAACCATCTTGTGAAGGCCCAAGGACTATAGACAGATGCAAGATTAGCCCATCAGGTATAACCCTTAATGGTCTTACACTTAACCTCTTAGTCCTTATTGATCAAACACTGCCCAACAAGAGAAAACCTCTCCCTTGGCTGCAAGGTACAGTGTTACACTCTCTACTCACATGGATCCCGGGAATTAAAACATTTTGAAAACATTTTGTGAAACCATAATATATATGTATATCTCTATATAAATATATTTTGCAAAAAAATCTCAACAATTTGAAATCAACTACCGGCAGTTTAGGTTTCCATCAGAGAGAGTGCATTCCCTGATCATTCACTTTGTCTGACAAAGGGGTTGATCATGTCACTATGATCACCCACTCAGGTGAATTCTCGGACTGCCCCAACATACCCAGGTTTTGATCCGTTTAAGGGTCTCATTGATTGGCATATCAAAGACAACCCAATCATACACCTAGTGCAGTACCATAATCGAGTCTAGGGGTCAGGTGTAATATTCCAATTTTGCCCATCTATCTCCAAGGTCCAGGGCAATATTGGAATTTGGTCTGGTTCAGGGTTTCAAGAAAACCCACACTACATGTACCTCAGGTCTTACCCTGGCAGCTGAGACAATCCACCCCAATCCACCCCAACCCACTTGACGGCAGATCAGTGTCAACCTTGGCAGGATAATCTCCACAAATCTATCCAATGGCTGTGAAGATTCTAAACTAACATGAGTCTCATAAGTGTCCAGTTTAAGGGTATTACCTAGAAACATACCAAAATAACACGAATCAATTATGTACTTTATTCATTTACAATATATGACAAAAGGTACACCAATCTGATTGGAGCTAAGGGCATAACTGTCTAACACTTGGATATATTTCATGAGGGCTACGGAAGCTCACCTATATAAAGGCACCATCATCACCCTTAGAAGGTACACGCGATTTAGCTCTCTACTAGCCTACACAATACTTAAGCTCTCTACAAAGTACTCTTCACTAACTTGAGCATCGGAGTGCTCACACCGAGTAAAGCACCCTGAGACCTCTAATACCACTTTCTTGCAGTTCGACTGGCCACGTAGCAGACCAACGTCCAAGCTGCCTTCTAGTAGGGAGTGTTCAAATTGTGCATCATCAAAACTGATTAGATTTACCTACACATTTGTTTATAATAAGTCAACACGTGGCATGTGGATAGGCAACAGGGACCATCCAATTCTATGGCTCGGCATCAGCGATATGTTTGATTTCAGTCATTGGAGATGTGAGAGGCAAGGACCAAGGTTCAAAGTATCGATAAAGGCCGATACGTCGATGTAAGGCATATCGGCCTAAATCGGTGCATTTTTTGTTTTTTTTTTTTGAATTTGGTTCAGAACGGTTGGTTTAAGGTCCGGCTACCCTCTGAACCATGGTCTAACCCGAAACACCCCTATAGGAGCATATCGGGAAGGCCATGATACGATACATACGGGTCGATACGTAACGATATTTTGAACCTTGATAGGGACTTAATGGTGGGGATAGAACTTGTCATTGATAGCAATAGGAAGGAAAACATGCCTACAAAGGCAGCAATGACAGTTTTGTACTGTTTGAGAGACTAAAACATGATGCAGGTATTTTCTCTCTCTCTCTCTCTCTCTCTCTCTCTCTGCACACACATGTCTGTCTATGTTTTTATTGTATCTGATACCTTATAATTATCTTCACTCTGTTTTTATATGATTTGTTCTTTAGGTTGTGTTTGGCTGCAATGCAAATAAATTTGCACTGATGCAAAATTATGACAGTGCAAATGATGTGACTGCAAATTTTGACCTATTTTTGTTTTAAATTTTAGCTTATTTTGTTTGATTGTAATACAAATGAAATAAATTAAGACATGAAACAGAATAAAGTAAAACCCCCAAATAAAATGAAACGAGAATTTGCATTTTTTTCATTTGTACTCACATGCATTTGTACTAGTGCAAATAAAATTGTACTGCAACCAAATGCAGGATAAGGCTCGGTTTGGAAAGAAGACAAATACAAATATGAACAGTGCAAATACATACAAAATAATACAAATTACAAGGTTTTACACTACATATTTGTATTTGTACTTCCAAACTGAGCTTTGATGCAGATTTCCTTCTGGATGCATTGGATTATTCCATATCAAAGTTGTGAAGAATCAAGGTTGGTGTACCAAGAACTGTAGATGATTTTTTTAGCTTGACATTAGATCCAACATTCCCATAAATAAGTAGATCTCTTGGCACTTGATTTCAACTCTACAACTATTTCTTCTCTCTTCTTCTTCCTAAATGGAACCTGTGAAATTTAGGCTGTGTTTGGTTTGAAAGAAAATGTAGGGAAACATTTACAAACCTTGTATGAACTTCTCTACCTTTCCTACCTTTCCCTTCCTTTTCCTTCAAACCAAACATAGCCTTTAAGGGATGGGTTGAGGCATCCCATCTACTACAGCTCATGTGGCCAATCCAAAAAGATTTTCTACAGGGCTAATTGGGTTTATGTCTTTGAATCCAAATCTTATACATTGGAATGCCCACCCAATGGATGACTGATGGTTCCATCCATACTCTTACTTGAGCTGGAGGGGGTTAAATAAATCCAACATGTTACGAGTTACAACCAGATGTGAGGAGCATTTGTTCAAATCTAGATTTGACAATAATGTTGGATTGGGTTGATTAATGGCATTAGAAGTGTAGGATTACTTGCACAAATCTTAATTTTAGGTTCTGCATTTTATCGGATGACAGATGTTATAGAAGAGATTTATAATTTATTCCAGTACAACTTATTTCAATCTATCTATTTAATTTGCATATTTCCTAGTTTATTCATACACAACAACCGGCTTAAAAAAAAAAAAAACAATAAAACCTTCCTTGGCATTTCTAGAAATCCTATAAACCTCCCTTGTATTTTGACCTTAACAAAAACTTCCCTTGATGTTTTGAAAAAGGTTCAAATACCTCTCCTCCAGTAGTTTTCTAATAACAGGTACATTGAAATTGCCAAGATACCCATCTCATTCTCTGTCTTTCTCTTCTTCCTTTTTTTTTCTTTTTCCTCTCTTTTTTCTACACTTGATTGAGTCAGTTTCAAAGAGCAGAGTTAGGTAAACAATAGAATAGAACAAATAAATAAATAAAAGAAAATAGTAGAAAATTAAAACACCTTACAGAACTAACAAACACAGCTTAGCCACTCACAAAAGAATGCATTCTAGAATAAAAAGTGGAATTTGAAGAGAAAGAAAAAATGCATCCTAGAAAGTAATGTTATCATAGAGAAATCTAAAACAGCTAGCAAGTTGCATAGAGAGGGAAAACACATTTGATGTTTGAAAAAGGAGCTGTTAATTTGAGGTAAGCAGTCAAAACGAACAGGAAAGAATAAGAGGTGTATTGATACGGATTCAAAAGCAAAGGCAACCTACAACTACAAGAGCACAATTCACAGAATGTAAAATCCCCATGGTGTGAGAACAACAAAGAAAAGTTGAGAGAGAAGTCAAAAGAAAATGTTCTTCATAATTTAATTTACACATAAAGAGATAAAAGAGACTTTTGAGGGCAATGAAGCAAAAAGAAATTGCATAGCTTCGTTTAGGTGGAATTGCGTCGGCCGCCGGAAATGTGGGGTAATGCAAATGAAATAAGTTGCAAGCAAGTTTCTAAATATCCACAGGGCGATGTGCTCTGGCTCTGAATATATTTTAAGAGGTAAGATGATCTGTTATGGGTGCTTTGCCGAAAGCCATGGTTGGTCAAGTACTAAGATATCCAAGATAATCGGATCCAATCCAATTCCATAAATGTATTATTCAATCTAAGATATCCAAGATAATCGATCGGATGTCGAAACATATAATTCATCTCATGCCCTTTCCCCATCCCACCCCCAAGATCCAAGGATCCCGAGTCCAAAGATCTCCCAGGATGATAGCTAGAAAAGAAAAAGTTAAAGTCCAAAGAAGCCATTTACTATCACCTCTGCTGCGACTATTTGAGGACAAGCGTCTTGACCAAAAAGGACCGAAACTATTCAACAATTTTACACAAGTACCAGTTGACTGCTCAAAAGTCAAAACATCAGTTACACTTCACACAATCTTCTCTTATAACATATATTACATGATTTGAATTGGAAAATTAACTTAATGAACAAAATGTTCTATTGATAAATGGTGAAAGGAGCTTCATATTTACAACATTCTTCCAATTCTGGAGGCTGCTTCAAAAATGTCAGCAGCTTAATTACGCATGGCCGTTAAGATGATGATGACCACTACCAAGTGGATTCTGTTAAGCTAGGAGCATTTTCCTTGCTGCTAAAGGTGGTTGATCTCTAGCTAGTGATCATGTCTGACTGACAGGTTATGCATCCTCCATAGCTTAGGCTGGTTCGCGAGGACGAGCAGCCCAAAGTGAACTCAGGGCCCGAAAACGATGAAAAAAATCTCCCAAGACTAGCAGGCCTCGAGCTGCTTGATGGATAGTAAGGATACGAGACATTTGCAGTAAAGTCTGCTGCCGAAGGTGGTCCGCCTGTTTGGAGAAAGAAGACTGAAATCAGTCTAATGATAAATGAGCAACTTAGAAATTGCTTACATTGTTAAGGTATACGTTCCAATTTTACATGCTAAAGTAGAGCTGTAACCTCAGAATTGCAGTCAAACAAATAGCTAATAAATAAAACCTATCCAACATATGAAAATATATAAGTGGATTGATAGCCTTTGAATGGTCAAGTTGCACACACCCAAGCTGGTGAGAAACTCAAACACGTTGTTTCTCTCTAATTTTCTGTAGGCAATAGTATCCTTTGGGCACCCTCATTCTATATTCTCCAAGTGATCTGATTCTTGCCAATTAGATTTTTCGGAGTATAGGAAGAGTATAAGACGAGACTTGCCTCCTCATCTCAGATTGTTAACTTCACTTCTCAGTTAATATGCCCTTGCCACATCCATTGCCTAGGAATGAGTTTCTACTACATTACCCCACACTTCTTTAGCTGTTTTGATCCATAAATCATCATCATCATCACCCAAGCCTTATCCCAACTATATGAGATCAGCTACACAAATCCTGTTTAATCATTCTCTTCTGTTTAAAGTTATATCCATTGTTAAATTACTGACGCTTAAAAGTCATTTTTTACTACTTCCAACCATTTTTGTCTGTCTAGCCTTTCTAGTCCCTTCAACTCATAACAAATCACTTCTTACAGGTGTTGTTAATGGTCTTCTATGCACATGACCAAACCATTCAAGTCTACTTTCTCTCATTTTATCACCCATTGGAGCTACCCCTAAGGCTGAGTTTGGTTGCAGTACAAGTTTCATTTGCACTGGTGTAAATGCTTTTTTTTTTATGATTCACTGGTGTAAATGTATGGGAGTACAAAAATGAGTGCAAATTCCAGTTTACTTTTGCTTCAGATTTGACTTTGTTTTATTTATTTGTGAGAAGTAAAATGAAGTCACATCCACTTTAAATGAAAGAGAATGGAGATAGAGGGTTGTTATCTGTGTAGGAATAAGGTAAGATGCAATATTTGCACTACTAAAAATTTTGTATCATGTAGGAGTGCAAACCATTATTACAAACAATTGAAAGAAAAACTGAACCAGGTGCAAATTTTGATCATAATTCCTATGAATGGCTTCATTTCTGGTCCTATCCTTTCTAGTTTCCACTCATCCATCTCAGCATACACATTTCTACCACATTCAGTTTTTGGACATGTTTCTTGGCTGCCCAACACTTTGCTCCATACAGCATAGCTGGGCCTTAGAATTTTATGGAATTTTCCTTTTAATCTAAGTGGTATTCTCCTATTTCATAAAACTCTAGATGCATTCCTGAATTTTGCTCATCTTGCTTCTATGGGTGACGTCCTCCTCTATCTCTCCCTAGTTATGAACTATTGAACCAAGGTATAGGAAAAGGTCACATTGAGTTCTCTCCCTAGTTATTATTATTATTATTACTATTATTATTATTATTATAAATATTATTTCAAAACCACTTGTTTCTAAGGCATTTGTCTGTAAGCTTAATTTTGCATTTAATCCTTCATTAATTTCATCAATTAAAACAATGTCATCAACAAACAATATACACGATGGACCTCTACCTAAATTCATCTATGAGCAGTGCAAACAAATAAGGGCAAAGTGTTGAACCTTGGTGAAAATCCATCAAAACTATAAAATCTGACGTCTCTTTCACATGTGTTCTAACATTAGTTGTTGCACTCTCAAATATATCTATGTACCTATTTGGAATCCTTTCTTTTTCAAGACACTATTATCTCTCTAGAAACTCTATCATATGCTTTCTCTAGATCATGCTTTGATCCATAAATAGTTCCTGCTAATATGCTGTTGCATGGAATTCACAAGCTAGGACATAATCATGTAGTATTCCTACACTCACCTATCATGAGAGGCACCTTACAACAACCAACCACACAACCTATGATGTACTACAATTTGTGACGACCACCAATATAGATGCAGATAGACTGTGCCCACTCTAAGTAATTGGTTCCATCCGGTCTAATCGTAGTTACAGGGTTCCCTACAAAGTACAGACCAATGGAAACAACCACACAATCCAAATTCTACTGGAAATCAGTTCCAAAATGGTCTGTTGATTAAAAACAATATACAGGCGTTTGAAAGATTAAAGAAGTCTATTCAACTTCAATCCCTTGCCTTGCAATCAAGCCAACATAGAGAACTCAGGTTTTTACCAACCCTGAAACTTGAGAGAAAAGGGAGAAGGTGCAGATGCTCTTACAAGCCTTCACAAAAGGTCCTTCAATGGTTGTTCATCTCAATATGGTTTCAAACTGTTCCACGAAATCCCTGAGCGCCAACCCCAATGTCTCTTTGGTCTTTGATTTGATACTAGTCCTGTTTCTAAGATTGCTTCTGATTTCAGGCAAAGACTACAGGAATAACTACTGGGCTTCAAAATTGCAATCAAGTCTCTATGAAATCTGTTAAAAGTCTGTTAGTATACTCAGATTAGTACCGCAGGGGTACTGTTGTAATTTCTCCCTTTCTTTTATTTGTTTATGTCGCCCTAATATAAATACTGAAAGCTGGCACCGCCAGCCTAACTTTTTGGTTCTCAAATCTTTTTTCTCTCTTCTCTCTTCCTTCTGTTCTTCTTCTCGTCTTTTGGACAATATGGTATCAGAGTGGGACTATTAGATCTGAAAGGAGATCAAGCAAGTCTTCTTCTTCTGTCTTCTCTCTTCACCAGCTGCTGTTGGTTTTACTGAAGATCCAGAGTACAGCATCGGACTGTTCCAGAAGTAGGTTCACTCCATTCTTTTTTTATTTTTTTTTCTGGTCGTGTACCAGGACAGAACCTGTAATAGGTTCACTTAACTGATGTGAGGTGATCAGCACCTCTTCTTTCCTTTTATGTGGGATTGGTTGATCCCTATGATGATTTGTATGTCGGTGATGACCTATATATGCTTTGACAGCAGTCCTATAGTCTGTTTGTAGGTCAGGAGATGACCTGTATCTACTGTAACAGCAGTAGACTTTTCTTCTTTGATGATTGAAAGGCTGTGTTTGAACTGAAAGGTGGTTGTTTCTAGTTTCCCGGTGCAAAGACTTTTTTTAACAGCAATACAGTGTGTGAAGGGGGGAATTGTGTGAACTGGAGAAAAAATTAAATAAACATTGACTTTCTGGGGTGTTGGACTGTACTGTTTTAGGGTTTTGTGACTACTTTGGGTGTGACCTGAAACAGTTATCATGAGTGGTGAAGATTCTACCACATCTGATGTTTCCTCAATGTAGAATGGACTGAGTGGGGTATGGATTTATCCTTCCCTATGGCTGTCATACCTCTTGATGGTCTGAATTACGTAGAATGGTCGAAGGGGATCAAGTTGTACATTACTGCAAGGGGAAAGATAAGATATATAAATGGGAGAATTAAAGAACCTAATTCTGGCAGTGCTGAATATGATAAATGGAACCAGGAAAACAGCATGGTCATGTCCTAGCTTTTAGTCTCTATCCAACCTCAGGTGAAAAGAAATTTTGTGGGCTGAAACGGCTTATGAGATTTGGGAACAAGCAAATTCCACCTATTCTGAATTGCGCCACTATGCAAATATTTATCAATAACAGACAGAATCATCTACTTGCAAACATGGAAAGGAGTCTACCTGTGTACTATTCAGACTTGACCTCCATCTGGAAGGAGTTAGATCACTATCAGAGTGTGGACTAGAAGTGTGATGAAGATGCAAAAGCAGTATAGTCAGAGGAAAGTAGTAGAAATTTGATGAATAATTCAGGGGGGGGGGGGATGCAGTTGGTTTGGCAACGAAAGGGAATGTTGTTATAAATGGGGGAAATCCCTTTAAGAAAGGAGACTTTCAAAAAAGGGTGGATGAGAAAGACAAACTATGGTGCACCCATTTCCAGAAGTCTCGACATATGATACATGTTGGGAACTTCATGGGAAGCCAAAATGGGCTTAGGAATTGAGTGAGAAACAAGGTTCAGATCTGAATAAGAAATCAGGACAGCAAAGTCCGGGAAAACTCACTATGGCAAGCATGGCTCTACTCAAGAGAATCAGCCCCCTACTACTACTGTTACTTAGATACACACCTCTGGTCCAGGCCCTAGGGAGGATATCATTAATTCCTTTCGTGACCATTTAGAACTCCATGGTAGGGTCATTCGTTAAATGGATGCTCCTCCTCCCTCAACCTCATTTGCGTCTACATCAGGTAATTCTGCCACAGCTTTTCATGTATTGTCTCATTCCCCTGACTCTCCTTGGATAATTGATTCTGGAGCATCAAATCATATGATTGGCAAGTCCACTTACTTTTAGACCTATCATCTTCTCTCTGGAAGAGACAAGGTGAGACTAGATGATGGGTCATACACTATCATAGCTGGTCAAGAAACCATTTCTCTTCCCTTTGATCTTACTCTTTCTAATGTTTTACATGTTCCAAAATTCCCTATTAACTTGTTCTCTGTTAGTCATTAAACTACTCTGTGACCTTTTTCCCTTCTTATTGTGTGATCCAGGATTTGGCCTCGGGGAAGACGATTGGTAGAGGACGTATGGTGGATGGACTCTACATGCTGGAGAATAAGGCTGGTCTTATAGTCATAGAGTCTAAGAGTCAGTCCTGTAAGAGTCATGTTTGTTTATGGCACAGTTGTCTTGGTCATTTATCTTTTGAGTCTTTGAAACTGGTATTCCCAGAGTTGTTTAAGTCAGTGTCCATGTCAAAGTTTACGTGTCAAACATATCAATTGAGTAAACATTGTAGAACTCATTTTTCTTCAAAGAATAATAAATCTGAATTTCCTTCCCATATTATTCATTTATGTTTGGCCGTTGGGGCCCTGTTACTTTACCATCTAAGAGTGGCTACAAGTATTTTATTACCTTTATTGATGATACTCCAGATATACATGGGTGTATCCCATGCGAACTAGGGATGAAGTACCAAAAATTATCCAAACTTTCCAACGAATGATTTTCACCCAATTTCAAACTGAAATCCAAGTCTTCCAATCCGATAATGCCAAAGAATACTTTCATAATGATCTCACGGAGTTCTTTGCTTCGCATGGATCACTTCACCGTAGGTCATGTGCCCGAACACCCCAACAAAATGGTGTTGCTAAAAGAAAGAACTGTCATCTTCTTGAAGTGGCTAGGGGGTTACCGAATCATATGAATGTCCCAAAACGTTTTTGGCTTAAGGCTGTTCTTTGTGCTACTTATCTCATTAATTATATGCCCTCTCACCGGTTAGAGTGCAAAGCCCCACATCAGCTCCTTTTTCCCAAATCTCTTTTCCTTTCTATTCCTCCACGTGTGTTTGGTTGTCGTTGCATTGTTCACAAACCTGTCACCCACCCGTGGAAAATTGGATCCTCATGCTATTCCTTGTATCTTCTTGGGGTACTCCACAACTCGGAAGGGGTATCAGTGATTTGATCCAATCTCTCGGAAATATTACATTTCTATGGATGTCTCTTTCTTTGAGAGTGAGCCTTTCTTCCTTGTTTCTCCTCAGGGGGGTGTAGGAATGAGGAAAACCAGTTCAGCTCCCTCCTCTCCCTGGTTCTTCTCTCTTTTGTGTTTCTTTCGTCGTTACAAAGGCCAGCCATGTTCAAGAGCTGTGGAGCACCTAGAAATTGTACCACCAATGACATCAAACTCTCCGGGGGTGGATCCTACCCAACCAGGTACCTTGGTTCCCATTGATGTTCCTAACCCTATTGCTATTGGTACCTCTATTGCCGAAGACCTTGACCTTCCTATTACTCACCGGAAGGGTATTAGGTCTTGCACCACTAAACATCCCATTTCCCATTTTGTTTCCTATGAGAACATTTCACCTTCCTTTCAAGCCTTTCTTTCTTCCATTGACAGTGTTCATATTCTTAAGAATGTGGCAAAAGCTTTGTTGGTGCCTAAATGGACAAATGCTATGAAGGAAGAAATTAATGCTTTGCATTAAAATGGCACATGGGAATTGGTAGATCTTCCAAAGGGGAAGGAACCGGTTGGATGTAAATGGGTTTTCACAGTAAAACATAGGGTTGATGGCACAATGGAACGGTATAAAGCTCGTTTAGTGGCAAAAGGGTTTACACATGTGTATGGAGTGGATTATGCAGAAACCTTTGCACCAGTTGCTAAGATAAATTCCATTAGAGTCCTTTTCTCTTCAGCCACTAATCTCGATTGGGACCTTCATCAACTAGATATCAAGAATGCATTTCTAAATGGTGATCTTGAAGAAAAAATGTACATGGTACAACCCCCTGGTTTCTGGGCTCAAGGTGATGAACAGAAAGTGTGTAGGTTAAAAAAGTCATTATATAGCCTGAAACAATCACCAAGAGCCTAGTTCAACAGGTTTCATGTAGTTGTTCAACAAAAAGGCTACAAGAAGTGTCAATTTGATCACACATTGTTTGTGAAAAGAGGGGAATGAAAAATTGCAGCCTTAATAGTGTATGTTGATGATATAATTATCACTGGTGATTAGAAAGATGAAATTCAAAAGTTGAAGGGATTTCTTGCTACTCAGTTTGAGGTGAAAGATCTAGGTCCTTTAAGGTATTTCCTTGGAATTGAAGCTACCCGCTTACAAAGGGTATCTTCATTTCCCAGAGAAAGTATGTCTTAGGTCTACTCCAAGATACAGGAAAATTGGGAGTGAAACCTATTGATTCTCCCATTGATCCTAATCACAAATTAGGTGATTGTCAAGGTGAATTCATCAAGGACGTGAAACAATTTTAGAGACTTGTAGGAAGATTGCTATATCTATCCATGACTCAGCCAGACATTGCTTATGCAATGGGTGTTCTTACTTGAAGCAGCTGAAAGAATCCTCAGATCTCTTAAAGAAATTTCCAGATGTAGGTTTATTGTTCCAAAAGCATGAGCATTTGAAGGTTGAAGTGTATATCAATGTAGATTGGGCAGGATCCCTAAGTGTTAGGAAATCTATAAGCGACTATTGTACTTTTGTAGGAGGGAACCTACTAGCCACATGGAGAAGCAAATTTGCATAAAACAGAATGTGGTGGCTAGGTCTAGTGTTGAAGCTGAATATAGGGCAATGTCTCATGGAATGGTTGAAATTATGTGGCTAAAAAACTTGTTGAGTGAGTTGGGATTTGCAGTTGATGAACCTATGACCTAATATTGTGATAACAAAGCAGCCATAAACATTGTTGCTAATCCAGTGCTGCATGATAGAACTAAACATATTGAAGTCGACAAACATTTTATCTGAGAAAAGGTTATCAAAGGGGAAGTGTATACACCCTATGTCAGTTCTGAAGACCAACTTGTAGACATCTTCACAAAGGGGTTACATCACTTGCGGCATCATGATTTATGTGACAAGTTGGGCATGATTGATATCTATGTCCCAACTTGAGGGGGAGTGTTAAAAGTCTGTTAGTATACTCAAATTAGTACCACAGGGCTACTGTTGTAACTTCTCCCTTTCTTTTATTTGTTTATGTCGCCCTAATATAAATACTGAAAGATGACGCCGCTAGCCTAACTTTTTGGCTCTCAAATCTTTTTTTCTCTACTCCCTTCTCTCTTCCTCCTCTTCTCATCTTCTGGATAATCCTCTATCAACCAGGCAATCTCATGTAGCAATGATCTGCTACTCAAAACCCCGCATACCCCGTTGATCCTAGTATGTATGGATCTTAAAAACAAAGAGGTATGTTCTTATACCAAGATGAGAATTAAAACAACAATAATTCTTGAGATTCTTATGTGTATTTAAAGCATAAAAAAATAATGAGAATAGAAGGAAGAGAATAGGAGAAAAAGAAGAGAAGAATAATGTTCTTAGAGAAGTCGAATAATGGGCTTTATTGTAGTCCTGCTGTATTTTATATGAGATGGTAATAAAAGCAAATAAAATTATGTCTCTTCCCCTAGTAGGTGGCAGCAATAAGAAAAGAGGCCCAGACAGCCCACTATATAACCAGCCCAATTATAAACATAAAAAAATGAAGCCCAATAAAAAAAGAAACTCCTACAGCCCTACATCTCAAAACTCCCCCTCAAGCTGAGCATCTCAACAGTAAAAGTGATCCTTTATTTTAGAAAACAATCTTAAACAGATAGAGATGTATTTCTTTATTGCTATACTCATTTCCTGTACCTGAATGCTTATTCACGTATATAATCTACTGTATGAAAAGGATGATCAAATATTTCAAGCAATTTAACGTATGAAAAAGCTGGTAGGTAGAGGTATCATGTGAACTCAGGGTAAGAAAATGCAAAATGAACTACCTGATATGAAAAAGTGATTAATACCTGGTTCACAAAGCTCACTAGAGCTTCCAACTTTCCCATTGCCGTAGCCATCTGTGACATGTAACTGTCTTCACCCACTGGATCACTTGCTAAAGTTTCAGCTAGAGTTTGCTGCAGTTTAAGCATCCCTTGTGAAAGAGCATCTTCAGCTTGCTGAGATGACTGTTGCAGGTTACCTACATCCAGCAGTTGTTGTTCTGATAATGGTTCAAGTTGGGGCATGAGAACCTGTGTCCAGCATAAACCAAAAAAATAAATAAATAAGAGAGAGAGAGAGAGAGAATAGAAATTTCAGAATTTGATGAATGGAATCACCCCAAAATCCCAGACAAGAATACAAGCACTAAAGTTTTCTGCAGGATAAAAGTAGAATCTAAATGTTCATACATTTGAAGCATGGTATGTCAACTAAAACTTGACACAAGAATGTTATGATAAATGAAGTGTTTAACAGACTAACAGAACAAAGAACTACAAGTATTTCATTCAAACCAAGAGTAATACAATAACCAACTCAACTAACCCTTGTTCCAATCAAGGTTCCAAGTATTGATACACACTGATACGCCGGATGGGGCATATTGGGAGTTTCGACCTCACACACCCCCTTTTTTTATTTTTTATTTTTTTTCAAAACCTGTTCAGAGGGATCCGTTTAAGGCTTTTCTACCCCTTGAAACAGGTCAAAACACTAAAGCTTATATATTTGGCGTATTAGTGACCCACCAATACACTATGTATTGATCAAAACGTGATGAAAATTTGAACCTTGGTTCCAATTATATGGGGTTGGACACATGAACCCTATTCTGCCATTCTGCATTGTTCAATGCTATATCCACTATTAAATTACGGGCGCTTAAATCATTTCTCACTGAGTCAACCCAAACCAAGAGTAGTACAACATAGTAACCTTATTGAAATTTATCATTGATGTGGTTCTTTGGATTAAGTTATTGTAGTGTGTCATCACTAAGAAGCTCACCATCTATAACATCCCCACATATATGGAGGACGGAATTCATTAGTATGCATATGAGAAAAGAGGCTGATCTAATATAATATATTCATGAATTGATGGACCACATCTGAAGAAAAATTAATGATGCTATTTGTGAGAAGCTATCCTCATGAAGCAAATCTTTCAGCTACACTTTTCAATGGTGAAGATCTCATCATGTCACTGTACTGTTAAGATTACTAAAGAATAGTTCAAAAACAGGTAAATAGAGTTCAAAACAGATTGGTACAAGTGAGGGTTTCAAATGCATGATTAAATTAAGGCTACAATGATACATCTTAGATAAGAATAAATAAAACAAAACAGATGATGGTTAGACAACTGAAACTTCATATTTGATCTACTGAAACTATATGAACAAATGAAAAAAGACGGATTGATGTAGGAGATATCTAGAATGGAAATAAGGAAAGTTCAGACCAGGAGTACAGAGCACTTTTCACTAGTGCCATTCATGCTTTATATTTGCACAAGATGGTTATTTCTTGTCCATAAATAATGACTCTAGAATGCAACTATAGGTCAGGTGCAGCAGAAATATTCTGATAACATGGAAAAATTCCTAAATAAAAGTTCTGCTTCTTGTGGAAAAGAGAATGGAGAAAATATTGAGAAAAAATTGGAACCACCTTAGAGATTAAAAAAGTAGCTACAGAAAAATAGCATTCTTCTAGTAGGTATATACTATAACCATTAATGCAAAAAAGAAAGTAATAGGACGAAGGGGATTAATAAATATAGAGTAGTTTTTTATCCAGAGTACATTGACGATCGACCATTATGGGCTGTACAAACAACTTGTGCATAAAGAATAAGAATTAAACATCAAGGAGCCGTTTGATAACAGATGAAGTGGATGAACGCAAAGGACTTGTTGTTTTGTCTTTTAATGAATAAGTTATTAAGGAGGTTGCAAACTCCTTAATAATTGAATGAAACTTAAGTTAGATTGATTACTATACCCTCAAATATTGTATTTTTAATTATTTTATCCACTAAAAGAAAAAGCAATAAGTTATTCAGTTCAGCCTCTTCAACTGTTATCAAATGGCTCCTAGGAGATTCACAACTGATAGCTTCAACTGAACTGTTCATCACCTTTAGAAGCTCTGATGGACGAAATCCTCCAATCCACAGGAAAAAACGCTCAGCTGAGGTTTTCCACATGCCAGACATTAAATAGAAGACATCAGCCTTTGCAGCAGCTCCTTTCATGCGGAACAGATCACAATAGTGGTTTATGCCACTATCTACAAGTATGCGAAGCTCTATATCAGATACATGAGCTTGCAAAGCAGTTCTTAGTTCATGATTCTGTCTATTCTGTTCTTCAACCCAGTGTCCATACTCCATTTCAAATGTAGCAATGCCTACAAGATTCCCAAGATCAATCTTAGGAATATGACTAGAAGTACAATGAAGTGAATGAAAACCCAAATGAAATAATAAAAGAAAAATGGGAGCATCCTGCCACAGGACTCAAGATGCAGTTTAGGCCCCATAATTTGCCACATGTTGCATGTTAAGAGAAATAGGGAATGCCCAGTAAACCAGTCCAACCTAAAAGGCATCTTACACCAAATCAACATGATGAATTTTAACCATATAATATTCAAATAAATATCCAGAAACTCTTTAGCTTAAGTAGAATCTCCCCCCCTCCCCCCAGACTATCAAAATGAAAATAATAAAAGGACAAATGGTTTGTTAGAGCTGAATTTTGGCAATGGATAGTTCATTACATGGACTTCCCCATTGACAAGTTCTTTTCATTTTCTGTACATGTGATGCAGCTTTGCCCCTAATAGGGGAGGGGTGCTATATACTAAACCCAGTTAGCAAGTTACTGGATTAGTGGTGGCAGAGTACATGTGTGGCCCCACTGGCATTCACTACACAGTGAGCCTTCCCTTCCACGGGATTGAACCTAAACCTCCTAAAGGGAGGAATACCAAGTAACCAACTGAACTACTGGGTCATCAACCCTCATTGGCAGGTTGAGATACTTTCGAAGTGCAAAATAGCAAGTTATTATGCATGCTCAATGCACAGCTTATCTACCGATTAAAAACTCGCATATAATATTTACTACTGGTGCAACATTTAGGTAGTAAGGAGGTCAAATTGAAAATGGTAACTACTAGAACAAGAAATGACAAACCTGAATTAACAGTTCCAGACAATCCTAGATGACTAGTATCTAATGCACCACCTATGTATACTCCCTGCAGTAATGCATTATCAAAATTGTTAGACAAGGAAAAAATGATAACTTTCTTAATTAGAAAATTAATAGACACAATAGAGGAAAAAATATAGTCCCATAACTGTTGTCTAGCTCGTTCAAGCTCTTGCTCCACTTGTGTCAGCTTCAAACGACTTGTCTCCAATTGTTGAATATAAGCCTTGAACATAATTTAGATCAAGTTACCAAGTCGTTAAGAATGTCCATAGACAGACATACAATAATGGGTTTATGCCTTCCTACCTTTTTCCGTAAACGGCTTTTACGGGCAGCCTCACGATTTTGTGCAAGTCGTCTTAATACCTGTACATGAATTAGCACATTAATGGAACTGGGAACCAACAATAATATTATACTGGAGGAACAAAGAAATATCCCACCACAAATCTGGACCAACACTCACCAATACTGAATGTTCACCTGGAGATGTTTAAAATTGTGAGACAAACTATTTATAGCATGTTTTTGGTGACATATTAAAAATAGAACAAATTAACTGTTAGTTTCAGATGGCATTTGAACCTATACCATCTTTTCCTGAAATGGACTCACTTCAGACTGTTAGAGAAAACTAAATGAGTTCATTGTCAATAAAATCTGAGATGACTTCATTCTAAACTTTAGTTAAAAGCTGTCTGGATCAATTTTAGACAGTGGATTTTTCTAAAGCTTTGTAGAAACAAGCATTCAACATCCAAATGGTCATAACACATGATGATTATCACAATCACATGCAAACAGTCTAATGCATAATACAATAATAACTTTAACTGAGGGGGTCAGGGACTCGACCAAAATAGAGCTTTGTGCTGCTTTTATTGTCCTTAGGAGAGTAAAATTATTGAACTGCAGAAACCTCATAATTGAGGGGGACCCACAGGTTGTAACAGGGTAGCTGGGAAGCACTAAGGTTGGTAATTGGAGTTACAGATACATGCTTAGGGAGATCAAAGAGCTAATGAAGGACCTGAGAACCAGCATCAAGTAGGTACATAGATTTGCCTGGGGTATAGAGGGGGGGGGTTGTAAGCAACAATCTTAGTGGTGTCCAGCATGTGCAACAGGGACATGTTGATGAATAATGTTAGATTACATAAATAATTAAAAATTTAAAAACACACAAGGATATTTAAGTATGGACTTATTATTGGATGCATCCTTTCTTGTGATCTTGTTTATGAGTACTAACTGCTGAGGTTTTATGCCAAATTTTACTTGGAGCATCAAAGAGATGCTACAAGAAGTGCCAAAAGTGTCTATCACAGCTAAGCACCTTACTTTCAAAGTTCCTGGTAAGAGTAATCTCAAGTATAAATATATTTGCAAACTACCAAAAATCTGGCTAAACCACACTTGCTGTCCCTGCATCTAAGAATTTCCTTCCTCGATTACTATAGGGACCTGACATGTACCATTTCCTTGTTGACCTATTCTGGCATCATAGAACATGATTGTTTTTTTGACAAGTTAGAATATGACAATGTTTCACCATTTGCAACTTTTATTAACTGAAGACTCAACCCAGAAACACTACAACTCAACTCTGGTGCTGGGGAAAACAATATACAGTTTTCTTTCCCCCTTTCAATGTCATTTCTCTATTGATGCTGTGGTTGTCCTCCATGCCTGCCTTTGGTGGTCTTGGATCTGGAATCATGAAAGTTGTGATTCTTATGACTAAAATTTCTATTCGACCCCTTCATTTTATTACAATTTTGATTTCCAAAATTTACATGTCTGGCCCACTCCAGTAGTCTTGAACATGGATGTGGCTGTGCAAGAAAACCAACAACTTGGTGAACTTTCAACTTCAGCTGGACATGAGCTGATCTGGATTCCTGATGCTCAAAACAAGATTGCATAAATAATGGGCCTGATCTGAGACTAAGGTTGCTCATCTTTGCTAACTAAGCAACCAAGACAGGATGGATTGTAAATCCTCTTCATGCGGGTTTTTTCCATCATTCACCATGGTTCTTTTTCTCATTTATTTCTTTTGTAATGAAGAAGAAATACTTAGACTATGATGATGTCTCACAACCTCATAAAGTTTGGCAAAATAAACTGATAATGGTATCATACAAGAGAACCCCTCCAACCCCAACCCCCCCCCACCACCACCACCACACACACACACAAAAAAAAAGGGAAAAAAACCAGAACATCAATAGAAAGTTTATCCTATGACAGAGAAGCCAAATAGTCAATTATGGGGATTTCTGATTGTTTTATGTATTTTATACTTTTTTGGTTTGGTAATTTTGAATATTGTAAGTGGGTTTGAGCCTTAAGGTTCACCTAATAGAGTGATAGAGCCATTGTAGAGAGACTGGGCTGAATTGGCCCTAGTACTTTTTTATGTTTTAAGTAGCATCATGTTTACATTTTGTGTTAATGGCCTTTTTCATTATGGGCCTGAGGCCTGTTAATTTTTTTTGTGTTTCTTTTAAGTTATTTAAGTGCTGGCCGCCCACTTAAGGGCAGAGATGTAATTAATCATAGTTAAGTGAGTTTAATAAAAGATTAAGAGAGAGAGAAGGAAACCATCGAACTGTCTTCTCCTTTCTCTTCTTCTTCTCCATCTTCTTCTTCCTTCTGCTGTAATCACCTCTTTTTCTTTTTCTTTTTATTGCTGTGATCACGTTTAATTATCAGATTTGAAGGACAATTTTACATCTGTCGTATTAGAACAATATATTCGGTACTTTGGTTTTTTTCTCCAGAGTTGTTCAGATATGAGGATTGGATGATCCTAGTAATGCTTATGTGAATTCATTTCTATATTTGATTTGTTTGTGTTGATAGATCAAACTATCATATCTTTTTTTTTGTTATCTTTTATGGGACCGTTATTGCTGTCTCATTTATTAGTTAGGACAGTTGTTGGCACTGTTAGCCTGGGGACTAGTTTAATCTCTTATTTTATTTCTTTGTACAGCCAACCACTTAAGGTAATTCTATAATTATGTTTTTACTTATGAGAAGTTAATACAAAAAGTAATGGGATCTCACATTGAGTCCCATGATTAGGAGTGCTTTTCTTCCTTATCTCTCTTCTCATCTCACTTTCTGCACTATTATTTTAATTTTTTTTAGATTATTTTCTGCATCTGTAAACATCAACTCTTTGATTGTAAGGAAATATTAACTCAAAAGGAAATACATAAACCCTAAACCCTAACCATAAAACCTAAATCATAAACACTAACCCCAATCCCTAAAACCCTAAATCAAACCCCAAACCCAAAACCCTATAACTGTAAACCTTAAACCCTTTGTAGTTGACAAGAAACTGACAAGAGTGGAAAAGGCAACAAGTAGCCAACAACCAGCTGACCAAAGCGGATGAAGAAAACTGAAGAGAAGAGAGTTGAGGGTTAGGCAATGAGGGTCTGAGAAGAGGATTTCGAACTCTCCCTCTCTCAGCCCCCTAACACTGTTTTATTAGAAATATTTGAATAATTACAAGGAGGCCCTTAGTTGGGCAAGAATTTACACAGAACTTAATATTGACAGGATGGACCCAGAATAAGGCCCATTACAGAAAAGAAACATAAATAACAAGAAAGAATAAGCAACCTATGGGCCATTCGGCCCATCTTCTCTACACTCCCCCTCAAGCTGAGCATAGATGTCAATCATGCCAAGCTTGTTGGTATCATGCTAAAGTTTTGCCTTGGGAATGCCTTTGGTGAGAAAATCTGCCAACTGTCCTTCAGATGTGATGAAAGGAAGACACACTTCACCCGAAGAGATCCTTTCCCTAATGAAGTGTCAATCAACTTCAATATGCTTGGTTCTATCATGTTGCACTGGGTTGTGAGCAATGTTGATGGCAGCCTGATTATCACAGTACAACATCATTGGCTTGTCATATTCAACTTCAAGTTCTTCCATCAAAGATTTTAGCCATAATAATTCAGAAATCCCATGTGCCATGGCCCTGTATTCTGCTTCAGCAGAAGACCGAGCAACAACCGATTGTTTCTTGCTTCTCCAAGAAACAACATTACCAGCTACCAAGGTGCAATACCCAGAGGTAGATCTTCTGTCATCAATGTTCCCGGCCCAGTCAGCATCGGTGTAGGCTTCAAGTTTCATATGACCATGCTTGGCAAACAGAATACCCTTTCCTGGGGAGCCCTTCAAATAACATAGGATTCTCTCTACAGCTGCCATATGAGTGCCTCGGAAAGCATGCATGAATTGGCTAATGCAACTGACTGCATATGCAATATCTGGCCGAGTCATGCATAGGTACAAAAGTTTCCCAAGAAGTCTCTGAAAGATTCCTTTGTCTTCTAACAATGTCCCTTCTGAGGCTGAGAGTTTATAACTCATATCAATAGAAGTAGCAATTGGTCTAGCACCCATCTTTTCAGTTTCAGAGAGTAAGTCAAGAACATACTTCCTTTGGGAGATAAGAATCCCGTCCTTGGATCGAGCCACTTCTATGCCAAGAAAGTATCTCAATCCCCCCAAATCTTTAATCTCAAACTCTGTATGTAGAAAAGATTTTAGATCATGAATTCTTGAGACATCATTACCAGTCACTACAATATCATCTACATACACAATGAGGTATACTGCCAGAGGTCCACTCCTCTTCACAAAGAGTATGATCGGATTGTGTCTGCACATAACCAAAGTTAACAAGTGTTGTTCTAAATCTCTCAAACCATGCTCTAGGGGACTGTTTTAGTCCATAAAGAGATTTTTTCAGCCTGCATACCTTCCCTTTCATATCAGTTTCATACATCCCTGGAGGAAGAGACAATGTAAACCTCCTCATGTAACTCACCATTCAGAAATGCATTCTTCACATCCAATTGATAAAGGGGCCAGTCAAAGTGAACAGCTAAAGATAGAAGAACCCTCACAGATGTCATCTTGGCAACAGGGGCAAAAGTCTCTAAATAATCAATCCCATACGTCTGTGTATAGCCTTTTGCAACCAGCCTGGCCTTGTACCTTTCAATGGTGCCATCAGCTCTGTATTTGATAGTAAAGACCCACTTGCAACCAACAGGATCCTTCCCTTCAGGCAAATCCACCACTTCCCATGTGTCATTCTTGTGTAGGGCATCGATTTCAGATCTCATAGCATCCCTCCATTTTGGAAGCTTAAGAGCTTCTGACATAGACCTGGGAATAGGATGAGAAGCAACAGAAGAGAGATAAGCAAAGTATGAAGGTGAAAGCAAACTGTAAGAAATGTGCTTGGAAATGCAGTGTGCAGTGCACTTCCGTTTTCCTTTTCTAACAGCAATGGGAATATCAAGGTCAGGAAAGGATGAATCCAAAGGTGCTGAAATAGTATTTGTTGTCTCTTCTGTGACTGGAAGTGTATGAGGCTCATGTGTTGTAGGAGAAACAACCTGCACATTTCTGGATCTTTGCTTGTGATACACTTGGGATTGAGGATAGGACGAGGAAGTAGAGAACTGGGACAAGGAGAATGGAGCGACTAATCCACCCTTGATTCATTTGAAGGAAAGGCAGACACATCAAGAGACTTAACAGGGACAGGAAGAGGAAGAGCAAACACCTGTGTCAAATTCTCCCCCTGTGAACAATGTCCTTCTGGAGAGGAACCATAAAAGGGGGAAAGCTCATCAAAGGTGACATCCATTGAGACATACCGATTGCCAGACTTTGGATCAAAACAACAATAACCCTTTTATGTGGGGGATAACCAAGGAAGATACACTTTTGAGCTTTGGGTTCAAATTTATGCCTTTGGACACTTGGAACATGTACATAACAGGTGCAGCCAAAGACACGAATAGGAACAAGAAAAAGATCCTTGTCCGGATGAAGAAGAGTGAAGGGAGACTTAAACCCCAAAACCCTGGATGGCATGCGGTTTATAAGGTAGGTAGCAGTAAGTATAGCATCACCCCAAAACTTGGTAGGAACATGTGAGGCAAATAAAATACTTCTTGCAACCTCAACAATATGCTTGTTTTTCCTCTCAGCAACCCCATTCTGTTCTAGGGTCCTAGCACATGAGCTTTGATGAATAACCCCCATGTCAGAAAGATAACAGGATAGATTTTCTCAAAGTATTCTTTTGCATTGTCCGATCTGAAGATCTTAATCCTGGTATCAAATTGGGTTAGAACAAATTCATGGAATTGTTTTACAAGTCTTGGAACTTCATCACGGGATTTCATCAGGAATATCCAAGTGAACCGTGAAAAGTCATCAATAAACAGGATAAAATATTTGTAGCCACACATGGAGGGTAAGTGGTAAGGTCCCCACACATCAGAATGCACAATATTAAAAGGAACAGAAGATCTTTTATTGCTCAAAGGATAATTGCTTCTACAATGCTTTGACAATTCACAAGACTCACAATGTAGACTGGACAAACTAATTCCCTTAAACAGTTCAGGGAATAGATGACTCAAGGCAGAAAAAGACAGATGACCAAAACGATAATGACACAACATAATCCGACTAACAGACTCTGAAGAGACACATCCAAGAGCAACATTCCCAAGATGATCAGTGCATTGTCCCGAAGTATCAAGCAGGTATATTCCGTTCACCTCATGGCCACTCCCAATCACCTTCTGAGACTCCAGATCCTGAAAAACATAGTAGGAAGGAAAAAAAGTTACACAACAGTTAGTGACTTGGTTAAACTACTCACAGACAACAGATTTGTATTTAGTTTAGGTACATGAAGGGCAGAAGGTAGGTACAAGGAATTCGTAGCCTTGATGGTTCCCTTACCAAAGTTAGGGGCAAGTGAACCATCAACTAAAGTGATTTTATCACGTCCAGGAAGTAAGTCATATGAAACAAACAAGGTAGACAGATTGGTCATATGGTCAGAAGCACCTGAGTCAATAATCCAAGGAATCTTGAGATTACCTGAAGATGTAGCATGATTGGCAGAAGCCCTTATACCTGAATGAGCAAATGCTGAAGCAGTAGAATTTCCTGAAGGGTTGGAAGGAGAGGTCACATCACTCAGCTAACTGATCATCTTCCCAAACTTTTCATATTCTGCTCTCATGGCTGCCAACTGTGCAGAAGCAGACATCTCTTCACTATCTGGCCCAGCAGCTACATTTGCACTTCCTGATCTTTTACTATCATGTTTTTTCTGAAACCGAATGGGAACAAGATTAGGATGTAACTTCCAACACTTGTCTTTGGTGTGCTTCGGCTTCTTGCAATACTCACATATAACTTCTTTCTTTCCTGTGCCACTAGAAGTTCCAGCATTACCTTTAGGTTTAATCCCCATATTGGCAAAGTGATCATTAATATCAGCCCCTTGAACCTGAACAGCCCTTCTGCTCTCTTCACTACTCACCAATGCATAAGCTTGTGACAAAGAGACACACTCCTTGGAAAGAATATTCTGTTTTGTGATATCATATTCTGGGTTTAGTCCAGTTAAGAACTCAAAAACCCTGTTCCTTTCAACCAATTTTCTGTAGGTCTCTGCATCATTGGTGGTGTCCCAAGTTACAGCTTCTATTAGGTCAATCTCTTGCCATAGGGACTTAAGGGTTGAGAAATATACAGCAAGAGGTTTCTCTCCTTGCCTTAAATTCTTTACATCACTTCTCAATTTATATGCCCGGGCCACATTGAGTTTTTGGGAATAGGTTTCTGCAACACTGTCCCAAATTTCCTTTGCTGAATTCATCCATAGGTAGTGTTGACTGATTTGTGGCTGCATTGAGTTCACAAGCCACCCAATGACAGTGTAATTTTCTTGCATCCACTTCTCGTAGGATGGATCATCTTCTAGGGGAGCCTTCTTACTCCCGGAAATGAACCCCCATTTTCCTCTACTACATACATCAATCTTTACTGATTGTGACCATGCCAGATAATTAGTTCCATCTAGTTTAGCTGTGGTCACAGTCAATAAGGAGTCACTTGGAGTCCCCTGAACCAGTCCATATTCAGCACCACTTTTGTTTTCAAACTCTGAGGAGTACATCATGTAAACACTCTAAATATGATTTCAGATGACTTCTACAAGTATACTGAATAAGGACAAGCAAGAACAGAGTTCAGCCGACCACAAGAAGGCAATACACTGAGTTCAGCCTTCAAGAAGTAAAACAGAAACTTCTAGATACTCAGCCGAAGTACCCTTTTCAAATCTAGACTTCAAAGTAAATACCACTTGGCACTCAGCCGAAGTACCCTTTTTACAAACACAGTGTGGGCAATAGAGACAACCCCACTGTCAAGAGAAAAAAAGGCCTCAAGAATAGTTCGTACAGCCCCCCAAAAACAGCCAGATATAAGCAACAATCCACAGCCTTGTTACAGGGATGTTTCGGCTGTTTGACAGTCCAATAAGGAGTGAAAAAACAGCCCAGAAATTTCTGGGTTAAACCAGATTCAATGGCAGCCGAAGGTAGTACAGAACAACCAAAGCTTTCGGACAGTTCAACAGTCCAAACATAGTCGAAAGCAATACAGAACAACCGAAAGAAAACTGAACCCAGAAATCCGAGTACAACTTACAGTTTCGAACCAGAAATCTGAGTACAACTTACAGTTTTGAGCTTCAACAAAACCAAACTGTTCCTCTTCCCCTTTTTCTTTTCTCTGATTCTTCCTAGCCATCGAACCACTTCTCCAAGAGATTCAAGTCTTGGGCACTTCCAATGACCTCCAAGAATCAGGCAACATGAGTCAAGCTTCCAGCCCTAGGATACTGAAGTTCAGGTATGCTCTGATACCATGAAAAAAACTGAAGAGAAGAGAGTTGAGGGTTAGGCAATGAGGGTCTGAGAAGAGGATTTCGAACTCTCCCTCTCTCAGCCCCCTAACACTGTTTTATTAGAAATATTTGAATAATTACAAGGAGGCCCTTAGTTGGGCAAGAATTTACACAGAACTTAATATTGATAGGATGGACCCAGAATAAGGCCCATTACAGAAAAGAAACATAAATAACAAGAAAGAATAAGCAACCTATGGGCCACTCGACCCATCTTCTCTACAGCGGAGAAAGCAACAAGAAGCTGACAAAGTGGAGCTAACAAATGGGTTGCAAGCAGCCAACAATGTTACTTGATTATGAAGATATTTCTTGAATTATGAATTTATTGAGTAATTCCCAAATCCT
This sequence comes from Nelumbo nucifera, assembly GCF_055504915.1. Taxonomy (NCBI): domain Eukaryota; kingdom Viridiplantae; phylum Streptophyta; class Magnoliopsida; order Proteales; family Nelumbonaceae; genus Nelumbo; species Nelumbo nucifera. Next base: position 109,975,193 of record NC_142649.1, on the reverse strand, counting down.
AAAGTGATTCTAGGCCTCTGTTGAGTGACTTTGGGATTTCTTCTCTTCTCTTCTATTTCCAATTTCCTTATTCTTGCAGCTATACAGCTCAATGATAATAGTTTAAGACTTGAAGAAGTGGATTAATCTGCACCATAGACCGGAAATTCATTCACAAGCCAGTAAATTTTCAAGATTTTTATTTTATAGCTCTTAATGTCTCTCTCTAGAAAACCTCTGAATTGGTCCATTTCTTTCTCTATACTTCATCCCGGGAACTTTTATTCCTAAACTCCATTCATTAACCTTCTTACTAGATTAGTTCATCCTAAATCCATACCTTTGTTTAAACATTAGTTTTTTAAATCCCTACATTTCACTTTTGACTTCAATATAGCCATACTTAGCCCATTTTCCATTAACCCCACAATAAATTGATAATAGAGCACTTTTTTTTAAAACTCCACTGCACATCCTACCATCAGTTTGGTATTAAAGCTATTGGTCCTACATCATCTATTGACTATAAGTTCCAGAGCCACTCTTCAAGCTAGATCAAGTACTATTAATTTTGGAAGACTCTTGAGCTCAACTTTGGGGGTGGATTTGATTTACTTGTTAATACCCCTTTTGTAGTTTGTTCTTGTTGGTTTTTGTGGATGAACCCACTTTTTATTGTAATCTTCTTTATTTTATTTTGTTAAGTCCTTAAGTTTGCTGGACTGGGAGAGGTTATTAAGGTACTCCTAGTCATAGCTTTTAAAAAAAAAAAAAGGAGAAAAAGGGCTTTCTTTTTAGCCCAGTCAATCCTATTGGCGGGCTAAAGCTTTTTAGTAAAGAAAGGGGCTTGTAGTCTAATTTAGTAAACAATAGGCCCCAAATTAATTGGGCTTGTTTGTAATGCAATAAGCATTTAATGGGCCTACAATAGAGCCCATTTAATGGGACAACAAGCCCTAAAAGAACTAAATCTATATTAATTAATTTTCTTGTGAGGTGTCCCATTCATTTATAAGGAGATGCCACTTGTCCTATTCTAACAAGATAGTTATTTTCCCTCCTCTAACCACTTTAAGTGGGAGGACACATGTCACCCTAAGAGAGAAAGTTATTTTCCCTCCTCTAACCACTTTAAGTGGAGGGACACATGTCACACCCTAGAGGAGAGAATTATTTTCCCTCCTCTAACCACTTTAAGTGAGGGCACACTTGTCACCTTAGGAAGAATTTTCTTTTTCCTCCTTAACTCATTTTAAGTGCGGTGACACTTGGCACCCTAAGAAAAAAGGAGTGAGGAGTTACTTACCACCTCCCTCCTCTATATAAACTCCTCTCCAACAAGGAGAAGGGGCTAATGCCATTTTGTTGGCTAAAGCTATTCAGTTGATAGAATTTAAAGCAACAAGAGGCAAGCAAAAGGAGAAAGAAAAGAAGATTGTGATGTAAAGGAAAGGAAGAAGATGAGAAAGAAGAAGGTAGGGATTACAGTATTCCTTCTCCACCTCTTCATTACGTGCTCCTACAACTTCCACCATTAGACCTTTGTCTTTCCTTATACTCCTACAACCATCTACAGCTTGTTCATGAAACTTGGATGATTATGGTTCTTTACAACATATTAACCTATGTGTGAGGGGGAAAAACATCTACAACCTTGTCATGAAACTTGGTTGATTATGGTTCCTCACACCATAATAATGCACATAACCAAAATTTAAAGGCCATTTGTAGCCTTATTGATGAAATATGACTATTCATGATACCTATTTACTTGTTATGTATAAAAAGTTTGCTTATTTATATATTGGTTTTCTCTCAAACAAAAAGGGAATATATACCAGAATTTTCAAAGTTTAGTATATTCATTTGTACTTCTGAATTAGAATCAAAAGGTTTTCTCTACCCCTAGCAGAGATGTAACTAAGGAAACACCTACGTGATTTCCTGAATGGGATTACCCAAATAACAAAAAAAAAAAACCAGTTATTAGTCTAATTGGGTGAATTATGTTATGTGAGAAATTATACTAAACAAATTCCACTAACATATTTTAATGAAATTCATCTTTTATTTTCCATAAAAACATCAATAAACCACTTGTACTAGACTGATGTAGGATATGCTTGGGTCATGTAGGAATTCTACAAACCAAAACGACCATGATTGGGCATTTAGTGTATAAATCACCAATTAACAATGAAACTTGATATAAGATAACCTATGAGTATTTTTGAGAGAAAATGAGTAGGGTTAAAAGGCTGATCAAATTGGCTAAGCTTAAAGGAAAGGGTTCTCAAAATGCAAAACATAACTAGAAGAAAAATAACTTAGCTTCTTAGGTTAATAGCTGGGAGAAGATCAGAACTCAAATGTTTGAACATTAGGTTGTGTTTGGTTGCAATGCAAATAAATTTGCACCAATGCAAAATCATGGCAGTGCAAATGATTTGAGTGTAAATTCTGGCCTATTTTTGTTTCAATTTTTAGCTTATTTTGTTTGATTGCAGTACAAATGAAGTAAATTAAGACATTAAGCAGAATAAAGTAAAATCCAAGACAAAATTAAACAAGAATTTGCATTTTTTACATTTGCACTCCCATGCATTTGTACAAGTGCAAATAAATTTGCACTACAACCAAACACAACCTTAAGAAAAATCATGTAGTAGTTAAGAAGGATAAGTAAATGAGTCTCAATTGAGCTAGACTAGATTTCTGATGCCACAATTGAAACGATGAGCTTGAAACCATCTCCAATTTTGAGTCAAGTTGATGTCTAAATAAACAAATTTGCCTGTTCCATTATGAACTCTTCCTTAGTAGTGAGAACCTTGAGCCATTTTGTGGTGCCATCTAAAGCTTCTACATGTAATATTTGTGGGTTGTCTAGTTCCATCAAACAGAACTTACCATGGAAACCCATTTCTTTAATGCAAACACTTCTTGTATGTATACAAATACAAATTTGTCCACATTAAACAATTCATTTAAAATGCCTTGTCACAAATTCACAACTGCTAAAGAAACTTCTACTCTCTTTAAATTAGATTAGTTAAATATATTTTCCCAACAATCCAAGGAGTCTAAGAGAATAAGAAACGATACTTGTGAAATTAATAAAAGTCAGTTCCAGTAGACAGAAAAGGAAAATTTTGTATCAAATAATACTCCACAGCTTAAGTTTGTAACCAGAATAGTCAAATGTTGAGAAGGATCCATGCTTACAATAGAAACAGCCAAAAAGATCCCTGTCAATATTTTTTTGATGAGCTAACAATATTGAACATGACTAGAAAAACAGATGAGAATTCTGTAATATTATATCTGCAGGAAAATAGTCTTGAACAAAATATGAAAACCACAGTTCAGGACCAAAAGACAACCAAACAAGTGGATGGATTAAAAGTTTCTCGTGAGAATAATAAGCAAGCACATATGACATGATATGATGGATCCACAAAAACAATTAGGAAATTAAAAGTTGAATAAGAATAAACAATCAAATGAAGTATTGGACAAAGTGAGACCTAGACTGTAACACAGTCTCTTTACCTTGTCTGAAGGTTTATTTGCTTCTTGATCATGATTTTCTAAAGGTCCTATTGTTCCTTGGGAAGTATCTTCAGACTACAGACATTAAATTAGATACATAAGATACAGATAGGTAATCAAAATAATATAGCCCCAACAGTACCAAGATAAGTGTAAGTTTCGGTAGTTTGTACCTTGTCCAGCTTTGCATCCCCCTGTATTGTGGACACAGCTGTGTTTGGACTGCTATTACCTCTAAATGGTTCTGCCCACATACTAATTTGGTGGACTGGCTCATAGATACCCATCCTTCTTGAGGTGGCAAACTGAGTTGATGGAGAGCTCATATTCTTTGGACTGTAGAAAGAAAATTTTGCAAAGAAATTATTGATCCCCAGTATTTCAATATGCAACGATGAAAAATTCAGGAAGGGTGCTGAACAATTAATGTTCTAAATATAGAAGAAATTCCAAAGGTGGTGAAGTTAGCAGAACAAAAATCCTGTACTTCCTTCCGACTCTTCCACCCTAAGGCCATATCTTTTTTTGTGGATGCATTGAGAGATAACCTGAAGGAATAATATAGAAAAAAAAATATGAAAAAGGAGTCAATCTAAAAACTAAGAAATTGGGTGTGACAAATCTGCCCGTGTAAACAACAATCCTAACTAATTTTTAAAGGCTACAATCTGCTGACCAAACCATCAGCCATGATTAAGTAGAGAAACATCCAATGACATTTTCTAATAGAGTTTAGCTGGGTTAAAACTTTGATATCTTTGGATAGAATTTAGGTGGGGTATAAATTTAATACTTTTGGTTGCAAGGCATTGAAAACCAAACCTCTGGTTGCAATAAATCCCTTCAATACGTTGATACCACATCTGTGGGTCTCTACTTGCATGTAGCTCCAAGCATGCAACAACTCCAGCTGAGCTTGAGATTTGTTGCCATGACCAGGAAGAAAATTTAGACTCATTTTGATAAGAGGAAACTTTCTGATGCAGATATGGAAGCAAGCAAAGAAACCATTGGGAGATAAGTCAATTTTCCAATCCTACACCCATTTTAGATTTTTTTTTTGTGATAGGATATCGGTATTGCTTGAGTTTCTTTATTTTCTACTTATAGGTGTATCAAGAATAGGATTTTAATTTTTCCATAAATTTATTGTTATTTCAAACTTACTATTTATGGTAACATTCGAACTTACTGTTTATAGTAATTCCCATAATTACTATTTTTAGTAAAGACACTTACTATTTTTTATAATTTCTGGTGTTGTTACATTAAATTAGTTTTAGTAGAATTACAATAGTGTTATTAGAGTTAGAGTCCTTATTTAAGTGTCATTATAGGTTACTTGTGGATTTGTCTTAGTTATAAAGCAATTAATATTTGATTTTGGCCAATTTCCAAGTCCAAATTGGAGTCTGTAACAGGACATCCGAGTTAATAAGTTAAGCCTACAAACAGAGTCACTGTAATTGCAATTTTAGAAGAGTTTATTTGATGAATCATCACTGCTATCATTATCTAAGCCTTATCCCAACTAATATGGGTTGGCTACATGAATCCTGTTTCACCGTTCCATTCTGTTTAATACCATATCCGTTGTTATGAGCACTTAACTCATTCCTTACTACTTCGACCCATGTTTTTTTGGTCTGCCCCTAGCCCTTGTAGTCCCTTCAACTTTAACTGACCTTTTTTTCTTACTTGTGTTGTGGGTGGTCTTCTATGCATGTGACCAGATCATCTAAGTCTACTTTCTCTCTCTTCAAAGTGATCTATCTCTTTGCTGTTTACTTAGAAGTAATTCTTCTCTCTCTTTGTAATTTCTTGCTATTTTTGGTGGACAGCAAGTTGTCTACTTGCTTTTCCATCCATCTTCTTCTTCATTAATCACCTAAACTCCCTCTTTCACCTCACAAAGCCCATCACCAGATTTGACATTTGTAGGACCCCTAACCTGTCCTACATCACTTGCTTAAAGTGAAAAGCAGAGAAATTAAGGCAGGTTTTCACCAATATGAGTGGTTTTTCTTTTCAAAACAAAAACATCTGCTACATCATAAAAAACAAAAATGCCCTAAGAGAACCACAGAATTCTGCAATTGGAGCTCCCTTTGCTTGTACATAATACCTGAACTCAGCCTCAATTTCAACTTGCAGCATGTCCCTAGAATTGCACAAAAGACTGAGGATTGGTACTCATATTGGATTGGCTAAAGAGTGAAGGTTGGTACTTATGTTTTCTGCTAAACCTGACACAAATCTCTATTATCTAGGCTTTGCCTGTATATGATATATTCCATACAAATGAAACCAAGTGAACAGATTCTCCCCTTGGAACTTAAAACCTGTACTACCAAGCCTTACCATTACAGGCATCCTTCTCTACTTTGCGTTTAATTGGAAATTTGGATAATTAGTGTAGATGGGATCTGGGTCTGAGAAGGATTTTAAGGGATTTCAAAACTCTGAAAAGTATTGCTTCACTTGAGTTGTTGGACAGAATTACCATTGATCTGAGCAAACTTGATATACCATGGTTTGGACTTTAATTGCTTCCAGGTCTTATTATTCTTCCTAGAAAAAACTTCCAGATCAGGTTCCAAGCAATAAATCTCAATATCTTAATAGCCAACATAGGGCATAATCCTAAAGGCAACAACTTTATGGTAAGATATGCCAGGGAGGTAGATGATTATGGTTATGTCAAAGACAGATGAGAAGAGGATAGTTTTCAATAGCTAATATATGGACATCAAATAATGAAAGTCCAAAATATAACTACATCCTTTGTGTTCTATAAATCACAAGGTTTGAAGCTTCAAAGTTGCTCCTGGACAACCAAAGGGAACCTGATCCACCTCACTAGGTTAAGAGATATTGTAGAAAAGAAAGTACAGACGTTCAGGTGGAACAGAATACTCACTAAACACAATCACATTCTCAAATCCTTATCAATGTCTCCAAGGCCCTCTAATTTCTCCAGCTCACATCCAATAAAGTTCAGCAAGTGTTTAAAACATATTTTGCTGTATATATCATGAAGACAACCTACTATAAGAAGACTTAATTCTGATGCCATCAAAGTTAAGCTACCAATAGAATCCAAGCTTGTAGGAACCGTGCAATTCTAGGAGTACTCAACTTCATTCAGCCAATTCAGAAGCACCAACTAGCCTTTTTATTTTCACCCAAATACAGAGCAAGGGAATTACTGAAACGAACTGGAATATGTTGTTAAAACAGCACTCAAAGAAAAAGAAGAAGAAATAAATAGATAATAAAAAATCCCGTTTTCTTCTTTCAATTAGACCACACAACTCTAACCAATTAACCAAGTTCATAGCAAGAAGGCATTAAAAAACAGAAATTCAGAGAAAACAACTTATAAGTAAGCCAAAAGGAACTCTTAGTGAGTGATTAAATCGCAAAGGTTCTTTTTCTCAAACAAGAAAATATAAAATAGAGATCACTTCAACCAGAAAGCATAACAGTAGTAATCCAGCATGGAAAGAGGAATTCAATTGCCAAACCTTTAAAGAAAAAACAAAAATTGAATTCTTATATCACCGGAAGAATTCCGCTCAAACCTCAACTCTTCAAAGACTGCATCAAATTCCTGAAACATTCCATAATTCTCGATTCCGATATACCCCAATCCAACACTTAGCTCATCTGGAAACCCTAGTATTTGCGAAACCGTACCATCCATTCCTCGGGCGCAAGGAATCGAAATCAAATCAACATCTTAAAAAAAGAAGAAAAAGAAATTCCCTTATAATTACCCTTTTCTCGTCTGCTACAGTCAACCTTTAACGTCGTCATATTTCCACTACAACGCAACTTTGAAAATGCGCACCAGGTCACTCTCTCCCCTGAATCTTTACACCAGTCATTACTCACTACCCGCCCTCTTCCTCTGACGTCACTTCCCGCCGGCACCGGTATATACGCCGGAGATGTTTCTGTTTTCTAGTTGACGTTGTTATTTGAAACTTTGGCTGGGAGTGGAGCGTGATTGCTTTATTTTTATGTTGATGGTTAATAGAAAAGATTATCTTTATGGCATTTGTTCTATCGTTTCGGTTTTACACGTAAGCTCGTGTGTCAGATTCCGGTAAAAGTTCAACACGCGAGTCGTCTGTCTCCTATCGAGGATATGCCATGCTGGCTGCCGAGATTCTTCCATGAGAGGCGCACACTAAACTTCGCTTGGAGGGTGTACTTGCGCTAACCTACGCATTCCTGAAAAAACACAAAAAAGCCGCTGCTCCCTGGAGAGTATGAATAACCGCTGTACTTGACATTGAATTAGGTTTTAAGAAAGAAAATGAGAATAATTATGTCATAAAGGGAGTGTATGACATCATTGTTCCAACATCTAATGGCTCCAATTGAGGGTTCTATTGTATAAAGGTAAGACAACTTGTTGATATCTTTTTTTTCCGCTTCATAGACAACGTGTTGATATCACATCACCGATTTTATTATTAGTCTTTATTAAATTACTAGTGGAGACTTGAATAATATAGAAAAAAAATGAATTTACAAAAGGTAAATTTTTTAGTTAATAGTTCGTAGAAAAAATGATTTATTTAAAATAAATAGAAATTTATGAATAATAATATATTTTAATTTAATAAAATTAAATAAATAAATAAATAAAATTTTCAATTTTGAAGTCAATTTAATATAAATAAATCAATTTTGTTGTTAAATAAAGAATACAAATCTTTTTTTTTCTCAATTTCTTGGCTGGGCTTTGGGCTTTATATAGGGGGCCGAGATTGGGCTCAAAATTTAGGCCCAATGGTCTGGTCATGCTCAGGTTTGGGCATGAATATGTTATATTGATATAAAGGCAAAGCCTAGCGTGGCCTATTAATTGGTTTAATCCCAACCCCAGGCGGAGACAGAGGAACCCCAAGGAGCCATGCCCCCCTATGGCCCAATAAATCCCCACGCTTCATGTATATTTCCCCACTCCCCACCCCAATGGTTCCCCCCCCCCCCCCCCCCCCGCCCCTACCCCCAATTGGCCATCCATTTTTATTCCCCTACCCCCCAATCTACTTAAATTTTGGCACCCCTCATAATTCCTAGCTCTTCTCCTGCCCAACCCAGACCTAACCTATTGATAGCCCTAAATTACCCCCCCCCCCTCCCCCAATCCACTTAGATTTTAGCCCCCTCATAAAAAAATTCCTAGCTCTGCCCCTTCGCAATGCAAACCTAACCTATTGATAGCCCTAAATTATTAGGCTTGGGGAGAAAGAGAAATAATTTGTTAGTAAAATAAATTATTAACTAATTGAATAATTTAATAAATAGAAATTTATGGATAATAATTTACTTAAGTTTGTAAAATAAATAAATCAATTATTTATTGTAATAAAATAAATAACTAACTATTCATTTATTATTGGGACATGACTGGTCCAAGTTATCTAGAACCAAACCCGACCCATTGACAACCCTAAATATTGGGCACATGTTGAATTAAATAAATAAAAATTATGGATAATAATATACTTAATTTAATAAAATAAAACAATAAATAATTAATTAAAATTTTCACTTTTGAAGTCAATTTAATATAAATAAATCAATTTTGTTGTCAAATAAAGAATACAAATCTTTTTTCTCAATTTCTTGGTCGAGCTTTGGGCTTTATATGAGGATCGGGCTTGGGCTCAAGATCTAGGCCCAATGGTTCAATCATGCTCAAACTTGGACTTGAATATGTTCAATTGATATAAAGGCAAAGGTCGCATCCCGACATGACCTGTTAATATGTTTAATCCCAACCCCAAGAGTGGAGCCAAGGGGACCAGGGAAGCCATGGCCTCCCATTCCACTTACATTTTGGCCCCCCTCATAAATATTAGGCTTAAACCTACCTATTGATAGCCCTAAATATAGGACTACCAATGGATCAGGTCTGGGTCGGAACTAGTTGGAACTGGAACCGGCCCAACATGAAATGTTAAGGACCCGGACACATAGGGTTTGTAATTTTTGGATCGGAATTGAATCGACAAACCCGATTATAATAAATAAAAATAAATATTTATGTATAATATATATATATTATGTATAGTATATATATAATTTATTTATTTAATATATTGTACATTATATATATATATTCTAAACCAATAGTAATTGGAACCCTATATCAGGACCCAAAATTGACTCGTTGGTTCCAATTCTCGGAACTAGAATCGGCCCAACTGGTTCGGGTCCATTAGGTTCGTTGAGTTGGACCTAATCCATTAACAACCCTACCTAAATATTGGGTTCAAGGCTCAAGGGGAGAGAATAATTTGTTAGTAAAATATTTCTAAATAAATAAATAAATGTCTATTAAAATCTTTTTCTCAATGTCAAATCTCCTTTATTTTACTGATTTACAAATAATTTATTTACTTTTATTAACTAAATAAATTCTTAGATAATAATAATAAATTAAATAAATAAATGTCTATTAAAATCTCTCTCAATGTTAAATATATTTTATTTTATTGATTTATAAATAATTTATTTATTTTTATTAAACAAATAAATGCTTAGATAATAATAAATAAATAAATAAATAAATAAATTCCTATTAAATTCTTTCTCTCAATGTCAATCTCCTTTATTTACTGATTTATAAATTATTTATTAACTAAATAAATGCTTAGATAATAATAATAAAATAAATAAATTATTAAAATATTTCTCTCAATGTCAAACCTCTTTATTTTATTGATTAAAATAATTTATTAAATAAATAAACTCTTAGATAATAAAAATAAATAAATAAATGAATAAATAAAAGTTGAGATAAAGAATAGGAGGAGAGAGAGAGAAAATTAAGCGAGAGAGAAGAGGGATGACATTTTGTTTTGTAGGATGGCATAATCGTAAGTAAATTATATATGTCATTGCTGTAATTTTCAAATATCATAGAGGCATTGCTGTAAAGAGAGTGAATTTATCTTATATGTGGCATTCCTATAATTTTTGAATGCCTTAGAGTCAATTAAATTGAAAGATTTGTCTTATATGTTATAGTCTTGTAATTTTCGAATACCTTAGACGCAATTACAAGTTGGAAGATTTGTCTTATATGTGGTAGTCATGTAATTTTCGAATAACATATGGGCAATTACAAGTCAATCAGATAAGGGGGTTTGTCTTTATGTGGAAATTTTTGTAATTTTTAAGGAAAAAAAAGCAAAAGTTATTGTTAGATTCCATTTTTTTGCATCCTCATGTTTTCCTTCGTACACATTACAGCTTAATATATTTATATAGATTAATCCCCATTTTTTTTTAATATTTAGGTAGTTGATCGGTCAATCCAACATTTAAACTTACTAGACGACCTTTTGTACGACTTTGGATTGTATCTAGATGTCCTGCCTGCAACTCTCTACCCACTATGATAAACTACAATAGCACATCGCCCATCTTGTATTGTGAGATGTGACCAATTGACCATGTGGGGAGCTTCAATGTCTTGTGGGTAGAGAGAGTGGGTACAACAAGTGGGCAGGAAATTTGGGTTTGCTCAGATTTGAAATCGGATTCAATCAGTGCAAGGCCCGTTCCAACAACTTGTATAGCCATGCATTGGGAATATCTCCCCATGAAATAAAACACAGAAATACGGAGATGTTCCCAATGCAAGGTTGTAAAGGCTTGCATTGGTATTGCACTAACTGAAGCCGATCTCCTCAGATTTGCTCCCTAGAAGCCTCCAAATAATGAACCAGTCAACCAATTGGGTCTGGTTCAGGATAGTATGTATCGGTACTGTTTCAATCAAGGTTTTTAAAACTAGACTGGCAGAGAACTGTTCTGGATCCAGTTCCCAAGTCAAGTGGTCCAACCGTCAGATCTGAATGGGTGGCCTAATCTGATAGAAAAAATAAAAAACAAAAAAATAGCCAAAAACCATTGTCTGAGTTGATGGTTCAACCACCTGGGTCAATGATTCACTAACCAAATTAATGATTTTTTGCCAAAAAGTGGTTTTAGGGTAAAACAGAATTGATCAAGTGACTAGTTCTTGGTTTTTCCGGTCCAGTCCAGATTTGAAAACCATGGTTTCAATTATTAATGGGGGCTATTATAAGATAGACCCAAAAACAATTGTGTCTAACCCAAACCAATTATATTTATGATCCATTTGGTTCATAGTTGAAATCGGAGTTGGAACCACAATCCTTTGGGATTGGAATTAGAATGGTCTGGTCTCATAGTCTATTTTGGTTCCAATAGGAATTGGAAGTAGCTGGAATGGGATTTCATTCCCAAAGGAGAGGGAGGAAATGACCATTCCCTCAATTGGGGAATGCCATTCCACCAAGAATGGAAATGAGATTCAGATTTTGTCCAATCAAAAGTTGGAATCAAAATGGTCCCCATTCCAGAGCCCACTTTTCCTACCCACTCTTTACCCACCGTGAATTGCAGCCACACATCTCTCAAATCATAATAGAGATGTGTGGCTCCAATTCACATGGATAGAGAGTGGGTAGGAAAAGTGAGTAGGAAATCTCGAGTGACCATTCTCATTCCCATTCCAATTACAGATCCCTATTCCTACAAACCAAACGGGTTGTTAGTCTTAATTAGCTATATAATCAATTTGAAACAATAGTAATGACAGATTCTGGCCCAATTATTAATATGAACAAAACTTTAAAACCATAACCGATATAATCAAATTGGTTGGTTCGCTCAACTTGATTTTGTTAGGCAAACCCGACAAGCCAACCCATTGACAACCCTATCTAACAAGCCACCGCAACTTCATATGTGGGTGTTGTTTAGTACTATGAACTTTATTTAACAAATGTTTTGTATTGTATTTATCCTGAAAAACAAAAATAGTGGTCGATAATAAGCTGAATATTAAATAAATGACTAGGTGTTTGGGGAAACACCATTTAATGGCTGGAACTCAAATTCAATCCTCACAAGACTATGCTCACACTGTACTCACAACCACTTGCAACCATGTATTGGGAATATCTCCTCATGATTAAAAACATACAAGCACAAAGATATTTCTAATACACAGTTGCAAGTGGTTGTGAACACGGTCTTATGAGGATTGAATCCGATCTCCAATGGTTGGCTCTCACACAAACCAAGAAAACACTTATTTAATAAATGGTCTTATGAGGATTGAATCTGATCTCCAATGGCTGGCTCTCACACAAACCAAGAAAACACTTATTTAATAAACAGTCTTATCAAATAGCATTTTGCAATAAATGCTTACATGGCGATGAACTGACACCTTTTCTCAGAGACCGGATCTACTCCTCACACCTAGTGCCTCACAGGCACCTCGAATGCACATCCTATCATGCATTAGGAACATCTCCCGTACTTATCAATTATTTTCACGGGAGATGTTCTCAATGCACGATGGATGTGCATGTGAGGCGCCCATTTGTGAGGAGCAGATCCCGTCTCCTTTTCTCAAATAAAGAGCCACAGAACTAAACACCATGGTAGTGTCCTTTTCTGTGAAGCATATGTAGTGTCTTTTTGGTGAGCTTGGATCCGCTCCTAACAAAGCTCCCAAGAAGCCATTAGAGTCGCACATCGGATCAAACCAATATAGACGGCTATAGTGGCTTGTTGGGAGGAGATCATGTTTCCTCTCAGTAAGTAATCCCATTACCGTGGATATGTTGTGCACATGGTCATACCAACCTCTCAGCACATCCCATTCCACTATGTATTGAGAATGTCTCCCAATGAATAACAACATGCAAGTAGGGGTGGATTCGAGCCAAGCTGAGCCGAATACTTGGTTATTCGAGCTCGGCTCGTAGGAATAGTATCAGGTTCAAGCTTGAGCTCGAGCTCGAGCTCAACTATAAGACAAGTTTTTTTTGAAAAATAAAAATTATATGTATAATTTTTTTAATTTTTTAGACAAAAAATTAAGAATTATAAAAATTATTTACTATTATACATTAAAAATAAAAATATTATATTAATAAAATTATCTATTATATATATATTTGTATGTATGTATGTAAAAAAAATATTATTTATTTAATACTAGGCTCGCAAGCTTCACGAACTGAGCTTCACTAGGCTCGATTAGTAAACGAACATATATATCAAAATCAAATTCAGCTCGAAGCTCGGTTTAAACCGAGCCAAACCAAACTTTTTACGAGCCAAACTCGAATAGCTCGTGAAAGGCTTGGTTCGTAGCCACCTCTACATACAAGTATGAGAGATGTTAATGATGTGTGACTGAGACATACTTTGAGGTTGGTGTGAGGAGCCGTCTATGAAGAACAGATCTAGACTCGAACAGGACACTACAATTGCATATTGGGAACATAAATGTATGTTGTTGTTCACGGGTAGATATTCAGGGGTGGTAGAGTAGAGCCAAATTCCTACAATCCTATTTATATTTCACTTATATGTTGGCCCCATCCATGTTTATTAATATTAATACTATTGTCCCCCTTAATTGATGTTTATTAGCTCCCCTCCCCCTTCCACCCCCCCTCTCCTAAAATATCCTGGCTCCACCCTAATGATATTCCAAATGTGTGGGTAGTCAAAACTTGAATGCACCTAGCCTAGAAAACACAAGTTCAATGCAATGTAAGATCTTAAAGTTGGGTACCAATTTGCACCGCTACTTGTGGGTGGCTCATTTTGGGAAGGATTGCTTTTAGTTCCAATTTCCTTTGTCTACTAAGAGGGGATCTATTACCAACAAAAATGTGTGTTAAAATTAATGCAGACAGCATGGAAGATATTCATGATGTGTAGCTGGACTGCGGTGCTGTCAACATGTTAGCATGCTTTTACTGGCAGCAAATTTGGTTGCATTTAGAGGGAGCCTTGATCTCCTCCAAGTAAAAGTTCCACTCACACAGCATCCAACCGAGCATTGGGAATATCTGAATTCATACGTAGATGTTCCTAATTTATGGTGAGATTCCCATGCTTTCACAGTGTGTATAGAATCCCATCATTCAGAGGTGGTGGCTTTGGCAAGCTGTAAATTATGGGCCAACAAATCGTTCAAGTGGTGACTGGTGATGATTGAATTGTTGGTTCAACCAATGAAACCAGGACCATGACCTCCTCGTTTGGGTTGATTGGCTTAGGGCTATAAAAGGATTGAATCTAATCGTATGTAGGTAGATCTAAATCAAAATTTGAATTCGAATCAAATCTTATCAAATGTATTTAAATCATATTTTCCAAAAAGAAAATTGTATATACATCGGATTCAAATTGAATTGGGATTGTAATATCTAGGTATCATGGGGCTACACAATGGAGATTAGTTGATCCTCAACCCTCGTCCAGCAGGATTTGCTATTTTGCTTCCAGCAATAGAATATTAAATGATATAAATAAATTAAACTAAAGATGAAAAAAAATATCTTACATTATTAATTAATTAAATAAAAATGACTTTAAAACTGTATTTCGTTAACATAATGAAGCCTCTGACAATTTTAGGCTGTATTTGGTTTAAAGAAAAAAGTAAGAAAATGTAAATCTTTAAAATCTTATATAGGTTTTCTTACCTTCCCCTTCCATTTCCTATTTTTTCCTTCAAACCAAACATAGCCATATAAAAAAAACATGGATATGACACCAGAAAAATGTCTAACCAATTAACTGACATCATAAAAATGGTAACCAAGTAGGTGGTATTCTTGGACCTTCATGGGAGGCTTTGATTGATTAAAGTTCTATCATACCTTTGTGGCATCATAGATTTATGCAAAATTTTCTGAAAGCCCATAGGCATATTAATTGCATCATAGATTTACATAGTGGTTGTTCCACAATTTCTAGTACATGTACTCATGATAGATTTGCGCAACATTCAAACCAACTTTATTAATAAATACGATATAAATTTTAACTACGGGTGCAAGTCGGGTTGGCCTGAGTCAATTGGCTTGGACTTCGTGCTTCAGATCGGGTCCATTAAAATTTTAATAAAATCTCAATCCTAACCCACAAAAATTGCACCCCTAATATATATATATAATCAAATTGAATTGGATCATATACATCAGATGGGGTGCATCCATTGATTTAAATTTGGATAATTAGATACCATATGCAGCCGTAAATTGATTGATTCGAAGAAAGATGTTAAAGCTCAGTTTGGAAGGAATACAAATACAAATATGTATATGCAAAACCCTATATTTTGTACCTATACATTATTTGTATTTGTACTCCTTCCAAACTGAGCCTAAAGGGAAAGCTATCCCTTCCCTTTTCTGATATGGAGTTAGGGGGATACTTTAGTATTTGTGAATGTTAAAGTAGATAGGAGTAGGAGCCCGTGGACAACGAGAGGAATGGATCAGTACACACTACACAGGACACCCACATGTACCTGGGATAAAACACAGAGAGAGAGAGCACTTTGACTTGAGAAATTATACTCTACGAGCATTGAACATGGCAAGTAGCTAGTGATAGAGCGAGAAATGAGTCTCTGATGATGTTTACACAGATGATCACTTTTTCAATATTTAATTGCTAATCAGCTAATAATAGAGGATTAATTTGGTTAAAGTGGTGTTTGATAACTGCTGAGGTATGCAAAAGCAAATTAGCAAAAGATTCTGAACTCAAAAACAACTTAAACGTCGCCACGTAAGGATATTAGTAGTATTTGGTAGACATTTTAATCACCCAAATGCCTAAAGAAGCTTCTGTATTCTGCAAATAAGTAGGTTTCGGATTAATGAAATTCTGAACTGGAAACTTCTAAACTCAGCAAGAGAGAAATATACTAAATTGCCAAAACTATACAATTTCAGCCCAAAAATAAGATGAGATTAGTTTTGGTTATTTTATTTAAGACATGGATTTATTATAATAACCTAATTAGTGCCTATAAGAGAAATCTATTCTGGAATTAATGAATTTAATAAAAGTCAAGTTGTTTGGTTGGTCCTTTTTTTTTTCTTACTCTTTCTCTAACTTTGGCTTGTCCACTCGGTACGAGTGCGTTTGATGGGGAGTAAGAAAGATGGAGGGGGCCAAGGGAGTGGTACTCGTCGGCCAGCAACTGACACGTACGCATGGTTTCTCTTTTATTTGGTGCTGGTGCGGTTCAAAGTGGCCAGCCACATATAGTGTCGTTACAGAGAACTTGGAGAGGACCAGAGAACTTGGAGAGGACCAGACCACGTATATGACTCACGGGGTTCTCCAAATCAATGGGTATGAGAGGTATCTTTTTGGTTAAGGCTCGAACAGTTCTCCAATCCACACGTGGCTAGCTTTAGTGGTCAGAAAAAAAGATCTTTACAAAGTTGTCAGATAATCACTTTTTAGTTTTTAAGAGCAATTTTCCCTTTTAGGCTATGTTTGATGATTAAGTGGTTTGATAATTGTAAGTAGGGGTATTCACGGTTTGGTTAATTGAACTGTGAGCCTTTTTTTTTGTAACGAACTAGTACTATCAGTTTTTGAAAAATCAATAACTGAAACTGAACAAAAGCCAATCGGTTAACCGATTGACTGGTTCAGTTAACCGTCGGTTTTTCAGTTTTTTAATTTTTACAATATATATTATAAAAATATATAAATATATAATAAATAATATATCACATATTATAAATATATTTATATACATAATACATATTTATTAATTTATAATATACAAAAAATATAAAATATATAATATACATAAATATATATGAAATCTATACTACTTATAAAAGTGTGAATGAGGAGGTATTGGCTTATGGAATTTTTCTTTACTAAAATACCCCTTCTCTTGAATTTAGTTCATCTCCATTGAAAGGGTAGAAAATGTAATTAAGAGAATGCCATTAAGTACATTCAATTACCTTTCATTTAGTCTCACATTTAAGTCATTAAATAAATCACATTCTCTCTCATTGAATCCAATATTTATACTTTTATTTATCATCATTAAATTCCACAAATAAATCCATACACAATAATTATTAATATAATGAAATTTTATATTTTTTAAATAAACATAGAAATGAAGTCATATTTTCATCTAGGTGGTGGGTAAGTAGTTCAACCATTTGGGTCAAATGGATAATTTCATGATATCATAAATAAATAATATAAATTTATAAATAAAAAATAATAATTTTGTTTGTCATCATTAAATTCCACTAATCCATACACAATAATTACTAATAAAATGAAATTTTATATTTTTAAAATAAACCTAAAAATGAAATCATATTTTTCATCTAGGTCGTGAGTAAGTACTTCAACCATTTAGGTCAAATAGATGATTTCATGATGTCATAAATAAATAATACAAATTTAGAAATATAATAAATACAAAAAAATATAGAATAAAAAATAAATTTTGAAAAAAAAAATTGAACACATTTCTATTATTAAATATTTGTCATATTAAAAAATAACTATAATAAAATAGACAATTTTATTAATGATGGACATCAAATATACAACTTAAAATCGATGGAAAATTAAACCATCTTCCTATCTAGGGGGTGAGTTAGTGGTTTAATCTTTCGGGTCAGATAGATTAACCCATGATGTATAATTAAAAATAATTTTTTTAAAATAGAATAGTACAAAAAAATATGAAAACAATTTTGGGCACATCTATAATATTGTATACTAATAATATAAACAAAAATAAGTATGATAAATAATAATTATTTTATCAATGATATAAATAAAATTTAAAACTAGTTTGAAAATGAAACAATTTCTATATCTAGATGGTAGGTAAGTCAATGATCTAACATTCCGGGTCAAATGGCTCAATCTATGATGTCATAACTAAGTAACGAATATTAAATATACATACATACATACATATAAACTCAAACAAAAATATAAGCTTTGTATAAAGCATTTCGATACAACTCTATTGTTATATATTTACCATATTAAACAAAAATAAATGCAAAAATAGGAATTACTTTTATTGATGATGAAAATGGAATACATGATTTAAATCAACTAGAAAAGCAAAATGGTTTTTTAATCCAAGTGGTGTGTTAGTGGTTAAACTATCCATGTCAAATGAATGTTATTATTAAATAATAAAATACATAAAATTCTAGAAAATGTAGAAAGTTGTCAATAATTTTGGGTACATTCTATAATATTATATATTCATCATATAAAAAAGTGTGATTAATGAGAATTATTTTCATCAATGATAGAAATGGGAAAGTGGTTTGGTAGGGATGCAAATATATCATACCAATCACTTAAAGGAAGGTTTTTAGGCTACAACCTCCACCATTCGGACACATGGCTTTTTCAAATTTAGACACATAGCATTTTCTAAGAAGTTGTTAAAGCACATAACCCAGTATCACCATTCAGACAAGTGGCCTTCTCATTTTCTAGATAGCTAGACACGTGGAAATTTCTAAGAAGTTCCTGCTAAAACCCACAACCCACTACCAGGCTATAGCCCCCCACCATTCAAATACATGCCCTCATTTTTTTGGAAAGCTAGACAAGTGGTATTTTTTGAGAAGTTGCTATTAAAACCCACAACCCACTACCATCATTTTCAATATATTCCTAAAAACTGCAGAAAATGCAAAAGTGGTTATCCACAACCACTTCTGCCTACATTCTATCGATCTCAGTTAATCATTAACCCTCTACGTATTATAACAAAAGAAAACTATCCATATTCTAATAATTATTGAAAACATATTTTTTGAAATAAATATTTCTTGAAATTTTAATTATTTAAAAATATTAATAAATATAAATTTAACATTATTGATTCCATAATGTAAATTTAACATTATTGATTTCACGTACTTAATACGGAGTCACTCACTAGTATATTACATAAAAGGAAATAAATACAAGTTTTATATGTATGAGAACAGGCCCATCTTACAAAGTCATTAAACATATAATTTCCAAAAAAATACAAATTTTATGTGCATCAGAAAAAAACTATCTTACAACAAAATTATTAAACATACACTTCCCAAAATAACATGCTATTTATCTTGTAAACCAACCAATTGTTTGTGTAACAATGCCTTCAACACTTGAAACTATTCTAAAGGGAACACTTACCAAATTTTATGAAAACAGAGTTATATCCTATACAATTAGAAAGAAACATCAATGATAATAAAGCCCTGTCTTTTTATACAAAAAAAAACCCATCTAATTTGAACTTAATTTAAGTTCACTCAGCCTATCCAATTTTCTCTTTTTTCTTTTGTCCATCCCTTTCAATTTTTCTCTCCCTACCCTCTTTTCGTTCCTACAAAGTCTCTCATTATACCATGCCTTTTCTATTCCCTCTTTTTTCTCTTCCCTTACCCAAATTCTATCTCCTTTCTCTTCATAATGCACAGGGTATACAACTGACCTTTTGATCCTTACCCTTCTCCACACATTGAACCTCTTTTGTAAAATCTAGTAGTAGAAGAAGAAAAAACACAAAAAAAAGTGCATTAAGTCATAGGAAATGAGTACAAATTTTAACTTGCTACATATCCAATGAAATAAAAAAGAAGATTAGCTAATGAATAGGCAGCCAATACCAATTTGGCTAAGCATGGGTAAAGAAGACAGAAAAAGTTTAAAATAATAATTTTATTTGGACATGGTGTCTTAATTATATACAAATAACGACATAAATGTAAGAAACAAAGTCGACCAACCAAATTAGATAAAATGGAATAATCCATCGGCATTGTCTGATATAAAAGATCGAGATCAATAAAAAAAAAGAAAAGAATAACATTACAAGTTCAGTAAAGAAAATAACATTACAAGTTCAGTAAAGAAAATAGCATAAACTCAATCACAATTATTTTTCCTAATTTTTACCAATTAGTAAAAAAAATCATTTATCTTTATTCATCTTATTTATCAGATTTAAGGAACCGTTCACTGCTAACATCAAGGAAAAAATGAACTTTCCGATATCCATAACTCAAATGGGAAGTTCAATCGAATAAAAATGA
Source organism: Nelumbo nucifera (assembly GCF_055504915.1). Taxonomy (NCBI): domain Eukaryota; kingdom Viridiplantae; phylum Streptophyta; class Magnoliopsida; order Proteales; family Nelumbonaceae; genus Nelumbo; species Nelumbo nucifera. Next base: position 109,954,668 of record NC_142649.1, on the reverse strand, counting down.
ACAAATTCCATTAATTACTGGACGGGAAAAAAGAAACAACAAATTCCATAAATTAACCTAACATCAATAAAAGGTTGTGGTAGTTCAAAGAAGCCATCACCGTTCATATGCTAGGACAAGTTCCAGTACCATCCAGTATGCTCTATGATGTTAATCTCTTCAGCTCAATCATATGTATTGTCTTCCAGGTGAGCAGCTGACTGCAAAGCAATATAAGAAAAGTCAATAATATCAAATTTTATTCAAAATAGGCCCAAAAAGAACAAAAATTATAAACTCCGATTTTTCATTGTTATTAACATGTTGAACGAGTTTGCTGGTCCATGAAAGCTCCAAGTTTTTGTTGCTTCACCTTATCATTATGTGGTAGCCTTCAGCTACCTCTGGCTTGGTCTAAGAAGCCTCATTTATAGGAACCCTATTTTTGGGTTGGGAAAATATAAATCATTGTTTGGTGATATATGGAGAGGACCATTTAAAGCTCCTCTGAACACCCCATGGCTGCATCAATCACTGCCTCTAAGCGCATAGATAGAATCATAGAATAACATTTCATTAGACAACTATTAGAGAGAAAGAGAACAGTACTCAATACGGTTAATAGAATTATAATCAGTGGCAAGAAAAGCATAAATTAAAGCTGGTCCTTGATCATCAAACACACTTAATAAACAGGCCCACCACAAAACACTTTACAAACTTTCATCAAGTAAGAGGAACGTCTTTTTTGGTAAAACAAAAATAGGTACTTGATATTAATGGAATCAAGTGGTACTCTGAGAAATTGCAGTCTTAGTGGTCTTCTATGCAGGGAAATTAATTTCAAAAAAAAAAAAAAGAAGAAGAAATCGATGCAACGACACTGGGTAGATGGCAACCCAGGACAGTGCATCTTCAAGTCAAAACAGAACAAGGATGTTCCTTAAATCAAAACCGATGTAACGGTTTCATGTATCATTTTTTTTTGGCTAAGTACCTCGTCATCTCGTCTGCTCTCAAGTGGCCGATGACTCAGGGGCTGAAGTGTAACTCCCTAGTGTAGTGCAACTTGGCTGCTCCCTGCAGGAGATGATCTGCTCATCTTTATAGACGACAGGAACTAGTTGCCTGCAAGAACTGAATCAGAGAACCTGGGGTGGCTTACCCGACGAGGACACTCCGATGGCTAAGTCAACACTTAATAGTGAGTTGAAAATGATATTAGAGAATGAGAGAGTTAGAGAGTAGAGATCGCCCTTCATTTCTTATCCTCCTCCTTCGCCCCTGGGGGGTGAGGCCTTTATATACTGGAGTCCTCATGGGTTTGGTGGAGCAGTTCTTGGATTCCCGCTGTGATGGGACCTGCTTTCGTGTTAGGTGGGGATAAAGCCACCAAACGGTAAGGTTGCCCATTTCCGCCTAAATTGGGGAGTGGGTGAGCTAATATAGCCGTTACAAGTCAATCCCGTAAAATGCGGGGTACGATGGTGAGCTCCTCGGGGTTGTCACGAGGAGGTCGGTCTGACTAAGAAGCGAGCTGCCTATAAGGTGCCAGGCTGCATGGTGGCGAGCTGCCTGTGAGGTGTCGAGCTGCTTGGTGGCGAGTTGTCTGTAAGGTGTTAGGCTGCATGATGGCGAGCTGCCTAGTGGCGGGCTACCTGTAAGCATTGCATGGTGGCGAGTTGCCTGTAAGTGCTGAGCTTATTTGGGTGACGAGCTATCTGTAAGGTGCTAGGCTGCATGATAGCGAGCTGCCTGTGAAGTGCTGCATGGTGGCAAGCTGTTTGTGAGGAGCCGAGCTGCTTGGAGGCGGGCTGTCTGTAAGGTGTCAGGTTGCATGATGGCGAGCTGCCTGTGAAGTGCTGCATGGTGGCGAGCTGTTTGTAAGTGCCCTTGGTGGCGAGCTGCTTGTGAGGAGCCGAGCTGCTTGGAGGCGAGCTATCTATAAGGTGCCAGGCTGCATGATGGTGAGCTGCCTATAAGTGGCGAGTTGCCTGTGGCGAGCTACCTGTGGCGAGCTGCTTGTGGCGAGATGCCTGTAAGTGGCGAACTGCCTGAGGCGAACTGCTTGTGGCGAGCTATCTAATTGTCATGAGGCTGCACCTATTTGTCACGAGGTGCCAAGTGTCATAATGTCATTGGAGGGCCAAATCCTCCCTCATCAAAAACAAAAAGAGAAAAACTATGATATGATCCAAACTTTCTGCCAAATACTATTAATAAATAACAAAGCATAATGGAGTCTCTTTTAATATTATGAGAGACACGAGCATGGAATTTTCATCCTCATCCTCCGTGGGCAAAGTGCAACTTCTCAGGTTTATTCATCTCTTCTAAAACCACCTTTAATGTTAACCAAACCAAGAACATTTTGCTATAATGTTTACCATACACAAGGGAGGATGCAAGTCATTATCTCAATGGATCACAATATCATTTTCCAAATAGAATACATACACACCCAAGCCAATGGCATTAGAGCTTTTCATGACCCTCAACTGTTTACATGAACCAATAAACATCCTATCGTAAATCCACAAGCTCATTTTCTCAAAACAATAGGGATGAAAAAAGCAAATTATTTGAGACAAGGCTTGCAACCAAAATATATATATCAAATTTATCCGTCTTATTAGAAAATCAAACATTTAAGCCAACTAACCAATAATGGAGGTTTTGTAGGTATTAATCAATATCTTTGATGACAATTCTTTAAAAAAGAGACTTCCTATTAGATGTTTTAAATTCCGTTTATAAATTTCTTTATGTAACATACATAATTAAGAACAACCAAACCATGGATGGAGTTGGCTTTTTGTAAACTCCACAAAAGACAAAACATACACCCCTAATTAAAGATACTAATTGCTTTTGCCTCTTCCTTTTCTAGAGCATGATTAACAGATTTCACCTCTACAATGCTTTTGCAAGACATTTTCTGTGAACACCTCTAAAGGCGTGGAAGACATACCCCCTAAGTAATAGATACTATCATAAATGCTACTATCATGGTAGAATGCAATGCACCGATATCCACCTTGAACTATGGCTCATTGTTTGCAATATAAACGTTGAACTGGGGTATTTATGTACTCAGTTTGTGTTTATTTGACATGTAAAAAAGTAATAATTATCAGATTAGAAATGTATTTTTTGACATTTTTATACTTTGAAAAGAGTATTATTGTACCTATTTTTTTATATAATTTGTATTCTTTTGATAATCAACTTTTTAACCAAAGTTAAGCATTGAAACATAAGGTAGTTGGAGCATTTAATAATAGGGTCCACACTCAAACAAAATGAGTGCAAAAACGATCAAATCAAATTAGTGTAAACCTCTCAAATGGAATCATCTCCATGCATTTTTGAGTTGTACTCCAGTTCATTAGCCACATATGGGGACTTGGGGGCCTAACCTGAGCCCAGCTGGATTCAACTTGTGCTTTTTGCATGAACTGGATTTAATTATAGAGACAATTGCCTAACGAAGAAAAGAGAAAAAGAAGAAGAGGCACACCTTTGTAAGTATAATATCTAGGAGCTCAGTCCCAGCCTTGGACTCAGCAAAACTCCGGTTGACTAGTATTGTGGAAAAGAAAACATAGAGTTAATAAAAAAATAAGAATTAAATGAGGTTTAAGATGTAGGAACCAAAGGGAAAAGAAAACATAGAATTAATAAAAAAAAGAATTGAATGAGGTTTAACATGTAGGATCCAAAGGGAAAAAGAAAACATCTAGGATTCAAAGAAAAATTTACCTCGACTGCCATCTCAAAGGTCTGATTGAGTTATTGATGGCATGATTCAAGAGGCCAAGTCTACGAGGTTTTGGGATGCAAAAGGTGCTTTGATGACTGCAATGATTCATTTTCACGTATTTCCAAAGTAGAAGAAGCCCTAGCAAAAAGAATCAACTTCTAACATGACTGAAAGTCAAAAGTCTCATGAGTAGGGAGGAGAAGACGGAAGCTCTTGATGAACTATACTTGTACGCTACAATCAATAGTTAGGGTTTTGAATACCTGAAAATGCAGCGATAAAACATTCAAACAAAATCAAGTGCTAGGGTTAATGGAATAGATTAAACCGTCGTTAACGGAAACGGAGAGACCAGACACAGAGTCGGCGTGTTCAATCCAAACGACATAATCTAGTGGGAAGCGCGGTGCCCATAAGAGTTGACGAGGGATAATTTGGTTCTGTAGTGACACGTGATTCTATAAAACCGACAGACGACAATTCAACATCATTTAAGCAGACTCCGACTTCGGTAGTACGACAAACACCTTGCATCTGTTGCGAATTCCTCCGCAGGGTGAACTGCGGATAGAAAGGACGATGTTAGGTCGGCATAAGAGGTGACCAACCTATGCCGGCCTAGTGAAAACTAGCGGATTGTGTGACATGACGGGCGACTTTTCCCTCAAGCAAGATGTCACCTCCGACCTTCCCAAGATCATGACGCCACATTGATGGAGTTACCTATCGCCCTATCCACTTCGGCTACCATCAGATAAGGACTTTTTGCTTACACGAAGCCCATCTACGGGCGTGAAATCATTTCCGAACTAGATAGGTCGAAGATCTCAAACGTGCTTCGTGGAGCTCACGTTAGTTAGCCTATATAAAGGCGTCCTCCTTTCCCAGAAAATGTATGCGTGATTTAGCTCTTATTACACTACCTCTCTCGCTTTATTGCAATCAAACATCTAGTTCGCTTACTTAAGCATCGGAGTGCCCACCCCAAGAAAATCGAGTTGTCCGCTGTCCGCCAAACGACCAAGCATCAAAGTGCCCATTCTAATCACTTATCTCTTACAACTCGACCAAGCGACCTATTCGATTCAACGTCCAACCTTTCCATCAGAAGGGAGCATCGAATTATACAACATCAATTGGCGTCGTCTATGGGAACACGTTACACAAAAGTTGAGCTCTCACCTGTCTACTGAGTCCTAACTTAATGGCATCCACAAGCAACAACCTTGTCAACAACGCCAACAATAACAACGTGCGTGTTGACGACACTATCATAGGGGGGTAGGACCAGCCCGCACTAAACCTAGAGATTCCAACTATCACAATTGGGCAATTCATGGTCCCCCTAACCCTACCAGATGTCCTTGCCGTGCAAGGTCTAAACCTTCCTCTGCCCACCGTAAATGCGCCTCTCCCAGTAGTCAAGCCATCTATGGTTCTTGTTGGGATTGATGGTTGCCAATTTCACGAGCTAGTGCAATTCATCAATGGGATAGACCTACGTATGCAAATATGGGAGGGTTGTTTTGCTACAATGGCGGAGATGCAACAACAACACTAGGTCGTTGGTCAGAATGTGAACCAAAATCAGCAGCCTGACAACCAAAACCAGAACCAGGTACCGGATCCGCCTCGTTGTCATGACAATTAAAAGCAATTTATTAATTTCATTTATTTCAAACCGCCATGGCACACAACATAAATGATGCTAGCGGGGACTTGTGTGATGCATGGGAATTTAGGGGTGATCATTTCAGCCCGGCCTAGAAATTCCGGGCTGGGGCTTAGGTTTTGTGTTCAGGCTTGGCCCGAGCGTGGGTCTACATTAGGCCCGTAAATTTGAGGGCCGGGTTTGGGCTTAATACTTCAAGCCCGGCCCGACCTGCATATATATAAACTTACACATTTTGTATATAATGTATACATATGTATACATGTTATTTTACATTATATTATATATTTATATATAAATATATAACATGACATGTATAATTTATATTATATGTAATATTTTATATTATATAATGTATAAAATAAGTTTATATGCATGTTATGTCATTTAATATATAGATATGTAATGTTTTATATATGAGTGACATTGGCCCGAAATCAGGCCCGGCCCAGCCTGGGCCCGTATAGACCTGGACTAGGGCTTATGTTTCAGGCCCGAAACCTTAGGCTGGGCCGAGCCCGGGCCGAAGCTATAGCCCTTATCATAAGTGCAAAGCCCGACCCGGCTTGGCTCATGATCACCCCTATGGGAATTGTCATGGAAAGTGAGGCAGTTAATGCAATGTTGTTAAAATAATTAATCTTTATTTTAGTAATTCGTTACAAAAATAATTTAGTAACTTAGTATTTTTGGATTAATTATATTTAATAATTTTTAACAAAATAATAAATTACTACTAATTACTTAATAAAATAATTATTTTTCCATATTATCTGTTAGTGTTCTATTTTGCTTATTTTACTTTATTAACGACTAAATGTTACTATATTATTTAAAATACTTAAATATTAATAAATTTATAAAATTTGGTTGTAGTTAATTAAATTAATCCATAGATTAATTTGTTTAGTCATAATTAAATTAATCTAAGCCTGAGCTTGAGGTTTAAGACTTTGGATTGGGCTTGGGTTGATCCTAAACTTGACCCAATCCACCCAAGTTGCACCCCTAAGCCTAAGAGCAATGTGTGGCATTCGTAATTGAATTGAACCAAACCAAGTACAAACTGTGCATACATTATTTTTGGGGTTTTCATTATTTTTAGATAAAAATTTTTGATATTGAAGTTGAAGGAGCTATAGGGGATGGGCTACCCCTATTGTGTAGCCCAATGATCCAATAAATAAATAAATAAATAAAAGATCTTAAGCTAGATTTTAATAATCTATTAGCAATTTTAAGGTTGTTTGGTCCAACCTAGTCCACATCCCAAGCATAACAATATTTGTCTAGGCTTGGCCCAACCTACCCGCTAGGATTGTAAATGGACTCCAAAAGTCTGTCACCCAATTTGACTATGAATTTGATTATCCTAGATTTGGATGTTAGAACGACTTGCATCCAATTACTAAATGGATCGGATGTAGATTTATCTCCATTTGATCCAATCAAAACCAAAGTAATAAAAATTTATTATTTTATGTATATATGTAGTATAATTATATATATATATATATATTATATATAATTATATAAAGTTTATAATTGATAAATTTAATAGTTTATATTTATATGCCTTTATTATACATATATACTTTAAATTATTAGCTTTTTAAAACTTTTTAAATTTTTGGTCATTTTAAACACAATGAAATAAATGGTTGTGGATTAAGTCAGAATCCGATCCGAAATCCAACATAATAATTGGATGCGGATGCAGATGCAACTGGATCCGATCTAAATTCAATCTGTTTTACAGCCCTACCCACATTATGTGTGAGCTTGGTGAAAATCCATCTAGACCTATCTTAGAAGAAAATAGTTACTTAAGCCTAGAAATTTGTAGGTTGTGTCGGACTAATTAAGTTATAAATGGTAATCCCCTAGTAGGAGTCCTATAATATTCCTAATGGGTTCATTATTAGTTATATTATTTTATTTCATTATAATTTTTATATGAGATGAAAATGGTTCTTTATTACTTTTAATCTCTCTCTCTCTCTCTCTGGAATACAATAGGCTAATGATGGAAGAGGCATATTGAAATAAATGGAATTTTCTCTCTATCTCTCTATCTCACTATTTTAGGTAAGTATTAGGCCTATGCTTGGCCTTGAAACTGTGGCTTTGATACAGGTTCCAGGAAATGATTACCCCTACTCAAACTTCTTTTGATCTATTAAATTAACTAGTTGGAACCCGTGTGATGCATGAATTTTTTTTTGGGTTATGTCTAGTTTCTTTGATGACAATTCAAGTTGCACTTTAGTGAGAGTGGCTAATTTACTATTCTCTAGACAAATCTATGTTATTTTTTTGTATCTTAATGCTAAATTTTTTATTAATTTTAAAATTTTATGGTTTGTAATGATTTTTGTATTATTTTTAGGTAAAAATATTTTTTACCAAAATATATTTTTTGGTTTGTAATTATTTTAAAATAAAGTTGGTTAAGGTAAATTTGATGTTTAAAAAAAATTAATGCATTACATCAACATTTTCTATTTTGAATTCTAATGGAAGGTAAGTATATGCACCAATTTTCAAAACAATATGGGAGGTTTTTGTTTAGGTTAAAAACTTATATAGAGGAGATTCATATAATTGTTAGAAAACACTATGATCTTTTTGTATTTTTCCCTATTTTTAAATAGAATTTAATATTTTTATTTTTATTAATCCTTATTAAAATTTATTAATTATATTAATTTTTTTATTTTTCAATGGAATTTAAGTTTATTAGTAAAACTTAATTATAAAACTAATAATTATTAGATAAATTTGTTTTAGTTTTATAGTAATTTTAAATGGATATTAGTTTTTAATTAATCTTATTACTTTTTATTAATTTATTTGTCTTTTATTATATTCATAAAAATATTTTTATCAATAGTAATAACTAATAGTTATTTATCTTATTTAAGTAACTTAATAAATTATTTTTACTATGATTAATTAATTTTATTATTTAAAATGAATATAAATTGATTATAATTTTTATGGTGTTTTATTTCATGCTTTCAACTCATTATTGATTCCAACAGTTAAATCATTCAAACCATCACTCATCCCTATTTTTAATTTTGGGTTTCCTAAAACCTACTATTTTGTCAAAAACCATTTATTTGGTCAAAACCTATTCAACCTAGGTGGTTGAACCATTGACCCTTTTGATTTAGTTATTGGGTCATGTATTGCAATACACAATGTATTGAAAGCTTTTAGAGGACTTAACTTTGTGCTCAGTTGTTTGATTAGGGTGATATTTTTTGGGTAAATTTTCGTGATCAGACGATCTTTGCAACCCACTATATATAAAAAAAAAACCTCACTTTATGGTCTTAAATTTCAATTTTGGCTCATTTATTTATAAAAATAAAAAATACAAATTAATCATAAAATAATATATTACACACACAAAACGTAATTATATTATATCATATTATACATATATAGATGGATGATTTGTCATGGTTGGATTTGTCCAACCCGAATGGTTGAACCATTAACTCGTGACCTAGAGGCAAAAACTATTCAGCCTTCAAGTCGATTTTTAAAACACTGATTTTATTTGTTGATTGAATTAAATAATATTTATTCTAAAATATAAATTAATTAGTTAATTAACTATCATTTAAATTCAATTAGACTATTTAGCCTAACAATATATCATTGAATATTTCTATTTTAATATAATTATTTTTTATTGATAATTATAATTTAATATAAATATATAGGGAAATTGTCTAAAACTCACTACAACTTTTTAGCATTTCTCTTAAATTCACCATAACTTTTCAAAACGTCCAAGGACCCCATGTCAGTGAGGTTTTGTTTTCCAAAACTCATCATCCCTTAAAGTACCATTAGTGTTCATAGACATAAATTGTCCACATCAACATAGAGGTAATTTTCATGACCAAACTACCCCTGATCAGCTCTATCAACGACCTCTTGATACCTTCAAAGCCCCCAATCAGTTTTTCATGGGAGACAGCTTTCTCCACAGTACACTTATCTTCCCAATAGCAGTAATGAGACCATGATTTTTGACTTACTAAGCTTCCCATCTTCCATTATCCACCATACTCAAGAACTTCGTCAAAGATGGAGATGGAAATCCAAGTGCTTTCATCAAAACGCAGAGCTATGAAACCTCCATGCTATGTATACTTGCCTAGTTTCTTGAAAAGCCAAGGTTTTCTCCCCATCAAAAGAGACAAGCTAGAGCGTGAGAAGTTGTTTCTTGCCTTGTGCATTGCAGTACTTGACCTCTACTTTGGGTGTTTGTGTTCTTGGGAAATTAGGATTTCGCTACCATGACCATTTCAAATTGGAGACTGCAAAGAAATTCCTGCCGGTTGCCATTGTTTTCTACCTCGCAATCTTCACCAACATGAATTTGCTTCATCACTCCAATGTTGATACCTTCATCGTTTTCAGATCTTGTACGCCCCTTTTGGTTGCCATAGCGGATACCAAATTTTGAGAACAGCCCTGTCCGTCAAAACTCACCTTCGCAATTTTGGTGATCATTTTTGGTGGTGCAGTTGGATATGTGGTCACTGATTCAGCGTTCACCCTTACTGCTTAATCATGAGTATTTACTTATTTGGTGATGATTACTACTGAGATGTTACATCAAACACATGGTTAAAAATCTTGGGTTGAACACTTGGGGTTTTGTACTTTACGTCAATCTCGTCTTTGATGATGGCACCCCTGTTCTGGGTTGTGATTAGTAGAGTTATAAATCGGGTTGTGTCATGTCGGCACATGGGCTGAGTTGGACCGTGCTTCCCTCCCCTCGGATAAGTTGGGGGTTGGCATGTGTCGTGCTGTATTGGATTGTGGGCCTAGGCCAATAAGACTCCAAGCCATGCTGGGCTGGGCTATGGGTCAGGCCTGGGCCGAATGGGCCAAACTATTTTTTTTTTACATTTTGATTTTTTTGTTAAGTAAAATTGAAATACTTAACTTTCCTTTGAGAACAAGTGAAGAAATTGAAAAAAAAAATAAAAATTCTAACAAAGAAATGAAAAAATACTTAACAAAATGCCAAATGGACAACAAATTGGAAAAAATAGGAATTTTATTTCATTAAAATTTGAAACTTGAACAATACAATGGTAAAAAATACTTAACAAAATGGAATAAAGTATAAAAATATAATACAATTACAAATAGAAAATTAAAAATTATATTGTTGAAAAATAACAAATAATTTAAATAAACTTGAATAACAAAATTTACAATAATTTTAAAAATGTACAAAATTATTGATTATACAAAAAAATGTTGCCATCATCATTTTTCTTCAAGTTTCACCTCTATCTCCATATTAATTTTGATCATATGCTTTGTCTTGTAATCTATCATCGGATGTATTGTCATACCCTCCTTTGTCTTGTAATCTATCATCAACATCTAGCCACTCTTTGACGCATATGAACATCTCCAAACTTTCATCATCCATGCAGCTTTTTTTGTTATCCAACACCCTACTACTTACACTAAAACAAGACTTCGATGGAATTATAAACACCAGAGGGGTTGGTAGATCACATGCCATGGTGGCAAGGACTGGATAATTTTTTTCGTGTCTACTCCACCAGGATAAGGTATCAAAGTTATTCATTCCTTCTGAGTCGGAGTGTAAATAAAAATCAAGTTCTGTAAATGAACTTGTTGAAGAGGTGGCAATAGATTTCTGCCCCTACTTATTAAAAACCAAATTCTATCTTTTGCACTACTAGAACTAGTCGTTTTAGAAGTGAAAGTTGCCTTGTACAAGTTGTAGATTTTTTATTCATTGCCATATTAGATTCATGTAAACTATACATTTCAAATAATAAACTATTAACTTTTTTCTTTTTGATTTCCAATTTCAATATTCATATTTTCATAATATGATTCAATTAAAATATTTACACCATGTTTTCTAATCCTAGGATCTAATATTTCAACTAAACAATAAAGAGAAGAAATGTTCTCCCAATATTTTTTAAATTTATTTTCCATTATTTCAACACTACTTTTAAATTATGGATTTTTTTATACTTTGCAAAATATTCACTAATCATGAATAATTGATTAACTAAAAGACAACTAGTTGGGTAATAGACACTTGAAAATTCCTTAGTTGCATCATAAAAATTGTGAAAAAATCTCTTATACAAATGGCCAGTTCTCAATCTTCATCAGGTATAATATCATGTGGCATATTTGAATTATAAAAATCAGAAAGAATTTGTTTACAAGGAATAAAACTTTGTAACATAAAATAGGTATAATTCCATCTATATTGAACATCTAACATAAAATATTTAGATTTTAAACCATAATTATGACATAAATAATTAAATTCTTGTTTTCTTGCTCCAAAATTTTTAATATATATAATACAATTTCTAGTTTTAGAAATATTATGGGAAATAATATTTAAATCATCTTGAATACATAAAATTAAGATGTGACATACACATCTAATATGAAATAATTTACCATTAAAATGAAGTTTTAATTGAGATTTTAAAATATTTATTGTTGAATCATTATTGCTAGCATTATCAAAACTAATAGAAAAAAGTTTATTGTCAATTCCATAAGCATATAAAGTATTTAAAATAATTGTAGCTATAGTTGGGCCAATATGTGGCCATTCAAGCCCAGTAAAACTTATAATTCTTTTTTGTAAAAGCCAGCTTTCGTCAATAAAATGATCGACAACACAAATATAACTTATACTAAATTTAGAGGTCCAAATATCAGAAGTAATTACAACTCTCGAATTAAAATTTGATTAAATAGAAATTAAATTTTTTTTATATGAATAAAAAATTTTCTAAGCATATGCTCTAATAGTATTTCTAGAAACGTTTTTTTTTAAATTGAGGATTTATAGAATTATGTAAAAAAAATTTCAAGTTTACTACCCTCACCTAATAAAAATGATTGTTCAACATGTACAATATATTTTGCCAATTCTTGCCTCATTTTTTCTTGTGAATATTTAAAAGTACTAAAACCCACTCCTAATTTGTGTTTAGCATTTTTCTTTCCTTTCTTTTTCTTCTTGTTTCACATGGGTGAGCAAATGTCTGCCCAAGTGGATAGTACCACCTTTAATACAATAGCTAAAGTCACTCCTACATTTTTGGAAAATGGCCATTTCCCCTTCCCCTAAACCTCTTCTATTTTAAATAGTTTCCAAACTAGGCTAGTCAATTTAGTTTCCTTCTTTTTCCCATCCCCAACCAGCAGTAGTACTAGTACTAGGGGTCAGAACTCCGGCAATTTCAGCAACATCCATATCAATTCTAACGCTATCATATTGCGACCGAATATCGTCGGCATTGAACATGCTAGGGAATTAGTTTTGGGAAGAGCCAACCATTTTTTATTTAAAAAAATAAAAATTAATTTAATTGCACTTACTTGGATTGCAATCTCAACTTGATTTCAACGATCGAAGTCTTCAAGTCTCTCAAATTGCTAACTTGAGATACTTGAGCAAGCCTTCTTATTGAAATTAACTTGAAAAAAGTCAAGACTTGAGAATTGGAGAGTAGAGAGAGTATATGAGAGCCTGAGAGATAATGAGAAGAGAATTGTTGAATGGGTGTGGTGAGAATGGTGGAGAATTGGGCTATTTATAGGAATTAAAAATAATTCGATTGTCCAAAAGACCCTAAAAACTAACAACTTTTTAGTTGTTGGGAGGGTTTTTCTTGTCATTGTAAAGTCATGTATCACTTCATTCAAAATGCCCCCCAACAACTATATAATAGCTAGTTTGGGGGGCATTTTTGTCATTTTTTCTCCCACAAAGCCAAAATACATAAATACCCCCTATATAGCTATTGGGGGGTATTTCTGGAAAAAATCCCCAAAAAGTTGAAACTAGCCGTTGGGAGGTCTCCAACGGCTAGTTCCTCGAGCGGGGCCACATTAGGCCCATTGCAGGCATGCGAGTCGTGTTGTACTGTGCTGCGAGTTGGGTTGTGCCAACACGTGGGCCACGAGCATAGTTGTGTTGTGTTGTGCCAACCCGTAGACCTGAAACCCCCAGCCCAGTACGACCCCTCACGATTATATCGTGCTGGACCATGGGCAACACGACCCAATTTACAACTCTAGTGATAGGGGAGTATGTTGACGTATTCTTTGGTATGGGTTTCGAGTCAAATATAATAAAGGGTAAATGGTAATCTACTAATACCCATTAGTCTATTTACCGTCAAATTATTGACATGGGATTCCATGGACATTTTGAAAAATTATTGTGAGTTTAAGAGAAATATTGAAAAGTCATGGTGAGTTTTATACAATTTCTCATATATCTAATGAATATAAAATTATAGTTAAGTTAAAATGGATATAGATCTATACTATATATAAAAGTGTGGATATAATGTGAAACTTTTTTTGGACTAAAATTACCCTCCATTTCTTTGTTAGAGAAAGAGTATAAAGTCGTTTTATTATAATTTTAATGCCAGCTTTAATGGTTACTAAAAAAGCCATATTTGTGTATTTAATCTATCTCTAATTGTGAGTGTTGAAAATATAACTTCAATTATTATTTTTCTCCTCATTTAATCCCCTCTCATTAAGTTTTATACTTAAGGTATTAATCCCATTTTCTCTTATTAAATCCTATATATTTTAAATTATTATTCACTAATAAATGCTATTAATTATATCTATGTCAATATTTTTAACAATATAAACCCATACATTTTAAAATTGACTCAAGAACAAAACAATTCTTTATCCAAGTAGTGGCTAAGCAATTCAACCATTCGGATCAAATTGATAAACCTATAAAGTCATAGACTCATAGTTAGGTAATAAAATTTTTAAAATATAAACAAATATAGAGAATTACAAAAATATAGACAAATTAGACATATTTATGATATTATTATTAATCCAATTAAAAAAATAAGTATAATAAATAATAATTATTTTTATTGATAATTTAGAAATGACCAAAAATAAAACATAAAAATTAATAATAAATAATTCAACTTTTGGGTTAAATGTGTTATACTTTAATGTCATAAATAAATAATAAAATTTGATAAAATATAAAAATACAAAAATGAAAAAATTACATAAATTTTGCAAAAAAAAAGTATGTGTGACATATCAAAATTATTTTTACACACAAAAATACAAAAAACAATGAACACATATAATTCTATATTTACACTACTATTAAAAATATGAATAAGATTGTGGAACTTTCTTTTGACTAAAATCAAGGTTTAAAAAACCGACTCAGAAACGAAACCGCTTTGGCTTTCGATTTCTACTCAGTGGTTCAACTATTCAGTTTAAGTGGGTTAAACCGATAAGTTGTAAAATATATTTGTAATTTTTTATTTTGGTTGTTACGTTAGGATTAAGTTAAAGTGAACCGTATGTATACATTATTATGAGGAGTGTGAAACTTTGACAAGGAGGTGACTGGTTAAAGCTGAGAAGTGAGAAAGAATAAGAATAAGAAGAAGAAGTAGCCGCCAGTGACGACTATCTCCATGTTCATCATCATTACCACTACAACACCATTTACTCTTCTTATGTCTCTCTCATCTTTCTAAATCTCTTCAAATTCCAGATTGTCCGCTTGGTGTATCTTAAATTTATAATATAAGATCAATGTTAATATTTCATCTCTTGCATTGATTTTTCGATTTCTTTATTGGAGTTGCAATTTTTATTGTTGCAAATTGAAAAGAATCACAAAAATGAGAAAACTAAAAATTAAAATGGAAACTTAAAAACCCTAACTAATTTTGGCCATTGGGAATAATTGAACAATATTATGATACATGAAAGTTTTTTAATTTTTTTAATTTTTATTTTAAAATAAATAAAAAATTTGGAATTAATTTGAAAGCAACACGAGAACCATTAATCGGGTCAAATTTTCACCTCATTCAATTCCCTCTATTTAAATCTTATATTTTTTTGATAAATGAACAAAATAATAAAGATACACCAAACAAATAAAACACTAGAAAAAGAAGAGTCTAGCCAAGTAGGTATAGTCCTGTAAATGATACTTGAAACTTTATAGTTTGATCTGATTATCACATATTTGGATGAGGTGTTTATGTAATCAGATTTAAATTTTGCAATCTGCATTTGATTAATAATAAAAGACAAGAAATATAAAAACAAAAATAAAAATACATAGTTTATAAAAAATTTTTTGAATATATTATTACTACAATTATCATAACATAGACACATGCAAAGTACATGCACATTTACTAGTATAGATAAAGTTATGAATTTTAGACAATTTAATGTAGTAATGAAAAGGGGAGAATTAATGGCATAATTAATGAGAAGAGATAATTAAAGGGGTTAATAAAAAGGAGGTGAGGGAGTAAATGCTGAATTAATGAGAGGAAATAAAAGTCTTAAAGCTTATATTGGCCATTTGAGTTATTTTGTTAAATTTTAACATGAGAAAAAAAAAGATAAATAATTCTCAAAAATAATTGCTTCTTGAAAATAACCACAAAGAAGAAAAGTACAAGCTTGGAGTAATCTCTCTCTCTCTCTCTCTAGAAGCTTTTTATCCATTTTCTCCATATTTTACATTTTTTCTTATTTTCTTTTGTTTTAAAAAATATAAAACAGTAATCATTGCTTATCTTGATTAGATTAATAAAGCTGCACACTATTAGAGAGAAACCTTTGGGTTTTCCAAGGCCTCTTATTTTAATGCATATTATTATTACATTTAAGAGAGAGAGAGAGAGAGAGAGTATAGTAAATATATAAATCAAGGTTTTTAAAACCGAACTGGACAACAAATTGATCAAAGGTCCAGTTCCCAGGTTCAACGGTATGATCGTTTGAATCGAACAGATAACGCATTCTGGCAAAAATAATAAAAAATAAAAAATGGCCAAAACCGTTGAACGGTTCAAACGGTTTGATTGCTTGAGTCAGCGGTTTGCTAAGCAAATCAATGGTTTTTGGCAAAATAACGGTTCTGGAGTAAAACGGAACCGATTACCTAACCAGTCCCCGATTTTTCCGGTCCGGTTTTGAAAACCATGATATAAACCAAATAATAAAAATAGGTTTAGGTTAAACAGTAAAAAAATTATTAATTTAAAAATCCACTAAACTTTTACTAAAAATAAATATTAACAAAACTTAGTAAATATTAAAAATGTGTTTCAATTCCACTTAAAAATCCAACTTAATAAACACTAATAAAAATAAAAAATTTAAATATAAAAATATTAATTAATAGCTTTAATAATATTATTAGATAACTTATGAGTTGAGACCTTAATAAATGCTAATAAAAAATATTAATCGATAGTTTTAAAATACAACAATTAATTAGAAATTCGAAAGATTCTAAAACACCTAAACATAATTAAAATACTGAAAATTAACAATATTTTATATTAATAAGGGTATTTACTAAAAATAATTAAAAAGTACAATTAATAGTATTTTATTACTAAAAAATAAAAAATTATTAAAAAATACCCAAGCAAAAATTTATTGAAAAATATTTAAAATTAACTATATTTTTTATTGACTATGGTATTTATTTAGTTATTTAATTTATTTTTACTGAAAATAAATGCAAATTAATTTTGTAGTGACTAAATGCAAAAATAAATGATGAAAATATTGAAAATGTTTGAAAAATACTCATATGCAAAAATTACTGAATAATAATGAAAAAACACCAAAAATTAATTAAAATCCAAAAATTTTGAAAAACCTAAAGCTTAATTAAAATACTAAAAATAATTAAAAATTAAATTAATTGTATTTTATTGCAAAAAAAGACTGAATAATAATGAAAAAAATAATGTATATTAATTATTAATAGTAATATAATTAACAATAATTATTTTTAAACTATAGTTAACAATAATTATAATTTAAGCTATAAATAATAAAAAATTACATTTAATTACCAAAAATTTATATTTAATTACTAGAAAATTACATTTAATTAGTTTTAGTCAAGAAATTAGCAATATTTCTGAAAATATGATAATTTCCAAAAATTACTATATTTTAAATAAATACAATATTTTAATAATTAATAATAAAAAGTTACAAATCGTTTATAACTTAACCTAACCCGATTAGATTTATAAATTTGCAAGCTCAAGCAACTATTTTCTTTTGAGTTAGGTCTAACTGAGATGTGCACCATGCCCACACATTATCAAGGATAATCAAATCCGAAGTCTAATTGAGTATCAGATTTTTGGAGTCCATGATAGCTTTAGCGGATAAGGCCCAAGCTAAACAACCCCTAATAAGCTCAACTTGGAAGGTATATGCATCTATGGTAAATATTATTATATAATACTTTAATAACAAATTTTATATTAATATATATAGAAATTTTATATATTTTTTATACTAGACTAGAAAGAGATTTTGTGTATAGATCAGGCTTCGGGCTTTATATAAGGGCCGAACTCAGACTCAAGACCTAGGCCCGGTGGTCGGGCTGGGCTCACACATTTTCTGTTGATAAAGAAGCCCGTGTTAATTATAAAACTATGATTTTTTAAAAATTAAAAATTTTATTACTTTTATAAACTAATTATATTATATTAATTTAGTAATAATTTAATAAATTAATAAACTAATTTATATTTCCTTATAGTAAATTGATATTTATTAATAGTTTAAGAAGCATATATATATTATTTATTATACATAAAATAAGTACTTTTTTATATATGTAGTAATATATATATATATATATATCTATATTATTTAATAAATTAATAAACTGAATAGGTCTAGTTGTATATATAAACAATTGTATACATCAAAAATCATATGAAATAAAAATTTAAACATCTTTTTCATTTTTTTTAAAAAATGGACCTCTCATAGCTTGGCCTGGTTCGCGGCCTGACCTAAGGCTTGGCCTAGCATGACCCGATTTACACCTCTACTTGAGCCCATCAATACTGGGGACAGAGCAGGGAAATTTGAGGATTCCCCATCCTTGATGAGGAGTGGGGTGCTTTGCCCTTGAACTCGCCCGACATTGAGGAGTGGTTGCCTTGCCTTGAACCCACTTGACATTGGGGATGGGGTGGGGATGGAGTAGAGTGTCTTGACTATGGGAAAAGGATAGGGATGGGGTGCCCTACCCTAAACCCATCCCGTTATCATTCCTATATAATTGTTAATTATTAGTGAAATTAATAAAAATGTTAGTTTTTGTAGTTATTTTTATTTATTTATAGCTAATCAAAATTTCATTTAAAAATAATAAAAACAATATCAATTATTAAAATTACTATATTAATAAAACTAAATTTATTAAAAATATTTGTTCATATTAAATTAATAATAATTATTTTGTATAAATCAACATTAAATGAAAATACAATTATTAAAATTTTAGATATTAACAATAACTTTAAATACTTTTAGTTAATTAACAACATATTTTGATTATTAATTTAATATTAATTAATAGTAAATAAAATTATTAAATCTTTCAGATTTTCTTGAACATCTCACGGGTCCACGCTAGTTGAGACAGAGATAATTAGTGAAGTTATTAGGGTAGAGATAGTCAATGGATTGATTAACGAGGAGAGATCATCAAAGACTCATCAAAGTAATTAATTAGAAAGAGAAGAGAGAGAGTTAATGTATTAATGGTGAGTGAGTTCTTTTGTTCAATTTTAAAAATAAAAAAGAGACTAAGTTTTTAGCATTTCTCTTAAACTCATCACAACTTTTTAAAATGTCTAAAACTCACCATATCACTAACTTGACATTAAAGAGACTAACGGCTGTTAATATATTACCATTTTAACCTTCATAGAAAAATATAAATTATATACATATATTTTAGTATTTAGACATGAAAAAAAAGGAAAAATTCAAAAAGAATATTTTCAAATATAAAATACATAAAAACATAGAAATTGCGAAAAATATAAAAAATTATAGAAATTGCACACAAAATAAAAAATTACTTTCAAATTATAGAAACTATAGAAAAATTGAAAAACAAAATTAGAAAATAAAAATTGTAGAAAAAACACCAAAAATTATAGAAAAACACAGAAATTGCAAATAAATAACAAAAAATACAGGAAATTTTATATATTGTAGAAAATAGAAAAATGTACATGGTGTTTGGAAGGGTGGGCACTTTTTGGGACTGATTTTCAAGAAAAAATGCCCATGCTTCCAAGACCCGTTTTTCACAAAAAAAAAACGCTTCTCCCACGTAGGCAATGAGCAACACTATGTTGTTTGGTAAGGTGATTTTCATCACTGTTTTTCATGTATGTGCTGACAGGTAAGCACCACATAGGATACACATTAGTCAAGCGTTGAGGGAAACGGTTCATCGATGCATGCCCGATTTTTTAATAATCGGCTGAACCAAACAATGAGATATATGGGCGTTTGTTGAAACGCCTATGTGGATCCGATGTGGCACCATTTTTTGAAAAACGGCCACGGTTTCAAATATTCCCCTAAAAAAACAGAAATTATAAAAACATTAGAAATTATAATAAAACACTAAAAATGTAAAAAAAAAAGAAAGAAAATTGAAAAATATAAAATACCCTTTTCTTCTAACTCGCCATTCAAGGGTGATTTGGTGATAAAAGTTGTTATTTATAGTGAGGTGGACACACTCTGTTAAGAAACATTAAGAGTGCACTAACGGCAGGTGAGTTTTGTCCAGTCATCCACAGATGAGAGGAGAGAGAACATATATAAGAGAGGAGAGAGAACATCCTTAACAGAAACCGGAATTTCATACTGACGAAATTCCAGTTCAAAGTAACCCGCTTAAAACGGTCTCTCTCTTTGTTTCACTCTACCAATTTTATCTGTGAAAATCCGAATCTTCCGCACTGAATCCGCGTTCATAGGTCGATCTCTAACTGGTTTTTCAATCTTTCTGGCGGCTCGGACGCGGCTCTTGAACTTCTCCTTTACATGCTCTGCCGCACCTTCTCTTGCACTTTTTATTGCAAACGTAAGCTGCCATTTACTTTCCCCCTCGTTCAATCAACCGAGGAGATTTTATTTGTTGATATTTTATCTGTCTTTTGCTCTTATACATCTGCCACTTGGGGTTTTAGGAAATGCCAATTTTTATTCAATAAGTGGAGTTGAATTGGATTTAATTTTTGGGAATCGTAGTACTAGCTTCTGGGTTTTGTCCTTCTGTGTTGGGGATAACTTTTCCAGTTCTTGTTGTTAGTACTTAGTAGGGGTTAGAGTTTGGTGAATGGGGTTTAGAATCATGGTCTCTCCCAATAGAGGTCAGGCGGCTCATTTCCCCCCTCTGGGTAGGCAAGGATCTCTTTACAATCTCACCCTTGATGAGGTCCAGAACCAGCTGGGGAATGTAGAAAAGCCCTTGAATAGTATGAATATGGATGAGCTGTTGAAGAGTGTTGTTGCTGCTGAAGGAAATCAGGTAATTCAGGAACAACTTTCCAGTGTGAACGCCTCATCTTCATCTTCTCCTCCAATCTTTCCTGGGAATTTGAATTTGAATGGGACGCTCAGTAGGAAAACAGTTGACGAGGTTTGGAAAGAGATTGCTCAGCAAGAGCAAGACAATGCAGAAGGTGATGGATCTGTGCAGAGGCAGCGGACCCTTGGGGAAACCACACTAGAGGATTTTCTTATCCGAGCTGGTGCCATTAATATAGGGAATGATAATGGTGTTCTTAATCCTCAGTCCTTGATGGCAATTGACCCAATGGTTGCAGCATCTCAACAGGCAGATTGGTTGCAATTCCAGATGGCTGCTGTTCAACACCAGCAGATGGCAGTCTTGGGTTCAAGTATGCCTGCTGCTGTATCAGTGTTTGGGAATTCAGTTGTAGATGCTGGGTACTCAGGGAACCAACTGGCACTGTCAATGTCGATGCCAATAGTGACGGCAACATCATCAGATTCACAGTCAACAGTTGAAAGAAAGCGACAATTCTCAGATGAGATGATGGAGAAGACTATTGAAAGGAGGCAGAAAAGGATGATCAAAAACCGTGAATCAGCTGCCAGATCAAGGGCAAGGAAGCAGGTGGATTTGGTGGCCCATTTATTTGTTTGTCTTTTACACAAGAAGCCTAATATATTGGGATTTTGTTTGCTCCCTTATCTTCAATATTAAGACTGGCTTTTCTCTTTTTCTGTCCGCTGTGGTGATGATAGGCCTATACCAACCAGTTGGAGAATGAGGCATCAAAGTTAAAGAAAACAAATAAGAGGCTCAAAAGGCAGAAGGTATGTTTGTTTAAGCAAAAATGGCATTGGCATTTATTAGATTTAGATGATTTAACATTAATAATAATATTAAATACTGTTTTTGATTTAGCATGCACTTTGTCATCTCTAGAATAATTGCATACCCAGATTCCATTTCATCTAGCTTTACTAAACACCTCATCTGCATTTTGTTCCACCAAAGTTACTCATACCTTAAGAAGCCTCTTTGTCAAGGGTATTATTTTCTAGCATAGGACATTAGTCCTTGTTATTCTAAAACTGTGTCTTCAATTCCCATATTGGGAACTAGAGTCATCAGTCGGGTGTGCAGGAGAAGTTGCTCACAACAATTTATAATTTATTACTCAATTCAAAAACTTCTCTTAAAACAAACTTCTGTGTTCTATTATCTTCATACTAGAGAAATTGATTCAGTGAAATTCAACTGATTGAAATTACTAGCAGTTCTCTAGGCAACTTAAATACAAATAAAATTATAAATCACAAATATGATAAAATAATATAAGAAAGAATGGAAAGAGGTATCACAGTTAAATGATTGTGAAGTAACAACAACAACAGCTGCAGAAAGGATTGCAGTATTATTAGATGCCCAAAGAAAGTGTAAGTTGATTATCAGCTGATCAGGTATAGAGACTTACACCTCCTCAAGAAAGAGTTCTTTCTGGTGATATATGTCAACAGGACCCCTTGGCACAAGAAACCAAATAGGGCTGCATCTGAAAGGTGTTGAGGTGGGGGGCTTCACCAGGGCTCCTGGACTTCCCTTCCCTTTTATTTCATTTTCTTTCCTTTCCTTTCCTTTCCTTTTCTTTCTTTCTGTACGAGGGTGTGTGAGGGGCATGAGGCATACCTAAAGCATATACCTCAGAGCCATCAAAGTCTCCAGCATATGTTTCAGGGTGTTTGTGCCTTCTCTAAAGCTGTATTTCATGGTCAGTGCCAGTACATTATGGTTTTCAAACCTTGAAAAGACTCTAAGGCAAAAACAGGAAAACAAGAACTTCTATTGACTGTTGAGCCAATTGATTTTCTGGGTTGAGTTTCTATGCTGTCAATGTACCTTAAACAATGTCAAGTCAAGTGGTATCTTTTCTTTTTCAGTTTGTGGATGGCCTGATGAGATATAATTAGGTAGGATTTCCTGTTGTGTTGTTCTGTATTTTGATACGTAGGAACACAGATTATCAGATGTGTAAAGTTGAATCTACTTATAAGTCTAAAACCATGTAAAAGTAGTAACATTTCACCTCTGGAAGATATGGGGTGTAAATGCATATATAACTGGCATGTTACTTTGTTGCATGGAACCTATTTACATAGTGTGTTCATAAATGCATATTTAAATGTACATATACACATACGACAGAACATATTACTCTGAACAGCATGAAGTGAATTGGATTTGTGCACTTTATTTGCAGGATTGCCCTTTAAACCGTCATCATCATCTAAGCCTTGTTCCAGCTATATGGGGTCAGCTACATGAAATTATGTCTTTAATTCCAATAATGGGAACTAGAGTCATGGTGTGCAGGAGAAGTTGCTCACAACAACTTATGTAATTAATTACTCAATTCAAAAACTTTTCAAACAAAAGTTCTATGTTCTACTATCTTCATACTAGAGAAATTGGTTTCACTGAAATTCAACTGATTGAAATTACAAGCAGTTCTCTAGGCAATTTATATATAAATAAAATTATAATTTAAGTAAAAAATATGATAAGAAATACAAGAATGAATGTGTTAAACAACATAAAAATAGAATAGCAAATCAAGGAGAAAATAATAATTTAACGTGGTTTGGCTTGGTAGCCTACATCCACAGAAGGAGAGGAAAAATATCCACTATGAGAACAAGAGATACAACTCTCTCTCTCTCTCTCTCTCACACACACACACACACACACACTCTAACTCACTCTTCCTCAAACCTTAATCTCACACAACCACTTGCTTAAATAAGCAAAAGACTGAAATACATCAGAATTATACAAAAACCCTTTTTTCCCACAAATACATATTAGTCCCCACAATATTACAAATATACCTAAATACAACCAAATACAAGATAACTCTTAACATGCCCCCTCAAACTCAAGGTGGGAAAATCAGATTGAGTTTGCAAGGATGTTGAAGCAACCTTCATGGAAATATGTTTACTATTGAAGCAACAACAGCCATGAACCTTGAGATGTTGAAGGGACCTATGAAGCAATAGTTCACCGATACACCAAGGGAGCTTCACACGTTCACCAACAAAACTACCACCACACTACAAACCATTACCAATTTACAAGCATCCACAACTTGAGGCATCACAACCTCTTTTCCAACTCACAAAATCACCACCAACAAACAACCACAACTTGAGGCATCAAAACCTCTTTTCCAACTCACAGAACCACCAACCACCAAACAATTACAACTTGAGGCATCAAAGCCCTTTTTCAACTCACAAAAAACCACAACTTGAGGCATCAAAACCCCTTTTTCAACTCACAAACAACTATAACTTGAGGCATCACAGCCTCTTTTCCAACCAACCACCAAACAACCACAACTTGAGGCATCACAACCTCTTTCCCAACCAACCACAATTTGAGGCATCAAAATCCCTTTTTCAATTCACAAACAACCACAATTGAGGCATCACGGCCTCTTTTCCAAACAACCACAACTTGAGGCATTAAAGCCCCTTTTTCAACTCACAAAACCAACAACTCACAAAATACTTATCCTGAGGCTAGTAGTCAACTACTACACGAAGCGGTTTCGTAGTAGTCGATTACTATCAATATCCTATTCTTAGTAGTTGACTACTACATGAAGATATTTCATAGTAGTCAACTACTACCTCAACTGAACATGAAATAGAACACCTCCACAACAACCGGAACACCTTCACAACAACTGGAATATGAGTGCTCAAGGTTCGTTTAACCGAACTGTGGACCTATTTTTGAAACCAAACCAGTCCTACCGGTTTCTAGAAAACCGGTAACCAAAACTGAACCGAAGCTGATCGATTAATCATCGGTTTGATTCGTCAGTTTTTCGGTTTTTTTATATTTATAATATATATTATAAAAACATATAAATATAAAATAAAATATAGAAACATATATAATTATATTTAAAATAATAAATAATATATTATATATTTATATATAATGCATATTTATTAATTTATAATATATATAATATATATAGAAATATATGTATACCAATTGGTTTGGTTAACAGGATTTCCGATTCAGTTTCTGTCGGTTTTTGGGTTCAGTCCGGTTTGTCAATTTTTCTTGCTTACCCCTAAACTGGAACACCTTCACAGCAACTAGAACACTTGCTCTGATACCATGTTAAACAACATAAAAATAGAATTGACAAGGAGAAGATAAGAAGAAAAATGGAGAGAACACCAAGATTTAACGTGGTTCGGCTTGGTAGCCTACATCCATGGGAGGAGAGGAAAAATATCCACTATGAGAACAAGAGGTACAATTCTCTCTCTCTCTCTCTCTCACTCTAACTCACACCAACCACTTGCTTAAACAAACAAAAGACTGAAATAAATTAGAATTACACAGAAGCCCCTTTTTCTCCCACAAATACATATAGGCCCCCAATAATGCATAATGATTGCTTCAAATTTTATTGCTGTATTTCATGGTCAGTTTAATTAGATTTATGTGTTATAAAAGTTATTATCTCCTAAGAGAGAGAGAGAGAAGTACCACTTTGGGTGAAGTGGGGGGCATGGTGAAGAAAACAGAAAGTGAACAGGAGTAGAAGGGAAAGTTTTTCAGTAATTTGTAAAAGAGGATGACAGTTTATCCTGGTTTAACCAACCAGTACATTATGGTTTTCAAACCTTGAAAAGACTGTAAGGAAAAAACAGGAAAACAAGACCTATTGACTATTGAGCCAATTGAATTTCTGGATTGTGTTTCTATTCTGTCAGTGTACCTCAAACAGTGTCAAGTGGTATCTTTTCTTTTTCAGTTTGTGGATGGCCTGGTGAGATATAATTAGGTAGGTTTTCCTGTTGTACTGTTCTGTATTTTGATACGTAGGAAGACAGATTATCAGATGGGTAAAGTTAAATCTGCTTATAAGTCTAAAACCATGTAAAAGTAGGAACGTGCCACCTCTAGAAGATATGGTGTGTAAATGTATATATAAATGACATGTTGTGTTCATAAATACTTATTTAAATGTGCATATACACATACAATAGAACATATTACTCTGAACAGTATGAAGTGGAGGAGTGGATTTGTGCACTTTATTGGCAGGATTGCCCCTTAAATTCGCATTTCCTCCAGATCATCATCATCATCATCTAAGCCTTGTCCCAACTCTATGTTTTGCCATTCTATTCTGTTCAGTGCCATATCCATTGTTAAATTATAGGTGCTTAAATCACTTCTTGTAACTTCCACTCAAGTCCTATTTGGTCACATTTCCCTCAGATCCTATTAGATATTAGTTTCAATTTTAGCTTTACTATTTGAATTTGAATTCTCAAATACCTAAACCATATTGGCTGTTAAAATTGCTTCTCTATCTCTAATCATTAGTTCACACACCTTTTATGGTATACAATTCATGGTTCCAAAATTTTCAAGTAATAAACTTCTTTCTTGCTGCTGATTCAAGTAATGAACTTGAGAGCAGTCATTTAGGATGTCCAGGAATTGAAATTAGAGTATGTCAATGATTAGATTTTTGTCCTTTTCCCCCTTGGCTAATGACTTGCTTCTCTCAATGTTACTTTTGAACAGGAGATACAGATGCTTTTACCTTTGGATACAACTCCAGAACTCAAATATCAACTTCGGCGTACTAGCTCAGCATCATTCTGAGAGAGCAGACAAATCTGTCCATTATACTGATTTAATTATTTTATTCATTTTGCTTTTCTGTTTCATCCCTTTTTGGTTTAATTCGTTAGCTTGCAGATCCATGAGGCAATGGTTGTGCATTGAAAGCATTACAAGAGTAAGCTATTCTAATTATGTGGAGTAGGCTGATGTTGAAAGGATGCTGCAACTCTTCACAAAAGAAACAAAAAGTAAAAATAGAAATAAAAACCAAAACAAATTATTCATTTCTTTCTTTTGCACTAGTCATTCTATCACAGCTGATGAATGAAAAGATTCCCCTTCCATCTGTTGTCCAGTAGCACAAGAACTGTGTGAGTGGCCATTTATTTTGATAGATAAAAAACACTACACTAACAAAAGGAATTTACAAACTGGTTTCTATGAGTGGGTGGCCATTCTTTCCATCAATACTGACGGATTTAATTGTCTTAGACGCTTTCAAATCAGCATCTTATTTGTTGAGAATTTCAGTGAGGATCAAAGTTGGTTTATATGATTTTGCATGGCCTACCTTTCTTTCTTTATTTTTTTTTTTTTGTGGGCTTAAATATATGTAGGTATATTAGCAGTATATGGATGGGATGATACTGACTCTTGCAATGGCATTATTTGAAAAACAAAATAAAAAACTTGTTTGCTCATAAGATAACGTTGAGACATCCTCTCGACACTCTGAAATCATGGGCACCATTTGGAAATTCCATGTGCCATCAAGACCTCTAATTTATGGGTAATTAGAATCATCAAAATATCCAATTAACAGAGATTTCTTATTATCGAATCCCTCCCACTGGGTTACAAATTGTACTTAATTGTCCAAATTCAATCTGTTTAGGATAGAATATGGATATATCCTATATCTGATCCAATATAATCCCATTTGTTTCAATTTAAATGTATATGTTTATGTATATTTAAATTTCATGTTGTATTTATTAGTAAAATTGGTTTGAATATTGTATTTATGTTAAATAGTGGTACGTTTCAGTTTCAAATAAGTTCATTTCGTTATTAATATATTATATTTTGATCATTTTGAGTTTAACTTATTATTGCCATTCAATATCCGATTGCAATTTATGTCGATATAAATATGATGGGTAATATTTGATTTGTTCAGAATTGGATGTACCTATATCCAATTCAATCCGATCCGTTTCTAGCCTTAAGCCCAAAGTAAATAGATAAAAAGAAATGATTTTGAATGAGTCTACTAGAGTCGTATTTAATCATTTCACGTTTTTTTACTCTTTCACTGATCAGATCTTCTGGAAACTCAATCATGGTTTTCAAAACCGGACCGGACCAGATGATCGGATCGGAAAAACTAAGAACTGGTTAGGTGATCGATTTTGATTTTCCCCAAAGCTGGAAATTTGCTCAAAATCGTTGATTTTGGTCAGCAAACTGCTGACCCGGATGGTTAACTGATGGAATGGTTTTGACCGTTTTTTTATTTTTTTGTTAAAACGAGACGACTGTTCGATTTAAACAGTCAGACCGTTTGACCCGGTAATGGGACCCCTGATTGGTTCAGTCTCCAGGTCGTTTTTAAAAACCATGAACTCAATGCTGCAATCAAGAATCAAGATTTTGTTACATATTTAGGCGTATCTATATATCGTATTGTATCAGCCCTATCCTGATATGCAAAATAATAAGTAATTTAATATAACCAGGGAGTAGGCCTTGCTAATTTAAAATTTTGAAAAAAAAAACTAAAACAAATGGGAACATATTGGTCAAAACCCCAAAATGCATATTCCAGCATTTTGGGGTGTATTGATATTGTGAATCGTGTCTATAATGTAAGGGTGTTAATCAATTGATATTGGGTTAAACCACATTCAAATCAAAATCAATTTGGATAGATTGAACGGACCAATAAGACATTGAAATGGACCAGTTCAGACTTATGATACAAAATATTTATTGGATTGGACATGATCCATCCATAATAAATTTATATTGGATAGGATTGGGTTGAACTAATATATGGTGCATTAAGAATACAGATATCAATGGACCAGGTTTGGATTGGAACCGGTCTAAGTTAAAACCATTTTGAACAAATTAGATGCTCCAAACATTGAACTGAACTGATTCAATTGACACCCCCCTACTAAAACGTAGCATACCCGAATCACCACCCTTGCAATGTGCCAAAACACATTTTTTGAAGATAAAATAGACCAAGAAACCATGAAGGTATATGGAGAGAGGAACAATGGGAGTTGGTGTGTGTTTTGTTATGTGGGTATTTCACTATTGGCATTTATCAAAATATTGTCATGTTATTACCAAATCAGCATTTTTCTCATTTTAACACTTTTCCCAACGACTGAGTGTTTATTCATTGTTTCAATGATGTAGTGCTTAATTGTCCATAAACGATTTATCAAGTACTTTTCTCGATTTTAAAGACAATTCAAGTACAAACATTTATTTAATAAATAGAAGCTATACCAAACACATACTTGGTTGGGAGACTAAGGTGGTGTTATGTAAATCTAGTTTAAAGTCTGAAAAGAAAAAAAAAAAACCCTCCAAAAAAGCTCTAAAAGTATTATGTGAAAAATTTGTTTTTATGCTTTTGTAGACATCTAAATATAATGGGATTGTTCTGTAATTTGAATCAAGGTTCAAAATTTTGATATATATCAAGTTGTATTGATTGGTACATATCATATTGGGGCCTTCCCAATACACCCATATAAGGGGTGTTTCGAGTCAGACAGTTATTTTAAACCAACTCCTCTAAACCAGATTCGAAAAAATAAAAAATAGAGAAAAAAGAATCAGGCCAATACTTTGAACCTTGATTTGAATGTTGGAATGTTTGAAAAGTTTGTGTTGTAAAAATTTACCCCTTGAGTCATTATTTAAATAAAACTAAATGAAAATAATTAAAATAATATGATATCATAGAAAAATATAAAATATTGTGAATTGATAACAAAATATTAAGAGATAATAAAATAGACTAATATGTTTAAATGAGTAATAAAAAAGGTTAATATTACAAAAATAATAAAACAAATTATGAACAACAATAATTAATAAATAATATCATCAAAAAAATAAAAAACAAAGTTAAAAAGATAAAATAATAAAAAATAGGGTTAAAAATATTATAAATATAGTAAAAATGTAAAAAAAAAAGAACAAGGCGGTGAGATTCTTCACCTCACCAAGTGTCAAACTTACACTTTCCATTGCAATGTCGAGCCAAAGGCGGTGAGCGTGAGATTCAACCTTTCCATTGCAACACTGTGTGCCATATGAGCGTCGTTTTTCCTTCTCCTCCAACAGAGATGAGATGTCGGCGGTCCTATCTAACGGTTCCTGTCACCTGTAATCAGCGTCATTTCTCCTCCTCCGGTAGGGATGAGATGTCGGTGATCCTATCCAACAATTTCCATCACCTACAACTGGTCCTTTGCTGGCAACACCATTTGCAATATGTAATCAACGTCGTTTTTCCTTCTTCGGCAAGGATGAGACATCAGCGATCTTGTCCAACAGTTGCCATCACTTGCGCTGGCAACATCGTTTGCCATGTAATCTGTGTCATTTTGCCTTCTCCTTTGACAGCGGTGTGAAACAGAACAGTCGGTGATCCTGGGTTTGAACCTGGTTCATCGACTCTTTTGTTCATGGGAGGGATGAGGGAGAAAGATCCTTTGCCGGCAACATCATCTGCCATGTAATCGGTGTTGTTTTTGCCTTCTCCAACAGGGTTGACACAAAACAGTCGGCGATCCTGAGTTTGAACCCGGTTCATCGACTCCTCCGTTTATGGGAGAGGCGAGGGAGAAAGAAGAAAGAGGGATAACGAGAGAGAAGGAATTTCGTCCGCTACCTCGGAATGCGATCAAAGGTAGTCTGGACGGTGAATAATTCGAACATTTTTTCGGTGTTTAGATGAGCAATTCGGAGGTGCAGTCGAACTACCTTCAACATTATTTCCGTGTTCGGAGGTGAGCGCTAGCTAACACCACCTTACATTTACTACACCTATTGGAGGGAGATTCAAAATTTCAATAATCTTCTCCCTCCCTCCTTTATTTGGTTTTGTTCTCTTTTCCTCCCGGTGCATTACGAGATTCTTGTCACACGTTCTTTGGAAAAGAATTGATTTTAAGTATTTTAGTATTACTCTCCCTATGCGTAGGGACCCATAAGAGAAGGGCAAAATGTATCTCTACATGCATATGAGGGGTTGGGGTGCTTTTCTGATAGGGCTGTTCATGGGTCGGGTTGAGTTGGTTTATTGGTGTTTTCCAATTGACCCGACCTGCTCGGTTTACCTACAAATGAAATCGAAACCGACCCAGTATTAAGTAAAACCGACCTAGTCGGTTTGAATCGGGTTGGGTCGGTTTGAGTCGGTTTTGTGAATGATTCTCTTGGTATGAACGGTAAAGGATTCAAGTCTAAGAAAACAAAGGCTGAATGCCTAAAAATTAAAAATGATTTGATGGATTAAAATTGATATTTTATATATCAGAAATTTTATATATAATATGTATATTTCTGAAATAAAGCTGAAATAATATATATATATATATATATATATATATATATATATTTCTACCAATATATATTTGAAATATATATTAAAACTGAAATATATTAGATATATATATATATATAATATTGAATATATTATATATAAAATATATATCTAAGTCGGTTTGGGTCGGTTCGGTTTATGTTTTTTTGTAACCCAAAACCGATCGGTGCTAAAGAAAAATCAGCCAACTCGGATTGGATTGGACCGGGTTGGTCAGTTTGGTCGGTTTGGGTCTTGTTATGAACAACCCTATTTTCTGATATGCACTCACGAGTTGAAATGGGACAGGATGGGAGTGTAGGTATCCAAAATGTTTTGCCTTTGACAGGTTTAAACTGTTTTGATTTTTGAAATTCAAAATTCTGTTTAAAACATTTTCTATCTTTTTCTATTTGTTTATTTTGTTTCTTTTCGAACAGGTGCCTTGTTGCACTGTTTTGGAGAGACACTTCTCTCTGTAAGGACACAAAAACAATTTTCTTCTATGATTCACATAGGTCTAGTAAGTGAGTGCATGTCTACCAATGGCTTGTGGGTTGTTTTATCTTAGCAACCGATTTGCAAATACCCAACTGCACCATAGGGGGTAAATGCAGTTTTAAGGAGAGTGATCAAGTGGCATGACTCAACCCTCAATTTCTCTACAATCTTCAATCTCATTTTTATAATTCTACAACACTGTCGGAGTTTGGTTTGGAAAGCATTTACCAATAAGTTCCATTTTGCCTTGTTTATATTATTTTTCCAACAATCTTAAAAACGCATTTATGGAATTTATCTCTACTAACCCTATTATGAGAAACCATATACTATCAATAGTTCCCGATTTCTCAAAGATTGGACCTTTCAATGGAATAGACTTGTTCATGGGCTGGGTGGCCCGACGGGCCGGCCCGGCCCCCAGACGGGCTTGGGCACGTATTTTAGCCCGCGGGCTTGACCTCGGGCCTAAAAGCCCGAGCCCGACTATTTTACGGGCCGGGCTCGGGATTTGTTAAAAAAGCTCGGTCTGAGCCCGGCCCGGCCCGACTTTTCCTAAACTACCTAACCCTAACCCTAAATATTTAAAATTTTTCTTTTCATTCTCCTTTCTCACTCTCACTCTCAGAAGCGGCGGTTCTCATTTCTCCCCCTCAACTCTCAGAACCAGTGAACCCAACTGCACTTGCGAACTCAGTCACCGACGGCCGACTCCACTAGAACTAGTCATCTCTCTCTTTGGCGGCGGTGATCTCTCTCTCTCTCTCTCTCTATCTATCTATCTGGCACCGTTTTCATCTTCTTTCTTCTCATTCTCAGTTCTCTCTCCAACCGGCGCCACCAGAACCCAGGCGCACCATTTTCATTCTGCGAACTCAGGCACCGGTGGCTAGCACCACCAAATCTAGATCGTCTCTCTCGCGGTGAGCTCTCTTTCTCTCTCTCTCTCTCTCTAGCCGGCATTGTTTTCATCTTCTATTTTCTCACTTTCTGGGTTTCTATTCTCACTCTCAGACTCCTAGGAATCGACGAACTCAACAGCACCATTCTCTCAATCCTCAGAGGGCACCGGTGCTCAAACTCCCAAGTCAGGCTTCGGGCTTTTTATGAGGGCCGGGCTCGGACTCGGGCCTGAAAAGTTTATGTTAATAAAGAGCAAAAGCCCGGCCCGAGCCCGGCCCGGCCCGGCCCATGAACAGGTCTACAATGGAACCAACTACAAGCATTGGAGACAACGCCTTCTATTTGCCTTAGAATAGTTAGGGGTAGTCTTTGCTTTAACTGAACCAAACCCACTAAACATGGAAGAACTAGCCCGTTCTGTTGTTGCAGAACACTAGATCACTGCTGACCACTTCTGCAAGAACCACATTCTGAATTGCTTGTCCAATGAACTTTACAATGTCTACTGTTCCTACAACTTTGCCTATGAAATTTGGAATGCTTTGGACAACAAATACGCTCTGAAAAATGCTAGAAATAAAAAAAATATGTGATTACTAATTTCTTACATTTTACCATGAAAAAAGACATGGATGTGTCTATCCAAATATATGAGTTTCAGGTGCTTGTGGGGGAACTAGCAAAAGAAGGCATGATAATGCCAAATGAATTTATTGCTAGTTCTCTCATAGAGAAATTGCATATACATAGAACGATTTCAAAACAAGTATGCAGCATAAGAGAAAGGACATTACTTTGGACCAAGTAGTGGTTTGAATCAAAATAGAAGAAAATAATAGAAACAAATATGAGGATGAGAAAATCAGATTTCCAAAATCAATCTGGTAGAGGAAACGACTACAAAATTCAAAAAGAATATGAATGTGAAAAATGATTAGAAATTCAAGAAGCAACAAAAAAAGGAAAATGCTATGTATGTGGCAAACATTGGCATTACAAGAAGAACCACCATTACCGAAAGAAGAAAAACTTTGGGAAACCAAAGGTCAAATTAACTAAAGATGTCATTGCAACAATGGTTATTGAGGCAAACTTGGTAGATAAACCAAAGGAGTGGCTATTGCATACTGGTGCTACCAAACAAACATGTGGAGACTGCAGCTCCTTCTACGAGTACACAACTTAGACTGAAGGAGAGCAAGTCTTCATGGAAACTTACAAACCTCAAAGGTTATTGGCAAAGGAAAGGTGCTCCTGAAACTAACTTCAAGAAAGATCCTGATGTTGAATAATGTGCTGCATGTGCCAAAAATCAGGAGAAACTTGGTATCGGGTGCTCTCCTTGCCAATGTCGGGAAAACGACTCACTTGGGCTGAATTTAGGTTACCACCCATCAGATTAGGAAGTGAAGGTGATGGGACCTCCAAGAATCGCATCAACACTCATTTTGGTTCAATAGTTGACTCCAAAGCTCGAGGCATCAACTAAACTAGTCCGGGTAAGACTTGGATGGGAGAGGGAAGGGGTTAAACACCCCTCTCCCGGGTTCGATAGGTGGGGCTCACATGGGAATCCAAACAGGCATGATCATAAATACATGATTAGTCAAGAAAGATAATAATAAAGAAAGCAAACCCAAGAATAAACCAACACAAAAGATAAACCTATATTTATTTATTTATTTACCTATTTTATTTTATTATTGTTATTATTTTTTTTACTTTTGATTTTTGATTTTATCGATTTCTTTTATTTTGTATTTTTTATTATTGCATTTTTATTTATTTTTTGTTATTTCTTATGCAACCCTATTAACATATTTATTCACCAATTACTTACTAGCCTCCTCTCTTTTCTAAACTTTCCTAATTTGCCAACATTCCTAACCGCTAAGCTAGCCACAAATCAGTCCCATCATTACAGATTTTTTATTACCACAATTTTCTTTTCATTATTTCTTTTATTGTTTTTATTTATTTATTATATATATTTCTTTTATTTCAAACAACACTATTCTCTCTAACTGAGCTCCTTTCCCCTTATTACAGAATATTGAATCACCTCTGTCTGTTATCTCTCCCGGCAATAATCCCTCTTTTCCCCCTTTCCTTCTTATCATGTATAACCCTTCCATCGATAGCTTTCATTTATTTGCATTCCCCCCTGATCTGCTAGATAGCATATCAAATGACTTAAGTCAAGCTACTTAGATCAACAAGATGAAGCAAACAACTACCTAGTCCAATACAACTAAACACAGAAAACATAATCTAAATTGATCAACAATTAGCATTAATATAATAGATGAAATAGCAATCTAACATTAGGCACAATAGGATTGATAGAACAAATAACACAGATTAATAGAATGAGATGGATGGCAAGATAACAATGATAATCATTTGAGAAGAAAATGGATCAAGCAAACATGAAAGAAAGAAGAAAAAAGGTTGTCATTGAAGGTTTCGCCGGAACTGGTTCAAGGAAGCCTCATCACGGTTCCGCTTACTAACCCCATTCATATCTCGGTTATTTCATGGCAAACATGAGAAAACAGAGAAACGATGACAATGGTTACCTAGTTGGAGATTCTGGCCTGATGTTTTGAACGTTGCAATAGGGATTCCCTTGCCTCAGAAAGTTCCCTTTAAGGTTGCAATGGTGACTTGGGATTGTGTCCAAGAGGTCGATGAGAAGGGACAATTCTTTGGACATGAATTTCGTCCGATCTAATGAGGGAGTACCCCGGGTGCTAGCTGCTACTCAGCTTTGCTTAACTAGCGAAGTTGGATAAAAGTAGGGGATATGTGGCTAGGTTTGAGGAATCGAAGCATTGAGAGAGGCTGGTATGGGTGTGAGGGAATATGAAGGATTCTGGCAAATGATGAGAAATCAT
This sequence comes from Nelumbo nucifera, assembly GCF_055504915.1. Taxonomy (NCBI): domain Eukaryota; kingdom Viridiplantae; phylum Streptophyta; class Magnoliopsida; order Proteales; family Nelumbonaceae; genus Nelumbo; species Nelumbo nucifera. Next base: position 109,919,205 of record NC_142649.1, on the reverse strand, counting down.
CGAAAATCCATAGAAAATCGAATGGATATCACAACTCTGAGGTGTTCTCCATGATCGATGAATAGGGGTGAAGGGGCAGCCTCTAAAAACGGTGCCAACGAGAATGAGGAAGGGGAGAAGAAGAAGAAGAAGAACAAGAGAGAGAGAGAGAGAGAGAGATCACCTTTGTTGCTAGAAATTAGCGGTGACTGTGAAATCTCATATCTAAAAGAGAAGGAACAAGGGGAGGGGGAATGGGAAAAACAAGGGTACTTTGGGTTGAAATTTGGAAGGGTAGGGTTTTTTCGCATTTTGAGTTGAATGGTAGTGTCAGATTGGTCTAAATGGGCACGGATCCAATAAATTTGGAAATGGCTTGATTTGGTCAATTTAGAGCCTCGAAACAGAATCTATGACCGAGGGGAAAAAACAAGGTTATTTTGGGCTGAAATTTTACAAGTGGGTATTTTAGAGTATATGGGATCTGATGGTAATGCTTGATTGGTTTAAGGGGGTCAAGATCGTAAGAATTTAGGTCAACAAGAGGATTTAGAATAGAATCTTAGTTTGATGGAAGGGTAAATGAGAGAGTCTTGGGTCGAAACTTCATGGGCAGGTGTTTTGGTATGTCTAGGGCTCAATCAGACGGTTTGATTGGTTCATATATTTTTGGATCAAGGGGATCTGGGTTATGGGTGTTTTAGGCTAACAAGATGGGTTGAAATGGAATCTTCATTTGATGAGATAGTAAACAAAGGGATTTTGAGTTGAGATTTGTTGGGTAGGTATTTTGGGAGGTCCTAGGTCTGAGGGTTGTGTTTGATTGAGCGATAGATTTGAGGGATTTGGGAAAGTAGGGTTTTGTTAGTTTTTAGGTGTTTTGGAGAGATCAAAATGGTCTGAAGTGAATTAGGGGTTCAAGCGGTGGACTGAGCAAAAATCGGGTGTTGACACTCCTCAACAAAATAGGATTGAATCTCACATTTGAAGCAGTCAAAGCTGTGTAACTAAAAATAGTGTATTCATTGGAAAACGATATAATGTTGGTGGACTGTTTGTACTAAAATTTTCTAATATTATGATTAATAAGAATGGTTCTTCTTCTGCTTATATTGTTGAATGTTTTGATATTTGGCATGCTAGACTAGGTCATCATAGTGCTCCTTATCTAAAATGATTATGCAAGTTAGGAATATTGAATGTTCTTATTGAGTTTACAAGTGGAAAATGGCAAGTATGTGTAGAAGCAAAGTTCACTAAAAAACCTAATAAAAGTGTTGAAAGAGAAACTGAATTACTACGACTTATACACAGTGATCTAGGAGATCTTAAGTTTCAAGAAGCTAGAGGAGGAAAAAGATATTATATAACCTTCATAGATGACTTCTCTAGATATGCAAAATTTGTTTTACTTAAATCAAAAGATGAGACTGAACAAGCTTTTTTAACATATAAGACTGGAGTAGAAAATTAGTTAGGAAAGAAAATAAAAAGACTTAGAACAAATAGAGGGATAGAGTATGATAAAAAAATCATCAAGAAAATCTTTGAAGTAAATGGAATTATACATGAAACTACAACCCCTTATCAATCCAAATCTAATGAAGTTGCAGAAAGACTCAACAAAAAATTAAAGGAAATGATGAATGCTATGTTAATTAGTTCAAGTGCACTTCTGAACTTGTGGGGGGAAGCAATCCTAACGACTTGTCACCTGTATAATAGAATTCCTCCTAAGAAGAAAGGACATATACCTTTTGAACTTTGGCATAATAGGAAACCCAGTTTAAACTACTTAAAAGTTTAGGGTTGCTTAGCAAAGGTTGGAATACCTAAACCTAAAAGAAAGAAATTGGGACTGAAAACCCATGACTGTGTGTTCATTGGATATGTGCAAAATAGTGTAGCTTATTGGTTCTTTGTAATAAAAACTATTGATAATGTTGTAGATTACAACATAATAATTGAGTTCCGATATGCATAATTCTTTAATCATATTTTTTCATGGAGAAAAGAAACAATAAATAAGGAACCACCCCAAGTCCATAATAGAAACTAAGAACAAGAGTTAAATGCTCAAGAAATTAGTAATTAGTCAAGGAAATATTGATTCTAATAATCAAGAGCTATATTTAAAGAGAAGTAAAAGATAGAGGAAAGAAACAAACTTGGGTGATGGAATGTTTACATTTTTGGTGGACAAAGACCAGTAACCTATTAGGAAGTCGTAACCTCCCTTAATGTAGTATTTTGGAAAGAAACCATAAAAAGAGAAATACTCTTTAGTCACTAATCACACTTGGGAACTTGTAGATCTCCCACCTTGAACTAAGGCACTACACTGAAAGTGGATATTTAAGATGAAGATAAAGTCAAATGGCACTAGATTAGTTGCTAAAGGCTTCGGACAAAAGAAAGATGTAGATTTCTTTGACACATTCTCCGGTTGCAAGGTTAATTATAATTAGAGTCTTGTTTGCTATAGCGTCCATTTACAAACTGGTAGTTCATTAAATGGATGTAAAAATAACTTTTTTAAATGGGGAATTAGAAGAAGATATATATATTAAGCAACATGAAGGAGAAAACAAAGTGTGCAAACTAATTAAGTCTTTGTATAGCTTAAAACAAGCTCCCAAACAATGGCATGAAAAATTTGATAATGTATTAGTAACAAATGAGTATAATAGAAATGATTCCGATAGATGTGTCTATAACAAGTATGTAAATGATAAATGAATCATGATATGTTTGTATGTTGATGATATGCTAATAATTAGAACAAGTCTGGAGGTAGTGAAAGAAATAAAACAGTTTTTAATGTCCAAATTCAATACTAAAGACATGGGTGAAGTTGATGTAATCCTAGGGATCAAAGTCCATAAACAACAAAGAAACTTTATTCTCCCCCAATCATACTATGTGGAAACTATACTTAGGAAATTTGGACACTACGACTGTAAATCTGTTAAGACACCACTGGGTTGTAGTATTCACTTAAGGAAACATGTAGGAGAACCTATTTCACAAAAGGAGTATGCAAGTGTAATAGGACCAATGTCATACTTAATGAACTACACAAGACCGAATATAGCAATAGCAATTGGAATACTAAGTCAACATACTCATAATCCCGGGAATGAACACTGGGAAGCTTTAGTAAGATTATTAAAATATTTAAAGGCAACTATAAACTTTGGTTTGCATTATTCAGGTTTTCTTCTTGTTTTAAAAGGCTTTACTGATGCAAATTGGATTTCAAATTCAAATGATAGTACTTTCACTAGTGAGTATATCTTTACCCAAGGAGGTGGAGCAATTTCTTGAAAATCAATAAAATAGTCTTGCAATACAAGTTTGACAATGAAAGCCAAATTCATTGCATTAGAATTGGCAGGGCCCGAGGCAGAGTGACTAAGAAACCTACTAGCAGATATACCACTTTGGCCATAACTAGTTCCATCTATATCTCTCCATTGTGACAGTCAAGCAGCGATAACCGGGGTGAAGAACAAAACATACAATGGAAAAAAAAGGCACATCTGCCTAAGGTACAACTTGGTAAGACAATATCTTAGTGAACAAAAAAAGGCACATACTTCTAAAGTGGTTTATGAGGCATTGGTAGGAATGGGGCTAAAGCTCGTTACATAAGTAATTAGTGACAAACACCCAATTTATGTGAAAGAAAATCCCTAGAATTAGGTTGACTGGGTAAAAACGAGTTGCTAGACTTGGGAAAGCACTATAAGTTTGTGCCCCATTACATATGCCAAAGTAAGATAATGCTCATTACAGAATGAGGAGGGTGAGTGTAAGACTCTTAATCGGTTAAGAACAATGGCCTAAGTGAGTGTGAAGTGCGACTGCTTCTATGAGAGCTTTAAAGACTAACTTTTTAAAACATCCATGATTCCAAGAGGAGAACAAGAACGAAGTGTTCCAAAACAAAAAGAACCACTAAGAAAAGGTGAGTTGAGTTGGTTGGCAAATTAGCTAGTTACATCAAAGAGGAAAAGTTGAAGGAATCTAACTCTATTCATACTCTATAACAAAATTTGTCATACCTAAGTGTGGATTGAAGTCCAAAGACATCACCATGAATACTTCTCTCACCATGATGCTCAGGTGTTTGGTCTTCTTGCAATTTTGAATCTTGTGGGGATTGTTGGAAGGAGATTCAAAATTTCAAGAATCTCCTCTCTCCTTCCTTTATTTGGTTTTGTTTTTTTCTCTCTTTCCCGCTTGGTGCATGTAAGAGACTCTTGTCGCACATTGCTTGGGAAAAGAGTTGGCATTGAGTCTTTTACTAGGACTACTCTCCCTATAGGTAGGGACCCATAGGAGGAGAGCAATATGTATCTCTACATGCATGTGAGGGGAGTTGAGGTGCTTTTCTCACACGTATGCACCGGGCCAAGCCGGGGCGGAATGGGATAGGGTGTGTGTGTGTAAATGCGTGCTACACCGAAACATTTTGCCTTTGACTAGTTTAAACCGTTTTGACTTTTGAATTTCAAAATTCTGTTTAAAACATTTTCTATCTTCTTCTACTTGTTTGTTTTGTGTCTCTGTGTCTTTTCAAACATGTGCCTTGTTGTGTTGCTCTGGAGAGATACTTCTTTCTGAAAGGACACATCTGTGTCCATTCGGGCGACCGAGAACACTCTATAGAGTGGTACCAACAAATTTGCAGTTCTCTGTCTGTTTTCTTTCCTGAGCATTTTTCTTTTGTGTTTTTGCAGTGAAGAGTGACTTTATCTTCTATGCAATGTAAAAGATGAGGTTGTCCACCGTATCAACCAACTTAACCAAGAACTTCTCTATAGCCGTATTATTCACTTTGATATGAATGCCATTATTTGATTAAGTTTGGTATTAGGGAAAATTTCATAAACTACTCTTATGGTTTAGCAAATTGATTAACTCTACCCCTACTATTTACATATTGTCTTAAAGTACCTCTATTGTTTTTGATAATTGACATTGATGTAGCACAATCCGGTCACTCCTAGCTGGCGCTCGCGTGGCTCCTGAGATGTACCTGAAACGAGAGGAAGGAGGAAGAACTCCCGGGGGGGTTCCCGGAGGGAACGCTCCGATGCTTAAGTTAGTATTGTGTGCAAGAAGCTGAAAGAGAATGAACACTAAGAATGCAGGTTGCACTTGGTCATTCGAGATACCTTGTTCCTTGAGAATAAGATCCTTATACCGAATTCCGTTGCTCCAAGCCCTCTGACTTCTGACAGGGCAGGGATAACCGCCACTATCAGCCTGTCACAGCCGTTACAGGCAAGGCTGAGGTGGCACGCGCGGGCCGTCGTGCAGGGTACGTGTCAGTCAGGTGTGGGACGCCTTTCTAAAGGTGGTAGGCGCGGCGAGGGGACATGCCGACTGTTCGCAGGTTTGTCGAGTACGGCGGTCGGGCAGAAAGCCCTCCTATGGTATACCGAGCTGCCCCCCTACGAATTGCCCTGAGTTGGGCTGTCCTTTAAGTGACGGGCTGCCTTTTGCCGGTTATGCCGAGCTAGCCGACCTGAGGTCTTTGTGCCTCGGGGCGTCCGAAGAAGAATCGGTGCGTTCTTGCTTGGGAGTGGCCCGAGGTCCATTGGGAGGAGCTCAAGCCTCAAAAGAGGTCAAGGGTCCCGAACTCGGGACCCCCGAAGTGCCTTAACCCCAGGGAGGAGGTAAGGGCAAGGCGGCTTTCGACGAGTAGTTTACCTGCCGAGTTGCCGTGTTGAACTCGGTGGGACTACCCCACCGAGTTGTGCCCACGTCCGTTGTGCTGTCATGCTGAGTCACTGTTTGAGCAAGGTCACGCCCACATGTACCTAAACTACGAGGTTGGGCCAAATCACCCTCCATCAATTGCCCCCCACTCCCTGCGCTAGCGGTGATGTGTGGCTCATTGTGACACTAGCAAGTGCACTAGCCGCTCAAGTAATAGAGTAGTGAGTAGAGTATCGTTCCCACGAGGACTTATGTAGCAACTACTAGTAATAAATCAGTCTACTATTATCTGATTAGCCGAAATGTAAAACTAATGAAAAACTGAAATTAAAACTACAAAGTTATTTCTAACACATTGGACCAAACACCTTGTATGCAAGTGAGGAGACAAGCTAAAGATGCATAGAAAAATAACTTCAGCAACTAGTTTTAGGCAATTCGAGTAGAATAGGATTCAGCCTTGGTTTGGTGAAATCCCAAAACAATGAACAGCCTCTCTTGAGTGCATGTTCAATCTATGCATGAGTGATGGTCCTTATATCTCTATCAAGGATCTAATCACCATGCATGCATTCAGATCTAGCAATTCTAGGGCTTCATTTCAGCTGGATGAAGATCAACTCAGCTGAATGAACACCAACCGAATTGTGCAAGTTATCTCTAACCTTGCACTCAATTCGGCTCTTGATTGGCAGATCTGAATTCCTAGTGTCTTTCTCAAGCATTCTAGGAATTCCAAGAAAGAGGAGCAATTCGACCAGACTGAATTAAAGCTACCTGAATTCTTTCTCAAGTAATTCAGGTATTACAAGTTCATGATCTGAAATCACAGATCTGATTTTATAGAATAGCAGTTCGGATCTCACTATTTCATGATTTGAATTTACAGATCTGAGATTGGAAAATAGCAATTCAGACCTTGAAAATTCATGATCTGAAATTTCAGATATGAGATTTCAGAATAGCAGTTCAGGCAACAATCCACAATTGAAATTCCAAACAAGAAACTTCAAGATTGAATCTACTTTACTCGAATGAACTTAGAAAACAAATTACAAAATTGAATTTACATAAAACATGCTTTGATTACAGCAAGAAAGGAAAATTTGATGTAGAAATTACATAAGTCTTAGCTGAATTCGATTACCAAATTATGCAGAAATCAAGTGAGGATGAAACCTTGATCTCCAATTGCTTTCTCCCCCTTCGAATTCAGCTTCTTCTTCTCTTGAAGCTGCTTGTTCCTCCTCTCTTCTCCTCTCTTGCGCCTATCTCTCTCTCTTCTTCTCTCTTAGAACAAGAGCTCAATGAGAGTTTGAAATCAGATGTTTGGACCCTTTTTCCCCCTCTAGAGGCCTCCTTATATAGGCTTTCAAGGAAGCTCTTGCCTCTTCTTGAAGTCTCTAGAATTGGGTGTATTACACCCCTCATGAACCTTCTAGAGTGCTCCCTCCTTCTCTTCAAGAAACTTCTAGGAGTTGTCGCCCCTAGCTCCCTTTGGGCTGCTATTTGGGCTGCAACTTAGCTTGCTTTTGAGCACATGTAGACTGCACTCTAGGCTGTTCTTTGGGATGAAAATGGGTTGGACCAAAATTTCTTTCTTGCTAGACTTCTTCCCTTGGGTTTTCCAAAGAGTTAGCTTGCACTACTTGGGCCGAATGAAAATCCCTTGCTCTCAAGGCTGGGTTGGGCTGAACTTGATAAATTTTGGGCTTTCTTTTCTTGCTTTCGCCTTCTTTTTTATGAGTTCGCTACCCCTAAAATTTTTATTGCAATTAAGCTAAAAATAGGGCAAAATTTAATTAAACCGAGATAAAATTTCATGCAAAAACCACATAAAATACAGAGGTAGGTACCTCAGCTCGGGGTAGGTACCTCGGCTTGGGATGTCCCCTCTGCTACCCAGCCGCCCGAAGCACAGGTGGCTTCGAGTCATCTGGCGTCCACCTCCCACCGAGGTCAGGAACCAGATTAGTTCGGGCCTTCCATAATGATCTCGGAGAGGCTTCAGGACCTCATACAGAGGTTTTGCCTTCCTAGCGAGTACTCATATAGTCTTCCCACCGGCAACTTCCCATGGGAGCACGGTCCCAACGAGATCGTGATCTTCAGGGAGCAACTGATAGCCGGGCTCAGACTTCCACTTCACCCTTTAATTGTTAAGGTGTTGGTACACTTTAACATTACCCCGGACCAACTCCACTCGAACTCCATACGGAATGTGGTGGGTCCATTTCTCTTTGTTTTGATTGTTCCCTTTCCGTAGATTTAGATGTTCTTAGTACGATTTTGGCTATAAAGAAGAGCGCGGCACTCTCCCTGGGCATAGGCGGTCTTACTACCTGTCCCCCCGCCCGGGTTTTTAACTTATGTAAAGCTCCCGAGCAAAGTCCCAGCTTGGAAGCGGGACTACTTCGTAGTCCGGAGCAGCCCGGGGTGGCCCTTCCCCACCGATTGGAGGATAGCCGTTCAAGACCCTGGTGTCATCCTGGATAGGAAGACCAAGAAGGAGCTCCAGTCACTGGCTAAGCTCGGGTTGCATTATAAAGACTTCACTTCTGAGGAGAAGCTCGTCCGAGAGGGCTTGAGTCCGGGTAGGTTTTCCCCACTTCGGCTTTTCCGCTCATATATTTGCTTTGGGTTATTGATGTCGTATTTCACCGCAGGTCGCATGGAGGCGGAAAAGATAGACAACCAAAAGCGCTTCCACCAGATGAAGAGGAAGAAGTGCGTGGCAAAGAAGGCTCGCGTTGGGTCCCCGCAAGCTTCAACCGAACCTCGACTTCCGCAGACTTCTGCCTCGGGGCCCGAGGTGGCAGCCGTGCCCGTCATCAACTTGGAAGAGGGGGTTGTGCCTAAGGGGCCCGAGGTGATGGTGGAACCTGCTGTTAAGCTCGCCGAGCTCGTTGCCGAGCCCGTCCGACTTGCCAGAGAAAGCGTTGCCGAGGCACGCCGCTGCTGCCGGGGCTCATCCTGCCTATGCTGCCACCGAGACCTCTGAGAGTTCCACTCACGATGTGGAGATGACGGCTTCCAGCTCGGAGGGTCAGGGGAGCCAAACTGTCCTGAACCCCCAATGCAGCCTGAAGAAGAGTGAGCTGGCTGCATACTCGGGGGAGGTCCGCAAGTGGGCCGAACTCACTCCTGGTCAACTCGGCGCCCGAGCTGCCTCTCATACTATGGTGGTGAGTCCCCCTTCTTTTTTTTTTTTTGGAGTCTCCCTCTTACCCGGTTCTCCTTTTTGCAGGTGAACTCCGCCATTCGCGCCTTGACCCTCCAATCAGAGCGACATCTGAGGCGGGCCCTGAAGGCTGAGGAATCATCTCGCGCAGCCCATACTGAGTTGAGGGCAGCTCGTTGTTAGGTTCATCGCTTGGAGAGTGACGCCTCGGCTCAATAGAGTTTCATTGAGGTGTTAATGTCAGAGAAGGGAGAGCTAGCTCGAGATAAAGATAAGTTGAGGGCCGAAGTGAACGGTCTCAAGGTCGGTCAGGAGGCCTTAGGGCTCGAGGTGAGCAGCCTCAAGGCTGAGCGGGATGCTCTGAGGCTCGAGGTACAAGGCCTCAAGGAAGCAAAGGGGAAACTGGAGCACGAAGTGGGGTACCTCCAGGAGGACATAAGGGAGAAGACTGCAATCTTTGAAGGTGCTCTTGCGGAGGCCAAGACCCAGACCGTCATTGACTACATCAACTCTTCGAGATTCGACGATGTGATGATGGAGGCCTACCGCAAGGGCTTCAAGCTCAGTCGGTTGCTGATTAGGCACCTCTACCCTGAGCTGGACACGAGCGCCATTACTACTTTGCGGATTACTGACGACATCGTGCATCAGTCAAAAGACGACCCCGAATCCGAGGATGAAGGTCCCAAAGATGGAGCAGAGGATGCCGGTCCAGACACTGTCTCCAAGGGGGTCCCTGATAGAGGCAGCGAGCCCCCGAAGTAGTTTGCTCTTTATATTTGTAACTTAATCCTCTCTTTCTGAACTGTGAATGTACTATCCTGAGCCTTTGAGCTCGGGTAAAAATTCTTGTACTTGAACTCTCTTTTTAATGAAATATAGTTTCTTTCGAGTATCTCTGAGTGCAAAAATACTTCTAAGTGTGAATGGACTCCAAACTAGTCAATTTAATGTATAGGTTACCCGAGTTGTCAAGCTACCGAGTTGACGGTAAGGGTAACTAAGTGAAGTTGTGTTACTTCGGGTCGTGTGGGTTACCCCGGACTATCAGGTTACCGAGCTGAGTAAGAACAACAAGGGTATAGACACCGTAGGGTTTATACCCGAGCTGTCTTTCCCTTAAGGGTTAGAGATAACCAGGTTTTTGTCAATTTGCCATGCTGAAGTGGCAGCTGGGGCTTTCTTGTGACCCTTAGGCTTAAAAAGGGGTTCGTAGTCTACTCTTGGATTTCACCCAGGCCAAAGTGGCGACTGGGGTCTTCTTGTGGCCCTTAGGCTTAGGGAGGGACCTGTAGTCCGCTCCTGGATTTTACCCAGGCCGAGGTGGCAACTGGGATCTTCTTGTGGCCTTTAGGCTCTGGGAGTGACTCGTAGTCCTCTCTTCTTACCCTTACTTTCGCCCGTGCCGAAGAGACGGCTGGGTCTTATGTGTCGAGGTCATGTTAGCTCGGTATTCTGGCCCTTAAGCTTAGGAAGTGGCTCGTGGCCTACTCGATTCTTACAGACAATATTGTCTTAGGTTGACAATATTCCATGCCCGAGGTATTTGTTTACCTTCGAGGGTCTCGAGCTCGTATGTTTCTTCCCCGAGCACTCGTTTCACTCGGTAAGGACCTTCCCAGTTGGACCCGAGCTTGCCAGCGCCGGGCTCAGGCACCATAACTTTACGAAGGGCCAGGTCGCCAACGCGGAGGATTCGCCTCTTGACCCTGGCGTTATAGTACCGAGCTACTCTCTGCTGGTAGGCTGCGGTCCTAATGTACGCGAGGTCCCTTAATTCGTCGAGTAGGTCGAGGTTGGTACGTAGCTCATCTTCGTTTGTTTGATCACTGTATGTTTCTAGGCGCAACGTTGGTACTTCGATCTCTGCGGAGATCACTGCTTCAGTGCCGTAGGTGAGATTGAAGGGTGTTTCTCCCATGGCGGTCTTCTCCGTGGTCCGATAGGCCCATAGGACACTGGGTAGTTCATCTGCCCACAATCCTTTAGCTTGGTCTAGCCGCGCCTTTAGTCCGCGGAGGATGGCTCTATTCGTGACTTCTGCCTGACCATTTGCTTGAGGGTGCGCGATTGAAGTAAAATTTTGTTGGATCCCCATGTCTCGGCAACAGTCTTGGAATTTGATGTCCTCGAACTGCTTGCCGTTGTCGAAGATCAACACCCGAGTAGATCGATAAGCCACTGCGCAAAGGGCCACGGGCTGGTGAGATACTTGAGGTCGGTCGCGGGCTGGTGGTGAATATTGGCATGTCTTTGGCATTTGTCACATTTTCTGACGAGCTCAATAGAGTCTGCCTTCATTGTTGGCCAATAATACCCTTGTCGGAGTGCCTTTTGGGCGAGGGCCCTGCCCCCCAAGTGCCCACCGCATAGACCCTCATGGGTGTCGCGGAGTACGAGCTTGGCTTCGGTAGGTCGCAAGCAACGTAAGTAGGGGAGTGTGTAAGATCTCCGGTATAGTTGTTCGTCTATCATAACATATTTGGTTGCCTGGCACAGCACCCTTCTAGGTGCATTGCGGTCTGCATGGAGGGTCCCGTGTAGTAAGAAGCTCGCGAGGGGGTCAATCCAGCTCGGCTCTGCTTAAACGACGGGAGCAACCTCCTCGACCCCCCTAAGAATGCTAGGCCGAGACAAGTCCTCTATGTACACGGTTCTCATGGTAATATCGTTGGTGCTGGCTAACCTGGACAAGGCGCGGCCTCGGCGTTCTCTGACCTAGGGATTTGTCTGATAAAGTGTGACTGGAAGTTGAGCAGGGCCTCTCTGACTTTGGCTAAGTAGGCGATCATGGTTGGCTCGCGAACTTCGTACTCACTGGTGACCTGGTTGACCACAAGCTGGGAGTCACTGCAGATAACGATGTGCTTGGATTTTACTTCTCTGGCTAGAACTAGTCCAGCTATCAACGTCTCGTACTCCGCTTCATTGTTAGATGCCGCGAACTCGAAGCGTAGTGCGTACTCCAGTTTCATGCCACTTGGGTCGTGCAGAACTATTCCGGCTCCGTTGCCCTACTGTTTTGAGGAGACATCTACGTGAAGGATCCAAGGCTCCTCATCCCAGCTCGGGCTTGGACGAACTAGGAGAGATGCCACACTGGTTACTACTTAACGGGGCTCGGACTCGACCGGCCTGGGAGCTTCGGGCTCACCTGAATTGGGAGCCTCGTGCTCAACCAGACTGGGGGCTTCAGAGCTAAATGTGCACTCGGCGATGAAATCTGCTAAGGCTTGGGCCTTAATGGCAGTTCGCGGCTTGTACTGAAGATCATACTCGCTGAGCTCAACGGCCCACTTCGTCAATCGACCAAAGACCTCGGGCTTAAGTAAGACTTGCCTTAGAGGTTTGTCAGTGAGAATGATAACAGTGTGAGCGTGGAAGTACGGGCGAAGCTTCCGAGCTACAATTACCAGTGCATACGCTAGCTTTTCTATCTCCGGGTATCTCGTCTCTGCTCCCTGCAATACTTTACTAACATAATAGATGGGTCGTTGGACCCGATCTACTTCCTTTATTAGTACCGAACTGACCACTTCATCGCTCGCCGAGAGGTACAGTTCTAAAACGTCACCCTCCTCGGGTCGGGTTAAGATCAACACACTAGCGAGGTATTTCTTGAGCTCGTCAAACGCGAGCTGACAGTCTTGGGTCCACTCAAACCCTTTGCCCTTGATTACCTTAAAGAATGGCAGACAGCGGTCCGCCGATTTGGACATGAAGCAGCTCAGGGCGGCTATGTGGCCATTCAACCTCTAAACCTCCTTCAACTTACAGGGTGGTCTCATGTCTAAGATGGCCTTAACCTTATCCGGGTTGGCTTCAATGCTGCACCGGTTAACGATGTATCCTAGGAATTTACCCGAGGTCACACCGAACACACACTTGTTTGGATTCAATCTCATATTAAACTTACGCAAATTTTCAAAAACAGAATGCAGGTCTTGTATTAATTCATGTGAGAATTGAGTTTTGACGACAATGTCGTCTACATAGCATTCTACTTTTCTGTCGATTAACGGCACAAACAATTTATTTACAAGCCTTTGAAAGGTTGCCCCTACGTTTTTCAAATCGAAGGGCATAACCTTGTAACAGTACAAGCCGAATTCAGTGATGAAGGCAGTCTTATCTTCGTCCGCCGGGTCCATCTTGATTTGGTTATAGCCCGAATAGGCGTTCAAGAAACTTAGCAAATCATGCCCTGAGGTCGCGTCCACTAAACGATCGATTCTGGGGAGCGGGAAGCAGTCTTTCGGGCAAGCCCGGTTCAGATCGGTGTAGTTGATGCACATGCGCCACTTGTCATTGGCCTTCTTTACCAGGACGGGGTTGGCTACCCAGCTCGGGTAGTGGAGGCTTCTCGACTTCCTCATCGACCGCTTTCCACCGTTCTGGGGCTAGGTTGTGTTTCTTCTGTCTAACAGGCCTAACTACAGGATCAATGTTCAGCTTGTGAGTTATGAGTTTGGGGTCGATACCGGGCATTTCTTCCGCGGACCATGCAAAAATATCTAAATTTTGAAGTAAAAAGCTTACCAGTTCGGATCATAGGGGCTCTTGGACGGAAGCGCCGATCTAAAGCGTCCGAGCTGGGTCTGCTGTTAAGGTCGGGACCGCGACTGTTTCTTCCATGGGCACGGCTCCCTCTTCGCCTTGCTTCGTGGGTCGTTCCAATTCGAGGTCATCGGCCACCTTGGTTTTCCCCTTTAGGGCGGCAACGTAGCACTTGCGGGACTCGAGTTGGTCGCCCCGCGCTACTCCCACATCGAATTCTATTGGGAACTTCATAGCCAAGTGGTAAGTGGAGACCACCACCCGTAGGACATGGGTGATCGGTCGACCTATTATGGCATTGTAGGGAGAGGGGGTCACTACCACCAGGAAGTTGTGTTCGAATCTGACCACACAAGGTCATGTGTCGATCTCTATAGGTACTGTTATTTTCCCAAGGGGGTGGACTTCCTCTCCACTGAAGCCCACTAAAGGGGTGTCTGTAGGCCATAGATTGCTTCTCTGCAACTGAAGCTGGTCGAACGCGGCTTTGAAGAGGATGTCGGTTGAGCTGCCTGAGTCCACAAGTACGCGCCTGACCTCGAAGTCGTTGATTCTTAGCTTTATTACGAGTGCATCATCATGGGGGTAGTGGACCCCTCGCGCATCGTCTTCTGTGAAGAAAATTGGGTCTCCTGTCTTCGGCTGCTTTGGGGGGTTCTGCTCTTCCCGGGTGGCCTCACGAACTGACGTCCAAGCTACTACTGAAGTGCAACCCACAATGATCGAACCTCCCACTATCATGTGGATGGTCCCTCAAACTGGCCTCTCCTCTGGAGGCTGCCTCTGCGGTTGTTCGGCCGGCCTGCTGCTGGACTCGGGAGCATCTTTACCGTGCTCCCCTTTCCGACCTGTTCTATTACTATTGTTATTATTATTATTTTGTACAAAGTTTCTCAAATATCCGCGACGGATGAGCTCCTCTATCTCGTCACGGAGGTTTTTACAACTCTCGGTACTGTGACCGTGGTCTTTGTGAAAACTACAATACAGACTCTTATTTCTTTCATTGGGATTCCCCCTCAGACGGGGTGGCCACTTCACGTATGGGGCGTCCTTGATTGCCATCAGGATTTCGGCCCGCTTTGCGTTCAATGGGGTGTAATCAGCTCGGTCTAGTGCAGGAGCTCGGAACAATTGACCCGGCTTTGCACCCCAAATTGTTTCCTTTTTTCTTCGAGTGTCCCCTTGACTGGAAGGCTCTCCTTCTCTCTTTCTTTTTTCGGGTGCGCCCTCGCCCTTCTGGTTGATCTCCTCTTCAGTGGCTATGAACTTATCCGCAAGCTTTAGAAACTCGGTTATGGTCACAGGTTGGTTGACGACCATGTGCCACTTGAACTCTTTTTGCATCACTCCCTTCTTGGTTGCAGCAAGGCGTACAGCGGGGTCCAGGCGCGGTATCTGCATACAAGCGTCGTTGAACCGCTTGATATAGCTCCGGATGGACTCTCCCTCTCTTTGTGCTACGCTGAAGATGCTTTCTTCAATTCGCGGGCACCGTTTGCTGGTGACAAAGTGGGATGTGAAGGCTTGTGCGAACTGCGCCCAACTTCTTATCGACCCGGGTGCCAAGTTCTGGTACCACGTGCGGTTTGCTCCCCTGAAAGTAGTGGAGAAGGCCACACACATGCACGACTCACTGGCTCGTGCCAGGTGCATCTGTGACTGAAAGGCATCTACATGATCATTCGGGTCGAACGACCCGTCATACTTGTCAAGAGGGGGGAGCTTGAAATCCTTGAGCATCGGGACTGCCAGGAGTTCGGAAAATAGGGGGGATGGAACCGAGAGGAGGGGAGCTTTGGCTTCGGCCGAGCCTACCTCTTCTTTGCCCATGAGCTCGGGCAAATCGCGAGTGACAGATCGACGAGATCGGCGGCGGCATCTCTGCTTCTTGATGGGCTCGGCGTTCGTGCTGCTCACCTCTGCACTGTCCAGAATGGTTTGCGCAGGGAGTAGCCCGGTCTGCTGGTGGTGGCTATGGACAGAGGGGTCCTGCTTGGAGTCTGCTGCCAGGATCTCGAACCGGTTTTCAAGGATCGGGGTTCCAAACTTCGACTGTTGAGGTGACGTAGACCTGCCAAGCCGGTGTCCTCCTGACCTGTCCGCCCGCGGCGAGATCGAGGTAGCCGGTCTCTCCCGTCTGCCGTGGGGGGAGGCCTGATTTTTTGGGAGATTTTGGAGGGCCTCTCCTCGGCCGAAGGGGTGCTCACTCTGGCGGCAAGACTTAGCTTGCTATGAGGCTAGGCGCTGAGGTTGGAGCAGCTGGGGGAACTGCTGCTGATACTGATACTGGGAGACCTGGTGCAGTACGTGCTTGTGATAGAGTTAAAGTTGTTGGAACTGTTGCATTTGAGCCTGCATGGCCCTCATGCACTGCATCAGGTCCTCCGGCTGGTTCGGGCTGGCCGCTGGGGGCACGACCGAAGGTTCGGTGAACGTCGTTCCGACTGTAGTAGGGAGTGGGGCGATGACAAGTGCCATTGTGAGAGGCACGTTCAAGCTGGGGATTCCGTCTACTGAGAGGGGGATGGTGAACTGTCCAATACAGACAGTAGGAAGCTGGGGTTGTTCCCTGGAGTAATCCATTTTCGTGCTTCGTCCGATGTTGTTAGAGGAAGCCATGAGTGTTGGATTGTTTCAAGGAAGAAGAAGGAACTGAAAGAGTTTAGAGAGAAAGGCTTTTTGAAGCGTTTCCCACAGACGGCGCCAAATGATGTAGCACAATCCGGTCACTCCTAGCTGGCGCTCGCGTGGCTCCTGAGATGTACCTGAAACGAGAGGAAGGAGGAAGAACTCCCGGGGGATTTCCCGGAGGGAACGCTCCGATGCTTAAGTTAGTATTGTGTGCAAGAAGCTGAAAGAGAATGAACACTAAGAGTGCAGGTTGTGCTTGGTCATTCGAGATACCTTGTTCCTTGAGAATAAGCACCTTATACCGAATTCCGTTGCTCCAGGCCCTCTAACTTCTGACAGGGCAGGTATAACCGCCACTGTCAGCCTGCCACAGCCGTTACAGGTAGGGCTGAGGTGGCACGCGCAGGTCGTCATGCAGGGTACGTGTTTGTCAGGTGTGGAACGCCTTTCTAAAGGTGGCAGGCGCGGCGAGGGGACATGCCTGCTGTTCACAGGTTTGTCGGGTACGACAGTCGGGCAGGAAGCCCTCCTATGGTATACCGAGCTGCCCCCTGCGAATTGCTCTGAGTTGGGCTGTCCTTTAAGTGACGGGTTGTTTGCAGCTGGTTATGCCGAGCTAGCCAACCTGAGGTCTTTGTGCCTCGGGGCGTCCGAAGAAGAATCGGTGCGTTCTTGCTTGGGAGTGGCCTGAGGTCCATTGGGAGGAGCTCGGGCCTCAAAAGAGCTTGGGCAGGAAGCCCTCCTATGGTATACCGAGCTGCCCCCCTGCGAATTGCTCTGAGCTGGGCTGTCCTTTAAGTGACGGGTTGTCTGCAGCCGGTTATGCCGAGCTAGCCGACCCGGGGTCTTTGTGCCTCGGGGCGTCCGAAGAAGAATCGGTGCGTTCTTGCTTGGGAGTGGCCTGAGGTCCATTGGGAGGAGCTCGGGCCTCAAAAGGGGTCAGGGGTCCCGAACTCGGGACCCCCGAAGTGCCTTAACCCCGGGGAGGAGGTGCGGGCAAGGTGGCTTTTGGTGAGTAGTTTACTTGCCGAGTTGCAGTGCTGAACTCGGTGGGACTTCCCCACCGAGTTGTGCCTACGTCCGTTGTGCTGTCATGCTGAGTCACTGTTTGAGCAAGGTCACGCCCATGTGTACCTGAGCTACGAGGTCGGGCCAAATCACCCTCCATCAGACATCATCGGTAAATGCTAATTGAAAGAAACAAATGTCAAACTTCCCCTCCATTATTCCTTAAATTTTCAATATAAAACTCAACCGATGAAGAGATCATCCAATACACCATCTCCTTCTGCAACACTGACTTGTTCTCTGTGTTTTCAAAAACATAGCAGTGCCTGGTTGTTTTCTTATCAGAAATGCTATTTTACAAAAAAAAAAAAAAAGGCTTGGTGATCATTCCAAAAGTATAGTAGATTGGTTGATATGTTGATATCTAAAAGATTCAAACTAAGCACAATTCTATTGTAATTAAACAACATTGAAAGACAAATAAGTATAGTAGATTGGTTGATATGTTGATATCTAAATTTTAATCCTTTGAATCATTTCTTGCATCTCCACAAATGCATGCGTCTTTCATTAGGGGAAAAATCTATAGATATGAACTCAATCAATCAGGGGTCCTGCTCTCATCAGGAGTGAACAGTGGACCATCGGAGATGGGTCTAGCCATTGATGTGCAGTTGCAACAAGTCTTGGACGAATCCATTGTAACTTTCCCGGGTTTGAGCTGTCTTGTTCTGAGAACTTCCATTGTCAGGAATCTTCTCTGTAAAGTCCATTGGTTATACATTTCATCATAACCCTAACTCTGAAAAAACGTCGAAAGGTGCTACGAATGCCACTCTGCTCATTGCAGAAGGAAACAACTTTATGGAAACCAACGCAGATGTGGTGGTCGCCAATCGTGATGGCTTGTCCAGATTACTTGATCGTCAATCCACTATCCACAAAGAGCAAAGCAGAATCAGGGACATCCGACAATGGCGACAGCAGAGCAGAGTAGAGAGATAAAGAAAGCCTTTGAAAATCAGGCTTCGATTTCTTTGGGTTGTCTGATAGGCGATGACACCGGTGACCAGATTCGGGTTCTAGTTGAGCCAAGGGGTTTTAGTGATCTCTTCAACAGAGGTAAAGAAACGATGACATCAGAGAGTGACGACGAGAAACTGGTCAAGATTCCAATGAATCTAGAGTGAAGACAGAGAATAGTAAGGGTATTTTAAGAATTTTAAAATATTATTAGTCACATGATATTATTTGTGAGCAGAGAGGGAGGTTTTACAGAAAGGCAATTTAAGATAATATGTAAATAATAAGGATAAAGTCAATTAATTAGCTAAACCATAAGGGTAATTTAGGAAATTGGTGTTTCTACCTGCACTATCTTGAATATAAATATCATGCATACTTGAAATACAAAGAGAATGTTTGATATGATTTCCATTTATTTGAAAAACGTTTGTATTTCATTTATCTTCAAAACTAAGAGAAAGTGGTTGATAAACAATTTTTAATGTAATTTGATAGATAGGCACCATTAGATACCACATAAGTTGAATAATAAATATTTCACACATAAATCGAGACACATTTATTTGATAAATAATCTTACCAAATAGAATTTTGAGATAAACGTCTAGATGGTGATAAATTGGTACCGTTTTTCAAATAAAAGGAATCCATACCAAATGCCATCAAAAACTTTTGTTTGTACTTAACTCCTGTTTGGAAATAAATGTGTATTTTCATCCATGTCATGCCACATCAGTTAAGGTGTTCAGATTTTGCTTCCTAAATTCCTAAAACAGAAGTGTTTTATGAACTTCAACTCAACATTTCCAACTAAACAGAAAACTGACCATTAAACTCTAAATGCCCAAGGGTGAGAGAGATTGCAGGAAATGAATGAAAAGGTGGAGACGGGATTAGCTGAAAGCAATGGCTGTTCAAGGTTCTAAATATTGATTCAGGGGCATATCAGCTTGTACCGAACTGTAATTTTATATTTTTTTAGTTTTTTTTTTTCAAACTGGTTTAAGGGGGTTGGTTTAAGACCCATCTATCTCCTGAACCAGGTCAAACCTGAAACACCCACTATAGAGGCATATCGAGGGTTATTGATAGGATACATATCAACCAATACACCTCAATACATTTCAATTTTTTGATCCTTCTGTTGTAGAACCAATAATGAGGTCCACAATATTCAATCACTTAGCATTTATAACTGGCATGAAGCATTACCATTGATTTCACAGCCCATTAAACAGTCATTACTTATAGCTAATCCAAATTAGCTACGGCAGTTGTTCTTCAAGGTTGGAACAAGGGGGAAGTGAAATGGGACATGTAATTGGTCGGTGACAAGAGGGAAAGATGTTTAGTTCTGATTGGGTTTATTGTAAAGTTTTCAATATATATAATCGGTCCATGCCAATATACCTCTCCTTGCTCTATTATCCCCACCTTGCATTATCCTTGACTTTTTCCTCTCCCCTTTTCTACCACTCTCATTAAGCCATGCCACCATTCCCAACTCAATTATCTAAAAAATATCCCTAGGATCTCTCTCGTAAGATATATCCTCGAAGTCATTAGGAATGTATCATGTTACCCCACTCCTCAATCAATTCCTAAAATCTCTCCCCCAATTTATGTTAGACAGTTTTGTATGCCCTTAGCTTCAATCATTTTGATGTACTTTTGTTATTTAGTGGAAATAAATAAAGTGCATGTTTGATTCATGTTGTTTGGTTTAATTCTGTGTAAAACCCTAAAACTGGACATTTGTAGAGACTCATGTTAGTTTTGAATGTTCACAGCCGTTGGATAAGTCTGGGGAGATTTATCCTGCCAAGGCTGATACTGGTGTGCCACCAAGTGTTGGGATGGCCTGTCTCAGCCATCAGGGTAAGACCCGAGGCACATACAGCATGGGATTACTTGAATCCTTGAACCGGACCAGATTTCCAGTCTTGCCCTGGACCTTGGAGATAGATGGGCAAAACTGGAAAGTTACACCTGACCCCTAGACTCGATTATGACACTTCACTAGGTGCTGGATCAGGTTGCCTTTGATATGCCAATCAGTGAGATCCTTAGTGGGGATCAAAACCTGGGTATGTTGGGGCAGTTTGAGAATTCATCTGAGTGGGTGGTCATAGTGACAGAATCGGCCACTTTGTCGGACAAAGGGTAATGATCGGGAATGCACTCTCTGATGGAAACCAAACTGCCGGCAGTTGATTTCAATCGTTGGAATTTTGTTTTTGCAAAATTAATATATTTACATATATATATACGGTTTCAAAATGTTTGCAAATGGTTTTAATTCCCGGGATCCATGTGAGAGGAGAGTGCGGCACTGTTCCTTGCAGCCGAGGGAGAGGTCCTCTCTTGTCGGGCAGTGCTTGATCATTAAGGGCTGAGAGGTTAAGTGTAAGACCATTTAGGATAATACCTGATGGGCTAATCTTGCACCTGCCCACAGTCCCTGGGTTTTTATAAGATGGCTTGGCCCAGGGACCACTTAATGTAAGTGTTGGGCCCATAGGGTTCATACGATGGACTCAAGGGGTTCATTGAGATTTTCAGTGAATTCGGCTGGGCCTTGTATTAAAGGCTGGGCCGAACCCATGTGGCTGGTGTGTAGATCAATGCTTGGGTCCCACGCCATACAAAGAAGCCCAACTGGGCAGCAGATTGGAAACTAATTAAACACTGAATACTTAATGGGCCAAAAGCCCATTTCGAAGTGGGCTGATATGATCACCCATCAATGGGGCGAATTTGAGATTGAAGTTAGCAAAAAGGATTGGGCTCTTAGCCTTATCCACTCTTAGAGACCAAATTCAAATCAGATTTGAATCTGGTAACCTCCTGATAAGATCAGGAGTAAGCTAACTCTATCTGGGAAAGGGATTAAGATTATCCCCTATCCAAATACTGATTTGGATTGGGATAACTCCTAATTAGGAGATTTCTTAATCAAGAAGAAAAGAGAGGAGATTTTCGAATGAACCAAGACAGGGAAATCAGATTTCGATCCAAGAGGTTCTAGTAAGCAAGAAAGGTTCCTGCGAATTGAGATTAGATCTCATTCTCTCCAGAAAAGAAAACAATTCAGCTTTTTCGTTTCTGGAAATCTCCTCCTGCCGCCGCCATCTGCATTGTTGCAAGATTTGATCTTTGCAGAAAAGAAAGTCAAGAAACCAGTTCTTGACATCAGTCTTGCAAGAAAGACTGAAAGAATTCAGTGTTTAGTACATCCAGGGGATTCTTGTGAAGGATCCAGTGTGTAGGACGCACCCTGCTGGTTCTGTTCCATCCACAGCTGTGTCATCTTCAGCAGGGACAGATCTTGGAGCATTCTTTGGGCGTGAACACCAACTTTGGGAGATACTGCTTCTCCGGATCAGGTATAATCCTCCCATTTATCTTTTGGTACAGATCTGGTTTGATTAGGGTTCAAGTAGATCCTTGAATATTGTATTCTAAATTCAGGGAATATGATTCCCAGTTGGGAGAAGGTAGGAAATTTTTGAAATTCGCCCCACCCATTCCGCAACCTTTATGGCGTCCATTAGATGGATCCTACCATTCTCTCAATTTATACCCGCTCTTTTTTATTTAAAATATCCATATTAATTAATAAATAGTTAAATACGACTAATACTTAATTCAACCCATATTCAATGAGTATTAAATAGTGTTATTACCAAAAGTTAATAAATACGGTTAGTAAATTACTAAAAATTAAATATTCTTATTAGTACGGTTAGTAAATTACCAAAAATTCATTGTTTTAAAAACCGACTTGGAGGCCAAACCGTTTTTGCCTCAGGGTCACAAGTCACCGGTTCAACCAGCCGGGTCGAACGGTTTAGACCGTGCCACATATATCTGTTCCTCACAAAGCGCTCCTCATACCGGCCTCACAGCCACATCACACCGTGTATTGGGAACATCTCCCATGAGAGTTCGACTTTAGTTCAGGGCAAAGCCCATTTGAGCAGCCTTTCCCTTGTATTTAGAATATCTTCGTATTTGTGTGCTTTATTTCATGGGGAGATATTCACAATGCAAGATTGCAAAAGGGTGTTAGAGCGGTGTGGGCACAGATTTGCCCTTATAGAAGCCGATCTCCTCCCATGAATAATAACAAACAAGAATGGGAGATGAAATGTTCCTGATGTATGACTGGAAGATGCTGTGAGGAACTCTATGAGGAATAGATCCAGACTTGCTAGGAAGGGGATCTGCTCCTCACACATGGGGTGCCTCACAGGCACACCCACCGTGCATTGGGAACATCTCCCATGAATAATAACTTATAAGTACGGGAGATGCTTCCAATGCATGGTAAGATTTGCGTGTGAGTTCGGTGTAAGGCACCCGGTGTGAGGAGCAGATCCAATCTCGACTCTCTACTGTCGTGCGTCTTTCCCCAAAAAAATAATTTAATATCATGTGAGCTGATGCACACGTACTACGTATTAAACTTATAAGAATGGATATGATTTCTGTTTTCTAAGTAGAGTGAGACTCCAAAATCTCTCTCCAGTGGCAAGTGATCTTACATCACATCCCTTGGACTAAACCAACATATCTTACTTGTGCTGTGGCAAATAAGTTTCGACCCTAGGAGTCCCTGTCCCTCTCCACCCTTTATCCATGAAAAAATAAATCAACCAAATATAACTTGCCATTTTCTTTTGCACTAACAGTTTTTTGAACAGCTAAAACCACCAATACAAGGCAGGACCTAGGGTCCACCTGGAAAAAATTTGGCTGTTTATATTTGACAGCTTGTGCTGTTCTCAGGGTTTTCTATGTGACACGTAGACCTGTTCATGGGCCGAGTGGCCCGATGGGCCGGCTCGGCCCGGCCCGACCCCCAGACGGGCTTGAACAGGCTTTTTGGCCTGCGGGCTTAACCTTGGGCCAAAAAGCCCGGCCCGCATAAAATTCAAGCCGGGCTCGGGCTTTGCCAAAATAGGTCGGCCGCCCGGCCCGAGTCCGGCCCGACCTATAGTTAAACCTAAGTAAAAACCCTATGTGATGTCCATTTGAATAAATTTTTTGATTTGAAAAGGTTGTTGATTCACTTGTAGGCCCATTATTCATTTAAATAGGGGGAAAAAACATCTAAATTAAAATAGAAAATGTCCATTTGAATAGGGAAAAATTCGAATTTCTTTTATTAGGTCGGGCTTCGGGCTTTTTATCAGGGCCGGGCTCGGGCCCAAGTTGTAGGCCGAGCCCGGCCCTAACATTTTTCTGTTAATAAAGAGAGCCCGGCCCGACCCGACCCGACCCGGTCCATGAACAGGTCTAGTGACACGTTAGTTCATATGAACTCCATATAACAGGAACAATGTTGAGACATGATTCCATGGATTAATGTCTATGGACAGCTGAGGCTATTGTATGTGCATAAAAAGAAATAAATGTACATAGAAAGAAAGAAAGAAGAGAGAACACCAGATTTAACGTGGGTCAGCCAAATTGCCTATATCCACGGGCAGTAGCTCAGAGTTTGCTTCTTCACTATATACAAGAGAAGAATACAATGCAATGATCTCACCAGAGCTTCACCCGCCAACACCTAATATACCCAACACCACACTTCTCTCAACACACTGTATATAATGTATATAATCAAATGAAATGGAATGAAAACAACAAAGGAGGGGACCCCTATTTATACCTGTAGAGAGGGATATAATGGAAATTTTTAAAAAATGTCTTCATCACTAAACAATCCAAAAAGGTGAACTCACTCGATGGACCACTGATTTTAATATGGTGGGCTTAGTCGATGAGCCACCATTTTGTTAATTTGAAGAGTATAAATACAAATATGTATAATTCAATGGTTTACAAATACAAATACACGGTTAAGAAATATTGTATACAAGTTTTATGCATAATGAACCCTAAATACAAAACCACTTGCACAGGCAGTTTGTATATACATGTCAAAAAGGGAAGTTGGTGCATTTTTTTTAGATATAAAGCAATGAATCGCATTAATAGATAACCATAGATTTTGTATCAGATCCAGGCACAAGATTTTGTATCAGATCCAAAGCATCCATCAAAAAGGGACCCACAGGATTGGCCACATGTTTAATTCCATAGTCCATAATCCATATTAGCAATATGCTTTATCATTCATGGGTATACCTGTGTAAGGGGACGTCTGTCACAGATATAATGGAAGTGAAAAAAGAACTTAGAAAACAAAAAAAAAATGAGGAAAAAAGTATAGGAGATCCCCCCAACAAAAGAAAAAAACAATCTGTGTTTGGTTGCAATGCAATTTTATTTGCATTAATACAAATGCATGAGAGTGTAAATATAAAAAATGTAAATTCTTGTTTAATTTTGTTTTAGGTTTTACTTTATTCTATTTCATGTCTTAATTTATTTTATTTATCTTGCAATCAAACAAAATAACTTAAAATTTGAAACATAAGCAGGTCAGAATTTATACTTACATCATTTGTACTGTCATGGTTTTGCATCAGTACAAATTTATTTGCATTGCAACCAAATACAGCCTTAGATTTTGAAAAAAAAATACAAATACAAATATATATAAAATAATACAAAATGTAAATTTTTGCACTCTACATATTTATATTTGTACCCCATCCAAACTAAGCCTTAACAATTATTTTTGGATCAATAGCTAGCGAATTGATTGTCAAAGTGTAATCTTCAACATCCAATCTTATTCCCGTCAGGTTATTATTTATTTGATTTCCTTCTCAGTTCGGTTGCACACGCCTAGGGATGCAACTTGCGCGGGTGGGTCAGCCCAGGCCCAATCCTAAGTCCCTAACATGTAAGTTTTGAACTCGGGCATAATCCAACTTGAGGTCAACTCGAAGCTGAGCTTAACTCAATATAATTTGGGCTAGGTTTGAGCAGATTGGTTGGGTTTGAAAAGAATTTATAATTATTTTTTTTCACAAATATAATTTATTAGGCTTTAGAGTCCAACTTAAAAGTAGAATGAATAAAAAAATATATATTAATTTTATCAACAAATGTATACATTTGTTCAGGCATGCTCAGGTTAGGTCGGGCTTGGGCTGAGCTCAGGGCTCAATCCAAGCCAAAGCTAAGTTTAGGTCAAACCTAACTTTTCTTGCTCAGGCCCATGTAAAGGCTTGGGTTGGGCTCAAATTGAACCCACCCAAGTTACTAACACTGGAGGCTACTAAATATATGACAGAAGTGGCTTTTGAAACAGTGATAGAGCTGTCAACGAGTTGGATATGGTTTGGGATAGCATGTATAAATCCTGTCCCAATTATTAAACGGGGTAAAATCATAGACCCAAAACCTTCCTGATTAATAATCAGGATAATCAGGACTAATTGATAATGACAACTATAATTAACAACCTAAAACCAAGTAAAATAATAAATTATTTTTATGCTAATAAATTAAGTGTTTTTAATCAAAATTATTGTTTATATAGTTATCAAATTTACCCTTTACGCATAAAATATAATAAAAATTACAACAAAGTTAGGAAACCTCATAGATAGATGGACAAAGATTCAAAGGTGGGAATTCTTGACACAACTGCCCAGCTTGCCCATTTGTTAGAGGGTCAATTGGTGTTGTAAATCATCCTTAAATGGTGTGAAAATCCATGCTGCCGGAAAGGCATGATACCGCAAGGAGTTCAGATCTCCTGTCAACAAAATAAACATTTGCAACACCCTTCCAACATGATTTGAAATCGCACAAATCACTATGAGACAGGTCTATCATAAAAATCAGGGAAAAAGACTGTTCAGCCAGGGTCAGGATTTATAGGCATGAGTACTATTGGGGTAAGTGTCAGCTTGGAATTGATGTCAATTCATGGGCGGACATTGATGCATAGAGTATGTATTGTTACCATTTTGATTGTTTATAACTCTATAGTGGAAATCAAAAATCTGCATTGGACTTGTCCTAAGATGTGCGGTGTTGGATCATATCTTAGCTGGTGGGAGATCCCAACTCATACTAAAAGGGTTTTGAGTAATCAAAACGAATTCAGATTAAGTCTTTACACAACCGTCCTCACATCATATTCACATTCACTTGTAGCAGTGCACTGAAAATATTTTCCATGAATAAAAATATACAAATACAGAAATATTCCTAATGCAAGGCTCCAAAAAAAGTTATGAGAACAGTGTGACGTCTATAAAGACTGAATCAATAATTAATCAAAGCCCTTGTAAATTTTGATAAATACCAACTGATTGGTTACCACTTAAATATAATATCAATTGATTAATAACAAAGTTTCTCAGTATCATATTGAACTCATTAATGGTTTATTTTTTAAGTATGTGTCCGTGTCCACCAACATTCACTCAGGACCAACTGACCATTGGGTCATCTGCAACAATTCGCGCTCGATTTGTTCTGCCCTGCTTTCAGCTCTGTGTGGCGTCTTGCCAAATCTGAGATCATGGAGAATTCTTTGCTCGCAGTGTGAGAAGAAGAGAAAGAAGAAGAGGTGGTGCAGGAGGTAGAAGAAGAAGAACTTTGACCCTCAGATCGCATGCTCCATGTGGTCAGAGCGGAATCTATCATCTGCATACGATGTAGCAGATCCGGACTCTGATAAAAGTTTGGGTTTTCACTTCCTTCATTTTGGGCTCTTGGAGGATAGCGAGAGGCGAACAAACTCTTGGGTTTTCGTCCGGACTATTATATTTTGGGATCTGTTTTATTTTCGCTAAAAAGATGATAATGAACAATATTTTATTTTAAGGGTAATTTTGATATTTTTAAAAATATTAAATCGTACATGAGATTACGCGTGATATACATAACTGACGGTCCATTAATTATAGCATTAAATTATCGCATTTCAAAAATTTAAATACTAAATTATCACATTTTAAAATTTAAATACTAAATTGACATTCGACCTAACATACAGCTACCTATCAAGAATTTTCTCTAAATAATATTCACTTGGGGGTTGGAGTTACGAACATATAGCAATCAATATCAATGCTGGACTAGATTTGATTGGTTAATATCCATTATGAGATAAAGGTCCCTATTGAACTTATCCACCAGCAAGGCAGAGAGAAAGGGGAAAAATCTTAACTGAACGTGGAATTGATTAAAATAAGGATTAGATACTCGAGATCTTACAAGCTTCTTGCAAACGCATGGTCACTTTCATTTGCTTTGCCATTGTGGGTTTTCCACTTTACCCACCCGGAAGAAAACAAATGAATTGCTTTCCAGAAGGGATCTGTACATCCCAATCTGTATATTTTCCTGTACATCCTATGATAAAGTGCCTCATGATCATCACACGATTAAATTCCCATAACTAGTTAACACTGAGAGAGCGTCCATTTGTATTATTTTCTTACTTTTAAATATTAAAAGTAGAGGGATCCGTGTGATGTATAGAAAAATTTAAAAGATTTAATAGTTTTATTTATTATTAATTAATATTAAATTAATAATAAAAAATAAATTGATTTAATATGAATAAATATTTTTTTAATAAATTTAATTTTATTAATAATTTGTAGTAATTTTGATAATTGTTATCATTTTTAAAGTTTTGATTAATTTTAAATAAATAAAAATAATTATAAAAGCTAACATTTTATTAATTTCATTAATAGTTAACAATTATATAGGAATAATAACAGGGTAGGTTCAGGGTGGGGCACCCCGTCCCTGTCCCTGCCCCATAGTCAAGGCACTCTACCTCATCCTTGCCTTATCCCCAGTGCCACACTGGTTTAGGGCAAGACAACAATTCCTCAATGTTGAGCGAGTTCAGGGGCAAGGCACACCACTCCTCATCAAGGATGGGGAATCCTCGAATTTCCCTGCCTCGTCCCCAGTATTGGGCGGGTTTAAGTAGAGGTGTAAATTGGGACGTGCTTGGTCGGCATGACACGATCTGCATAGTTCCTTTGGCTTCAATATTAATAAATTTTATCTAAAATTAGTTTAAACCCCAAAAGTAATGTATGAATGGGTTCTCTTCATTTTGGTTCAATCCAATTACGAATGTCACATTTCTCTTAGGTGTGCAACTTGGGTGGATTGGGTTGAGTTGAGGATCAACCAAAGGCTCAAACTCAGGATTAAATTAATTTAATTATGACTACAACCTAGCATTATATATTTACTAATATTTAAATATTTTAAATATTTAAGTAACACTTACAAAAATATTATAACATTTAATCATTAATAAAGTAAAATAAACAAACAATTATTTTATTTAGTAATTTGCAATAATTTATTGTTAGTTATACTTGTGCTAATTTTTAATAATGTTTCTATTAGTGTTTATTATTTTTTAAATTGTTATTAATTTTTATAATTCCAAATTGAATTTAAATGGATGTTATTTTTATTAATTTCAATTATTTTTTTTTTATAAATTTGTTTACATACTAATTTTTGTTAGATTTTATTTACTTTCATTTATACATGTTCATTAATTATTAAAAATAATGTATTTATTAAAAATATTGAAATTGTTAAAATATTATTAATTAATAAATAATGAAATAAATACTATAAATTAATAAATATTGTATTTATTGAAAATACTGTTAATTAATAAATACAGTATTTATTAAAATACTGTAATTGTTAAAAATAATGTTAATTAATAAATACAGTAATTAATTAAATACTATACTGTATTTATCAAAAGTATTATAATTAAATAAATAATATTAATTAATAAATACTATAATTAACTAAATACTGTATCTATTGAAATATTGTTAATTAGTAAATACTATATTTATTAAAAACATGTTAATTATTAAAAATACTGTAATTATTTAAATGTAATTTTCTGATATTTTCAGAAATATTGGTACTCTATTTTTGGTTATTTTCTTTGCTAAAACTAATTTATGACAATTTTTGGTAATTAAATATAATTTTCTGAAGTTTATAGCTTAAATTATAATTATTATTAATTATTGTTTAAATAATTAATTACAATATTTATTAATTAATATTATTAAAGTACTATTAATTAGTGAATAACGCTGTAATTATTCAAAATACTGTTTTTATTAAAATACAGTATTTTAATAAATAATGTTAATAAAAAATAACAGTAATGTTAACATGTGGGCCGGGTCGCACATGACCCATTCCCGAATGTTAACATCACCATCTTCACCCAAATAACGTCTACTGTGTGCGCTCAATTGAGCGGATACAGTAGACTGAAACCCGCAAGTCTCTTGAAACGACGACTTATCAAACGGCCAAGAACGATCAGTACGTGCATCTTTTTTTTTGTTTTTGTTTCTCTTGCATCTACACTTCATCTCTCTCTGTATTTTGGGGCTGTTTAAGCTTAAACTATAACGAAGAGAGGTATGGCTTCATAATTGAACTACTTGGGTTGTTTTAGCAGTATTAAACCTTTTTTGTATATTCTAGCGCATAAAAAAGAACAGAGAAAGAAGATGACAGAGCATACCTACGGAAGTTTTAGCAGTGCGTTCCCCTGCTTCGTCACCGATGTTGGTCCCCTACTACTTTTCTTACATGAAGTTTTTTCGTAACAGCTCAGCATCGCAGTTTGACCGTGACTAAGTAACGAAGCCCGCAGGACAGCTCGTTACGTCACAACTCGCTATAAGGTGAATTCGCTACAACGCGAGATCAATGACCCCCCGATGTACAAAGGGAATACTCCAAGATAAGTCTACCCTAACTCGCGAGATAGGATAACCAGCTCGCTCTAATACTTAGGCAGAAAAACTGCCTCAAGGGCAACCTCAAGAGGAATCACCTCGAAGTACCCCTGGGAGCTCGCTACAAGATGGCTCGCAGCAGGATAGCTCGCTACAAGGCAGCTCGCTACTAAGCGACGCGACGTTCTCAGGAAGCTTCTATCTGACAAGACCGTACCCGTCAGACTGCGCCACGTCTCCTGACTGGCGGCGCAGTCCCTGCCAGCCCGACAGACTACACCCACATCTCTCGACAGATGGTGGCGTGTCTGTCCTTTCGGGACGTGTCATTCATCCGATTGGGTAGTACTCTGCAACAGTTACCTGCGTAGCCCTAGCAAATAACGGCTGCGACAGAGGTCCAGTGGCGGTTACGCCCGATTTGACAAGAACGCTCATATTTAAGAGCCCCCTAGTTGAAGGGGAGGGCTCTCTCGAATATCTGATCTTATCTTGAATATCTTGAACTTACTCGAACTTTCTCTTGAACTAACTCAGTGATTTAGCGCGACCTACACTCTTAGCCTTCTTTGCACTCTTTATTGCTTTCTCCAGCATTCTAACTTAAGCATCGGAGTATTCCCACCGGGCAAGTCCCCCGGGAATCCTTCACCGTCTTCTTCTCAGGTACCGTCTGTCGCCAGCCAGGAGCCAATCAGCCGCCAGTTAGGAGTGCCCGGATTGCACAGCATCAACTCCTATTGCTGATAAGAAAGAAAGCATTCAAGAGAGATGACTTTATCATAAGAAGCCACTCTGTGAAAAACGATTAATACGTGCATTGTTTTTTATTTTTTATTTTTTGTTTCTCTTACACTCCATCTCTCTCTGTATTTTGGGGTTGTTTAAGCTTAAACTATATCTAGGGTATTTTTTCAGAACTGGTTATTTGAATGGAAAATTGACCAGAAACTCGTCAACGAAGATAGGTATGGCTTCCTAATTGAACTACATGGGTCGTTTTAGCAGTATTAACCTTTTTGTATATTCTAGCGCATAAAAAAGAACAGAGAAAGAAGATGGCAGAGCATACTGTGGATGTTTTAGCACTGCGCTCCCCTACTTCGTCACCGATGTTGGTCCCCTACTTTTCAAAGATGAAGTTCTTTTCGTTCAAATGACCTCTGCCAAGACTCCTACTGCTGATAAGAGAGAAAGCAATTCAAGAGAGGAGACTAAATAGCACATAAAGCTAAAGATTAAACACATTCTACATCGGATAGGCAAGAGTGGGAAATTGAATTAAAATATTCTTATTTTATTGGGCAGTTTAAAAAATGACACGGAAAAAAAAATAAAAAATCCAAAAAAGGAGAAATTTTTTTCCCCGCTTTGTTTTACTATATATATAATTTGCTCACTTCCTCGTGTTTGATGATGTGGCTCGAACTGGGTTCAAACCTGACAACGCCAAGCTGTATTGCAGAGCTGTAAACTGCAAGTCCGAGCTGAGAAGAACTATAAGGGAATAAGAGTTAGAGTGCCTGGGTAGGTTTTACCCAAGAAGACACTCCAATGCTTAAGTCAGGAAGTAGGTCTTTAGTGAGAGTATGTGAAAGAGTATGGGAGCTTATGTGTGCATACCTTTTAGAGTGATCCTGGGGTCCTTTTATAGCTATTTGGGGTTCAGGTGGCATTAGGCAACGCCTCTAAGTCTACTGTGGAGCTATTTCTATAGTTTGGGGGCGTACTGCGCTGTAAGTTGCTAGATTCGCGTGGTCGTTACAAGTCACCCATGGGTCTTATGGCGTACGGTTCGGTGAGTTGTTCCTATAGTCGCGGTAACGATGTTCGTGGGGGCGTATCGCGCGGAGCGGTTTCGAGGCAAGCTGTCGTGGTCGGCGGGTTGAGCTCGCCTCAGCTCGGCTATGTACCTATTGTAGATTGTCACGTGTCGATCTGTCAAGCTATTTCACTGAGTTGGATGCTATGCTGCTGACAGCGTCCACGTGTCTGTAATTGTGTGGGGTGACCAAAATGCCCCTCATCAATTGCCCCCACTCTCGAGCCACTACCTAAGTAGGCAAAGAGAGTAGAAGTTTCTGTGGGCATTTTGGATTGGCTCGCTTTGACCGTAGGTTCAGCTCGCTCTCGTGACCGGCTCAGTTTGTTTTCGTCGTTGGTTCAGCTTGTCTAGTTCAGCCTTGCTCTTTTCCAGAATGTTCTGGTGCGGTTAGCACGGTTTTACTTGCATGGGATGGCAGGCTTTTCAAATTTCAAAAGGCATGCACCCTTATTTTGAATTTTTGAAATAGGCACGCTATCAGGTTCAGCGCATAAACAGGGTTTTGGCTGTCGCTAGTCTGTCATGCACAGACACCGTCAGATCGGAGGAGGCGTGCTCTTGTTTTACATCTCGGCTGTTGATTCCTTCTCCTACGAGCTTTAAATGTGGGGTCCCCTGAGGTCCCCACTCTGTCACTGTTCTTGGACTTTTCTGGAGAAAGGTGAGTGGTTTATGGGTAGGGTTTTGTCGCTGATTTTCTAAGGTGAGCTCTGTTTTCCGCAGGCGAGCTGTAGTTTCTTCCTTTGTTGAGTTCTGTTGCAGTGGGTCAGAGGAGGAATCTAGCTCCTCCGGCAACGATTCTTTTGAAACCTTTTTCGATGGGGCCTTAGTAGGCAAATGGGATGAAGTTGAGGTTGTTATGGGTTGGTTTGGGCGGACCCAGCTATCAAGGAAAGAATTAGTCAAGTTGTGTCATAGGTATGGGATCATTGACGAGTACCATTGGATCACGCCCGGTCCTGGTCACTATCCTTGGGAACATGGCCGCGAGGGGCTGTGTGTCTACGAGGTCACTAGCTCTTTAGTTCTCTCACTTTTTTAGCTCTCTCAAAACTCTTCGTTGACTTAAGCTTCGGAGTGCCCACCCCAGGTAAAGTAGCCCGAACACTCAGCCATCTTTCTTGTAACTCAACCTAACGACCTACTCAGTCCAACGTCCGAGCTGTTTGCCAGTAGGGAGCACTAGATCGCGCACCATCACTATATAAAAATTTCTAGCCCATGTTTTCTGTTTTTAATGTGAAAAAGCTTTTGCAAAGAGGGTTGGCTGAAAGTGTTAAAAATGGAATGGGAAGAAGGAGATGCCTACAGCCTACTCAAGACTTAGCAATGATGATTTAGACAAGTTTGGGAAGCTTATCTTCTCCATCATTCTAGAGCAATGCAAGCACTTTGAGAGATTGCCTTGGCCATATAGAAAGCCCAGACCCAAACCCAGTAGAAAGTTAAAGCACATGATGGGAGGCTCTCTTTGTTGTGGTTGCTAAGAAAGTTCAGGTTAGATTTTGTTTCCATCAGAGGAGACCCCTTTTTCAAGGTATTTTGCATAGAAAGATATCGATGATCTCATTGTTTCTCCTTGGAGAGGGAAATGGAGAAAGGAAACATGTAATAATGTAAATAAACCATGGTTTTCAAAACCGGACCAGAAAACCCGGGAACCGGTCAGGTGATCGATTTCGGTTTTCCCCAAAACCGGAAATTTATCTAAAACTATTGGTTTTGGTTAGCAAACCGCTGACCCAGACGGTTAACTGTTTGAACCATTTTGACCGTTTTTATTTATTTTTATTTTTTATTTGTCAGAATAGGCCCACCGTTCGATTTGAATGGTCGGACCGTTCGACCCTATACCTGGACCCCTGACCACTTCGGTCTCTAGATCATTTTTAAAAACCATGAAATAAACAACAAATTTTGTTGATTGCCCTTCTATTGAAATTTAGAAAATGATTTTACTTTATTTCTCCTCTATAGAGAGCTAAGAGAAATGGTCCTCATAACCTTTCAAGGAGAAACGTTTTTTTTTTTTAATGTTTTTAATATTTAAAAAATAAAAAGGAAAGAAACGGAAATTCTCCATCATTTCGCACGTGTAAGAGTTTAATATTGTGAGGCTGACCTGACACACTATGATTGGTTGTGCAGGAAAATTTTCTGGAAATCCGGTTCCTCTCCAAGGCCCAATTTCGAGATCGGCTTTAGTCAGCAAGGCCCGTTTGCTCGAACAGCCTTTATAATCTTTCACCAGGAATATCTCCATACTTTGTGCTTTATTTCATGGGAAAATATTCCCAATGCAAGGCTATGATGGCTCTTCGAATGTTCTTACTGAATTCGGTTCCCCCAATTCCAGTAGTTGAGTGCAAATTAATAAGAAGCAAGGGATGCACGTGCAAATTTGGCGAGAGTTCTCTGACACTGACAACTCAGCTGGGCATGGGCCTTCTTCTGTCTGTTGCGTTACTCAAACATTATGATTTACGGGTCACTGACGAATTGTTCATTACTTAACCCTGAATATTATATTATTATTTTACTGTACAATGTGGGCCTTTTGGTTTTATAATGAGAAAAAATTGTGGCCACCCCCCCTAGATATTAAATATTAATTCCACCAATGACACATCAATTGCAGTCATTTTAGAAATTGTCCACTTGTCCCATGTTCACAACATAAATTATGGAAATAAGGCTTTTGCTTAGTACGAATTTCATTAAGGTTGTGTTTGGTTACAATGCAAACACAAATATGTAAATTATATATTTACCCATTTTTCGGTTCATGAATGTAAATACAGTTCATATTTTAAATTGTTTTTGTATTCATCTTGTTTGTTTGAAACCGGTGCAAAAGTATGGGCTCATTATTAAATACTCTAACTATCTTATGTTCTAATACATTAGCTTTGGTCAAAAAGTTAATTATCAAAAGAACACAAAATTGTATCCAAAAAATAGGTATAGTAATGCTCTCTTCTTAAAATGCAAAAGTCTCAAAAAATATAGTTTTGCTTTGATAATCATTATTTTTTTATTTTTACATTTCAAACAAATGCTTGCAAACGTGAACTGAAGTACATTTAATACCCTAGTAACAAACAGATCATAAGGTTATATTTGATTTGAAGGAACAGGAAAAGATAAAAAAACCTTTATAAATCTTGTATAAGTTCTCATGTCTTTCCCTTACTTTCCCTACCTTTTACTTCAAACCAATCAAAGCCTAAACAAAAACTCTGCATACACTCTGACTCTCTGAGGGCATCCAATACATATTGGGAATATCACCTCATGTATAGGAGCCTTAAAAAAATACATTCACAAAAAAATATACATGTATAGGTGATATTTCCAATGTATGATTGGATGATATATATGTATGCAAAGTTTTTATTTTTAGGAGCTTTGAGCTAAGGTTCATATTATCAATACATTTAATATGCACGAACAAACAGGCATATCAACGATCAAGTGTTTCAATACTTAATAACTTTTTTATGTTTCTTTTTCCAAAATTGCTTCAGGGGTCGGTTTTAGGCATGCCTACCCCCTGAAAGTGTTCAAAATCCAAAATACCTTTTATTTGGGATATTGAAGAGGTCATAACATATCATACCAAAATTTTGAACCTTTCATTTGGATTTAATTTCATTTGCATTGATATAGATGCATGGGAGTATAAATTTTGGGTTAATTTTGCTTTATTTTTGACTTTGTTTTATTTGTTTATGTGAACAGGGGTACAAGGATGGTTTTTTATTTTTGACGCCAGGGGTACAAGGATGGTTATTTGTTTGGGTGTAAGGCAACAAAGGAGATGTCAATTGGTTTAATCTATCAGATAGAACCAAATTGAATATGCCAGTTTTTGTTCCGTGGTTTGTGTGTTGATTAATAATTGTATTGGGACCATTTCTTGCTATTCCAAACTGATTATGTCGTTAATTATATATATAGGTTTCCTGGTTTCTCTTGTAATTTTTGTTATATTTTATGTGTAAAAGGGTAATTTCATAGATAGTATATGATTTTGGTTAAAGAAAATACTAAAAATGAAGCTCTAAATTGTTAATTAACATAGGTTATTATAGATATCACGTACAACCGGGTCAGACCATTATCCTGATTAAAAATTGGTTCAGGACTGGTCCACCCTGTCCCAGTTCTAGGTAAGAAGTAAGATGGTGTGGCCCCTATTATTTTTTATTTTTATTTTTTTATTTACTGCAACTGCACGAAAGAGATTTTATGTAGAAGGAAGGTGGTAATGCATTAGGTTTTGTATCAGTGCAAATTTATTTGCATTGCAACAAAACACAGCCTCAGGTTCAGTTCAGCACCTAATAACTTGTACCGACTTTAACCACAAAACCAAAGGGGACTGTGGAGGGAAGAGACAGAATTAATATAGAAACAAAAAAAAAATTATTAAAAGTACCCTCGAGATTAAATGCAGCTTTGATTTCAAAATTTTACCTTTTATTTTATTTTACTTCTGAACCCATTAATTAATATTCTCAATTTTCATTCATTCCTTGAGTCATTGAGGGAAACGTTTGGTCCCTTCAAGAATTATAAATAAGGGTATTTTTGCCTCTATGACATACAAGAAAGTGCCAAAAAGGGTAAAATATATACTTTAAAAAAAAACTTCAAGAATTATAAATAAAGGATATATAAGTAATTATGGTTTTTAAAATCGGATCGGACCAGATGGTTGGACTGGAGAAACTGGGAACCAGTCATGTGATCGGTTCCATTTTCGCCAAAAACCGGATTTCCTCCTAAAACCGTTGATTTTGGTTAACGAACCGCTGAACCAGGTGGTTAACCGATCAAACCGTTTTGACCATTTTTTATTTTTTTGAATTTTTTGTCAAAATAGGTCAAGCATTCGATTCGAACGATCAAACCATTCGACCCAGTAACCGGACCCCTGACCGATTCAGTCACCAGGTCGGTTTTAAAAACCATGTATGTAATTTACCATGAAATCATTTCATCTTAGTTATAATTGCAGCTGGTCCAGTACTATATTTATTAATAAGGAATAAAAATAAAAAAATATGTTTATTTATTTGAGATCCCCAAAATGACCCTGATTAAACATGATAGATTCTAGCCTCAAATGCAAGTGGATATCTACAATTAAATCATGTCATTTCAGCTGACTGGTAAAGCATTGGGTTTGGATTCGCTAAGATGGGAGGCAAACATAAAGAATTAAAGATAGTGGAGAATATTTTCTTAGATGTATTCCTTTTACAGTAAAAACTTTGTTTTTCACCCCTTTTGATTTGTTTTGATGTAACTTTGAAGGGAAAAAAGTTCAGCTCAAATGTTTTAGCTTGAAAAAAAAACCATTCATTTAACTTTTAGTTAATCTTTGAAAATACTTTTAAATTTTATATAAGCTGAGGAAGGAACTAACATGCAAACTTGCAAAGTAAAATATTGTTACAGTAAAAAAAAGAAAAGCCTCCTGACCATGATGTCAAATCAATGAACAGGACAAGATTTATATGGGCTACTAATAGATTATGAGCGGTTGTAATTTCAGAATTCTGCATCCGACTGAAGTTTACTTCTCCAAACTTTTTTTCTGTTTGATTGATGGATTAATTGTCTTTCGAAAGCTTTCAAGGCAAGGGCATGCATGGGCATTTTCAGATTGACATTTATTCAATTCTAAAGGCAACAGTGATGCTGTAATTTCCTAATATTTTCAGCAGAAAAAGTCCAAAGTGTCGAGGAGAGCAGAAAGATGTAATCCCAAAAGGAACCGAGCAAACAATTGTGTTTCCATATGTGCGATATCTATCTACTGAGTTATATTCATATCAAGCATGACAAGTGCAATAAGCAGAAAGCAGATAATCAGATGAAACTACAGCGTGTTTGGATGCGAGCATAATGGAATTTTTTTGTTTCAGTTTCTTATTGCATTTGACTAGTTTATTACCCAAAACCAAAAGTGTGATTGGACTAATGGTTAGAAAGCAAACGCTTTGGGCTAGTCCCTGGTTTGAAAACCATTCATTGACACACCTCAGCTGGCTCAGCATTGTCTCCCCAAAATCCACAAGACACCAAACAGGACCTAATCGTTAGATGCCGGGAGCTGGCCAAAGTTGTGGTCTGTACTGGGATTTTCTTTGTTTAAAATGGAGGAATATTCGGTTGTTAGTGGAGGAAAAGAATGGAATTGAATTCATCTCTCATCTCTTGAGAATAACAAAGAGTGGGGCACATACAGCACTATTCATGTCTGACTTTTCAAGAGAAGCTTCTTTTCAGGGTTATAGAGAAAAATTAGGGAAAAGGAATGAAAGTTAATGGAAAACCCATCTTTCTGCATAAATAAACAAGGCTAAAGGAAAAGAATGAAAAAAAAAAAATTGGACTCTCGCTAATGATGACTTAGTATATGTTTGGTTTCGTTTATGTTTATTGAATAAAGGTTTTGTACTTGTGTGATAGTAAAATCGAGAAAAACAATTAACGATGGTGTTTATGATACATAAGTGCCATTAGGCACTACATCAGCAAAGATGCCAATAAACGCCTACCCGTTGGGGAAACTCCAAATTGAAGATTCCTGAAACGAAAGAGGCACACAGAAATCGATGTTTGCTTTTACAATGAGGCCTTTGTTGATGGGGCACCTATGTGGCAGCATTTACTCAATAAACATAAACGGAACCGAACACATATTTAGTGGTTGAGATGATCGCTCGTCATCCCCTAAAATAGGAGGCATGGGATCAAACCTATTGAACTGCAGGCTGTTTGTAGTATGGTCAATGGGTCTCACATGCAACCTACTTTATCCTTATGCTCGAATTCCCTCTAATGTGTCTTACGTAATATTAGGTTTGTTAATGATATTTAAAAATTCGTGGCTTAATTCAACATCCAATCTTATCATTTCATATTTGAATGATGTGTTTATATAATTTGATCAAATTTGGATTTGACTCCATTTGATTTAATTAAAATCTGAATCCGATTATATTATAATATTTATTGATTTTAATATATAGATTTTATATAATTATATTTAAATTTATAAGAATTACTATTTTTATATATCATATTAAATACAAATTTATATATAATAATTTAGTATGTTATATTTACATTAATTTATTATATATAGGTTAAAAAGTAGTTAATTTTTAATTTTTGTATTTAAAAAATTAAAGTAGAGCCGGATAAAATCCAAATCCTATCCAAGTCCACTAGGATTAGAATTCGAATCCGATGTTTTCAGATCTGATTGAGTTTGCTGAATCCGAGGTTTTCAATAATGAGAATCAGATTCGGATTTTGCTGAATCCGATCCGATTAGTAATACCCAAATAAAAGAAAGAAAAAAATAGAACTCTATATCATTGTTTTCAAAACCAGATTGGACCGGATTTTCTCAAAAAAAACGTTGATTTTGGTCAGCAAACTGCTGAACCGAACAATTAACCATTATAACCGTTTGAACGATTTTGACTGTTTTTAATTTTTTTATTTTTTGTCAGAACGAACCAACCATTTGGGTCGATAACCGGACCCCTGACCAATTCGATCTCCGGGTCGGTTTTAAAAACCATGCTCTATATGTTATCGCTTTAATTTCTTCAATTAAAAGGCAAAGAAACTGAAGGAATTAAATTAGGTTCTTATCACTCTCAATCCTTCTTTGTTTACACTATATAATCCAATTGTTTCTCAAACCTATAAT
Organism: Nelumbo nucifera; assembly: GCF_055504915.1. Taxonomy (NCBI): domain Eukaryota; kingdom Viridiplantae; phylum Streptophyta; class Magnoliopsida; order Proteales; family Nelumbonaceae; genus Nelumbo; species Nelumbo nucifera. The sequence goes on along the minus strand of NC_142649.1, from coordinate 109,879,828 downwards.
TGGGACATAAAATGTATCAATTTTTGGAGCTAACCAAGAAAGATCGAAATCCACATTTGAGTGGAAAGAAATGGTTAGGATCCACATTTGGATTTCATAGGGTCCATTCCAATCCTGTGGTTAGCGGGTTGGTGGGGCAAGGGTAAGAGGGTCTATCATCCGACATCCCACCCGATACCTGCTCAGTGGGAGGAATGCGATCTGACCCAGCTGCAAATTGACTCCACAGCTTCCTAAGTGGTTCATATGGTAAATGAGAATGCTTCATTGGTTCACTGCAGAAAAGGTTCTACTGCCACTCTCCCTTTTTGCTGGGGCCACATCCTTTTGAACATGTCTAATAAAGCAACAAGGGTAATGTCTTGACCCGACCAAAAAGAAGAGTAGCAATATCAGCTTCTTATGAAAACAAGAATCTAATTCAACACCACCCATTTTCTATATTGAGCATATATACTTGTGCTTTCACTGTATTTAATTACTTCCCTATTCCAGTTTTCTCTTTGATTTTTCATGTATAATCAATCAAGGATAAATGTTTTACTTCTTTTTATCTTTTCTATCTTACCAAGCACAAAAGAATTTATTTTAGTTCCAATGAACCAATCAAATTTGGTTATGTCCAGCTCATGTTTACACGTTTCTTTATCTTTTGAATGAAGTTTCAGATTCTTTCGAAAGATGGGTACTATATTGTTTTTTTATTCTCTCTCTAGTCGATTTTATTTGAAAGTCTCTTTCAAGCTTATCCTCTGAGGTTGGTGAATCTCTCTCTGGTTTGGTGTAATATTATCCGTTACCGTATTTGGATGGCTCGGAATGAGCTGGTTTTTAATGGAAAGAGATTAAGTCTGCTAAGCTTATTGGCCTTATCTCTAACGCTTAGTTTAAAGCACTGATTTTGAACCGTTGTTGATTTGGATGGTCAGACCGTTTGGTCCAAAAACCATTTAGACAATCGGTTCTGTTTTATCTCAAATCTGGTCCTTAACTAAAAACCGTTGAATTGGTTAATAATTCATTGACCTAAGCAGTCAATCCGTTCAATGGTTTTGATATTTTTTATTTTAATTTTTATTTTTTATTAGAACAGGTCATCCATTTGAAATGGGCAATCAAATTATTAACCAAAAAAACTAATGGCCAGAACGATTCCAATTCGAAATAAGTTTTTAAAACCTTAGTTTTTAAAGACTGTGATATTTTGGTTAACAGTCTAATAATATATGGTTGTTCCCTAGAGTAAATGAGACTAATTTTGAGGTAGTTCTTAAATGCGATGGGAGACTGATTAATAATAATTTGGGCATGTTTTTATTTGTTTCTCTAATGATTCGCTTTCTTTTTTGGCTGCTGTAGGGTTGGATCTCCTATCCACAACAGCCCTGCTCACACCTACCCACAGTACACTACAGCCGCACATCATGGGGAGATGTTCCATTTTCTTGATGTGTGGCTATGGTGTCCTCTTCCTACCCACATGATATCATTGCTGTGCATCAAGAATATTTCTCCATGAATGGTGTAAATATGGAAGATCTGAATTGTAGGAAATGCGGACTAGGTGCAAGGGGGGCTTTGTTCGGTGAATGAGGGAGGTGGCGTTCCCTAATTCGAGTTCTTTCCTCTCGATGATAGAAGGGAACATCGACTTTTGCCATTATCGTTTGTATTGTGGTTTTCCCAACGAGCACTGCAATCAGTTTAGATTTGTGCACGTCTCATTGTGCACGTCTCATTTCTTGATGATGACATCATCAGATTTGGTAAGAGAAAATAAGGGTTGAAAATTTAAATGAGAGAGATTTGACAAAACTGTTGGTTGAACCGAAAGAGTTTGAAAGAAGAAGAAGAAGAAGAAGAAGAGGAGGAGGAGGAGGAGGAGGAGGAGGAGGACTTGCAAGCTTGCAACGACGACGACAACGGCGACTTACAGTGGCAATAGTGACGGTGATGGTGACAGCGGCGGCGACGGTGATGGCAAACTACAACAGCAACAACGGCGACGATGGTGGCAAATCCGAGATTTCTAAGTCTCAGATCTCACTCTCTCTCACCGTTTCGCATAAATCTGTCTCAAACATCTCAGATCTCTCTCACCTTCTCGCGTGAGAAAGATTGATCTACGGATCTGAGATTTCTCAGTTTTAAAACTTTACAGCAAACCGTTCTCTGGGTCGAAAGGATAACACTGCACCGTTGGATCAGAATCGTCTTATAAGGATAGAGCTGAGTCGTGGACTTCTTTTTAGTCCCTAGATTTTTTTATGTGTTGAGGATTGACTGAGTCAATCAGTGTGCCACGTCACGAATTTATCATCCATGAAAAAGAGACATGATAATTAACACGTGTGCAACAGTGCACCACACGGGTGACGAAGATCTTTTTGTTTGTTCGAAACATAAGATATTTATGATCTAAGATTGTATGTGGACATTACAATCACAAGACAGATTGACGGTGTCCGATTAGCCACAAAAATCCTAACGTATCTCAGTTTCCCGTCATAACTCGTCCCAGTAAACGGTTTCTCACTACGCGACAAAAACTCGAGAAATTGGCGAGAGGAGAATTTCACGGTTTTCGTGACGCGTGGTTCTAGAAAGAGCTGGGAGAGTGATGACTAATAAACTCTAGTAACAGATCTTAACCCAATTCTAACCCAAATTGGGTTCACCAACCAACCACGGTTAGATCGAATTGAATTGCGAAACCCTAGAATCCAATTCTCTATCCAGTTGGGGTTAGAGAGAGAGAGTATGTCAGAGTAGTAGATTTTGAAGTCGTTGGGCTCGTGAATAGTGACTTTATGGAAAATAAATAAATAAATATAACTTTAATTAGAGTTAATAAATAGACATCAATTAAAGTTAATTCGAACCCACTTGTCCATCTCTACAATTTCTTCGGGTAGCTTGAAGCACGGTATTACGCAAGGTAGAGAATGCCCAAACTGCCCGTTGTGGCTTCGAGACCTGGCTGACAAATTACGGGCAGCTCTTCAGTAATAACCGCACTTGAGTTCAGCTGCTTCCCTCTCCGTCGCTCTAGTATATATTTCTCTTTGTATCTCTGTGTATTCGCGATCGAGATCGGACGGTCCAGGATGAAAGGGGCTTTTGATGCTGGTTTCTTGAGGTTTTAGAGCTGTAATTCGTCAGATCTGCTAGCGTCTGTGTCCAGATCTTCATACCAGGTATGGTTTCTTCTCGATTTCTTGTTTTTCTTTCGTGATTCTGCCAGTTAATTGTGGCTTTCGGGTTGGTATGTTATGTTTCAAGCATTTTGTGCTCGGTATCAAGCTTCTCACTGAAAGTTGAGCTTCTGCTTCGTTTTTTTTTTCTCTTGACTGCCAATTTCGGGATCAAGTGAGTGGCTTCCGTTAATCTTACCGTTTTTTTGTCGTAATTTTCAGTTTCCCTGCGAATTTCTTGCTTCTTCTCGTTTTCCATCTCTTTTTCTTGTATTTTCGGTCAAAATTTTCGGTTTGTCCTTTAAAAAATCAGCCTTTCGTTGTTCCTCGGTGAAGCTCCTTACGAAACAGCTGTTTCCTGATAGATTTTGGCTTTTCTCCCCAAAATTTTTGCCTTACCCCGTAAAAATCGTTGCTTTCGTTATTTTACTGCGACTTCCCGGCGGAACCCATCGTTTTCCGGTGAGTTATTCTTTTCCCGGCATTCCTCGTTGGAGTTTTGTAGTGTTCGTTATTTTCCGGCGGAATTCATGACCAAATCCGTCTTTCCAATGGAGGTTTTCCAGTATTTTCTTCTAGTGACAGTGTTTTCAAATAAAAAACAATGTTTTCGTTGTTTTTCGGCGAAATCCCGGCAAAATCTGTCATTTTTTCAGCGCGCTTCGTCTCTCCAGGGAAGTCTCTTGTCTTCTTCTCCAAGGATCCGATAAAAAAATGTTTTTTTTTTCCCGTCCGATCTTTTCCCCTGATTTTCCAAACCTTTTTGAACACCAGGAGAGAAAAAAGGTTGTTATTTAATTTTAGTTTGTTGCCTAACGGATTTCTTTGGAGATCCAACGGCTCAGCCGGCCTCGGAACCGATCTGAAGGTCCCCTTCTCTTGATTTTGCTGTCTCAGGGGTCTTCCCACGCGAAAGATCTCGGCCGTACAACATGGAGACTAACCAGGGTCCGGTTCAGATGATGGCCAACCTGGGTTTGCTAACGTGCGCCAGCGAAACACTTGCTGCTTTGTTAACCTCAACCTTGATCAAAGCCCACCTCTCCGTTCAAGTAAGTTTGAACTTTGATCCATCAAGGGCTATTATTATTTGCTAGATCCTAGTTTACAAGCTTTAATTGCAAGTCTGAACAAGAAAAACACGGTTTTCTTCCTTGTCTGGACTTGAAGCAACTGATTTGCTGGTTTTTGGTAAAGGCCTTTGCTAACATGCGCCGCTGGGTCGGTTACCGTTTCTCCGGAACTGAAAAGGAATTATGCAGTGGTTGTGGGTAAGTTGTTTGAGTTCCGGTTGGTTGGTTGAGCGGCGGGGCCCGTGGCGAATGTGATCTGGCTCTTTTCTTTTGGTAGCATGTCTGGTCTGGTCTGGTCTGATGGGAAGATCTCTGGAAATGTTCTATTTTCTCTTCTTTTTCTCGGAATTGGAAAGGTCAAAGTGTTTCAGATTAGAAAAGGAAAAAGAATTTAGAAATGCGAATATTCGTCTGTGTTTCTTTTTCTTTCATATAAAGGAAAAGTTAATGGATGTGAATTGTGATCTATGAATGGATGGTTCTGCTGTGCTGTCCTCCACTGCTTGGCCGTGTGGGACCATTGCTGGTGAGGTGGGACGTGTGAATGACGACAGACCTCCAAAACTAATCTAACCCGACCCGTTGAGACTTGAGATTGTGATACTGATGCGGGTCTGGGTCCGGGCAAAGTAGATGAAGAAGAGGAGAAGAGGATGGAAGGTATTGGGGGCTGGGGGGTGAGATTAAAGAAATGAAAGAGGATAGTTGTTGATCTCTGATTTGGCTAATTGGTTAGCTTTTGCCAGAATTTGAATGGGCCAGCCCGAAACACGAGCCCAAAGCCCACCCCATGAACTCTATTTTACTTTTATGCCACATGTAGGGGTCTCCTGAGGAAGAACAGTGTAAATGCAATTTTGTTTTTGGTTTTGGGGTTTCTGAATGAGTGATAACATTTCTTTCTGCAACATTAGCAATAATTCTTGGGTCTATTAAATTGCATGGTTAGAAAGAAATTAGAACGTCTGAGACATCGGGCACTGCTTTCTCTAACCTCTTTCTAATCAGGGTAGGTGTCTTGATTTTAGGGTCTGTTACACTGCTGTTAGGCTACACACATGTAAAATTAGTATCCCGCCATTGAGAAATCTGAATCACCTGGTGGTGTAATGGGAGTTCATTACTGTACTAAGGACTGGACTAAAGCATTATTGTAAAGGATTTACAACAAGGAATTATGACCATGTGCACTATGCAATCAGTAAATGAGTGTTTACATGTGCACATATTTATCCCTGCTGTGAGGTTAGTTTGGCTCAGAAATGAACTGGTTATACATGACCAGGTGTTGGGCTGTTTTCGCTGTGTATCAAGCTAAGATAACTTGCCTTTCCAGCCACAAATATTAGATATACATTGCTTTCTGCCACTATATATAGGAGGTGAAAGATATGTTTAATATCTTACCAAAAAGTAGTTAATATACAAGCTTAATATTATTGTAAGCTTAAACTCAGGTCAATATGGACTACATTATATTACTATAAGATTTCCTTCTTTATTACCTCAGCAGTGTTTGGTTGCTCTTGGTGGATAGTCTTTTTTTAGGCTAGTGACCAGA